>NC_059129.1:128824453-130074453 GCF_020740605.2 Lemur catta | reverse complement strand
TAGATGGGATATGTTTTATTATTTATTAATGCATTTATTTATATTTATGTATTTATTGGTTGAACTGATACTATAACACTTTATTACTGATTTTAGTCATAAATTTGCATATCAGAAAGATAAAAGTATGTAATATCGGGGCATTAATGGCTTTAAAAACCTTTTCCAGCAGCTTATCAGGCTGCAAATTGACTCACAATGGGCTCCTAGGGCACCGAGAAGTCCCATGAAGTTCTGAAAGAGTTAAAATGCCTTTTTAAATCCATGTATTCAAAGGGAGCACGGAACCCTGTAATTTTCCTAAGTAACTTCTTACAAATGCCTACTGTTCTCTCTCTTACTCTAGTCTATTTTTGTTTGTATGAAATGTGGAGATTAAGCAGCTTCATGTTTATTTTCTTCATGCTATTAATTTTGCATCAGCCACTTTGAGGCTGCTAAGCAAAACACGGGTTTAATTGCTCTGTTTGTCATTTCTTCTTGTTCTAGGCAATGGGCCTCATCATGACCGTTGCTGTACTTATAATGAAAACAACTTGGTGGATGGTGTTTACTGTCTCCCAATAGGGCACTGGATTGAGGCCACTGGGCACACCAATGAAATGAAGCATACAACCGACTTCTATTTTAATATTGCAGGCCACCAAGCCATGCATTATTCAAGGTAAAAATAGTGCCATGTTTATAAGCATAGAAGTAGGACAAGAGGTAGCATTAGGACAATGGAAATATTTACTGTGTTCAAAACTGCAGTGTCTCCCTTTGGAGGGACTTATAGGTCTATAGTGCTTTGAAGAGATAGATTACAGTGAGTCAGTGTGTGAGCTTTTCTGGGTCCAGATGTGAAGGATTATTTCTTTACAGAATTCTTTTATTAAAATACCTACCCTGGGATCAACATGTGTTGACCAGACAGTAACTGACCCAAATCTATACTGATACAGTGGATTAAAAATAAAAACTGTGCTAAAATATCCTAAATCAGTATTTGTGTCCCTTTTATGCCACTGACAGGGAAACAAAAATCTCCTTATAAATCTTGTCCAAATAAATATGTATGAAAATCTAGGCATAAAATTAGATTGTATGTGATCATTTGCTTTATTATTTATTAATATTTTCATTTGTTCATTTAATTGTTATATCAGCAATATATGCCATAATAAAAATTCCAACATTGAAGGGTTACTAAATGGAAAGTAAGGCTCATTACACTTTTCTCCATTCCTATGCATCAGAAGTGATTATTTTTAACCATTTTGTGGATGGTTTTTCTGAAGTTAAATCCAAATCTTTAAATAATATGCATATACTTTACTTGTTAATGTATCAATTTAAAATACCTATTAATTCCTTTCTGTTACATATGAGAAATTCCCCTCTGTTGTACTTGTCCTCTCTCTTGACTCCGATCCCAGCCTGACATAGTTTAAAAAGTTCCATTGCTACTTATCTTCATAAAAACTCTATGTCTTGACCCATCAGTTTTTTTACAGTGCCTTTGATTTCTTTCTTTGTAAGAGTGGAGGGTTTTTTGCCACTTCATTTTCTTCCACATCTACTTTGACCTACTAACTCCTGATTTTTATTACCTTTCCTTTTCCTTTTTAGGTATATAGAATTTACACTTAATTTAGTAAATATAAATGTCTTTCTTGCTTTGATTATTTAGAATTTGAAACCAATCTTAACATTTAAAATATTATGTATGTATTATTTACTGTAGAACATGCTATGTTTGTACCAAAGACTAGGAAATGCATTCCTATGTTATTAAAAATGTATTGCTTTGAATGAGAGGTACGATGACTATAAACAAGAGTTGTGAGGTGTAGGAGAGGAAAAATGCAATTTCATCATAGTGTTAGGGAATTAATATTCTTCTTGAACACACTTTTCTTTTGAATTTATGTTAGATGTTGGCCTTGCTGATGTATTGTATACATAGAGTGAGGGAGAGAGGAGTTAAGCATGGTTTTATGGCTTGAGCCGTTGAATTAATGGTGTTATTGCTTACTGAGATGGGCAAAACTAGGAGGTGAGCAATTTGGAGTAGGGACTGCGGTAAAAATTCTATTTTAGTCATATATTTGAAATGTGTGTTAGATTATAGAAAGGAAATTAATTTGGTGTCAGGAGTTTGAGGAGGAGATTGGAAGTAAAGATGTAAAATTGGGGGTTACCATAGACGGCATTCAATGTGATGCGTCTTGATGAGATCATTTATCAAATGAGTTAAATATAGAAGAGACAAAGAGAAGAAGCAAAAACACTAGCCTTGGTTCACACAATTTAGAAGTCAGGAAAAAGCAGAAGATCCAGAGAAAAGAATGAGAAGGAAAATTTGTTGGAATGGTCTGATGTGTAATGAAGGTGTGTTTAGGGGTTATTTTTCATTTATCTTGAACCACATTTACTGAACATTGTATCTAAAGAGTCATGTCTTGGGCTCTAGAGATTTTCTTCTGCTATATGGTTATTTCTCCCCCTTAATTGCCTTTGTTCTTTGTCATTTTAAAGACACTCCTTAGATGGTTGTTGGACCTGTTGGATTTTTATTTTATATTTTTCATCTCCTGGTTTTATTGATTTACATTTTGGGAGACATCATTTTTTTCTAATTCAGATACTTTTTGCTTAATTTTGATAATTGTGTTCTTAATTTTCATGGATTCTTACTTATTCTGTTATTCCCCTTTCACATATTGGTTTGTTCTAGTTTACAAATGGATATATTAATGAATCTTTCTTAGAATACTAATGAGAGTTGAAGTTCTCTTGGCTTACTGGACCTATCTTTTTTCCTCCCAAATCAGTTGTTCTTTATTCATTTTGATCTTTCTCTTTTGTGTTGTTAGTTTTTTAAATTGCTGGTGATTCTAAGTTGTGCATAATTATGACATAAAAGGTTAGGTTGATTATTATATGTGGCTGGGCATGAGTTTCCTCTGCCATTACTGCTTCTGTATCTGTGAGAGTGTTGGCTGCAAGCCATGTGTATGTGGACAGGTCATGCCTCCCTCAACAGACCCCAACAGACAACCTACCTGCGCACTCCCACCACCCTACCCTCAATGAAAAGAGAAGGAGGACCTGTTGTGGGGTGCACTTGTCACTCTGACAGCCTCTGCGCCCCCCTAGTAGATGTTTTAATTTTTAAAATTCAGCTTCACATATGGTATCAAAGCTATATGTGGAGGTGAGAATGCATCTTAGGTCATGTACTCAACTATGCAAGAAAGGTTACATTTATTTTCTTTAAAGCAACTTAGTTTTATATCCAAGTTTCTATCCTACTGAATTCTCAGGTCATGCAACCTGTTATTATTCACTACAGGTGTGTAAATATATGTACTAATATATATAATATTAAAATGTACATGTATTATATAACATTATGTATAACATATAAGTATATATACATTTATACCTGGAGTGTAATATATATGTTATATATGCAAGAACACACACACACTTTATGTATAATATATAAATGTATATAGACACCAAGTCTTGGGAATCTTCATGTGATTCTTATGTGCATAAAAATTTGAAAACTACTGAGATTATTCCAACAAAGGTAGTATTTTAGAATAAAAAGGAATATTTTTACCTTCAGTCCTTTTAGTCTAACTCCCCTTGAAAATTCCAACCACAATTCACCCTCACTTGAAACTGGACAAGATAAAAATGTAAATTCTGTTTAAAAGAAAAAAGTTAAAAAGACATTCATATATTTCATTATTAAATTGAAAACATCTAATTGCTGTCTGCAGTTAGATGCATTCTGTTCATCTGATGATGTGTAATGCTAAGATAACTTGTAAATTTATCTTAGTTGCTGAAATAGATAAACACATGATAGTTTATGTGTTTGAGCATATATAAAAATAGAGGTGTTCAGACTCACCTAAGAATTTGTAACCATAACCAATCACCCTTTAGTTTGAATGTAGGAAGGGAATTATGCCTAGAATTTTTTTATGGTTGGGATAAATCTTATCAGAATTGAATTGTCAGTATCCTTCACAATGATAAGACTTAAGAATATAAATATCTAATGACTAAATTTTACATGGGTAAATAGTAAATTTATTCATTGAACAAGAATTGTGTGGCTCACTCTATGCAGCCCCTTTGTCGAGTACTGGGTGATCAATGATGGAGAGACAATGATCTTGCTCTCCTGCTCTGGGGGAGACAAACACATAATGCTGCAATGGAGTGAAGTAATTGCTATAATGTGGTTGTATGTGCAGTGTAATGAGGGACAGGAGGATTTTTTTTCTAGGAGGATATTTGAAAAAGGGAAGCCAAGGTAAGGAGAACAGCAAGTGCAAATGTACAGAGGTGTGAGAGAGCAATAGTAAAGGGACCAAATAACGTTGGCCAGCCAGGATACTTTTGAAAGTAAAAAGAGGTACTTCAAATAATTAGCCTGGACAGCAGGTGTAAAATAGGACTGTATTGGGTACCCCAGGACCTATGGCAACCTAGAGAACATGCCATGTAGAAGAGAACATTCTGGTATCTCTTAGCATTCAGGTTCAGATTAGAGGATTTCCTTGGATGCCTAGAAATTCTCAGTTCTTGGCTTATGCTCAAGTGTGTGAGTCAAACAGGCTGATTGGAGGCTCCGAGCACATGGGTGGGCATGTGACTGCAGGATCCAGCTGCCCCATTTAGATGGGGAACCTCTGATGTCAGTATCTTTAGATCTTTTCTTCTGGGCTGCTTTAATTCCCTAGACAAGGCTTTGCCAAACTCCTGCCTGGAGGGTGAAGGTCTGTTCTGGGACCTGAGTGTGGGGGCCAGCTGAGGGCCTCTCTGCTTCCAATATACATAACACACTTAATTCCTTTGTTTTCAGTGTGGTGCCCCTGCCCTGTGCCTGACGTCCTCACAGTCCAGAGATTTCTTTAACCTTTCCCAGAGAAAAAACCTCCAGTCTTTTGTCAGGATTGGGGAGGGAAAGTTTCCCAGCTGAGGAGGGTGAGAAAATGAACCTGGGCATGTAGCTTCTTCTTAAACAGACTTTCCACCAGCTCTCCTTGTTTCTTTTCCTCACATCCAGAGCTATCTGATGATACTCTAACCCGAAGAGCCTGTTGGGGGTTCTACAGTGTCATTCTTGTCAGTTTGCAGCTTTTCCTACTGATGGACTTAGTGGGTTTTTTTGTTTGTTTGTTTTATTTTCCAGCTCTGCTAAATTATTCAGCAACCAACCAATTGTTTTCCAACTCCCATAATTTTGTTATTAGCATCTTCCCCCTGTTCTCTTCATTCTTGAGGTTTTATGGGCTTTAAAAAAAAAAATCCTTTAATTGTTTTAATGCAATTTGGGGAAAGAGTCAAGAATTTGGTTAAAGATTCTATTAATAGATGTATGGAATCAATTTGTCTGCAAAAAAATTAAAGTGCAATAAAATATTCAAAGTATCTAACATAAAACTTGGTAAATAATAGCTCAATAAATTTTAAAGCCATTCTTTTTTCCTCCTCACATTTAGCTTGTATTGTATTCCTCTGACACAGGTAAGATATTTTCATGCTGGAATGTGATTTAAAAAATCAATGTGTACTTCCATATTCAGGCTACACTTAGTTCCAGACTGCATCTCCCTCTTCAATAGAATTATTTTTCATGCAAAAGAATGAATATTTGCATTAAAGACACAGATAACTAATTAAATAAGATGTTAGTGGTAAAGAACCATAATTTCTGTACCTTGGAAAGGCTTATTGCCAGTTAAACACACCTCCAGAGACATAAATTAGACTTTAGGAACATCACAGCTTACACTCTTTTAAAAATGTTACAGTTTAGAAAATGTCTTGTAGAAGCGTGTGTGTACATTGCAGCCCCTTTGGCTCATAAAGAAAAAGATATATGGTAATTTTTAAAACTCAAAATTATTTTAAGCGCCGTATAGAACAATAATTTGACACATTTAAAATACAGTTTTATCTGGCATATTTTCCAAAATGAATGAAATTAATTACTCTGGAGAAAAAAGGAACTTGGGTTCTAGCCCCAGCTCTCTCATTTACTCCTTAGGACAATCCTGTCACAGTTCTGGGAATTTCAGTTTCCTGATTTGCAAAGTGAGCTGGTTGAGCTATGATTACTAAAGGTCTAGTTCTGGAAATAATCAAGGTTAACTGGTGATTAGTGTTAATGTTAATTTCAAAAACTAAGGATTGTATGACATTTTGCCAATGTGTTATGTTGACCTAACAGTGACTACACTCCATATTAGCTTCTCTGATTTCAGATCCAGGGACCAAATGCTTGAATTCTAGTGCTGCTTCTAGGTGCTATTTTCCCTTATTTTTGTAGCCCAGGACATACATTCAGTTCAACTCTACAGAAGCTATGTTTGGAAATTCACATATTTCATAGCCAGTATACAAATAATCTTTAAGAATGTATATGCTTCTTGTATATTGATAAGATATTTTTACATTGCTCACATTTATAATCAAACTTTGACAAGAATTCATTTTTGGAATAAACAGAGAATAGCCACAAAATTCTGTTTGCAATGGGACCTCATTACATTCATTGTCCTAGTTCTGTAATTCACAATCTAGACATTATTGGCCAAGGGAAAATTTTAATTTCAGTTGGTATTTACATCTGATTGAGTGATTTGAGATTATTTAAAACCTTCAAACCAAGATTATAATTGTTTATGTCAGTAAGAAAGGAAAGCAGCATGCTTTTCCTTGATGAGCTCTTCTGATTGGGCGATGATTTTTATTGAGTATTAACCAGGTGTGTGAGATTTCTCTAACAGTTCCTTTTCTTTGTCTAATGCCGTTCATATTTTATGTGGTCAAATTAACCGATGGTTGTCCTCTTTTTCTTATGATTTAAAAATATATTTTATATGAAACATATTTAAATATATTAAGCAAAATATATTTGTATATTATATGTGTAATTATACTAGGGTAATTTATTTTCAATATCATATCAAAGAAAAAATATTAGTGATAGATATTAGCATCCTAATGCTATAATGCAAACTTACCCCCTTAATTCTTGTTTCTTAGGAGTCATTTAAAACCTATCTGCTAAAGTGTGTGATAAAATCAGTTTTGGCTGATAGTGCTCTTGTGGAATCAGTACAATTATGAAGGAAGCATCTGGATTCTGTGCTGCCTTGAATATTATCAGCATCATTGTTATTTAAATGATGATAGAATCACATCTTTTACAGCAACATGGATAGAACTGGAGGTCATTTTCTGAAATGAAACAAGCCAGGCACAGAAAGTCAAATATCACATGTTCTCACTCATAAGCGGGTGCTAAAAAATGTGTACACAGGAAATAGAAAGTGGAGTGATAGAGAAGGGAGACTCAGAAGGAAAAGGGTGTACGGGGTTTGGATGATGAGAAATTAGTTAATGGTTACAATGGAATATTCAGGTGATGGGTACCCTAAAAGCTCTGACTATGCATGTAACAAAATTGCACATGTACCCCATAAATTTGTACAAAAATATTATGATAGAAATGTCTTGATCACTGGTAGACAAAAGGGAGATTGGAAAGGAGAGAGCTTGATTGCCATATCTCAGATTGTGTATATAGAGATGATAGTAAGAAAGAGGGACTATTTTATCATATAAATTAAGCAAATTAGATTGATAAGTCATTATGTGGGTAAAATATGGCAATTTTATTATAAAGTATGGGATTTTACTACAGAAGAGAGACGAGCAATGAGGGCAGGTAGGATAGAGTGGTAATTAATAAGATGGGAGTCATTACAGAATATTTTCACGTTAATGAAAATAATCCCATAGAGTGGAGAAAAATTAATGATTAAGAGGAGACAGGGGAGAGTTGTAGGAGCAAAATCTTTGTGTAAGCAAGAGTGAACAAAATTCAGGAGAACAAATGGTTCATGTGACCAACCATGGTCACAGGAGGAAGGCAGAGAACGTGGACACAGATGCTGATGTAGCAGTGAGAGGATGTGGAAGTTCCGTTTCTGACTATTTCCGTTTTCTCAGTGAAATAGGAAGCAAGGTCATAGGATGAGAGTGAGAAAAGAGTTTTAGGTTTGAATGAGATATATAGGTCATGAATTTTAATTTTTACAAGCCTCCCAATTCCAATATTACAGTGGCCATGACAACCAATGAAGAGTTATTCTCTCATATTAAATGAATACAGAGGACAAACAGAATATTTTTGACAAGTTCAGATAGGCTTTTTTTTTTTTAAGGTTTTCTGTGTGACTCTAGCCCAGTCAGAAAGAAGTCTAGGAAACACACTAAAATGGAGTCTTGATAGCTTGGGAATTTTATATTATGTTTTTCAGAGGTAGAATTAAATGTATTTTGCCAACCTTTTTAGAAGGTCCACTTCAGGAAACCCAGTCAATCTATGTGTATTAGAATCCGTGAACACATTGGGAAACATTTATAGCTTGTTGGTATTTAGAGCACTTTGACAATCATTGATTATGACCATTTAAATTGGTTTAAAATGATGAGTTTCTTAGATCATAGTCTCCTCTTTGGCTCAACAGAAGAGAAGGCTTATCAAACCCTCGGAGGAGAGATCAATTAAAAAGCAGTAGTCTAAATGCATATGTTCCTCACTATATGTGAGAATCAATGTTGCTGTTGGCTATTTCTGTATCTTAAGGCCCTGTTATGACTTTTCTGTTCACAGACTTTTTCTTAAAAGTGAGATCTTTATTTTTGTGTTTTGATAAGTTGTAAAATGCCTTTCCATCCTTCTGTTCCCAAGTCCTTTTAATTTTTCTCTTTGAATGTCATGCAGACTTATTGTTCCTGATGAATGAATCAACAGTGATGAAAATATTAGCTTAATTGATTACATGTATAAACATAACTCTGAAAAAATACTGGGTGTATCTACACGCAGGCACATTCACGCACACTGATAATGCCTACTTGTATAGGCTCTCCATTGTGTCATGAAAGAATTGTTTTCTATCCAAGGCTACCACATAGATAATATTTATAGCCAGAAAAAGGAAAGTGAGGTACAGAAAATAGAAGTGAGGTACAGAAACAGCTGGATTGGTTATAGCTTGGTGTTTGCCTTATTTAAATGTGGTTTGAACAGTTGGCCTTCTGTGATTGGCTGAAACTCGTCCTTAGTACAAGAGTAGGTTAGTCTGTTTACACATCCAGTTAGGTTACAGTTCACCATGACTCAAGAGCCCTTTAGGTTAAACTTAAAATAGGTAAGGAGGCAGCTTTAGGCTAAAGTTAATTTAACACAGTTAAGTTGCTTTTTCCTTTTCTGTGATTTTTGAACTTATTTTCTTTAAGTGGCCTCTAGTGCAACAAGGTCTTGAATTCTTGTGTAAATCTTGCTGCATTTAAAATGTAACTTTGCTTTAAAAAATTTAGTTAATATTTAATTTTCAGGAACAAGTTTTTTTTTTAATAAAGGGAGAATTCGTGGTACTTAAAATTTTATGAAGTAAGGAAATTAATAAAATTTTTGTTTACCTTACATTATTTTCTCATCCTAATAAAATATTTTTAATAATTATACTATTGAAGTAGAGCAAAAGCCTTCTGGGTAAAGTACGACACTGTATTAAAATTGTGTTTTAGATTTTTATCATTATTAAAAAATATAATTTCATAGAGTGGTTGCTTATAGGACTCTTGCCTTGCACACCTTCAGAGTGTATGATTCATGGAGTAGTTTACGTGAATCTGCCTACCCTATTCCACCTGCTCTGTGCAGTGCTAAGCCTGCCTTACTATATGTGGAAGACTGGTTGGGTAATTGCAGACACGATACAGAACTCTAGTGGTGGACATTATAATCTTTGGATTGACATATACTTAAAAATTTTATGGTAGATTTTTTGATCCAAGGCTTAGTAATAGAATTTAGGAAATAAACTATATTCATCTTTTTTAGTTTGTAGTCAAGTGGCTAATATTCCATTGCATCTCCTTTGGAACTGTTTGAATGAGTAATGCCTCTTATGTTATGTAATTTGCAAGCATATCCAACTTCACAGTCTGAAAAATCTTTCTGGAATTTGTATAGGAAAAAGTATCTAAGTCTAGAAACAAATATATCTAAGCCCGATAGGCAAATGGAGATTAAAAATTATATTACTCCATTGGTACATTAAACAGTTGACATTAACTTAATTAAAAATCACTTTTGAGTTTTGAATTTAGAGAAATATTATGGCTTTTTACTACTTTAACTTATAAAAGGCAAAATAGATTTTCCTACATATTTAGGTTTGTAAAATAGCTTTATAAGGCATGTGTCATTCCAGAGTAGATTTTTTATTGCTTAATTATTAATTGAACTTTAATGAAAACAACATAATCTTTATCTGGAATTCAGTGACCTATGCCTTTACAGAATAAGATTTAAATGAGATCTTTTGGTTGTATTTTAAATGAAAAGAATAGGAAAGGCATTTACTGGGATTTCTGCTTTCTAAAACAACTAACTCTGACTGAAAATGTTTCAGACTTCTAGTAACAGTAATGAGGAGAAATAATGAGTTTAGGAGCAAAAGTCATCCATGGTGTTGTAAATGGTGAATCCAAACTACAGATCCTCATTAAAAATCAGACACTCATAAATTTTAAAAATGCTATAGAGTGTAGAACAGGTCAGTCATCTAATGGAATATATCTATAAATAAAATGCAAAATAAAGAGAAGGTAAAGAATGACTGCATGCTAGATAGATGCCGACAGTGTTTACTATCCAAATTGGCTCAAAGTGTTTCGTCTCATTGACTTGACTAATTTCTTCAACTTATTTAGAGATATTTGTCTTGGGCTGCTATTTTGCTAATGCAAATAGCTTTTTTGGGAAAATTAAAATAGTAAATAGTGCACATAAAGGTAGCTAGAGCCTGATAAAAATTAAGGACATGTTGTTTTATTCTTGACACTTGAGGAAGCAAACAGTCTTATGATATACTAAGCTGATGGGAATTCAGTATTATCAGTTTAGGACAAAGTTGAAGGGCAGTCCAAAAGCCGTATCACCTGAGTGCCCGTATGTCTGAGTTCAGCAGTCTGGGGACAGAGACTGTAAATCTTCTACTGTTTTAAGAGCGAATGACAGTCTTTTGATTAGAGCATGAAATTGGTCCTTAAAATGTACTTGAAAATGTTAGCAATAGGCTGCTCTGTATTCTGAAAGTTCTAATAAAAATCTTCCTTGTGGCAACCTCTGACCTCCGCTGACCACACAGGTTGTTAGCAAAATGCCACTTACGTTGAAAGTCAGATCTATTATTATGGATCAAGTAGTTAAGAGAAGCTAGCATAGAAGAAGAAGGAACAAATTGAAGAAAGGGAAGAGAGAAGAATATAAATGAAAAGAGGCGTAGGGAGAAAGAAAAACCAAATGCATCCTAATGGTGAGAATAAATCCTGTCAGTTATCAGGAAGAATAACTCCATAAAAAACTTATAAGCCTGGAAAAAGAGTCAAAAGAATTAAATTTCTCAAATGAAAAAAGAAAGAAAAAAATTATGGACATAATTCTTTTGTTTATTGTAATTTCTTACTCTTCAAATTTTATTGTTGACTTTAAACATATTATTGAAATTCACTAAAATGAATCCTGTCTTATTTTATTAGTAGACACTGGAAAAATTTCTAGATTTTCCTAAAAATTAAATATAAGAGTCAAAGAATATATTACCTTTAGCAGCACAATATTGAATTGTGTCCATTTTTATTTACAAGATTAGGCAAATTAATTCTGCCTGGCCATCAGAGAAATTTAAAAGGGCTTTGTGGATCAGAGATTTTTTCTGAAACTTCAAATAATGTACATGGGATCCTGAGAATAAGAACATATAGACACACTGGACTAGGAAATTATTCCATCCAGTTCATGTGGCTCCTTTGGCAACAGCACTGTAATCATGCCAACTGTTTTCCATCATGTTGACATCATGTCATCATGTTGGCATATCCTGATATTGACCAGGCCCCCTCTCTAATGCCACCTTCTCTGTGAATCCTTCTCTGGTAATGAAGGTAGAAGACCTTGTCTATTTCGTTCACTGTTGTATTCCCAGCCTCACTGCCTATACTTTGATTACTTGATATTAAAGTTATTTGAGTGGGTTAGTTAACTGTTGAACGTCATCTGTAAGGTTATGATGATAATAACACCTTATGAGGTTGTTGCCAAGGTTAAATGAGATAAAACATTACACACTTAGTAAGTGCCTAAGACATGTTTACTGGTTACCAAAATTGGTATTATAAACAAGCAACAGTGTTACTTTGTCTTCCAAAACTCAGTAGTGAAGTTCTTCCCTTGTCCCTGGATAAAAATTTGAGCAGGTCAATAATTTCTTTGAAACATTCTAATATTCTTGTTTTAAATTCAATCTTATCTGCTATTAAAATCTTAAGCCTTGGCCGGGCGCGGTGGCTCACGCCTGTAATCCTAGCTCTGGGAGGCCGAGGCGGGTGGATCGCTCGAGGTCAGGAGTTCGAGACCAGCCTGAGCAAGAGTGAGACCCCGTCTCTACTAAAAATAGAAAGAAATTATCTGGCCAACTAAAAAAAAATATATATACAAAAAAATTAGCCGGGCATGGTGGCTCATGCCTGTAGTCCCAGCTACTCGGGAGGCTGAGGCAGTAGGATCGCTTAAGCCCAGGAGTCTGAGGTTGCTGTGAGCTAGGCTGATGCCACGGCACTCACTCTAGCCCAGGCAACAAAGTGAGACTCTGTCTCAAAAAAAAAAAAAAAAAAAAAAAATCTTAAGCCTTGATTTATTTTTGCAAATAATAATTTAATTATAAATAAATTTGTGATGAAAAACAAATGATGATTTTTGCCTATCTATCCATTTATTTTACACATTTACAAATTGTTTTGTTTATGGTATGCCTTTTATGTATGCCAACATGTAGTTGGTTTGTGTTTTGAGTCAGTGAGAGAGTAGATTTCTTTGCATAGGTAAATGCATCCCATTGATATTTGGTATTATAAAATGTTTAATCTTAATTATAACATCTTATTTTAAGTTTCCTGCTTTTAATGCTTTCTGAAAATTTCCTTTTTCTTTTTTTTAAATTTATGTTCATGTTTCTGATAAATTGGAAGATATGTATAATATTTCTTCCTCTACTGAAGGTTATCTTTTAAATGTTAGCAGTCTATTACTTCAAATTCAATTTAATCAATGGAAAGCACCAATAGAATCTTCCATTTAAATGACCATAGATATTATCACACAAACAACTCTCCCCCACCTCTGCCCTGGGCTGCAACCTCAGTTTTTATTATTATTTGCTGGGATTTTTCCCTGTTCCTCATAATTATTTATTTTTATTTTTATAATGCACAGTTTTACAAGTGATAACACATTATTTCATCATTATAATTCATTATTTAGTTTTAATTATTTACTTAAATAAATTGCTTGTTATCATGTGTCTTTCCTACAATGCCATTATGGCATTATCATTCCTATGTCTCTTGTTTTTAAAGTTATCATTGGGTTGGCTGTATTAATTCACTAAGTAGAGTTTTTTAAGAAAGGTTTATGGGGGTTATATTTCTTAAAGCCTGTACTTATTTAATATGCCTTCATGTTGTCTTTGTACATGAATGACAATTTGGTTGGATATAGAAATTTTGAATTACTTTCAGATATCTTTAGATACTATTTTTGATCTCCCGATTTGATTGTTGCTATGGAGAATTTTGAAGCCAGGCTGTTGTTTTTTGCCCCTGTGTAGGTGACTTATATTTTCTGCTCGAATCTTTAAAGTTTCACTTAACTTTTTCAGAATATATTTCAGTTTTGATAGTTTTATATTAATGCTTCTTATCCTTCCTCTGTGCTGCATACATATCCCAACCTTGTCTCACCAATCTGGGTTGGGGGCTGATCAGTGAGGATTTATAGAATTTAGTGCACTTTACCTTTGACCTTACTGATCTTTAGGATCAAGAGAAATAATGTGTTGGTTCTTTTGATTTGGTTCAAATGGTTTTACATTTTCACCATTTCTTAGAGTTAGTAAGATAAGGTTGGGCTCTTGTATTAGTTGCCAACCTTGGTGATATATTCTTGACTATTTTTATTTTGTCTGTATTTGGTTTTGAGAGGAAGGGTTTGCAAACCTGTGTCTTTGCTGTTATTTTCCTGGAAGTGAATTTACTTTCATATGTTCAAAATTAATATAAATAAAGTATAAGATGCTGATAATTAATATTCTACTGTTTACATATTTTTCTTAGTTCACAAGTAGCAGGAAAACACTGAAAACCATAGACAACATCAACATTATGAATAAGAAAAGAAAAAATTTATTGAGCATCTACTAGCTACTAGGTACTATGCTAATTAAATATTTGCACTAATTCATTTAATTCTTTCAAAACTATGTAATACAAGCATTAAAGGCCCCACTTTAATGATTTGGAAATTAAACTACAGAGAAGTTAACTACACTAATGTGGCCAGTAAGTTGCAGAATTGGGATTCAAACCCAGGACTGTTTGACTTTTAAGGAATGTTGTCTGAGTATCATGCTGTCTCATTATTAAAAAAACGAAATGAAAATAAACACTACTTTTCAATGAAAATGAAGAGCAGAGAAGTCGACTCCTATATTTACTGAATATACTTTTTTGCCACATGAACATGGCTAAATTAGCCCTACGTCCTGAGATTTTTCTTAGCAGAATTTGGCGAGTTTTCTGTGGCTTCATTTTTATCATCATTATAGACTTTTGAAAAGTAAAACTTTAACTTAACTTCCACACTCTTTTTCATATTAGTAGACTTCTGGATTTGCTCCGAACATTTCCATTTCAAATCCTGCAGGAAAAATGTGTCTTAGATGAACCCGCAGATTGCATTTTTGGATCAAACACCTAAAGATATCCAGTAAGAGCAGTAATAGATCTTAAATACACCTTCCCAACATGAAGAACTAAGCTTATTTTATGGTTTATGATACAGTTAATTTTAATGTTATAAATTTATATATTTATGACTTACCTTAAAAAATAATTTTTGAATGAATGAATGAATGCCAGTGTTCTTTTATTTTTCTTTTTTTATTCAGTACATATTTCAGTTTTATCAGGACCATTTCAGTAGAACTACCAAGCAAAATATTTTTATCTATGCGTATCCCTGAAGAAATTCTTTTTTAAAGCTTTAGGGAAGTCTAAAGCCTATGAAACAGCATCCTCATCAAGTACCATATTTCTCACAAATTTGCATTCTTTAGATATTAAATTATTATTTTTTGGAGTAATTTTGCTTGTAAATTTGAAAATAAATTATGACTTCTAGCTTTCAAAATTATTTTAGAGGATGGGTGCCACTGTGAGCTTTTTGAATTTAGGAACTGTATCTTATTTACTTTGTCCCCTTGCAACTTATTTCAGTGTCTGGGTGCAGAGAACATACTCCAAACTTACTAAACAGTTCCCTGGATTGCTTTTTTTTGGTTATAGAAGGTATATGTGAGTAACTTTTATATGGTTAATAGCTATTTTGCGCCTCTCTAGCTCTTTTGGACAGTATCCAAGATACACAATAATAGATGTTTGGACACTTAAATCGATATCACAGAATATAATGGTAATAAACCACTGGAAAATCCAATCCTATTTTCATTTCACAGTAAAATGTTGCTGACTGGAATACCAGGTTCCTGGAACTTCTAACAGTCTAGATTTGCTGTAGAGTCAACAAAGTATGACCACACCCATGTGTGTGTGCGCACACACAATTTCAATAAAACCAAGTCAAACAAACAAAGCAATCTATACAGTCTTGGGGAATGAAAAAGCAACTCACAATGGTAAATAAGAATGTTACCCTCAAGGAGCTGACAGTCTAGAGCAAGAGATAGACTTATAAATGTAAACTATCATTGGTGGCAAAAGTCCAACTTTATACTAATAAATAAGAGACTCAAACTAAGCAAAAATTGGTTTTAAGTTAATATTAGTGACTCACTAGACAGTTACCAAATTGTAAGCCAGATCCTCTGCTTTATTTAATGCTTAAACTTTATTTACATAACCAGAAAGTGATATCATTGAATAGATTACTTATATTACCACTAAGTAAAGAACTGTGTTAGAATCTAGGTCAGGTGTAATTAACTTGACAGACTTTGTAATGCTCTGTAGGCAACTGGGAATTTCTGCTGGACTTTTAGTACAGCAGATCAAAACCTTTTTTTATACTTCCTACAATCAAGAAAATTTTCAGTAACATAGAAAGTTATGTTACTGTTTTTTTTGGTTTCTGCTGCCTGGTCCTGAAATGATTTTCTGCTTGTCTGTGCTTTTATACAGTATTAGGATTATGTAGTTTGTGCAGAAAATACTAAAATTGACACTAAAAATATATCACTTGATCAATAAACATATGATGAGTTCTGAGATCAGGACAGTGGAGGATCAAGGAAGTTCAAGAAAAGCTCCCTGCCCTACTGGATTTTACTGTCCATTTGGGATGATAAGGCATTAATGCTTCATCATTTTAGTGGCACCACATAAATTAAACAAGTCAAGACAAGATCAGAAAAGCACCTGAGAGTCAGCATGTGACACATACCTGTGATGGCTAATTTTATGTGTCAACTTGGCTAAGCCATGGTACGCAGATATCTGGTCAAACATTATTCTAGGTATTTCTTGAAGGTATCTTTTTAGATAAGATTAACATTTAAATCCGTAGACTTTGAGTAAAGGAGATTGCGTTTACTTATAATGTGGATGAGCCTCATACGATCAGTTGCAGGCCTTAATAGAAAAAAATTGACCTCCCTGGAAGAAAAGGAAATTCTGCCAGCAAACTGCATTTGGACTTAAATTGCAATATGAACTCTTCCATGGGTCTCCAGCCTGCTGGCCCACCCTACAGATTTTGGAGTTGCTGGTCTCTGCCATTATATGAGCCAATTCCTTAAAATAAATGTTTTCTTTAGTGTACATACATATTATACATATCCTATTTGTTCTCTTTCTCTGGAGAATGCTGATTAACACAAAACCAGGGCAGTTGGGTACTGCGGCTTGAGCAGAGGAAATCAGCTGTGGGCTCGATTATCGTGTATCTCTTGTATCTTCCTTTTCCCACGTTTAACCTTCTTTCCTAGATGGTGAGCTCCTAGAAGTCAGTGGGAACAACATCAAAGGTCTGGTATGGATAGACTTTGAAAGGGAGTATCCTTTAATCCTTATGTTAAAGCAGTCAGAAATTAATGTGCAAAAAAGTTGGCTTGTCATTTGGATTTCTCTCTCCACTTTAGAAAAGCTTTTAGAGGCCACAGGCAGTCTTGTGGAAGCTACTAGATGAAAAGTCTAGATTTTGCTCTTCAAGAGTTGCATGGTATTATACGCATTGCTTCATGTCTCCATGCCTGTTTCTGCCTATAGATTAAGCAAGGTAACAGAAGTTCCTGTACCCATGAAAATAGGCAAAACTAATCAATGCTGTTGTAAGTCAGGATAGCGGTTATCCTTGTAATAATTAGAAAGGAGCATGAGGGGAGCCTTTTAGGGGGCATATTCTGTTTCTGGATCTGGGTGCTGGCTGTAGAGATATATTCAGTTTGTAAAAAATTACTGAGCAGTGCTCACATGTATTTTTAATGCAAATTACATTTCAATAAAAATTTTTTTAAAGTTCGTATACTCAGTCTTGTAAATACTTTAAAAAGATTGATAGGATGCAAAAATCCTGATGTGTCATAAATGTAACCAAAATAACTTGTTTCAGCATTTCCCTTTAATAGTTTTGATTGAAAAATTAGATTCCCATTAAAGGCAAGCAAAAAGAGCTGGCAAAGTACAGGCTAAGGAAAACAAATTTCTTCAAAACCCATTAACTGATTTTCAGTAGAGCTACCTAAATTGTGTTTTAGATCTTCGGTACTATACCTCTTTTACTTGTTGATGCTTATCACAAGAATACAGGGAGGCCAAATGCTTGTATTTGTGAAAGTGCTTTTTGATGTTTGCTAAAACATGATGGAAAAGGCGGGTAATAGTGGCATGGGCTTTTTATAGATCATAAAAGGAACAAATAGAACCTCTTAAAAGTATATTTGGAGCTTCACAGTTCCTAGTCAGAAAATGGAATTAGTGTTTCAATACTGTGATGAGACCATCCTTCCTTTTATGAATAACAAATATCATGCCACCTGCCTACTTTTAATAACAATGAGAAGAGGATGGATAGAATTTTCACACACACAAATATGTGTTAGAAATAATAAAACACACAGATCCCTGTAGAAATGTGTTGATCACGAGGGTTGGACATCAGTGTATCTCAGTACTCTCAAGCACGGCCACACTCCCTCTTCTCTTTTGGTTATTCTATTACTATATTCACGACCACTCTTATTTCTTTTTCCTTATGTGAAATATAAAGAAATACACCACCTAATTCCTGATTTCTTTTAATGAAAATGTGGATGGAGAAGGCAATTCATTAATACATCACTCAGTCTTTCTGGTTGCACAAATGCTATGCATGAATAAGCAGAGAAAAAGGCTCTCGGGACAAGCATCCTTTACATTGATAGAAACAGGTGTTCTCTTTTAGTTGTCAAGTCAGCTCCCTTCTGTGAATCTCAGATAAGTGGTCCAAATTACATCTAAGAGGAAGATTCGCCAAAGCATAATTACTTTTCATCAGGGTGCCGCAGATAATGAAAGGAAAAGAACACTGGAAGTACATTGTAGTGTACTTAATCACCATCATTTTAAAAAGCTGATGTAGAATTCCTTACTTGATTCAAGACAAATTGTATAGCTTTGGTGGCAAATTAGGCATATTTTCTAAACACTAAATTATATTTCTTCTAATTCACATTGGGCTAAGAAAAGCTGACTAGTTTTTGTAGCCGTGGAATATAAGAGATAAGGTTTGCAGCTGCCATTTCAAACAGTGCATTTTTTTGTCTGTTCTTAACAGCTTCCTGTGTTTCTATTCAGATTGAATGAAACCCCTTCTCTATCTTTCCTGGGAAGATAAATTTCATTGGGGTTGCTGTCTATGCAGGATGCTGGCAGATTCCTTACTTCACCTTGCCACTCCAATCCCTATTTCTTGCCCTACTTTTCATGCTGATGGGCTAAACTTGTGGACAGCAAGAGATTATTAGTATGGGTAGAAATTGCAAAGCTTTGCCCAGTGATAAATAATTGTCTAGCACAGTGCATAAGAAATCCTGGTAATTAGAGTTTTATGTAGCATTTCTTTGCATTTAAGAGAAATTCTAGCCCTGAATAACTTCAGTTGAGGAACAATGGAAAGTCGGAGACTGATAAAAGTATAATGGTTGACGATAAGCTCAACTATTGATTAGATATGGAGAAGTTGCTTAAGCTTTGCATGGTTTATTTATCTATAAAATTAGATCTATCTGTCTATAAATACCTACCCTTTAAGAATCACATGGCATAACAAAAAACAATTTTTCCAGTATTGTACTTGATGAATAGTAGTAATTTTAAAGGAAATCTAATATTTTTGAGTGAGTATATAGGCATTGGGGAAGTGATGGGAGAAAATGTCCATCATACAAAAGCATTTTTAACCAGGGTCAAAGTCTTCAAGTCACCTTATGTTTTCCTAACTGCTTCCTGTTTCTTCCCCGTCAGGAACTCTCCTGTGAGCTCTCCCTCACTGTTTATTCTTTCCAGCTCATGTCACTGAGAGCCTCCACTCCCATAGCTACTCGCTCTTTGTACCCTATATTTGATGACTCTTTCTCCCTGCACCCAATTGGGTAGATGGCATAGAAATGCCCATTCATAACATAAAATTTGCCTTGATGATTAAGTTATTATGGGGTAGAGCTATAGGCTTCCCAATGCATTATACATCTAAGGCAGGGATCAGCAAACTTTTTCTGTGAAGAGGAAGAGTTACAATATATATATATATATTTTTTTTTTTATATTTTTTTTTATTTCAGCTCATCATGGGGGTACATAAGTTCAGGTCATATACATTGTCCCTGTCCTGCCCATCCCCCCGAGTCAGAGTCCCAAGCGCGTCCGCTCCCACTCTCCAGACAGTGCGCCTGGCACTCGCCATGTATTCATACCTCGATCCCCTCCCCCCCCACCTCCCCGGGTCTGCACCCTCAAGCATGACCATTCCCCAGAGGGTGCGCAATGCACTCGTCATGTAGGCATACACCCATCCCCTCCCCCCACCCCCCCATCCCAGTCTGATATCCAATTGGTATCCTTCCCTGATGTACATTTAGGTGATGATCAGGGAAACCAGTTTTCTGGTGAGTACATGTGATGCTTGTTTTTCCATTCTTTGGATACTTCACTTAGTATAATGGGTTCCAGCTCTCTCCAGGAGAACCAAAGAGATGTCGTATCATCGTTATTTCTTATAGCTGAGTAGTACTCCATGGTATACATATACCACAGTTTACTAATCCATTCGTGGATCAATGGGCACTTGGGTTGTTTCCACATCTTTGCGATTGTGAATTGTGCTGCTATAAACATTCGGGTACAGGTGTCTTTGTTAAAGAATGACTTTTGTTCTTCTGGGTATATGCCCAATAATGGAATTGCTGGATCAAATGGTAGGTCTACTTGAATCTGTTTAAGGTATCTCCATATTGCTTTCCATAGGGGTTGCACTAGTTTGCATTCCCACCAGCAGTGTATGAGTGTTCCTGTCTCTCCGCATCCACGCCAACACGTGTTGTTTTGGGATTTTTTGATAAAGGCCATTCTCACCGGAGTTAAGTGGTATCTCATTGTGGTTTTGATTTGCATTTCCCTGATGATTAGGGATGTTGAGCATTTTTTGATACGTTTTTTGGCCATTCTTATGTCTTCTTTTGAAAAATTTCTATTCATGTCCTTTGCCCATTTTTTGATAGGATTGTTTGATTTTTTCTTGCTGATTTTCCTGAGTTCTAAATAGATTCTTGTTATCAGTCTTTTATCTGATGTGTAGTATGCGAAAATTTTTTCCCATTCTGTAGGCTGTCTGTTTATTTTCGTGACTGTTTCTTTGGCTGTGCAGAAGCTTTTTAATTTAATCAGGTCCCATTCGTTTATTTTTGTTGTTGCTGCAATTGCCTTAGGGGTTTTCTTCATAAATTCTTTGCCTAGACCAACGTCTGTGAGAGTCTTTCCTACATTTTCTTCTAGAATTCTAATCGTTTCCCATTTAAGGTTTAAATCTGTTATCCACCGTGATTTGATTTTTGTGAGAGGTGAAATCTGTGGGTCCTGTTTCAGTCTTCTACATGTGGCTATCCAGTTTTCCCAGCACCATTTATTGAATAGGGACTCTTGTCCCCAGAGTATGTTTTTGTCTATTTTGTCAAAGATTAGATGATTATATGAGGATGGTTTTATATTTGGGTTTTCTGTTCTGTTCCACTGGTCTGTGTCCCTGCCCTTGTGCCAATACCAAGCAGTTTTAAGCACCACAGCTTTGTAGTATAGTTTGAAGTCTGGCAAATCAATACCTCCCATTTTGTTTTTATTGCTTAAGATTGCTTTTGCTATACGGGGTCTTCTCTGTTTCCATACAAAGTGTATAATTATTTTTTCTAAATCTGTGAAAAATGATGTTGGTAATTTAATAGGAATTGCATTGAATCTATAGATTACTTTGGGTAGTATAGACATTTTAACGATGTTAATTCTTCCAATCCATGAGCATGGTATGGATTTCCACTTATTTACGTGTTCTGCAATTTCCTTCCTTAGCGTTTCATAGTTCTCTTTATAGAGGTCCTTTACCTCTTTAGTTAAATATATTCCTAGATATTTTATTTTCTTTGTTGCTATTTTGAAAGGTATTGAGTCCTTAATTTGGTTCTCCAATTGAATGGTATTGGCATATATGAATGCCTCTGATTTGTGTGTATTGACTTTGTAACCTGAGACATTACTGAATTCGTTAATTAATTCCAGGAGTCTCTTGGTTGAGTCCTTGGGGTTTTCCAGATACAACATCATATCATCAGCGAAGAGTGAGAGTTTGATCTCTTCTGTCCCTATTTGGACACCTTTGATTCTGCTCTCTTGTCTGATAGCTCTCGCAAGGACTTCCAATACAATGTTGAAAAGTAATGGGGACAGTGGGCAGCCTTGTCTGGTTCCAGTTCTGAGTGGGAATGCTTTCAATTTTTCCCCATTCAGTATGATGTTGGCTGTGGGTTTGTCATATATGGCTTGTATTATTTTTAGGTAGGTCCCATTTATGCCTATGTTGTTAAGTGTTTTTATCATAAAAGGGTGTTGAATTTTGTCAAATGCTTTTTCTGCATCTATTGAGAGGATCATATGGTCTTTATTTTTGCTTCTATTTATGTGGTTAATTACATTTATAGATTTTCGTATGTTGAACCACCCCTGCATCTCTGGGATGAAGCCTACTTGGTCGTGATGAATTATTTTTTTAATCAGCACTTGGATACGATTTGCTAGGATTTTATTGAGAATTTTTGCATCTACGTTCATGAGAGAAATTGGTCTGTAGTTTTCTTTTTTTGTTGCATCCTTTCCTGGTTTTGGTATCAATGTTATATTGGCTTGGTAGAATGTGTTGGGGAGAATTCCATCCTTCTCAATATTAAAGAATAGTTTATGTAGGATGGGCACCAGTTCATCTTTGTATGTATGGTAAAATTCAGGTGTGAACCCATCTGGACCAGGGCTTTTCTTTTTGGGAAGGTTTTTTATTGCTGTTTCAATTTCAGTTCTTGATATTGGTCTATTCAGGAATTCTATTTCTTCCTGATTGAGCTTGGGAAGGCTGTGTGTTTCTAAAAATTTGTCCATTTCCTCCTCATTTTCCAATTTGTGTGCATAAAGATTTTTGTAATATTCATAGATAATGTCATGTATCTCTGTGGCTTCGGTTGTGATTTCTCCTTTCATGTTCCTGATGGAAGTTATTAAAGATTTTTCTTTTCTGCTCTTGGTTAGTCTAGCCAGTGGTGTGTCTATTTTATTTATCTTTTCAAAGAACCAACTTTTTGTTTTATTAATTTCCCTTATAGTATTTTTGTTGTCTTTTTCATTTAATTCTGATTTGATCTTAACAATTTCTCGCCTTCTGCTGGGTTTGGGGTCAGTCTGTTCTTCTTTCTCCAGCTCTTTGAGTCTATTCATTAAGTTGTCTATTTGTAAGTTGTCTGTCTTTTTGAAATAAGCATTTATGGAAATGAATTTTCCTCTCAGGACTGCTTTAGCTGCATCCCATAGATTTTGATAACTTGTGTCACCTTTGTCGTTTAATTCAAAGAATGTTTTGATTTCTGACTTAATTTCTTCCTTTACAAAATTGTTATTCAGAAGAAGGTTGTTTAGCTTCCATGACCTTGAGTAGGAATGAGAGTTCCTGTTAGGGTTCATTATTACTTTTATTCCATTGTGGTCTGAGAAGATGCAGGGTATGATTTCTATTTTTTTAATTTTTTTAAGACTTGCTTTATGGCCTAGGGTATGGTCAATCTTAGAGAATGTTCCGTGGGCCGATGAGAAGAATGTATATTCAGTGGATTTAGGGTAGAATGTCCTGTAGATGTCAGTCAGGCCCATTTGTTCTAGCCTTCTGTTTAAGTCTACTATGTCTTTGCTTATTTTCTGCTTGGAGGATCTGTCCTGTGCTGTCAGTGGGGTGTTAAAGTCTCCAACTATTAAAGTGTTGTTGTCTATCATTTGGTTTAGATCGAGTAGGATTTGCTTTATGAATCTGGGTGCACCTAGATTGGGTGTATATATATTAAGTATGGTTATGTCTTCTTGTTGAATTGTGCCTTTCACCAGTATGTAGTAACCGTCTTTGTCTTTTATTACTTTTGTTGGTTTAAAGACTAAGTTATTGGAAATTAAAACTGCCACACCAGCTTTCTTTTGGCTACCATTTGCTTGAAATATCAAGTTCCATCCTTTTATTTTCAGTCTAAATGCATCTTTGCCGGTTAAGTGTGTTTCCTGAAGGCAGCAGATACTTGGTTTGTGTTTTTTTATCCATTGGCCCAGTCTATGTCTCTTGAGTGGGGAATTCAGGCCATTGACATTTAGTGAGAGAACTGATAATTGGGACAGATTTCTGTTTATCTTATTGGGTAGAACTTCTTTTCTATGTTTTCTCTCTTGAGCCATTGTGGTGGCTAGAATTTGATCTTTAGTTCTTGGGTGGCTTTACATTCGTGGGCCTTTGTTGTGATGATCCGTGTGTAACTCTCTTTTGAGTACTTCTTGGAGGGGTGGTCTTGTCTTGGTGAATTCCCTCAGTCCTTGTTTATCTGAGAATGTCTTAATTTCTCCTTCATATAGAAAGCTTAGCTTAGCTGGGTACAAGATTCTAGGCTGGGCATTATTCTGTTTCAGAAGAGTGAGAATGGGGCCCCAACTTCTTCTTGCTTGTAAAGTTTCAGTTGAGAAATCTGGCGTAATTCTAATGGGTCTCCCTTTGTATGTTACTTGTTTCTTTCTCCTTACAGCTCGAAGAGGTGTCTCTTTAGTGGATATTTTGGTCAGTCTGACGACTACGTGGCGTGGTGTTTTCCTATTTGCTATGAATCTACCAGGGGTTCTTTGAGCTTCTTGAACCTGTATATCTAAAGTTTTAGCAAGGCCTGGGAAATTTTCTTCTATTATGTCTTCAAATAGTTTATCCAGCCCTTGCTTATTATCTTCTTCACCTTCAGGGATGCCTATAACTCTCACATTAGGTTTCTTCACATAATCCCACATTTCTTGAAGACTCTGATCTTTTTTCTTATTTCTTTGCTCTATCTCTGTGACTGTCTTATTTAATTGGAAAGAGTTATCTTCGATTTCTGAGATTCTGTCTTCTATTTGATCTACCCTGTTCTTGAGACTTTCCACTGTGTTTTGTAGCTCCCTGAATAAATCCCTCATTTCTAGGAGTTCAGTTTGGTTTTTTTTCAATACGTCTATTTCTTTAGTGAATTTTTCTTCCAAATCCTGGAATTTTTTTGCGGTTTCTTTGCGGTGGATATCAATTTTTTCTTGTATATCATTCAGCTTATTTATAACCCAAGACTGAAATTCTTCTGGTAACATGTTGGTATTCTGAAACTGGCTTGTGCCAATTGGAGGAGAGTTGGTATTTCTCTTTGGGGGCGAGGTTTCCGTTTGGTTTTTTGTGCTCCCCATATTTTTCCGCTGAGCCCTTCCCATCTGGCTCTATCGTTAGATCTTTTCTCACAGCTTTAGTCTAGTTAACAGCACGTCTTGTACTCTGTTCTTAGGCTGTGGAACAGTCTAGGAATGTTGCTTCCTTTATCTATAGGGGGAGACTGTTGTGTGCTGTTTAGAGTTTCTTTTTTCTATCTCAGTTGGGGGACTGCTTCTGATGGGTCCACCCCCAGAGGGTTGGCTTGACCTAAGACCAGTTTGGCAAGTTAAATCACTGTGTTGTGGACTTTCAGTTAGTAGGCAGGATTCACACTATTTGCAAGCAGAAAGCCTCTTCTCCCTCTCTTTTTCTTTCCCTTCCTTCTTCTTTTTCTTTTTTTTCTTCTCCCTCTTTCCTCTTTCTTCCCTTCCTCTCTCTTCCTCTTCCTTCTTCTTCCCCCCCTGACTTTTGGTTCTTCCTCTGGATGTGTGGTTTCTGTCTCTTTCTGCAGGAAAGACACTGGCTAGGCAGAGGAGGCAGTGCCCTCACTCCCTCAGTGCCCCAGCTGCTGCAGCTCCCACGGGCAAGGGTCTACACTGTCCCAGTGTTCCCAAGGTCCGGGCTCCACACTCTTGCGTCTGGGGAAGCACTCAGTGTTCACACCTGGGAAGGGGACCTGGAGAGGGTCTATGGATCAGGGGATGGAGCCTCCTGGGGAGCCGCCTGGCACCCTATGGCTCTGCAGCAGTTAGACCTTGGCCCTCACAATTGCTGCTGCCCACCCGCAGATCACTGGTACTGGGGGGCAATATTCAGGGACCAATAGGAATCAGACCTGGGGGTCTGGAGCACTCAGGAGTATACAGTAGCTCTTGGGCTGGAGGGCCACCGGAAAGGAAAAAAGAAAAAAAAGAAAAAGAAAAGAAAAAAAAAAAAGAGAGAAACAATATGAATAACAAGGAGAATAAAGAGAAAACAAGAAAGAAAAGAGAAAGAAAGAAAGAAAGAAAGAAAGAAAGAAAGAGAGAAATAAAATAAAATAAAAAAAGAGAGAGAGAGAAACAATATGAATAACAAGGAGAATAAAGAGAAAACAAGAAAGAAAAGAGAAAGAAAGAAAGAGAGAAATAAAATAAAAAAATAAAAAAAAAAAAAGAAAGAAAAAAATCTCGCTTTAATATTTCACACTCGCGGCCCCTCGCCTCGGCGCAGGCCCGCGTCTGTCCCTTTAAGAGATAGGGCTCCAGAGACCCGTCAGAGGCTTAGCTGTGGGAACCAAGATGGCGACCGCGCATCCGCCGGTTGCAGGCGCCCGGAGAGAGCGTTCAGAGCTCGGCAGGCGCCAGGGCCCACAGTAGCTCCCCAGCCGGAGAGCTGCCGTGGGGGCAGAAAAAAGCAAAAAAAGTCCCGCTTTAATATTTCACGCTCGCGGCCCCTCGCTTCGGCTCAGGCCCGCGTCTGTTCCTTTAAGAGATAGGGCACCGGAGACCCGCCAGAGGCTTAGCTGTGGGAACCAAGATGGCGACCGCGCATGCGCCGGTTGCAGGCGCCCGGGGAGAGCGTTCAGAGCTCGGCAGGCGCCAGGGCCCACAGCAGCTCCCCAGCCGGAGAGCTGCCGTAGGGGCAAAAAAAAAGCAAAAAA
Organism: Lemur catta; assembly: GCF_020740605.2. Lineage (NCBI taxonomy): Eukaryota > Metazoa > Chordata > Mammalia > Primates > Lemuridae > Lemur > Lemur catta. Next base: position 130,047,661 of record NC_059129.1, on the reverse strand, counting down.
GTCCCGCTTTAATATTTCACGCTCGCGGCCCCTGGCCTCGGCGCAGGCCCGCGTCTGTCCCTTTAAGAGATAGGGTGCCGGAGAGCCGCCAGAGGCTTAGCTGTGGGAACCAAGATGGCGACCGCGCATGCGCCGGTTGCAGGCGCCCGGAGAGAGCGTTCAGAGCTCGGCAGGCGCCAGGGCCCACAGTAGCTCCCCAGCCGGAGAGCTGCCGTGGGGGCAGAAAAAAGCAAAAAAAGTCCCGCTTTAATATTTCACGCTCGCGGCCCCTCGCTTCAGCTCAGGCCCGCGTCTGTCCCTTTAAGAGATAGGGCGCCGGAGAGCCGCCAGAGTCCAAGCTCTCGCCCGCCTATGTCACCTGTCCTCGGAGCTCCACGTCTCCCGTGGTGATTCTGCACCGATTTCAGTCAGATCCTTGACCGAGTGGATGTGGGGGTCAGTGGGGAGATCAAGCCGCTTTGCTGTGGGGCTGAACCCGCCCCACTGTCCGGTGAGGCAGGTACGGCCCTCCCGCACTCCGCTGTCTGTTTTCCGTCCCGCACTCTCCAAATTATCTCGGTCTGATTTCCCACTCGCCTCTGTTTTTTACTGTTCCCTGTGTCCGACGGTGATTCTCCGTGGGTTCACCTCACCCTTCCTGTGGAGGAGCAATCCTCCAGTGTTGTGGCAGGTGGAGATCCACGCCTTCCTCTCCGGGAGCACAAATCCAGGAGGTCACCTCCACTCCGCCATCTTCTCTCTCCCCCAGTTACAATATATTTTAGCCTATGTGGGCTATATGATTTCTGTGCCAACTGTTCAACTCTGCTCTTGTAGATATAGACAATATATACACAAATCAGCATGGCTGTGTGCCAGTAAAACTTCATTTACAAAAACAGGTGGCAGGCTGAATTTCACCCATGGGCCATAGTTTTCTGGTCTCTCTAAGACATAGAGATGAATCAAATTATACTAGAGTTTAAAGGGCCATACCAGTCATGTAGTACAGCTTTCCCCAAAATATGCTCCATAGAGATCTGTCTCCCCACAACCAAAAGCTAACTGGTCAATATAATTTTGAAATGTTACATAATTTGTCCCCATTTTAGAGGCCCACCAGCACATTAGCATGCCAAAAGCCCCGAATTTTTTGGGTGTGGTATTCATTAACAGGATGATAGCTCATGCTTTAGTAGTGCTTGCTATGTGCTCAGAGCTATTCTAAATGCTTTTACTTGTATTATTTCATTTAATCTCACAACCCTGTGAGATACGCAGTGTCATGAATCCCATTATATAGTTGCTGAAGCTGAAGCACTGAGAGGTAAAGTAACCTGCCCAAGGTGCCATGCCTGGTGGAGCCAGGATTCACATTTAGGCTGCCTTCCTCCAGGGCCTGTGCTCTCAGTCGCCCTGCCACCTCCTTGGAACATCTCAACACCTGCGAGAATTGCTGTGAGACCTGGGCAAGTGCTTATTTCATCCAGTTCTCTCAGTGGATACCTTGGAAAAGAGAAACCTAGAGAAATTGAAGTGACTTTGCAAAGGTCACAAGCATAATTAATAACTGAGATAAGTCTACAAATCAATTAAATCACTACCTGGTACTTGAAGACATGCTTAAATTAATTCTTCATAAAGACAGAAAATCCTTTTAAAAATGAGTAATCACCTCTAACTTCCTCTTCTTAATTCAGATTTTTATAACCGGTTTCCACTTCAATGGAGTAAATACACGGTTTGATTTTTAAAAGGTAGAATTATTTTCATTTTTAAAATTTTGATAGGCGATTCCCTGTCAAGGAGGAGATGAGAAATATTTATCTGCAACTCTCTTTCCCAGGCTCTAAATCAGTGTTTCCTAAAAACTTAATGTACATTAGAATCACTTGGGGATGCTTAGAAAGAATGATGCTGGGCACCGTCCCACCCCTCAGATATTCTGATTTGAACTGAGGATCTAGTAAAGGTATTTTGAAGGACACCTCCAAGAGATTCCAGTATGTAGCCAGCCAGGGCTGTGGACCACTGCTTTAGAATCACATTTGTTATTACCTGCTAAACTTGTCTACCTGTGTTAACAGCTAACATTTAAAATACTACATGGCATGAAACGAAACTTATGGTTATGGTCCATGGGTTATAATTATTAAAAATGTGACCACATTCCAAGCACGAATGGAACTTTATTACTGCAGATGAAACATACTGGTGGCTGTAATATTCCATCAGTTTCACATGAGTGAGACCTTTGGATTGACATGCATCATTGCAGAACCAGACTGACCAAAAGACCCAGGGATTCTGATGGCTTGCTACAAATCTCTGTGGCTCAAATAGAGGCTGGTCTCTACCTTTTATTTGGCTGTCTTAATGCAAGGAACTTAAGGTGGAAGAAAGAAGTATCTTGGAGGGTTAGGTTTTGCCTCCATCCTTCACCTATTACAAATATATATAATCATTTATAATAGAAGACTTTAGAAAAGAAATCATGTATAGTGGCAGAATTTAGGATAGAAATAGACTATCTATGAGAACAAATAGAATGGAAATTACCAGGGACTTGAGACGATCTAATTACTACTATTGAACACTAAAATTTATCTATAAGTTTTCTGGCAGTTAAGGCGAAAAAGGAAACATGTTGAGCAGCATAGTTTTATATTCTGGCTAAAAACAACTTTCACATTTGTCTGCAGAGAAAATTATTATTTTTGAGCTAAATTCAACCAATAATTTAACACATATGTCCTTGGGATAACACAGTTGAAAATGTCTTTGCCACAGTTTAGCAAAAGTCAAAGAAATGCTTTTCAATCAATGATAGCTGAATGAACCATCTAAAATATCTTCAGTTAGTAAAGCTATTTCTCTCATTCATTCATTCATTGATTTATTTCTTCATTCACCTATTTGCTTTTACCTGTAGGCTGGATATGATGTTAAGTTCCGGGGATGTGAGATATCTTCTCAAAGATCTCACAGTACAGAGTAAGAAATGCTCAGAGTGAGAGAGGCCAGAGCCTGAAATAAAGATGTGTGATTATTTGTACATACCTTTAACAAAGGTATGTGTAAGACGTCATGGAAACACAAAGAAGGAGATAACTGAGTCTCAGGGGCATCAAGGAAGGTTGAGTCAGCTTCATCAGATAGATGAGCAGTGGAATTCAATGGACGATGTGTTCCGAGAGGAAGGATAGGACAGGAGGCGAGGGAAGGGGAGTGCTTGGCATTATAGGAAAATTACAAATATCTCCCCTAAATTGGAAGGTGGGATTTATGTGGGGATGTGGGATTAAAGACATACGTAAGGGTCAGATTCCAAAGGGTCAGGTCAAAGAATTGAGAGTTCATAGGAAAGTGATGGGCAATCATGTCAGTATTTGAGGAAGCGGGGAGGGGGGGTGTCACATGATTTGTGTTTTAGAAAGATCACTCTAATGACAGTGTGTAAGGGAGACAGACTGGGAGGTCACTTAGGAGGCTTCTAGTGTAATTCACTTCTTATGTGTTGAGGATCTGGAGGAAAACAATGGTAATGGACATCAGGGCACAGATTCCGGAGCTATTTAGGAGATTGACTTGTGTGGCTGGGTTAGTGGCTCTGGGGAGAGGGAGAGGGAAGAGACAAGTTTCCTGTTTAGACCTTTATTGGTTTGCTAGGGCTACTTTAACAAAGTGCCACAGACTGTGTGGCTTAAAGAACAGAACTTTATTGCTTCACGGTCCTGGAGGTTAAAAGTCGGAGATCAAGGTGTTCACAGGGTTGATTCCTTTTGAGTGCTGTGTGGGAAGTATCCGTTCCAGGCCTCCCATTTTGGCTTGTATGTGGCCATCTTCTCCCTGAATCTTCACATTGTCTTCCCTCTGTGTCTGTGTCCAGATTTCCCTTTCTCATACTGACACCATTCATATTGGCTTAGGGCCTTCTCTAATAACATCAGTTTAACTTGATTACCTCTCTAGAGACGTATCTCCAAATATGGTCATATTCTGAGTTACCAGGGGCTAGAATTTTAGCATAGGAGCTTTTTGGGGGTATGATTCAACCCATAACAGGCCTTCATAACTAATTTAATTATATGACATTTCATAATATAAAAAGTAAACAAGTATTGTGCCAAAAATTATTTGCTTCGTATGGCTATAAATCACTTAGCACATGCAAAAAAGTTTAAGACACTTACATTTATAGAAACACTTATAGAAATTAGCATGTGCTCTACATACACTGTAGTCTATGAGCCATAAGCAAACTATAATAAAACTATGTTTTAATAAAGAAGCTAATTAGTATCACTCTCTAATTTGGAATTTGTCTTCGAGCAGTTATTCTGCTGGAGTCTGTTCAAGCACCCTTTTGAGGTAGAAGTTTGGCATTAATAACTTAACAGTTGAAGCTAGAGGACAAATTTTCAGCAGAAGGAACTCTATGGCTAATGAAGCTTGGAATTTACTGGAAGTTGATTTTAATGTTTCTTTTGCTTTCCCACTAATGAGATCTAAATTATAGGACTGATAGACTTTTTTTTTCCACCCATTATTTAAAAGCCAGATCACATTTTAATTTCACACTGAATTGCTCATAAAATATTAAATAAGGTAAATGCAGCACAATTATCTAATTTAGGAACTATGCTTTTTTTTTTTTTTTTTGCTCCTAAATTCTTAGCTGGGTTTTGTAAAGAGCTTCAGCAAAATCTATTTTCTGTGTTTTGCAATCGTGCTATGTTTGTACGGCTAGGAAGAGGGTGCTGCTATTCAGTAGCGAGCGTCTTTGGGTGTGATAAACAAAAGCCTATGTTCATACATCGATTCCATCATTCCTGTGGCTTTCCTGATCTTTTTTTTTCTTCTATGGACACAAAATAATGCTAATTTCCACCTTCAGGATAAAGTTATTCTTCCATTTCTCCTGGCCATTAGTAATGGAGCCTCTGATGTTGAGTCCATGTAATGGATCTGTCTGCTGATACGTTTTGTCTTTTACACACCCACTCCCCCTGTCACTACCCTAGGGGATTTTTTTGCAAAGGGCTTGGATGATCATTTTTCCTGATGTACTTTTTATTGCCATGAGGCCTCCTGTGACTGACAGCTGAGGCAAACGGTGTAGTGTTGTGATGTGATTACCTGGAACCACAAATCCAGATTCCCTCAAATAAATTAAATTGATTTTGATTTGCAGTCCAAGAAAATGAGGTTCCAGAATGTCAGCCATCTATTCTTTCCCCTGGTCTCTCACTAAGTTGTAATATTACTAGGATAAATTTTATTTGAATCCAGTCTGGTTGAATCACAGCAGAAATAATCAAAACCCAAATTAATAAATTTTTTTTCTACAGAAGTACATTCTTAATGCATATGACTATATTAAATATTTGTCATGACTGAGAAGTAGATTTAGGTTTGAATGTTTAGAAGGTACTATGCATTAAACTATACATGGACACACATTGTCTCTCACAACAGATAATTTCCCATTTCTTGCTCTCTAGGAATCATTTTAGTCTTGAAACTATTTCTTGGACAAGGGTAAGAACTTAACTTTATATGTACATGTAGAGAGCTGAGCAAGTCCATGTTCTCTCCTCTCCATAGTTTTTGCTGCTATTAAAAAGTTGAGCTGTACATAGCAAGCTTCTGTCATATGTGCGTTGGGACTTGCCAGCCTGCTGGTTCTAGTGTCTGGCTGCATACTCAACCTGGTCAACCTCTAAAAACCAAACAACAAACAATCCACAGAATCACAGGCTTCACTCCAGGATCTCTTCATGAGTATCTCGAGGGTGGATCCCTGTAATAGATACTTTTATAAAGGCATCTCATGTGGCTTGAATGCATAGCCAGGTTTGGGAACTTATGTTCTGGGTTGACTGAGTGTCCATACCCACTTGGTACGGTTGATTTCTCTTTGACCTTTACAAATAGTCTACAGTGGAGCTGCTAGAAATCTCTGATAGTGATTTATTCATAAAATAATTCTCTGGAAATTTTTACAATGTAATTTATAATAAAATTCTAAACTATAACTTTTATTTCGTTGTATCTTTGAATCTTGGTCTGTCTTGCATTAAAACTGCCTTGACAGAGAATTTTTATTCTCTAAATCTCATATTTCAATAAGCTTCTTTTCACCCTAAAAAAAAATCCCAATTTAAAAAATTGTTTAAAATATCATTGACACCAGATGAAGATTAAAACTAAGATGAGATGAGTTAAAATTGATTTTTAATGGTGTCAAGCCATCCTCTCCCGAATGGATAAGTAAAAGTTTAATTACTGTTTAGAAAGCACATCATGCATCTTGTTACCTCCAGTGTACCCTGAAACTAGAAATATATTACCTACTTTTGGAAAACAGACTGAAATGGAATGAACATAAAGGGCACTTTAGCTGTCTGATTAAGCGAAATCCATTGATTTGTGTGTTTCCAACAAGCCGAGTCTTTGTCTCTGTATCCCATGTAATGGTTCAGTACAAAGCAATTTATAACTTTGATTTTTCATCCTTCAATGCGGTGCTTGTTGTCAGAGTTTGTGTTTAGTTATCTGTCTCCTAGGTTTAGAACGTCTTGTTTAAAAAAGTCAGAAATTACTTTATATTCATTTCTTAAGTATGGACTTGGACTTCTAGCATATCTGGAGGAAGAATCATATGTTATCAAAACATTGGAAATATTTGATACAGAAACTTGTGTTTCTTTTTAAAATTTTTTTGTTGTTGTTAAGAAACTGGTGTTTCTATGTATGTGAGACTATATGGGTATGTACTTTAAGGGCTTCTTTTCATTAGAAATGTAATGTGTGAAATATATATGTTAAGGTACCAACTTTGGGCCTCTTTGTCTTTGACTTTCTCTGAGTTTTCCTGTGATTTTAAAAACATTTAAAAATCAGGAATGAATGAGATGATAGAATAACACTTCTTTTAGCAACAACATTTGATTCTGTATACTGACTTTGGTTTGAGAATTCTGACTTAATCTGTAGGCTCAACTGTCCTAATTAATCCTTTGTATATCTCTATGAAGTGTTCTTTAGCTTTTATGCAAATCTTGTGTGAAAAATCAGCCAGCCACTTTATTAATACTTTCATATTTATTGATGACCTAAATACTAAGTGCTACCCACTTAAAGAATACAATACTGAAAAAACGGCTGAGTAACATGTGGAATTAGGCTTGCCTGTCATGAGTATTCATTTTAATATTTTACCAGTCCACTTTAAGATTTTGACAGTAAAAAATCCATTACTGTTCAATTGTTTATATTTCTTGGTTATACAACTGAGTTGTCTGCTTCCCTCTTTTCCAGCTTAGGATGCTTTAGTGTGCTCAGTTCAACCCAGAAGTGTACATATGGGAGCCCAAGACTACCACGCCTCTGGGCATCTAGCAGGTTCCTAGAGCAGGAATCTTTAAGGGATAATGGAAAGAGAATGGAACATATAGATACAGACAGATTCTGCTCCCACTAACAGCCAGAGGGAAGGGGCATTAACCCAGGGGGTGTGATGTTTCCTTTCCTGTGAAGACTGAATACTCAGCTAGCAATGTCCTGGTTAATCACAGCTTTTGGGCACTCTGTAGGCGTCCTAGCTCAAGGTCTTTGTCTCGGTCCACGGGGTCCAATGGAGCACCTCAAAATTCTCTGGGGTCAGAAATAAGGTGAATAGGCCTTTGGACCCCATGCCCCTCTTTCCGACACTAATAAGTCTTTCCTGAATTTCTAACTTTTCTTTTTCATCCCTTTATTTTTTTCCATAATAACCCACAATAAATATTTTCACAAGGAAATTCCTAATAACCCTTTAGACAAGAACTCAAGCAGAAAACAAAACTTGCTTTATCCTCTCCTGTAGGGTCAGTAGGGCTCAGGCTTTAGAAAGGTGGTGCTAAATCTTGTGAGATATTTTCACTGAGGATGAGTAATACCCACATTCGAGCGTTAGCCAATTGGCTTCTCATGTTAACACTAACAATGACAACAACAGCCAAAAGGGAAAAAAGCAAAAACCAAAAACAAGATCGATTTGATGTTAAAAAATACTGTAAGTATTCTATATCCTGCAGTATTCAAATGAAGGATAGAACAATGAATGGTTGTTAGAGTATAACCCAATGTAAATTACTAAAATAAGTCATTCATTATAGTAGACATAAACTCCACTTGCATTTATTGTGTATCCACTAATGTCAGTCCTATTCAAATATATTATTTAATTATATTTATTCCCTACAAAATACCTGTGAATTAGTTATTTTTAGATTCATTCTAAAAATGAGTACATGAAAAAACTTAAAGATGATGAATAACTTGGCCTGACAACATACAATTATTATGAAGTATTATAGGAAATCTAGCTTGTTTTAGTTTTTGGCTTTTTTCCTTTTGGCTGTTGTCATTGTTGACGTTAACAGGAGAAGCCAATTGACTAATCCTCAAATGTGGGCATTACTCATCCTCAATGAAAATATCACATGATCTAGCACTACTTTCTAAAGCTTGAGCCTAAAGAAGAGGAAAACCTGTTTTGTTTTGTTTTTTCTACTTGGATTCTTGTCTAAAGTGTTAGTAGGAATTTCCTGGATTTTTAACTTTTCTCTATTATCTCTTTGTTTTTTCCACAATAATCTTCAATAAAGATTTCCACAAGGAAATTATATTGCTGTTTCTTCTTCTTACCCTGTAGCATTAGGTGAAACAGAACAACACTGGGCACTAATGGAATTAATGCTGATTTTGATTTTCCTTAAAAGAAGTTTGTTATTTATTAGTTTCTGGTGTGTAGCACATTCTAAAGGTCTCATACTATTTGAAATTTTTACAAAGAGTTTTAAATAGGAATTAATGCTGAATTTTAGTCAGTGTCTCCCAGAATTTATTGATATAATTATAGAAGTTTTCACCTTTAATTTATTAGTTTGAAGTGTATTGATAGATTTTGTAAGGTTGAACCATTTATGCATTCATAAGGTATATAACTTGGTGGACTTATTATATTTTAATATATTGCCAGGTTTGATTTGCTAATGCTTATTTCCTGGCATTTAATTAGTTTGAATTGCTTGTTTTCCCCAAAACAGCAACACCAGTACTTTTCCTTTCAATTATGACATTGGTTCTCATATTCTTAAAAATCTGGCTTTTCATGTGCCAGATTTACAGGTTAATCATATTTTAATACAACATGTTTTATGCAGTTCCTTAGACTTCAAATCAGAACAACAATAGTAACAGTTGACTCCATATGTTCTCATTAGAATTCTACCAAATATCTGGCTGGGTAGCTGCCCTCGACAAGTGGAACATGTAACCATCAAACTGAAGCATGAATTGGGGATTACAGCTGTAATGAATTTCCAGACTGAATGGGATATTGTACAGAATTCCTCAGGCTGTAACCGCTACCCAGAACCCATGACTCCAGACACTATGATTAAGCTCTATAAGGAGGAAGGCTTGGTCTACATCTGGATGCCGACACCAGATATGAGCACCGAAGGTAAGAATCCAAAGAATCATTCTGGCTCCTTGCTGAACGTGTTTCAGAGAAACCCTTGCTGTCTGTCTGTCTGCCTGCCTCTCTCTCTCCCTAGCTATCTATAACTGACTATGCTAAATAGGAATGGTAGAAATGGACTGAATATAAGATTTTAGATTTAATATATTTGATACATATCTTTTAACACTGTGGCTAAGATTCTGTTTAATGTGACTTCTTTATTTATTAAACATATATTTGTTGTGTATCGACTGTGTATGCGGCATTTTGCCAGGTGGCTGGGAACACAAAGGTGAAGAAAGACAGACACAGCTCCCGTCTTCACAGAGCTTATCATCCTACAGGGGTGGCAAGTGTTAATCAAATAACTATTAATAAAAATAGAAATTTAAAACTATGATGAATTTTTTTTGTTAGAAAGATACATAGACATTGTTAGGAGATTATGTGCAGGTTATGGGGCCCAGGAAGGGGGTCAGGGAGGGTTTTCTGGGGAAGTAGTGTTTGAGTTAAGATCTGAGGGTGGGTAGACTGGGAGAAGAGTGAATGCAGAGCGTCCCAGGCACAGAAAGCAGCTTAGGAGAATCCCTGTGGCAGGAGAGCACAGAGCATTGCAGGAACTGAAAGACCAATGTGGCTGCAGATCAGAGAATGAGGGATGACAGCCTTGCAGGATTTGGGTCACCATAAGGACTTTAAGACTCCATCCTAAGGCAACGAGCAGCAGTTGAAAGGGTGGGAAGCTGGGAAATGCCACGATACAATTTTTTTCTCCCGAAGTGTACTTGGATTGCTGTGTGGAGAATGGGCTGGAGGTGGGCCTGGGAGGCCAGTTAGGAGCTCAGCGCAGTAGTTGAGGTGAGACTGAGAGAGAACGCAGCTCTGGGTGGGGTGGTGACAGTGAGCCTTCATTTACTGCACGAGTACTTGCTGAGCGTGTCTTTGTGAAAAGGGAATTATGGTGTAGCTTGGGTGCTGCCGGGGAACAAAGACACCTAAGGCATAGTTTCGACCTCATGGTAAGACGCGGTAAGACAGGTCAGAGAAGAACGGGCCGGAGAGGAGTGGGTGAAGCACCGAGGAGGATGGGGAGGAGCACATTCTGCGGAGGAGGACGGTGTTTGAGGTGGGCGTGGCCTTGACAGGTGACAGGTAGATGTGGAGGGAGAAAGGGCTCGCTAGGTGGAAGCAGCAGCTCAGGCCGAGGCACAGAGGAGTGGGATTTTAGAGCAATGTCATGTATTTCAGCCTGGTTGTAGAATAAGTTACTTGTTGAAAAGGAACGGACATAACGGCAGCCCTCCGCGGAGAGAGCCAGCTGACACTGATACTATCAAGAAGATGTCAGCAGGGGGCAGCAGAGAGCTGTGGAAATGACACGGGCTAAGGGAATTTGGTGACCTGCTATTTCGGGGGAAAGAAGGCAGGCAGTGACGCCTAGCCTGGAGACGTTTCTATTTGCAACCCTCTTCCCCCAAACACACATTATGCATCAAACATAAGCAATTTACATGCATTAACTCATTTAATTCTCATAATAACACCCCGGGAAGATACTGCAGTCATCTCCATTTTGCAAAGAAAGAGATTGAGGTACAAAAAAGTTAAGTAACCTGCCCAACTCATAGAACTAAAAAGAGGCACAGCGTGAGTTTCAAGGCAGACAGTTGGACTCGGACTATTGCTCCAGACACCAGCTATGAAGCTTCTCTCTATGTTCTCACACAGACTCTTCATGCAGACTCTACAGACCAGCATAATTTCAATCCCTTATGTTCACGACCAGCTGGAGTTATGTTAAGCCATGGATTGCACAGGAGGTAGCTTGTCTCCCCATGAGTCAGTGGCCTGCAAGATGGAGCCCTGTCAACCACAAGAAAACTTTATGGATCTCAGGTGGTCCCCCTGGCCACGCTGGGCCCCTTTGTGGGTCTGTGTCTGAACTGAACTATCACTGGGATGGGGTATAAATTTTGTTCCTGAAGGCGGGGAGAGCTATTGACAGTTTGATTATTCCTCTTGGTAACTTGATCCAAGGAAGCCTGATTTAGCCATAAAAGCTCTGCCCCTTTTCAAGGAAGGAAAATAAAAACCAAAAAACTTTATTTGCATGTAAGAGCATTGGTTGAATCTATGAATCTAGGTTATACTTGCCCTGTCCAGATGTTTTCTCTGGTTTCAAAACAGGAAGTTGTTAGGACAGTAAGACTGTAGCTTCCAGAGAACATTTTGGTTTTAGTGGCTTTGATTCTGATTTAGTAGCATCGTTATCCCTTTAGAGTATTATATGAGATGAGGCTGGGAGAAGTTGAGCTACTAACTATGCCAGGCATCCCATCCCACCACATGCATGGATTACCTGAAGGTCCTGCTGATTAACAGGTAATTTGCTTGATAGTCTGGGAGTCAGGAGAAGCATGAGGGAAAACTGTATCCCCAAGGATCCATTGTAATTTTAGTCAAATCTTTTTTGGGGTCTCTGGGTCACCAGGTCCCAGTCGTAACAGTGCAGCAGTGGAGCACCTTTCATGCTGAGATGGTACAGTAGCACAGTGACAGCAAAATGCAAGCTCCCTCTTGAAAAAGGCCAAACTGTAAGACTGAATGAATAAAGGATTTCTTTGGTTCAGCCTAACCTGGGGGAGTAATCAAAGGGTTAATGATTTCTGAGTGGCAGGGGGACTTTTTACCAATAGATCAATCTTTGTGGCTCACAATATTAGCACAATGAACATATAGATTAATTCAGCTGAATATTTTTAGAACTCTAGAGAAAAATCCATTTGGAAGTGTTTTGAGCTACAGCATAATGCTGTCAGATGAAGTCTGAGAAAGAAGACAGTTTGTTAGGCTCAACTGTCACCACTGGTTGTCACAGACCTGTTACAATCAATTGTGCTATCGATCCTTACTCTTGTACACTTTGTCGTATGTGGAGGAGTGGTTTAGATTTCTTTTTCTTATCTTCTAAAAAAATTTTGATTTGTGTCTTTCATCTGAGAAATGAAAGTCTCCCAAATCTAGCACTCACCTGAGCAACACAAAACACAACAACAAATCTGCTCATTAAAATTTACTTCACATAGAAAGTATTCAGATTGTGTTTTGACCTCTGTCAGTGCAGTGCTATTTATAACAAATGGTCTACTCTCACCTCCCAAATGAGTTCATATGCTTCCTTGTGTCCTCAGCTACCTCTCTGTTGTCACAGTCTGAGTTCTTTTCTCTCACTCAACAGTCAGAATTCAGCTCTGCCATCGTGCAGAGACATTGACCTTGGAGCCAGAACACCTGGGCTTGAGTCCTGCCACCACTGAATAGCTGTGTGATATTGGCAGGCTGGTTCCTGCAGTGGGAAAATGGGGAGAGTAATTTCTACATTGTGGGATTATAATAGAGTAAGATAATTCCTATGAAAGGGCTGTGAAAATCACAAAGTTGGGACTATGCGATTAGTCCCAAGTCTTTAAGTTTCCACCAGAAGATGTTATATTAACAGATACCATCAACCATATCTATATTACACTCCAAAGATGGAAGAGAAGCTATACCCAAATAAAATAATAATATATTCATCCATATAGTTGCTTCTGGAGTAAGAAAGGAAAGATGTGTGTGTGTGTGTGTGTGTGTGTGCGTGCGTGTGTGCATTAGAGAGGCTGAAAGTTGTGCCATGCACAATTTCTTTCAGGGTCAGCTTTGGATAAAGCTTATCTTTAGGGTCTTTTGACCCTTCTCCCTTATCTCTGGCCCTAATGCCTCAGGCTGCTCCGTGCACCTGCCAATGCTCTATCCCTCCCCCTCCTCACAACCTTACCTTGCTTGGTGCCGCGTCCAGGACACTCCAGGGTTGGATTAGCCTGGAGCAGGCGTGGGCCACAAGCCAGGTTAGAGGGGTCTAGCAGTGTCTCAGATCAAACAGATATTATTGGGCTTTTGTTGTTTGTTTTGTCTTGTTTTTATCCATGCACTTAATGAATGTTCATTAGCATCTCCTGAGAACCAAGGCCTGTATTAAATTTCAAAGTAAGAAACATAGACAGAAGACCATTTTGTTTCCTGCACAGGGTTCACAATTTCTCAACTTAGTTGCCAATATGTAAAGTTTGGACTATTTTACATAAAAAAGATCTGACTTTCTGTCTTGACTTGAGGTATCATTGTTTTTAAGAATGGAAATATTTTATCAAATTAAATTCTACATGGAGCCTATATATAGGGAACAAAAACTAGATGCTGTGGTTGACACTGCTGTGTTGTGTGGGGTATATCAAGTTGAGCCCTGATTCTTGGGCCCCTTTGTTTATTCCTTGGTGGTTAGTATTAGCTTGGGTTTTCAAGTTGAGGGAGATGGGCCCCTTGAGAGGGCTTCTCTAGGGTGGGGCAGAGGTGCTAACCCCCAAGGAGGTTGTTGCTCTCACAGAGGGCTAAGAGCAGCAGTGTGACCAGGCAAGTGGGGTGCAGAGGGACTGACTGATGATCCAGATTGACAAGATGGAGGACAAAATGCACCATTAACCAGGTAGGTGAGGGAAGGACCATCGTATAGTGGTTAAGAACTGGGCTTTGGAGTCACACTGGCTGGGTTTAAGTGGCCACTTAGGGAATAGCCTTGGGAAATCTCTGTGCCTCGATTCCTTCATATATAAATAGAGGATAGCAATAGTGCTGACCTTGTAGTTGTTAGGAAGTGGTTGTAAAGGAGTTATTTTGTGCAAAATGCTCAAAACAGTGCTTGGCAGGTAGGAAGGACTCAGTAAATATTATAGCTCATCAATCACAGCTGGTGATTTGCAGTCACTAGAGGTTAAAGTAAACAAGGGCTCCAGCTGAAGCCAGGCTGAGATGGGTGGGTGCCCTGGACTGGCTACTTCTCTGGTGCCCCTCTTAATTATTCATTTATTCTTTGTGTTATTTGAGTATTTGGCAACTCTTCAGTGGGATGGTTGAGTGATTCTCAGGGAAGACCACTCATGGCTGTGCCCTGTGGGTGAAACCTGTGTGAAGCTGTGAGCCTTCAGAGCTTCTACCTGGGAGCTGATACCAATAGAGACTAAAATATTATCCTGGCTGTCACGTTGGCTCTGCTCCTGTCTCAGAGCTTGGTGACCCTGAAGCTGAGGCAGATGTTCCCCTGGGTAGGACAGAGACCGAAGGGGCTTTTAAGCCACTCTGGGGTCTTTGGTAAGCTTTGTCCTGCTGAGGTGCTGATGCCTGATCTCAATGTGTTGTGTTGGCTCCTTCAAGAGCACTTGCTGAAATGCAAGAGGGCATCTAAAGAGGGAAGTGTCAACTTGCTTGGGTGGCTCTCGGGGGAGAATTCCAGGGCTCAGTGAAGATCTGCAGGTGAGATTGTTTGAGGAGAGGCTCTCCCGCCTCTTCAGTCATCCAATGAGGATGGCACTGTGAGGCCAGACAGGGCTCTTCTGTATGACCCCTGGAGGATCCTTCTGGGGCCATTGTGTCCCTGTGAGGTTGAGGACAGAGAACACCACATCATCAGCACAGAGTTGTAATCCAGCACTCTGTATAGCATCCTTCGTCCTTTCCCTTTTGAATTAATTTACATTGACTGTCTTCCCCCCAAAACAAATAAACTCACTAAGTATCTCTGCACTGAGAACTTGTGAGCAGAGGCATCCAGGAGCGCAAAGCGACAGCAGCGTTCCCCTGCCGTGTGGGATGAGGGCCGGGCAGGGTCTGTCAGGCCTCAGCATAGCACGTCCTCTCTCAGTGTGAGCAGAAGACATTTGAATAATGTAATAAACAAAATAGTGGTCCTGAAGCAGCAATAACTATTAATGCAACTGTAATTGCTCAGTAATGTAGAAATTAAATCAGTTTTAGTATTCAGTGTGTCACAAGGGAATAAATCAGTTATCCCATGTGTACAGAATAAC
Source organism: Lemur catta (assembly GCF_020740605.2). Classification (NCBI taxonomy): domain Eukaryota; kingdom Metazoa; phylum Chordata; class Mammalia; order Primates; family Lemuridae; genus Lemur; species Lemur catta. The sequence continues at coordinate 130,032,268 of NC_059129.1, read as the reverse complement.
AACTTAGTCATTCCATTGGACAAGTGAAAATTAGCGTATGTCAAATGAACAAGATTGATTCTTTTGACTAATATGGATGAATTCTGCGTTTTACATTTACCCGGAAGACACTTTTGGATTAACTGAAATGCAGGTGATTGGACCTGACAGATCTTCTTTGGAATCCTCCACACCTCTGACCAATCTCGGCAAACCCTTCTGACAGATGTGGAAAAACCTTACTTTTGACGATAGGCGACAGGTAACTTTTCTTTGGAGGGCAGTTTGCATCGATGGGGAAGTCACACAAAGGGGCAGCAATATCCAGGGAAGGTCCAGAGAGGACCTACTGCCTCTGGAGTGCTCTCTCCAGAGCACTTACATATGATCAGCTTTTAAAACTGCCTCCCCTTTTCCTTCACAGCACAGGATTGAGGCAGCCTGCTACCTTCACTGTGATTTCTCCGTGTGCCAAAGGACCCCTCAGTGGTGGGACGGGGGTTCTGTGGCTCACGTGTGCGCGCTTTGCTTTCTCCACTGCAGGCCGAGTGCAGATGCTGCCCCAGGCCGTGTGCCTGCTGCATGCGCTGCTGGAGAACGGACACACCGTGTACGTGCACTGCAACGCCGGGGTGGGCCGCTCCACCGCGGCCGTCTGCGGCTGGCTGCAGTACGTGATGGGCTGGAACCTGCGGAAGGTGCAGTACTTCCTCATGGCCAAGCGGCCGGCTGTCTACATTGACGAAGACGCCTTGGCCCGGGCACAAGAAGATTTTTTCCAGAAATTTGGGAAGGTCCGTTCTTCCGTTTGTAGCCTCTAGCTGGCTCAACCTGCCTCTGGTCCCTGCAGATTCCCTTAAGGATCCCGGGGTGATGTGAGTCAAATGACCTGGAAACAAAGATTCTACCTGAACTGAAAGGGCTGTGTGTCCTCCCCCAAGCCACCCCCTTTAATCTTGGATGACTCTCTAATATGCTTTGGTTGGGCTGTAACTTTGAAATATTTTACAGAGAATGCTGTGACGGACACATGAGAAAAAGCCCAAAGCAGTTCGACTGGGCTTCAGATAAAAAGGCAATGCGCGCTCTTCCTGCTGCCTGCAGGCCGGTGAGTCTTTTGCTTTGCAAGCACTGCGTGTGTTGTATTATGGATCCGTGACAGCACTTTCTTGGTGCGTTGTAACTCTTTGGTATGCAGAAGAAAAGTTAGGGAGTTTTGTGGATTGTATCATGGGTGTGTGTCCATGTGCACACACACACACACACACACACATTTGCACACTGCTTTCCTGCTGAACTGAACTGACATTATAAAATGAGAGCTGCTCAGTTGCCAAGGGAGGAAATAAGGGTAGAAGCCTGGAGTGTGAGAAGGGAAGAGCTCAACACGGCCAAAAAGTGATGGCCTGTCTAGATTGTTTTTGTATCTTGCTTCGAAGGCAACACCTTCCTTATATACCCAACAACCTGCGAGACAACCGAAGTAGAGTTATTATTATCTATTTGTTTTAATTGAGGCATAATGAGCATAGGCAGCTTACCCGCGATCTCATGGCTGGTCCAGGCTGAGCTGGAGTTAGTAATCCATGTTTATTTGAGTCGGTGCTTTTTTCAACACAACGTGTTGTTTTTCCAGCATTGTGTTGTGAATTCAGTTTTGTCTTTCTCAGAGTAAGGTCGATATCCCTGCAGGAGTTCCTACAATGAGAAATAGAACAATATTCTGATCAGTTGCCAAAGAATTTAGGAAAGTAGTTGTATTTTGTGCAAACTAATTTAAAACATGGTGAGCTATCTCAAGGCGATGTGTCCTGAGCCATAGCTCATAAGAGGAAGTATATTACCAAAAGAGCCCAAAGAGCCAAAATCCACAGATAATTGTTCCATAGCCTAAGACATCCTGGTTCAGCACTCAATTTAGTATAAGCCACAGTTGCTGTGCCTGGAGAATATGCAGTTCACTCTCCTGGTTTCTGTAGGAAATACAGAGATGAACAAAACCTCAAAAGTGTGCAGCCTAGAAACAGACCTGTGCTCAACCAACCGTAATGAAGGATTGAACCGTGAATGATAGGCTAGAACAGAAAAGGGAAATATCTTTTTATTGAGAGCCTCTGTGTGCCAGGTGCTTTACAGTTGTATCCAATTTAATCTTCACAGTACCCAAGGAGGGAGGTTTCATCATCTCTGTTACCTAGATGAGGAATCTAAGGCTCAGAGAGGTTAAATCAACTGTTCACAGTTACATGGTGAATAAATAGATGAAATGAGATACAAAGCTAGGCTTGTCTGACTCAAAGCCTGTATTTTCTTCTATTAAACTATTTAGGTTATTAAATATGAAATGTCCGACTTCAAATCAAAAGTGTAGTTTAATATATCTCGAACAAGAAGCAGTACAGTTAATCAAAGTATGTGCCTAAACTGTCAACACAGTTTTGCCATCTTAGTGGTAGCTTGTTTATGCCAGCAGCGAAGAAGCCTGGAGAGTGAGTGGCAATGAAATCACCAAGGGTGTTTCCCACAGTTTGTTAAGAATTGAATATTTTTCCTTGCAAGAAGTGGTCGAAAGCCTGGGAGACTTGCTAGTCAGTTGGTGCCAGGTCTGGTGAATACGGTGGATGACAGAGAGTTTCCAAGTCCAGCCTCTGTAGTTTGAGCAGTGTTGTTTGTGCGACATGTGGTTGAGTGTTGTCTTGCAAGAGGATTGACCTGTCTATATTGATCAATGTCAGTTGCTAATCACAAGCATCCTCATCATTTCATCTGATTGGTTGCAGTAGACATCTGCGGTAATAGACTGATCAGGTTTCAAGAAGCTGTAGTGGATAATACCAGTGCTGGACCACCAAACAGACACCATTAGCATTTTTTGATGAATATCCGGTTTTGGACTGTGTTTCGGCACTTCATCTTTATCCAACCATTGTGTCAAATGCTTGTGATTATCCAAAAGAATCCATTTTTCATCACATATCACAATACAATGTAGAAATGGTTCTCCTTTATTTCATGACAGCAAAGAAAGGCAAGCTTCGAGATGATTTCTCTTCTGATGCTTATTTAATTCATGTGGAACCCATCTATCCAGCTTCTTTACCTTGCCAATTTGTTTCAAATGGTCCAATATTGTTGGAATAGTAACATCAAACTTTGCTGGTAATTCATGTGTGTGTTGAGATGGATTCGCTTCCACTACAGCTTTCAGATTGTCATTATCCACCTTGATCTCAGGTTGCCCACATGCTTCATTTTCAATATTAAAATCACCAGAACAGAACTTCACAAACCATAGATGTACTGTGTGTTCATTAGCCATATCCTTCCCAAACACTTTGTTGATATTTCAAGCTGTCTGCACTGCATTAGTTCCACAATGGAACTCATATGTAAAAATAACACGAATTTTTGACTTATGGTTTGACTTAAGGTTTCACAAAAATTGCTCTAAAAAAATTTGAAAGATAATCACAAGCCAAAGTGTGCATTTGAAGGAATGAGAATGTACCTTCACAATAAAAATAAAACAAGGAATGTCACAGTGAAATGTTAGACATATCAACTCTCACACTTGGTACTTAAGGAAATCGGAGATTTCATGCTTAATAACCTATACCGTGCTTATTTTTCTCCTCCTTTTCTTCCACAAATGCATATCAATAAATATGAGAGACTTTGATTTAGGAGGCATGGGGCATAAGGACACAAGGTAAGGTTCAGTAGGGCTCAGAGGAGGGGGAGATGTCTTACAAATGGGACATTTGCTTGGGGGATGGAAGGCTAGACAGAACACATTTCTCCTACAGTTTTAAAAAGTTAAATTTATAAGCCAGCACTGAGTAATGTGAAGTCCAGCTCTGTTGCTAAAAATAACTAAAGGTAACTATTGTGTTCAAGTAAATCACAGTCATATGTGTTGTGTAAAATTTAATCTGAAAAATGGAATATTTTTAGTTTGTGTGTATATGAATTTCATTAATATCTAGGAAATCCAGCTGCATAATTTCCACCATAGAAAAATGTTTTTGGGGTGAATTTTTTCCATTTGCCCCTTTTTGCTCTGATAGACAAAATCAATTTAGGACTACTAAAGAATGTTTTGGAATAAACTCTCTTATCTTCAATGAATGGGATGTCTAATGTATTTCAAAATCACCTGATTTTTTTTGTTAAATAAAAGCATTAAAAAAGGCCTTTGTTTACAAGATTTTTCAATAGTATCATCTTAGTATGAACTCTAGAACAAACTAGTTCCTTATTTTTAAAGGGGGAAGTCAGCTGAGCTAAATTGTTTTTTCCTTGTCACTCTTACTCTGTTGTTAACTGATCAAATTGGCAGTTTAATGACAAAGGAAGTCGAGGTGAGGGCACCACAAAGAAGTGAGGATGAAAACTTCAAGAGCATGTCGGGGAAAATCAAAGCAGATAGTGCACAGTAGCTGCTTGTCACAGGTGTTAGCAGAACTTTCCAATTATGGGTTTCATTCATGGGAAAGCAATGTCCATATAGGGTTGCTTTCTTTTAGACGTGCAACAGTATCCCTCTATTATTTTGTTTGCCAGCCTTAGGAAAAATATAAAAAAGAAAAAAAAAAAAAACACTCTCTTCTGACCAACAGTAAGGTGTGGGGGGAAAACCACTTGGCTTGTCCTAAGAAATAATGATGGAAAAAGTTGGGACTTTGGAAACGATAAGGAAGTAATGAAAAGAGAGATTTGAAAGCAAGTTAAGAAATGGGAAATGAAATGAAACTTGCCACACTTGAAAAATCACTTGATAGCTAAACATAGAGTCAGTTAGATCACAAGTTAAAACTGAAAGGATCTTCAGAGATAATCTACTCTAATGCCTTTATTTTACAGAGGAACAAACAGACCCAGAGACATCAAATACCTTTCTCTTACAGCAAAGAGTTTTAACTGAGGACCAGAGGAAAAGGATAAGTCAGGCAGATAGGTCAGGAGATTTATTTTGAGGTGGAGGAATCGTAGGAGAATTAATGGGAACAGGAGCAGACAGTATCATTAGTGGAAAAGAATTGGTGCGAGGATTAATGGAAATTGGAGTGAGAGAAAAATGGCTAAAGTGAGAAAAAGCAAAGACCAGTGTCATTTCCAAAAGAAGAAAAAGAGGTGCTTTCTGGGGGACGATTGAAAGAGAAGGTGTGACTATGGAAGCAGAGAGGGAGAGTCAAGGTTATGTGGCCAGGAAAGAGAAGCAGCAAGCCGTCCTCCTGCCTAAGCCTCCCAAAGCACCAGATTACAGGCGTGAGCGGCCGTCCAGTACAGCCATTATGAAAAAGAGTATGGAGTTTCCTCAAAAAAATAAAACCAGAACTGCCATTTAATCCAGCAATTCCTCTTACGTGTATATATCCAAAGTAAATAAAATTGCTACCTTAAAGAGATTTCTTCACTCCCATGTTCATTGCAGCATTATTTACAATAGCCTAGATATGGAAGTATCCAATGACAGATAAATGAATAAAGAAAAGTAGTGTGTATATACAATGGTATATTATTCAGCCTTAAAAAAGCAAGAAATCCTGTCATTTGCAACAACGCGGGTAAAACTTGAGGACATTATGCTAAGTGAAATAAGCCAGACACAGAAGGACAAATACTGCATGATTTCATTTCTATATGGAATCTAACAGAAGGTCAAACTCATGGTAACAGAGAGTAGAATGGTGGTTACCAGGGGCAGATAAGTGAGGGAAAGAGGAGGTATTGGTCAAAAGGTACCAACCTTCAGTTATAAGATGCATAAGTACTGGAGACCTAGTGTACAGCATGATAACTATAGTTAATAATGTATTATATACCTGAAATGTGCTAAGAACAGAGTAGATCTCAAGTGTTCTAACCACAAAAAAAGAAAAAGTTAGCTATGTGAGTTGGCTGTGTTAATTAGCATGATTGTGGTAATCATTTCATGACATATACATATATCAAGACATCACGTTGTACACCCTAAATAATACAATTTTTATTTGCCAATCACACCTCAATAAAGCTGGGAAAAAAGATTGGTATCATTTAAAAACTGAAAAATGGATAATTAGTATTAAATGACCTGGCATGGCATCAGAATGGAATGGGTTACAAACAAAATACTTAGCAGAAACTAGACATTGAAAGAATAGATATCTGGACATTGAACAGAACAGAACAGGTAATTGTCCTTGCCATAACTGTCAAGATTTTATCAATTCCTAGTGAAAGAAAACTCAGAACTCACTAAATGGAATTTACTGTTTGCTGTATATGATTGGATAAAAGATGGAATATATTTTTGTTTAATGGAGATCTTTATTGTTGTCTTCTTAATGTTAAATGATAAATCCAAAGATGGATATGTAGTCTAAACAGTTTGAGAAAAGACTGTACACTCATAGTGGACAAACAAGGTGAGCATCCCCATTCCCACATTTCTTACAGAGTCGTGTTTAAACAAAGCCGGTCACTGCCCAGCACCTGTCATGTTTCAGGGGCTTAAGCCATTTATGTTTATTGTAATTACAGTTATATTTGGACTTGTTTATATTTATTTTTTAAAAAATTCTTATTTATATTTACTTATTTTTAATCTCATTTTTTGCTTTTTCTATGTTTTTCTTTTCTTGCCTTTATTTTTAATAATTATGTCTTCTCCTTTACAACAAAAGAACTCTAATATTGACTTTTGTCTACTGGCCTTTGTACCTCCTTCTTGTTGACATGATTACAATTATAATTATGAGTTGTTTTAGATATGCTTCCTCCTTTTTGTGTTCTTAAATTGTTTTTAAATTGTTAGAGAAGGCAAAGAAAATGTTGGTGGGGACCTACTCTTCATTGCCAGACAGACCTATGATCACCACCCCACCCCATTTTTAACTTTCTTATTAAATATTTCCCACAGCTTCTGTTATTACTGAGGACTTTAATCCCAGTGACTCCCAAGGTCCCAGGGAGCATACTATGGCCCACTTCTCCTGCAGTACTGCATCCCCCAAGGTATTCTGAGCCACATCTTCCTTTGCTTTAGTTCATCCATCAACTCACTTCCAACATCATTCTATCACGCTGAAGTATCTGTTGGTAATCCTTCTAACTGTCTCTTCATTGTTGCAGGTGGATTTCTGTCTTCAAGTTTTACATGGGAATTTTCATTCAGATGTCAGGAACAATAGTGTGTTTGCCAATTTAAACCAGAGTTTTCTCAATCATTGTATATACCGATGACACACCCAAATCTCAATCCTCATTTTAAAGCTCTTTACGCAGTGCCAGGCTCTTGTATCATTTTTTTGTTTTCAGAACATTTCTCAGGCTATCTCCCAAACTTAATATTCCACAAACTGAAGTTTTCTTCCTTTTGCCAAACCTCCCATACTTCCTCTGGTGGGTAGACATTGGCAACATCTTGCCCCTAGTTGCCCAGGTCAGAAACTCTGATGCTATGTTTGGCATCTCTCTTCCATTTACCATGCTCCTAAGCATTCAGAAAATTCTTTCAATTATACCTCCTCAAATATTTCTTAAATACAGTGACTCCCCTCTAGCAGCTCTGACCTGGATTACTAAAGCATCCTGACTTATCTTCCTATTGCTATTATTACTCTTCCCAGACTAGTCTTGATACTGCTGCTGGAGAAACCTTTCTAAAGTTCAAATATGGTGCTGTCTCTTCCGTGCTTAATTCTCCTGAATGGCTCCTCATTGTTCTCAGGAAAAAGTAAAGCATCCTTAATGTGACATACAAGGCCCTTTATGGTCTGGACCATGCCTTTCTCTCCCATCTCCTTGTCATCCTGATAACCATCCCCCAAGAGGGCTCTCCAGCCACAGAGAATTACTTAAAGGGCTATGATCTTTTTTATCCTCTGGTTTTGCACATACTTTTTCCTCTGCCTGGAATCCTCTTCCCTCCCATGTATATGTGGCAAACATTGAATCATCCTTTGGGTCTTCAAGGTCACCCCACCTCTGAGATATCTTCAGGAGTCCTCAAGGTTCCTCCTCTTGGAAGTTTTCGTAAGGGCCCTTCTTAACGCACTGTGCTTTAACATCCTTAGGTAGGAACTGCAAGTAGTGTGTACCATACATAGGCTTTTACATATTTAAGCCAAGTTCTTCTTTGGATTTTATGCTCTGATGTAGTGTATATATTAATCTAAAAGAAACATGAACAAAATATTTCATGAGAACTTTTTTCATATAAGTTAATAATGAAAGTACTATTAAAGGGTTAATTTTAATCTTTTTTGTTTTAAGCATTTTAATAACCACTTCTCTTAATATACTAATAGTATTTAATGATATTGTCATAGCAATATGTCAAATCAGAGAGCCATGATCCTATACGATGTTATGTAGCATTTTCTACCTATCCTTTTGCTGAAAATTACATTTATTCAATCCCCTTTTGGCTTGCAATCATGGTCTAATACTAATGGTCTTCAAAAAATAATAGCCTTATAAAAGACATTGCTATGTGTACTAAGTGTATAAACAACTTTGTGCTTCACTTCATTGCACTTCACAGATATTATAACTTTTATAAATTGAACATTTCTGGCAACCATATGTCACCCAAGTCTTTAGGCACCATTTTTCCAACAGCATGTGTTCACTTCCTGTCTCTGTGCCATATTTTGGTAATTCTCACAATATTTCAAACTTTTTCATCATTATTATATCTGTTATGTCAATTTTTTTTTATAAAATTTTTTTTTTTGAGACAGAGTCTCAGCTCTGTTGCTTGGGCTAGAGTGCTGTGGTGTCAGCCTAGCTCACAGCCAATCTCAAACTCCAGGGCTCAAGTGATCCTCCTGCCTCAGCCTCCTGAGTAGCTGGGACTACAAATGTGCACCACCACACCCGGCTAAGTTTTTAAGCCCACTATTGAGACTTACTTCTCAGAAAAAAAGATTCCTTTTAAAATATTACTCCTCATTTACAATGCATCTGGTCACCCAGGAGCTCTGATGGAGTTGTACAGAGAGATTAATGTTTTCATGGCTGTTAACATCCATTCTGCAGCCCATAGATCAAGGAATAATTTTGGTTTTCCCATCTTATTATTTAAGAAATACATTTCATAAGGCTATAGCTGCCATATATAGTGAATCCTCTGATGGATCTGGGCAAAGGAAATTGAAAACCTTGTGGAAAGGATTCACTATGCTAGATACCATCAAGAATATTCATGATTCATGGGAAGAAGTCAAAATATCAACATTAATGAGTTTGGAAGAAGTTGATTTCAATAGTCATAGATGACTTTGAGTGGTTCAAGATTTCAGTGGAGAAAGTAACTTCAGATGTAGTGGCAATAGCAAGAGAACTAGAATTAGAAGTAGAGCCTGCAGATGTGACAGCATTGCTGCAATCTCATAATAGAGCTTAAATGGATAAGGAGATGCCTCTTATTGATGAGCAAAGAAAGGGGTTTCTTAAGTTGGAATCTACTCCTGGTGAGGATGCTGTAAACATTTCAAAATTATAACAAGGGATTGAGAATATTACATAAACTTAGTTGATAAAGCAGCAGCAGGGTTTGAGACGATTGACTCCAATTTTGAAAGAAGTTCTACTGTGGGTAAAATGTTATTAAATAGCATTACATGTTACAGATAAATCTTTCATGAAAGGAAGAGTCAATTTATGTGTCAAACTTCACTGTTGTCTTAAGAAATTGCCACAGCCATCCCAGTCTTCAGCAACCACTCCCCTTATCAGTCATTGGCCATCAATATTGAGAGGCAAGACCCTCCTCCAGGAAAAAGATTGACTTACTATGTTTTGAAGGCTCTGATGATCAGTAGCATTTTTCAGTAATAAAGTATCTTTTAATTAAGATACATACAATGTTTTTTCAGACATAATGCTATTGAACACTCAGTAGACTGCAGTGTAATGTAAACATAACTCTTGTATGTGCTGGGAAATCGAGAGCTTTATTGTGATACTGTCTTTATTGAGGTGGTCTGGAGCTAAGCCCACAATATCTCTGAGTTATGCCTGTATTGTTGATTGTACTACATTGTACAGTATTCTCCTAGCGAGGGACCTCATGGAATAAGTTTTCTTCTGGCCAAGGAATAAAACATAGTTTTTATTCTTGAGCAATAAAAAAGATACTTTATGTAACTTTGGGTCTTACAAATAATTATATTTTTCCCATTCCAATAACAATGAAGATTATAAATATGTGTTTTTTGAACTTACTTTACTCCTTTCTATGCCTTGTATTTCTACCCGTTTTTTTCCCCTTTGCCACATCTATCTTACTTATTTTAAATTTTATTTTCACCATGCTATATTGTTTGATCCATTACACTACATTTGCTCTTAATCAAAAGGCCAGGAAGTGATTGTTTGATCCATTATAAAATGTTATATTTAATTCTTTTTTAAATAGGAAGTATAAATACATAAATAAAATAGTTGCCATGTTAAAGCCCTTGTACAATAAAGAGGTTGACATTATGAATATTATTGGTATAAGTGTCAACAAAAGATGAAATGGTATGTTTCAGAGTAAAATCCTATCTTTTGGATTATTGGTACACTAATAATAGAATTGTCTTTTATTCCTCACCTTATGGACACAAATATCAGAGGATTATTTCATATCTACAGAATGTCCCCTTGCTTATGTGTTGATTGATAGATGTATTGTCATCAATAAGCAAGAATGAACTAGAATTCAGACCATCAATATAAATTTCCCCTACATCTAAAACTGTACAGATGGAGGAATGTGTTTTTCTTTTCTTCTTCTGACTAATCCAACAATTTTCCTAATCGTAATGTCTCCATAATTTCTCTTAAAATCGATGGAATAAATAACTAGATGTGACCACCTGTTCTTCTTTCATTTATTCTGTTGAGCATATAAACAGCTGCAGGCCACAGAAAGTCATAAATGAAACTCACAACTAAAAGATTAAGCAAACCGAGTGACTGGCTACATTTGTCTGAATGGTGAAATTCTCCCTTCTAAAGAAAATTACAGTTTTAATAGTCAGCATTGTTATTAATCACATTGACAGTATTCCCTTTTGATTGTAACAGCAAGTTTAAATTTTTCCTCCTATTTTTAGTATATTATTTTTCTCCAAGGGTAATAAAAATTTGTTGACTCATTACTTAAAAATATTTCTATTCCTGTACACACAAGAAAATTTGGGAATTATTAATTATATTAGGCTGATGATTTGAAAATGGAGATGACACTCCTTGGAAATGTATTGGATCATTGTACATGTAAACCAACTAGGTAAAGGTGTACTGTATATATCACTGGCAAGCAATAATTACAGATGTGTAAAGAAAATTTGTTTTATTATTTAGGTATTTACATGGGGATATACATTATTTAGGATATACATGAGGAATAGTAACTGATCTAAAACAAAATAAATCTGTAAGGTAATTTTAAAGTATCAATAAGCAAACACCTTAGTTTATTTTGAGGCATTTACCAATATTCTTTTTCTGGAAATTACTTTTACGTCAGAAGAGCTTTAAAAGAGAAAGAGGGCCATTGGCTGCAGGAGAGCAGAGGCCATCTTTGCCATAAGAATCAGACCCTAAAACCATTTAGTGTTTAAGTAACTGTCTTGATTGGGTATAAATCACTATCTTCCCCATGTACCTTCCATGTCAAATTCTTATTCAGAATTCTTCACGAAGATAACACTTTAAAACATCTCCAACAAAAATCTAATCTGGTGGTAGTAAAACAAATTTAAATTTGTTCATTCCTGGACCCAGTTCCAGTTTATTGGCTGACTTAATTCTGTGGACTGTGTTAGATTACGTATATTGACTAGTTAAGTCCTGCTTTCCTATTCAATTTTTGTTTTAACTTTGCACCAAGCATACAGTCAGATCAAATTAATTGACTGAGAGCGCTACTTAAGGCAAGTGTATGAAATATGCTAGGATTTTATATTTACTTAGTCTTATGATTAAAATACCACTCCCCTACTCCCACTGGAAGAACTCACTTCCTTTTACTGTTTCAAAGGACAAGAGCTGCTTGCTGAGACAATGTCTTAGCCAAGTACATTAAAGACAAGCATACTTGTGAATGTGATCACATTTCTCATATAAACAACTTCCTGAGTAGTTTTCTCCCAGTTTTCCCTGCTGTTTAATTTCTTCCCTTTGACATAATTTGCTGCCTGTTTGGTTAAGGCAATTAGATATTTGTGTTAATTACTTATTTGTTGTCTGAACCGAAGTGGAGGCACTTAGCTTCTGATGGGAGCTGGGTCTTAGATGCTCATTGTGAGAGGAGCTCTTTTCGTTTTGCTTTTTTCTTCATGGCACACTTGACCATTGTCTCTTCAACACTGTCTATGGCTCTCTGAAAATACAACAAACTTAACGTGGGCCCCGCAAACAGCACTTCTCTTATGACTGTGCTGTTTTTTTCTTTCATACCACAGGAGAAGAGAGATATCAACTGAGGAGGAAAATAGGAACATTTACTCTCATTGACCAAGATCTTGAACTGTTTATGAGGTGGTATGTGTGAAACATGGAAGAAGATAATGATTTACACCCCATCAAGACAGTTGCATAAACTCTAAATGATTTTAGGGTCTGATTCTTATGGCAAGTGATTTTCTGTATGATTAAGTGCAGAAAACTAAAATAATTTACAAAAGAAAATAACATAAAAAGGGCAATTGTTTTTAAAGTTTAATTCCGATATTGTTTTCTAGCTTTGGAAGGTGTGTGTGTCATTGCAGGCATGCTTGAGTATGTGTTTATGTAAAAGTGGTTTTGTTTGTTTTTCTCTTTGCTTATTTTACTTTTATTTATTTATTTTATATTTCACTCTTTTTTTATTTATTTTTATTTCAGGATATTATCAGGGTACAAACATTTTGGTTACATTTTATGTCTTTGCCTCACCCAAGTAAAGATTAGAGGCATGCCCTTCCCCTCTACGATGCTCACCACGTCTATTAGTTGTGAGTTTACCCCTCTTCAACCCCCTAATCCCTGGAGAATATTCCTACCGTGTGAGCACCATAGTGTTGATCAGTCGGTGCCAATTTGATGGCGAGTACATGTGGAGCTTATTCTTCCATTCTTGTGATACCTCACTTCGGATAACGGGCTCAAGCTCTATCCAGGAAAATATAATAGGTCCTAGATCACTATCGTTTCTTATAATTGAGTAATATTCCATTGTATACATATACCAAATTTTAATAATCCACTCATGAATTAACAGGCACTTGGGTTGTTTCCACATCCTTGCAACAGTGAATTGTGCTGCCATAAACATTTGTGTGCAGATGTCTTTATTATAGAATGTCTTTTGCTCTTTTGTGTAGATGCTTAACAGTGCTATTGCTGGATTGAATGATATTTCTATTTTTAGCTCTTTGAGGTATCTCCAAATTCTTTTCCACAGAGGTTGCTCTAATTTGCAGTCCCACCAGCAGTCTAAGAGTGTTTCTGTCTCTCCACATCCTCATCAGCATTTGTTGTTTTGGGATTTTTTGATAGAGGCCAATCTCACTGGGGTTAGGTGACATTGTGGTTTGATTTGCATTTCTATAATGATTAGAGATGTTGGGCATTTTTTTATATGTTTGGTGGCCATTATTCTGTCTTCTTTTGAAAAGTTTCTGTTCATTTCCTTTGCTATTTATTAATGGGGTTATTTGATTTCTTCTTGTTGATTTTTAAAGTTCTAAATAGATTCTTGTTATCAGCCCTTTATTGGATATGTAGAGAGAAAATGTTTTCTCCCATTCTGTAGGCTGTCTATTTGCTCTAATGATAGTTTCCTCATCTGTGCAAAAGCTTTTTAATTTGATTAGATCCCATTTATTTATTTGTGTTGGTGTTGTGATTGCTTTGGGGGTCTTCTTTAAAAATTCTTTGCCTAGGCTGATGTCTGAAAGGGTCTTCCCTACATCTTCTTCTAGAATTCTTAAGGTTTCATGCCTTAGGTTTAAGTCTGTTTAATGAAAGATGTGAGAGACATATACAGGGAGAACCACAAAACACTAAGAAAATAAATTGTAGAAGATGTAAACAGATGGAAAAATCTACCTTGCTCATGGATTGGTAGAATCAATATCGTTAAAATGTCCATACTACCTGAAGTGATCTACAGAATTAATGCAATCCCTTTCAAAGTACCATCATCATTCTTTATAGATCTGGAAAAAATAATTCTATGCTTTGTACGGAACCAGAGAAGACCTTGCATAACCAAAGCAATCTTAAGTAAAAAGAACAAACTGGGAGGTATCAGTCTACCAGATTCCAAGCTGTACTACAAGCCTATAGTAACTAAAACAGCATGGTACTGGCACAAGAACAGACACATAGACCTTTGGAACAGGACTAAGAATCCAGAGATGAAACCATCCACATATTGTCATCTAACCTTTGACAAAACAGACAAAAATATACACTGAGGAAAAGAATCTCTTTTCAATAAATGGTGCTGGGAAAACTGGATGGCTACATGCAGAAGATTGAAACTGGATCCCCATCTTTCACCTCTCACAAAAATCAATTCAAGATGGATAACAGACTTAAATGTAAAAGTATTTTTTAATCCTGTGTACTGGCTTCTCCTTGTACTGTAGCCCCACAATCCATGGGGCTGTTCTAGTCTAAGACCTTCAGCTGATGCCTGAAACTGTGGACAGTACCCAACCCTGTATACACTATGTTTTTTCCTATATATACATACCTGTGATAAAGTTTAATTTATAAATTAGGCACAGTAAGAGACTAACAACAATAACCAATAATAAAATAATAGTTATAACAATATACTGTAATAAAAGCTGTGTGAATGTGTTCTCTCTCTTTCTCTCAAGATATCTTATTTTATGTAATATTTTTGGACCACAGTTGACTGAAACCACAGAAAGTGGGGTGACAGCTAATGGGGGACTACTGTACTGAGAAACAACAGCCAAGTGGGCAGTTGGCAGTGACAGAGTGTTCAGGACAGGAGGGAAGCAGCAAAGTGCTAAGATAGTAAGTGTTGGCCTTACGTGATAGAGCTTTGAAGTACAGTTTTCCTTTCACCTGCTCACCCTCTTGATTTACATTCCCCTGAAGGTGGGAAAAGTTTGGATGGAGACCCCATGGCAGCAGTGGATGCGAGGAAGGACAGTGATGTGACGTGTTTCCCCTTCCATGTCCTCTGCCCTGTCCCACTGTCAATCGGGGCAGTTGTATCATCAGCTGTCTCCTGTTTCAAGCCACACATTAGTGTCATTTTCACCTCTTGTGCATTCTTCATTCTGTACATGCACTTAATTGCTAAACTAAACTTCAATTTTATTTCCTCTTTCCTCCTCATCTCTCTCCCACTTTTTCTGGACTCCCTGTCTACCGCTGTTCAATGTTATTTCCTTCACCTATCCCTTTTCCCCTTAAAGTTCCTCCTAAACTGCTTTTTTCTATCTGCCCTGAAAGCTTCGTGGTGTCTCGTCACTGATTATATTCTTCAGAACTCTAAGAGCCATGACTGTACATCGGAGCCAGATGGAGTAAGACTTGTGTGGAATTTCCTTGGTTTCTCTTCTTTGGTTTCTGAGTCTTCAATTATGTTAGACAAACCTGTCTCAAACTCTCCAGATGCAGCCATTTGAATCCAAATGCCAAACCTCTAAGAAAATAGCCTCATAAACCTCAATTAGGTTTTTTTTCTTTCAAACTGTTAAAAGGTAAACTGAGGCACAATAAAATTTTTAAGGAGTTTATTTGCCCAAAGAACAATTCACAAATTGGACGGCTCTAAACCAGAAGTGGTTCAGAGGTTCTACTGAGGTAACTCAAGGAGAAGGCTTTTTTATAGAGTGAACATGCAAGTAAAGCAAAGAAAATATTTGATTGGTTACGGCTATACACTTGCCTTATTTGTCTATCTTTCTGGAAAGTCCTAATTATATAACTATAAGTTAGTTGGTGGCTTCTTATTGGTTAACCTTAAGTTTCATTTTTCTTTAATATAGACATTTATAAGAAATAGCTCAAACCAAGTTTCACTTATATTTGCAAATCAAGCAAGATTAAGGTCACTTATGAGGTCTGACTGGCTTTGTCTGCTTAAGGATTCTCCAGACCTGGTCTCCATTTTATTCTACTTCAGTGAAACTGACCCACCAAATTGTGTCACTCTTGTCATTAAACTGACACCAAAACTTCTGCTGTTCTGTGAAACCTTTCTAGAATAACCAGAGAGGGCTGGCACTGTCTCTTATAGAGTAAAGGATTCCCAGTGACTCCCATGGTTATCCCAGCAACTCTTTCCATTTGCTTTTAACCTGTCTGTGATGTCACAACAGCACATCCCTGGATAATGTTCTCAATTGGGTGTCGCAGAGTTCCAGGTGGCCCACTCTGTTGCAAGGTGTGCACACGCGCATGCGTGTGTGTGTGTATGTTCATGCACACGTGCATGAGAGTTTACAGATTTTAAGAAAACTCAAGCAATAGACTCATTTACGTAGTGTCTAGAAAAGCATGTATCTATAAGCACATGATTGATTCGTTGGGATGATGATGAAAGCAACACCGAGATATCACCTTTGTTGGCACTAGACACGAGAGTGATAGTTATAGTTTAAAATTATTTAGGTTTTATAACAATTCTTTGAGATAGATAGTGTTATTGTTCTCATTTACTGATGAAGAAAGAGGAAATTGAGTTAAAGAGATGTTAATACTTTTCTCCAACAGCTTGTAAGTGTTGGAGACAGAATCAAAATCAGCCTATCCGATGGCATAAACCCCACTCTTAACCACTGTATCACGTTGCCATTATGGTAGATTTATTTTTTAAATCCATATAGAAGACAACCAAAACTATATTCATGATTTTAAAATAGAAAAATAACATTTAAAATATTTAATAAGAAACTATAAAGCCAATATTTATGTTTTGGCATAGCTCAAATGGATTCTGGTTAGCAACCTAGAAATGTTTTCCACATAAAAGTTTAATACAATATATAAATATTTAAATATAAAAAATTAATATAAAACACATGCTTTAAGAAGATAAATTTTTTATTTATATTAAGGGACCGAGTATTATTTTTCCTCTGTGTTAAGAAATACAACTGGAGGAAAAAATGAAGATGTGTGGAAAAATAAAATAAATTTATTAAAAATAAAATAAATGAGTTACAGAATGCCAAATTAAATTCCACATGTGTTCTGACTCCAAAATTTATGCACAGCACTGAAATAGCTGAATAGGGAATACAAGAATCATAAGCAATTAGTTTTTTTTAATATAGAGTAAAACTGTTGTGATTTTGTGATTTGATTTTCATTTTCTTCTTTTTCTTTTTGGTGGCTGTGAAATGGAATAAAAATTTAGAATATTGCTAAGGAAATTATCAAGTGGTGGAAGTAAGTTTCCATAGCCTGTCACTTGGTTGGAGAAGTGTCTTATAGGATAAAAGTTGAAAAGTCGAGTAGCTAGGACTACATAAGGCTTCTTTATCAATGAATCCAAGATGTAATGAAAGTCTCCTGTAGTTTTTTCCCTCTACAATTTTTTCCTAACCGTATTAAATGTGCCATTGTTTGATGTATCATTTTTTGAATTACTTCTTCTGAGATTCAAAGCAGTTTTTTTTGCTTCATCTTGACCATAGAGTTTTTCATTTTAATTTTTAATCTTTTAAAATTTAATGTAAATAAATGTTAAAATATGATATAAAATTTGATGCCAAGGAATATCACTCTCTGTTTGTATCTGTAAAGCAGCACTATAAGCAATGTGTCTTTCCCTGCCTGAGGATATTCTCTCATGAGTGTTAGTTTTTCTGAACTGCAGTGATGTTGGTCCATCTCTGAGCCTTATACATTACTTTTTGATATTTGTTTTCAGAATAATCGTACTCCTAACTTTTCCTGTGATTGAACTTCACAATTAAGAATTCCAGCATAGCGCCTATGTGTCAGAGAAGAGAGGAGAGTAATGAAATAGTCCAAGCTAATCAAACACACCTGTCGTCGTCCAGTGCCAGGGGTTAAAAGTTAGGGCAGTGCCCAAACTGGTCAGAGTATGTCTTTCTGTTTCTATAAAAGATAAGGAACAGAAAAAAAGTCCTTTAAATACTCAAGTGAGAACATGTTAAGCCAAAGGGCATTTCACTTCCCAAGTATGGCATGTTGCTGTAACTGATAGGGAATTTTTGTTGGAATTGCAACTGTTGAATAACCATCGTTGCTTTTGAAACTTCTGAGCAGTCTCAAAGGAAAACAAAGTATAAGTTGGCATTGAAAGAAACTTTCTGACTTCCAGAAGTAACTTTTCTAAACTAAATAGATTGTAAAATATACAATCTGCCCCTGGCAAAATAGTCTATTAAATTTTTGCTGTGATCTTGTTCCGTTAAGCAACTGTTACCCTTCTCCGTTCAATACAATGGCAGATGAGGTGAGTCAGTCTTTAGAGGTTAGTGGTTCTTGTCAGTGTTTTTCAAACTTAGATCTTTTTTAGCAAACCATGCACATACTTGTATTTAAGCCTCTCACAATTGTTTAAATGGAGAGATTGGAAGGAGCTGGAGGTACTATGGTTTATTCTATTTTGCAAAAGGCAGTATAATAATATTGCTGACTAAGGGACATTTTTTTGCACGAGGGTGTGAGAAGAAATACAACAGCTGCTTCTTTTCTGTTTCTGTGAAACATCCTGATAAACTATTCCATTTATGAAAATTATTCTCAGGCTCTGGAGCAAGTGCCACTAAATACTGTACAGTTTTCAGTAAATAAGTGTTCATTAGTTATTTAGTTTGAAGATTGGTGTAAAGTGAAACGGGGAAAGGCTTTTGTTATGGAGAAAACATTATTTCATGTTGAACAGAGTATTTCAAGACACTCTTCTGTGACTGGGTTAGCTTTTTCAGTAGGTGTATTTTATAGATTCAGTATAAAATTTACATTTATAAGAGCTGGGTGAAAGCTAAAACTGAATCATTCAAAATATATATGTATATATTTTGCATATGTTTTATTCTTTACCAGAAATCAAATTTGTTAAAAATGAGTTCTCCTAAATGGTCCAATGTGCCCAAAAGTCTAATATATTTTTTAAGAGTATAACAATAAATTCCCAAAGGAAGCCTTCAAATCTTTGTTTATGGTAATATTATCCAGTAAGCATAATAACATTTCTCAAATTCCCAAGGAGTACAAACTACTTTATTTCCTAACATGATATGTTTAAAAAATGCAAACTTAAATTTTTGGAATTTTTCTTCATGTCCCCAAAAGAGCATAAACTTTTTATGGTTATCCCATTTTGCTTCCAGGAATAAACATTTTATTTTTTATAATTCTGATGGATTAAAAAAATCAAATAATCAACAAATTTCCATCCTATGTATTTTATTGACATTTCTTTCTACTTCTTCAAATTTACCCTGAAGGCCTTTTTTTCATTTAAATTGCTTAAGATGTTGTTAGTGGTCTGATACATGAGAATATATTTTGCTTTTAGAATTCATATAACTTTTACCTTTTTACTGGAATATATCCTAAGAGATCATCTCTAGAATAACTTTCAAAATGGAATCTCAAAGAAGTTAAGTAAGCTGTCTGAGATTCATGACAGATATACTAATTCCCAGTTCATGGCATAGATCAGTTCAATCAATGTTTACTGAGTAAGTACTGCGTATTGAGTAAGTACTGAGTACTGGACAGTTTTAGATAGTTGAGAATAATGTTGCCTTCTGAGAACTTATACTCTAATAGGGTGTGTAGATGTATAAAGAGATAATTTCAATAAATAATAATGGTAAGTGCAGGGTAAAAATAGGAAAGAAAAAAGAGGAAAATTGATTCATTTAATAAGTGCTTTTATTTTTTAAATTAACAGTTATAGAGCACCTAATACATGCTGGGAGATAAGTATTGCTTACTAAAATAGACATAGTTCTTGATCTCAGGATGCTTAGTATTTTGGGGGACAGATATCAATTAATCAATGATATAAAAATGTACAATAAAACTGAAATAAGTGCTTTGAAAGAAAGAATGAATGCAGTTCAAGGGCACATAACAAAAGAAGCTGATGGGCTCAGGGTTTAGGAAAGTCTCCCCTCTCGTCCAGTCACTGACGACTCACAGGTCGAAGGTGTCAGGCTCCCTGACTGTAAGAGTCAAGTTTTTTATTTCAATTAAGAAATAACAGATTCCCTTCTACGTAGCTTAGAAACGAATTTCATAGTTTGGAGGATGTCACAGATGGAAATAATGCCCAAGTTGCACCCCTGGGCTACTTGAGCAGATGCTGTGTCTCCATTGCCAAGCACAGGCACTGCAGAGGGCCCTGCCAACACAGGGCGGAGGTGCCAGCCTCCTGTCGCTCTGTCTCTGGACCCAGGATGTCTCTGGCCACTCCACTGAGATGAATTCCAGGAGGAGCCTGCTTCTTCACACTGCTGCCTTCCCAAATTGCAGCCTCAGGCACAGAGGTGGGATTGCCATGAGGCTACTGAAGCTTAAGCCCCTCAGTTGTGTGGGTCTCTTCCAAACCCTGGGTATGATCCAAGCAGTGTGTTCTTTTGGTTCACGTATTTTTATAAAATTTGGAAAAGTAGGGTATTTCAATCCCATTAAGATTGTTGTTTTCTTCCACTTCAATTTCCCTTCCATTATATTACTTTTTCCTGTGTTAGATGGTTTTGAAATGTCCCCAGGAATTTTTGGAACCTATCTAAGAGGAAATAGAGTTGGCATATTTAATTTGCATGTAATGGGATATGTTTATGTAGTTTTCAGGCACTCTGGGCAGAATCTAACTACTGACAGCCATCCTGGTATAGGAATGGCCTCCAGAAATATTCCCGTTGCCCACGGGGCTGACTCATCTTGCATAATACACAAAGGTGCAGAGCCAGAGGTCATATATGAATGTGTCTCACAGCCGCCGGCACCATAGGTATGTGGATAATGGAAGAGAAACAAGGTGTGAAAAGTACAAAGTCAGAGCTAGTCTGGGGAAAATCCTTCCAATCATAAAATCTGTAATAATGTTTTAGCAGAGGATCTGGTTATCACTGATGTCAGGTCCAAAGGAAATTTCTCTCTTTTTAGGTATAAAAGTCATTGAAAAGTTTTCCATATGGCAATAACAATAAAATGGACAGCATAGGCACACACACACATATGCAAATCCTGATTTTTAAAGAATATTATGTTTTGACTTTTAAAAAATATTATTAGTTGTTTAGGACTTTTAAATTTTCATTGTTATTGTTTGGGGTTAATATTTTGTTATTAATGTCCAGTTTCATTGCACTGCGTTCTGGAGGCCAGATACTAGCATCCAGCTTTATTATTCATCAGTGTTCCCATTAAAATAAAAATGCTAACCAGTATGCACACTATTATTTTTATTGCACATTGTCTGGAAATGCTAGACAAGACATTAGGTGTAAGAAAATGAGAAGAAAAAGAAAGTATAAAATCTTTAATAAAAGTAGACAAAAATTATTATAATTTGCAATAATATAACTGTCTACCTCAAAAAAATTCTCTGGAAAATAATGAGTTGAAAGGTGGTTATTTTAAAATAGCTTTATTCTATGCCAAGAATAATAAATGGCTAAAATCCAAATTTTAAATATGTTTGTTATTTTAAAAAGCAACAAAATATGAAATAAAAAACCCTATGAGGCACATACTATGTCTTTGTATATTTGAACAAATGAATAGACAAAATCTCTGGAAAGTATATATTTAAAGCTGCTGATTCTCTCTAAACTGTAGTCCAGTTTAAAATAAATCAGTATAAATATCTTTTTCTGAGAACTTGATTAAATGATTTCTCATATACTCTAAAAGAATAATCTGAGTAGCTGTAAAACATTTTTTAAAATTAAAAGACAATACATAATTTCCATAGTTAAAACAAGGTGTTCTAATATCAGAGAAAATAGTCATATCAAAAGAATGGAATAGAGAATACAAAATAGACCCCCAAATTTATAATTGAGTAACAATAAATTTAAAATCTAAAACCAGTGGGGAAAACAGATGGAATTATAGTTCCAGTACAACAAATGATTCAAAAAAAAAAAACAAAGAAAAATCACTGCTCATCTTATAACAGAATAAATTCCAGATGCACAAGGACCAGAAGAAAGAAAATTTAAAATTTGTAGTCTTTGGATGAGAATAATTTTTTTAAAGTATAGCCCAGTGTTTGATACTACAAATTATTTAGGTTTATAATTACATAAAAGTTGAAAAAAAACTTACTGTGGCAAAAACAAACATAAAAAAGAGTTAAAAAGCAAATGTCACAGCAGAACAATCAGTTACAAAATATATAAAATACCTATAAATTCCTAATATATAAATCATTATGAAAAAATTGGGGAAAAATCTATAGGAAACACAATTAATTAATTACAGAAGATATATCAAATGGCTCAAATAGCTGTTTGATTCTTATGGTTGAAATAAAAATTAGATTAGGTCTTTTGTAAGAAATTTAACAATATTCATTAAATATTCAGGTATTTTAACAATAGTCATTAAAATTCTTCAGAATATGCATACCCTTTTATCTACCAATTCTATTTCTAGGAATATATCCTAAGGAAATAATTGAATAAGTACAAAAAAATGTATGTAGAAAGATGCTGATCCAATTTGGTCAAAGTGTAGAATTCTTTTTATATATTATTAGATTAAATTTGCTAATATTTTATTATAGATTTTTCATGTCTGTACATAACAGATGTTGGCCTATAGTTTTCCTTTCTTTCAATGTCTGTTTGGTTTCAGTATTAAGGTAATGCTGACATCTTTGAATGGGTTAAGAAGTAGTCCCTCTGCTTCTATTTTCTGGAGGATGTTATAGGGAATTAGTATAATTAGTAGAATTTCTTATTTAAGTCAGAAATTAGCCTGGTTGCCTCCCTTTTATGAAGGTTATTAATCTTGAATTTAATTTCTTTAATAGATATATTAATAGGTATATATTAATGTGTATTCAGAACATCTATTTATCCTTATGTGAATTTTAATAGTTTATGTCTTTTAAGGAATTGCCCCATTTCCTCAAAGTTATGAAACTTGTGGCTCCAGAGCTGTTTTTTAGAATTCCTTTCTTATCCTCTTAGTATCCAGAGAATCAGCAATAATAAGACTCTTTTATTTTTTATATTGGTAATTTGTGTTCTCTCTCAGGTATCTTGGCTAGAATTTATCATTTGTCTGAATCTTAATATTTAAAGTGAGTTTCTTCTAGACGACATATAACTGAGTCTTGTTTTTTATCTCCTTTGACAATCTGTCTTTTACTTGGTGTGTAGACCATTCACATTTGAAGTGATGATTGATACGGTTCGATTAATATCTGCCATATTTGTTACGTTTTTCTATTCATTGCACTTGTTCTTTATATCTTCTTTTGCTTTTATGCTTTCCCTGTCTTTAATTAAGCTTTTATTATGATTCCATTTTATCACATCTCTTAGCATATCAATTATACTTCTTTTAAAAAGCTTTTTGTTGTTTTCCTAGAGTTTGAAATATTCATTTTTAACTTATATAAATCTACCTCAAATAACTCTATACCACTTCAAGTGTAGTGCAAGTACTTCATAACAGAGTATTCCCAATTCCTTCTTCCCATCTTTCACGATATTCATTTCATTTTTCTATTTGCTATACTCATCTAGTACATTATTATTATTAATAAAACTAAAAAGTGATCTTTTAGATCAATTAAAAATAAGTGACATAAATGATTTTATTTTACCTTAATGTATTCCTTTCTTCCTTTCTTTATATAGATCTGAATTTCTGACCTACATTCTTTTCCTTTTCTCTGAAGAACTTCTTTTAACATTTCTTGTAGGTCAGGACTATTGCTGATGAATTCTCTCGGTTTTTGTTTATCTGAAAAAGTGTTTGTCTTTCACTTTTTAAGAATAATTTTGTTGGATGTAGAGTTTTAGGTTGGTGACTTTTTTCCCCAACACTTTAAATAGTCCTATGCACTCCTTTTTTGCTTGCATGGCTTGTGATGAAAAGTCTGCTATAATTTTCATTTTTGTTCTTTAAGTAAGGTATATTTCCTCCCTCTGGCTTCTTTTGGTAGTTTCTTTTTGTCTTTGGTTTTCTGAAGTTTAAAAATGATATGTTTATGTGTAGGTGTTTTGATATTTATCCTGTTTGGTGTTCTCTGACCTTCATGGATCTGTGAGTTGGTGTCTGTAATTAATTTCAGAAAGTTCTCAGCCATTGTTATTTCCAATATTTCTTTTGCTCCATTTAGTCTTCCTTCTCCTACTTGTATTCTAAATTTGTATATGTTACACCTTTTGAAATTGACTAAAGTTCCTAGATATCCTACTCATTTAAAATATTTTTCTTCATTTTTGCGTTTCAGTTTGTAAGTTTCTATTCTATAGCTATTCTGTAGCTTCCAGTTAACCGATTTTTTTCTTGTCTATGCCCAGCTTACTGATGAGCTCACCAAAAGCATTCTTTATTTCTGTTACAGTGTTTTTTACTTCCAGCATCTCCTTTTGATTCTTAGAGTTTTCATCTCTCTGTTTACATTACTCACCTGTTCTTGCATGCTATCTGTTTTTTCCATTAGATTCTTTAACATATTAACCGTAAATATTTTAAATTTCCTGTCTGATATTCCAAAATCTGTGTCATATCTGAGTCTGGTTTTGATGTTTGATTTAACTTGTGGTAAATGGGCCTTTAGAGTGAGGTTTTATGTTAATCTGGCTAGGAATTAGCATGTGTTTAATGTTTGTTGTAGATGCGATGGCTTCAAATTACTTTAATGTTTGTGTTCTGGTTTCTCTTGTTATCTTTGGGACTCCTTAAGAACTTCTCTTTAAATAGATTCTGTGCCTAGCAGCTTTTTAAGATGTAATCCATTATTACTATACTGGAACCCTGTAGATATGGTGGTTAGATATAGGTAGGGAAGGGAAAGTGATCTATCTTAGGGTTCAATTTCAGTCTTTTAGTTAGCCTGTTGCTCTTTATCCTTGGCCTATGAACTCCACAAATGTTTCTTAGTTTTTCCTCCACTTAGGTGAGACAGGAACGCTAGAGGGTGCTGGAGTAGGGTAAGTGCCTTTCCCCCAGATATATTATATAAGATGCTGGTAAAATCATTTCCCCTTCTTATGGAGAACACTCTGAGCATGTTTCAAAATGGTTACTGCTGCTTTTTCCCTGACAGAGCTGTGAGGGGGTCCTCTTGGCTTTTGACCATGGGAACCTGGAGAGATTCCTAGAGGTAAAACCCCTAAAAGTGTGAGGGTTTCCCAAGGATTGTGGCTCCCAGGAGTTTCTCATTCTCATGCTAGTCCATACTTAGCTTCCATAAACTTGTCAAAATTAACAGTTAAGTATTCTCCAGCAACTTCTGCTCTAAATAAACACATCTTGGCTGTGTTTCTCTGTATTCTCCTGTCTCTCTAGACTTCAGTGTGGTGGCCTTATGACCTCAATTCTCTGATGGAGGTTGTTGATTTTTTAGTTTGTTTAGGTCTTTTTCTTATTTTAAGAATGGAAGTGACTATTTCTAAGCTTTTTATACGTCAGAACTGAAACTGGATGCTGGGGTCACTTCTTAAATGTTTTATTTTGCTTTTGTCATGTTTCTTTCTTCTTAAAAATTGAATTTTACAGTGACCATGCATTGGTTGAGTTACTCAGATATTTGTGATCTTTTCATCCATACAAGTTGATCCTCTTTTGGCCTAACATCAATCAGTTTCAGTAGGTGAAACTCAGACCCTTCACTAGTTTTTACGTGAAATCCAATTCCACTTACCATTTCATCATTATCCTTTTCTTTTCCTTATCTTTGTAGTCTCTACTTAAGATTTATAGAGGCATTGGGGAGGATGACAGTGACACATCATGTCTCTAGACAAATCCTTATTAAATGCATCTTTTACAAAGCCCCTCTGTGTAGTGGCTACTTCAGATATTCCACTTCTTCACCAGCCCCTGTACATCCTCTCCAGCAATGATGCTCAGCCTCCCTTTCTCCAGTAAAAGTTGCACTTTATAAGTAAAGTACTCATTCTTTCATGAGGGCAAGCACATTTGTCAGTGGGAAGTGAAGTAATGAAATGCTCTGTTCAGCTGAACCCCAAGCCATCTTTTCCTCACCAACGGCCACTTCTAAGTAGCTCTAATCCATTCATACCCTTTGGCAATGCTTCTGTGAGCCAGCTCCACACTGCCCACACACTCTAGAAACGTGGGCTATTTCTACAGCACAGCACTGTCCCTTTCCCTCTGGCAAGATTCTGCTCTACCAGCAGGCTTTGTGTTCCTTGTCATCGATATGTCTTTTTGAAGAGATCCAAATCCCAGCCTTGGTTGGAGGCAGGGTCCTCTCTTAGTCATTAGTTCCCTATTTTCCACTCTTCCTCAGCCTGGAGGTAGTAGCTTCTCTTCCTTGTGGTACCTCTGGACCCCTTAGAGTCCCCCTCCATCCCTTTTGGTAGTTAACTACCTTCAACTAGTTAATAGCACCTTAGAGTACAATTTTCCTGATCAATTAACAGTGTGATTTCTGTATTCTTTTGGGCTTGATCTATTTGTCACAATACATTTTTCTTGAGTCTTCACTTGTCTGTTTCCTTCTTGTATTGAAAGTTTTAAGTTTGTAGACTGTAAAACATAAGCCATAGACTGTATTGTAGTCACCTGTTAATCTTTAACATCTTGCACTGTTCCTAGAATGCAATAAGTACTCAAAAATAGTTTGAATGAAGGCATGGATAATGGTGATGATTTTCATATTGACAAAGTGAGAGTGTTTATGTACATTTATTATACAAAAGGGAAAACATAGAATAGTGAGTGTTAATTAATGTGATTTTTTTTTCTAAATTTTCAGACTTAAAAATTTTTCTTACCTCTTTCCCCAAATTCCATTCACTTCTGAATTAACTTTTGTATTAGTAATGAAAATTAGAATAAAGTTTCTTGAAGGACATTTCTCAAAGAATGACTTAATTTTCCAAGTTAAACATATTCCAAATTAAGAATTTTAATTATGTTTTCTAAGGAATTAACCATGAATTGAATAATTTGTCCATTCTTGTTAAATGAAGAATAAATAGGCCTCTAGAGTAAAACTAATTATTTCCCTGCAGTACTTATGGTTTTTATTAGGTTCTTTCCAATGTTAGAGAATATTACACTGTGAGATTATATTTTTTTCCAGAGGATAAACGTATCAATACCATAATGAGGACTACAAAATGCTGTATTTTGCAATGAAGGTACATTATTAAGGCATTCCAGTCATCTGTGTAATTCATTATGATTCATCAGAAAAACTTATCCTGAGGCTTTTGGTGTTCATTGTCAGCAATTGATAAACATTTCCTTAATAAATTTTGTGAAAGACTGAATGACAGCTGAATTTGAGTGATTTTGCAAACAGACTAATATCTGATTTGTGCATATATAACCTAAATTCAGAAATTTTGTTTATGAAATTTCACAAACATTAAATTTTCATTTCTAAATCTCTTGATGAACTGAGTTATTGAGAATAGAATGAATTTATTTAAGAAAAAAATGGCGTGGCCTTTAATGTGTTAGATATTTTGTTATGTTTTATACCTCACCAAAAGTTCCTTTAACCAAAATTCTTGTTTTTTCCTCTCCTCATAAATGATAGGAGAGTTAGATTAAGTGAGAGTTCTGCTCAGTAATGAAAATTAGAATATATGAATTAAGTATCCAACTTGTATGATATAATGCAAGGAGTTATAAACCATGTTTTGGCCCTAGCTTTACCTGTTTGAAAAAATGAGTCTCTTCTCTCCCCAACTTGCTGTACTGAGAGAATTCTTATCTACAGAAGTCAAGGAACAGCTGTTTACTAATGGATCACAGCAGGAGGATAAACACGGAAGTCTGGGCAGAGGATATTTTTCACTCTTGTGCAACTTGTTTCTCAATATTTTGTCCTCTGTTGTGGATTATAAAGTGTGTATGTGAGAGTAAACATCATGCAATCACTCTTCTTCTCCCTGCATGAGGAATAACACTTCAAGGCATATTAGTAATTCATATATTCTGAGCCATGTGCAACACAGTTCTTTATTGAATAAAATAGGTACAAACAGAAACATGGTTTGAGTTTACTTTTCTCATTAATCATAAAAACAACATATTAAGATGGTAGCGTTTCATTCAAATGAGCCATCCCTGATTTGCCTGTTTCTACGTTCTATTATGTTGTTACCAATTACCACATGCTTTCTGCACTCACATGGCTATTGCAATGGTCTAGGTAAGATAAGATAGGAGTGAATCAGAGGAGCAGTGACTGAAATAAGAACACTTCAAGAAGACAAGAATTTCCAAGAGTTTCAAATACTTCATATATAAAAGGAAAGGAAGAAAGAAATCAACAACAGTCATTGGATTTGACAATTAGGAGGTTTTGCATCACATTGGGAGCCACATTATGAGGAATAAGGATTGATTATCAATTATTTTTTCAATAACAGTAAGGACCCTTAGTATTCATTTGGAGTTTTGTTTTAAGTAAATAGTATACATTTCTTTGGAACAATCCCTATTTTCTAAAATTATCTGTTTGGAGGTTAGGTTAGGGTTGTGGAGGATGCTCAGAAATTACTATTAATTAAAAGGAAGGATCATTTGGGGGAACACAATAAAGGTCTAAATGAGGCATGCATCTTTGAATTTACATCTTCTATATAACTTTCTATATCATTTTATCTTCAAATATAGTGGTATTAATTGCTGTCCTATTTCATCTTAATGCTCAAATACTAGGTACTGGGATCAATCACACAGATTTAATATAATTTCAAAGCATAAGCAGTGCTAAAGGGACATTTTGATATTGGCAGCCTCCTATTACACCTGTGAGCTGTTTACTTCTTCCCTGAGGGCAAGCCACCATTCTCAGCACCAAAGTTTATCTCAGAAAAATAGTAGAAAGAATAAGATCTCTAAAGGTACGATAACAAAAAAGACTTTAAGATTGTTTTCTAAGAAAGACTGTGAAGATGGTATAAAAGGGAAAATATTTACCACCCCACATTAAACAAGCAAAGCAGTAGACAAAGCATATGAAAAAATGATTTTCAAGACACTATACAGCAGACAATGAAGTACGCTGATCCCTGAGTGATGAAAAACAAGTGACTTGAGCACAATGAGTGCCACAGCTTGCCACATTAGGAGAGTTTCCAGGCTGTGGCCCAGAGAAGTGGAATCCAGGTGAAGCCCAGAAGGCTTCCTGAGTTGCAGAGATGAAGCTGAGGATCTGGGTTGAGTGAAACAGCTGGAGTTGGGAGGACAGAGTACTGAAGAGGCAACAGCTATACACAGAGAAAAAAAATACTAGATGTGAACATTCCCAGTCACAGGGCTAGGAATAGTTCCTGTTCCTACCAACCAGACTGTAAAATCTAATAATTTATGGAAAATTGGGTAAATACACAGAAAGGCTTTACATCAGTGATGAGGCAAAATTAGCCTTAAACTAAAGGCTTCTCTGATCCTGCTTAATATATTTTATTTGATTTATTTTATTTTTATTTTTTTAGACAGAGTCTCACTCTATTGCCCAGGCTAGAGTGAGTGCCGTGGCGTCAGCAACCTCAAACTCCTGGGCTTACACGATCCTACTGCCTCAGCCTCCCGAGTAGCTGGGACTACAGGCATGCACCATCATGCCAAGCTAATTTTTTCTATATATATTTTTAGTTGGCCAGCTAATTTCTTTCTATTTTTAATAGAGATGGGGGTCTCTCTCTTGCTCAGGCTGGTCTCGAACTCCTGACCTCAAGCAATCCACCCACCTCGGCCTCCCAGAGTGCTAGGATTACAGGCGTGAGCCACCACGCCCGGCCTGTTTAATATATTTTAAACACAACAAACACCCCAAAATATTAAACTGTTTTCAAGTAACTTAATTGTATGCCAAAACAAAACTCAAAAATATTCATAGATATACACAAAAATAGCTAGCATTCAATAGATACAAAATTTACAATGTCTGGTGGAGAATTAAAAATTATCAGATATACAAGGAAACAGGAAAATACAACCCATGATGAACAGAAAAATCAATCAAAAGAGACCCATAATGTTAGATTAGGAAAGACATTAGAAAAGTTTATTATAGATGGAATTTATGTATTTCATAGAGTCAACAATTTAAGTAGTGAGAAGAAAGACATAAGAGAGATCCAATTTGGACTTTTAGAGATGAAAATTTTAATGTGTGAGATGAAACATATATGAATGGGATAAGACATTGCAGAAGAAACCACTAGTGATCTTGATCATATAACGATAGAAACTGTCTAAAATGAAACCCAAAGAGAAAAGATAATCTGGAAAAAAATGGAAAGATTGTTATGGTGCTATGAGGGAATTTCAAATAGCATAATATGCTGGTAATTTGAGTCCCATAAGAGAGTAGAAAAATTATTTGAAGAAATAATGACAAATTGTTTTCCAAATCTGATGAAAACTATAAACCTACAGACCCAAGGAACTCAAGTGACCCCAAGCAAAATAAACATAAACAAAACTACATCAAGGTACATCATACTCATATGAGGAAGAGAAAATTTTAAAGAAAAAAGCAATAATCATAAAGCAATAATAAGAAAAATAAATCTTAAAAACACCCAGAGAAGAAAACTATGTTACATTTAGAGGATGAAAAGTAAGAATGATGGAATATTTTTCATCAGCTACATAACTGAGAAGATAGTAGAGCAATATCTTTAGTGTATTGAAAGAAAATAATCAGGGAGGAAAATACATATCCAGTGAAAACACCTTTAAAATAACAGCAAAATAAAGACATCCTGACACAGAATATCTGAAGGAATTAATCTCTGGCAGACTTATACTACATTAAATTTTGAAGGAAGGACGATGATACCAGATGGGAATATGAATCTAATCAGAGAAACAGGAAATACTGAAAATAGTAACTACGTGGGTAAATTTATAAAAACCTTTTCATATTATATAAATATTTTAAATCCTAATTGAATCTTTAAACAAAAATAATAACAATGTAATCAGAGGTTTAAAACCTACATAAAAGTACAAAGATTAAAGGCCAACATGAGAGAACAGGAAGTATACTATTAAAAGGCTATTATATTATGTGTGAAGTGATATAGTATCACTTGAATATAGACTGTTATAAGTTAGAGATGTCTAACATAAGCCTGAAGCAACCAAAATGAACCCAAGTTTAATGTAAGGGGATCTACAGACGTGTAAGAGTCTCTGAAGAAGCTGTTTCAAGGTATTTAGACACAGTCTCTGCACCTGGGAGGATTTTTAAGAATAAATCTGACTGGTAAACATTGGGACGATGGGACTGTACTGACCTTGTAGCCTTTAGAGAAGAAGCAGGAAGCAAGCCTTGGCTGAGAATATCAGTTTTATTTCCTGCTAGCTGTGTGGTCCTGGTCAAAGTACCTAACATCCCTGAATCTCACAATTCCTCATTTTTGAATATGGGGATAATAATTTCAGTCCAACCTACTTTAAAAGCATCATTTGAAGCTCAATTAAGACATTGTTAAAATCTGGCTATATAAGAGCAACTCTATCAAATGTGAACAATTACTCTGCATATAAAGGCAGACTGTATAAATCAAAGAGGGCTTTTAAACGATGCATTTGGATGTTATGCTTTTGAATGGGGACAGATGAGATTGCTTTGCCTTTCAGAGTGATCAAGAAGCCAGGTAAGATACCAAGAGTACTTCTGTACTCTTCACAAGAGCAAATATCATAGGTGAATGGCACATTTCTTTCCTATAATACATTTGCCATCACCACTGAGGTCTCATGAATTTTCCAGTTTCTTCAGGAGCTTTTTGTAATCCGATGCCTGATTCTGCCACAGGACGCGTGCTGGGGTTGTATAAGGTCCTTAAATGTGCTGTCATGAATGTACTGTCCCTTCAGTAATCGTAGCTCACATCATCATGGACTGCCCAGATGCTGTCACAAAATGATGCCACCTAGTACCAGTGAAAGAGTAAAAGATGTTTGCAATTTCCATGGCAGCTTAAGAAGGGCTTTTTGAATTACCTAGCCATACCGTTATTACAAAAGTGGATGTTGACTACTCCCACCTTGCATGAGTCAGGACAGAGTCCACGCTGTACAGTGATTTTGCCTTTTTCTTTCTCTGAGTGTAAAGCTTTAAAAAGGTGTAAATTTTCCTGAACAGCAATCATATATCATTTGGTTTTGGAAACTCCATGCCTGTGGGGCCTCCTCCCCCTTCAATTCTATTGTGTTGGCTGCAGTGACATCTCCAGTGCAAACTCATTTATAGTCTGGGCACCAGCAAACTAGAGCCGCTTGAACACCCTACCGGGAAGCAATTATTCCATCCAAGGCCTCTTATTGTCCTCATCATGCCACTAATTTCTGCCTGATTTACATGTGCTTTTGCTGCTGCCTGTTATTTGCCTGGCGCTGACCCCACAGGTGCCATTATCAGAGCAGGCCCGGCTGTCTCTGTTTCTTCCCCGCAGAGTCAGGTTGGCATTCTGACATTTGAAAAGAGAGAACATGGAGGAGATTGGAATACTAGTTCTTGGCATGCTCTTAACAAAGCGCTTTGCACTGGATTAGAAGGCACAGATTCCGGGTTCCTGTTCTGATGTGGCCATTTACAGGTCATGTAAACACAGATAAATCACTCAGTCTCTCTGAGGCTCAGTTTCTCATTTGAAATGGAGTGGACAATACAAGAGTTTCAGCCTGTTGGAGAAATCTCACATCTATTTCCTAGATATCGTCTCCTGCTTAGCCCCTTGGGAATACCTGAAATGAAGAACAGGAACACTTATGATAGAGCTATTATAATATGTTTAATTAACACAGTTTTAATTAACATAAATGACATTAGTTACACGGTATCCTTCCTTAACGCTGTCAAATTCTTGATCTCTGGGTCTGGGGATACAAAGATGAAATTCTCCCAGGCAACAACAAGGGTGGATGGCAGGATAGCACACCACCAGGCCCTGTGAGCACCCAGCCTGTCCTGCAGGGAAAGTCACAGAAATGAGGAGCCATGGGAGGTGTACGGGTCCTCGGCTGACCGTCATATTCTGGGCACTGCACAGAGACAGCAGGGCCAGATGTCCGACTCTGCGAGAGCGACGGCTGGACTCTCTCTGCATGATCAGAGAAGCACCAGCTGTTCTTTGATGTGATCTGGCTCCGGGATTCATTATCAATTTGATGCATCAAATCTTACTACCTGCCTCATCCTTCTAGTCAGTGTGCTTGGTTGGGGAAATTGTGTGGCAGATACAGTTAATGTCCACCAAATTCCACATGCTTTCCTACATTTCCCAGGCTCCCCTGCAGTTAGGCTGGGGCCTTGTGGCTAGTTCTGGCCAACAGACAAGGAGCAGATGTGTTGGTGCCACTATGGAGCGGGGCACTAAGAGCCAATCTGCCTCCATCACATTTCTTTTAGCCTGCCATGGCAACTGTTCCAGATGATGTAGCTATAAGATGGAGCTGACGGCCAACTTGCGCTGGACTTGACCTGAGCAAGAAAAAAAACCTTTGTTGTTTTTAGCCACCCAGAGTTTGGGGCCTGTGTGTTGCAGCCGCTAGTGCTAAATATGCCACCTAAGACAGGGTAAAAGATGTGGAAAAGTGAGATCCAGCATAAGAAAGTTATCTAGAGAAAATTTCGGTTCTTAAGGAAGTGTATTCTAACAGAACTTTTCAATAACAGATTTGTCAAAAAAAAAACGTTGATCCTTCCAATGAGAGGGTGAGGTCTGGGTCACCACAGTGTTTAAGAAATGCTTGCATGCAAGAGATACTGTTAAGCAGCTCCTGCGAGTTTTCCTACTGCACCTTCTCACCTTGATTATTGGAAGACTCAAGAGCATGGGGCCTAGGAAAGGCTGCATGAATGTAAGACAGTGTTAATGCATAAATGGTGGGTTTATGGAAAATGCGCCGAGTATGTTTCTCCTGTACCAAAGTCAACTCACTCTTTTGTGATTTCTAAGGAAGAAAATGTGTGCTGTCCTTTCATAGGACTGCTAAACCAGAATGATTTTGACACAGGTACCAGACAATTTTCTTTCCTAATTTACTAGATTTCTTCAGGCCAAGATACTCTTGTCTTCAGGGTTGTTGCCAGGCAACAGCCTAAAACCCCTGGTTTAGAGCGGCTCAGAGTAGCCTATCTTTGAAAAAAGTAAAACTTCAGTAGTTTCTTCTGACCCCCATTAAAAACAAAAGATTTACTGGTATTTTGCAAGGTGGCCTTCAGTACCTTCAGAAAATTCTTTGGTATTAGTGTGTTGGTAATAACTTTTTTGCTCTCTTAAACTCATGCCACGTAAAAGCAACTTACCTTCCACAGCCTTCTAAGGTTATATAACCGGTTTATGCTTAGAAAAGGAATCGACATGGTAGTCAAGGTGATCAGCAGAAATTCAAGACAACAGGTGGTGTGCAAACCTAACACATCAGGGTAACAGAACTGCCCACAAGACAGGAGCTGTCCGGGGGTGGAGGTGGGGCAGTGAACATTTCCATTTTAACCCAAAACAATTCCTCAGAAAGGAATAGAATATAATGTTAGTGGTTGAAGGAACTTAGTGCTCTTTTAGTCCAGATTCCCCAATTTTAGGTGTTTGAAAATAAGCAGACAAAGATATGAAGGGATTCTCTGAATGTCACAGAATTAAAGGGAGATCCAGGACTAACCCTTGAGTCTCCTAATTTCCAATCATTGCCTTTTGACTTATGCCATGAATACACTCCTTAAAGAGGTACTATGTGGTTAAGTTTGGTAAAACTCATCCACCTAAGAAGAGATAGACTTATGTTGCAAAGTTACTACTGCATTCATTCATTGTTCTTGACCTCAGGAAGCATCTTTTTTTAAAATTTGGAAGTAGTATTCACTGATCCAGACATTGCCTTTGAGGAGAGATTTGCATATTCTTTTTCCTATTAAGCACATCAGTGTTTTTTGCAGGGTTCAAATCTTAAGCACAGTGATCCATAGTGTGCCCCATTCCTGATTCCTGATGCTGCCCTCATTGCCTCATCACAGAGAGGATTCAGCTCACCTGTTATGCTCTTCCAGAGCCCCTCAGGGACAAGCAGATGGACTGTCCTCCAAGGACCATTCAGGCAGGTGGAGACCCACCCTTCTTTTAGGACTATGTGGAGCTCACAGGGCCACACTCTTTCCAGGAGAAGCAAGTGCTGCTATCCTCACCCAGGATGCACTTTCCTTCCTGGGTCCCTGGGTTCTGTCTGGCTCAGAGGGCAAATAAAGTGCTGCACAGCCCTTTGGCTTTAGTCCTGGCAGCCGTCTTGCTCGGGAAGTGGGTTGGCAGATGGCCTGGAGCCGCGAGGGCAGAGGAACAGGTACATGTTTTAAGACCATATTTTTTAGAGTTCCAGTTGGAATCTAAGTTTAGTTCTTGTTTCTTCTTACCTGAGGGTCCTCTCCCCACTGCTTCATAACTAGCTGCTTCATCTGAGCTTAAAGATGAGGTTCCAGCTGCCTGGGTGCCCTGCTGTGATCTTTCATTTGCACCTGGTATACCACATGAGGTCACCTTGCCATGAGCACTGCTTGTGAATACCATGTGATAGGGATGTGCCTCTTTGGAGGCAAAGTCAAATAGCATGTAAGTTAAGAAAAACCAAGGGCCTTACTTTCTGGGATCATAAAATGGGCATTCCACTAGAAAGGATGGTCAGTTCGAAGATGCCAAGCTGAGAGACAGAGAGGAGACGGTTCTCAAAGCGGGCAGGAGCCTGGAGGACAAACAGAGAAGCTCAGACAAGACAGAGAAGGAAGGAATGGGGCAAAGTCACCAGTGAGCATCCTGGCGTGGCATTCTAACCCTGTCTTCATCAGGGAGGCCTCTTCAGACACGCATGTTCACTGAGGAAGGACGGGAGCAGTGGTACAAACACAGAAATAAGCTTCAGGCAAATTTAAGGGGCTGCAGGTTGGCTGGGTCACCTTCCCACGGGATGCAATCCTTGGTTTGATGTCAATTTGTTACCTCCTTGTCCACTACAAAGCTTCCAAGCTCCTTCCCCACCAAATACACACACACACACACACACACTCACGCACAGATCTGTATGTGTGTATACTGCTATAAATATCTATGGGTGTGTTAAGTTAAATAAGCAGGAGAACACTAGCCTGAGGCTGTTTCTGTACTTTGAGTTCCTATGTAACAAACTGCAACCTAATTTACACATAAACAACCCAAAATTTGGACTATTTTTTGGTAACAAGTAGCCAGGGTCCTTCTGAGTTCTGTCCCAAATGAACTGCTAGCAGGGCAGGGGTGGAGGGGTGAGGGGTGGGGGAGGGTGAGGCAAGTGAGGTGCTTAGGATGCAAAATTTAAGGAGGAGCTTGCACAACTCTTAGAGTGACTGCCTCCCTGGACTCTGTGCCTCAGGAGCTTCCTTGCCTCACACCAGTTCAGGCCCTGACAGCCAGAGGGTGGAGACGTGAGGCCCTGTGACCAGCATGAAGAGAGAGTCGCCTTGTAGCCTCCGGAATCACATTTCATAGATACCTGCTCGCTCTAAGTATTAACCCTGGGATAGCTTAAGTTTTATATTCATTTGCTAAGTCAAAATATAAAATGTCCCATGAGACATGTCAATGTGTCATGCTATTTCTTAATGCTTGATAATTTTGAAATATAGTTGAAAAAAAAGATTCTGGGCAATAATAACAGAAGGGACTTGGGCTGAAAATGAGACTGATTTGGCACCAAACTAGTTTTATTTTAGTAGAATAGAAATCCTGGAAGTGTATGGCATTAAGGATAAATTTAAGATATAAAGTTACTAGACATAATAAGGAGAAATGAAGGTTATAAGATGGAAACATGAGTATATTTCTTAAATTTATTCATTGCCTGCAAAGGCAAAATTTACAAAATTCCCAGGGAGTACAAATTGGAAAGCACATATCCTGTCCCTAAAGTGGAATTTGCCCATTTCCAAGTACACAGATGTTCAGTGACTTCTGGTCACCTTAGGCCTTGCCTTAGTCACAAACGTTAAGGTAATGCTGTTATAATAAGGAATACGTGGTGCAGTCATTTTGAGGGTTCTAAAAATCATTCTGGTCATAAACGTTTTATCCAAATGGGAAATTAAATGAACAGGAAAATATTACATTATATTCATATTAAAGAAGTAGTGATTTTGAAAACAATTGCTTTTGGAAATAAATAGGCAATTATTTCAGATCTATCACTAAAGGCTAATTGTATCAGCTAAAAATAAGTGATGTAAGTTTTGTTGCAGGGATTCCCGTTAAAGAGCAATGGTACGTGGGCAGATGAATTCCTCCAGCAGGTGCATGCTAATGATCTTCCAGCCTTAGACGCTTCCTTTTGACTTCCAGCCATTCTTCTCCAAGGGATTCCTGATAGATTGGAGCTAGAAATATTATATAACCACAGAAGTGGACAGAAACACTGATGAGATAGTACTAGAAGTTGCTGTATATCTTTTCACCAACATTAAAGAAGGGATGGTTAAGAGTTTGTTACTTTTCTAGATCATCCATTTTTTCTTATTTTCTCTATTCATGTTTGATTATTTATTCAGTACCCAAAGAGTGTTGTGGTAACCATATTGAGGGTGGGGGTGATGCAGGGAGACTTTTGTAGAAATCCAAACCCTGTCATAAACCTGAGGCTGGAACTCTTTGGTGCAAGTGGGTTAGGTTTATTTGGACAATGTCTAAACAAATAAAGTAATGTTAGAGATGTTCCATTGCTTTGTCTATTTTTCCTCTTTCACTATATCCAGATAACAGGTTTTGTCAAGTTTGCAATGAAATTCTGATGTCACTCCTTCAAGCTACCATGTTTTCATGGCTTCCCACTGCTCTTGCTATCAAATTCAAACTCACAGCCATGGCTCAGTAAGCCCTGCGTGATCTGGTCTCTTTTCTTATAGCTTCTCTAACCTTATCCCTCATCTTTCTCTGCTTACTATGATCCAACCACTCTGGCTGTTTATAGTCATCAAATATTCAAGGCCTTTGAACACCCTGAGCTTTTGCATACATTCCCTTTGTTTTAGATGCTCTTCCTCCAGTTCTTGCATCCTTCAGTCTCAGCTAAAATTCCTCCTTTTAATAAAGAGTTGGACTCCATTTTTGAGGTTTAACCACAGACAGCTTCAAGCCCCGTCCATCTTGGCAAACCAATAAGAAAGCCTAGCAAGCTCACCCAGCACAGGTGCCATGAAAAGGTCAAACCACACAGTCCCAACCCACACATGGGGACCCTCACCTTGGCCCCACCCTCTAAGTGCAACACAAAACAAAGCCACATGCCCCTCCCTTTTCTCAAGCCATTTTGGACTGGTTGGAGTGTTTGCCTTGCTCTCCCCAGAAAGCCTCATTATGTGAGTAATAAACCTTGTCATCACTCCTAGTGCCTGTTGGCTTCATCAGTCTTCACATTAAAACCAATTTTGAGTGGAAAGTTTGGTCTCACCTTCTATGGTGCAACCTCAAGACACACCTCCTCAGAGACACCAACTCTAACAATCATCCTAAGGTGGCTTTGCTCTATTTCTCTACCTCATCCAGTCTCTGCATGGCCTCATCTGTCCCTACCTGCCTGGTTTCATGCAATTAATTTATTTGCCTTTACCTGCAGGCATTTAAGTTTGTGGTTTATAAAAGTCCACTAAACCCAATATGTCAACGTTTGGGATTTTGCTTTAGAATAAACATTAGGCAATCTCCTTACCATCAAATTGCCTAAAAAGCCTTTGCCTCTAATTGTGACCTCTAAATGCTCGGAAAGCCAAAAGTTTTTTCAGTACTCATTTGGCAGCTAAACTTGACCTGAACTGACATTAGGTTTTTACAGCAGTTATCAAAAATTCTAGTCTCAAGACTCCTTTCACTCTTAAAAATGTGTTTAGGATATCAAAGATCTTTTACATATGTATGTTATATCTATTCTTAGTTATCATAGTAGAAATTAAAACAGAAAGTTAAAAATATTTAAAGTTTGTTTAAAAATAATAACAATTTCATTACATGTTGAAATAAATGACATTTTTAAGGAAATAGCCATATTTTCCAAACTAAAATTTTAAAAAGAATAGTGACATTATTTTATATTCTTGCAAGTCTCTTTATAGTCTTGCTCAATATAAAACAGCCAGATTCTTGTATCTGCGTCTACATTCAATCTGTTGTGATATCACATATCACTGAGTCCCTTGAAAACTTTATACTCATGAGAAAATGAGAATAAAAAAGGTATATGTCTTAGTATTTTTATGAAAGTAATATTGAGTGCATGGATTCCCTGAAAATGTCTTGGGGATTCCCAGGAATCTTTAAATCATACTTCGAGACTAAATGGGCTATTCATACAATTCCCTGGAGACATACTGTTATAGTATGTTTGATTACATGGTGCTGCCCCAGACACTGCAGGGTATGAGGACATATAATACAATATATATACTGTATAGGGCTGGGCGCGGTGGCTCACGCCTGTAATCCTAGCACTCTGAGAGGCCGAGGCGGGTGGATCGTTTGAGCTCAGGAGTTCGAGACCAGCCTGAGCAAGAGCGAGACCCCGTCTCTACTAAAAATAGAAAGAAATTATATGGACAACTAAAAAAAAATATGTATAAAAGTTAGCCGGGCATGGTGGCGCATGCCCGTAGTCCCAGCTACTCGGGAGGCTGAGGCAGGAGGATTGCTTAAGCCCAGGAGTTTGAGGTTGCTGTGAGCTAGGCTGATGCCATGGCACTCTAGCCCGGGCAACAGAGTAAGACTCTGTCTCAAAAAAAAAAAAAAAAAAAAAATTCCTAATTAAAAAAAAATCCATCCTTACGGTTTTTGGATAAGCGTTTATGCACCCTGCACATTTTCTTAAATAAACTATTTATATGGTAATGATAAAAACTAAAAAAAACTCAACACACACAATAATAAAGAAAAGTAATAATTACATAATTATTACATAATAAAGAAAATGTCAGCATAATGCAGTGGCAGATATGCTTCACTGAGTTTAAAAATTTTACAGTATGAGGAGACACAGCACACTTGAAGTGCTGTTTTTTGGTATATCGCATCCCTTTATTCACTAAGCAAATCGTTATTAATCATCTACTATGAGTGCTTTATGGCCATGAAGTTACTAAATTACTGAAGTTACTTGGAGATGGTGAAAAAAAAAAAATCACACAGTTTCATAAATGTTCTGACCAGAGAGACTGATGAATTGGTATTTAAGTTTTGTAGCATGATTTAGATTTTGATATGGACTTTGCAGGGGTTGACAAACTATGGCCTGTGGCCCAAATTCTGCCCTCCATCTGTTTTTGTAAATACGCTTCCTCCCCATTGATTTATGTATTATTCATCATGCTTTTGTGCTATGAAAGCTGAGTGATGAGTCTAAAATATTTGCTATCTGGCCCTTTACAGAGAAAGTTCACCCACCTCTGATATATAAATTAATTTGAATGTTCCCCAAATAACTGGAAAAATAAGATCCAGTTTATTATACGGTAAGGGATCTATAGCTCATATGTTTCGGGAAATTTCTGATGATTTAAGTTCCTAGTGTAGATTGCGTCAAAAAGACTCTAGGTTGGTGGAATATAGCCTAAGTAGAAATGATTTACTGAGAGAAGAGTAACAATTGAGGCCAAGTATCCGTTCTAGCTGAATTTTATTGATGATCTCGCTGTTGCCCTTCTTGGTGATTTCTGAGGCCAGGGTTTCTTTTTTTTTAAAAAAACTATTGTTTCTCTTATAGGCTTAAAAGGTTAGCTATCATTAATATTTTTATTAATTTATTTATTTCAAAATGTTAAGGGAGTACAAATGTTTTTGGTTACATGGACTGCTTTTGTAATGCTTGAATCATGGCTGTAGGTATGCTATCATCCAAATAGTGATCATTATAACCATTAGGTAAGTTTATACTTGGCCCAAATCACAATCAAGACATAGAAACTGGGATGAACCCAGGATTTATTTACTGACTATGGGCTTCCTAGGGCCATCTGGTCTTTCTGGATAGTGCTTTAGGCTCCAGGCATTGCCTGTCTACCTTCTCTATCGACTCCCCATCACAACCACCTCCCAGATAGATTGCCAATTGTCAGGGATGAGAAAATTAATTCACACTGGGACTGACTGGGATTGATATATTTTATAAAAGTTATTGATGACTTCTTTTTACCAATTTTGCCTGCCTCTGGATTATAAAATTGAAGACAATATCCCTGCCCTCAGAGAGGCTCCTGGGTCACAGGCATATAACCTGGACAAATAATAAGCATCTATTATCTCTCTCTGTTGTAAATCCATTTTACCAATAATAATGCTGTTATAAAGGAACTTGAAGCTCCTGATCACCAGTCTTATAAAAGTATAATAGAGGGATGTGTGCATGTGTCGTTGGTATGAGGGGATGGGATGAGGAGTGGTCCAGGGAACCTCAGGACCTGTAAAACATGCTTTGCTTCTGCATAGGTCTGATCCTGTTAGAAAATAGTCCCCTTTAGACTGTTACCATGTCTAAAATAGTAGTAACTTGAAATTTTGTCAAGTTTCATCTCTTATTGAAATCTAAGTTCTGACAAAAAATGAGCAAGCGATAGGACTAGAAATTTCTCAAAAGAAGACATACAAATGGCCAACAGGTATGTGAAAAAAAAAATGCTCAAAATCACCAATCCTGAAAGAAATACAAACTCAAAACCACAATGAGATAACACCTCACACCTGTAAGAATGGCTCGTATCAAAAGCCCAAATGGTAACAAGTGGTGTTGAGGGTGTAGAGAAAACGCAACCTTTTGTACACTGTTGGTGGGAATGTAAATTAATACAGATGTTATGGAAAACAGTGTGGAGGTTCCTCAAAAAATTAAAAGTAGAACTACCACATGATCCAGTGATTCTACTTCTGGATATATACCCAAAGGAAATGAAATCAGAATATTGAGGAGATATCTGTATTTCTATGTTCCCTGCAGCGTTATTCACAATAGCCAAGACATGGAATTAACCTAAGCGTCTATCCACTGATGAATGGATAAAGAAAATGTGGTATATATGCACAACAGAATACTATTCAGCACATAGAAGGAAATCTGGTCATTTGTGACAACATGGATGAACCTGGAGGACATTATTGTTAAGTGAAATAAGCCAGCATGGAAAGAAAAATGCTGCATAATCTTACACAGGGAATCTAAAAAAGTCATACTCATAGAAGAAGAGAGTGGAATGGTGGTGACCAGAGGCTGGAGAGGCAGGAAGAGGAAATGTTGGTCAAAGGATATAAAGTTTTGGTTAGGAGGAATAAGATCAAGAGATATCGTAGAACATGGTGACTACAGTTAATCACAATGTGTCATATTCTTGAAAATTGCTTAATTTTAATTGATCTCACCACAAAAAAATGGTAAGTACATGAGGTAATACACATGTTAATTAGCTTGATGTAGCCATTGCACAGTGTATACATCTTCCAAAACAACATGTTGTACACAATACATATATATAATTTTTGTCAATCAAAACATAAAAGAAAAACATTTAAATTCTGTAATGTAACCTAATAAGTTAGTTATCTTCAACAGCATTTAAAATCATAACTTTAGTAAAATAAAAGGTAACAAGACCTTTTAATCTTGAGATTTTATGTGTTTTCTGTTACCTTCTCTCTACGTCTTTCTGCAACCATACAGTTGTTATATTTCAGCCAACTTCTGTCAGAAAATGAACTGGGAGATTACTCTCAAAATATATAAGTTATGAATTGAAATACTAAATAAAACACTGTTGCAAAGATATGATGCTTGCATATTTAGAAACAGCTTTTTTTGTGTGTGTAGTGAAATATGCACAGATAATCTGTTAATATTGCCATACTTTTATTTTCTATTTTGATATGAATGCATCATTCCACTAGAAATAGAATAGAACCCATGCATAATATGATTTGCTATGAGCTGAAGGTCTTCAGGCTTGCTATTTTACATGACTGTGTATGATATTTCCATATATATATATATACCACTGGACTTTCTTAAATGACTACTATAGATAAATAAAATTATAAACCCAATAATGCACCCAATAAATGCATTGTAAATATTTCGAACATGTTCAAATAGGGAATGGAAGTCAGAAATACGAGCTGTTATGTGGTAGGGTTGCATATATTTTTAAGGAGAGGAAGGTCAGCTTTTTTCAGCAAACAGGTGATGGTCACTCCAAGGAGAATGTGACCTTGGAGATGTAAAAAGATGAGCTGAGCACTTCAAGGTGGGCACTTCTCAAAGTTTCCAGGAAGTCTTCACAGGGCTTGGTGCCAAAGGCTGCTCTAAAGTTGCTAAATGGGCTCGTTCTTTTTCCTGTACAGCATTACTTTATATTTATAAGTGCTTCTCCCCCTCCTCCTGTTACCTCACTTCCCAGAGCTCTAAATACTTTCTGCCTTCTAAATACTCCCTTATTAACCTTAAAGCAGTGGTGAGGCCAGCAGGGGAATTTGGAAGGGCTATTCATCTTCTGAGCTCGGAAAGTTCTATCACGTCAGGGTCAAGTAACTTTTGTAAGATCTCTGCTCATCAGAAATAAATTTATACCTGCTGGCTTTGCACAAGGAAATGAGAAAAAACTAAAATACATCAGTAGGAGCGAACCCTTCTTCCCCCCAGATGAATGGAATGGAAGAGTTTTCTGTAGCTTGTCAGTCGAAGGCATCTCCTCAGGCACAGTCTGAGGCCTCAGGCACTTTTATCGTATCTCCTATTCACAACGGTCATTACTGGTTAAAAACATAGCCCTGAGACAGAAATCTAATATGTAAAAATTTGTTTGTTTGTTTTTTACTTAATAGGGTGGCTGTAACTGTAGAATACAAAGTATAAGCAGATAAAGAAGTAATTGAATCTGGAAATAGATTATGGGTGCATAAAATGCTATGACAGTGA
Organism: Lemur catta; assembly: GCF_020740605.2. NCBI lineage: Eukaryota > Metazoa > Chordata > Mammalia > Primates > Lemuridae > Lemur > Lemur catta. The sequence continues at coordinate 129,988,192 of NC_059129.1, read as the reverse complement.
GAAAAGGTTAATGTGACTTAATTAATTTCCTCCATTACAGAGCCTTTGTCTTTGTTAGGCTGTGCCTTTGTTAGGGAGGCACAACAGGGCTGAGTTGTTTACATCAGAAAGGTCAGGAGACTAGTTATGGGAAAACAAAGGAATAAATCTAGAAGGTGAGAGGGGAGGAAAAATAGATGCGAGAGCTAAGTCAAGCCAGGTCAGAGCAACAGATTGGGCTGCTGGCCTTGTTTCATGTGATACATAAATACAGACACAGACGGATATGCTGCCTGTGTAGAAATATACGCATATACAGACAACTGTCTATGTGTGCGTGTGATTCTTGAGAGACAGAGAGAAAGAAAAAGAATTTCAGAGATTTTATTTGTAGAGTAAAAATTTAATTCCCCTGTTTGCTTTCAATATTTTTTGGGTTTTGACCTGGGGTTTCTTTTTAATCCATGCTGATAGTGCTACAAAGTAGCTTAGTTTTATTAAACTGAATCATATGAAATTGCTGATTTTTGTAAGTTAAATATGGTCAAATATGGCCATTTTTTTCCTGACTGAATCTAATTTATGGGCCCTGTTAGATTTGGATTTAGCTAGTTCATGCACAAAGACAAGCAGAGGAAGCCACATGCACAAAGGCTTGGAGGAGCGGAAGGTGGGCATGGCCGGGCCTTCTGCCCTGTGGCTGTTACAGGGTTATCGGTGTGAGGAGCAGAGGATGAGCTGACACCAACGGTGCAAACATGGTGACACCTTGTATGTGCTTTCTCGTAGGCACTGTGCCAAACACTGATAGCACGGTTCCCATCACAACCTCACAAGGATCCTATCAAGCAGATATTATTATTGTTTCCACTGACCATTGAAGAAATGAGCCTGTGATGGTTAATTTTATGTGTGAATTTAGCTAGGCTATAATGCTAAGTTGATGTGATTAACATGTGAATTATTGGATTTTGAGTAAAGCAGATTAATCTTCATAGAGTGTGTGTCCCCCACATTTTAAGTGTTGGAAACATAATCCCGAAACTCATATGTTGATTGGAGTTAGGGTCTTTGGGAGGTAATTAGGATTAGATAAGGTCATTGTCGTGGGCCCCCCTGATAGGACTGGTGGCTCTATAAGAAGCACACCATTCCTTTTTCACCGTGTGATGTCTTCTGCCATATTATGGGGCAGCAAGAGGCCCTCACAAGAAACTGATCCCTTGATATTGGACTTCCCAGCATTCAGAACTGTGAACTAAATACATTTTTTGTTTATTACAAATTGCTAAGTCTGTGGTATTCAGTTATAGTATCAAAAATGAACTAAGACATCAATTCCTTACAATAAATCTACCTGCCTATTATCTATCTATCTATCTATCTATCTATCTATTCATCCATCTACCCATCCACCCTATACGTATTTTTCTCTAGAGGACCCTCACTAACATGGAGTCTTAAGTCAGGTAGCTAGAAAATTGCAGAGTAGGGACAGAAACTCAGGTTTTTCTGAGTCTAAAGTCCATACTTTCAATCATTACCTCATACTATCCACCCCTTAGTTTTCATCATAGAAAGTTTCATTGTGTATTTCCATCACTTGTGTGTTTGTTTCCCCTACTAAGCTATAAGCTCAAAGGAACAAGAGCTCTTATATCCCCAGCATCCAGCACAGTGCCTGTCACATAGCATTGCTCAATACATACTTGGTTTAGAATTTGGAAGAAAAGATTTATGGTAAGGTGCTTTGATAACTGTAAAGCACTATAGAAATATGAGATCTTACTCATATTATTAGTTTTGTAGGAAAACATATAAATATTGTACAATAGTTTATAAGCAAACATAGAGCGTGTGTACCTAAAAGTCAGATTACATGTGCCTAGGCCAGTAAGAACTTCTAAGCCAGTATTATTATTAATATTATTTGATGTATTTTTTTTACCCTTTGACATCAACAAATAATGAAGGATTATTTGCAGGACAAAAAAATAAAATGATATTTTTCCTCTTAACAAAGGAAGAGAAGAGTAGCAATCACAAACCATTTTCTTTCATCCAGTATCAAAACCAAGACAGGCAGATTTCTTTACTTTCTCCTTTAGTGTCATTAGGGTATCTGTTTTATGTAGGGGTCTAATATTGGGTATTCTCTAGCACTTTTCTACTGTGTCCATTGTACTAAGCCACTAACAAACCAGAAACTCGAGTTCTCCATACTTCATCAGAAATTCCTGGGGCAAAAGCCAACCTTGGTGTTTGCTTATCACTCAAAGTTACAGTTTTGCCTAATTTTTAGGATCTTTGGGTTGCTTATTTTTATTTTTTTATGTGTGCTAGCTCAGCAGTGCATTTAAAATGATTTCCAGGAAAATATTTTATCTGTCTTAATAAGGAAAGTCATTCAAGGTATACAACCTGTCAGATCGTTGAAAACAGAAGTCAAAATCAAATTTTGTCATTTTCCATTTTTTACTCAGACTGAATGTACAGTTGACCCTTTAACAACCTGAAGGTTGGGGTACTGCCCTCCTACCCCACACAATCAAAAATCTGCATAACTTTTGATTCCTCAAAAACTTAACTGTTGATGATAGCCTACTGTTGACTGGAAGCCTTACTGATAATATAAACAGTCAATTAACACAAATTTTATGTTATATGGATGACATACTGTATTTTATAAGGTAGGCTAGAGAAAAGAAAATGTTATTGAGAAAGTTATAAGGAAGAGAAAATGTACTTACTGTTCTTTAAGTAGAAGTGGATCATCAATAATGGTCTTAAACCTTGTCTTCATGTTGAGTAGGCTGAGGAGGAAGAGGAGGAAGAGGAAGGGTTTGTTGGTCTTGCTGTCTCTGGGGTGGCAAAGGTGAAAAAAATTCACGTAGAAGTGGACCAGTGCAGCTCGATCCCATATTCTTCAGGATAACTGTATTTAGGGAGTTCCTTAAGTTGGAAGTAGAAAGTTTACGGGAGGGAAGACTTTCCCTACACCCTCTGAGGGTTTGATAATTTAGTTTATAGGATGAACTGATAGCAGGCAGATTAACAGGAGAAAAGGTTTACAAATTCATTATATGCACAGGGTATCATATGAAAGAAAAGAGAATGCTCCCAAACACAGAGGGATCCAGAAGCTTATATACCCTCTTCACAGGGGAGAGTGGAGGCAACTTAGAGGGGAGTTAATGATTTGGGGGAAAGGTGAATGAGCCCTCAGAAGAATTAGTGCTAGCCTGTGACATAATCTGCCTAGGGGTAGTGCCAACCTCCATTGTCCTCTCTAGTGATCTGAGTTAGTCACCCCTGGTTCATGAAATTCCTGGGGAGGGCACTCATGACAATTGAGTTCCTTTTGGAGGGTCTGTCTTTGGGCAGATAAGGGGACTTCAGAGAAAGCCCCTCCTACATTTGCTATTTCCCAAGTGCCCTCAGTTAGAGATAACCAGCATATCAAAGCCGCATATTTTGGGGTGGCATTTCTGGAATGTCTTCAAAAACTATACAAGCATATGAGCTTTTGAAGCTTTAGGAGTTTTCTGTTGTACCGGACTCTGCAATGCATAGGGATTCGCATTAACTTAAGTTAGAAGGCTCCTTGAGTCATTTCTACCTCCATCAGCTCTTACTCAGGTATTACAGATCTTGTCAGGGCAAGTGATGGAGAACATGTGAGATAGCAGCAGAGAAACAGGGCTGCATGGCTTTGCAAAACTTCCTAGCACTGCTGTGCCACATACACTGTCTTTCACTCTGGGACAGAGGACCTTGTGACCATGAGTTTGTGCTAGGAAGGGCAGACTGGCCATCAGAAGGCACCATTTGGGACAGCTTACCCAGATGCAATTTCCCTTAGCAATTTTCCTTTGCTTGGCTCTGTTACCATAATGGATAGGTTTCCATCATCTGTTCCTTGGGAATATTTTATAATATCAGTGTTTACAGTGTTAGGATTTTTTTTTCTGCAAGGACGTAAGAAGTGTGACAATTTATTGCTAGTGAATTTGAAAAATAAAATATTCCCTTGCTCTGAGCTCTGAGCTCAGTTCTGCCTCATGAATACCCTGTTCCAATTACTTGAGTCTGGAGCCAACTGTATGTAAATAAAATTCTGACACAGAGTTACATCATTGCAAATAAAATGCCTTGCTTAAATCATAAAAACAATTTTAGGTTTCTAATTCTTCAAGAGTGTCATATTGCTTTACACTATTTTGCAATAACATGCAGCCTTGTAAATTCTAAAGCAAAAATAAGGATGGCATTTGAAATAAAATTGTCTTTTGTTTTATTTAAGTCTAACAGATAATACATCTGAAGAAATGAGTGGGGTGGGCCTTGTTGAGTCTCAGTGTCTGTGGCTTATGGCACATACACTTTTATCACATCTTGTGGCTGTGGCTTCTTGCTGTGTAATTTTGCTTGAAGGTTCTCACCTTATCTTTAAAGAATTTTCCTGTACAATAGCAAGAGAGAACTATTAATAAAAGTAACATTTAGGCAGGTGCCAAACCAGATATGGGTGTCTTTCTTCTTCAATGTAGTTTATACAGTAAAAATTCTCAATGTAATTTTATGGGATGTATTATTCAACCCACTACACAGGCCTTCAGGTGAGAGAGATTTTTGTCCATTTAGGCAAGTCAGGGAGAGCTTCCTGAAGGGCATGACATTTAAATTGATCTTTGAAGAATGAATGGTAGTATCGAGAAAATTGTATTTTCTTAGCTGTAGGAAGAGCCTTGTTTTGTTTGATTGGCACTCTGATAATTTCTTTTGGAGTGGAAACTAAGACCACCAAAGTGCAGCCCTGTGTACCAGGCTCTCGATTTACTGAGTAGAGCAAGCAAAGTGAGTGTTAGAGCTGAATTTAACTTTTAGGAAAACAAAGAGGATTTTTAAGGCAGGAAAGGGTAGCAGAGGGGAAAAGAGATGAGGTGTCTTGGGAGGCTTTTAGGGGAAAAAGAAGAGGGATCAATGGCCATCAGTTTGGGTTTGGGGTGAATGTTGCTGCCATGTGAATCTTTTCTGTCTGTCCATGACATCTTTGGTGAAGTATCCATTTATTATTAATATATTCTGGAATTAGACCTACTAATGTCCCGTTTCAAGGCTGTTCTGATTTAAATACACAGGCTGTACCCAGGGACCTGGTCACACGCTGGTTCCCAATAGATAGAAATAGGAAGATCCTTTGTGCAAAGTCATCTGGGCAGGGACAAGTAAATGTTCTCAGGGAACAGTGGAGGGTAATACTTTCCTTATTTGGGCTCTTAATAGAAAATACGGAACAAATGCTTGAAGCTACAATTTCTCACACGTGTCTAAAGTGCAAATAAACTGGGTTCTTGATTGGAAGCTCATGACAATATTACAGAGAGCACAAGAAAGAGAGTAAGGTTGGTGAGCCTTCGTGGACTCTTGCCAAGAGTCATGAGGATGGGTGGCCATCCACATGGAGACAGAAATAAAGAGCATGATTTAACTGCAACCGGGGGAGTGTGAAGGAAAGTGATCAAAGCAAATGCTGGACAAATAATCTGAAGCCAAAGCATGAAAGGCCTTGAATGTCAGAATCAAGTATTTGGATCTCATATGTTAAAAAAAAAAAAAAAGTCATAGAATATTTGTTTTGGGGTGATTATTTGGATTTATAAAATAATTTTTTATTACTTCTAAAACTAATGCACTCATCATATAAAACCAAATAATATGGGAAAAGCATGAAAAAAAATAAATATCTTGGTAATCCAAGATAGTATCTGTGGGTCACAACACATACATTTTCATAACTTCTTGGGACTGTGGCCTTTTGCTGTGCAATTTTGCTCTGAGGGTTTTATGTTATCTTTGAAGAATTTCCCTGTACAAAAGCTAGGGAAAACTAAAAGTCACATTGTGACAGGTGCCACACAGATAGAGATGTCTCCAATCCTCAATGTAGTTTATACAGTAAAAATTCTCAATGTAATTTTATAGGGTGCATTTTAGAAATAATGATAGTCATTGGACTACTAAGGATAAACTAATTACACTTGTGATAGAGTGATTAATTTTAGATGTCAACTTGACTGGTTAAGAATTATTTCTGGGTAAATAATCTTTAACCGGTGGCTGGGAAAACATTATTTCTGGGCTTTCAGGCTGTTTCAGGAAGAAATCGGCATTTGAACCAGCCGATTGAGTAAGGAAGATCTGTTTTCACCAACATGGGGCAGGAACCGTCCAATCTGAGAGCTCAGATAGAACAAAAAGGCAGAGAAAGGGAGAGAAAAGGAGAATTCGCTCTCTTTGTTTCCTGCAGTGGGGTTCACCCATTCTCTCTTGCCATAGGCCATCAGAACCCCAGATACTCCAAACTTTGTACCCCTGGACTTACACCATCACCCTGCAGGTGCTCAGGTCTTCAGCCTCAGACTGAATTGTAGGCTCTCCTGGTTCTCAGGTCTTCAGACTGGAACTGAGTTCTCCAGCTTGCAGATGGCAGATGGTGGGACTTTGCAGCCTCCCATAATCACATGAGCCCATTCCCTTAACAAATCTCCCCTCATCTATCTCTGTATTTCCTATTGGTTCTGACTAATACACGTGACAAGTGCGATGAGGGAGGGTTAGAAAGCATTATGAGAGTATTTAACAAGGGGACCTGACTAAGTCTTGTTGGGAGAAGAAAACATTTCTGAGAAGTGACATCCTTCAGGTCTAAGTTTAAAGGAAGAAAAAGGGAAGGAAAGTTATTCCAGGCAGAGTGAAATACTGTGAGCAAATCCCTGAGTTAGGAGTCTGTATGGCTAGAGCTTGGGAGTGAAGGAGGAAGACGGCAAGAGATGAGGCTGAAGTATACTGCAAGCGGCTCTAGTCCTGCAGGGTTCTGTAGGGCGCATTTAGTGTGATGTTGATGAAGCCATCAAGGGGCATGGGAGGGGAGTGGCATGTTTAGTTAGATTTACTGACTTTAAAGACCTCTTTGGTATGATGTGGGGAATAAACAATAGGTAGTGCCGTGAACTACATTATAATTTCTCATTCTCCACTCCTTCCACAGTTATAGGATAATAGATCCTTGCATTTATGACTTTGCACCAGCTTCCACTAGATTGTGGGGAGATGTTAGGCTTGGCCATGTGACTTGCTTGGCCAATGAATAAGATTATCGTATGTGACGTGAGCAGAGGCTTTAGCTGTGCTTTATCATGTGTCTTGGCCTCTTGCCTGTGCGTCAGTCATGAGAAGAGTCTGCCCATGAGCCACTGGCCCCAGGAGGAGACACGGAGCAGACCTGAACTAAGTCAGCCCGCTGACCTTAAGTGACAAAAACAAATGGTGGTTGCTATAAGCCACTGATATTTCACTGAAGTTCTTTTTAAGAATGAATGCAAGGAGGAAAAATTGGTGGTTTAGTAAGGAGATAATGGTGGATTAGGCTAAGATAAGGGTAGAGTTGATAGAAAGAATTGAATAGATTCTAGAGATATTTAGCCTTCAAAATTGGTAATATGAAGAACTCATTGAATGTGGAAGTAAGGGAAAAGGAAATGCCAGGATTTCAACTAAAGGTCCTTACAATATTATTCAACCATATGCTGCTAAAGAAAACTGAATATGCCCAGAGTTTTAAGGTGATGTGTGTCATTTTATCTGTGACTGTGAAGGTCATTATTTTGGTGACAAAATTTAATAGTCAGGGACCCTTTCCCTGGGAGCCCACAGGAAAGGATCAAGGCTGCTGGCAATTTACTATTTCTCTCCACAAAAGCAATACCAGCCCAAGCTTGAGAGGACCTGTTGCCACTGGGCTGATCTGAGAAAATCTACTTCTTTTGACATGATTGATCATCTTATGTCCTGCTAAGGCTTTGAGGTTGCCACAGACATGCTAGCTTCGGCTGTTAAGAAGCAGTAAACCTATCATTTTTATAAGGCAGCAAAAAAAACCCCACACCACACTGATTTATTATATTTTAGTGCAGGATGCTTGTCAGGCTGTCTGCCTAAGGCACACTCTGTGCCTGAACTTGGAACCTGAATTTGATAGCCTGCCTGCCCTCTCTCCACACAATATCCCAGTTAGTTCTGGGTAATTCAGATGGCTGGTTATTTTGTTTTTTTCCAAGGAAGCAATGAACTATGTTCTGTGCGTTAATGAGCTGCATACAGCATGGTTGTGGTTTTTATTAACATAGTGAACAAATAAATGTCTGGTAGCTAAGTTGTTGAGAAAACGGGGCTGCAAACTCCAGAAAGTCACAAGGCCAGGTGAAGTCTGACTCATGTGTTCACTGACTTTGCTGTCTCCCAGCAGCCAACAGGGTTTAGAGATCTGTAAACGGTAGGCCCGCTGTGGCCTTTCTGATGGAGGTTAGGGAATCAGACCCACTCGTGCCTCATTCATCAGGCAATTTAGCCTGCTCAGGTTGATTTTACGGGTTCTGCCCAGTGAATTTTCCCCTGCCAGACTTAACTGCGACTTAATGATTTGTTCATTTTCTCCTTTCAACAGAGCTCAGCTACTACGAGACTCACCAAAAACTTCACTTTTTGACACCAAAATTGGGAAGATTAATTACAGCTAATTATTAAATTAACTGTCTTCATAAGTTGGTAAAATTGAAAAACGCAATATCCCATTTTGGCTCCCCATGTTCAGTGTTCCCTTAAGATTTCCACTGGAGGAGCTAACTAGTCCCAAAATGTACTGATGTGTATGTCTGGTCTTTTTCTTTCTATCGTTCTTGGGAGTCTAGGGCAAATATGGCCCAGTATGGAGGAAGGACATGCCAAAGATCTGTGTAGGAAGAGGTCTAGAAAATCTATACAATTCATGTTATCAATATAATCAACATCTTAGTATTCAGGAGACACCTGGAATGTATATTAGCATCCTCACTTCTCCCATGCTCGGAAGAAAGCCCTTCTTTTATGTAAAACCAAATGTAAAACAAATACTGCTTTCTTTCAGTTATTAAAGATGCTGTTTTGATAGAAAGGGCAGGAAATTTGGAACCAGTAAACTTTGTTTTTTCTAGTTCTGGCTCTAGCAAAATTCATTGTATGATCTTAAGCAAGTCATTTAACATTTCTGAACCACAGAATTGTCATCTGGAAAATGAGGTTTTCTTGGATGACTTCCATCAAGACCTTTTTTGACAAAAGGTTTGGCAGTTGACACTAGTCTGGACTTACTATTTTTATAATGCTATTTTTGCTTACATAGACACCTCTCAGGATTCACTAATCATTCTTTGACCTGATATTAATTTACTTTGACTACATTGATTACTATAAGTGCATTCATTTTTCATGATTAAGAAAAAAGAGCATCCTTTGTCTCCATTCTGTTTATATCTTTTTTAAGGCTATATTTCTCATCCTTTAAATCTCATAAATCTAATCTAACAAAGAAAAGTGCTGAGAAACGTGAACACAATGAAGAAAACAAAATACAAACACAAAAGTAAAGAATTAAACTAACAAAAAATAAAGCCAAATATCAGACTAAAGAATCCAAAGTAATATTTAACTGTCCAGAGGAGTCTAGAGACAAACCCTGGTTTAAATTAGCCACAAAATGACATGAAGTGAAGATGATCTAACTGGCTTTGTGAAGGGTATTTCATTTCCTGGATATTTTGGGCTCAGCAGTTGACTTTGTTATTTCAATTTTTTCATACTGCTTTCACCTGCATAAGTTTTTAAAGCTGCCCTTTACCTGGTCATGTTGAAGGACATTTTATTTTATTTATTTATTTTTTTTTGAGACAGAGTGTCACTTTGTTGCCCGGGCTAGAGTGAGTGCCGTGGCGTCAGCCTCGCTCACAGCAACCTCAAACTCCTGGGCTTAAGCGATCCTACTGCCTCAGCCTCCCGAGTAGCTGGGACTACAGGCATGTGCCACCATGCCCGGCTAATTTTTTCTATATATATTTTTAGTTGTCCAGATAGTTTATTTCTATTTTGTTTTTTAGTAGAGACGGGGTCTCGCTCAGGCTGGTCTCGAACTCCTGACCTCGAGCGATCCACCCGCCTCGGCCTCCCAGAGGGCTAGGATTACAGGCGTGAGCCACCGCGCCCGGCCGAAGGACATTTTAGACAGAACTGAAGGTGACTTTGAGTGGGCCCCAATCCAGGACACTTGACTGTTCATTCATCCCTGAAATCCGCTTGTCCTCCAGGAAGAGGCATTCTGTGCTAGCAAGGCCTAGCTTCCTTTTAAAGAGGAAGAAGAGACAGAGACGAATCTGTCTGGTTGTTTTGGCAAAGGGAATTCAGGAAGGTGGAGTGCAAGTATTCCGAATGACATTCGGTTAGAAGAGAAACAATATGGCCTTGTGATCTTTTACACCTCTTCGTAGTTGGAAAGTGGGCAGAACATTTAGTGACCATAATATACCCTTGATAAGCCATAGACGTTTGACTTCCTAACTCAAAGTTTTCCTTTTAGTTATATGTTTCATAGTGGTAGTCTGATAATGTTTTCCATTGCACGTTGGTTCTAGATTCCTTTCAAATAACTCTATTTTATTTGAGATGCCTTAGCTTCTTTTTACTGTCATCTTCTCAAATATAAAACTGAGTTTTTAAAGAAAAATAAAGGTGTTTAAAGATAAATAGTCTAAGAAATGATGCATGTTACTTGGAAATGTATATTTTGCTATATAATTTTCTATGACTTTCAAGGTACAGAAACCAATCAGAGTTCTATGTAGTTAGGGTGGACTTCTGTGCACAAGAATCTTCTCTAACATATCACAATTAGAGACACTCAGGTTAATTTCTTTAGTATCTACCTCCAATGGCCATGACTACAATTATAGTCTTAATTCTGCTTTATTCATTCATTAAAACATCTTTTAGCACTGCAACATGGCAGACACTGTGCCAGTGCTGAGAATACAAAGATGAAAATTGAGGAATTCTTGACTCACCTTGACACCCTCAACTGGCATACATGAAGGCATTTGTTGAAAATGAAGTCAAATACTTACAAAATCTTTAATTTTTAAAAACTTGAATAACACATTGCTTGCATGTAAATTTGGTCCCAGAACATTTTGGCTGGCTAGATAACAATAATCCAAAGTATTTTCATTTATTTGAATGACTCACCATTAATGACTGATTCCAACAAAGAACAATTATATACATATATATTCCCAAATAGAGTTGAAAAGTTATTTTTAGTTTTCCATGAAACTATTCTTATACATGCTTAATTTCTTGATCACAAGGTATCTACTCATACCTTTAAAATTCAAAAACTAAATTAAGTGTGTACATGTATGTATGTGCATATGTGTATGTTAATGAGTGTTGTAACCTCATATGCAGTTGAAGTGGCTGCCAGTTCTACCAGTTATAGGCCAGACTTTATATTTGGCTTTGAATTGCTTGTTTTTATGTTATAATGAATCAGAAATGAGAACAGATTTAGCATAATTGTAGTTATTCTAAAATTTAATGCAATCTTTTAAGTGGAAATTGAAGATAATTTCCATCATATATACCTGCTCTCTAAGTTATCCAAATTTCTAAGTGATTTTAGGATTCTGGATTTATCACACCCATAATTTTTAATCTTAAGTTTTACATTTTTTAAAGCTTGGATATGTATTTAAAGAGAATTTCTTACAGCTTAAACATTTAGCTAGATGTTAAGCAATCTTATAAAAAGATGAATATTTTCACACTATATTTTTTATGGGTCTTCTCTTTCTCTCCTGTATAAAATTTGTTTTATAAAGTGTGTCCTTATTACCAAAAAGACAAATTTCCCTAAAAAACAAAATATTTTATTCTTTACTTATCACTCAGTTCAGATCAAGCTTGAACAGTGGCACGGGACTAGAGATCCATGCTTTGGTTCAGAGCTGAAGATAGGCATCTGGAAGACCCCCATTGACTGTATGATTCTCATCTATGTATGAGAATCTCTGGTGCCATGAGAGAAAATTGTTAGGGGTTGATTTATTGGGTTAGTGATTCATACCAGGTAATAGGTGAAGAGAGGTGAGTAATGTTAAGGGTAAAGCAAAGATATCTCCTTCTTAACCAATATAGGGCCTTCCTGCCCCTCAGAAGTTAAAGTAATTTGGGCTCAACCCCAATTCAATGTCCGAGCATTCAGAGCTCTTCCCATGGTATCAGAAACTGCCAACATAATTTTCCCTTGTGGTTTCCTTTGAACTTTTCCCACTAGTGTTTTAAAATAAGGTATATTTATATAAAAATTGAGATACAGTAATAGGCCAATAGATCAGTAGATGATTATCATTGAGAAGATAGTTTGTACTCACCCGGGGAGAAAGACCAGAGTCAGTCAGGAGGCAAAGGGAAGGGGCGACTATGGACAAGAGTCTTTATTGTGATTTCTGCAGGAAGAAACAGGCTAGGCATGGTAAATTGGTTTAGGAATGGCTAGTTTGAATAATTCCAACAGGCTCGGGGGCATAGTACATTTCTAGCTGTCTATTCCCTGGCCCTGGGATGATTAAGGCAAGTGGATGGTGGCTCAGAGTGTAAGAGCCCAATATAGAAGGTGGTTGGTGGTAGAGACCCTGGATGGGCTGGTTTGCCTTTGAAAAGCATGCTCATGGCCAGTTGTTTACTATCTCTATGCACTGGCTAACTCTGGGAGATGCAGTCCCTCCAGGGTCAGCGAGACTGCAGATGGCAAAGCATCAGAATACAGAAAATAATAAGACTTGGTGAATACAACTAGGTCTGACTTGCTGTCTTGTTTCTTTCCCTCATGGACCTGGACCCAAAATATAGCCCCTTCATCTGTTTTCACAAAAGTTCCAATCACATTGAGAATGTTGTTGGTTTAGGCTTGAAGTGTTTTGGAAAGCCACAAGGAGTTATAAACAACTGTGGGCATTCTCTCCTTTCTGTCTTTTCCTGGCTCCTTCCTCCCTCTTCAGAGCAACCAATAGATTCCCCTCTTGCCTCTGTCAGGGCAAATCCTTACATTGTGAGTCCCTCCAAGGTCATAGCTTCCACTACAAGCAAGGGTTTCAAGCAATTTTTCAAGCAGTGGTGGATCTCTTCCCTTTATGATGAATGCTACTGTCACCTTCTATGAGAGTAGAAAATTCCTACCTTATTACATACAAGCATATGCTGAGAAGATGCCTAGAGGAGAACTAAAGAGAACAAAAGCAAAAGGTGATTTCAAATTAACCACAAAGTTGACATGAAGGTAGGGAATATGGCCCTGTTGAATCCTTAGTGATAGTTTTGGCAACAGAGTTGGTAAACATACCATGACTTTGCTCCTTGAGGCAAGATGTGATTTGCGAGTTTGTGTAGAAGGAATTTACTGTATATGTTCATATTATCATAATGCAATGTATGTTACCACTTGAGGAAGAACCAAGGAGGGTTTGCTAGCCAGCATGGAAAGGAATCCACATGGCCTCCGAGGGGCTGAGCTGTCTCTGTTACTCTATACTACATATACCCCTGAGCAAGGATTCCTGGGACATGGCATAAAAGCTGTGCAGTGTATTTGTTGTGTTCCCTTGGGCTTCTCTAGGGCTCAGCAACTTAGTCTATGAAATAGAAATAATGTATGTATCATATAATTGTGCAACTTACTCCAAAGAGTGTATTTAAAAGTGTATAGTTTTGAGTGTAGTATTGTACATAGCTATCATTTGCTGGCTAAATTTATCACAAATATAATTATATTCTAAATCATAGCATAAAAAATACTCTTATTTGTTCCAAACGAATTGCCTGGTACATTACTTGTTACAACATTCAGACATTTTAGAAACAAAAGAAATTGGACAATTTCCTGTTTTAGTATGTGTTGGCCTGTGTTCTCGTCAGCCACAAGCTTTTTGAGCTGAACTGGGAGGGTGATCATGCAATACCCTTCTTCACGGAACCAGGACTGCTGCTTGCTATTCCAATCTTTTCATCTGGTAAGTAGTGCTCTAAGAAGCCAGAGGGAGAGAGACAATGTGCAGCCTGGCAATAAAGAGCTCTTGATGAAGAGCTGTTTGAGTACTCTCTGATTTGCATTCAAAGAAATCAGGAATCTACTTGCTCAGGCATCATAATTTCCATAGCTACTCCTCATTTCCAAGTTATTATTAAACATATATTAGGTTCCCACAGTGCATGAACACAAAGCAAGTAAAGAAAAGCCTCTTGTGGGACACCATCTGCCTTCAGGCCCTTGTAATCCCAAGCTTAGGATAACCTAAAAATATATTATGATAAAAGAAGTATGTAAAGGAATACTTCTAGGCCTTTCCTAGTTATCCTGCATTATAAAAATCAGTTATATTTAATAAGTAAAATTATCAGTGTATTTGTAGTTAGTCATGCAGTCAGGATGTGGGGAAGGCTGGGAAGCAGAGGGTTAAGTAGCCACCATACATAAACCATGTGCTGTTGTTTTCTAGTTTTTTAATACATAATGTGTACATATTTATGGAGTACAGGTGATATTTTCTCATATGTATATAATGTGTAATGATCAAGTCAGAGTATTTAGGATGTCCATCAACACAAGCATTTATCATTTCTGTGTTGAGAACATTTCAAGTCCTCGCTTCTAGCTATTTTGAAATTTACAAGGCATTGTTGTTAACTATAGTCACCCAACTCTATGTTGAACACCAGAACTTATTCCTTCTACCTAACTGTAGGTTTGTATCCATTACCCAACCTCTCTTCTTCCCCTCCCCACATACCCACATTCTTTCAAGCCTCTGGTAACTGTCATTCTACTCTCTACCTCCATGAGATCAAATTTTTTTAGTTCCCACATTTGAGTGAGTGCATATGATACTTGTCCTTCTGTGCCTGGCTTAATTCACTTAACATAATGACCTCCAGTTTCATCCATGTTGTTATAAATAATATGATTTCATTTGTTATGGCTGAATAGTATTCCATTGCATAAATATACCACATTTTCTTTATTCATTCATCCACTGATGCGCACTTAGGTTTATTACATATCTTTGCTATTGTGAATAATATTGCAATACACATGTGGGTACATGTATCCCTTTGATACATGATTTTCTATCCTTTGGGTAAATATGCAGTAGTGGAATTGCTGGATCATATGTAGTTCTATTTTTAGGTTTTTGAGAAATCTCCATATTATTTTCCATAATGGCTATACTAATTTACATTCCCACCAACAGTGTACGAGAATTCTTTTTTCTCTGTGTCCTTGCTAGTATCCATTTTTCTTTTTTTTTTTTGTCTTTTTAATAGTAGCCGTTTAGTCTCATTGTAGTTTTGATTTACATTTCTTTAATGATTAGTGATGTTAAGCATTTTTTCATAGACCTGTTGGCCATTTGTATACCTTCTGTAAACAAATATTTGTTTACATACTTTGCCCATGTTTTAGTGGAATTGTTCATTTATTTTGCTGTTGAGGTGTTTGAGTTCCTTCTATATTCTGGAATTAGTCCATTGTTGGTGAAATATTTTGAAAATATTTTCTTCAACTAGTTGTCTCTTTACTCTCTTGATTGTCTTCATTTTTGTACAGAGGCTTTTTAATTTAGTATAGTCCCATCTGTCTATTTTTGCATTTGTTGCTTTTGCTTTTGGGATCTTAAGCCATAAAATCTTTGCCTAGATAGAT
Source organism: Lemur catta (assembly GCF_020740605.2). Classification (NCBI taxonomy): domain Eukaryota; kingdom Metazoa; phylum Chordata; class Mammalia; order Primates; family Lemuridae; genus Lemur; species Lemur catta. Next base: position 129,972,588 of record NC_059129.1, on the reverse strand, counting down.
GTCCTGGAGTGTTTCCCCTACGTTTTCTTCTAGTGCTTTTATAGTCCTGGGTCTTACATTTCTATTTTTAGTTCACTTTGAGCTGATTATTTTTATATAGTGAGAGATGGGAGTCAAGTTTCGTTCTTCAGCATATGGATATCCACTTTTAGTGGTCCAGGCAGGCCTGCAGGCTGTTTGCTTGGTTGTTGGCAATGGCAGCGGTGGGCAGGATGGGTGGGCAGGACCTTGGGCTTCTGGGCAGCGTGCAAGGGATCGGTGATGGTAGTATCAGTGGCAGGACAGCCCTTGGGCTCCTAGGCGGCACTCACTAATGTTGACAGTGGCTGTGACAGGCAGTGTGGGCCAGTCCCCAGGTCCCCATATGGCATGTGTAGGTGGGTGCCAATGGTGGTGGTAACAGCAAGTTGGGTGGGCCCTTCCTCAGGTCCCTGGGAAGAGAGCACAGATGCCAGTGCTTGTGGACAGTAGGGGGTGATCGGCAGGTCCCCAGGTGGCATGCTCGGGCATTGGGGCAGGGTGGTGCCAGGCGGGGCAGGCCTGTCCTCAGGCCCGTCGGTGGTGTGTATTGGCACAGTAGAACTCAATGACTGCCAAGGCTGGCCAATGGTGTCTGCATCATATATGGACAGCCCAGTGGTTTGTGTGTGAATGAGTGAATGTAAAGACCTGGGCAAGCAACAGCTAAATTTCTTATCCTAGTAATAAACTTGTGGATTGAGTATAGAAATGGCAAAAACAGAACAATCCCTCCAAAAGGACTCTGAAGAATGAAGTTGGAAAACCAATAGCCTAAAAAATACATATTGAACAATACTTTCAACTGTTCATTGTGCTGCTGTGAAATTTCAAAACATTACTGAGTTTAGCAATTTTATGACAATATTTTTCTAATTTTTAAACTGCTTTTGACATAGCCTTGAAATTCATTTAAAAGGATTTTTCCCCTACCTTAAACACATCAAAGCAGGGCTTCAGGCAGAGGCATGACTCAGGGAGGTTCACTGCTATGAAAGTCAATTTGGAAAAGGTAAACTCACAATGTGAAAGTGAAGTTACCAAAAGCGTCATCAGAAGAAGCAAAACCCAGTAGAAGCTACTAACCACAGAGCATTTTCATCCAATTTAACTTACCCAAAATAACTATAGACATGACACAATGTGATTAAGACCTTTCACTGTAGAATGGACCTACCTTACCCCACTGATTTTCAGAGCTAATTGAGCTATGTTTTCTCCATTTACTTCCTTGTCCCTTATTTGTGTATTATTAACTCGCACAGTCACCGTAGCAAAGATGTCTGCTCTTTCCGGTTCAGCTCCTCACTGGGTCTTTTGGAGGCTTCGACTTAGTCACCTACAGTGGTGGTTCTCAGCTGCGGCAGTTCATTAGAACCTGCTGGAGAACTTTAAAAAAAAATTCCCATAATCAGATCCCACCTGAAACCAATTAAATTATAACCTTTCAGAGTATTTTAAAAAATAATTCCCCAGGCAATTCTAACGTGCACACAGTGTTGACAAAACACTCACTTAGAAGAAGCAGGGTTTCCTTGCCAGTGTCACCTTGAATCGTATTCACTTTGTTTGAGGGTTGCCAAAATTCAATAAAGCAACTTTTACCTTGTCCATTTTGAATCGATGGCTACACAGATGTCACAGACTGACTCTCTGGAGCCTTGCCTGGCTGGTTCAACGCTGTGTCCCAGGATCCAAGAGTGGGTGTGTTGCCTGACTTGGAGTAATGAAATAATGGAAAACGGATTCCTCTATCCCTTCTCTGTTGCTTGAATTTTCAATATGAAAGTAATAAGTTACTTGGAAAAAAAGGCAAAGAGATGAAGAGTGATCCTATGTCAAATTGGTTGTGTGAAGTGGCTGATAATGATGCAGTATCACACGCCTGCTCTGTTAGTGCAGTGTTCTTTCAACGTTGCCAATGACCATCGAAAGGACAGGGGACCTAGAGGTGAGGTGGCACCTTTGCACTGATAAATTAAAGGAAGCTTTAGATAACCTGATTTGGTGGCATGGAAACTGCACTTACTGTGCCTCCCAGTCTCAGAGTTGGATGCAGATATATTACCAAGTGACTCTTTACGAAGGATGTAGTTTTCTAGAGTTCATGAGATCACAAACAAGGTACAATTTCTTTCAGAATAGAGCAAATCAGAACGGCATGACTAGACTGTTAAAAAGCCTCAGTAACTGGGCAATGAGGGGAAAGCTAGAGTGCTTGCTGCTTTACCAAAAGTAAATCAATCTTCTGCAACAGAGGAGGGTCTGGCCCCTGGGCTTGTGTTGACTGGACCTTTCCTTGCATAGAAATGTCTGGCAACAGGATTTGAGGACTTGAGAGAGGTGCATACCTTAGAAAGGGCTTTGTGTTCCTCATTTAGTCTGTATACGTTTTTGTAGAAACGACTGCTTTAGGTTGTCTCTTAATTACTCCCACCCCTTAAAATACTAGAGCTAATTTCCCCTGTAAGATGGGTGTGGTTTTGTTTAGCATTTGGAGAGCTATAAAACCTTTTCATTATTCTTGAACTTCTTATTGATCTAGGAAGAAAGGGTTTCAGAGCAATACACACTGTCACCCTCACTCAAGGTAAACAAATGTCTTAAAGATACATGATCTTTGTGCATGATCCCTTTCAGAGCTGGCCTAAATTGTGCCCTCATTGCTTACCATAAACTGATGACGACTCTTGCAAGAGCACAAAGATCATCTGTGAGTAAGAGCACTCCGACATCACCTCTGCTCTCTCCAAACAGCAGATTCTCATTTACGGTCATTAGCAGACTCAGGGGCACAGGTAAGCGAACCCATGAAGAATAGTACTGTTTAATTTCAATTAACAAACCCAACAATTCCTCTTACCAAGTGCTTCCAGAACAATGTTCATTCATTCAGCAAGCATCCTGTGAGTGTTTATCAAGTGCGACACACAGACCCAGGTGCCGGAGGCATAGCAATAAACAAGGCAGCTCTCGTTGCAGTCTCTCCTGAACATTCTATTTCAGAGGGAGAGAGACAAACACTAAACAAGCACGCACATAGCACCAATTCAAAAAGGAATAAGTGTTGTGAAGAAGACAAGCTGGGTAACTTGATATAAAGTGATCAGCAGAGGTGGGGGTGGAGGGCTCCACTTCAAAAGCTGGTTGGACGAGGGGGCATTTGAGCTGACATCTGAACCATGAGACAGACCCAGGCATGCAGATTGAGGTGAGAGTGTTTCAACAGAGCAAAGAACAAATTCAACTCTTCCCCCAACAGGAATAAGCTGGTGCATTTGGGAAATTAAAGAAGCCCTTTGTGCCTGGTGCCTAGGGTAGGGGATGGGGGCAGAGAGAGTGATGGAGCCGGAGAGCAGAGGGATTTCTAGGTCAGACACAAAGGAACTGTAGAGTTTTAAAAAGGGGAGTAGGATATGATCTGCATTTTATGAAAATCATTTTGACTACCTGGTGGAGATCAGAGAATAGTGAGACAAAACTGGACACTGTACTATGGGTTGGGAGACTGTTACAGAGGTCTGGGTGGGAGATGGTGATGGCTCGAGTGATGGTGATTGCAGGGGAGATGGAGGAAAATGAACAAGGAAGTAGAGTCAACAGAACTTGATGATGGATCAGAAACAGGGGGTGAAGGAATAAGGGGAATCAGTGGTGACTCCTGGTATCATCATTTACAAGACAGGGAAGAGTAAGGAAGAAATAGTTATTTTTTGTTTTGCTTTTTCATATGTTTAGAGAGACCAGTAGTTGTATTAGACCCATTAAGTTTGTAAAGCCTGTTGAATGTCAATGTGGTCATGTCAAATTTACAATTAAATACATGTTGACCCTTGAACAGTGCAAAGGTTAGGGGCTCCAACTCCCTGCACAGTTCAAAATCCCCATGTAACCTTTGACTTCCCCAACTAATAGCCTACTGTTGACCGGAAGCCTTACTGATAACATAAACACATATTTTGTGTGCTATATGTATTATATACTATATTCTTACAATCTAGTAAGCCAGAGAAAAGGAAATGCTATTAACAAAGTTATAAGAAAAAGAAAATATATTTACCATACATTAAGTGGAAGTGGATCATCATATAGGTCTTCGTCCTCATCATTTTCATGTTGAGTAGATGGAGGAGGAAGAGGAAGAGCAGAAGTTGGTCTTGTTGTCTCAGGGGTAGCAGAGGCAGAAGACGTGGAGGAGGTGGAAGGCACACTTGGTATAACTTTATTGGGAAAAATCTGCATTAAGTGGACCTGTGCAGTTCAAACCCCTGTTGTTCAAGGGTCAACTGTGCAAGTTTGGGTCTCGGGAGGACAATTGGGGCTGACAATGTACATCTGGGGGTCATGATAGAACAGATTTTATTTGAAGTCAAAGCACTGGATGAGATCATTTAAAGGAGAGGATGTGGAGAGAAAAGGAAAGTGCTGGACTGGGTGCTTGAGGAGGAAGAGCAGCTGGATGTGAAACCAGAGAAGAGTAGCCAACATAGAGCAAAATATCATTTCAGTGGAAAGGACATCAGCCAGATGGGAGTGGGTTGAAGAAAAAAGGGAAGTGGAGGCAGCAAATCTTCCCATGTTTTGCTGTGAAGGGAAGAGAGAAACGAGCAATTAGCTGGAGAGGGTGTGTGAGTGTCCCTTTTTACAACAGAGCTACCAGAGCATGTGTGCCAGCTGATGGTTATGGAAGGGAGGGAGTCCATGTTGCTGTCAAACAGCAAAATCCACAGGCTTGGTTGTAAAGCCTTCCCTCTCACCCACTTCTAGCAGGATTAATTATTCCCTTGTCTCTATTCCCACAGGGCTTGCGTAATATTTATAACATTTTATTATGGCTAATTGTGTAAATTTCTGTCTCCCAGGTGGATTATAAACTCCTTGGGAGAGCAGCTATTCTTTACTGATTGTCAGCTAGCTACATCAAGCACTTTATGCGGCATGCTACGTGTGTGATCTTGGTTACTCTTCACAACAACCCTTTCTGGGAGACATAATCTTCTTTATTTTGTACATGAGGAAATTTAGGCTCAAAGAGCCTGAATAACTGGCACGATAATTCAGGTGGTAAACTGAAGGCAGAGTTGAAATTCAAGTTCAGATCTGCCTGCCTCTAAAGCACAAGCTTTCCCTTGCTACACTTCTGTTTCAATGCTTTCTGCTATGCATCCCCAGTGCCTAGTTAGCACAGTTCAGTATCAGACATGTACTAACTTGGAATTCAATAATAGTGAACAAAGTAAAATGAAGCTATGTTAATAAACCTTAAAAACCTGCAATTCAATTACTCTGTCTCTCTCTGTTTTTGAGAATAAATTCCATTTGTTGATCTAGTGGGAATATCCCAGGTTGTTCCAGCCACGCTTGCCCCTCTGCTGGCATCCCATTCTTGATCGGGAGAAAGACAAGAATGGGGAGCCTGGGCTAGAGATCACTAGTGCTGCTGTCTTCAGCTACTGCAGCTCTGCTTCTGAACTGGCTGGGCAGGAGAAGAAGCCGCTGAAGTTGAGAATGTTTGGCTGAGTAAGGAAAGTGGTTTGTTGCAATTAGGCAATGGCCAGAGTCAGAGAATTTGATTTGTTTATTTTTTAAACCTCAAAGTCATGATTATTTCCTTTTGTTTGGTGATTTTCCTTCTCAAGTGTCTTTTTACCAAATTTATCACATAATGATAATAACCTCATGCAATTTATTTGCAGAAAAAGGAAGTTTCATTAGGAGCTTTAGTACTTATCTCAGGTATCAAATACACTTGCTTTTTTGTTCTATGCAAATTTAATGTAGAAAAGCAATTTTCTCTAGTTACTAGAAAGTTACTGAGCCTAGAGACAGATATTTGCTGCAGCTGAATAAAACCAATCCACTGTAGCCTATCTGTGCTGTATTAGTCAACTGTGCTCAGTTATGCTCTGTCCTAGTAGACCTGAAGTCAGCTGGCCTCAGCAGAGATCCTATAGTCACTGACCTTGCTGTATCAGTGCATTTCAGTGTTTATCAAGTACCTGCTCTGTGTTGTCAACTTTTGTGTATATTATACAAGCATACCATGGAGATATTGCAGGTTCAGTTCCAGACCAATGCAATAAAGTGAATATCGCAAGTCACACGAATTTTTGGGTTTCCTAGTGCATATAATGGTTAGGTTTACATTATACTGTAGTCCAGTAAGTGTGAAATAATAACAGTGTCTAAAAAAGCATATACCTCAATTTAAATACTGTATTGATAAAAATTGCTATTACAATAATCATCTGAGCCTTCAATTAGTCATAATCTTTTTGCCGGTGGAAGGTCTTGCCTTGAGGTTGATAGCTGCAGGCTGATGGGATAGTGGTTGCTGAAAGTTGGGTGGCTGTGATAATTTCTTAAAATGAGAAGTCAATGAAGTTTGCTGCATCAATTGACTCTTCCTTTCATGAAAGATTTCTCAGGAGCATGTGATGCTGTTTGATAGCATTTCACCCACAGTAGGACTTCTTTTGAAATTGGAGTCAATCCTCTCAAACCCTGCCCCTGTTTTATCAACTAAGTTTGTGTAATATTCTCAATTTATTGTTGTTATTTCAAGAATGTTCACAGCATCTTTACCAGAAGTAGATTCCATCTCAATAAATCACTTTTTTTGATCATCCTTAAAAAGCAACTCCTCATGCATGCAAGTTCTATCATGAGATTGCTGGAATTCCATCATATCTTCAGGCTCCACTTCTAATTCTAGTTCTCTTGCTGTTTCTACCACTTTTGCAGTTACTTCCTCCACTGAAGTCTTGAACCACTCAATATCATCCATGAGGGTTGGAATCAGTTACTTCCAAAAGCTTGTTAATGTTGATATTTTGACATCTTCTTATGAATCACGAATGTTCTTAATGACATCTAGAATGGTGAATCCTTTCCAGAAGGTTTTCAATTTACTTTTCCCAGATCCATCAGAGGAATCTTAGCCTGGACCCTTGAGATTTTAGTATCCCAGCATTTTTAATGACTAAAATAATGTAAAATTGAACTAGGCCCTTGGTTATTTGTACATGTTGACTGCTTGCTTCCTACTCAACACCCCTTGTTCTCATAGCAATTATTAACAGCTAATGCACTATTTCTTTGTCAAGCACAGATCCCAGGTTCACATGGAGAATCTAAGAATTTATTTTGCAGAAGGAATGAATGCCCCTGAAAAACCTGCAACAAGCTACTGACACTCAGAAGTCTGATTATTCGAGGTGTTATCCAACACTAAAAGCAACACAGACTTGCCCCTCCCTTACCCCCCACCCTGAATAAAAGCTCACTGCCTCATCTCTGTGTCAAGACAGATCCGAGAGACTGCTCTTCTGTCTTCTCACTTTGGCCAAATCAAATAAACCTTTCTCTATCTCCAAAGACCAGCGTCACAGTGTTTGGCTTTAGCTGTGTATTGGGTATATGAGCCTGAATTTGGGGCTGTACAACAGAATCACTATGGAAGCTATAGAAAAGTTTCTTAAATAATAAGACATCAAGGTCAAAATTACTCCTTGATCTATGGGCTGGAGAATATATCTTGTGTTGTAGGCATGAAAACAATATTAATCATCTTGCACATCTCCATCAGAGCTTTTAGGTGACCAGGTACATTATCTATGAGCAGTAATATGTTGAAAGGAATCTGTTTTCTGAGCAGTAGATCTCAACAGTGGGCTTAAAATATTCAGTAAACTATGCTGTAAACAGATGTGCTGTCATCCAGTCTTTGTTGTTTTATTGATAGGGCACAGGCAGAGTTGATTTAGCATATTTCTTAAGGGCCCTAAGATTTTCAGAATAGTAAGTGAGCATTGGCTTCAACTTAAAGTCACCAGCTGCATTAGCCCTAATAAGAGAGTCAGCCTGTCCTTTGAAGCTTTGAAGCCAGGCATTGACTTCTCTGTAGATATGAAAGTCCTAGGTGGCATTTTCTTCCAATATAAGGCTGTTTTATCTGCACAGAAAATCGATTGTTTTGTGTAGCCAACTTCATCAATAATCTTAGCTAGATCTTCTGAATAACTTGTTGCAGCTTCTCCATCAGCTTTGCTGCTTCCCTTTGAACTTTTTTGGTATGAAGAGAGCTTCTTTCCTTGAACTTCATGAACCAATCTCTGCTAGCTTCACATTTTTCTTCTGCAGCTTCTTCACCTCTCTCCATCTTCATAGACTTGAAGAGGGTTAGGGCCTTGATCAGAATAGGCTTTGGCTTAAGGAGGTTTTGTGGCTGGTTTGATCATCTATCCAGACCACTAACACTTTCTCTGTATCAGAAATAAGGCTGTTTTACTTTCTTATCTTTTGTGTGTTCACTGGAATAGCACTTAGGTTACTCTCTGGAAGTAAGTTGTGATTTTTAAGGCAATTTACAAATTCCTTTAAGCCTTTGGAGAAACACTGAATTAGTGTTAGGGTTTAAGGGCTTTATGTCTATGTGATGATAGCAGGAGGCAAAACTTTTAAGTGGCTTATCAATTGGAGTAGCCTTAGAGATCTCCCCATTGAAGGCCAAAATGTGTGTGTGTGTTTTTTTTTTCTCTAAATCAAGTGTTCAAAGCTTTATTTTTGTGTCTTGCAGATCCAGTTATAGAAGTCTAATCATGGTAGTGTGGCACATGATATTATTGAAGATACCACCTAATTGAGTTTATGATGAAGTCCACCCTCATTCCCCTCCTCTGGCTGCCCCAGCCACACCCCAGCCCTTGTGATCCCCTTCACCTTGTTCTACTTTTTCTGCAGCCTTTTAAACATAGTATATAATTTACTTTATTATTGTATTCATAGCTTATTGCTATGAACTTACTTAATATAAAGTCACAGGGATCTTTGTGAGGTTTTTAAACTACTTTATGTCAAGAGTGTCTAGTATAATGTAGGTCCTCTATAAATATTTGTGAAAATGAATACTATTGAATTAGAGAACACTTTGCCTAGAAAATAATTCACATAAACACAATAATTTGTATCTATTTCAGGAGTTTCCTTTATCATCATATGAGGCGCGTCTGTGAATTGTGGCATAAATATCCCAGGTAGATAGTGAGAGTAGCAGACACCAATGGGTACATCAGAATTTTATCAATAGCTAGAAAAAGAGTACAGGAAGCAGAGAGGTGAAGGGTCAGAGATGTGAGTATGAAACCAAGTCTAAGAGGTGCCATGGAGATGGAGGTGGGGCTTTTTGAAGAATGTCAGGTGCTGTAGAGAAAGCAAATGAAGTAAAGGCTGAAGGTGTCTGTCGAGGGTTGGGATTGGGAAACCACCTTTTCCTCAGTGGAGACAACAGGCAGGTGTAGCAATTAGAAAAGTGAGTGGAAAAGGGAGATCAGAGAGAAAGTATGGAGGTATTTCGAGACATTTGATTATGAGAAAAAGGAAGTAGGAAAACATATAAAGAAGTTTTTAACACAGATGGGCATGATCTGATCATGTTTATGTGCCGACAGGAAAGAATTTTAAAGGATCAATGAGGGTCATGGAATTTCAGAGTGGGAGAAATAGTGTAGTTTGGGGAAGCGAAACAAACCTTAAAGGATGGGTAGGATTTGGCTATGTGAGGATTCAGTGTCAGCATGGGAGGCAAAAATAATTGTTTTATACTGGTTGAGATCACGCCCTTTGTCATTAGAGTAGTATTGTAATCCTGCTCTGCAATTTACTAAATAAGTGACATTGGGAATGACTCTGGGTCTAATTTCTTCATCTTCAGAATGCAGCTGAGGATAGAATCTTTCTATGAGGATTGAATGAGATGGCTTTGTTACACAGATCAGCGGTCCCCAACCAGGGACCAGTTTCATGGAAGACAGTTTTTCCATGGACTGGGGTGGTGGTGGGTGGAGCTCAGAGGGTCATGCTAGCAATGGGGACTGGTTGTAAATACAGACGAGCTTCACTCACTTGCTTGCTGCTGCTCACCTCCTGCTGTGTGAAGTCCCCCACCCCCCACCTCCATTCTTAAGTTTTATGGAAGACAATTTTTCCACAGACAGTGGGGTGGCGGGTACAGCGGAGCTCTGCAGCCCAGTCCCTAATAGGTTGCTCTGTCGCCTGGGGGATGGGGACTGCAGACCTAGATGACAACCTGGGATCTACCTGCCCCTCAAGATCTAGGACTGGCAAATTGGCTTACACCTTTGTCAGTTCTACAATCTACGAAAGTCTATTGGCTTTCTCCAAACCTCTGATCTCCTGGGACTTAGTTCTGGGCTCACTGTGGGTCCCCTCTTCTGTGTGTTCCTCAGCTGCCTCTTCCTGCACTCTATCATACCCACTGAGGACCTCTCTTTTTTCTGTGGCTTCTTCAAAAAAATTTTTTAAATTTTAAAATACAGTGAAAAAACCCCTGTGATTAAATAATTTTTACTGAAACTTGGTAGGGAGAAGAGTGAAGCGGAAGTGGGGGTGTTTATCAGCAATGCCAACAACCCCGAAGGGAGCACCAGTAGCTCTATGCTCACACCACTTTGCCGCACAATTCATAGTCTCTGGCTATGGATCTCTCTCCGAGCTGCCGGTCCTCACTTGCTCGTGCCTTCTCCCTACCTTTCGCTTTCTGGAGTCAAATCTCCATGGTGGATCATGCAGAGAAGCTTTCCCTCTCTTCTGAAGTCTGAAAGACACTAAAAATTAGAGCACTAGTAGAGCTTTTCCCCCTAATCATTTATCAAGATATAGCTCCAAAGGCAGATAATTCTTCCAAGAGGAATTTAGGAGCCAACTGCTTAAATAATAAAATTTTCTTCAGCTTATGACATTTATGAAGTACTTGAGTAAGCAAATCTGCCTATTACTATTAAAGGGAAGATGAACACTCCATTTTTATCCAAGGTTCGGGTCTGGCAACAGAATGGGAGAGATTTGGAACACTCCCTGAATCCATTTTTGCCATATTTGGGGACTCAGTCCTCACCCTTTCTCCGGTATTACAGCCCTGCCTCTCCAGCTTCCAACTTCTGGACATCTGGTTGGCATCTCACAATTGCACTATCTATGTTTCAATGGAATGACCATTCTCTAGGCTATGCCAGAGTTCTGAATCGTTACTCTGGGGTCCTGACCTCTGCTAATATGGTAGTTTATGGCAGGGAAAGAAAGAGAAGAGGAATGATTAATTCCTCCTACCTCAGGATAAATACCTGGCATTCTTAATCTCTTCTACTCAAAGCTAGCTGTTGACCAATTCCAGTCACAAAAAGGGATTAGTAGACTTACTATGTCATAACCTTTATTTTCGTGTGTTTTGCACAATCTGAAACTGATCCCTGGGTAAATGCCATTCTGATTCCATTAAGGTTAAATTTCAAACAGACCGGAAAGGGCAAAACAAGAGCTGAAAGTAATTACAGAGAAGAGTACGCATCTGTTCCACCAGAGTGTCCTTCTTGTTGCTGATGCTGAAATGGATTAATCCTTTCTCAGAATTTGAGCAGCTTGAACAGTAGGATGTTATTAAATGACAAGATGAGTCTGTTTTGGAATGAAGGCTAAAAATTAAGGTGCCCCAAATAAATCATCCCCATAGTAAAGTGCATTTCTCTTCTTCTTTGGAATCAGCTATAGTTCTCTCTTGGAGAACTCAAAACACTGACCTTTATCCTAACCAAAAACTTCTTGTATAACTGGGGTATTGAATAAAAAAGATGTATGACGCATCATACGTAGAAGAGTAACCACATTTATTTTGGTGCTTAGGTCACTCTCTGGAAGTAAGCTGTGACTTTTAAGGCAATTTACAAAGTCTTTTAAGCCTTTGGAGAAACACTGAATTAGTGTTAGGGTTTAAGGGCTTTGTGTCTGTGTGATGATAGCAGGAGGCAAAACTTTTAAGTGGCTTATCAATTGGAGTAGCCTTAGAGATCTCCCCATTGAAGGCTAAAATGTTTTTTTTTTCTCTAAATCAAGTGTTCAGAGCTTTATTTTTGTGTCTTGAAGATCCAGTTATCGAAGTCTAATCACGGTAGTGTGGCACATAATATTATTGAAGATACCACCTAATTGAGTTTATGATAATTCACTATAATTCCGGAAGACCCATATTTCTATCCAAATAGGGCCTGAAATTTTTTAATGTGCCTCTTTAAGTGCCTGCCTGACTCCCGGGGATAATACACTATCCACTTAGTGCTTCATTGTCTCTCTCCACAGACACTGCTGAACTGAGCACATTAAAGAGACTGCCTACCAATCATATAAATTAGGTAGTCGTTTATGATGACGGGAATAATTTATGTCTATTGCTATTTAAATAGTTCTTACATTATGCCTTTTGAAGCTTTTCTGCCTGTGATAACGGGTTGTAAGAAAGTAATAAAGTCTTTGGCAAAGTCATGTTTGGGCAACTCTGTTTATAAAAAACATGAGGTGTTCCTTGGGAAGCCGCTTAGGTATTCATTGCCACCTGCCTGAAGCAACCCTTTTAGTCTGTTTGTAATTTTTGTTGTTTTTGTTGTTATTTATTTATTTTTATTATAGTAAGAACACATAACAAGATCTACTCTCTTAACAAACATTTATGCGTATCGTTAATTATAAGCCCAATGTTGTACAACAGATCTCTAGAACATATTCATCTCATGTAACTAATACTTTATACATGTTGAAGAGCAACTCCCCTTTTTTCCCTCTCCCGACCCCCTGGCAACCACCATTTTACTTTCAGTTGCTATGAGCTTGACTATTTTAGCTACCTCATATAGTGGTATTGTGTAGTATTTGTTCTTCTGTGATTAGCTTATTTCACTTAACATAATATCCTCAAGGTTCATTCATAATGTCATATATAGCAAGATTTCCTTCTTTCTTACTGCTGAATAATATTCCATTGTATGTGATACCACATTTTCTTTATCCCTTTGTCTGATGATGAACATAAGAATTGTTACCATGTCCTGGCTGTTGTGAATAATATCACAGTCAACATGGGGGTCCAGATATTTCTTTGAGATTCTGATGTCAATTCTTTTGGATAAATATCCAGAAACAGGATTGCTGGATCATATGGTAGTTCTATTTTTAAGTTTTTGAGAAAACCCCATACTATTTTCCATTGTGGCAATTTTTTAATACCCCCTCTTGGAAGATCAAGGCTATTTGAAGTTCAGGCTCTTGAGATACTAGATCTATCACCTGTTTTCTATTCTCTGGCCACACCCTTCTCTAATAGAGTCTCATAGAGGCTCTCCATACATGTTTTTTAACTTTTAGGAAAGAGAATCTCACATGAGATGCCTGAGATACACTTAAAACTGCCCCACCATCTTGTAGCACTGCCATGGTAGCACAAGTTTAAAACACTAGTAGTTTTTTTGATGATCTCTGGTCTCCCATCCGTATTTTGATATTAGGGGTCACTACTATTTTCTTTAACTCTTTAATTCTCCATATTTTTATCACTAGACAATGGTTGAACTCCTAGTTCCTCTGGACTCCTCCTAAGAGAGGCAAGGTTAATTCCTAGTTGGGCTCCTATAATATTCCACTTGGCTACAAATTTATTTCCTCTCCTGGAAATTCTTTCACTTTCCCAGGCCTCTGCCTTAGGAATAGTAGCTATAATTGCCGTCACTACCTGATTTATGATACTTCTCCATCCAGCCTCACTTCCTATCTCAAAGGTCCATGCATATGTTAAGAGTTAATGGCAGTGTGGTAGAAATCACCACCCCTACACCTTGCAAGTCTTTGATGGTGGCAATAATCCCTGTAGTTCTCCCAAGGATATGTTAATTTCAGTTGATTATCCTTTTAGGGAAGAACAGTTATCAACTGGCTCCAATAAGTCTCCATTCTTACTGGCTCCTAGTAGCATTGGATCCTTAGGTGTCTGAATGTCAGCTCAGAACCAATGTCTAGCAATCCTCAGAATGTACTGGTATTTTCCTTCCCCCAATGCACAGTCACTGGCAAGGGGATACAAGTCTCTTTGGGAAACACCAAGAGGATAATCTACTGTATAAATATGTGGCTTGTCTTCAGATCCTTCCTCAAAGGGACCAGTATTTCCTTCATTCAAAGGGCTCCAACCTGTGGACTGGCTCTAGTCTGAGAATTCAGTCAGGGGCTGTAACTTGTAGGGCCTTTCTATGGCCTGAATGTTTTTGTCCACAAAAACATTTACATGTTGAAATTCTTACTTCTATCTTTCTTTTTTTTATTTTCTATTTTCTTTTATTTTCTTAAGTATCACAGGAAAGAGAGAAATTCTTACTTCTAAGGTGACAGTACTAGGGTGTGGAGCATTTGGAAGGTGATTAGGTTATGGGGACAGAGCCTTCAAGAATGGGATTAGTGTCCTTATAAAAAAGGCCCCAGAGACTTACCCCCTCACCCCTTCTGCCATGTGAGGTCAGAGTGGGAAGTTGTCTGTCTGTGAGGAAGCTGTCCCTCAGCACGTGAACACCTTGGACTTCCCAGCCTCCAGAACTGTGAGAGGTACCTTTCTATTGTTTGTAAGCCAGCCAGTCTATGATGTTCTGTTATAGCAGCCCAAACAGGCAATGCCAGCCCTCAATCTGACCTCTGTGCACAGTTCCTGGAATTTTTGGTTTATACAGAAGAATTAAGATTTTAGTAGGCTGACCATGTATTTCAGTCCTACAGACAACATGGTAAGTTGTGGTCATTATCAGGGATGCCTGCAGAGCCCTGATTATTGCTCTAGTCCTGCTACCCCGGTACACATGCCCTCCTTATCTTTGGTATCATCCACTGTGGTAGTAGGGAATCCATTTCAGTCACAGTTTCTCCCACTGCCACCACCAGTCTGCAGAAGCCAGCCAGTGTAGAGCTTTGCAAATAAACCAGTACTCCCTGGCAATATAATCCTTAAAAACTTGCTTGGAGAAGAAAGTGTCCTTTGGACCATCCTTGGTGACACAGTTAGGAGTAGATGAGTGGCTTGCCCTGATAAATCCACTCAAATGTTTTTTATCACATAAACCTTCAAATTTCTCTATATCAGAGTTTCTCAACCTTGGCACTATTGATAATTTTGGACCCAATAATTCTTTGTTGTGAGAGGCACTTGTGTGCATTGCAGAATGTTTAAGATCCCTGGTTTCCACCTGCTAGAGTGTTGTACCTCCTTCCAGTTTTGAGAATCAAGCATCTCTCCAATTGGGGAGGGAGGGCAAAATCTCCCCCAGCCGGGAAACACTGCCCCATATTATTAAAGGAAATGTGGTTGAGTCTAGGTTTCAGGCAAAGAAAACTGTCACAATAAATTGTTAAAAACACATCTAGCTGCTCAAGCTAGCACACTGAATCCACAATTTCTAGAAGATGTATGTATATCAATAAATTAGACTTGATATATTATAGCATTATGCTTCTTCTTCACTGATCTGATACCCTTAGAGTTCATTCTCAGCATAATCCCCATATTTTTCCTGATATAGGTTGGCAGAATCCTTTAACTGTTTCACTTTGTAATCTGTCTGTCCTTGGTTTCAACTATGCTCATCCCCTGGGGTTTGCTGGTATCTGAGTCAGTGAGAGGCAGTGTGGGGTCATGGGGATAGTTCTTAAGAAATACCAGCAGCCCCTTGCAAGGCAACAGTCTCTAGTGATGCGAAAGAGATATTTTATTCCCATCAAACATCCACATGTTCCGCCACATTTTTTAGGCTCATCGCAACTATGGGGGGCCATATGTCTAGTTCTGGAAAATATGTTTCGAACAGAAGTCGTATGTGACACTTTTAGGCGGAAGCATTTGAGAGCTGGTTTAGGACCATCCTTCTCTCTCTTCCCCAGCGACAGCTACCATGTGCTTCATCAGTTTAGCTATGAGATGACTGGGCTTCAACCAGTCTGTTGGAACAGAGCTGCCTGCTTATCTGCATTGGACATGTGGCATGAGAGCGAAAAATACTTTTGTTATGTTCTGACTCTGAGGTTTTGTGGTGGTTGTTACTGCATCATAGCCCATCCTATTCTACTTAACCCAGTGAGGTAAGCAGAGAGTTTTCAATTACAGGGATGGTGGCCTAATTAGATAAGAGACGGGGCTGGCTTCTGCTGATAAAGGAGGCTTAGTAGGCACTTCATTCCTGGAAACTGCAGTTGATAATTTAAGTAAGTACTTTGCCACTCATATGCCATGAAGGATCGATATTCATATTTCTGTTGGCAATGAAATCATTACTGGCATCAAGTTTAACCAGGTTAGATAAATACTCCCAGGTGTCTAAACATGAAGGTCTGTTTCCTGAAATCACATTTAATACCAAATGCTTTGATCAGGAAAAACAATCCTCACTTAAGGAGACCTGCTTGCAAAGAATGCTGGGGAAAAATGTTTCCAGGCTTCTGGAGTCATAGGTGGCATTGCATGGTACCGACCACATAATAACGCAGATAGTTTCCTTCTGTTCTTTCAATTCAAATCATTTTATGTGCCATATAAGACCTTTAGCAAAAGGTTCATTTTTCTTAAATCTTTTACAAATTATTATTATAGGACTAATCATTGTTCTTCCTTAAAAATTAGAACATATGGAAAAATAGGAAAAAAAAAATCATTTACAATACCAACCTCGTCTAGCCAAGTGTCTGATTTTAAACAAGTTCAATGATGTCACCCACCACACACTCATTGACTGCTTACGAATGGCCCAGACGTTCTTTGTGGTGTTCACAGCAAGCATCCTACACTCTACTTGCTTCCTTCTGCTCTGCTCTCTCTGATCCTATTTCACAGACTCAGGAACTGGCGAGTGGGCCAGTTAGAAACTAGATCAAAAATGGGCTGGTGAGTTTGGCCTCCTAGGCCTAAGCAATCCCGATCAGACCCATGGGCTCCAGCGGGAGACCTGACCAGGCCCTCCAGGCCTCCTCACTGCCAGTGGAAGATTTATATGCCCTGGATACAACCCCTGTTAACAGGGTGACTTTTTCCCCTCACATGCTTAAGATTATGTTATGTAATCAATTTTGAAACTTATTTTTTACTAAATTTCCCAACATGAGTACTTTCAATTGCTATTGCATTTTTATTTATTTTATTTTACTATTATTTTATTTCAGCATATTGCGGTGGTACAAATGTTTAGGTTACATATATTGCCTTTGCCCCACCCAAGTTAGAGCTTCAAGTGTGTCCATCCCCCAGACGTTGCACAGTGCACCCATTAGATGTGAATATACCCATCCCCTCCTCCCGCCTCCCACCTGCCCAACACCTGATGAATGTTACTACTATATGTGCATGTAAGTGTTGATCAGTTAATACCAGTTTGATGGTGAGTACACGTGGTGCTTATTTTTCCATTTTTGTGTTACTTCACTTAGTAGGAATGGACTCCAGCTCTATCCAGGATAATGCAAGAGGTGCTAGGGCACCATTACTTTTTGTGGCTGAGTAGTACTCCATGGTATACATATACCACATTTTATTAATCCACTCATGTATTGATGGGCACTTGGGTTGTTTCAGCATCTTTGCAATTGTGAATTGTGCTGCTCTAAACATTTGAGTACAGATGACTCTTTTATAGAATGTCTTTTTTTCCTTTGGGTAAATACCTAGTAGTGGGATTGCTGGATCAAATGGTAATTCTACTTTTAGTTCTTTGAGGTATCTCCATACCACTTTCCCTAAAGGTTGCACTAGTTTGCAGTCCTACCAGCAGTGTATGAGTGTTTCTGTCTCTCTGCATCCATGCCAACATTTATTGTTTTGGGACTTTTTGATAAAAGCCATTCTCACTGGAGTTAAGTGATATCTCATTGTGGTTTTGATTTGTATTTCCCTGATGATTAGAGATGTTGAGCATTTTTCAAATATTTGTTGGCCATTAGGATGTCTTCTTTCGAAAAGTTTCTGTTCATGTCCTTCACCCACTTTTTAATGTGGTTGTTTGATTTTTTTCTTGCTGATTTTCCTGATTTCTATATAGATTCTAGTTATCAGCCCTTTATTGGATGTGTAACATGAATATTTTCTTTCATTCTGTATGTTGTCTGTTTGCTTTTTTGATAGTTTCCTTGGCTGTGTAGAAGCTTTTTAATTTGATCAGGTCTCGTTTATTTATTTTTGTTGTTGCTATGATTGCCTTTGGGGTCTTCTTCATAAGTTCTTTGCCTAGGCCAATGTCTGTAAGAGTTTTTCCAACATTTTGTTCTAGAATTCTTATAGTTTCATGCCTTAGGTTTAAGTCTGTTATCCACTGTGAGTTGACTTTTATGAGAGGTGAGAGATGCGGATGCTGTTTCAGTCTTCTACATGTGGCTACCCAATTTTCCCAGCACGATTTATTGAATAAGAATTCTAAAACCATCCTCATATAGCCATCTAATCTTTGACAATGCATTTTTTAATTAATAGATTTTATTTACTGCTGTATACCAGTAAATAAATTGCATATCTTGTGGATATATGATAATTTACCTTGTTTTTCCTGTACTTTTAGATTTTTAGTTGTTTCTGCTTTTACTATTATGAATCATGATGTAATGAACACCTTTGTGTCTAAGGCTTTTGTTGTACTTAGGATTATTTCTTTGGGGAAAAATGCCGGACATAGAATTTCTGAATCAAATTTTGAATAATTATTGCAAATTCTTTCCAAAAGTGATATAATAATTTATATGTCAAAATTAATGATTAGATTCTTCTCTTCACACTACAGGGAGTTCATGAAAAAAATAAACATAAACGTTACACACATACTCCATTAAACTACAAGTCACCCATGTTCTATGTACCAAAGGAAACTTCAGTATTCTAACATGAGGTCCTTTGACATGGGGGCTATCTCATTTTCCATCACTTCTTGACAGTAGATTACATGTTGTAAGTACTTGGAGGGGGGTTATTTCCTAGTGGGTGGGCCACCTCCTAGTATTATGTCTTTTTCAGGGGACCTTCTGTCCAGGTAATTCCTTCTCACTCATGTTCAACCAACTAGGAATTTGTACTAGAATTTTGAAAATAATTTGTCATTAGATCTAAATGATAGTTAAAAATAAAGTAGCACTGTTAAGCTTTAATCTTTTTTTCATTCACTCATTTATTACAACCACACATATTAATGAAGGGAGGGACCCAGTCATGACATTGCTTAATCTTTCAGTCACATATATGTTCCTACAATGATAGCTGTTTAAATATTGTTTTCTATTAATCCATACATTAGTTTTATATTTAGAGAGATATACACCTAAGATTTATTTTAAAACATGTAAATGTAGACATTAATTCATTTCTGCTTTATAGGAAGTTTTGGGGACATCGGATGACATATGAATAAGCCCTGTAGATTTGATAATAGTATTAAATGATATTCTGTTAATATCTTGGTTTTGGTAGTTGGTAGTTATAGTGGTTATGTAAATGATAAATGGGCATCATACCTTCATGGCTATAACTTACTCTTACATAGCTCCGAAAAATATAATTTATACATATGTTATATATTCAAGTGTGTGTGTAAAGAGAAAGAGATGAAGCATGTATAGTAAAATATTAAAAGTTGGAGAATCTGGGTAGATACACAAGAATTCTTTTTACTATTCTTGTAACTTTTCTATAAATCTGAAATTATGTCAAAATAAAAAATTATCAAATCCAGTAATAAATGGACAAGAAAAAACTCCCACACTAAAGTTTTCTTCTATTAACTCTTTGTATAATTTTAATGCTAGCATTTATTTAATTATTTTAATAGTAAGGGCAGATGATAGTCTGTAGAGTATGTGCTCTCCTGGTTATGGGACCGTCACTAAAAAACATTTAAATAAGATGTGGCAAAGCTAAAACTAAAATTAATTGTCCTTTCATTTAGAATCAGTGCTTTGTGAACTATAATTATGCATTCAAACTCATTTTAATGTGTATTCATAATGAATATTACTTACCATGAACCTACATTAAAATAATTATTCAATATAATAATTATTCAGTGAAAGCCTGAAGATCTCAAGATGTTAATTTTCTTATGGATTTGCACATTTAATTTGCATCAAATATATTAATAGTCATGATTTATGTAGGATTCATTGACTTTTATTAGGCACTTCCAATTTATTAAATACTACATACATGATAGGAGACAGTCACTGTTTATTTTCAAGGTGCTTCATAAGGTAGAATAATAAAGACAGCTTGAGTGATGCTGGCACTGCTCCAGGTTTTAATAAGCTGCCACTCCTCTCCTCTTTTTTCCAGATGAGGGGGAGAGGGCAGCTGACATGCATTGCTTGGGGATGTGAGCGTGCACTTCCTCCCCATGAGCGGCTTCCTCGGCAGCTGTCGTCTCTTTTTCAGAAAAGTCATTTATTTGGGGCTGTGCAGTCATTCAGAGGACACTGCTCCGTGGCTCACCTTGGGATGACTTTGCAAAAACAAGGAACTCTAGAAAAGAGACAGGCTAAGTTTGGGCTTGGCCAGAGCTGTGTGGCAGATGGCAGCCATGGGAGGCAAGAGGCTTGGCTGTGCTCTGTTTGGCTGGCAACCCTGGACAGCAAGAAGGTGCTCAGACAGAGGAATTCCCGTTTCTTTCTCACTGCCGCCTTGCTTTAGCTTGACACCCAATCTAAAGGGTTCCTTCTTCTGAGTTATCTTTTCATTGACTACCAAAAGCTTAGCTCTGTGGGTCATACCACTTTCAAACTCTGTATTCATGCTTTTGTTGCCTTGCTTAGGAATGTCTCCCTCAGCGCTCAGTTAAATAAACACTCCTTCTCTCTCCTAGGGTTTAAGGGCAAGAACTTCAGAGCTCAGCTGTTCAGCGTTCAATTCCTGACTCTTTCTTCTATTCCAACTCTAAGACCTTAGACAAGTATTTAGATTCTTCAACCCTGAGCCTCCACATCTGTAAAATGAGGATAATAATGACAACTGTTACTTCTACCTGTATCTAACCTCCCCAAGATTTTGGTGTTGGGATTCTAGATTAATTAAAAAGAAAACTAAGATATAAATGATTGGGAGATTTCCCTAACCTTATTATATCTCATGGAAAATGGGAGATGGGTAACGACTGGTGCAAGCTCACACAGAGAAGAAAAATTTTATAAGCATTGGATAGTTGTGTTCTTAATAGAACCATCTTCTTAACTCCTTTCTCCACCAACCCTTCCCATTATGTACTAATAGGCATGCTCTGAATAATTACAATCAAATGGGAAGTTACTCCTCCAGAGTTTCTGGAATGAAGTTCAGCTTTGTGCTGTGGTGTATCTCAATTTTACACACCAGTAGGAGTGGAGGCAATGGCATTGAGATTTACCAGATGGCCACAAAATACTAAAGACAGGAAAGAGTCAGGAAATAGAATAATTAATTGCAACAACAAAAAGGACAAGAGTAAGAAAATGCGTGGCCATTCAAGGTGATTTCACCTTGAAAAAAATCCAAAGCCACTTAGGTTGTGTCCTACATAGCCTCCCTGGTGCTCCCAGGAATATTGCTGGATCCATAATTCGAACACAAAGGAAAATTTCAAAGTTTTTTCTATCAGATTTGTTCCAAATTCATTTCACTATAAGGACTTTGGTGATTATTATTCTGACTCAGTAGTAGTAGGAGTTTGAATCTTTATATCACTAAACTCTTCAAAATTTGCTTGCAGAAGTTAAGTGACAATTACCACAGTGCCTGGTATATTGTGCATGCTCATGAAATGTTAGATGCTACTATTATTACAAATGTCATATGTGTCATTGAATACCGTCACACACGAAATATGGCTGCATTAAATGCTTGATGAAATTTGACTAGTCAAATTATTCTAGCAGCCTCACTTTACACTCTTACCAATAAACAGAACCTACACATCTAACCTGACATTTCCCACAAATTGAACCTGAGCCAACCCAGTCATCAAGCCAGCCCACTAACTCTGGGCTACAAAGAAATCTGGAGGAACTGTGTGATGATTCTATACTATGAATGTCTTCAATAAAGCCAGCGTACTGTTTATGCTTTCTCTTTCCCTTCCACAGATTTTTATAAAGGGTGGAGTGATGGGTGTGAGACCTTTTCATGTTTCTCAGTCAAATTAGAGTCGAAGACATTTCCAGAAGGGAGAGCACTGGTCAAGACAAACCGTATGAACAAGTCATTTTTGAAGGCAAATTACCAGGTCTGCTATTGGTTCAGCTATAGTTGAAGATCATTTTCTCCCAAGCCACAGAGAAATTTATTAGCTCCCTTCATCATCTGAGCCTATAGCAGCACAGTGGAAGGCTTCATAAATATATAAAATATAAGGACCACAGATCTCGGGAACCAGATGTGTGTTTACATGAGCAAATTTTGAGTAGCACCCATAGAAACTCCCAACACAACAGCCTTACTCTACTCCTTCCCCTTAATCTGCTGACTAGCCTGGTAGATGCTGCTGCACCATTTGGGGACAGACCAAAAGAGGGATTGGATGGTAGCCCTCAATGTTCTTGCTGGTGGATGACTCTTTTCCAAGTCTGAGCAGCTGACTGCAGTTGTGATTAGGTATTCAGATAAATCACTGGCCACCCCACTGCTTAGATTGTGCAGCTAAAGATACAAAGTACAACCTCTAAGTACTTTCCTCTTTGCAGTTTCCTCACCCCTACTGGGGCTATAAACAGGAGCCATACAAAATCAAACCACGCAGGATTTACAAGAATTGGAAACAAGACTGTGTTGCTCCAATTTTTTGTACTTCACTCAAAGGATTTTGATAAGGAATGTTTTGATGACTATCTCTCTGAACAGTTGGAACAGCCATAGAAATGATTGTTCTACAACTTTCAAGAAAATTCTTTCATACTAACTCACAAGTTCTTTTTACCCAGCTCTAATTACATAAATTGTTATATAAACAGATGTCTGTTACACCAAAGTCTACTTCACTTGGGAACTATAATTTTTCTGAGTTCATATGCCAGTGGGCTAAAAGAAACATCTTTTGATGTTATCAAGGAAGCTTTTAATGCTATCAGGATGTGAGCAGAAAGGCAGCCATCAATCAGACTCCTTTGCCTTCATGCTCCAAGGAACAGAGAGAAAAGACCCAAAAGAGAGAGCATAGTGCAGTCCTCTGCTCGATCCCAAATGTAACTCTTCATCTTGGTTAAATTAATTCCTTTTCCAAAAGTATGCACTTCTGTCAATGGCTCCCCTGTAATCATGATAAAGACAATAGCAAAAAAAATTTTCCTAGCAGAGTTTTATTAGATCTTTATAAAACAGTCATGAAATTGGTAGAGTACAAGCTACAGCCTTCCATTAGGCAAGATTCACACCTCAATGCCACTGAGCTAACACTCATTCATTCATTCATTCATGCCTGCATGAAACAATATTTCTGAGTGTCTACTATGTACCAGGCACTGTGTTTCTGCTCACTTGGAACAATGAATAAACACAGACTTGAATGCTGCCCTCAAGAAACCTATATTCTAGTTGAGGATACAGACATTAATCAATTAATGACGAAAGTTGATAATTATAAGCCATGGTAAACTTAAGATTTGAAATTATAAGAAGTGTGAGAGTATGTAGAAGTACTAAGTAGGTTCCCTTCAGGAAATAGATTTTGAACTTAATCTGAATAATGGATGATAGGGCAGAGTAGGTAAAGGGAACAGCATGAGTTAGGGAGAAACAAGTTATTCTATAGGATCCTTAAAAAGTCCAGTTTGGTTGGAACTCAGACAGGGAGGAGGCAAGGAGTAAGATGAGAAGGAGGCAGGGGCAAGGTGTCCAATTGGGGAAAGCCTGGAATCTTGAGAGCAATGTCAGAACATTATACATTTTGTTCAGAAACAACCTAGGAGCAGATTCGTGTTTTTAAAGCAGGAGGGGTCAAAAGTGGATGAGAGAGACTTGCTGGGAGGTGTTCTTCAGTCAGTTGTCTGTGGACGGAAGATTGGTGTTTGAACAAGTTTTAGTAGTGGACATAGAGAGAAATGGACAGATTTTAAAGTTATTTAAAAGATAAAGTTTATACTATTCACAATAACCAAGATAGGGAAACAACTTAGATGTTCATCAGTGGATAAATGGATAAAGAAACTGCCGGAGGAGGGGGGTGTGTATACACACACACACACACACACACACACACACACACACACACACACACTGGAACATTATTCAGCTTAAAAAGGAGGAGATCCTGTTATTTGCCACAATTTGGATGGATCTGGAGAACATTATGCTAAATTAAATAAATTAGACACAGAAAGAAAAATACTGCATGCTTTTACTTATATGTGGAATCTAACAAATGGGAGGTCAAATATACAGACGACTATTTCTTTAATAGGATTGTTATCTTTTTGAGGATGGTGAACAAACATTTTTTTTAATTCCCCATAATACTCAATCCATCTAATAAGTGCACAGGCAGATCTAGGTTTCATGGGGACTGAAGCTCGCAAGAAGTTTGGGGTGCTCGTTTAGAAAAAAAGTACAAAATCATGCGGGTACCTCCTAAGGTATTGACAGGGTTCAATACATTTGAGCGGTCTGAAACTTAAGCCTGACTAAGTATATTGCAGGACCGAACACTTCCTACCTAAACACAGTTATCTGCATCCTAGATCATTACAAAAAAACAGCAGAAAGTCCATTTACTATTCAGAATTACCGTAACCATTTTTAGTTGTTTCTGATCAGGAACATAATACATTGATGCTTTCTAAAAGAACCAGCCTACTCCTCTAAAAGCTGAAGGCTATCAGTAGAATGCAAAACTGACAGTTAACATAACAGATTTACTTTTTAAAATTTTGCATGGCATTGTAAGGTATAGTATTCTCATTAGGAAGACATATTGTTAGGTGCATTAACTTCTCAGTGCTGCTTCTGCATGTCAGACAGGCTTTTCGAAACCCAAGCGGAACTATTGTTGCTGTTAAGATTGTTCCTATGAGGCAAGCCTCCAACGAGCAGGGGGCTTTACTGAATGTGTGAGATACCTTGAAAACAAACTGGAGATGAAGGGTTTGATCATGGTGTTCGCCAGGATAGCATGAAAGATTAATTATGTACAAAGCAAAGAAGCTGGTGTTTTCAGGACTGCTGTGTGGAAATGGGTGCTCAGCCATCCTTGTTTAACATCACAACTTGTTCTTGATTAATATGGAATTGCTCTCACTTCTCTGGAGTTCTGATCCAAAGTCACCCTGAAATGTAGGAATGAATTTTATCCCTAGATGACTCACTCTCTTAACAGTATGAGGTCCTTATAGTCATTACTTTTAGGTAAGAAAATGAATAAAATATAAAATATAACCACCAGTTATATTTTAGTCTTCACAGGGAAACTTTGGATTGATTATTCTCTGATGTCCTTAAATTCCAACTTCAAAAATAAGAGGCTAAAAAACCTTACTTAAGTTTCCAGCTGTGTTTTAAGCAGGGGGAAAAAAAAAAAAACAAATTAGCTATCTTAGAAAGGCATAGAAATTTTCTTCCAGTTAGAGCTCCCTGTGTTTGTTGAGAGCTGAGTCGTGCTGGAGGAATTCAACATGGACTTGGCTTATATGCTATAGCAAGGGTTCAAACACCAGATAGTAGGTTTAACTCAATGATCTTGAAAGCTGTTTTCAACTTTAGAAGACAAGTCTAAATAATAAGGACTAATCCATGCTAAGAGACATTTTTTTTATTTTTTAAGGGAAAGAAAAACACTTTGATGAGTTTGTTTTCCCATTTGCTCTTCTCATTAACATTGTGCCAATACTATACCAACATATAGGAAATAAATTGATAAGTATAATATTAGCTGAGAGAATTCGAAGGTGTGTGTCAAGACTACAGTTTTATTCCCTATGGATCTGTCCATGCACTGCTAAGTACCCCATTCAGATATTTCTTCTCACGCTTGCCCTTGAAGCTGTTGTTTAAGCCACAGCAAAGAGAAGAAAGAAAAGCTATAATTTAAGACATAAATAATCAATGCAAGGAAACAAAGAGTACGGATGAGTGACAAATGGAGAGCGGAAAGTTGACTGTGGTTATTAATGCTGATCTAAAACAAAAAGATTCCCAAAGCAAAATGGATTCTCCTTGTATTTTCTGTCATCTAGCTTCAGTAATTTTGGCTTTAAAGAGCTGAGTATTGCTTTTTTTTTTTCCTGAACAAAACTTTTTCTCCAAGTGCGTGTGAGGTTCTCATGTATTATGCTTACTAATGGCCAGAGCTCTTCATTTTTGTCCAGATAAAGATTACATGGAGTATTTTTTCATTTTGCACTAGGAACAATTACTTTTATTTAAATAAATGAGGCTCTTTTTTTGGTACCTGTGGACCACGATTGAATATACCACCTTTCAACAGCTTTTATTATTACCTGCACACTGTAATGAAAGGTAGATCGAGCAAAGAGAGCTCCATTAAAAAAATTGTCGTCTATTTCAAGCATTAACAATGATCATTATATTCACCATGTAGAAGACAGTTTTAGCTTCATTTCAAACTATTATATTTTTTCAACATGATTTCTTTTAAGCCTTAGTGTTAAATCTGGGAAAAATTGCTGAATGGTAGTCTGTTAAATAATGATATTATTTATTATTATTACCTTAGCTAATAGTGCTACTTGAAATGAATATGAAGTTATCATTTTCAGATTCTGTACTGCTCTATTTTCCAGGAAAAAATGTAGATGTGCACATACAAAATATAGGAACTCTGTCAGTTGGATGTTTATAATTCCCCTGAGAGAAAGAGAATGATAAACATGTTCATCAGTTTCTTATAATGCCTTTCCTCACAGAGAGCATAGATTTTCCTATTGAGTCAGGCATGAGATTTGTTTCTGAGTGTTTGTTTGATTGCCTCAGTGAATGATCATGGTTTGGTCTATATTTATTTATTATTTATTTTTTAAAATTTTATATATACATATATTTCTTTCAGAATATTATGGGGGTACAAATGTTTAGATTACATATGTTTCCTTTGCCCCACCCGAGTCAGAGCTTCAAGCATGTCCATCCCCCAGATGGTGCACACCGCACCCATTAGGTATGAATATACCCATCCCCTCCTCCCAGCTCCTGCCTGCCTGATACCGGATCAATGTTACTACCATAGATGCACATGAGTGTTGATCAGTTAATACCAATTCGGTGGTCACTACATGTGGTGCTTGTTTTTCCATTCTTGTGATACTTCACTTAGTAGAATAGGCTCCAGCTCTATCCAGCCTAGTACAAGAGGTATTAAATCACTAACTGGTCTGGATCTCTGTTTCCTGAATTGCTGAATTGCTAAATGAGGGGGTTGGAAGAGATGACTGTTGAAACCTTTTCTACTGCTGTACAATTTTATGAGTTATGGAAATCATTTCCTATCTAAATAGATTACAAAGAATGAAATAGGTTTTTTTTCAGATTCTTTTTCTAAATTAATGACTATGTGATAAGTAGGTGAAGTCATATGTGCAGATAGGGAGAGAAGGGAACAGTAGAAGAAGAGATAGCAGTGAGATGGTAGCCATCACTGACAATATAAGTAGATAAGGGCATGTATATTGTGACAGGATTCAGGGATGTTACTATCAAATTATTTGAATATTATGATTTGCTTATTTTCCAATTTCAGAATCTTTTCTGACCTTTTGAAAAAGTCATAAATCAGTATTTTTTGAAATTGAGTTGATTGGAAGTTGCCACTTGAGCAAAGCTGAATGTGTAAATACTGAAGCGCAATAGATGGCCTAGCTCTGCATTTCAGAACCTTCACAGCATTGTTCTCGAAGCCTGAATCTAACCCTGGCAAGTGAGTTCCATTCCGAGTGTTGTCCTCAAGTGATTGAAAAATACTCCCCCTTTGTCCAAGTTTTAGTCAGGCTTCTGGGAGCCCTCTTCTCAACTAGGCCTCAGCCTTGGCCTGCCTTTAGCAAGACTCTCCCTAGCCCTAACATCTCTTCTTAGCAATTTCCCATCCAATGACCCCTTCTCTCTGCCCATTGGTTATAACCCCCCACTTGTCCTTCTTATATTCAGAGTTGTGCTCCATCTTTACCCCCTACTGTGATAGTCTTGAATAAAGACTATCCTTACAGTTTTAACAAACAAAATTTTTTCTATGATAAAATTCTATGTGGAAGGCTCAAAGTAAAGTCTTTTCCACTGCCAAAGGGCCTGCCTACTTACCTGGAAACTGACTCCAAGACTATAAAGAATGATTATTTGGGGACACTGAACTTTGATGGTTTGTGCAAGAAAATCTAGTAGCCCACTGATTCTTTTCAATAAAATTTATCTTTGGCATATTTTTGCTAATGTGTTTAAAGAAGGGAAATTCATGCTAATGTCTGAAGAACTATCAGTGAAGAAATTGCCTGGAACAGCAATGGAACTGGGGAAGGAGATATCTGTTCCATCGTCATATTTCAGTTCCACATGCATTAAGCAGGTACTCCGACTGGGTTGGACTGGCTGTTAGATAAATCAGTCCTGTGAAATTAAATGACCCTCAGTTCCTGTCTCCCCCTGACTCCATTTCCTCACAATGTATCAGTCCCCAACTTTGATAAACTGCATGTTCAACTATAGGAAGCCATTTTTAATTGCCATTGTGATTCACAGGAGGCAAAACAAAATCTAAGAATTAATATCCTAAAGACTAGAAAGAAAAATGCATCATAAGAGGAAAAGGTATCTTGCTTGGTAAACCCACCATAGGAATAGAACCAATATGGTAGTTCTTGGCCTGCCAGCCCCTATGGAGAAGGATGGCTGTGTATAAGAAGGGAGAGAAATTTTCTCCAAGTTCAGAAACAATGAGAGAAAAAATAGTTTTGGGCTTTCCCAGCTGAGTTCAACACAGAGGGAAGGGCCATTCTCCCTCTCACTTCCCTAGAACATTTATTGTCACACAGAGAGAATTGGCAAGGACTGGCACGGAGCAATGGTGGCTGATTACCAGTAGCAAGTGACTAATGATATACTGACACATGGACATATACTTAAGGAAAACATTGGGAATTCCCAGAAATACTTTAAGAATGGGAACTTCAAAAGGGTCTGGACTTCCTACATAGGTTAATGTAACACTGGAACTCCCTGGATTTGAGTATTAATATTAATTATACTATTAATTATTGTATTCAAAAGTTTGAGACATTTATGTGAAAGGCATTGCTGAAACAAGTCACATGGATTCTTACATGTATCATCTGTCTCTCATTTTATTTATTCTATCCAGTATTACATTTGTATTTGAATAGATCTTAATAATTCTCTACATTCAAATAACTGTATCTTGACAAATATCACAAATACACAGGTTTCATCTTGTGAATCACATATTTTATAACACCCTTCAGATTCTGGCTGCTCAGAAGAAAAATGAGCCCACATCTGGAAATCAGGAGAGGAGAGTTCATTTCCTGCCCTGGGCCCCGCTGACTGCACCTCTCTCTCTAAGCCACCTCTTGTCTCTGGCCTTAGGTTCTTATTGGCCTCTTTGGGTAATTATCACTGCTCTACATATGCACCGAGAAATTACGGGAATGAATTAGGTGATGTGAATGCAGAAAAGATGCACTGGTAGCAATTTTTCAGCATATGTGCTAAAGGCGGAATCACATTGTTTACATCCTGATTACTAATTAGCAGTACTTCGGGCAAGTTATTTAATTTTTTGTTTCTATTACCTCTAAAATAGGAATAATAATTATACTTAACTCATCTGGTTTTCGTGAGTGTTAAATGAGCTAATATATGCTAAGCTCTTATAAACTTCACTTGGCACATACTAAGTAATCAAATATGTGTATTTGAACATTGAAACTTTCATATTCTCGTGAAGTCTATTTGAATATTTCCATTTTGTATTGTTGTCTGACTATCTTTTGATATCATCTATAAAGCTGCTGAAGATAGAAATGTCTAAAATGTATACATTAAAAATTTCAGGATGATCCATATTTGGAGATAAGTATGAATAAACATAGTTTAGAATGATATTTGACAGAGTAAACATTGATGGGAAAATTACTTGTCCTTATTTTCTTTTCATTTCTGTGGTTCACATCAGTGTGTACCACATTTTTGTAAAGCCCCTTCAATCTTTGCCCCCATATTCTCTACCTCCAATTACTCTTACTTTTTTCCTCTGTTTGGTACATGGTGAGCCCCCAATAAGTTGTAGCCATTATCACTATTAGTTAAAAGAAAAGAAATAACCAAATAAAGTAATCTAGAACAGGGGACAGGAAAAGCACGCTCTGAGTGTTTCATTAAATAGAAAATCTTACTCATTTGGAAAGATATGATATTTCCTAGTTTTTCAGTCTCCTCTCCCCATTCCTTCTTCTTATTAAATATTTGAAGGGGTTGCAAACAGTCCAACTATAGATTAGGGTTTTTTTGCATGCATGCACACATTTGTTTACTCACCAAAAAAACTTTATTTAGCACCTACTAAGTATTAGGTACTGAGTATAATATTCTAATGTTACAGTAACTACCCAGGGCTGGCCAGTGGTAATTTCTGTTATATTTTTTTTATTTTCTACATTTATTTGCAACAAGTAGGTCATGACTATCATAGCAGTAACTTCTCTTTATGGTCTTCAACCTCATAAACCACTTTTGACAATGACACAGGTCGCAGGTAATTTACTTATATATCTCCTAGTGAAATGTTCTCATTGCCTTTTCAATGCACTTTGGTGTGCACATTTACATACAATTAGAGTGATACACAATAGAGGGTTTTAATTTAAAAGAAAAATATCACAGTAATTTGCAAAATAATACCAATATCATTATGACTTACATTCTCCATCTATGGAAATTTTAAAATTCATTCTACAATAATTATAAGAGACATGAATTTTGCTTACTAAAAGTGAGTACTCAAATGGCCCCAGGGATCATTCCTAGATTATATACAGTGAAAATTTTTAAGCCGTGTATTTTTAAATGAATTTTCTACATCATGTGAGTAATAGTTGTTTCTTTTTTCACCTTTACAATTATTTATTCACTTTTAATACATGCACACACATATAAATATTTAATATCAAGATTTGATATATATTGATTTGAAGGAGAATATATTTAAATGATACTTCTGTTTAAGCAATCCCATATACCCACATATTTAGAGACAATATCGCTAACATATCACTACATTTTCTTCAACCACTGACATAAATAAATGTATTAATATATGTGTTTATATAGTCACACAATACACATATGTTTATGTGTATATACACATATACATACATGTATATGAAATTTTTGCACAAAATTGTGAAATTTCCAAACATATTCAGTGTTTCTAGTTATTCTTTGTTATTAATATCCAACTTAATTTCATAGAGGTTAGAGGAGATGAGTTATATACAATCCCTTGCAATTTGTTATGGTTAAACTTATGAGTATAGCATGGGGTTAATTTTTATGAATGTTCCATATATTCTTAAAGAAATGGATTCTGCCATTGGTGGGTATAAAGTTTTGTATATGTCCATTTGATCAATATTGTTAATTGTGCTTTTCAAATTTTCAGCCTTACCTGATGATCTCTACGTTAATGAGAATATTTTCCACCATAGTAATGATCTCCATTTAGATCTCTTAATCTTTATTTTTATATATAGTTTAAGGCTATTTTATTAAATATATACATACTTAGAATTATTATATTTTTCTGGTAAATTGAACCTTTTATGATCATATAGCAACTAATATTTCTAAGATTTTTTTTGCTTTGCTTTATTTATTCTGGTCTTAAAGCCCCTTTCTTTATATTAGTTTTCCTTTTGTTAATATGTGCTTCATATATATTTTTCATTGTTTGCTGTTAATATTTGGTGTCCTTAATTTTGTGTGTTTCCCCTGTAGACAATATATAGCTGTATTTTTTTTCCTTAACCTAGCTTGAAAATCTTTCATTTATCTGTGGTGTTTATGGTGATTGTTCATGTCTTTGGATTTATTTCTTTCTATTAGCCTGCTTTAAGTTTTTCTCACTTTTTCTTTTCTTTCTTCATCTTTTCTTAACTACTTTTGGATCCTTATTACCCTATTCTAATTCAAATTTTTTCCTTAACTAGTTTGGTAAATACACTCTATGCCTTATTCATTACCCTAGCTAAATAAGAAAATAAGTTATTCGTTCTTTTTATTCTCCCACACATTAAAAGCAATTTAGAATTCGTTTTTAACCCTCCCTCAAACCTGTATGCTTCTTTTGCCCAATAATTTTGTTCAATCTACTTGCTCCACGAGTGAAATATTACTATTGGTGTCTATACAGCTAGGATTTGTTCGATTTACCCACATATTTACCCACTGTCTTTGCATATCTGTCTCCTCATGCTGGCCACCTCACTACTCCCCTTTGCATCTCTCTTCACTTCCCCAATACCTATTTCTCTCCCCTACCTAAAATATATCTTTGCATTTTCCTTTCCTTTTAGTGAAGATATTTTGTAGTCAGCTCTGCGCTTTTTTTGTATGAAACTGTCTTTACGTAGACCTCCTTCTTATAAGATAGTTTCATAGGAATTACAATTTTAGATGTATAGTTATTAATATCTTCTTTCAACGCATTAAAGATACATTTTCTCCACTTCTGGCTTCCATTATTGAGAATTTGGCTGTCAGTAGTCTTATCAGTCCTTTAGGAACAATATCTTTTCTTTCTGACTGCTTTTAAGATCTCCTTTCTTTCTTTTCTTTTTTTCTTTAATTGTCCTATAGTTTGTTTATGGTGACTCTAGAAATAGATTTGTATTTACTTATGTTTCTTGGGATGCTTTTAAATTTGTGGATTTGATGATTATTTCTTTTTAGTGTTGTGTGTATCCTATTATCTGTATTATTTCCCTCTGAAATACTGATTAAATATATGTTAACACTTCCCATTGCATTTTGTGTGTCATTTAATCTCTTTATTTCCCTGTATTTCTGGATTATATTTTAGATATCTTATTCAGATTCATTTTTCAATTCACAAATTCAGCTGTATTTAATTGTTCAATTTTCTGCTTAATGTTTTAATATTTACTATTTTATTTCTAGAATTTTATTTTTGCTCATTCACAAACCTGTTTGTCCCTGATCATATTTGCAAGCTTCTCTTTTATTAAACATTGGTATAATGTATTGTTTCTGATATTTTCAATATCTGCATTAATTTTGAATCTTTTTTCTATTGACTGTTGTTTCTGCTAGTTTGCTAATTTCTGCTTATTTTTTTTTTAAATTTCCCTTTTAGTTTTGTGAGTTTTGGCAGTGAGCTGCTCATTTTTCTTTGAGATGTGAGTTGAAGTCAAATCCCTGCAGAGATTTGATTCTGCCAGTTGACTCACACTCCATTCCCAGGTAGTATGAATTCAGAGCTCAAGTGCACTGCAAGGGTCCGTTTGGGATTATGAAAATTCAGAGAAGGATTTTTCCCTTCACTTGGCACTGGATGTGAGATAAGAAAATTTTCTCAATATCCCCTTTGCATGGCAAGGTTTATGCTAATCCTGACTTTTACTATGAGTCCAAGCTCTATGGGATCATCTCTTATTAGATTTCCTACTGTGGGAACATACTGAGTTTTATCTCTTCTCTCTCATGCCCTATACTACATGCCCCACAGTAGTGGAAGCTCAAGATAACGAGAGCTGGGCAGTCATCCTCAAGGCAAAAACTAGCTTTCGGGCTTGCTGACCTGCTAAGTTTTCCTGGTTTCAGTCAAATATTTGGTGGCTTTGGAAACTTGAAAGCTCAAGACTGCATTTAGAAAAGAGTTGTACATATTTTAAAATATTTTTCCAGCAATTTAGTTTCTTCCACCAGCATGTGGGAGAGAATTATTCTGTGTGACTAATCCACCATATGATTGGAAACAGGAGCACCTGGACATATTCTTAAGAAGGAAGTGACACCCTGAATTTTGAAATCTTTTGTAGAAGACTAATTTGATTTAATAGTCCAGGCATGTTATTAGATACTCATGGAAGCTATCGACAAAAGTGTCAAGAACAGATGGCAGTCATTCTTCTCAAACTGGACTAATAGGACAAAACACCCCTAAGATGTGCTTAAGGTTTTCTGCTTTCCTCCTTACTTTAAAAATAGACAGCATGAGATGAACTAAAAACGAGAATAAATTGGCTGAAGAAAACAATGCCATCAAATAAATTTAAAAATAATCTTTTAAGTTAAGGGAACACAATACTACCCCAAAGCAATAATTCTGAGAGCTTTTTTTTTTCTTTTTTTTTTGAGACACAGTCTCTCTCTGTTGCCCGGGCTAGAGTGAGTGCTGTGGTGTCAGCCTAGCTCACAGCAACCTCAAACTCCTGGGCTTAAGCGATCCTACTGCCTCAGCCTCCCGAATAGCTGGGACTACAGGCATGCACCACCATGACTGGCTAATTTTTTCTATGTATTTTTAGCTGTCCAGATCATTTCTTTCTATTTTTAGTAGAGACGGGGTCTTGCTCTTGCTCAGGCTGGTCTCGAACTACTGACCTCAAGCGATCCACCTGCCTTGGCCTCCCAGAGTGCTAGGATTACAGGCGTGAGCCACCGCGCCCAGCCAAAAATTTTTTTTTTTTGTTGAGACACAGTCTCACTCTGTTGCCCGGGCTAGAGTGAGTGCTGTGGCGTCAGCCTAGCTCACAGCAACCTCAAACTCCTGGGCTCAAGCGATCCTACTGCCTCAGCCTCCCGAGTAGCTGGGACTACAGGCAAGCGCCCCCATGCCCGGCTAATTTTTTCTATATATATTTAGTTGTCCAGATAATTTCTTTCTATTTTTAGTAGAGACAGAGTCTTGCTCTTGCTCAGGCTGGTCTCGAATTCCTGAACTGAAACGATCCACCCGCCTTGGCCTCCCAAGTGCTAGGATTACAGGCGTGAGCCACCGCGCCCGGCCCTGAGAGCTTTTGTATACTAGAAAAGAGCATCAGCAGCACATGATGATGAACTTGGTGCATCAGTGTTTTACTTTGTGTTGTTAGCTACCAATTATGGAGCCATATGCCAAGTAAAAAGGACTCATGAATTAAGTACTTTCCAACCTGCTGTGTTGAGATGACTTGAATCTCAATGGAGGAGAGAGTTAAAAAGGAAACCGTTTCCTCAGGAAATCCTGCTCTTAATCCAATCTTTGCATAGCTGCAATACAATTAAGGAAAACCAGGGGCAAGTTAATAGCAAGTGAATTCTATTTTATTACATTATTTATTTATTTATTTTTACCTCATGACATTGTATCTATAAGGCAAAAACCCAGACAATTAGCTCTCTCAAAAATCTCTGAGAATTTCTTATTCAGTTTAATTTCAGAACAACAGGGAATGGGATAGTATCTGGATGTAAAACTCTAAATGACAGGATCTTTCTTCTTCACCCTTACTCTCTTGACTAACCCCATGGGTCGATCTCATGTAATATTTTCTATAAAATGATCTGATCGGCCGGGCACGATGGCTCACGCCTGTAATCCCAGCACTCTGGGAGGCCAAGGTGGGTGGATTGCTCAAGGTCAGGAGTTCGAGACCAGCCTCAGCAAGAGCCAGACCCCGTCTCTACTAAAAATAGAAAGAAATTATCTGGACAACTAAAATATATATAGAAAAAATTAGCCGGGCATGGTGGCACATGCCTGTAGTCCCAGCTCGGGAGGCTGAGGCAGGAGGACTGCTCGAGCCCAGGAGTTTGAGGTTGCTGTGAGCTAGGCTGATGCCACGGCACTCACTCTAGCCTGGGCAACACAGCAAGAC
Organism: Lemur catta; assembly: GCF_020740605.2. Lineage (NCBI taxonomy): Eukaryota > Metazoa > Chordata > Mammalia > Primates > Lemuridae > Lemur > Lemur catta. The sequence goes on along the minus strand of NC_059129.1, from coordinate 129,936,876 downwards.
TCTGTCTCAAAAAAAAAAAAAAAAAAGATCTGATGGAAAATGACTTCACAGAAATAATCAGCCTTATAGTTGCCATTATGCTCTTCTGGGTAATAAAATTGTGCGAGTGTTGGGATAAATTTCAGGGAAAGATTGTGAGCCCATTGAACAAGTAAATGGCATGGGAAATTCTAGAAAAGACACTTCAAAAGTATGGGATATAGGAAAACAATTTAGACAATGAATATAGGATTATGGTCTTTCAGTTACATGTTATAATAGACAAAATGCTTGGAAGTCCTGAACACCCACACTTGAAGCCAAAAAGTTCAACAGAAGCTGTGCTGGCAAAGTAAAGAACAACTGAAATTCATACTAGCCACAGTATGAACATGGTAAGAACATAGAACTGAACACAGTAAGAACACAGAACTGAAAAGGCCCTTGGAGCTGCCCAGGTTCACACAGGTCACACAGTAAGTAAAGAAAAAGAACATGATGTTGTGGAGTCACAAGCATATTTGTTATGGGGCAAGGGCAGAGGTCCCTATAGGCTTACGATTGCATGAAATAGGTTTGGCATTGGTGGCTGATGTCTAGATTTGGAGACTGGGATATAGAGGTTAATTACCAACTGTGGGAGACATCTGGGCAAGACCTTGTTAACAGAGCCAGGGTGTGAATAAGGATGGACCAGAGAAGAGCAAACGGTTGAATTAACGCAGAAAGAAGAGGATTAGGAAGAAAATTTCAAATGAGAAAACAATAATGAAACAGAGTTGAAAAGTCTTCTGGCCTGTGGTTTTCTACAGCGGAAGCTCACAAAGCTTTTTGTTTCAGGAAACCTTTACACTCTTTAAAATTACTGGAAATCTCAAAAGGTTTTTATTTGTGTGGTGTTATTTATTGATATTTACCATAATAGAAATTCAAATTAAGACAGTTTTTAGAATTCTTAATTCATTTAAGAAAAACAATAAACCCATGCTAGTTAACATAAATAACTTATTTTTATAAACAATTGCTATATTTTTAAAGCAAAAATCTTTAGCAAGGAGGTCAATATTGATTTACATTTTGCAAATCTATTTAATGTCTGGCTTAATAGAATATACCTGGATTCACAAATCTGTTCCTGGTTCATTCTGTTGCAGCATACTGATTTCATTGGGCCATATAAAGAAAATCTGGCAACATGTATATCTGTGTTTGGAAAAGGGAGAAATATTATGATAGCCTTTTCAAATAATGATGTATTCTTGTCTTTGATACTATATCAAAACTTAAGAACTAGTAGTTCCTTAAAACTTAATTTTAGTATGAAATCTGAAACTGTATCAGTGATGTTACATTAAAATCCATTGGTCTATTTTGTAATTACAATGGATTTTTTTTACTCCTGTGTGATTTTGTAATATCATGCATTGGTTGTTTGGAAAATAGTGGTGCAACAAGTAATATATACCTTCCCATGGTGACACATTTTATTATACAGCTTTCAAAAATCATGTGTGATACGATCACCACTGATCTCATTAGGTAAGTTATTTATGTACTGGGAAACTGTCAAATTAATGGCAGCAGATTCACATTTTCTAAAATTCTAAATTTTGCTTAAAAGCGTAAATTTTATCATTGATAACAAATACTACCAGTTGTTTTCCTTGAAGTGAGAGACTCATTTTGTTGACTTTAGAGAAAATATCTGCCAAATACCTAACCCAGAAGAACCACAGCTTGGCCCTCAGTTGTTCTTCAGGTAAAAAAAGATAGCTAGAAGATTTTAGCTTCTAGACAAGACAGAGTAACAAAGGCTGGATTTACCCAACTGCCTGAAAACAAAAGGACAAAGTATATATTAATGAAACAATAACTTTCAAGACATTGGAAAATGATCCTTGATGGAAAACAAATGATGTACATCTACAATTCAGCTTACCTGAGAATTTCCAGGTCACGGTGCAGAGAGGGGGAACCAAGGTAGAACATGTCAGACTATCCAAGTTAAGGATGCAATGCTGGGAGTTCAGGCAGAACAAAGCATCTACAATTACTAAGGCTGTGCAAGGAAAACTGGAAATTTGCAGAGAATTCCCCCAAGGATATTCAACTGCTTACTGCTCAGTGTATGTATGTAAGAAAACTACCCAAGTCAGGGAAAGAATCACCCAAAAGGATTAGAGATAATGTTGCTATGATCATTCTCCTACGTGCCTTTTGGTGAGTAAACATGTTCATTTTTTTCTGGGCATATACCTAGGAGAGGAATTGTTGATTAATAGGGTATGTATATGTTTACCTTTAGTGGTTGTGCCAATTCATGCTCCTACCAATGGTTCCAGGTTTTCTACATCTTCTTTAACACTTGTGTTGTTGATTGTTTTTATTTTAGTCATTCTGGTAGGTGTATAACATTGCCTCATTCAGTTTTAATTTGCATTTTCCTATTACTGTGGAATTGAGTTCTCTTTTATATGTTCATTGGCTTGTTCATATAGCCATTAAGGCATAACTAATCATTAAAATAACTGTAATAAAAGCCAATTTCCTATTATATTGAATTAACAGAGCTTCCCACCTCCACCCCCCCACCCCCCTGAAATAATATACTCAAACATCAAACCTTAGAGGAAATTCTCTGTCAAAGTCGTTTGACTATCTTAGGAATAGTCCACTGAAAATCTGAAATTTAGGAAAAACACTATTTAGTAAGTAGTTATGGAAAAGCTTCATTGATTGCACTGGCTGGAAATACTTTACCAAATTGAGTAAGTTTCCTCAAGTGTTAATTAGCCAGTGGGTGATGTTAACATCCTGAACTTCAGCAAAGCTTTTCCCTCATAGGCTTGTGGGGGAGGTTTGCTATTTCCAACTTCTACGTTGGACCAACTCACCTCACAAACTGAGACACTTAGATAAACAGGGTAGAAAATGCTTTCACATGATTCTGGTAAATTTTTTTTTGTCAATAAAATTAGAACAAATTGATGGATCTCTCTCAACTTTATAAATAACTTTTCTACGTAAATAAAAATAAGACTACATTGAAGGGGGCATCTGGTTGTACAAAAATATGCTGCACATGGCCCAGTGAAAATTAGCTCTCATGAAAGAGTTTGCTAATTATTTTTTCTTTGATGCTGTCATTCCTGAAATACCTCCACCACCTGAAGCCTTATGCTTGGCTTTTCTCAGATCACTTGATTTAAATGTTTAAAAAAATTATAGTAGGTGTCTAATCCCAATTAACATAAATAGTCTATAAGTCACAGCAGCCATGACAAAAGTGCTAACAGGTATCATAGGCATTCTACATAATCCCTTAGGTGAAACATAAAGCCTGTGAAGCCCATCCCGCATAAGACAAAATATAACAAAGTAAATAGATGTAAAGCAGCTCCCTGGCCTTTGATAGTTTTGCTTCTTACATTTTGTACTATTCATTTGGATGAAGCCCATAGTTTTTCATTGCAATTCTCATACCACTTGTTTGTAAAGAATGTCGCTTTACAACTAAGGGAATATTTTGAAAAAGAGGAAGAGACTCTTTGTCTGGACTAGGTTTCTTTATTGAAAGCATAAGGCTACAATTATCTGTTGAGTTTCCAATTTTCAGTTTATGTATTATCTCTGTTTTCATTTTTTAATTTAGGTAAATAAGATAATCAATGCTTCAAAGAGCAAGTACCTGAGGTACTTACTGTTTGTGACACAGAAGTTGTTATGTTTAGTTGTAGATCTGCTGATTGAGCACCAAATTATTGTTGTTTTATAGCAAATGAAATCAGCCATATTTATGAGTATTTACTAAACATCGGGCATTATATTAAATGATCTCCTTGCATTAACCCTTTGTTCCTCACAGTGATCACAAAAATTAGATATCATCATTTCCACTTTGTAGATAAGGAAACTGAGGCTTTAAAAGTTTGCATCCCTTTCTTTTTCTTCTTTAATACTCTGACTCTTTTGATGTCCCTTTTGCTGGTCTCTTCTTCTGCCCTGCCTCTCAAAGCAGTTGTTTCTCAAATTCTCTTGACTTTTTCTAAGTATAATCTCCATGGAAAATTTGATTTACGTTGTGGTTTTCTAAAAGTTTGGATAATGAATAATTAAGTATAAAAACCAATGACAAATGAGGGAATACTTTATTAAGGGAGCTTAAACATTTTGCACATATTTTAAATAAGTAACTTTTTAAATTAAAAATGGAATCAAAATAATCACAGCACTATATTTACTTCAATTAATCAGTTATGTGAAATCACTACTCTCTGTGCCCTTTGAAAGATACAGCAAAACTATCTCTTATATATATTTATGCCCTGAAGAATTAGACAGTAATTGACATAGTGCAGGCACTCAGTAAGTATTCAGAAATAAAGTAATAATAAGGTAATTTTATCTCTTTGATTCTAATATTCCATCAAGTATAAGAAGCCCTATAAGTTTAATTGTAAGTATTTTGAGAATGTTTAAAAAGTAGATATGAATTCAAGCTTTGCTTGCTAACCAACAAAAGAATACATTTATATGTTATGTTTATATCTCACTTTCTTCTTCAGTCAAATCCTTATTATATTCAGTCTCATAATTATTCCTCTCAATCATTTTTTTTGTCCATCAAGAGTTATGCATAAAGTCACAGTGGCATGCTTATGGTCTTGGGTTTTTAGATCCTTTAAAGTGAACATTATGATGATTTTGAGGTTTATTAAAGACTTCTTGTCTGTTATGAGGAGATATGTTTGAAGTTTCTTGCATCCCATGCAAATAAAATTCAGTGTTTCCATTGTTCGGTATTTATCCTTATAGACATTATTGAGCCATTGACATTTTTAAGCATTTTAAAACCTCTGAAATATAATAAAATCTGTGATTGAGAATAATACTGAAAATAGTACGTAAGAGAAAGACATAACGAAGGGAAAGAAAACTAGAGGTAAGATACCAATTAGCAGACTTACGTGGTAACTAGGTAAGAGATGGTGAGACTTCCAAATTAGGATGGCAAGGATCAATAGGGAAGGGCATATTGGAAAGATATTAAGAATAAAGGAATCAATAGAACTTAATAACTCATTGGCTGAGTCGTACACTGATCAAAGAGGATAAATAGAAGTCATTAAACCAAATTTTCCAAGTATGTACCTAGGTGAAAGAATTAATGCAAAGAAAAAAAGACTTGAGCAGACAAAAGAAAGCATTAGTGAACGTAAAGATAGGTCAATTCAGATTACCCAGTCTGAGGAACAGAAAAAATGTGAATGAATAAAATTTGACCAGTAAAGGTAACCAAATTTTAAAATGGACAATTCTAGTCATTGGAATTGAACTGGAATTCATTTGAATAGACTGTTTTCTGTAAAAGACATGCAAATAGCCAATAAACACATGAAAAAGTGCTCAACATCATGTAATCATTAGGTAAGTACAAATCAAAACCACAAAAAGATAGTACTTTATACCCCTGATGATGGCTACAGGAAAAAAACAGCCAATAACAAACGTGAATAAGGCTGCAGAGAAATTGCAACCCTAATACTTTGCTGGTGGGAATGTAAAATGGTGGAGCCATTGTTGAAAACAATTTGGCCATTCCTCATAAAGTTTTGTGTGAGACTGTGACAAGACCTAGTAATAATAATTCCATTCCTAAGTATATCCTTAATGGAACTGAAGCTATGTTTACACAGAAACTTGTCTATGAATGTTTATAGCAACATTATTCATAATAGAGAAATGGTAGCAGCAATCCAAATATCCATTAACTGATGAATGAATAAAAAATTTTGGTCTATCCATATAATGCAATGTATTTGGCCTTAAAAAGAAATGAAGTTGAGCATTTTTTCATATATTTATTGGCCACTTGTCTTTCTTCTTTTGAGAAGCTTCTGTTCATGTCTTTTGCCCACTTTTTAATAGGATTATTTGTTTGTTTTCTTGCTGATTTGCCTCAGTTCTTTATAAATTCTGGATATTAGTCCTTTATTGGATGTGTAGCTTGTGAATATTTTCTCCCATTCTGTAGGTTGTCTGTTTGCTCTGTTGATTGTTTCCTTAGCTGTCCAGAAGATTTTAGCTTAATCAAATACCATTTATTAATTTTTTTTGTTGCCATAATTGCCATTGGGGGTCTTAGTCATAAATTCTTTGCCTAAGCCAATATCTGTAAGAGTTTTTCCTACATTTTCCTCTAGAATTCTTACGATTTCATGCCTTAGATGTGTTAAAGTCTGAGTTTTGAGCCAAAAAAGTCATTAATCTGCCATTATGCTTCTGTAAAACCTGCTTGCTCCTGCTTACTCAAGATAGTACCCCCAACACAGAAATTCCTAAGTGACTACAACACTCATGTTCTGCATAAAATGATTACAGCACCCATGTTCTGCGTGAAGCAATTATAACACTGATGTTTTACATGAACAAAATATGGCCCAAAGCCCAAACCGCCCAGATCCTGTTACACCAAAGATAAGAAAATGATGTAATGCTTACTCAAGGCTTTTTGTACATGTGCATGTTGCTATCCAATTTTCCCAGCACCATCAGGGAAATGCAAATTAAAACCACAATGAGATATCACCTTACCCCAGTTAGAATGGTTTTACTAAAAAGTCCCAAAACAATAGATGCCAGCATGGATGTAGAGAGACAGGAAGGCTTATAAACTGTTGGTGGGACTGCAAATTAGTACAACCTCCATGGAAAACAGTATGGAGATTCCTCAAAGAACTAAAAGTAGACCTGCCATTCAATCCAGCAATCCCACTATTGGGTATTTACCCAAAGGAAAAGAAGAACTTTTCATCAAGAAGATACTTGCATTTGAATGTTTATTGCAGTATAATTCAAAATTGCAGAGATGTGGAATCAACCCAAGTGCCCATCAATTCATGAGTAGATTAATAAAATATGGTATATGTATGCTATGGAGTACTACTCAGCCATAAAAAAGATGATTAATACCTTTTTCAACAATCTGGATAGAACTGCAGACAATTATCTTAAGTGAAGTATCTAAATAATGGAAAAACAAACACCACATGTACTCACTATTAAATTGGAATTAACCAATGAGCATGCATGTACACACACAGAGGGAAGTAAAACTCAGTGGAAATCAAGCAGGGGGGTGGGGAGAGAAAGGGAGGGGCAAAAACTTACCTAATGGGTATAATGAACACTATTTGGGTGATGGACACACTTATAGCTGGGACTCAAGCATTACAAAAGTGGCCCATTAACCTAAAACATTTGTAACCCCTTAATATTTTGAAATTAAAAAAGGAATGAAGTAATGATACATGTTACAATAGGGATGAGCCTTAGAAACATACTAAATGAAAGAAGCCAGACACAAAAAGACAAACATTTTATGATTCACTTATATTAAATATCTAGAATGGGCAAATCCATAGTCACAGAAAGTACATTAGTGGTTGCCAGCGGGTAGAAGATGGGAGAATTAGAAGTGGCTGCTAGTAGGTATAGAGTTTCTTTGGGAATGTTGGAAATGCCCTGGTTTTAGATAGTGGTAATGTTTGGGCAACATAGCAAGTATACTAACAGTCACTGATTTGTACTCTTTAAAATGGTGAGTTTTATATTATATGAATTTTATCTAAATTTAAAAAGTAACTATGATTAATATTTTCAAGCTAATAGGTGAAAAGATGGAGATTTGACTAGAGAACTGGATTCCATTTTTAAAAATCAAATAGAAATCTCAGAAATAAAAATTATTACTTAAACTAAGTATTTGATATAGGGTTTAATCAAGACTAGACAGAGTAGAAGAGAAAATTAGTGAAGTGTAAGTTTGTTGTTAAGAAGCATTCAGATTAAAAGGCAGAGGGGAAAATGGAAAATACAGAAAAGAGTTTAGTGGAAAATGGTGCAAAGTCTAACTTTACATGTATTTTGTATCCTAGAGGAAAGAAGAGAGTATGGAACAAAAATACATATATTTAAAGGGATACTGGTAGGGCATGTTTCAAAAATGACAAAAGACATCAAGACATAGGTTTAAGATATTCTAAAAATCTTAAAGATGGTCAATACAAAGAACCCTACATCTAAGTGCATTACAGTAAAACTGTTAAAAAATCACATAAAAGAGAGAAATTGAAAAACATTTAGAGAAAAAGGATATATTATTTCAAAAGAGCAACAGTAATACCAGGTTTTCAACAAAAAATGATGAAAGTCAGAAGCCAGTGGAGTGACATCTTTGAAGTGTACAAAGAAAAAAACCATCAAGCTAGAATTCGATACCAAATGAAAATATCTGTCACAGATGAGGGTGAAATAAAGATGTTTTCAGATAAAAACAAAAAGAGAGCATATTTTGCAAGAAGAGATACAATAAAAGAAATACTAAAGTATATTCTTCAGGTAAAAAGGAATGATCCCAGTTGAAACCACATACATATAGAAAGAATGAAGAGCACTGGAAACAGTAAATGTACATAAACATTCACCATGTAAAACTACAAAAATACAGTAAGTCATCACTTAATGTCATCAATAGGTTCTTGGAAACTGACTTTAAGAGAAAGGATGGATAGCAGGCCCTCAAATCACATCGCTTGTTCAATGTTTCCTTATGACGTTGATGAGAAAAAACATTGGTTCTGTTATATATTGTTTCAGTTAAAGTCTCAGTTTCCAAGAAGCTATCAACAACATTAAGGGAAGACTTAATTGTAATGTATTATGGGGTTTAAAATATATAAAAATTACATACATGTAAATATATGTAGGCCCTAGGATCATCATTAAAAGAATAAACATGTATAACTAACAAGCTAAAAAGAAAGTGAGTGGAAGGTCGAATGATTAGGAAAATGATTAATACAAAAGAAAACAAGAAAGGAGTATACAGAAAAAAAAGATAATTTGAGAAAACAAAATATGAGACAAATTTAAAAAATGATAGGTTAAAACCCCAATTACATTATGTATTATATAAATAGACTAAATGTTGCATTAAATAAAAAAGATTTTCAGATTACATTAAAAAACTAATCTGCTTATAAGGAATGAAGTTTAAATACAGAAACAAAAAAGATTGAAAGTAAAAGAACTGAAATAGATAAACCTGGTACATCAAAACAAAGTATATCTCTTAAATATAGCATTATATTAATAATTAGATTTTATTTTATAAGCCAATCTAAAAATAGTTTTCCTTTAATAGGTGAATAAGGTCATTTACATTTAAATTAATTATTCATCAGATATATTTTATTTCAGTTAAGTTAAACAATTTTATATTTTCTACATGTGTCACTATAATTATGGTGAGTGGTTCACTGTGTGTTCTGTTAATGTTTGTCTTTGTATTTCTTTTGCTATATAGGAAGAGTTGTATTTTTTTTTTGAAACAGTCTCTCTGTCACCCTGGCTAGAGTGCAGTGGCATCATCATAACTCACTGCAACCTCAAACTCCTGGGCTCAGGTGATCCTCCTGCCTCAGCCTCCCAAGTAGCTGGGACTACAGGCATGCACCACCATGCCTGGCTAATTTTTTTCCATTTTTAGTAGAGAGAGGGTCTTGCTCTTGCTCAGGCTGGTCTCGAATTCCTAAGCTCAAGTGATTCATCCACTTCCACTTCCCAGAGTGCTAGGATTACAGGTGTGAGCCACCGCACCCAGCAAGACTTGTATTCTTGCTCTGATATTATTCTCTGTATTAATATTCTTATATAATGCCCTTACATCTCTAGTTAGAGGTTGATGCAGCTGGTGGCTTTAAGTTAAATCCAATGCTCATCTACCATTCCAAAAATTATAAGGCTCTTAAGAATTATGCTAAATTAACTCTGCCTGTGCTGTATAAACTGAAAAACAAAGCCTGGATAACAGCACATCTGTTTATAGCATGGTTTACTGAATATTTTAAGCCCACTGTTGAGACCTACTGCTCAAAAAAATAATACTGCTCATTGACAATGGATCTCGTCACCTAAGAGCTCCAATGCAGATGCATAGGAAAATTAATATTGTTTTCATGACTGCTTACAAAACATCCATTCTGCAACTCATAGATAAAGGAGTAATTTCAGCTTTCAAGTCTTATTATTTAAGATATACATTTTATAATATGATAGCTGCCATGGGTAATGATTCCTCTGATGCAGCTGAGCAGAGTATACTGAAAATCTTCTGGAAATAATCTACCATTCTAGATGCCATTAAAAACATTTGTGACTCATGGAAGGGGGGTCAAAATATTGACATGAACAGTAGTTTGGAAGACATTGATTCCAACCCTAATGGATGACTTTGAGGGGTTCAAGACTTCAGAGGGGGAAGTAACTGCAGATGTGATAGAAATACCAAGAGAATTAGAATCATCTGTGGAGCCTGAAGACGTGACTGCCATCTGATGATAAAACTTGAGTGGAGGAATTGCTTCTTAGATGAACAAAAAAAGTGATTTCTTGAGATAGAATTTACTCCAGGTGAAGATGCTCTGAACACTGTTGACATGACAACAATCTAGAATATTACATAATTTTGTTGATAAAGCAAGGTTTGAAAGGATTGACTTCAATTTTAAAAGAAGTTCTACTGTGGGTAAAATGCTATCAAGAGAAATATTTTGTGGAAAAAAGAGTCAACAGATGTGGAAAACTTTATTGTTGTCTTATTTTAAGAAATTTCCACAGCTACTCCAACCTTCAGTAACCACCGCCCTGATGAGTCAGCAGCCGTCAACCTTGAGGCAAAACTTCCTATCAGCCAAAAAATTCCAACTTGCTGAAGGCTCAGATGGTCATTAGCATTCTTTAGCAATAATATTTTTTTTTGATGTAATGCTAGCCACGCTTAAGACTACTGTATAGTGTAAACATAACTTTTATATGTACTGGAAAATAAAAAAATTGCATGGTTCATTGCATTGCAATATTGTCTTTATTGTGGTGGTCTGTAACATAACTCGTGGTATCTCTGAGGAATGGCTGCACCGTATAAGCTGCTTTCTTTTTATGCTCTGTTTTCAATTCTCTGATGTACCAGGCTTTGGCTCTTTTCTCAGTATTCCTCCATTCAGGATACAACTGTCTCCTTCTGGTGGTAAGTCCTAATTGATATTATCTGTATTTCATTACTGCTAGGACCCATAATACATTATTATGTATTCTGCACTCTTCTGCACAATCTTAGACCCTTGGCCCTGGTCTGTAAAATGATAATTTTTTATGTGTTAATTAAAATTTCAATATTCTCTGTCTGCTATTATCATAGGTTATTGGTGGCTTTATTTGTTCTTCTTGTTGACATGCATGTTTTGGGGGGAGTACATGTGGGAGAATTTGAAAATAGGTGCCCACAGTTAGCCTGTGGGAAACCAGAAGCTCTATTTTTTTTTAAGCTGTGATGTTTGAAGGTAGGAAGACTGAAGATGTATCTGGAAAACCCTGGGATTGCATAATTAATAGTTTAGCATTCATACTTTATATGATAATTTTATATTTTGTTAAAAAAGTTCTGTCTGAGGCTGAAACTATGAACATTTTTTCAGCATTTTTCGGCACCTAGATTTAGTTCTTCAGCATCAGTTAATTTGAAAGTAATTTGGTAGTTCATTTTTTATATTCATCTTTAATTAAAGAAGAGTGAATTCGCTGATTTTTAAAGACATAATCTCAGATATCAGACAGATGGAATTAAGGAAACAAGAAGTTTTATTCCCCTCATCCTCTGTTGTATTCTAATGCTGGGATTTTGTCTTGTGGCCGTCAGTGAATCATTTTTAACTCCAGTTTCCCCGCATGAAAGATAAAATGACTTTTTGATAAAAAAGCCATTTCTCATCTTTGAGGATTATTTATTTCTTTTATGTTTCCTCAAATATTTTTATAACCTATGTAGAAGAATTCTACTAGTCAACAAAGAGAAGTTTTTACGGGTATTTCATTTTCACCTGAGCCATTCAAATATCATAATCCTATATGCTTTCTGCTTAAAAAACAAACCTCCCAATTAACTCTTATAAGAAAATGTTAAAAACAATCTCCTATTTTTTAAAAAAATATCATCAACGGTTTCTACAAGAGATCCTCATTTTTCACAATAATGTACATATATTTTCCCTAGTTACACATTAAAATTTTAAATTTTCATTATCTTGGCCACCTAAGGATGATTGAAAAGAATGAATAATTCTAAGTTATGAAAGTTTTTTAAATAAAATATTATAAAATCTAGGTTATTTGATCTGATAATTTAATTTTTTCTAAAACTTCTCATGAAATTAAAGTTTATTATTTCAGAATATTATAACGTTCTTTACCTTTTGAGAAATATAGATTGAGCACCTACTACTGTATAAACCAGATCTTTTTCTAGATGCAGGAAATGTGAAAACAAATTATATAGAGAAGACCCTCGAGTTTACGAAGAAAACAGAGATCAGATAAACAAGTAAATGGATTTATGGATAGATAAACTAAAATATATCAGACTGTGGTAAATTTTTGTTTAAGAACCAAAATAAGGTGTAAAATGATAAAATGGCTAGGTTAGATTGGGTGGCTAAGGTGCAAAACTTTACAAGAAATGGAAACAGAAAGATAGCGAGTATTGCCCGAAGAAAGCTGGGGGTGAAGAGAGTATTTTTTTGTTTTAAATTTGAGCCTCAGATTACACTAAGTTAATATTTATGTAGGTAATAGTTGAAGATAATTTCAGAATCTGGTGATTATCTAAAAATACTTTATTGACTGAATCATTTGTCTTTGGAAAACTCTGTTGGCTCTTTTGGTTATGAGTTCTCGTACTGAATACAAATAGTCATGTGGTTTCAAGGAAACTGTGCTCTCTTTGAAAGAAATACTTCCCTAAGGATAACTTTTCAGCACTAGCAGCTGGGTAGCTCTCTAGTTTAATTATAAGAAGTACTGAAGCAAAGAAAATATGGTGTCTGCCTCTGCAGTCTTCCAAATGGTCCTTGAGACTCTTACTGTGCAATGAAGAAGATAAGGTGTCTGTTAGTTGCCCAGTGTTAAGGTCTTCTGAACTATCTTGTTGTACCTCACCATGTTTACAAAATAACATGCAAAACCATCTGCCACAGCAAAGAAAGAACAGCAATTTTCCTCAACTAAAGCCCAAATAAGCATAATTAGGTACATAATTGCATGTGTGTGCATTATAAACTCCATGTTTAGATGAAGGAAAATGATACAATTTTGTGATATGGCTAGTTGTATCTTTTTCTAAAAGTTATGTTGATGATTCTCCTACAATGAGGAATAACTAACGCTTATTGAATGACAGAGTGCTCCATCTAGATGTTCAACACTGCTCAAAATATTTAATAATTGATTGACCACTCAATGGGAAGGAAGGGCTCAGTTATGCAAAGTAGAAGGAAGGTATGGATAAAAAGTGCTCTGTGCTGGGGAGCCCAAGAGAGACAAATAAAAATTAAATATCTGAGCATATGAAAGTAGGGACAGACATTCAAAATCACAAGGAAATAACTTGAAACTAAAGGAACTGTGATATAGAATGAAAGGGAGAAAGACATAGGTAATAATTAATTTTAATAATAGTTTATTAAGTCATAAAGAAAATACAAGCTTAAATATATATATTATAATTTTGAGGGTTATACACTAGAATAAAATTAGAATGCATCACTTTTGAATGTCTGAGGGAAATGGAATGTAACAGCCACAATAGCAGCAAAATAAACAAAAAACAACAAGAAAACTATCAATGCAAAATGATAGAAAAAAATAAGAAAACATAATAAACAGAAAAATAATAAACATAATAAAATGATAAGATAAAATGCCAAAAAATAATTTTAAATATCCATCATTAAATAACATTAATGGGATAAATTGTCCAATTCAGAGACCGTCTCAGGTTTGGATAAACAAATTATTGATCTACTTCCTGGATTAAGGAGACACATTTAAAGCAAAATGTGATGTAAAGTTGGGAAAAAAGTATTGAAAAAGGAATTTCAGGCAAATACTAACAATGAGAAAATTGATGGGGATATTTTAAAATCAGGTAAATCAAAATTCAAATCAAATGCTTTGAGCTAATGAGAACAAAGAAACATGTTTTATAATGAAAAAGTACAATCTGCTGAGAAGATGCAATAGGCCTTTAGACCATCATCACTTCTTGCCTTTGTTAATTCAATGGTCTCATAACCTTAGCTACTTTTCTTGCACCCTTGCCTGTATACATCCTATTTTGAAGAGAAAAGTCACATTTTAAAACATCACTCCTTTAATCACCCTTCCATTGGGTCTCAAATTCATTCCATGCAGAAGCCAATTCCTTACTTGCACTTTCAAGTCTCTAAGAAATCTGCCCCAGCTCCTCCATCCTTGGTACCTCTCTGATAATCTCATCTCTTACCACGCTCCCTGTGGCTCACTCTGCACCAGCCCAGTGACCTCCCTGCTATCCTCAGACATGCCCCTGTCGCCCTCCCACCCACGTCCTTTGCACTAGCCACTCCATCTGCCTGTTACACTCTGCCCCCAGAAATCCACATCACTAAATCCTTCAGGTTTGCCACCCTATTTAAAATTGCTAACTGCCCTTCCCCTCCAAACTCCACGTGCCTAATTTCATTTACTATATCTCTCATTCATTGGTTTTATAAAAACATTATATTAGCTACAGGAGAGCAAACAAGGGGTGTGGACTTAATATTGGCTGTCTAAGGTTGTCAGAATCAGCACAGGATGAGATCTGTTGAATGATGCTGTGTCAGGAATACTTCTGTGCTCTGCCCCCCAAAATTTCTTTGAACTACATGAGTGACTATTCAAAGCCAAAATTGCCACTAAGTATAAAGAAAAAAGTTGTTTCTTTTTCCAAAGCTTGCTATTAATCAGAATGAAATATAAATCTACGCACTTAAAGAAGAAGGGAAAGAAAACTCTTTGATCAGTAAGGTCATCATTTGAGTTGCATTTTGAAGATGATTCAGGAATTTTTGGAAGATGTAAACAGGTATTGAATAAAATACAGTTTCTTTGAAGTCAATTAAGAGTGTGGATGAAAGCAAGGGAATACAAATGTGCATTAAAAATTGAAATGTCACATGTAAAATATTTTAATAAATTTTTAAAAATTCAAATTCCATTTCAATTCTTTGCCTCTTTGAGTTTTTGCAATTTTATGCCTAAGAAAACCCAGAGTAAAAGAACTTGATGTTCAAACTTTTACATGGTATACTTGCAAAGAAAATGAGAAAAACCTGTGCATACATATATGTGTACCTCCTTTCTTTGTGATTTTAAGAATGCATAGTTTTATTTGTTTTGACATTATTTTTCTTCTATATATTCAATGCTTTACTATCCCATCTCTGGAAACAAAATGAATCCATTCAGATGTTTAGAATAATATGTGTTACAGTGTTAATTATGGAAATTATTTTGATATGAATCTGGTTTTGAAAGATTGTACTGCCAAAGGAGAAATCCATTGGAATATATAAATCAAGGCCTAATTCATAGACAGTCTATACATATAAGGGGAGCAGTGTGAAGACTGCCGTGATTCTAATGGTAAGAAATTCCATTCATTACTTCCCAAATACTCAGCAACACCACAGAAAGATGCTTTTTACCTCATGGTAAACAAAAAGCAAGATCCAAAATTTGAGTACCCTCTGGGTGAAACTGTGTAATATTATGTTCTCACAAAGTATCATTCTTCTTGTTTAGTCCTTCACTGTCTATTTACATCATGTTATATATTGTATCTGATCACCTCTTGGTGAAATAGTGAACAAAACTTACAAAACAGTGAGTGACACCACTGTGAAGTTAGCCAGCGTTACCAAAGCATCAATTCTTAAAGAATTTGCTTAGGTGAGTGCTTTGGCTTGAATGTGTCTTCCAAAATTCAAGTGTTAGAAATTTAATCCCCAATGCAACAGTGTTGAGAAGTGGGACATTTAAGAGATGACTCTGTGTGATAAGGGTGCTACCCTCATTAATGGATTGGTGCCCTTATTAAGGGAGTGGTTTAGCTATGTCAAGAGTAGATTCTTTATAAAAGGTTGAGTTCAGTCCCCTTCTCCTCTCTCTCTCTCTCTCTCTCTTTCTCCCTCTCTCATGCACATGTGTGTACGTGTTCTCCTGCCCTTCCACATTCCCCTATGGGATGGCGCAACAAGAATGTCCTTGTTATATTAACCCCTTGACCTTGGACCTTCCAGCCTCTAGAACTGTAAGAAATAAAGCTGTGTTCTTTATAAAGTATCCAGTCTCAGAGCACTTTATAAAGCAGCACAAAACAGACTAAGACAGTAAGATATAGGCACTTAAATGATATAATTATTATCATAAATTATATACTCCATTGTCTTCCTGCCAATGCAATTATTGTTGAAATAATTAGAAGTTTCCTAAGTGGATGTTCACTGCCAGAATAAGGTACTAGTTAGATTCATGATTAGCTTTTAAATTTTAATTACCTCACTTATTTGAACAAATGTTTCTTACCTGTTATATAAAAAGAACTTGTAAAAAGGTATACAAAAAACAATGAAGAGGCTTAAGTTACACCCATAATTATATGCATGCATAAGCCACTGAAATTGTTGATGCAGGCAGGAGAAAACATAATTTTAAAAGTTCTAGTAGTACCATATGGTGAACAATTTGCAGAAATTGCAGAACATCATAAGCATATGGATCTATTCCACATGGTCTGAAGCAATTTTAGGGGCAAAGTATATCATATCAAAGGGCATGCTCTTTTACGTGCCAAAATAGAGCAATATTAAATATTTTTGGCTTGAATACTATGGTATTGGTGGTGGTGTATATGTGTGTGAATGTGTAAAAGAGAGAGAGAGCAATAAAAAACTGATGATTTAATTAAAACCAAGTATATACATTATACATATTTAATTTGACTCTCAGGAGATGATCATGTCACAGCTGACTGGCAGAGACCATGGTTTTGATTTCCGTATTCTTAAGATTCCTCCAGTAAAAGAAGCCAGTAACACAGAACAGAAATTATGGCTTTTATTATAATATATTTTAAATTTTGATTTAGCTATTTTTTAAGAATCTTAACTAGTCAATGTTTAATTCACGTTTCATTTTAGCTTATTAGTGTATATTTGATTTATTTGAACTATTTTTCTTTCTTGTATCACTCATATTTGTAATATATTTCATTAATGAATAATAAATTATTCAGAAAGATTTGACACCAAGTTTTTTTAGGTTAGTAATTTTTTGTGAAACTCCTCGAAAACCTTTTCTACTAGACACTAAATGCCTAGTAGACATTTGTTAGTTACTACAAGACCACATTGATAAGCTTAGTATTTAGAGCAGTGGACATTTTCTAAACACAGAGTGTGTTAAAGATACATCAGGTGTTTTTTATTTTAATTTTTCAAATTTAGTGGTCTTTTCACAAAATGGAAGCCCCTTGTGCAGGAGAGTAAAAATACGAGGAGTATCATGATTTCTAACCAATATATTTGCTACAAGTTTCATCATTACACTTAAGGAAATTCACATTAACATTTTTTGCAATCATTTCTCCAATTTTTGAGGTCTGATTTCTGTTTCTATTCCTAGATCTCCATCTGCTTATGCTTTAAATACTTTTTATAACCTGTCTAAAACAGTTGTATTTTTTAAAAAGTATCTCATCAACTCAAAGGATATTAGACCTACAAGGACCACTGAAAATATTCTATCTCAGAAGAATGTTTTTCCACCTGACACATCTGAGGGCTATATCACACTTCTTTTTTTTTAATTTCAGAATATTATGGGGTACAAACATTTTGGTTACATAAATTGCCCTTGTACTATTAGAGTCAAAGCCACAAGTGTACCCATCCCCCAGACAGCATGCATTGCACCCATTAGGTGTGAATTTACCCAATTCTCCTCCCCGGCACCTGCTAGATTTCCAATGAATGCTATTTCCATATGTGCATATAAGTGTTGATCTATCAGTTTCAATTTAATGGTGAGTACATGTGGTGTTTGTTTTTCCATTCGTGTGATATTTAACTTAGAAGAATGGTCTCCAGTTCCATCCAGGTTAATACGAGAGGTATTAGTTCACCATTTTATTTTTTATAGCTGAGTAGTACTCAATGGTATACGTATACCACATTTTATTAATCCACTCATATATTGTTGGGCACTTGGGCTGTTTCCACATCTTTGCAATTGTGAATTGTGCTGCTATAAACATTCAAGTACAGGTGTCTTTTTATAGAATGTCTTTTTTTCCTTTGGGTAGATGCGCAATATGGGATTTCTGGACCAAATGGTAGTTCTACTTTTAGCTCTTTGAGGTACCTCCATGTTACTTTCCACAGAGGTTGTACTAGTTTGCAGTCCCACCAGCAGTGTATGAGTGTTCCTATCTCTCCACATCCACGCCAACATTTGTTGTTTTGGGATGTTTTGCTAAAAGCCATGCATAAAGCCATGGAATTAGAGGGAAAATGGGAGAACTAGGCTTCAAAGCAGCTCCAGGCTCTCACCTTAAGAAATGAAGACATTCTTCCACCGCCAGTATGAACCAGAGCAACAGGTCATATGTTACTCTGCTAAAGAGTCCAATTCAGCCAAGTGGGGGTCATGTGTCCATCCTTTGGCAAGAGTGGAATGGGGCACCCTGATCAGGAGTCCCACAAAGACTGAGGAAGGATTGGTTTCCCAAAGAATAATTAGGGTGGTGTTACCCTAGGAAGGAAGGATGGTGGTGGACAGATAAAGCAATACCTATCCACAAAAGCCGCCTTCTTGAAAGAAGTATTACTCCAGTACAGTCTTCAAAGCCTGTGTTCTGTGCCTGTCAGTGCTAGTATAATTTCTGGATGCCTGCACAGTGGTCACAGCAGAAATTCTCTTCCCCAGCTCATCCCACCCTCCCACTTGTGTCATCTTTGTACCCAACAGATGGAATAAAGCACACAAGGGAGGTGGGATTCCTGGACAGAAGCTTTGCAGAAAGGAATAAAATAAGAGTGAAGAAATACTGAACAGAACACATTTAACATTGAAGGGGAAGAATTTGTGGGAATTCATGCCAATTCTTCTCTGTTCTCCAAGAGCATTTACTGAGGAGAACGTATAGGAAAGTTGGAGCTGGTGGGAAACAGATTAGAAGTGAAAGAAAAGTTGCCTAGAAGCTTATCACACAGAGATGAACACGAGACGAGTGTAATGATCGGGCCAGGTGTCTAAACAATCTTCTCCTCATCAGCTCTTCTTCCCATGAGACCAAATGAAAGCGCCAGAAACTGGAATTGAGTGGCAGGGAACCAAGTGGGAGTCATGAACTCTCAAGGGACCGAGGGAAGGGATGGGAAGTTGTGGTGAGAAGAGTTTTCATTCTGGTTATGGGGTCCAGGTGGAACGTAGCCCCTGAAGGAGCTGAAAGAGGCTGGGGGATGGAACGGCTCAGTGACTGGGAGTTGCTGTGTCTCTGGGTGTGTGGGGACATAGCCACAGGTGGCCACGGCAGGTTGTGACCACAGGGAGGACTTTCAACATTCAGTATTCAGATGTTGAGTCTATGGGTGGCTGCCTCGTGTGTGTGGCTGAGTTGAGCTGGACCTGTAGTTGGTAGGACAGGAGCAAAGTCTAAACTGGGAAAAATAGTTACCCTCTCAGTTTTAAGAAAATATCAGAAAAATATGAATATAAAATTCAACGCTGATAATTGATGCTATTGTCTTGAGTTGCACCTAGCAATCAAATTACATTGGCACTCTGGCTAGAAACTCCATTTTAAAGTTCTTTTCTGGGAGGGTTTTGCTTTTAATCTGCATATATTAATGCACTATGCTATGAAAAAACACACTTACTGAAGAGAATTTTAGCCCTGCGCCTGACTAATTCAGTATTCCATTTTTTAAAAGCTACAAAATGGGAGAAAAGTGACAAACCAACTGCCTGGAATGCTAAAGGGTCAAGGCAGTTATGAAGCTGCCAATCCTGAGAGCCAGATTCCGTGGCGTGAGATGCAAAAGCGTGTTTTCCTATGTGAAGTGCAGCAATGCGGTTTTACAGACTTCTTTAGGATTTGGTACTATTGAAAACCAGAATAGTAACACAAGCTAGAAAAGCTAAGTAGGAGCCAGCTAAGGAAAAAGCTAAATTGAAATAAGTGAAGAGCAACTAAAACCTCTGGGAAATCTTATCTACACTCTGAGCTACACGCCCACTCTGACAAGCTTCCTAAGCTTCTCGGCAACATCCACACGTCTTAGCATCGCCTTAGCCAAAGCCAGCCTGCTTAGCTGCGAGAGAAACTTCAGCCATTAGGGGAACAGATTCAGGTCCTCAACAAAAGTAATTTTTCTGTCCTCTGCACATCCTGTAGTAACGCTTTTTGTAGTTTTTTTTTTAAATTATTATTATCGTTTTATCTTTCTTTTCACTAGATGCACTTACTCTGGAAATATAATGACAGTTCAATTAATTAATTAATATTTCCTATAACCGCTAAACATAAATTACATTCAAAATATTGCTGGTTTGCCTATTGTGTAACAAATCACCTATATTTTAATAACATAAAAATAAAACTATATCCTGTAATGCCCTAAACTTGTAAGTAAATGCATTCAAAACAGTTTTTTCTCAGGAAATATGGGACAACTTACTCTGAAATATAAATACCCTTATCTAGGCTAAAATCTGCTATGTACAAACTGTTCCTATAGAGGCCACACTCAGCTACCTGCGATCTGTCTCCCTGTGTACCCTCATTCTTCAGGCGTTCTGCCATTCCTGTATTTGCCTGCTTGGTTTTTAATTCCTGCAAGTCATTGACACCCTGGTTGCTCAATATGTTCTACTTCTGGGTAATACGAAGGATTCGTGAGAACTGGAGCTATATATATCTATATAAAATCTTGTATGAAACAAAAGCTGTAGTCATAGTGGTCAAGTTTTCATAAGAAAAAGCATTGAGAAAACTCTGAGTTGTGATACCAGGCATCATCTAACTTCATTCCATATTTAATATGATCATAAATACTAGAGAATCTAGCACCAAATCTGCATTTAATAAAACCAACTACCCGCTTTCAGAAGGACATGCAGTCTTCCCTGGGGATGTTGTATCCTAAAGTCATGCGTTCACATGGGAAGAAGATAGCAACTCATTTGGGGTCTCTAAACATCGTTTTGGATTTCTCCCTTTGCCGACAATTGCAACAGTGACCCCTCTTTAAGGGAGCAGGATCAAGACTGTGGTTTCAGGGTCTGGAGCTGGATGAGGGTAGTGATGATGTTCAGATACAGGGCACAGAGCCAAGCGGAGCCAAAGTCAGGCTTCTGGAGTAAGGCAGGTGCGAGAAGCAAGTGACTATGTAAGTCTAGGGGCAAAGGCGGAGAGGGAGAGCAGGGTCCGAATGAACATCCTCGCACTTGCGGCTGCAGAAGCAGAAGCAAATGGGCTGGGAGCCTGGGGAGCTACCTGAGCAGCTAACTGGGAGGATGTGGCCCTCTACAGAGTGTCTGCCGCAGAGCTCGTGGGAGGCGGAGGAGTTATGATGGCTTCTGAAAGGTTTAGTCAGGAACAAAGTAGTCATGAGCATCACAGGTACATTTTTAGAATCAAATAAGATAATGTACGCGACAGTACTTTTTCAAGTGTGACACAAATGGGAGGTGTCATTATCATCACTAACATCATTACCATCATCACGAAGCCCTGAACACCTAATAAGTCTATATGCTAGAAAAGAATGGATAAAAAAAAAAAAGGTAAGAACCTGATTCTTTACCTAATCACGTAGAAGCTAAATATCAGGCACAGATATAACTGGAAGTAAAAGGATTTAATTAATATGTGCAAACCCTAAATTAAAAATGTATCTCATGTACACATTTAGGGAAATTTTATGTTAGTGATGGAAGGCTAAAGTAGGTACATCTGTGGGCCTATCATGTCAAAAATTATCAGAGAAAGTCCAGCAAGGAGAAATTACAGGAATTACAGGATGGAGTCGGGGTTGAGGAGGAAAGTGCCGTCCAGAAGAATTTCACATCCAAATTGGACTTGCGGGTCAAAGGATGGAGAACAGCAAGAGAGTAAATGGGATGTTTGTGTAATAGGATGTTAAAACAGGACTCTTTGCCTCAGTGTGGGCTGAAGATTCAAAGAAAGAGGGCAAAACAGAGGTGATAAGTACCGCTTTAATACTTGAGAGTATGATAGATCCTCTACGTAGGAAGTAGGAAAGAAGTAAAGATGGGCCAAAAAAATAAAAAAAATCTAGGGATATTTAGGAGGTTGAATTTGACGATGTAGGAGAGGGATGTGTGTGTGATAATTCCCCACATCATGCAGAGACAGACGGGAAGCTTACCTTAGAAATCCAGAGTTTATGAGGTACAGGGACTGGTACCAAATCCACACTGAACAAAGCCAAAAGGCAAAAGACTGTGGCTGGCCAGCGTGGTGGAGTAGAAAGGGCTGCTCTGGGAAGTGGCTGCATTTGTGGTTAACACGGAGGGAGGTGGCCTGGAGTTATTCTGACCCTGTCCAAGGGGAACACCTGGGGGCGGGGGATAGGACAGGCAATGCCTGTGCCACACTAGGGCAGTACCAGTCAAGCCCCTGCCTTTACCAGGCCTCTCTCCCATCCAGCCCATCTCTAAAAAGAAGGGAGAAGCAACCTAGAGAAAGACTGCAGGAGGAGGAGCAGGGAAGGGAAATTTGGCAATCCACCACGCCTCTCCCTTCTCCTCCTGTAGGCTGCCGAGCCCAGGAGGAAAAAGCACGTAAATGATCCAGTCTAGTAGCAAGGAGTCTTTCATCTGAAAATGTATTTGTTATTCATGTCCCCGAGGCCTTACAACTACGGCCAATGGATAGAAGTTACAGGGTAATATTTTTGTCTCAATATAAGAAAGGGCATTCTTAAATATAATATATGCATCAGAATTCACTGAATTTCATCACATGAAGAGTTCCTTAGCGTCATGGTAAGAACATACTATTTCCAGAAGGGTTGCGTGGTCACACTGAGTGCTGAAGGGGCTCTTGGTGGAGACACGTAGAGATGATTCCAGCATGGGCTGCAAGGTCGACCACATGTCTCTGAGGTCTTTCTAATTTGTCTACTGCTAAGATTCTATGAGTACAGTTCATAAAACTTGGTTTCTGCCTTCCTGCAAGTACTGTATCTCACTTTACAGGGCATGGTGATAATTTCAAACTACATAACAAAACTTGAAGTCTTCATTATGTAAAGTTGTCATAAACCTTTAATGTCCCCTCTGAATGCTTTTGAAAATAATTTGGCTTGCTCTTTGCTCTTAATTGGGAATCATGCTTTGAAATACAGCCAGGCAGCTGAGTTTATTACAAAGCTTCCTCCTTGACTTCCTTGTCTCCCTCCAGACAGTCTCTGTGTTTAACAGCATCATTTTATTAAATTCATCCTGTAAAGTAACCTTCAAAATGAGAATTGTTTTTCCCTGATGCCCTGTGTTATGCTTACGCTATTCCTTCTTCACCATCACTGTTGGTTTCACCAATCTTAGCGAAATATTGTAGAAAATTGATAAGACATAAAGAGCAGACCCCACATTTGTCACTGTATCTAAATTACCACAGAATCCTGTGTGGCTTCCAAGGTGGAAGTGACTGGGGGACTGGAGGCGGGCTCAGGGGCACCAGCCAGGGAGGACCCCGGATGCTGTCCCCTCCTTCTGTTGCCTTTGCAACAGTCACAGGCAAAGCCTACCATCTCAGGGCCTGTTGGGAAAACACATTTTGCTGCGTCCTATAACTATGACAAGCACAACAAGATGCTCATTTATTTAGCATGACAATTCTGACAGAAGTTATACCTTTCTCCCTGTTGATAGAGGCAATGGAGTGGATAAGAAATGAACAGCAACTCAAGCCTCAATCAACTTGTCGAATCCCTCAGTAAATAAATACATTCCGAGTTCTGGTTATGTCTTGAGCACAGTTCTGGGCTCTATGGGAGAGGCAAAATGCATATCACCCATGATCCCCATGCTCTAACAGATTATAATGTAATCTTTATTATAGATTATAACCTAATCTATAATTGATTCTTGTCAAAACCAAAATCAATGTTCAAGAACAATGCTAAGGGCTACTGGAATTCAGTAAAAGGGAACAAGTAATCCCATTTTTATCTACAGAATCAGTTAGATATGTGACATACCTTCTCTCTCAATTTCTTTTCCCAATGGATGGACTTGATTTGACAAGCTTTTGTAAGATGTTTGACATTTCAGATCCATCTATTGAAGACATTTGTTAGGAATATGCATATATTATGTGTACTTTGATATCAACTCTGTCTTGATTTAAAATTGTTTATTGTATGTATAATCTAAATAACATACGTGTGCCAGCATTGCCAAGGTGAGGATGAAATCCTTCATCAGGTCAACGCTGTGCCTGTGAAGGTGTTTTTAGGGGTTACACCCTCCCCTTGCTCTATTTCTACTATTGCAGAAAGAGGCAGGGTGTTGACGTCACACAGACATGAATTCAAACTCCAACTTCACTACCTACTGTTGTATATTCTTGGGCAAGGTACTCATCCTCTTTGAGTATTCATATAAAGTAACATATAAAAAATTCTTAACATATGTGGGTCAATGATTTTTGAAGCTGATTGATGGTACATGGGGCATCATTGTACTATTACGTTTGAAATTTTTCTAATAAAATGATTTTAAAATGCCTGGACTGTATGTTCTAAAGTGCCTCAAGCACCCTCATATCTGTTATTTTCCACTTCCAAACTTGATTGGTTTCTTTTATGATCTCTGTTACACTTACCACCTGCACTACTATTATAAAATTGATCCTGTTTTGCCTATAAGTGCATTTGAACTGTTTCAGGTAATTATGGCTCAGCTCTTTGTATAATTAGATATTTAGCAAATATGTTTTGATGATGATTTTTTGCATCTTTAAATCAATCAAGTCATTATGCCAGGAGCAGTATCAAGGAAAACTTATCATAGTTGCACCTTTCATATATCAATTCAAAAATAGACTTATTAGAAAATGTATAATCCTGTCATCATAGAAAGAGCTGGTATCTTTTATATTCACAAGACTTGAGTACTGGTCACTAACTAGTAAGTGACACTGGTCAAGTAGTCCTTCTGGCTTCGGTGTCAAAATTGACAACCTTTAGTATCCACTTCTGTTATTCTATTGCCCACATTCTCATAGAAGAAATGTGAACAATCATCAGACTCTCCCTAGTTTATATAATGGATTAAAGATTCTGCATTCCTTCCACTTCTTAGCTTCCTTTATCTCATATTTCTTGTTGTTTCCTAGGTTCCACATTATCTAAATATTGAGTTGAAATTGTGACTTCATCAGAGAGAACTGGTCAGCCTCTCTGCTGAAGCTGTGTGAAATATACTGTTCATAACACAAATTATTTTTAATGGGCCACATCTTTAGAAGTGTGGCTAGGGAGAGTCACAAGTAATAGCAGGTGCTGCAAATGAGAGCACAGTTTTAAGCTTTAAGCTCCTCAAGCATAGAACATTTGTTTGAAATTTTAAAATCCAGGCAGTACTTTAGATAGCATTCAACATCTATGCAGAGCATAATTAGGTACTGCATTTGGAGTTAGGTAAAGGGACCAACATTTATTGAATGCCTACCAAGGTGCTTTACATATATGTGAACTTTGTATACATCAAAAGGGATACATACATAGATATGGAACAAGATATTTTCTAAAGACATAAAACATTGTACCTAAGCTACAAAGTAATGAAATCAATTTTTTTATCAGCATTTCCTAGACTTGTTTTTTTAAGTGAGATGATGTAACAAGAGTTAGTCAACTATAGTGCTCCACAGACATATGGCATTATGGCTTGTATCAATTTGTTTTTCTTAGTGCTTCAAAGGAGAATTATTAATAACACTTTTATTCTGGTACTTCTTTTGCTTTTCTAAGACTAGAATTAAATATGTCTGTATATAATCACCTCTGATTTTCTGAAAATCAGGGAAAGGATGAGAGAGAAATTTTGTGACACTGGTATTTGCTGTGCTCTGAATGTTTGTGTACCCGCCAATTTATATGTGGAAAGATAATCCCCAAGGTGACAGTATTAGAAGGTGGGGTCTTTGGGGGGTGATTAGGTCATGAAGGTGGGGCTCTCATGAATGGAATTAGTGCCCTTATATCACAAAAGAAGCCTGAGG
The DNA here is from genome assembly GCF_020740605.2 of Lemur catta. Classification (NCBI taxonomy): domain Eukaryota; kingdom Metazoa; phylum Chordata; class Mammalia; order Primates; family Lemuridae; genus Lemur; species Lemur catta. Next base: position 129,910,664 of record NC_059129.1, on the reverse strand, counting down.
GAACTTGTTTGTGTCCTTCTGCCCTTCTGACATGTGAGGACTCAACTAGGAGGAGTCCTCTATGAAGCAGAGAGCCCTCGCCAGACACGGAGTCTGCTGCCGCCTTAATCTGGGACTTCCCGGCCTCCAGAACTGTGATAAGTAAATCACTGTTGCTTACAAAATATCCAGTGTAAGGCATTTTATTAGAGCAACCTGAATGAAGACAGTGTTGCATTGTCTTCTTTGCTGTTGTGTGCTCAGCAGATGTCTGTTTAAAATTGTGTTAGATGGTTTCTGAAGGGAAGGGAGGGCCCACTCAAATGAGTAATAGAGAAGAATTTGACACCATTAAGGAAAACAAATGAGGACAGAGGAGAGGGTATGTAATGAAACCCAGAGAGGGTAACGTAACTGCAGGCGGAGGCCTGACAGCAAAAGTGGTCTACGGTACAGAATGCAGCCAACTAGTCTCCATCTGGCAGGGAGGAACCAAGGGGAATCAATTCTTGGGCTTCACTCCCCTCGTCTATTTTGTTGTCCTGCCTGTGTCCCACACTAGCTAAATGCAAATCGAAGCCAGGCAGGAAGGGAGCCCAGTGGTGCAGCTCATACTGTCAGCCTCCTGGGGCAGAGGGCAGAATGGAGAAGAGTAGAGAACGGGTTGAGGGTGGGCAATGGAAAATACACAACTCAACATGTCGTGTTATTTCTATAATGGCAAAATAACCCCAAAGGTGTGCAGTAGGCACAGAAACCAGAGACATTGGGGCTCATATCTGGCAGAGTCTCCGATTTAAGACAAAAAGGAGAAATAAGGGATTATGCCCTCAAATGGTGTGAGGGTAAGGAAGTAAGTTTTATTATTTTTAATAATGAAAAGGTACTTTAAGCTCCAAAGCCAATATTAAAGGTATAACTATCTTATGTCATTGTCATTTAAACTGGTTAGATAAAACTTCATAGCTATTTACCTATACATACATGTGATCTTACCCAGGAGATATTGAAAAATCATCCTAAAAACAAGCTTCAGCCAAACTGACAGCATTCTTTCTATATCCATGCATAATTTCTTGACTTGTTGATGATATTTTTTAGAATAACTTTAGTAGCCTTAATCTATGTCTGATATGAATAAAATTTCTTATTTTATGAAATTTTCATATTTTAATAACCAGCATGACTCTAAAATATCTTTTCTATCTGAATCATATAATTTATTTAAGGCTTTAAAGGAGAATAATTTTTAGACTTACAGAAAAGCTGCTAAATGGCATTTTAGTTTAGTTCATGCAGTACATCTATAATTTTATATTGTGATAAGCACCCACAATTATAGGAAAGCTGTTAATTTTCTTATGTTTTGCATAGGTATGTGTGCAGAACTTGTGGTAAATATGCATTTATGCTGTAGCCTTTTTATTTAATTTGCTCTCATTATGTCAATGTGAAAAGATAACCCTATAAAAATATTCCTAAATGGTATGGCTGATTTCAGAGTCTCTTCCAGGATTCTGTAGGCCCTGACAGGTGTCTCTTAGTTCATGCCCAGAGATCATATTTTGCCTAAGGCAGGTACTATGCCCAATTTAGTTTAAATGCCTAAGATTGCTCAAATTAAAGCAAATGTTTTAAATAATTTTAGTGCATTTCAGTTGTCTCAGTGCAGTATAGGCAGATTTATAAATATAGTTTCATCAGAAGCAAGTCTCAAATGTTCCTTATCATCTTTACCAGTCAAGCAGTTTTCTTTTTCAGATTTGGAAAAATTTATAGCCAAAGGCAGGGGTTAGTGAAATATAACCCTAGGTTCAGCCAGGGATCACAATCTCAGCCTCTGCACACTTGGCATTGCCACGGGCATGATACTGCTTTTCCCAGCACTTACCCAACTCCTGCCCAGTTGAGCTTACAGTCAAGTCTCCAGTCTTTTTTTGGACAAATGATTGCTTCTTCTAGACCCGTGCTCCTCTAACTTGAGCACGCAGAAGAATCACCTGAAGGGCTTGTTAAAACATATCTGCCCCGAGTTCTGATTCAGGAAGTCTGAAATGTGGCCCAAGGATTTTCTGATAACTTCCCGAGTGACGCTGTTGCTGTTGGTTGGGGTCTACACTTTGAGAACCATTGCTCTCACCCACCCCTGGGAAGTTTTCTAACCCTAAGCCAACACCAGTCAAAGATTATTGCTGTACTCATATATCTCTGAGGCATTCCGTTTCCCTAGAAAATCTACTGTCTCTGACCAACTGTCCTTATTTGCATTGCTTCACATCATCTGCCTGGCTATTCCATCTTATCTGACAACTTGGTGGCTGTCATTCGAGGAAGAAATTCTAGTCAAATTAAACGCAGTTCTTATGCAATGTGTAAAGCACTTGCTAGAGCATTTTATCAGACATCACTTTTACTACCACTGTCACGTGTAACGGTTTCCTCCTTAACAATGGAAATTAAATTACAGTGGATGATGCAGTTTCAACAGCAGCACCCTTCTTCTGAAGCACTGCCAGCAGAACTGTAGATTCTGCAGTTCTGTAGAACTAGCATTATGTTAATTTTTTGTATGTAAAAAGAAAAAGGTTATTTGAGGTTGCTTCAGTATTATGCTAGATAATGTAAAAACTTGCATGATCGCTTTGCCATGGCTACCTTCTAGTTGTGGAAGAAGAACTAAACTAGTGACTTTAGTTCATTTTAAAACTAATCAGATTTAAAAACAAATAATTTGGTTGTACACAAAGCAGCAGCCTGTGACTGTTGTCTGTGAATGTCATTTCAACAGAAAAGATGCTTGCATTAATAATCTGAAAAAAATTATTTGTATATTTGTATGGTGTTAAAAAATATAAACAGAGTTTAAATAACATACAACGTGTGTGTGTGTGTGTGTGTGTGTGTGTGTTGGGGTATCTCCATTATTAAATATTTTCCCTGAAGAATTTTTAATAAGCAGTTAATGTTCATGAATGGTCAATTCCAAACGATATTGAAGGAATAGTAAGATTGAGGGGAAGTTGTAAAATGGGTATAACCACTCATACAGCTTACAATAAAATAAAATAATTATAAATAAATTATAGGAAACAGCTTTTCAACTCTTTCCAGAAAGACTATTTCTGACCTGGAGACTCTGTAATCTTGTAATTCTCCCATTTGGTTATAGCCTCATGTTTATATGTTGACATTAAATTTAACAACTTCTCTTAGAGGCAACCTAAATAAAATCATAATCCCGATTCTTGCTTTTTGGAACTAAAAAAAGAATGTTGCATATTTCTGGCACTTTATTTTTTAAGATTTAGAAAAAGAGAGTTGAAAACTGATTTTAAAAGAACAGTCTACATAGTGCAGTGTTTTATCAGGGGAACGTTAGCACAGTCATTTCTGCTTCTGGCATGAACTTCATCCTTTTTCAATTTTATATTTAACTCCAGGGTCTCATTTCTATATTCACAGTGCCCCAGAGAAAGCCTCGCCTCAGGATGAAAGGACTGTCTGGTAATTACGTGACGTAACCAGAAGCCACAGCAGACAAGCAGACACACAGTTCAGTGCAGGAAAAAGACTAGTTGTCACCAGAACAAACACCATAGAATTGACAATGAGCCACTGTGTGTTTGTCCAACCACTAAATCAAATTGCTCTTCTGAAAGAGGTATATGAGGAGCTAACTTGACTGACTAAACATGCAAATTCAAATCCAACATCTTAGGTGGTGCTTCAGTGTAAGACTAGTTTTTCTAACACTGTCAGCAAGTTTTCTTTTCACAGCAGCCACAATCCAATTAAAATAGCCATCAGAGCAGAGCTGAACTGCATTAAATGGTTCCCATTAATGTCATATTTAATTTAGAAGGACAGTATTGAAGATGTTCATTACTGTCCTCTGAAAATTGTCATTCAGCCTGGTGTGGACACTAAGTTTTATAAATTATATTTACATGTTTTAGGAAAGACAAAGATCGATCTGCTTATATTCCAAAACAACTCTACCAGTTTCCTTTTAAAATCTGCAATATTCAAGCCACTACCCTTAAATCAGTTTTCTGCGGCGATCTTTCATGAAGATGTGAGGGGGGAGGACCTATACTTTAAAAGAAAAATGCTGAAACAAATCGCAAACTGCCAAGAATCTTATTTAAACATGCCTTCCGGGAGGCAAAAGAGAGAATGAGACCTCAATTTTTCATTTAGATTTTCAGGATTGACAATGTTGTTGAGCCTCTTTTAGCACACAAGATAGAATCAAGGAATAGGAAGCTTTGGTGATAATTTTAAAAGAAATCTATTGAAGATGGCTTCTATTGAAATGAAGTACAAAGTAGTCATGGCAATACTTCAGTCTTCCTCCAAGCATCAATCCAGCACATTACTGAATGAACAGTGAGCTTTAACTTGAGTTTTTCAGACTATATATCCTTATTCTAACCCTCAAAAAGCAAAACATTTTAGCTAAATAGGTATATACATTTTCTTTTGAGACAGAGTCTCACTCTGTTGCTTGGGCTAGAATGCAGTGGTGTCAGCCTAGCTCACTGCAACCTCAAACTCCTGGGCTGAAGCTATCCTCTTGCCTCAGCCTCCTGAGTATCTGGGACTATAGGTGCACACCACCATGCCTGGCTAATTTTTCTGTTTTTAGTAGAGACGGGGTCTCACACTTGCTCAGGCTGGGAACATTTTTTAAAAAAAACTTTTTACATATAAAATAAAGATGAGTATATGAAGACCTATATATCAATAAGAAAAAGACAAATAAAAACATTTAAAATGGACAAAAGATATGAACAGACAATCCATGGAATAAAAAATTTAAGTGTCTAAAATCATATGAAAATACGTTCAAATGTAAGAGTCATTAGAGAAGTGCAAATGGAAGTAATAAAATACAGATTCATAATTATCAGAGTAGTGAACATTTAAGTATAATAATATCAGGTATGGGGAAAGTTATAGAAGTTTGAGAATTCTCTGCACTGCTGGAAACAAACTGACATAACAGCTCTGGAGAGTAATTTAGCATTAAAATTGCACATGTGTTTATCCTTTGAATAGAAGTCTCACTTATAGGTTATTACATAGAAAATAACTCAGACATGTATGGGGGCATAAAGTAGATTTAACTCTCTTTATGATAATGCTCAAATTATCCCAGATTTAGCTACCAGAAGCCAGCTCCTGTATCCTTTCAACTTGCCCACACCATTCTTTAAGCACCGTCTTACCTTCTGGCACAAAAGGATGTCCAGTGGTAAATTGACAGACCTTGGACATTATAAATGTTTTTCTTTTTTCTTTTTTTTTGGAGAGAACTGTAATTATTAAAGCATTTAGTAAAGTCAAAGGTACTTTATTAAACACTTCTTAATCTAACAGTTTTTGTTTCTGTAGGAACACTCTTTTTTGGAGACACTGTCCTATTCCCATCTTGGGCTGTTTCAAAGCCCCAAACAGCAGCAGGTAGCAAGCCACACATCACCATTCCCTCTGGCCAAAGACAAATAGACAATGTGACCAAGTTCAAGTGAACAACTTGACCAAGTTGAACCAATCTGACTGTTTCCTAGGAACTGTATATTGAAATAAAAAGAATGTGGAAAGTTAGCTACAGGTGTTGGGCTAATGAGAACATTTAAGTTTGAGGCTGGTCAGTCATAACACGCTTTTGTATATTGACAAGCAAGAAGAGAAATCTGACTTCGAGGAGAAAAAATATGATATACGAATGTAGCACATATGAATAAAGCCAAGAGAGCAGTAGTGAGAGTAAAAGCCAGAGAGTAAGAGAGCAAAAAATAAAAAAAGAGTGAGACTGTCCCAAAGCAAGAATGAGAGAGAAAAAAAGAGAAAGAGAGAGAAACATATTGCATGCACAACAGGGATAAAGAAAGACGGGAGAATGAATACTTTTGTTTATCTAAGAAAAAGAAATGGTCCTGTAGAACTATCACTGGACGAGTTTAGCAGTAGGGCAACAGCCTGAGGTTTGGTAAGTTTCTGCCACAAAAGGTACTTTACATCATTTGTAACACAGTGTGATGGTTAATTTTATGTGTCAACTTGGCTGGGCTAGGCGCCTAGATCATTGATCAAACATTATTCTGGATGTTTCTGTGAAGGTGCTTTTTAAAATTTAAATTTAAGATGAGATTAAAATTTAAATTGGTAAACTTTGAGTAAAACAGATTACTCTCCATTATGTGGCTGGGCCTGGTCCAATCAGTTGATGACCTTAATCCCCTAAGCAAGAAGGAATTCTGCTAGCAAATTGCCTTTGGACTTGAACTGCCACTCTTCCGTGGGTCTCTACTCTGCTGGCATACCCTGCAGATTTTGGACTTACCAACCCCCCACAATAATGTGAGTCAATTTCTTAAAATAAATCTCTCTCTCTCTCCCTTGTCTCTCTCTCTCTCTGTCTCTGTCTCTCTCTCTCTCTCTCTCTCTCTGTCTCTCTCTGTTGGTTCTGTTTTTTAGGAGAGCCATGACTAACACACAAGATGAAGAAACAAAAGCATTAACCATTTTTAATTCTTTATGTTTTGTTCCATCATGAGAATATTTGCATCCTTGATATTTTTCATGTTTCCATAAGTTCTCCTCTTGATGCTCAATTGACAAAGAAAGATTGTGAAGTGGATGTCATCACTGACAATACCAATATTCCACAGGAGGAGCATCCAGGTTGTGACCACAAACCTCATAGATAAAGGAATCACTCTTTATGCACTCCAAAAATGGGGGTTAGGAAAACTTCACCGCTTAACAATCAAAGTAATTTCACAGAATAAGGTTAAGAAGTTATTTGTTTATTCATTCACCAAATATTTATGGAATGCCAATTACATGTCAGACACTGTTCTCGGCAGTTGTGATATGAAAATAAATAAAAGAGACAAAGATTTCTACCCTTCTCTCCTCTTGGAGCTTACATTCAAGAGAGGACAGAGAAAGAGTAAAAATAATAAATACATAAAATATACGTTAAAAGATAATAAATACTTTGGAAAAAAATCAAAGCAGGGAGACAAGAGGGGGTTGCATTTTTAAATATAGATATAAGGATAGGCTTAATTGAGAAAGTGAGATTTTTGTGAGAAATTAAAAGAGATAAAGGACTTGGTCAGGGTTGTATCTGGGGAAGGGAGTGACAGGCAGATGGAACAACCAATGCAAGGACGTAACTGTGTGCACATTCCTGGTGCCTTTAAGGAGTAGCCAGGAGCGGCTGTAGTGTGTGGCTACAGTGCAGCGAGGGAGGTAGAGAATGAATGGTAAGGAATGAGGTCAAGAAAGATAACAGGACGTGGCAGTTCTTGTAGAACTTTCAGGAGCTCTACAGGTCTATGTGAGGTCAGCTTTTACTCGTAGTGAAATAGGGAATCTTCGTAGGGTAGAAGTAAAGAGAATAGTATATCAAATCCCTGAGCACCTACCACCAAGCTTCAATAACCACGAACCTCCTACCATCTTTGTTTCTGGTATCCCCCTCTATTTTATTTATTTTATTATTTTTTGCTTAATTGTGAAATGCACAGATCTTACAGACACAGTTGGATGAGGTGGAATAAATACATACGCCTGTGTAGTCAATACCCAAATTAAGACGGAGCATTTCTATTATCCCTAAAACTTCCTTCCTTCATATTCATGTCCAGTCAAATCCCTTCAACCCAAAAGAAAACCACCATCCACGTATCTCTCATCCTAGATAGTCTGATCTGCTCCTCTGCTTGCTTGGACCCAGACTTGGCACTTGTTTCCAGGAAGAACTTTTGTGACTCTAAGCTCATCAATAATGATTTCATCCCCCTCTGGAATTTATTTTCTTAAGGTTATTTTGAGTCCATAATTTTTTCAAAGCTTTATAAGGAATTATAATTTTGGTTTATTTTATTTTATTTTTTTCCCTTTGCTGTTTCTAGTCCTCTGTGAGGTTCAACAATCCTGTCTGCCCTTGGCTCCCCTAAAGTATTTCAATAATCTAGAAAAGTTTTTTTTTTTTTATCTAAGTATTTACGTAGATACTTTAAGTATATTTCTGTTACTGGCACCCAAAAGATCCTAAATAAGAAAAAGGGGGAAAAATACTGAATATTAAAGATGAAAAAATTTGGTTTCAGATTGCCTGTACCATGTCTGGCTTACACCTCTGGATTCTTATTTTCGTCTTTTCAACTGTCTCTAAACCTACTTCAAGCGTCTTCACTCTACATAAAACTGACATCACACATCTGCATATGGCTTTTTAATTTCCTACTTGTTCAGCACAAATATTTAGCACAGATAAGTGGCTGCATTTAAGACTTATTTAATGTCCCAAACTCGTCTTTGTGCTAAGGACTTTTAAAAAAGTTCTGAATTTTTCTTCCTATGTAAATACAATTTTAACAGGTATTGGTATCGTATGGTAGGATACCTAGGGAGGTCTCCAGTATATGATTGAAATTCTCAATTTCAAAGCTTTTAAAACTATTTAAAATGACTGCTAAGTTTCCTGCATGTAGGAAAACTTTGATAATTCAGATGACTTAGAGCATTCTCTTGTGTTATACAAAGGATTTTTTATTGTTTTAAATATAGCTTTTCTTGAAAAATAGCACAAACTAAAAATCAATAATGGTCATAAAAAGAAGTATTAATAGTAGCAGGCACTGTTTTAATGAATTCATTGATTTGTTCAACATAGCTTTTCAGTGGCCACTCTGCAAAACACTGAGGTAGGCACTATGCTTGCATTAAGATAATTAAAACTACCTTGAGTTTTATGTTGTTTAGTAGTTGAATATAGTTTGTTATAGATTATACCTTTTCCTAAAATCTTGTTTATTTTCAAAAATGTGCTATTGAATTCAGTACTAAAGTACAGTTCTTAGGCCATTTTGTTCATTAATTTATTAATAGTAACCAATAAAATAGAAATCGGAAAGCATTCTAGATCTGAACAAAATCTCCCCAGAGTGTAGTTCTGTTTACATGAGTCTGAACTGCACACTGAATTCTAAATTCTTGATTTCAGGCTAAAAGAAGACTGATAGGAAAATATGAAAAAGTACCAAGGGAGAAAATTGATGGATGAGAAACATGGAATGATATGGAATAATAAAAACTAGAAAAAAGAAGGAAACAGATTTATACATAGCAATCAATGGGTTACAATGTAAATGATAGCTTTTAAAGAGTGTGAAACAGCAAAATTTAAACTATTCATTGTCCTAAATATTATGAATGTTTATAATACTGGAGGGTCTGGGTACAGAAACTACATCACTTTGGTATTTTTTTATTATGCCCGAAATTTTTTATTTTTATTTTTTTTATTTTTTCATTTTTTGAGACAGAGTCTTGCTCTGTTGCCTGGGCTAGAGTGAGTGCCGTGGCATCAGCCTAGCTCACAGCAACCTCAAACTCCTGGGCTTAAGCGATACTACTGCCTCAGCCTCCCGAGTAGCTGGGACTACAGGCATGTCCCACCATGCCCGGCTAATTTTTTTTTATATATATATATTTTTAGTTGGCCAGATATTTTTCTTTCTATTTTTAGTAGAGACGGGGTCTTGCTCTTGCTCAGGCTGGTCTCGAACTCCTGACCTCGAGCGATCCACCCGCCTCGGCCTCCCAGAGTGCTAGGATTACAGGCGTGAGCCATCGCACCCGGCCCCGAAATTTTTAAGCTATGGAAACATTGCATCGAACGTCACATAAATGAAGAGTATTCCTCTGTGAGTTTGGTAGTATTTACAATATAACATAAAAAGAAAAATCAATCACAGTCAGATTTGGTAACTTTGTTTGAATGTTCGTATGAAGCAAAAACTATAAAAACCCTGAGTTTAATTTATAATCACCAGAATACTCTAATGCTTTGCTTATCTACAAATGAGCTTTATTTTTAAGATAGGACTAAGTTACAAAATTCCAAACCAAATATATGGTTTTAGTTTATTCAGTGTAAAAGCCAGTCATCTTATTAGACAGGAAGTTATTGAAGAAGAAGTATGTCTCTATTCTTAGTAACTCCCTTTGCAAAAGCGCTAATTAGTTCTTGAAGACGCACACTAGCTTCTAGTGATCTCCACTTTATTTTCTAAGTGGGTATAAGTAATATTTTTTCCATTTTTTAAATTCAGAATATTATGGGGGTGCAAACATTTTGGTTACATATAATGCCTTTGCCTTGCCCAAGCCAGGCTACAACTTGAGACCTTTTGTTTTATGTTTTTATTTAAATGATAGACTGTACTAAATATTCACAAGGTACATCAAAGAGAAGGGCTTCATGGCCCTAATTTATAAAGAGCAACAGCTAATTTATTAGAAAATGAACCACAATAGAACAATGAGCCAAATATATGAATGGGTGATTCAAGAAAAGTCAAAATCTCCAATAAATACAGAAAAATATGCTCCACCTCTCAACAATGTGCTACTATGCCCATCCATCATGTTGGCAAGAGTTTCAAAGTGTGGTCCCATCCTGCTGGTGAGGGTGCAGGGAAGCAGGCATTCACTCACTACTGTCAGGCAGGGGAACTGCTTTAACTATTTGCAAAGGAAATCTGGAACTGTGTGAAAATTATACAGGTACATATATAACTTTGATTCGGCAATCTCGCTTTTGAAATGATATCCTATGAAAGCAAGGTTTTTCCCTATGGCTCAATCCCTTCTGGTGGCAAAAACAAAAACAAAGGTAAAATAAACAACAACAAAATGGAACGCTCATTAGTTGGGGAATGGTTGCATTAATTATAGTGCATATAAATTATAAAATATGCTGCTATTAAAAACAATGAATTAGGGCTATATTTGTTGACTTGAATAAATTTATCTGTTCATTATGAATGAGCAAGTGAGAAAGGCAGATTGAGGAATACTAAATAATGTCATATCATTCTAATTCTTAATAACAAAAGCACACATATGTATACACATATATATGCAAGTATATACTTGTGTGTGTGCATACGCACACATACATGTGCAAACATACATATGCTTGTATGAGCAAGGAGAAAAACGTGGAAGAATAATACCTCCCAGGTGCAGCAGGCAATGGTAGCTCCCACCTAGATGCCCTGAATCCTGCAGCAGCTTTGTACGCCCATCCCACCTTCAGCAAGCTTTGCTGCTGAGATTCACCTGTGACACTGAGAACATTGCTTTAGACACTGGAGCTAACTCATTGGTATGAAAGCTGGGAATACCTTGGAATGATGGCTTTTCTACTGGGCTGAGTACAAAGTCTTAGCCTCCAGCCAGACACTCCCACGGCATGACTTATACTCAGAGCTTTCTGAGAGACTTCCCCTCAAATGACACCCTTGCCGGCTTCCTCTCCATTTCTACCTTTTTCCCTCCATTCTATCACTGGTTTCTCTCAGGAGCAAATCTTCATAAAATCCCTTCCACCTAAAACATTGTCTCAGGGTCTGCTTCTGGGACAATGTGACCTAAGACACCGGGCTAACCTTGGTTACCTTCCAGGCATAAGGAATGTATCAATTATTATCTATACATTTTTGCATTGTTGCATTAATTATAATATATATCTTTTTCATTTAAAAAACAATAAAAACATTTTAAAAGAAGAAACAAATAGTTTTCAGTATCATTTACTTCTTATGCTTTATTTGGAATAGCCAAGAAAGAATTTCTCTTTTGTACCTTCTTATTCATCATACACAGAGGTAAATGCATATAACTTTATTTCTATAGCACCACCTGATGTTACATTGCTGTATTTTTACTTATGATTTTATGCCAGAGTACATCAGAATAAAGCAAGAGATTCTTTACCTGACTTCATTTGTTCTTGCTTTTAACCACACAAAAGAATCAGAAATTAAGTTCCAAGGTTCACTTTACTTCAACTTTATCACTTGCAAGACAGCAATTCAAAAAACACTTGCGTTTTATCATCTTACCCTCTCTTCAACCTCCCATTTCATTTTTCCCCTATTATTATCAACAAATAGCTCATAGAAATATTTTGTAAGTGGGAATGTCTAGAGGCAGCTTTGTTTTTAACTATGATTGTAAAACTCTCATACATGCACATCTATTTCCCAGTGGTTTTTCTCTGAAAGGAGTTCTAAGACACTCTTCTTGCCAAAGAAAATGAGTCCTCCTGGCAGACAGCCTCCAAATTCAAGCTCTAGTGAAATACTTATGCTTAAAAAATGTAGCCTTTTAGAAGAATAGCTGTCTAGAAATAGTGACCTCCTAAACTGGAGCAAAGGAAATCTGATAAGAAAATCGTATTTCTTGGAGTTTCCATTCTCTCCTAGGTTCAAACTCAAGCAACTCTTATTCGGAAATATGTAACTACCAGGGCAGGCACAAAGAAAGAGACATAACTGATTTACTTTGTTAACCATCTTTTGTAATGTATAACTGCTATTTAATTGTGTCTAATATCATCACACCATATTTTACATAGTATAAAACAATTTTAAGAAAAACAACCTACTTTAGTGGACTATTTTAAAGGAATTGGAATTTCCTTCTGACCAAATATCTGTATGATATTTTCCTCCAATTTGATGGATGTGTTCTTATCCAGGAGGAAATATTTTATAACTGAAAAAAAAGATATGATGTACATAGATAAAATCTTTCCAGATGAGATGAAAACCAGTAAGTAGAGCAGTTTACTAGCTTATTTATAAACTATTTTACAAATGAAGGAAAATGTATTTTAATGTTTTTGGCATCCAAATACATGGACTTATGCGGTTCTATCATGATGCATTCTGCTGAACTGATGGGTGTTATTTCTTTTGGACACAATCTCAGTGAACATGATATTGTGGAAAGAAAGTATTGAGGAAAGTCTAACAAATATAGATATTTGTAGATAGATTCAGTGTTTATGGACAAATTTCTCTTCGAATAATGGACTTGATAACCCTTTTAATTTTTTAATTAGGATATAATTTATTTACAGTAAAATACACAAATCTTAAGTGTTCAGTTCAATGAGTTTTGGTAATTATATGTGCTTGTGTAACCAGCAAACCAAAACAAGATCCAGAGCATTGTGATCATTCCAGCAATTTCCTCATTCTGTTTTTCAGTCTATTCCACCTCAACAGAGCCATTCACTTTCTGACTTTCATATCCATAGATAAGTTTTACCTTTTCTTAGACATTATATAAATGGAATCATGTAGTATGTATTCTTTTGTGTTTTCCTTTCTTGTTTAAAACGTTTTTGAAAATTCTACATGTTGCTATGTGTGTCATTAGTTCATTCCTTTTTATTGTTGAGTAGTATAGTGTTACGTGAATATACAACAATTTGCTTATCCCATCTTCTCTCCATGGACATTCAAACTGTTTTTGCTATTGTGACTAAATCAGCTGCGAACATTCATGTGCAAGTCTTTATGTGGACACATGTTTTGTGTCTCTTGGATAAGCACCTGGAATTGGAATTGTAGGGTCATGGGTAGATAATGTATTTAAATTTTAAAGAAACTACCAAACAATTTCCAAATAAGTTGCATTATTTTACATTAATACCAGCAATATGTGAGAGTCTCACTCCATATTCTTGTCAATATTTGGTATTGTTAATCTTTCTTATTTTAATGTTTGTGTAAAGGATTATTTGGAGGGGGAGGACTTTGTATCTTACAATTATAGGATCTCTAGCAAAGGTTGAAAAGAAGTGTAAATGTGGACATCTTTGCCTTATTTCTAATCTTAGGGGAAGAGATTTAATGTATTACTAGAAAGTATGTTAGTTGTAGTTATTTGATAGAGACCCTTTATCAGATTGGGGAACTTCCTCTCACTTCCTCATTATCTGAGAGCTTTTAACATGAAATGAGTGTTGAAATGGATATAGATTTTCACCCAATGTGCATTTTTGTTGTATTTATGATCATGTGGGGTTTTTTTCTCGTTTATTCTAATAAGGATTGATTGAGTTTCAAATGTAAAGCAAGTCTAGCAATCCTGGCACAATCCCCACTTGGTCATGGTGCTCTACTTAAATATTGCTGTATTTGGTTAAGTAGCTACTATTTGTTAAGCATGTTCATAAAGAATTGTCTTTTCTTGTTATCTCTTAAGTTTTGTTATAATTTTGGTATATTGGCCTCATAAATTAAGTTGGGAAATATTGTCTTCTGTTTTCTGAAATTTATGCAGTACTGATATAATTTCTACCTTAAATGTTTGATAGAAACCAAAACAATCTGGGTCTATTTCATCTTTCTACTTCTTATTGTATCTGTGTTGGTTTGCGTTTTTCAAGAAATTTTCCTCTTTCACCTAATTTATTGAATTTATTTTCATAAGGTTTACACTATTCTCTTGTTATCATTTTAATATCCACACAATCTATAGTGATAATCCTCGCTGACTGGTAATTTTTTTTCTCTGTTTTTGGATGATTTTGAAAGGTATTTATCAATTTCACCAAATGATTTAAAGAACCAACTTCTAACTTTTTTGCTATTTTATATTCTTTGTCTTTTTACTACTTCATCATTTCCTGATATTTCCAAGATATTTTCTTGTTCTTGGTTTCCCAATTTAATATTATGATACGAGAACATACTCTATATGATTTTACTCTTCTTACATTTATTGGGACATTTTCGTGGTTCATCCTATGGTCTATTTTGATGAATGTTTCATGTGCCCTTGAAAAGAATTCTCTAGTTGTTGGGTATAATGTTCTGTTAATGTTAATTGGGTCACACTGGTTGATTGCACTGTTCAAATCTTCTATAATTTCCCTAATTCTTTTTGTTTGATCAATTAATTACTAAACCAAGGCCTTCAAAGTAATCTTAAATAGCAGAGAAGAACCTTAACATACTACAAATATGCTAAGTAATATATAGAAAGTGATGGTTAATTGAATGAAAATATGGGAAATTTCAGCAAGGCATTGGGACGTATTAAAAGGAATTTAATGGACATTACAGAATGGAAAAAAAATGGATAACTGGCAGAAGCCACTTTTAGTAAATTCAAAACATGTCAACAAGAAATGTCCAAATTGAGTTCCCCCACACCCCATCCCCCACCTTCCCCGCAACCCCACACCCCCCACCTCCCCCAACCTCTGTCAAAGCAAATCTTTAATACAGGGTTGTGACATTACCGAGCTACAGGAAGGAATGCAGGTTCTAGGAGTGGGTGGACACTCCCCAGAGGCCACTGAAAATGGACAGGTGGCTTTGCGGAGGAGTGGGGGTTGGTGCCCACCTGATGCCAGGCTCTTTGAGGTTCTTGAGGACTTCCAGCATTTCCTCATCAATTTTTAGAAAAACTTCACCTTATGTTACTACTTACCCACACATTGTCTTCAGAGTCGGCGGCACAGAAATGCATCTTGTCTCCTTGACAGCCTCCTTCTCCCGATTCCCTGCTGCATCTCCTTGCCACTGACCCTCCTGTCCCTGTCCACATTCACCTTGGAGAAGTGGCCATCAGCTTCATTCTTGCTCTTCTGCAGGCTTCAAGTTCACGTAGAACTAGTCCCTGTCCTTCCCCAGGAAAACCTGGTGGAAACCATTGCAGAGCTGCCCGTCCATCTTCCCCATCACGCCACTAGGGTCTCCATCTGCGCCCTGGTGGCCGCTCTCTCCCCAGTGGACGCATGCTTCAGGAGGACGATGACAGCCAGGAGCAGAGACAGCACAGGGTTGGGCCGCAAGCGGAAGCCTGCCTGGGCGCTGGCCCGCGGGCGGCCGGACTGCAGCGTCCGTGCCTTGCCCAGGATCAGAAGTGTGGAGGAGCCAGGAGAGCCCTTGAGGTCTCCAGCAGGCCCAGGTCACCTTTGCTCTGGGACGAAGCCGCCGAGCAGCTCCGGTGCTGCGCCAACGGGCGCAGCCCAACTGCAAGGGATAGACATCTTCCCTCTGGGGTGAGGTGGTCGCCTGAATGCGATTTTTAAAACAAACTTAAAAAAATCTACGATCCAGAAAAATAGGGTTGCCACCCTTATGATACTTGGTTAACATTATTCACATGTAAAGCATTCGCACAAAACTAAAAGGAAAAAATAATAGAATATTAGTGTCCATTGCTAATGAGCAAAGAGGCTAGGCAATCCATAAAAGATTAAATACAAATTGCTTAAAAGCATGTGACAATGGACTCATTTCACTAGTAATCAAAGAACTGGAAATTAAAGCCACGTATTTAATTATTTATTAATCTCATTTGCATAATTTAAGGAAAAAAACAACATACAATGTTGTCCAGGTAGAGTGAAATAGGCACTTTCATCTATCGGTGCAATCTCTCTAGAAAATAATCTGTAAGTAAGCATCAAAAGCCTTAAAAATATGTGTATCCTCTGTTTTACATATCTAAGACTCTTTATTAGGATATAATTGTAAAAGTGTCCAATGATGTATGCACAAGAATGTTAATTTTTAAAAAATAATTGTTATATAATTTAAATCTAAAAAATATCCAAAATACTTAACATTGGGGAAACTATTAATAATTTGGCATGATTATATAATGGAATATTACAGAATCATTCAAATTATATTTACAAAAATGCTTATAACCCAAGAAAATGCCTTTAAAATGAATGATACAACCTTTTAGTTGGTGATGGGAGCTCAAATTAAAAATTTCTTTAAGTACTGGAAAATACATGCCAAATGTTAACTGCATTTTTTTCTGCTGATGGTATCATGGATAATATTTTTCTTTTATAGTGTTTTTTGTGCTTTCCAAACTGCCTTTTATAATGATTAAAAAAGTTTATATATATAGTATATGTACTTTATATATATGTATATCTAGTAAATATATGTAAACATCTGAATGATAAAGGCCTAAATTTGAACTTAAATGTATTAATTTTGCATTAGTAAAAATATTCGACACTGAACTAAAGAGTTGATAATAAACAAGGTATGAGTGAAAGCCTAAAATTCCACATGGGAAAATCTGAAGATAAAAAAGGTAAAAGTAAAAACATTCCCTAGAACAAGAAAAAAAGTCGATAATTTACTGAGGACAGAATAGAGAACTTAAAGTCTTAAACCCAACAAAGAGAATGCAGCTATCTTGAAGCGCTCAGAGTGTACACGAACCCCAAGGGCCATTCAGACTATAACGCTAGGTTAGCTAATGCGAAGCCATTTTGCCTGCAGTCTGCTTTCGGCTTGTTCTGTCTTAAAAGTTTAGAATTAACCTGCTGCTTGCTTACATAGCTGCCGGGCAGAAGATTAGAAAATGATCTTGAGGAAAAACAGATCAAGAGTCTGGAATAGGCCAACCACCAACTGTGGATAACAAGATCCACCAGACGACCCACTGTTTGCAGATAACCATCCAGCCAGTCACGATGACTTGCACAAAGCTTGTTTTATGCCACAAATCCCCTTTATCCTTTCTCTTTATAAGTTGCTCAGTAAGCAGAGAAAGATGAGATGGTCTTTGAGACAACAGTCCACCATCTCTTCAGGCTGCTGGCACTTGAATAAACCCCCTTTCCTTCACCAACACTCAGCTTCTCAGGGCGGCAGCCGAACCTGCATTCATTTGGCAACAGGTTGTGTATACATATAAACACATAAGCACATACATAATATGTATGTATGTATATAAATATGAATTAATGCCTGAAGTTATATATTTATCTATTTTAATAAACATTTTTTCAGGCTAAGACAGCTCAGTTTGAGGCTTTTTGATAAATATTAATTTTTTATCAATCTGCCTCTGAAAAAAATTTTTTCAAGAGGAAGGAAAATATGCTAAATTTAAAACCCTAAAGAAAGAGTATTTTTATTGCTGTAATTAAATGTAATCAAAAAGTTGGAAATTATGCACCCAGAGGTTGAGGGCTGATTTAATACTCACGAAACAAAGCTCAGGCTATGATTTATAAATTAAGTAATTTTCTCTGGTGATAATAGTTTTTAAAAGAATTGGAGCAATGAGAGAATTTGAGTGTATGAGAAAAAGAATTTTAAAGGGAAACATAGACAGGGCTTGATCTAGTTTTTCTTCCCCAGACTGCACCATGACTGAGTCTACTTCCCTCAGCTCCAGCCACATTATATATGTGAGTTCTCACACAACCACTCAATACTGATTGTCCTTGGACCAGGTTCAAAGCATTTCTGGACCTGAGTTTCCGCATTTTAATGTGCTGTCGTAAATGCTGCAACTCTTATGCCAGTTCCTCATTTTTTTGTAATGTATTTTTCAATAATTTAATATAATTTTATCTCAGGTTTGAAAACATGGTAGGATGGTACTCCTTTGCCTTCTTGTGTCTGGGGCCATGTGACAAGTCCTGGCCAATCACATGTGAGGAGCATAAGGTTTGTCGGCTTGGGTCTTGGAATGCAGTCTAAGTGGAACCCTCTGAACCCCTGGCCAACCCACAGTGGACATGTAGCATGACAAGAAATAAACCTTGTTTAAAGCAATTTAGTGGTTATTTGTAATCACAGCATGACCCAGTCTATATTAACTGATACCTAACCAAAATATTAAACCAAAGGGAATTGGTTAAATGGTTTATAAGGTAACATAACTTGAAATATTGTATAATAATTAAGAATTTTAATATCAGATTACATTTTTGACATGAAAAGACAGTTACAATATATTACTAAAAAGTGTTTATATAGACATAGATATATAGATAAGTAGATATATGCCCTTATCTTAAAATATTTAGTGCAAATTTACATGCACTTGTTTGCATAAACAAAGATTAGAATACTTTATACTAAAATATTATATAGCAAAATATTATATAGCAAAGTATTAGCCAGGTTAACAGGATAATGTTTCCATAGGGGATATTTTCTTTTTGCTTAATTCTTTATGCTATTGCTTTCTATAATTAATATAAAAAACACTAATGAAGTAATGAAAGGTTTTAAGAAGAGAAAAGAAAAATGTTGAGAGTGGGCTGCCATGTAGCCAATGCTTTCCATGTAGCTGTATTAAAATACCAGTTTCCCAATGCTCAGTATCCATATCAAGATGCGTAGTAGATGCACTTGATAAAACTTGGGAGACACTTATTCTAGGGTAAAAAGGCTGTTCCCCTGACTGTTATAATTATCATAGCTTGAAATATCTTGTCTTCAGTTGAAAGACAAGAGTTTCAATTATAGAGGAAAATTCTAAAAATGTGACTTCTTCCTGTGGTGATAATAAGGCTTGACAAGTAGTATTTGCCTTTAGGCATTTCCTGATCTTGTTATTTTTCTCTTTAGGAATGACTTAAATGGCCTGCTCTACCAAGAAACCCTCGTGGCAGGCATCTGACTTCTTGTGTTTGCACGAAATCTCCATTATGATAGAAGCTTCTTGGATTTATCAAAAGAAAAAAAAACCTGCCTCAGGGTGTTCATATTGGTCACATTTTAAGGTAGTTTTTTATTACGTACTGTTTGGAACCTTCTAACAACTCTGGGAGAGATTAGTCCAACTTCCTAGGTTGTTTTAATGCTAAAAATCGTTTGAGTTATTCTTATGCCCCGGAAACAAGGCATAATCGCCTCAGAGGGAACACAATACTGTCAGAGCTAAATTTTGGGGTACTTCCCTTAAACAGACCTAAGGGCACAAAATTAATAAAATTTAATGTAGCCTTTTAATCTGTTATGAGCATCAGTGAAGGAGAATCGCTTAAAGGCTTTCCATTGACAGAGCATTTTTTAATCAATGTGATAATGATGTCAATATAATTTTTCCCCCTTAGAAAATGCCTATAGCCTTTTCAGCAGTGCCAAAAAAGTAAAATCTAAAAACTCTTTAAAGGTAGATGAATGCCCAGCTTTCAAAGAGCTAACATAGTGCTCCCTCTTTTAGAATACTGCTCTGTAAGTGTACAGGTAAGACCCCATTTCTCTGTTTAAGTAAATCAGAGTCATATGGTTTTATGCAGTACTCACCAAATCTGTGGAGGTTTTTTCTACCCAGTTAACAGGGTTGTTTAGTTGTTTATTAAAATAATCCAATTTGGGAAATACCTTGAAATTGTCTTACTGTTGCCATACAGCCAGACACTACTGTGTTTTCCACAACTTGAACGTGTCTGGTGGACCTGGAAACACCTTAGGTGCTGCTCCCAGGGTCCAGTGGATGAAAAGACTCTGCTTCCGTTGTTCTGACCTCTCTCTGAAGCCTCACCAAAAGCCACCACCGTGGCTCAGCAGTGCAGTTTGGAACAAAGGAAAGGTCTGGGCTACACAGGGGTAAAGAAGACAGGGGAGAGTGGTGTGTCTCCCCTGTGGCAGTCATTGTCGAGGTCCAGCTGTGTCCTACAGAGCAGTGATCTCGCCAGGGTTGTCAAGTGCAGTGTTAGGGAAGTGATGACAAGTCTGTTAAAGTAGATTTGGCCTGAGGATGTTTCTGTTCCTTGAGTCCCTATATAACGGAAGTGCAACCCAGTTTAGTATGTAAACTAACTGAAAGCCTAATTTAGGAATATACTTTTGTAACAAATCTCAATCACAGCAGCCAAGCTTCAGACAATCACAGGCTTCCAAATGATCAGACCACGTCCGGGTGAAGCAAACACAGAGCTGTAACCAATCAAGCCGTTTCTGTACCTCTTTTCCATTTTGTGTCCATAAATGCAGCCTACCCATTTTGTGGAGGGGAGTTCTCTCAACCTCTTCTGGTTCAGGGGGCTGCCCGATTCATGAATTATTCTTTGCTCAGTTAAAGTCTTAAATTTAATTTGTCTAAAGCTTTTCTTTTAACAAGTATAAGGTGGGAGTGGAAGAGAAAGCAAAAATATGAATGGCATTTCAGATTTGGAGTCTACAATCAAGTGGTATCTGATAGTGTAGTGGAGAAGCCAAATCTGATTCCTATTTTTTTTTCCATAGGAGATCAAGGCAAAATTATAAACTGAAATTTGAAGGGGAAATAAATTCATTTTGAGAAAGCTGAATTTGAGTTCCCTTCAGGACTTCCAGGCTGTGAATGGAAAGAGAGAGTTTCCTCTCCATAGTGTGATGGAGGCGACTTCGCCATGGCAGGGTGTGGATGTGAGGAGCTGTTAGAGGGAGGAATTGAAGGTGATGTTATGATTTAGGTCTTGTACGTGGTACTATTGAGAGCAATGAGGTAGTGGTGATAAAATAAAAAGGTGGTAAAGAAGAAAATATTGAAGATAGAATCGAGAACAGCTAATTGATGGAGTAAGACCCTAAAGGAGGAAAGAAGGAGAAATTAAGCATAAGAGAAGAGGAGGGTAAATAAATATTGAAAAGGAGGCCGGATTTCAAGGATTTGTCATGCCAGGATATTTTTGCTAATCCCTTTATACATGAAGGCACATGTGCATGCGTGCGTGTGTGTGTGTGTGTGTGTGTGTGTGTGTGTGTGTGTAAGAATATAAAAATGGAAGCCCCTTTTGTTCACCCAGTTGGGGAGTAAATATCAAATGCCCCAACTTGGCAAACAGGGGGCTTTGCCTTCAGATGCCAGGAGCTGAAAAGCAGAGGTAAGGAACCAAGGAGACAGCTCCAAAGACTCACCGAGTTCAAAGGGCACAAACCAGGTCACAGGGTAAAGGCCTGTGGTAGGTTCAGAAGATAGAGTGAACATGTTCCGGAATGGGGGGGTACTAAGCCCTGGATGAGGCCTCTGAGTCAGGCCCCTCCTTCAAGTCATAGGCAGCCATGCCCACGTCATGCCCCCAAGTGAGAGGAAGTATTAAGGTTGACCCTTAAGGTAAATACATAGCAAATACCATCCAGTTGAATTTTCAAGGCAAGTCAATGTGTTTTTATTTTTAGTTAAATGGAAAATGACAATTAGGATCCATTTATTTGCCTTTTTGTTTAGTATAAGCATGCATAGCAATGCAGAGTGGTTTATAATTCCTTTAACACTTATTTTCCAAGTCTGATGTTCAGTTTTATACCACAGCCAACTCTGTGTTTCATTGAGATAGAGCACCTCTCTTTGAATTCCTAAATCAAAATTTACTTTCAGCCTGCTGAGATCTGATTTTTATAGCTCTGATTAACAAATAGGAGAAGTCAAAATGCCATTTATTTAGAAGTGTGAAACTGATTTAAGAGATGAAACCAATGCTTAGTCATTGCATATCTTAAAAAGTAATTGATCTTTTGGTGAAATATTTGATGGATAAATTGATTTCATTAGTAAGATAGTCTTAGGAAGACTGACTTAACATAAACAAGTTAAGCAGTTTCCAGCTTGATCTCCTTTCAGTTAAGCCATTTTTGCAGAGTAAGGAAGTCTGAAAAATATTTAACTGTAACTTTTTATGTCTTTCTAAATTATCTTCCTATTTTTCCAATGTAAGTAAACTCTGTTCTACATATAAATAATCACTGGTGTGTATATTAAATTGAGCTGTTTTCAATGTAATACTGTTTCATATGCATATTTTGTAGGTATCGAAATACTCGCCATACATTTCTTTTTAGTATGTCAAAACTAGCATTTTTATTTTTCAGTTTTGTTTTATTTTGCTTTTGATCATTCCCTTAATTTTAGTTATTTGGGCTATTGTCAACTTTGTGTTTTGGGAAATGGCCTCTAGGCAGGTTTCTTGGCTTAATCACAATCACAGTCTGGGAGGCAGGAGTGGGTGTTGGGATCTCTGCTGTCCAGACTGGGACATGGAGCAAACTAAAGCTGAGGCTTGTGCTTTGACTCAGTGGCCTGGGAAGCCAGAAGAGAACGCGTACACCAAGTCTGAGAAACAGAGGAGAAGAATGGAATCTAAATCAAGGATCTGCTGCAGGGAGGAGGCAAGGCCAGGAGCAGGCCTACTGGTCTAGATGAAGCATTGAGATCAGGTACTAATGCCTGCACTGGCCTGTACAGCTGCTGGGGGCAGGGTGTGCATCTCCACAGAAAGAAAAATCCTGGCTCTGAGCTCTAAGGAAAAAAAGAATTAAGGGTCATTATATAACTTAATAGCGATGGCCTTGATAGCAGCCTTACAAAAAATGCACAGTTCTTAACCGTATAAGCATTTTTATATACTGGTTCTTCTTGAAAATGGAGGGTACAATGTTAAATGCTCTTTATATATTATTTCATTTGTTAGTTCTTAATAAAAGTATTAAATTAATGTGAAGGGCTTTCTACCAGACAGTAAAATTACATAGTTCAAATTTGTAGTTTTTGAAGCTCTAAATGAAATAGAAAGAGAGCTCAGAATCAATTATAGATTTCTTCGCTGCTACTATTCCTCAACTGCTCTCACTGAGATGACTGATTTGCATGCTGCTAATATCTCTGGGAAACAGACTATTTTCATTTAACCTTTGGGCAACACTTAATACTTTCCCCTGCTTAAAATGCTTTCTGAATATTAATAATTAACATTTAATATGCATGATGCTAAGAACTTCACCTGCATTTTAACGCCCCAGCCATACTATTAACCTTCTTTACAGATGAGGAAACTGAGGTTCAAGAAGGCTAAGTGGCTTGATCATTGCATGATAACTGAGTTCAAACTCTGGGTGTCTGATTCCAGAGCTGGAGGCCATACTGCCCACCGACCTGTTGGCTTATTATAAAGCCTTCTCTCCTCTTCTCCCTTCTTCCTACCAGGTTCTTCCTTCTCTAAGGAAGTATTAGCTTCAACTGCTTCTTATTTGGTACAATAATAAAGACTCAGCAGTAGTCCTTAGCTTTGACTGTGTACCAATGATACCTGGGAATTTTTTTTTTTTTTTTTTTTTGAGACAGAGTCTCACTTTGTTGCCCGGGCTAGAGTGAGTGCTGTGGCATCAGCCTAGCTCACAGCAACCTCAAACTCCTGGGCTTAAGCGATCCTTCTGCCTCTGCCTCCCGAGTAGCTGGGACTACAGGCATGTGCCACCATGCCCGGCTAATTTTTTCTATATATATTTTTAGTTGGCCAGATAATTTCTTTCTATTTTTAGTAGAGATGGGGGGGGGGTTTTTCGCTCAGGCTGGTCTCGAACTCCTGACCTCGAGTGATCCACTCGCCTCGGCCTCCCAAGTGCTAGGATTACAGGCATGAGCCACTGCCCCTGGCCTTCTGGGAATTTTTTTTAATGCAGATGTCAGGGCCACATCTCAGATAATGAACTGGAACCCTTGGAGGTGGGGCCTGCCTGGACCTCTGTAGATTTAAGAAGTTCTTCGAGCAATTCTAATGGCAGAAAGGATGGAGAACAACAGAGAATCTAAAATAATACTTCTAAAACAAGACATATCAGAATTACCTGAGGAGCATTTTAAAATCCTATCTGCCATGGGGCAGGGAATCTGCAATTTTTCAAGAACATGCAGCTGATGATCAACCAAGTTCAGAAATAACTTAGTTTCCCTCTCAGTTATCCACTACAGAAGAAAAATTTTATGCAGAAGATTTGTGGTGTAAATAAATATCTTGGGCTGGTTTAAATACCAGATCACTGTAAACAGTGAAATGAAATTTTGAAACAAAAATAAAGAAAATTGTTTTCAGCTTCCATCCATGACTGATCAGTGTCTCTAGTGCTGACACCTGCTTGCTGCTGCCTCATTGCTCAAACTCCTGTCCCCAAACCCTCCTGAATAAAAGCACTCCCAGAGCTTGAATGCCGCATTCCACCTTCATCCCTTATGCTGCGCCATTTGCCAGGAATTCCTACTCCTTTACTTCCAGGGCTGTGATGGGGTTCAAGACATGCTATCCAAAAATATTTTAAGCTGAAGGAATTTGAAAAACCTGCAGAAGCAGGATGACCTCTCTGACCTTCCTCTGCCCTTCCTCCCTGAAGCAGGTCATAAAACCTAGGAAGGATTTTCTGAACTTCCCCTGAAGCAGGTCATAAGATCCTCACAGAAGAGATACCTCCCTATTTCCAGAAGAAAGGAGCATCCTTATCTTTGAAGAAGAAGGGACACATAGGCCTTCCTAAGTTTCCCCGTTTATTACCATTAAATCATACTCTTTGGCCCTACTGTATTTCTCCATGATCGCCTGCTCTCCATTAAACCTAGCATCAAAATGTCCAGGTTTACCCATTTCTTTGAGTCTTCATTTCCTTATGAAGGCTTCCTTGTCATGCAAAGCATATTGTATTAAATAAATTTGTATGCTTTTCTCTTCTTAATCCATCTTTTGTTGTGGGAGCCTCAGCCATCAACCTAGGATGGGTAGAAAAAAAGATATTTTTTTCTCCTCTACTAACTCTCCTTTGTCCTGCAACCACTGAGGTCCTGGCTGCATCCAAGAAGCCACCCACCGTGAGGTTGGGGGTGGGCAGCACAACCAGGTGGTTCCTCTTATCCCTGTACATGTCTCTGTCACTGTGCTTATCACACCACGTTGAGCTGCTCTGCTGTTCCTCCAGCCTGTCAGTTCCCTGAGAACAGGGACCATGTGTTTTCCGTCTTGATGTTCTCAGGCTCTCGCAAACTTCCTGGCAACTGAAGTTGTTTCATAAATGTTTGCTGACTGAATGTTAAAATGAACTGACATACACTGACATAGGTAATTCTTCCCTAATTTAAAGAGTAACTCTGGGGCAAAATTGAAATATATACCATGATTAATTTTAAAAAACCCCACACAATTGTTTATATGATTGTAAAAACAAAATGTTCATTGAAGAAAACTTGGGAAATATGTATATTAAAAAAAATCAAAGCTGGAAAAATAAAAGCACCCATAGTCCCAGAGATAAGCACTGTCGGGGTTTGGCCTTCTTACTTTGTATGCAGACTCTATACATAAAGTTATTTTCTCTACATTTACGTTCCGTGCATGTTTCCCGGTTTCCTGGATTACTGGCCAGAAGTTTCCAGAGAAGTCCTCCCCCGTCCCCCATTTTTGCCTTGTCATGTCCTCTGTCTGGCTCCTGCTCCACCTCATTTTTTTATTCCTTTCAATTCGAAAGAAAAGTCCTGATTCTTTACCTCTAAGGAGTCACTGCATTAAGCACTAAGGAGAATATAAAAATGAGAAAGGCAAAAATTGCTCAGGAATTTATTAGCAAAGAGAGCACAAAAGACACTAAATAAGACAGAAGATGTTAAATATGAGGCTTCAGGGCTGTTTGGAGTCTGATAGGCAGGACGGGTGGGACAGCAGGGGAGGCAGCAGCAGGACCAAATGCCACTGGAAGAGGAATCAGAGACCAGGCTCACCTCAGCTGCTGATCAGAAGGACTGTTTCCTGTAGGAAACAGGGAGCCACAGGAATCGGCCGCTTAACAAGCTCCCCAGCTGCTGCTGCTGCCGCTGATTGACACACAGGCATTTGAGAAGATTAGAACATGTTCAGTTCATAGCCTTGGGTTTATGTTGCAAGAACGTGGGATATGGGACAGGAAATCAGATTTTAGATGATACTGTAGAATGTGGATGACAACCTGAGCAGTTAGTTCCTAACTCCTAAGGCAATAGGGAGCTATTGAAGAGGTTTGAACAGGGAAGTGGCATAATCAGTGTTGTGATTTAGAATGAAGATGACCTACGGTTTAGTTTCCAATCTTTGGTACCCATCAGAGTCTACACTGAGCTTTTAGAATATAAAGGTCTGAGGCTTCCACCTGGAATATGCCATCAGTTGGTCAGGGTAGGCCTACACATTTTTAAGAAATTCCATGAGCAATCTGGGTGCAGACTGAACAATCAGAGACAGTGCATTAGTGGCAGAGGCATTTTCATGGGATTGGCCTAAGAATTTTGTTAGATCTTGCCTGTCAATTTGTAGTCTCTATTTCCCAGAATTGAAGAAATCATCCTCCAGCTTCAACCCTGATGGGACGTTGAAGCTGACCACTCTTCTCTGGAATTACTTTCCTAACTAAATCTCGTGGGTTTTGGAAAATAAACTGAGGAACTTGGCTGCTGGCAAAGCTGAACTTCCTTGAAAACATTACCTGCCAGGTGTGATCAATGCTCTTGGCGGCCGTATACGTAAAAGTGTTGATTCAAGCAAAATATTAGAATAGACACAGTAGAGAAAAAAAAAGTTCTGAATGTCAACTGATAATCAGAGATAATTATCTGTAATGCTCTATAAATCTCTGTCCTAGAATATTTGTTTAGCGTTTTATTTTCATCCACAAATAGACGTCACAAATTTTCCAGCATATCTGTGAGGAAGCATTTATGTACAATATAACTTACACACAGATCTCTTTAAAAAACAGATGGACATAGTATCATTTTATTTTAAATTATGGAAGCAAGTTCCTCAGAGGCAGTGTTGTTTCATGGAAAGGTTATTATCTGGGAAACAACCTCTATGGAAAACAGTATGGAGATTCCTCAAAGAACTAAAAGTAGACCTACCATTCAATCTGGCAACACCACTACTGGGTATTTACCCAAAGGAAAATAAGTCATTTTATCCAAAAGACACCTGCACTCAAATGTTTATTGAAGCACAATTCACAATTGCAAAGATGTGGAATCAACCTATGTTCCCAAAAATTCATGAGTGGTTTAATAAAATGTGGTATGTATACACCATGGAGTACTACTCACCCATACAAAAAGATGAATTAATACCTTTCACAACAATCTGGATGGAACTGGAAGCCCTTTACCTAAATGAAGTATGACAAGAATGGAAAACAAGCACCACATTTACTCACTACTAAATTGCAACTATCTGATGATACACAAGTGCACAGAGGGAAACAACTCAGTGGAGAGAAACCAGGGTGTGGGGGGAGGAGGGGAGGGAAATAACCAACCTAATGGGTACTATGCATACTATTTGGGGGACAGGCACACCTATAGCCAACACCCAAGCATTACAAAAACGATCCATGTAGCCTAAAACATTTGTACCCCCTTAATATTTTGAAATTTAAAAAATGAAATCAAAGCAGTAAAATGATTAAAAAATTCATGAAATTAAAAAAAAAACTTTTCTACGCATTTCAATTAGAGAGACAGGGTACCAAAGGTTTATATAACCATCATAAGCACTAGAAAATACATTGTCGGGAGACTAAGAAAATCTGGAAGTACAGATATCTCAAGAAAGCCTCAATCAATGATTCCAGCTAACTGCAGCACCAAAGTGGGTGACTCTCAGAAAAAATTCCAAAGAGAAATTTACGCCAATTTTCTAAGTTACCAACACTCAGAAGGTATAATCTCAATTGACTTCACACAGCACAAATTTCTCAGGAAGACCCAGAAACTACCCCTGATGATCTGATTCGCCTGCTCAAAGCTGCTGCTTGTGTCTCTTTGGGACACCCAGTTAGTAAAGTTCCATTAGTGTGATAGCATTTAAGTATTGGGACAGCAGACTGTCCTGTGGATTAGCAAGCTGATCAAAGAAAAAAATGAAAATATAATTTAATTGTCTTCCAGTTCCCTTTATTTCTGCCAAGAAATCTGTTGTCATATTCTTTGTAGGTTGTTTTGCTTTTCACTTGGACTGCTATTTAAGTTCTTTTCTTTATCTAAATTTATTGTTCTGCAGTTTCAATATGATATGTCTTGGCACAGATCTCTTTTGGTTCATCCTACTTAGGAGACATTGGACTTTCTGAATCACAGTGATGCTATTAATATCAACATTTGCCTCTGAACCACTCAGTCTTTACAGTTTCTTTTGTGTTTACTGTTTCAAGCTCTGGATTCAGCTCACTATTTTTTTCTCAGGGAGAAGGAGGAAATCTTCAGACATTTCTCTTTATTTCTTTAAATACCAAAGTATAATGCAAAGTTTATTATAAATAGAATCTGGTTACATTTTATTGAGAGACCTTCATAGTGCTGTCAATTAAAATATTCAGCCCAGATTGTCTACCATAAATTCCACGTCTGAGATAACTATATTTGTTAAAATAATGAGATGGTGTATGATAATTTAAAACATGATCAAAATACTTGATTTTTAAAAACAGATATTAATAGTAGCTACATTAATAATAAATGCAGAGTTTGTAGATATTAAAAGTGTTTCTTTCCTTTAATCACTATCCTGGGGTTAGATTCTGACCCTTCCTGCTTTGCTCATCAATTCTAGAAACATTCTGAGGGGTTTACTTTGTTTAAGAGTTATGTATTCTAGATTTCATGCTCATTTCCTGAAGGATATATATATATATATATATATATATATATATATATATATATATATATATACACACGTTCAAATTCATAGTAAATTATTTAGCATCATTCATGAGTAACTTTAATGGTGCTTCTTTTAATCTTTTGGACCAAGAAATGATGCTATCATAGGTATGCAATGAAACAGGGTTTTGAGAATCTTTAAAAATCCCAGTGTATTAATAGCTTTTGAAAATCTAAGTGAAATGGTTCATTTCCCACCATTAACTTTAATATAATGAGATCTTTATTTCTGGACTGGCCAATATCCACAGGAATAAGCAGTTTTAGAAAAGATTCACTCCAATTCTCTTTGCCAATCTTCGCTAACATTAGCAAAAAGTTAGTATATTATTGTTTTCTTTTTGAGAGCAATGTGTATAACAATCTCTCTTTTAGAAAAAAGGGCTTATCCTCTATAAAATCTGTTATGTATTATTAATATTTGCACTCCAGAATTTCTATTACCAATTTTATTTGAGATGCTAAATTCTTTTTGTATCACCATTATCTATACATTCTTTTCATGGGGAAGGCAGATACAGATGTTCTTACCATTTTTCACATGGCAAACATGAAATGCAGAGTAATCGATTGTCCTATTCAAAGGAGTTAGGTTGTCAAGCCAGTATCAAGCCAGGGTAAGAACCTAAGACTCTCTTTAATTGTACCCAAGAGTTTGTTTTCTAAAGCTTTTTAAAATATAACCAACTCTGAACAGCCCAAGTAGTCTAAAGGCTGTCATTATCTACCCTGTCTCTGAGAAATTAAGGATCTATATCACAATTTGGTTTTATAAACTCATTTTGATAATTTCAGGCTGCAATTTTCCTAGATATTTCTAGGGGATTTTTGCCAGTTTCATACCAAGGGAATGGAACAGGGAAAACAAAATATATACTCATTTCTTCTTTAGCACCAGGTCTACGGAATGGCTCCAGTCCCATGCAGTGGCCATCATTCCACCAGGTGCCTTTTGTCTGCTTTTATTTCTGTTTCTGTTGTCCACTGGGCTAGGCCCTGCCTCCACCTGGGCTTCACAACTGGTGCCTCAGTGCCCCTTGGTCCTCCTGTTTTTCTTCCAGGCTGCAGACTGCTGCTGCTTCACTGCAATCCACATCCTGTCTACACACGCCCATTTCTCCTCTGCCTTGGATTCTGCTCCAAGAGTTTTAGTTGTATCTTCTCTTTTCTCTTACCCTTACAAAGTTGTTTTCTTCTTCTTGTTCTTCTTCTTCTTGTTCTTCTGATGATGATGATTACTATTTGTATTTTATAAATGAGGAAACTGAAGCTTAGGGAGATGAAGTCACTTGGCCAAAGCCACTCAGCTTATAAATAAAAGACACAGATTTGAACCAGATTTCTTTGATTTCAAAAGCTCATTTCTTAACCACTAGGCCACACATACACGTGTTGAGGATCTTTGCCTGACCTCAGTGGGTGAAGCAGGAAAGCTATTCTGGGAAACATGATCAAATGTCCCAACTGGAGTCCTCAGCAAAACCCTGCTTGCCCTGAGACAGAGCCAGCTTTCCTCTGACTCTGACTGAGCCAGGGAATCTTTCCCTAGTGCCAGTGTTTTCTCCTGCCAGGATATGTTGATCCCAGTGCATAAGCATATGTGTGGGTTGCTTTTGCACACGTACCTGTCTGACCGCTATTTGCCTATTCTTCATAAGAAAAAAGTAGGCCAAGTCCTTGTCATTAAACTTTCTCTGAAAGACTTAGAAATTCTTAGACAGAGGGTACTTCCAGGAAAGGCACTTAAAAGTCTCCAGGACTTCAAAGAACTCAGTGAATGAAACATCAAATGTACCCCTGGCTTTTATGATATGTTGCTAATAGACTTGGAATCTTCTTCAGGGCAGCATCCGGGTCTAATTGTTGAATGTTTTTCATATATTGTGTGTATCAGGAAATGCTTTTCTCTGTTGTTTTCATGGGTTACTTCTTTTTTTAATGTTCCTAGTTCTGCCTTGCACCCCAACTACGCAACCTTGTTTTCTTCTCTGTTCCAGACACCTTCAGCAGCCACAAATTGAGGACCCAGGGATAGGAGTGGTCTGAGAGACATGTACAATGTATTTGATCTCTTTCCCTGAATAAATGTTCAACAAATAAAAATCAAGAGAGTTCACATAAAAATCCAGATTTCAAACACTTCTTGCAATGTCAGGAGCTCTGACAGCACTTGGCTCCCATTTCTGTCTGACAACCATGAGCTGCAGTGAGAAGCAACTGTCCTTTGCAGAGGGCATGGCCTTCCTGTGTCCCTACCCCTCCTTGTGAATTTCAAACACTGAGGCCAAAGGTCATGGCTGGCAACTGTCACACACTGCTGTTTTTCTTATAGTAGAGTTAAAAGTCAAGTGAAACAATTTATGTAGTCATTTCTCTATCCAAAGTAGGAAAACAAAAGACCGTATTTCAAGAAAAATTGTGTGAACACATTTTGTTGCAAAGATGAAGACCATTCCTATGTGTTTTATATAAAGAATAGTTGTGATAAAAGAAAAAACCTGAGATACCCTGAAAAATAATCTATGGTAAAAACTAAAACTATATGTAAAGATGCTTGATTAAAATAATGAAAAAGAGCAGCATTTAAAATATTTTGTTTTTCACAGTGATATTCCTGTGAAATACGATTAGGATTTAAGAGGCCTATTTTGTTTTTCAACTTGAGACCTGTGGTCTAGAGGGTTAGACATTGTTAGCCTGCTTGAGGAATTTATCATTAATTAATTTCATTACAATAATAATGTCTGTTATATGAAAGAAACTTTTTTGGAAGCTACAGTTTGTGGTACAAAGATGTATCAGATACAGCAGCTCCTGCCCTCAAGGAACTATCTCATATTGACTCATTCATTACTTCAACAAACATTTATTGAGTTCCCCTGAGGGTCAAATACTGTGCTGAACTGGTGATGCCAACGTGAATAATAGTCTCATCTATAAGAAGTTTATAGTCAGTTTGGAGAAGCATGTGTGTAAGCAGGCAGGTGCGAGGCAGAGTGAAGGCGGAAGCTCAGGGCACAGTGGGAGGTAACTGTGGGAGAGAATTGGGGGGAGGGTGTGGTAAAGGTAGTGAGAAACAGAGCCAGGTAATCTGCTGGGACTTAATTCTCCATGAGGTCTCATGTGTTTCTGCACATCTCACAAGCAGAGGCACAGAATATCTTTCACTCTGGATGATCTTTTCAAGAATGACCACACAGCAAATAGCCTGGGAAGATAGAGATGTCACCCTTCAGAGCAAAGGGCAGGTGTGCCTACTGCCCTCTATGATAAAGGTAATGCCTCCCTCTGGAACTGCCCATTATAAAAGATTGGGGTTCCCTAAGCTCAGGGTTCCTCTATAATGCAACCCACTGGGTATGCAGGTGCCATCTGGGCCTCCCCACATGGCCCCATGAGGCGTGAAGGCAAAGGGAACTGATGCAAACATGCTCCTCCCACTGCTTCCTGTGCCCTGAGTGATAATGTCCTTTGCCTCAGACCCAGGAATCTCATATTTCTGGCACCCATGAAACTAGCAGACTAACTTGTCAGCTTGTAAGCAGAGTAAAACCTCAGACTCCTCATAGTTCTTGGTATAGACTGCTGGCAGAATTTTGTCCTATTCATCTGAAATCTCATGTTTTGGTGGTATCCAGACTAGGAGAGGGATGTGTTTTTTTATTGGTGTTATAAGACAAAACAGAATGAGGGAAGGTATTTTGAGAAAATAAGAGTTCAAGACCCTCCTATCACTGCTCTCATTTCTGTGCAGGTGAAATGCAGATCAAGTAGATGTCAAAGACAATCTAGAAGGAGAAGGGAAGGTCTCACAAAACAGCTTGTGGCTAAGATGTAATTATTCTTGCTCCCCATTTAGGGCCTGGGTCATGGAACATGAACTTCAAGCTTTTTGTAATTTTAATTTTTTATTTTCCCAGTTATCAGAGGTACCTTAGCTGCCTGGTTTCCATAGTCCTATCTCGCCGCCTCCACAGCCACCTCCCTCTTGCAGCTCCAGCCAGATTGAGCTCCTGATCTGCTGAGCCCTCTGCAGGGTGCTATAGAAAGTCACTTGTCCATCCTGCTTATCTCTGGGCCTTGGTGTGTTCTTCCCCCATATTATGTGGCCATGGCCAGGGGGTTCCCAATCTATTGCCTCTTTATGGCCAGACTTGTCAGCATCCTTAAATGTGTTTAAGACCAAAAATAGCCACACCTCTTGAGAAGTTACGTTCTGAAGCTGGTTTCTGTTTTATGTAACTCTTGCTTTTTCCTCCTTAAAACTCTAAGCCCTAGAATGTGTCTATTTCTGTCTCACGCTTTTTCCTACTCATAAGAAACCATACCTATTTCAACTGGATTTGCGTTTGTTCTTTCTGTCACACAGAGGCACATCAGCATCCTGGTGGGTGACGCTGGATGCACGGCAGATGGCATCTCCCTCTCCCTAGCATATCACCGCTGTCAGGGAATGAGAATGTTAGCATAGTTAGAATAGCCATAGTCATCACAGAAATGTTTTACAATAGGCAAATTCAGTCAGGAGAAAGTGGCTGACAAACTTAATGAGGAAGAGGTAAGTTCCAGCAGAACAGGGAGAATGTGGGACTCTCCCTCTGAGGCTTAGTATGCTCGTGCACAGACAGGACTGTGCAACCTGTGCAGGTTCTTCACAACCTTCCCGTTTCTTCTCAGGTATATGTCACTCCGTCAACAGCCCTGGCTGGGCTGAGAGGGTGGAATTTTTTGAAAATAGCATAAGCCAACAAAGTCCAAAGTGAAGAGTTTATGTCTGACTGAAACAAACAGTGAAGCAGGAATGGGGATGTGGACCTCAGATACTATGCTGGGTTTGGAAGCTTAATCCAGGCTGAGTAACGTCAGGTGTCATATCTTCCATGGGAGTCTTTTTAAAATCTCTCTCTCTTTTTTCTCTATTTCTGCAGATCTGGGCATCACTCTACATGGCAAAACTTTAAAAGGCCACTTGACTACAGCTCCTTCTCCATTATTTTTCCTCTTTATTATCTCTGCCTGAAGGAAAGCAGCACTTGTGTGCTCTGTGAGATGACAGTTTATCAGCCCAGTGGAAATGCAGTCTTTTAGGGTTTGTGCTTATTCTCTCAAGCTCTGCGCTAATCCTCCTGTTATCTTCTCTGTCAGATTTGTTGACTGTAATCAGTTTGCCACCCTAGGTAGGCATATTTGAACACAAATAGCTAAGCCTACATCTCAGGATGAGTTCTTTTGTTTGCAAAGAGCTAAACCTAATAAAGTTTTAACTGTGATTCACCTTTTATTAAATAAAGATAAAAGCCACCTGTCACCTTCCATCTATGTATTTGCCAATTTGGATGCAAGAAGAATTGATATATTCCATTACTTTCATAAACAAGAAAATGCAAGTCAAGGATTCCTGGTGATTTGTTTACTGGCCAGTAATGTAGCCAGGATTAGACTCAAGTACTCAGTGAAATGTCTAGCTGGGGAGAGGCTAAGCAGTTAGAAATATCTTTCCCTCAAAGTTTACCCACAGGCGTAGGTATACATGTACACACATTGATTCAATTAATTTTGAATTTGTGGCAAAAGTAATCCAGGTGAAGACAGACTTTAGGCAGTGATGTCTCAAGCTAGGGAAAATTGTATCCAATTCCTTCTAGGGAGAGCTATTTTGATAGAAACACTTGGATAGATGAATAAAGGTAAAGAACGGAACCCTGGGAGGGAGACAAGATGGCTGACCAGAGATATTCGCTGCCAGATTGTCTCAGAAAGAAGGAAAAATTTTAGATGAAAAAGAAAAACAAACAAACATAGATTGGGTGTAGTACCAAGGGAAAAGTGCCAGAACCTACCAGAGATTCCGTGGAAAGATATTGCAGAATAAGAACGACCAAGATATTGACAGAGATCAACCCCCAGGAGGCTTGGAGTCCAGGAAAAGTGTCGGTGGGGTGTTTCTCTTTTCCCTTCCTCAGATCTCCGCCAGTCAGCAGGCTCCCAAGCTGCTGGAGAGACTTTCTACCCTCACAAGCCCAAAAGCTGCTGCCGCCAGTGAACTGGAAACTTTTTGATGACAAAGCACAGGCTGAGTCGCTTCCCATCACCACAGACCTGAGCCAAGACGGCAGGGGCCATATTGCTTCTCCACCCACTATGCACCTTTGTCCTCCCTCTGGGGATTCAGCCCCTCAGTTTTCATCCACTCATTCTCACACAAATATTTCCCAACTCTGGGCCAGACTGCAGGAACCACGGGGGCCAGAGGGTCGTGGGGAAATCTGCATGACCCCAGAGACTGGACATCCTGGGCAGGCTGCCTTCCAGAAGGAGGGACAGAGATGACCAGAGAGCTAGCTGTCCTTCATTCAGACTCTTCACTCCCACCATGGCTGCTGAGAGAGACAATTGAGCTGGGGCTCTCAGGAGCGGCTGATTCCCCTCTGTTGGTGCATCCATCACACCGAGGCTCCCACAGAGAACGAGGCTCAAAACTTTCCTCTTAAAGACCTGCAGTGGACTAAGCAGTACTCGGACTGTGAAATCCCTGCTCACTGGTCTTCCCTGATAATGCTTGCTCGGCTGCTCCATCAGAGCAGGGCCTACCTTTAAGCAGAGAGACAATAAGCCTGCTTGAGCACTCCATAGGCAGCTTGGGACCAGCACGCTTCTCCCTGGCACAATCAGAGACTGATCTTTGGAAACCTGAAGACAGGCCCACAGGCCAGATCCTGTACCCCCAGGACTCAATCATGTTGCTTGGGGGCACAAAGGGGAGATTTGTGAACTAATTCTGGGAGGCAAAGGAGCCCGTGTGGGCAGAACTGAATAGAAAGCACTGTGTGGGTCCTAGCTGCAGTGCATTAGTGTAGCACCCCTCCCCCTACAAAAAGGCCCTGCTCTCAGCCTAGGGCAGGATCCTGAACAGGGACGCTCCCAGCCTGCAGCACCATTGTGGGAGAGCTCAGCTAGTTTGAGCTCCTGCCTGCTGACAAACTGGAGGGAAACCACAGAGTAGGGGAGTGGGGAGAAGAGCGAAACCTGCTACTGACAGCCTGATGGTGAATCTCAGATGACTCCTCCCCCACAAGCAGATTTTCTGGCTGGGTGGGGCCACTTCAACCCCTCCCTGGAGCCCTGGGGGTGTATCTTTGACTCTTGCCAAGTCAGCTACCTTATCGGCTTTTGTGGAGCCTGAGGGCAGGCTCACCCAACCCAGCCCCAACCAGGTCTCTTCCCTACCCACCTCTGCTGTGATGAAGAATAAGGACTCACCTGGAAGTTCCAAGGCCATGCTCACCACCTGGGACATTCAAGTGCTTCTCCTGAGGAGCTAGAGCTGGTCACAGGTCCCCAAAACAGCACTGCAGCTTGTTCCTTTCTGCAAGCACTGCCTACTAACAGGGAGCTCAACTTGCACAGCCCTTTACAACATTTAGTGATTCAATCATACTGGTTGTGGTGGATTCTAAACCACAAGTACCACCTACTGTCTCAGAGATTAAACTGGGCATGCCAATACAACTCACACTGTTAAGAAGACCACAGGGCTGGGGAAAGAGAAAGGATTTCAAAGACCCTCAACCTCCCTCATCAACAAGAGACAAGAATCTGCCCCCCACCCACAGGTCACCACTGCTATAGCCTACAAAAAACTAGCAAATGAGAAAACCACCACACTAAGGATATCTATAACCAAGGCATCCATGCAGAACCTGGATCACCATCAAAGCACCCAAAAGCAAAGCCAATGGTTCTTTCCAAACATATGCTGCAGACACACTCTTACAAGTGAGGAGAAAATAAAAAGCTCCATATTAATAAAAGAAAATCCAAAAATAAGAAGTGACAGCTACTCTAGATTAGAAGGAATCAGTGAAATAACTCTGAAAACAATACTGCGATACACAACAATGTAGATGGATCTCATACAGACACACACACACACACACACACACACAATGTTAAGCAGAAGAAATCAGACACAAAAGAATACACACTGTGTGATCCCATTTATATAAAGTTCAAAAACAATCAAATCTAGCCTATGCTGTGAGAAATCAGTAGGGTGGTTAGTCATGAAGTGCTAATAAAGTTCTGTTGTTCTATTTCTTGATCTAGATGATAGTTATTATGGGTGTGTATTCCACTTACGATAATCCAACCTCCAAATGTATAATTTATGAATCATTCACTCTTCTATATGCATGTTATAATTTAATATAAAATTAACTTCAAAAAATAGTTCTTATTCCTTGAATACTGTGAATGTTTACCATTTCAGCTGAATTTAGGGATTCAAAGATTTTTTTTCCAGTACCCGGAGCTGTTGGCCTTAGTAGAATGAGAGCATAACAATTGAGGATTGAATCATGGTGCCAACTTGGAGAGAATGTTTTGTGAGGCTGTGGTGCTGAAGTAAAGTATGCAATGTAAGCTGGTTGGCATGACACGTAATACTCCTTTTGATCTGATCCTTGTTCATTTCTAACCCTATTTCTTGCCATTCTAGTATACACACCATTTTCCAGCCACACTGAATCTCTTCCAGTTTTATAATACACGATGTTTTCTCTTACCTTTGCATATACTGTTTCCATTGATTAACACAGTGTTCTCCATGTGAAGAAATCTTACCTTTGAAACAAAGCTTAAATATGAGGTACTCTGGGGAGATTTCCCTAATTTTACTCTTATGAGTATATATATGTATGAGTATATACAATTCACATATATATGGAAAATGTTTAAGGATACATTTAGTTTGTATCTGAGCCAAGTCAACAAGCCAAACTTCTGTTAATATTCAAAATTTCCAAAATAAAGTTTTCACAAGGATTTAAATACTTCAGATTCGTCTGCTAGGCTGCCAGACATAAATTGACATTTGCCTTCCTATGCACATTTTAAAAATTCAGTTGGCAGAGTAATTTTGAATGATCCTAATTATCCTATATTGGATAAGGTCCAGATGGTCAGTCATGTCCCATGGAACAAATATGTGCAGAAAATTCCATTATTAGACTAAACAAGGAGAAGATTCATCTTAATTATGAAAATCAGACTTATCTACTATTTCAAATAAAATGATTTTTTATGTTAGGGCAAATAAATTAATTTGAATTGTGCTCACTGAAGATTTAATACCCAAGACCCCATTAAAAATTTAAGGATAATTAACTGGTATATCAAATATTTATTTGTATATTGATGGACATGTATAAATTATTTATAAAGTTTACCTTCACTTTTGTGACAAACTAGACTACTTTCCATTTCATGCATCTGTTTAATGCTTCCCCAGCCTCATGCAATGTTGCTCTTGTTCTTCCCATTTGGAGTTCATTTACCCCATCCCACATAATTCCTTGCTATCCAGTTTAAGATCTCCATGGCAACATGTCAACATTTTAGTTGTAGCATTCATGCTACATGTAGTGTAGTATTCAGGCAATCTTTCTATTTGAAGAGAATCCCTCTTGATATGAATCTTGATAGGAAGCCATGTCCTACTTTCCATTATGATCCCAAGAAAGTCAATCAATGGTTTTATCCTATACCCAGAAACATCTGGCCTTAGAAAAATTAGAGAAGGAATGATTGGCATCTTAATTATGGTGCCAACTTGAAGACAATGCCATGAAAGATTGTGGTGCAAAATTGCTAGATGTGCTAAATGCTCTGAACCAGCAAACAAAGTATGGGGTGGTTACATTCATGTCAGAATACATGCATGCATTCAGAAAAGAAAAAAAAAATGATCCACACACAAAATATTTGCTTCCTGTTCCTGCAACTCTGGATTTCTGGAGTGTCCAAGGAAGAATTGCTTCCCCCAGTGGACACAACAATTATTGCTCAAAATATGAATGAAATAGTTTTTGCAGATGGGTTTCCCCAGGAAGCAAAATCTGAGATGGGGATTAGCAGCTAGGTTTACCAGGGACTGTTCTGGAGAGCCAGACTTGTGGAAGGGGAGAAAGCAAAGCAGCACTTGGTAAAGGGGAAATCAAACTGTGTGGCAGTTTCAAAAGAAACCTCAGGTTGCCCTATGGGTAGCTGAGTCGATCCTGTCACTGTCCTAAATTGGCTAAGAGGGCCAAATCCTTATATTCCCGAGCCAATCAGTTATTGAGGCCACCTGAAAAAGGGATGTGAACTTCAGTGAGATGGCTCTTTTCAGTTGCTGCGGTCCCTAAAGGCAGCCCTCCTAGCAGCTAGAGTATTGAGTCTTTTATTCCAGAAGGGAGATAGGGACAGTGCATCAAGGTGTCCACCACAGGCTAATGACGATCATTACAAAGCTCATGCTACTGGAAAAGAATAGTGAAAGATAAAGTTATAATACTAGGTAGGATAAGAATCGACCCTAACTGTTAGGTGGCCAAGGATTGCTGTTTCACTGAGGAGGAAGGAGGGAGGATTAATGGAACTGAGGAAGCCCTGGTGTTACTATGCACAGTGGTAAAAGCGAATGGAAAACTACTAGTTATGCACAACTGGCAGGACCAACAAGAACCAAGATCCTTTCAGAAAGAAACTTGGAATCCTCTAGAAGGCTTCTTAAAATTCATATTTCTGAGCACTATGCCCAAAAGTTCTGATTCAATAGGAGTGGGTTGTGGTCTGAGGATTTGCATTTGAACCAGCCCCCGGGGTGATGATAATGCCGTTGGCCCAGGGACGGTGGGAGCACAGGCTCTGCATTAGAGAGCGTGGAAGCAGGGTTGGGACAGATGTAGAGATGGAAGGGATTCGAGGCCTGGAGATGGATGACTGTAATTTTTAACTATACAAATAATAGTTACATTAGGCAAGAGCTATTCATTTTGAAATATTTATACAGGGATAAATGTTTAAGTGCAGCTGGGAAGCCCAAAACGATGAAGTGTATTGGATACTGTCATTTTCCTGCCCAGACTCCAATCCTCTTTCCTATTTCAGGGGAACCCCTTGTGTGTGCCTTAGAAAAATGGCGAGCTTCATTTCTCACTGTGGAAGCCAAAAGGAACCAGCTAGTTCCGCCCTTTCCTCACCTGGTCCCCTGAGACCCCTGGAACTAGAACAATCGTTTGCGTCCGCTGATCGGATTCACCTGCCTGGGATGTTGAACCTTGTAGGGGTGATCCAAAGAGCACAGGACAGTCAGAATTTGTTTCTGTGAGACAGTCTGAGTGGCTCCACCAGGTGGAGGTTCATTCATGGAGTCAGCATCCCTGGTAGCATCTGTGGCTTAAAATAATGGTGATACGGTGACATCTTGGCCAGATTTTTGCTGCTGCGTAGACTTCTATAACTTAGTTACTTCTTTTCCTCAAAGTCAACTATGTTTATACGAGAAATTGTCTATACTGAGAAACACTATTTCAGTACTCTTTAAGTCCATAAGAAGTTACCACAGAATATCAGATTCATATACAGAAGAAAAGATTGCTCTAAAATTGTG
Organism: Lemur catta; assembly: GCF_020740605.2. Taxonomy (NCBI): domain Eukaryota; kingdom Metazoa; phylum Chordata; class Mammalia; order Primates; family Lemuridae; genus Lemur; species Lemur catta. The sequence goes on along the minus strand of NC_059129.1, from coordinate 129,870,169 downwards.
GTAAAATTAACTTAATTACCTTGGGGAAAATTCTAGAGGCAGTTTACATGCTAACAAGACTCTCTTTAGCAATATACCTATAAACTCTCGCTACCATAATAAGACATTAAAACTTTTCACCTATTTCAATCAGTTAAGGAATTTCACTACAAATAAAAGTAAATTAAAAATATGAGATTGTGGCTTTAATGAGTTTCTCAGATTGGATTCTTATTGTACTGTAATTATAAAGTAAACTTAATGGTATATATTTTAAGAGATGAAATAGATATTTAAATAATGAACTATTTCAAGAGAGTTATCACAATGAGTAAATTACTAAATAAGAAAGGGAAGAAGTGAGTAATAGTTTATGAAGTAGAGTTCTTTGTCAGACTTACAAAGTCAGATATTTTTCATTCTTGGGACCTAGCAAATATAGCATTGGAAACACTAAAAAGCCTCCTTTTGGGAGCAGGACAAGGAAATAACAAATGGGAAGAAACAAAAGCAAAGATACTTTTTAGGTGGTCAAAGAATTATTGGAATGACTTCAACCTATCCCAGTGGTCCGTGGGCTAGCAGTTGGAAGTCAGAGAATTACACAGAGGTAGTGGAAACGGATTTCAGCTCTCAATCTTTTCCGCATGTGCCCTGGTTCTTATGCTGCTGCTCCACTGCAAACTTCTGGGACGCCTACTTAGAAACATTTTTGTATCCATGACTAGGAGAGCATAGCCAGATTGCCAAATGTATTCATGTTATTTTCCTTCAGGCCACAAGCTGTGATTGAGTATGCAGAAGTTGTATGAGTTGGCAGGTACGTCATGGCAAAAAGGCAGACACAGGCCAGGTACCTAATGTGTCATCCCTGAGCCCCGGCTGCTGCCTCCCTCCTGACTTCCTGAGTCAGCTCCTGGAAAGCCATTATTTCTCCAGAAATGCCCTCCCACCTGCTTAACCAGGAGGGCTGCCAGTCCACATTTATTACTATTTACTTTAATGCAAGACGTTTTCTGCCCATGGTCCTTTCAGAGTCTGCAAATACGCCTACAAGATTAACTGTTTTCCCTTATAACAAAAGGGATTGGGACAGCACGTGTGCGCGCTCAAGGCAAGGAGGAACAAAGACAGATATGTTCTTAAGGGAAGGGAACGTGTCATGGACAGGAAACATTTTAGAGATGTCAGAGCAAAGATTAATCTACTTCACAATGTTGTTTATGACAGACATCACATAATTATCTATAAAAATAAATCCCTTGCTGATGAAAAATGAAAATAAAAAGAGAAAAAAAGCAAAGTGCATTAAATCTACGTGAGACACATGGATTCTCATTAGGCATTAAATAATTTCCTTAGGACCTGGGACTCATCAGCCAGTGGTTATTTTCCTGACTACTATAGTTCAACAGTTACATTCTTCCTTCCTGGATTTTGTCTTGGTTTTTAACTAACACTCAGGAATCTGAAATGCATACTAAAATATATGAGGATAACATGATTATTGCATCTGTTGTTATGATGCAACTACTCTAGTTCTTCTCACAGAGAAAATAGTATTCTTAATAACAATCAAATTATTAATAATAGAGGAAAATGGTAACAAATCTCTATTTACAAATATAGTTTGTTTCCAAGAAAGTGTCTCGAGTATGAATATTTAACTACTCACTTGTCAAGATTGCCCATAAGATGTGTTGTATGGAGTAAATTGAGAAAATGACATCTCTAATGAGATAAACTCTTGTGAAAATATTCCCTGACCTTAGCATTTTTATTGGAAAGGTTTCGCTAGTAAAATTTTCATTGATGAGGCTTATATGACTTCACCAGGTCAAATCTGACGATATTCACATCCTTAAAAGTTTAGAGTGATTGCTCTGTCGTTGGGCCTGGAGTTATTGTTAGGCAATGACACAAAATGCAGGGAAGAACATCAAGTAGACTTGATGTAATCATAAATTTCCAGTGTCCCTCTCCTCTCTGTTGGGGTATGGAATTGAAAACCATTTTCCTTGCATAATTTAATTAACCTGTCACTTTATTTTGGAGGCTTGCTAATTCATGATCCAAAAGGATTGATTTATGATGCATCATGAGAACAAAAGCTAGATGCTGAATAGAATCAAGCAGCCTAAGGATAATGTGAGAAGAGAATTATTTTTGAATTAACATCAATTATAAAATGAGTTCAAAAGATTATTTACTGCTTATGCTGGAAAGTCTGTTGCTTATTGACCTGAATTTTTTATGACCGGCGCTTCCTGTTATTTCTTATTGAAGAGTTAAAATAACATTGAAAGATAGTAGTAGTAATCCTTTAATAGTGCTAAGTATTTCACAGATATAATGCTAGTTTATATTTATATATATTACTTTATATTCTCATAAAAAGTCACAAAGTGAAAATTGTTATTAATGATTATCAAACCATTCTCAGGGAATTCTATTATTCCAACTTAGTTTACAAAACTTGTTAGGGCACCAAAAGAAAAATGAAGAGTGTGCAGAGGAATGGGAAAACAGTTACATTTACCTTTGGGAAACTCTATTTTTCAAAAAAATTTAAGGATTAAAAATTGGTTGAAAAAGTTTTTTGGTCAGGTGCAATGGCTCATACCTATAATCATAGCACTTTGGGAGGCCAAGGTGAGAGGCTTGCTTGAGGTCAGCAGTTCTAGACCGGCCTGAGCAACATAGTGAGACCCCATCTCTACAAAAAAATAGAAAAAATTATCCTGGTACTGTGGCGTGCACCTGTAGTCCCAACTACCCAGGAAGCTAATCTGGGAGGATCACTTGAGCCCAGGAGTTTGAGGTTGCAGTGAGCTATGATCACACCACTGCATTATAGCCTGGGAAACAAAGTGAGACCCTGACTCAAAAAAAAAAAGAAAAGAAAAAAGAAAAAGTATTTTTAAACATCAGTCTCTTGATCAATATCTAAGAGATATTCTCTTTTATATTAGAAAATATAAAAACACATGCCCTTTGATATTGGAAACAATTATAAATAGATGAACATTTGTAAATATCTAATACTGGGAACATTTATAAATAAAAGGAGATTGATACATGTGAAAGAAATGTTAGCTCTGAGAGAAACAAAGGCATAATTCCCTTGGAATTTGAATGGATGTGTTCCTTGTTAGGAGATTGGGGCTGGTTTGTGTAGAGTGGAAGCCTAGCATTGGCACAGGAGATAAGGGAAGGTCTGAGGGGTAGGTGGTGGGTAGGGTCTTTGCAAACCCCAGAAAGTTCCAGTTATTTTCCTGTATTCTTGCAGGAGGTAATTATGGGTAGAGCTAAGCGGTGAGCTACAGGTAAGTAGCCTGTATAATATGTGAAGGGAATTACTGGGATGGTTAGCTTTTATTTACATTCAGTAGTTATTAATGCCACCCTTAGACCTGGGTAACAAGTGCCCCCACCTTCACCTCCACCACACCCCCATGTTACAGAGGGCCCCTCTCTGACCCTCTTCCGGCTGTGCCTTGCCCCCAGAGTAGGAGTTTGAGGGACTAATACGACATGGCCTCCTGGAGCCCTTCAATAACTGGAATTCTAGAATTCCCTGCCCAGTGAACCTGAGCCTATTTCCAAGATTCTATGAGCCTCTTCCAGGGTGTATTCCTCTACAGGATGGAAACCCACACATGTGATCACCTTTGGTTAGAAATAACAAAAGGGAGGCTGTGTGCAGGCGTGTGGGCAGAGTCTGGGCATACATGCATGTGAGGCGCCTCTTGAGGGGAGTAGAAGCCAAGGGTGGCAAGGGAAGGGTACCCCAGCCAGGGGCAAGGTGCTGGGAATGCTTTTTCCTCAGCTCTGTGTTCCAGCACAGGATTCCAAGAATTCTAAGCAAGATCCTGTCAGTCCAGGGCATCATGAAAGTATATTTCTCAAAGTACGAGAATAGAACGTATTTTACTTGACAGACTGTGAGCTTGACTTAAACATTTAAATATTCAGACAACAGCACGTACATTTCTATTTGTATTCCTGCCCTAGGCCCTGCTGATGTTCAGGGTGGTCGTGCCGAATATTCTAGATGAAACTGTTTAAGTTTACGTTCCTTGGGGGTGGAAACTCTTTCATCTTTAGCATCTGGCACAGTGCCTGACAGATAGTAAGTGCTCAATAAATTTTTTTGGAATAAAAGACTAAATTTGACTCATCTTTGTAAGCAGAATGGTGAAAAATCACATCTTTGGAGCACAAGTTCCTGGGATGGGAGGTAAAAGGCAACATTTTCTATAACAACAGAAAGTAGATTATCTGTGTAAACCACTTAGCAATATTTCTGTCACTTAGTGACTCTACAGTAAATATTACCTACTGTTATTAGTTATACAGCTCATGGTTACGAATTTTGAGAATTTCATCAGTTGAGACTCAATAAGTGTAGTTTGTATAGTTGCTTTAAAATATGCGATCAATTTTTTAACATAGTAAAAGTTCCCATGAAAAGGCTTCTTGCCACCTAAATAATTTAGCATGTACCCTAATTGGTGGGTTCCAGCACTTGTCAAACTATTTACTTGATTAACTCTACAGCAATGACATCCTCAGAGTAGACATAAATTTTATGTTAAACTATCTTTTAAATGGGAGAGTTTTATTGCCTTCAAATTCTCATCTGCCTGTTAGATTTTTTTTTCATATTTGACTTTTTTTTGCAGCATTCATCGATTCATATGCCTATGATTTCAAAAGAACTCATCTAGGTTCTTAAACAAACTCCATGCTGAGACCAGCAAAGGGTTTAATTAAGTTACCAGAAGAAATACTATATATATTTGATAAATGAATTTTATTTCTTAAGAGAATCTGTCCAAAGGATACAGCATCTATTTATGAGTTTGTCCAATTTCATCCCTCTGTGAAAGAAGGTGACCCTAAGAAGTAGCTGAGCCATAATTATTTCAGGCCCCTACAAAAAATAAACAAACATCTCGACTGGGTTAGATCCATATATACCCTTTGCCTTTTAAAAAGTTCAGTACCACATTTGTCTCTTTGAACAATGTTTCTGTAATAAAACAAAGATCACAATGGCCCACCTAAGTTTAATTTTACAGTAACTGTTGCCTTTCCAGAGAAATGTGTAGAGCAGTGGTGGGGAAGAGTTTATCGGAGTATTTGACTAGGTAACATAAGTTAATCTCTTTTTCTCTGGTAGCTGAGATAAATCAATCCAAATCAACTTTCAAAGTGATTAGCTCATTGTAGGGAACAAGTAAAATCTATTTGTGTGGGTTTTTTTTTTTTTAATGGTATCTCATTTTTATTTTTAATTTTCCTTTTTTTTTTTCTTTCTCTTTCTGTTAGCTCAAACTCCTTTTGGGAATAGGCAGGATAGAAATACTATAGATCCCATAATGTGAACTCACAGAGGGCAGGGGTGCTGTGTATTTTCTGTACCTGTCTCTGGTCTGTTTGCAATATGTACATAGTCAATGCATGAATGAAGGTGAATAGAACACCTAACTATTTCAGAGGGATCCCAAATTCTAGTAACAGTTTGCAAAATTTGCACAAAACCGTGATTTGATAGGGAGAAATTATATCCTGGGCAAGAAAAATCAAATTTCAGTCTCCTAAGCCTGTGCCATCTCTAATAGCATTACTGATTGAATCAAACCAGTTTACTTTGCTGGCAGAGCCCGTTGCCTGGACACAGGCACAGACAGTAACAATAAGGAGGCCAATTTTCTGGGAAATAATTTGTTCTGTGCCCTTTCTGCCATTCTTTTTCACCAAAGATGTATTCAAATATTTAGGAGAATTCAGCTCTGGTTTGTCACAATAGAAATTTAAGCCAAGAGGGAAACGCACATTTGTCTTCATCTTTCCAGATGCTGTCCCTTGCATTTCTAGAAAAACACCCATTTTCTCCATATGTGTTTTCCTGTTGTTCACACTGAGGAGCTGCATTCTTGCTGCTCTGCTAAGTTGTACTGCCTCACTGGATGTCAGTTTGGCATCAGTGGACCGGAAGAGCTTTTCACGGGTAACTATATCAATACCAACAAGGACTATAAACAATCTGCTGTCTAGTAGTCATTGTAGCCCCGTGGGACTCTACTGATACACCAGTGGTCCTTTTAGAATTATAAATGAGTGTGGGTGGAAGAAGAATGGGAATCGTAACAATATTGCTATGAGTTTATTTTGGTACAGTACTATATGTATACCTTTCACCATATTTCATTTGATCCTCACAATATCTCTGTGAGCTGGAGAGAATAATTATTAGTACATTCATTTCGGAGCTGAGAAAACGGAAACTCAGAAAGATTCAGGATCTGGTTCAAGCTCCACTGCTCACATTGTCAGTAAGGCAGAAATGTGGCTCTGGGCCATGCTGTCTCTCTAGCCGTGTCCTGCAGGACACAATTAAAATGAAAATTAGCTATAGGGAGGAAAGAGAGAGAGGTGCTTAGTTTGCTAAAAGGAGATGTTTTTCTAAAGGTTCTGTAAAGATGAAAAAGGAGAGCCAATTTAACTAAAGTCCTTAGGAAAATGGTATAAATAGTATCCAAGGCTTTTCCCAGTTGTACAGTGTTGGAATTTGAAAGTTTATTTCAACAAGGGTGCATTATATGCTTCATACTGAACCAGTACTTCAGTAAATTAGATGAGTACTTTCATCTTCAAAAAATAACTCCATTTCAACTTAAACAGGTAACACAAGTAAAATTAATTTGTAATCTCCTCCAAAACTGTGATGTCATTTCAGTAATAAATAGAGCAGCTAAGCATATTTGCTACACATCAGGTACTCTTCTAAGTAACTTTATATATTTTAGCTTACTGAATCTTCATAGTAGCCCTGGGAATTTAGTCTAATAATTTTGAGGTCACCCAGCTAGTAACTAGTAGGAGGAGGATCTGAACTTGTCCCACAGCCTTTGCTTTTAACATTAGGTTCAAATATCTCTGAAATAAACAGCAGACCTGCATTTCTCTGGTAGAAACCTTATGAGTGATAAAATTTCTTCTTTAAGAGCTTCCCCTCACAAAAATTACTGCCAAATATAAAACACAACATTTTATTCTGCATGCCTTTTACTCCACCAATCATAAATACCGCAGGGTGATCATTGCAATTTCAGGATCAAATGAAATGGACAAACACCAGAGGGCATATTTTCACTCGAACTCCTAGGCACTCCAGATGCTAATACCTATTGCTCTCTCACATATTTTTTGATGTGAATCTCTAGGAGGAGATAAAACAATGATGAGACCATAGTGAATCCCGTGGCTCAGGTGAAGTATGTTGCAGTTTGCTAACCCTCTTGAGAATAGGATTAAATTATTTATTCAGAAAGTCACCACTTTCATACAGAGAATGCCCTCAGAATTGTTCCATGAAAAAATACACACACACACACACACACACACACACACAAAGGCAGTATGATCTTAAATATAAAAATAAAAGGTCTATAAGGAAATATTCCAACCTAAAGTAATAGTTACCTCTAACTGGTAAAATGATAATGATTTTTAAAAATATTTATGTTGTTTAAAATCTTCTAAAGTAAGCATGTATTGCTTTTAAAATTATTTAGAAAATAGCATGAATTGCTTTAAAAATTATAGAAAATACACAGGAAAATTAATTAAAAATTAAATTAATTAATATAATACACCTTGCCATAAAGTGGATGGTTATAAAATACGTTTTCCTTAAAGTAAAGTATTAATATTATGAGTTTGGTTTGACTATTAACCAAAGACCTACACTTAGAGAATCAACTATTACCAACTTCTATAACAGTGGTCAGCAAACTTTTTTATAAAAGGCCAGATGGCAATAATCTCAGGCTTTGTGGTCCAGAAGTTATCCATCACAACTACTCAATTCAGCCAGTCCAGCACGAAAACAGTCATAAACAATAGGGAAACAAATGAGCATAGCTGTTTCCCAAGAAAATTTAATTTACAAAGACAAGAAGCAGTTTACATTTGGCCTGTGGGTTGTAGTTTGTTGACTGCTATGTAAAATATTATGTCCCAAGTTATAGAGTTTTAGAATATTAGTGCTAAAGGAAAGTAAAAGATCAACTAAACCAAACTCCCTTAATTTATAAATTTTCCCTGGAGAGAGAGAAGCAATATTACACAGTGGTAACAAGTAAGAATTTAAGTTTCAAATAGACCTTGGTTTGAGTTTCAAATTATTGAACCTCTCTAAGCTTTAATTTCCTCATCTGTAAAGTGGAGATAAAAATAATCCCTACTAGGGTTATTGTATAACTAGGTAACAGGTTAAGCCAATTGCTTAGCTCAAAATCTGGCATATATAATGTACTCATTCAATGACAGCTGGTATTAATATCTGCAGTCACATGTTAACTGAAGGCAAAGTCAGGCATGTACATCAAAGTTGCTGGTGCCTCCTGACATGGCTTCAGCTGTAACTGTGACTACCAAATGCAACACTGGAAAAACTGTGTTGAGTAAAGCAGATGAGTTCCCTGCTCTCACGGCCCTTACTTCACAGCAAGTAGAAGGGAGGTAGAAAATCAACATGTAAATAAATGAATAAATAAGATAATTTCAGATAGTAAAGAGTGCTATGATTAGAATGAAACAAGGCAATAAGATATATAGCTGCTGGATGAGGAAAAGATGGGAGCGGGGTTTGGTTTAGATCTATGTTTACCAATAAAGTAGCCACTAGCCACTTGCAGCTATTTAAATGTAAATTGACTAAATTTTTATAAGTTCAGTTCCTCAGTCATATTACACGTTTCAAGTGCTATCGCTGCAAGTAGTCAGAGCCGGATATTGGATAGCACAGTAAAAGACTTTTAATATCCCAGAAAGTTTTACTGGCTAACATAGCTCTAGATACAGATATGATTTATAGATGATATTTGTAGATAGATAGATAGGTAGATAGATTATAGGTTCAAAGAGATAGAGGTGATAGAGATAGAGACAGAGAGATAGAAATAGATATAGATAAAGAACTAGATATACAGAGTGATGGCTTCTCTGAGGAGATGATATTTAACATGAATAATGAGTAGACACTAACATGAAAAATATTGGGCAGAGTGTTCCAAGGAGAGGGAAGAACATATGCAAAGGCTGAGACCAAAGCAAGCTTAGTGTGGGGGAAGGACAGACCACAGTGAAGGAGGCAGAAGAGCTGGGGAGACAGTCAGGGGACAGGTCTTATGAGTTCTTATGAGGGTGTTTGAAGTAAGGGAGACGGTAATCTGATTCACATTTTTTAGAGATCACTCTGGTACCTACGGAGAGAATGGACTGTTAAGTGGAAAAAATGGAGGCCTGGCAATCTTATAGGAGACTACTGTAATCACTGTGAGAGATAATGGTAGCTTAGACTAGAGGTAGCACTGGAGATGAGGAAACATTTAAATTAGATTTTGAAGGTAATGTCAGTTGGACATGTTATTGAATAGGCTAAGTAGAGGGAGGAAAAAAGAAATATTGAGGCTCAATTCTAGTTTATTTTTTGGAAATGGACATTAAAGCAAGAAGTTAGAGCAGGACTGGGGAGGAATCCAGAGCTCTGCTTTAGAGAGTAAGCTAGCATGCCTATTGGACATCTACGTGAGCTTCCTAGGACTGCGGCAACAAATACTCACAAACTTGGTGGCTTAAAACAACAGAAATTTATTTTCCCACAATCCTAGAGGCCAGAAATCTAAAATCAGTTTCACTGGGCCAAATGCAAGGTGTCTGCAAAGCCACACATCTTTTGGAAGCTCAGGCAGAATCCAGTCCTTGCCAATTCTAGCTCCTAGTGGCTGCTGCCATCTTTGGCTCCATGGTCACATGGCCTCCTCCTCTTCTGTGTGATTTCTCTCGTGTCCATGTGTAATTTTTTTTTCTGTCTTTCTCTTATAGGAACATGTATTATGGCATTTAGAGGCCATCTAGATAATCCAGGATAATTTCTTTATCTTAAGATTCTCAGTTTAGTCATATCTGTAGGGACTCTTTTTCCAAATAAGGTGATATTTCAGTTTCCAAAGATTTGGACCTGAGTTTTTTTTGTTTGTTGTGTTTTTGTTTTTTGGCAGGAGGAGGGCATTTTTCAACCTATCAAAGAGGAGTTATTGGGCTGAATACAGCATCTAAACCTAAAAAAAGAAGACAGGAACTACATATATGAATTCAGGAGTAGTCAGTGTGTAGGTGGCATATAAAGCAATAGCACAGGTATAATGACAGGGTGTCAAGGCGAGGAAGCTGAGAAGCAGCTCTTGGGGCCCTCTCAAACTTGGAAGTCTAACAGAGAAGCAAATTCCTGCAAAAAGACAGCACAGGGACATCCAGTGGTATAGCGAGGGTAACAGGAAGATGTGGTGCTTCAGAATCCATAGTAGAAAATTATTTTAGAAAACAAATGACCATAAACTATGCCATAAAACAAGTTAAAACAAATTTTATGGAACTAATATCATGGAGTCCATACACTCTGACCATAAGACCATTAAGGAAGACATCTGTCATAAGATTACTGAAATAACAAATAGACCTGGAAATTAAAAACATACTTCTAAATAATTCATGGATCAAAAAAGAATCATAGGAGAAATGTAAAAATACTTAGAAGTCTTCAATTAAAAAAGATATGATCTAGCAAGACTTTTGAGTACTAACTGTAGCAATACTAAGAAAAATGTTTGAAAATTAATAAGCTAGTATAAAAAAGAAAAACATAATAATCACTAAGAAAGTAGAATGGTCAAAGCAGCAAAGATAAAGTAGAAATAAATGAATTTGAAAACAAACATACATAGAATGGATCAACAAAACCAAAAGAATGTTATTGGAAAAGGTTGAAAAAGTACTAAACCTTTGGCATGGCTGAAAAAAGAGAAGCCACAAATACGTATCTGAAATGAGGAGGTGTGTAACTACACATAGAAGAGAAATTAAAAAAATAAGAAAGCATGCTAAAACAAATTTGGCACAGTATTTTGAAAACTAAGAGGAAGTAAATTATTTTCTAGAAAAATAAAACTTATAAAAACTAACTCTAAATAAAAGTTTAAAAGCTTAAAAGGCCTACAACCATTAAAGGTTTTAAATAAGCAATTAAAAATCTGCCCATAAAAATACATGACACTAAGACTTTTGTTGATGAAACCTGTTCAATATTCAAGTTCTAGATAATTCCAATCTATACAAACTTTTCCAGGAAATAGAAAAAGAAGGAACACTCTAATTCATTCTATGAAGATGGCCTGATTTTCTAATACAAATATGAGAAAAGAACACACATACAGGAAAGGAAAATCACTTGCCACCACACTTAGGAACATAGAAGAAAACATTTTATCAAATGAAATACAGAATGCATTTAAAAATAATTCTATATAGCCAAACTGGGTTTATTCTGAGAGTTCCACAACAGTGAAGATTAAATAGTGCAACACAATAACAGATTAAAGGAGAGAACCCATATGATCAGCATTGCTTGTAACAGAATAAAAGAAAAAACCTCCATGCTAAAAACAAACACCCTAATGTCCATTAATAGAAAAATGAATTAATACATCTTGGCATATTTATTCTATGGGATAATGTACAACAATCAAAAATGGTGGCACTGGGGTCCACATATCAACTGTCAAGTGAATTTCATAAACCTAATTTAGATCAACAAAGGCACTTTGTGAAATATATACAGAATAAAGCAATTCTCATAAAATCTAAAAATGTGCCAAACAATTCTATGTATCTTTAGAGATACATACATATGTATTAAAAGTAGAAATATGTGCTTGAAAATGATTTTAAAAAGCCAATTTAAACGAGAAAACATTCAGTATTGTGGTTACTTCAGAGGTAATGGAGGTAGGAATGAGATCAAAGAGGAATTTCATATTCTGAGTCAGATAATAGATAAATGGATTTACAGTACATAAATCTTTACTCATCTTTCATGTTTGAGATAATATTATTGTACAATTTTTTTTGAGCAAGGACAGGTAAGGAAGAATGGTTAAAGGAGGATAAATTTGATATAGTCAACCGGCTGTATGCCCCAATATATTTGAAAGTTTGTTAGAGTGACAATACTAGGGAAAGGAAGCTAGAAGGATACGAGGTGGAAGTTAGAGGTTAGATCCTTAAAATTGAGTTTCAGAAATGCAAAATTTAGGGAGGTAATAAAATCTGTAATAGATCCATGGAGCGCATGGTTGTGTTATGAAGAAAAAGATGATTATTGTTGAAGAGGTTACAAAACTGCAAGGTGAGTTTATTAAGGTAATGTTCAGAAAAGAGATTGAAGTTTGTAAGAGGCCATTGCTGTTGACTTTACGTGCTGCAGGGAGCACCACACAGTGTGTGGGAAAATAGCATGGGAGGGAATCAGGTCAAGTTAGTCCATATACTCAGTAGTATGGACACAGGTTGACTATCCCTTCTCTGAAATGCTTGGGACAAGAAGTATTTCATTATTGTGGACTTTTTTTTTTTTTTTTTTTTTAGAATATGTGCATTCTGCTTACCAGGTCAGCATCCCTAATACAAAAATCTGAAATCCAAAATGCTCCAATGAGCATTTCATTTGAGTGTCATGCCAGTGCTCAAAAAGTTTTGGGTTTTGGAAGAGCATTTAAGATTTTGGATTTCAAAATTTGAGACAGTCAACCTGTACTGGGATGATGGAGAATGATCTTGGAAGCTTCAGGTTCTAACAATCACTTTGAGGCAAGATGGGAATAGCCCTAACTGTGTCCTATAGAAAGGGAGGCAATTGGTTTAAGTTAAACCTCAGAGTGCTTAGATTCAGAAGGTAAACTTTGTCAGCTCACAATTCAAATTTTTTGACCTCCTGCAGCTCACCTGTCATCATTCCTCAGTGTGCACCTCCACTCAGATCAATCCACTCTCATTTTTGTACTCTCATTCAACTATTTTTTGGTATCACTTTTGTTTCCGTATGAATTTGTGATGGTCTTTTAGAGCTTGATTTTTCTTTAGCATCCCTGACTACCTAGCAAAGTGTTAGATGCACAATGAATGTTCAATAAATATTTGATTGCTCTAGCTCTACACTTCATTTATCTAGGTTATAATCCGTACTCAGCCACTCAAGATATGGCTATAAATTGGAAAGCAAAGGATCTATGCTTTTATTAGAAACTTTTCATGTTTAAAAGAAAATCTTGGCTCGTAAAGATGTTGCCTTTACTCCTGCTTCCTCCCCATCTCGTATTTGAGATTCGTAAAAGCATAAGTAGTTGCCGTGGAGACAATTGCTGGGCAATAGAAGAGCCATTTGGGAATAACAGTAAGAGCTGCTATAATAGTCAACAGCAAGATTTTATATTAATCTCTTCACTTTCAATAACAAAAATAAAAATAAAATACTGAAAGAAATATTGGATTCTGTGAACTCATTCTTTTCGCTACATAGCTGATAATCATCTGATACGTACCAATAGACCCTATGGCTTGTGGAGATAATTGAAATCATTCCACGCTGGTTGGAAAACAGTCTTTGCCTCTTGGACTCCCCTGGGTACCAGATCATGGCGTTAGCTCCCCAGCCCCTGCCACAATACCCTCCACAATCCCTCATAACCCAGCAACTAAAGGTTAATACTTGGGCAGGCAGTGGTCAGTTCTGTGGCAGTAGTTGGCATCCCATCTGCTTGTCATGGCGAATCTGTCAGCTGTTAAATACAGTGAATACCACTTCTCACTATATTTATCAGAGGTCACAAACTAGTGTCCTTCAGACAATTTGTGAGGCCTCCCCAGGGCTTTACAATCTTCTGAAGTTATCAGGTAGCATTTAAAACTTCAGTGACTTCATGTAATAATGCAAATTATTAGCCTCTCTTGAAAAATTAGAGGGTCCTGGATACATTGGGGTTTCATTCCAAAAAATCAACAGAGCAGAGCAGCTATTGTTGCCTTTTGACACTGCATGTGCTCTCTGTGCACAGGGCTCCACCACTTTTTATTGTTTGTGCAAAGGACTGCTCCTTTCAACGTTACTAGTCCTACCTTGTGTGTGTTAAAGTTCATGTGCTCTGCACCACCATAACCCCACATCAAATTCCTGGGAGCTGTGTTTGGGTCTAGACTTAGGGGTCATTTGTTGTGACACTCTCAGTGTGACTCCACTCCTGCTCTGCCTCCTTACTCTTCTGTATGCCATTTGCTTCTAGAAGTTATAACAGCAATTCAGCTGCCTTCACTTCTAATTCAAGATGGCACACCCAGACTTTGCACACAAGAAAATCTGTCAATGCCTGTGTTCCTGAATCTTCACAGAAAGAATCTAGAATTAGAAAGAAGCATGTACGCTAGTCTTGACATTAACTACCAATAAAAGATATGAAACTGTGACCTCTGTTATATATAGATGCTCAGTAAGTGAAAAAAAATACTATCTTCCACAGGAAAACTGCTGCTGTGAATTGTGCTGCTATTTCTGGGAAGGAAATGTTTCAGGGGGGACAGGCCTAGGGTTTCTACCTACCCAGCTGCTATTTCCTCCCTTCACTGTGACTGCCACCTGCTCGTTTGTGAATTCACAGCTATACCTAACGACAAACAAGAGGGAATGTTCTAACACCACATTTAATCCGAATCCTTGGCTCAGTTTTCTACTGCTGCGAAACGCACGACCCAAAACTTAGTTGCCTAAAATAAGCGTGGTCGATTTGCTCATACTCCTGTGGTTCAGCAACTTGCCACAGCCATTCATGCCATTGTAGTCACCTGGCAGTTCAGCAGTGGCCCCTCTCACATCCCTGGCGATCTGTGTGAGATGGAGCAGGGCAGCTGGCTTCTCCCCCACGTGGCTGGACCAGGCTTCTTGACCTGGTGGTCTCAGAGCTGCCTCCAAGTGGGTGAGAACAGAACATTCTGAATACTTACGATGTCACTTCTGCCACATCTTATGGGCCAAAGTCAGTCACCAGGCCAGCCCAGGGGCACGGGGAGGGGAACACTGGCTTTTGATGGGGGAAGCAGAAAATCACGGGAGTATGGAGCTAGAACTGACAGACAGATGGGCTCCCCGAAACAGAAAAGAGGACTTATTGCATAAAAAGCTTTATAATGTACTGGAAACCGTAAGCACACATTAGACAGTCTCCAGCGAGATGAAGAATGGAAAGATAAGGAAGACTGGGAGGAGTTCCGATTTAGAATTCACTGGGAAATCTATGAAGGTGGGAAGGAAGGAAGAAGGGAGAAGTGGGGGGAGGGGAAGACTAGTGAGAGCTGAAGGGTCTGGGCGGGAAAAGCCCCAGGGGAGGCTGTGCCTCCTGAAAGGGTCCTCTGCCCGCTGCCACAGCAGGGCCCAACCGCATTCCCGCCCTCATTCGGGGTTCGAAGCCCGGGCTGTGTTTGCTAGCCCGTCCCCGTCCTCTCCAGCTCATGCCCACGCACAGGATCTCCTCATGTCAGACCCGATCGCTGTGACACCACCCAAGCAACTCCAGGCTTCCTCTCCTGGTGCACCCTGAATATCACACCTGCGTGGTGTATTTGTTGTTAGAAATATTTTTAATTCTTTCTGAATAAGTAAATTATGCTCACATTATAAATTTTAAAAGCACAAAAGGTACACAAACAGGAAAACACAGAGAGGTTAAGCCACTTGCCTCCTAAGAGGTGGTGGAGCCTGACCTTGAGCGCAGGCTGACATGTCCTCGGCCGTGGCACCGTTGGCCTGTATAATTTGGTCTCTTCCTCTTCCCTGCCCACAAAGAAGTTAGAGATCGCATTTCCCTCCAACTATCAAAACTACCAAATTGACTTGGATTAGTAAGTGAGAAGCGTAGACCTGCACACTTATTGGCTGAAAGAATAAAGAACCAGGACTGCCTTACAAGCAGCTGGCATTATCATTGTCATAGAAATAAGTTATATGAAACAAACACCAAACACCATTTGTTCTAAGGCACAGCGTTATGATGTATTAATTTGGGCAACACTTGTACACCTTGTCATGCCAATAAAGACACTGCAATTAAAAGCAGAAATTGAAAACTGGATATGACCTGCATCTACTAGTGACTCCGGAGTCAGTGAGGAAGATAGAAGAAAGGGGTTTTGGGGAGGTAAGTGATTAGCACCTGGGAAGGAAAGAAGGTTCGCTACGTTTTCACTTCTTGTCTAGCCTCCTTACTTGAAAAGTTCCCTTGGGAGAGGGACCTTTTCCATGTGTCCTTCATCTCCTTGATTGAAAGCAGGGACATAGGAAGAAGGATGATCATGTAGTTTCAAAACTCAAAGCCACATTGTTTGGGTGATGTATCTAGATATATTTATACTAAGGATGCTACACGGCTTGTGTCTGTTTGTGTGTGATCCTGCAGCATTTGCAGGTATATGTGCACATTGGCCAGAAAACATTTGCTGGCACTGCCTTCCACAGTGTATACCCACGGAGGCCCACTGGGTTTTGAACACTGGCGTTTGGCGCGGGAAGAATGAGGAAGGTCCTCTTGCTCCTGGACTGGGCACGACTCCACGACTGGATGTTCCAGCCATTTTTTACTTTGTTAAACCTCTGGCAACTCCTTTCCATTTATCACACAACAATTTGTTTAAAAGGTCATTTTGCACATTTCTGACTATTCAGAGATAGTCTGTAGTAAGAAATGTTTGTACTCAAAAGAATAGATTTTACCAATTTCTTGGAAAAATCATTTGGGGCAATTTCTGAGGCTGGCTTTTAATCAGCTACCTAAGCCCCTCAGAGTAGTAGGAGGTAGGTGGATCTTACTGATCACTGATGAAAAGAATTTTTTCCTCTAGCCACTACACTCATGCTACCCTGGACCTTAGCATTTTTAAACAAAAACATTTTTACCAATATAACATTAATTTTCAAAGCTGAAGCTTGGGTCAACTTTCTCTTATTAGAAGAAAATTCTCTTTTATTTTCTCCCTTCCCTTGAATTTTATAAATAGATCACTCTGAAAGCAAGTCCCCCAGGGGCACTTAGGGGAGGTTAATGGAGGTTAATCCTTTTAAATACATTTTAGGCAAAGTCTTTATGATTCAACCACACACACACACCCACACACACACAAAAAAATACTTACCTGAACACCTCGAGTTCCTTCCCCTTAGGGTGGGTTAAGGAAAGACCTAGAGAAAAATGAGCTTTCTTCTTACGTATAAGATCCAGATACTAACCTGGGTACCTCACACATACCAGACCATGTGTCCTCCTAAGTCATTACTCTATCTCATATGATCAGATTTTCTGGAAAAGATATATATGCACAATATTTTTAAAAATATAATTTGACTTGGGAGGCTGGGGCAGGAGGATCAATTAAGCCCAAGAGATCTAGATCAACATAGTGAGACCCCTTCTCTACAATAAATAAAAAAAAATATCCAGGATAGTGGCGTGTCCCTGTAGTTCCACCTACTCAGGAGGCTGAGGTGTGAAGATTGCTTGGGCCCAGGAGTTTGAGGTTGCAGTGAGCTATGATTATGCCACTGTGCTCCAGCCTGGGCAACAGAGCAAAACCCCATCTCTTAAAAATTTTTTTAAAAAATCTAATTTGAATTTATAGTTATAAAATGTTTACAAATCAACTATATTAAAGTGAGAAAAAGTATATCTGTTGTTTTATGTATTATGCCAAATAAGTAAAATTTTACACTGTCTTTCTCATGTGTGTGTATGTGTGAAAGAAAATGCAAGGGAAATAAGAATAAGGGTGAAGGGCTAATCTCCCTGGAGAGAGAAATATGCCTTCTGTGTCTTTAGCAATCATAATCTGACCATGCAATGCGAGAACATGACTCCCAGGGGCCCGTCTGCAGTAATAAGACCATCAAGAGAAAGGCAGACAGGAGAGCCAGATACCTTGTAATCATGGGCTCAAATCAAATCCTCTGTAATGGAATATAAATTATACCTTTCTTTATTCCATGTTGCAATGTTACAGTGGCCTTGCATTATGATATACTTTTAGTTCATCAGTACTCAACAGTAAGCAAGTTTCTCAAACCAAATATAATTTGAATGACAGTAGAGGTGAGAAAGCAAGCCCCTTCCTGACACATTCCTCGCTCACAGGCTGGCATCCAAAGCAGGTGAGAGACATGAACACAAGCCTGATGAGTCATAACCACTTTACTGACTTCACTAGGACTGGATACAGTCTCTTACAGACTAGTGAGACAGCAGTAATAACCCTCCTCTGTTCATGCCTTCAAGTGAGACCACTGAGATTGCTTTAAAGGCAGTCTGGGTGTCTTTCAGAGAAGAGGTAGGAGGACATGCAAGAGAACTGCTCTGAAGAGCTCATTAATCAATATCAATACCCATCACTCAAATCTACAGATGATTCCTACCCTATTTGCCAAAAATACATATATTATTTTCTTTGACATCTTCAGCTCACTTACCAGGCCTTGGGAAGACCAAAATAGTCAGACAAGCAGAACCATGAAGCACTGTGGAAACTGTGAAAGGAGAAGAGCCCTGTTTGTGTCTAAATTGCCTCCCACCAATCACATGCTCTCAACCAAAGAAGCTCCTTTCTGGAACAATAGCCTAAAACCAGTGTCAAATGTTAACCTCCACTTGACATGAGGGATGTAGTTTAAAGACTGGTTTTGGAAAGCAAGACTCCAAGTACATATTTATAAGTCTTTCTATTTACAGAACACATTTCCCAAATATGGTCTCTGGTTTTTATAGGAATGCCAAACTGAACACATGCCTAGGCTGCTTCTGTGATTGCCTTATTGAGGGCAAAAGTTGATTGCTTGAGCCAGTCATTAATATTAGGACATCAGTCAAGAGATGGTTGTGGATTGTCTCCTCTATGTAAGGTGATGGAAAGGCCAAATTTGTAACCAAGCTTCACTCAGTCTCTGAGTAAATCAGAGGATTTGAAAACAGAACTATCCGGAAAAACCTGGGTGATATTATCGTTGTATAACCACACTGTGTTCCAGAAATGCTGTCAAAACCTGTTGTCACAAATAAAGGAGTGAAGACAAAAAATGCGTGCAAAATATATCCAGTAATACTGTTACTCAAGTAAGTGTTGCTTTAAAAAGTACAGTATATGATATGAAATAAGCCCTAGACTAAAAGTCAGGGCCAGATACTACTTCAGTCATGGCTCAACACATCAGGTGACTTGGGCAAATTCCTCTACACCTCTGAGTTGAGGTTTCCTCATGTGTAAATCCAGGCAGCTGGAAGAGGATAATCTATTAAGTCTATTTCAGTATTGAAATTCTATGATTTTGTGATTCTATCTAAGCCATTCTGCCATAAACACTGAATTTCTTTTAACAGAAAACAGAGATTAAGCATTAAAATAACAAAATACTCATTTTGCTTTTTGCCATTAACATACATCTCCAAACTCCCAAATCTGCAGTACACCAAATTATATTACATAATTACCATGCAACATCTACTGGTATTATCCACAAATGCTATATTTTGTCAAGAGTCAGTGTCTAAGAGTAATTAAAAATTATGGATATTGAATTCTTTACAAAGCGCACTCATCAACCACTAACGATTATTCATTTTTGTTTTGCTGTGATTAACTCACCTCATGTCTTATTATCATAATTGGCTCTAATTCTCTCATTCTTCCTTGGCTGAATAATCTTCAAGGAACATTTGGGGGAGGCATTCACAGGAGCTGATATTTTTATAAGAAAAGGCTGAGATACAGTTAATAATTATTTTCCTGAATAAGAAGCAACAGATAGATTGTGATCAGTTATTTTTCATTTACACAAAGGAGAAAAAAAAAACTAAAACAGGAAGAAAGACTGTGATTACCAAAAGAAGAAGTTCTAATTATTGTTACTCTCCAGAATCTGATATGAAGAAAATTGGCAAATCTATTGTTCTGGATATATTTGAGAATATAGGAGATACATTTGGGGTGGTTGAGTTAAAGAGTCTCTTTGAAAATGAGACAGGAAATTGTTTCCTTCTAGTACCATGTGAGAAGTAATGGAGAAAACACCAATATCTCACCAGTTCTGTGTTAAAGCTTCCACTATCACTACTCCCTACATCCAAATGATCTTGGTATATTTAATAGGCAAACAAAAACATCTAATTATTTACTTCACAAAAGTTAAGACTCTACACCTGAGTTTGTGTCTTAAATAAGAGTGTTGAACATAGTTTTCTACTAAGCTATATCTAAGCTCATCATGTGAACCCTGTAAGTGTGCCTGGAAGTCTGGAGCAGACCGACCTGTGCTTCATCATCTCCATGGAAAAGGTTGCTGAAAGATTTTGGTCCCTTCTTTGGGGCTTTATAACTACCAGACAAATGGTAGTTCTGTTATCCATGATCCCAGGTCATTGCAGAGGGAGTATGAAAGGATAAGTTAAAAGGGGACTTTACAAGATTAAAAAATAAATATTAACAACTGCTATATTTTACCAAATCATGCATATTCTGTCACGTAATCCTCACAACAAACGGAAAGCTAGATTCTCAGAAAAGTTTACTTGCTTAGATTTGTGCAACTAGTAAATGGATGAGTAAGAATTTGAATCCAGATAAATTTCTTTATGTTTAAAAGTGCTAAGGAAGGGAACAGCCATGGACAACAGTTTCAAATAGATGGCGTCCATGTTTGAAGATTTTCATCTGCACATTCATTCATCTGACTCCATTAACCTGAAATCCATAATTGTTAGAATTTCAAACTAATAAAAAGAATATGTATTTGTTAATAAATGACACTTTGCAATAATCCAGGAAAGCAAATAGTCAGTTGCTGCTTTCCCACCGTACCTGAGTAAGATTGTAGTTGGTCCTACTAATTAAGGTGGTGGCAGAAATACTCTGCAATTTGGCAATTCAGCTTGTCAGCAAAATGAAGAGTTAAAAAAGAATCTATATGAGTCAGTGCACCAAGGCAGCAGTTAGGTGCCCCCTGAGAACACGGAAATATATTTGCCTCTGAGAGTTTGATAAGTAAAATCCACATGTGGTATTGATGAACTGTAAGAGTAAACTCTAAGGCATTATTACTATTATTATTATTATATAAGGGGGTAGTGAGGTTCAATTTCCTTTTTTGGGGGGGGGGACAGAGTCTCACTCTGTTGCCCTGGGTAGAGTGCAGTGGCATCATCATAGCTCATTGCAATCTCAATCTCCTGGGCTCAAGTGCTTGGCCAGGGATTATTAATAGGTGACTGTGACACTTCAATAAATGTGATCAGGTGGCAACTTCAGAATTATTGATCAGACCCATTTGAGATGGTAAGCAAAGACCCATTCAGGTTTCCTCAAATAATGGACTGTTATTGAAAAGAATCACAGGGAAGTAAAAGAAATAGGAAACATTCTCAGGAGCCTTGTAACTGGGGTTATAGACTCCGAAGCCCTCTCAGGATTCAACAGGAGCTTCAGTCTCAGGTGTGACCCAACAGAATTTCATCAAACTTGGGTGTCAATTGCTCCATTCTCCAAGCTTTGCTATTGCAATGAGCCCACAATTCTGTGTTCCTTCCACTACTGACTCAGTTTACCCCCTGTCCCCCTTCACCTAGTTCTTTCTTCTTATTTAAGGTCTTATTGCCTCACGACCTCTGTTCCTCATGATTCCTTATACTGCCTTATTTTATAGTACATTTCCTGATGTACTGGATCAGCCATGGAACAAGGTCCTCTAGTTATGCTCAGAGGGCCTGCCACACCCTTTTGAGATGTTCCTTACACATGGTGGGTCATTTTTGTGCCACGTGTCCCTGATATCTTCACTGTAGCTGTTTAGAATAAGAATAAGTGGGGCTGGAAGCCACAGACAGAGTTTTCTGTACTGGCCAGAGGCCTACGAGATAGCTTGAAATGAGACTCTTGTTCAAGAGGATGCTATGCACCATTGACTCTGTCAACCTATTTAGATCCTCTCATGTGACGCATTTGAAGGAGACTCACAGAGCAGTCTGGCAGCTGGGTCAAGAAGCATTCTGGTATATATTTGCTGATGTGAGGGGCGCTAGTCTTGTAGTCTACGTGAATGGCGTCTAGAGTTGCGTGGCATAGAGCCTTCATGACCACCTGCATTGGTGCACACTCACATGTGATAACATTCATTCTTCAGATGCGGGAACTTGTTATAGCAGGGAGAGAGTGAGGACAAGAAGATGATGCACATAACGTAGAAGCCATGCTTAACTCCGATATGTGAAAATACTTTTCTGAAATGTGACCATTACCAGATAGCAGGCAATTAAATTATTAAAGTAATCTAATAGTTGGTTTAAATTCCTGTGTCAAATGTTGTTGAGGAAAGAATCTTTAAGGTTAGGGATAACAAAAGCATTATTGAATAGAACAATCTAAATATTGAGTCAGATTACATAAAAATTTATGTTTTGGGAACTATATATACCATTAAGTGGTTTAGAAGTAAAAGATAAATTTGCAGAGGGGGATGTGAGGGTATATATATTATTCCAATAAACCTCATATTGGGCACATATTTTTTCTTTAAAGTGAGAAGGAAGGGGTGATATTGATGGACTCAGACCTAGCTGGAATTGAAAATTTGCATATTTTAACAGTTAATAAATTACCGAAGTAGATCTAGTCTTTGCTTTTTCTCCCTTTACTGACTTCTTAGAGCTGTTTTAAGTAACTCAAAGCTTTCATACACCTGTTCTTAAGAAGCTTTGTGAATTATTTTTATTTCCTTATATTTGATTTGTATCCAGTCTAGGTTTTGTTGTCTCTTCTCTTTGTCTTTTGAGTTCTTAGAAAGCGTGAAAGAACTATAATTATGGATAATTAGGGAACAAATGTATACACATTTACTAAGAGCAATCAGTGATGAAATGTGTCATATTCTAACTAGTAAAAACCACAGAGCTGGGAAATTTGTTTACACCATTCTTCAAGGTTCTGAAAGAAGTAAACTGCATAAGGAGGAAATATTGCTTTGCGTCTAGGGCCAAGGCTTGAAAAATGAACATTAAATATAAGAAGTTGCTTGAGGTGAGTTTCACTGTGGTCGATAACTCCAGAAAGCACAGTATATCTTCATTCTCTGGAAATTGGCTTCTGTGAGGCCCCTGTGTGTGTGTGTGTGTGTGTGTGTGTGTGTGTGTGTGTGTGTGTGTGTGTGAAAGAGAGAGAAAGAAAGAGAGAGAGAGAGAGCATGCGCACGTGTGGGGGGTAGGGCACACTAGTAAATTTGGATAGGCTGGTTATATGCACAAATGTCTTACTTCCTTCAATCAAAAAAATCATTTTGAATAGAAATTGTTTGACTGTGGGGGTGGTTATGAGATCCTTTCAGCTTAAAAGCAGCAATTCTCCACCCCATTAATTCCTTATTCAAAGTTCTTCATTGTTTAAACACCGCTGTTTATCTCTTGCTCAGAGTTGCTGATTTGAAAAGAATCCTGCCACATTCATTAACCACTGAAGCATCCAAGCCTCTTGATACATTATCTTATTAAATGCGTGGTTGTGTTTATGATGCATCATTAAAAGAAAAAAAAAGCACAAGAACTTCCTGTCACAAAATAACCACACTGATTAAAAACAAAACAAGCAAGGTGGCCTCAAAATTTGCTTTTGCCGAACTGGCAATGACTGTGAAAACTTATAAGACTTCTGCAAAATAGCCTTAAATGAAACACCATCAGCAACTATTATTGCTGAGGTACAGACAGCACCAAGCTAACTAGTATGATGACAAGAATCTGGCAAGGTGGAATAGTCTGTATCACGTGTGTGTTTTGAAGAATTTGAGGTCGTGTGAATTAGAGAACTGAGGAACTTGATACAAACAAATTGAACATGTCTCTTATTTGTTTGACTTCATTCTTCCACCTTCCTCTAGTGCCTCCCTCCAGTACAATCTCCATAGACACAAAAATATTCTTTCTCAGATTTTAGTTACTTAAAACTCCTAGATGTTTCCCTACTGTGTACAGATGAAGTCCAGGCTTTTTACCATTGCACGTGGTACTCTCAGCATTCTGATTTCTGTCAGCCTCTTTGGATGACAACCGTCTCCTAGTCTCACGATCACCAAATCTTCTCCGTATCTGTTTTATGCTGAAGCACAAACTGTCCTTTCTACCTAGTATGCACGTCCTTCCTTGGTCCTTAAGAACCAAATTCAGAGATAACTTCTGCTGAGATTCTTAGACTCCTTTCTCTCTTGTAAATTCATTATTGCATACACCAACCTGGAACAAGGGGTAAGGGGGATGTTGGGAGATAATTTGCTTGAAGTGGGTATTTGAAACTAGGGTAATTGTCTTTAGGTTGTAATTGCTTGGCAAATACACTGACTTACTGAGACTGGATGCTCATTTGGGTGATTTAGAGATGCTGATGGAGATTTTGTCCTAGGGCTCCCTAAGGCCTTCTAGGCCACCCTTGGCATGTTGCAAGTTACAAGTGTTTGTTTACATCTTCCACCAGTTCCTGAATTTGCCTTTTGGGCAGAAGCTTTGTTATTTCTGTGCCCCACTGGCAAGCAGGGTCAGGTGCTCTGATGTGCTTGTGAAATTCTTGCACATTTTAGTTAGTCCATTGGAATAAACATATTTTGGATATTTTAGCCTTAATGAACAAAACCATTATGCCCTGAGAAAATAATAGTGACCAGTAAGCGAGCCAATCTTTAGGACTTACAAGGAACTTTGTGAATATTCCATTTAATCCACACAATGACTCCGTGAACACAATCTAAGGCCTAACAGAAGCTCACCACATCATCAAACAAACGTGAGAGGTCACCAGCTTTTGCCTAGCTCCTTTCCCTGGCTCTGGCTTCATCCCTTTCATACTAGGCTGCCACCAGGCAAATGTGGCACAACCATGACAGGTTGTATGGCTGACAGCCAAGAAATCTCACAAAGTGACTTTTATAATAGTAAATCTGCCAGGGTCCTAGCCTCAGTCTTCAAGGCTCAGTTACTAAGACTTTATCAGTATTTTAGTCATCTGGTCTGGTCTCCTCTTCCAGTCTGGTCTCCTAAATAAATAAATAAAATAAGACTTTATCAGTATTTTAATATCTCCCTTCAAGGAAGCTTTCCCTGAATTCAAAAACATGAATTAGATACTCATTCTAAATGGTCCTACAGGATTCTGTGTTTACATCTGTCCAAGCCCTTAATTATACTGTTAATATCCATGTCTCTCTCCTTCATCAGATTATTGACTTCTTGATGGCAGGGCTGGTCCTGTCTAGTTATATCTCCGTATAAGTAGGGTTTTATAGAGGAGAAAACAATTGTGTCCCTCTACCCTCCTGGGTTCTTTGGCTGGTCTACAAATTAAATTGACAGATGACCAAACAGATAAAGAGGAAAATAACAATTTTAGTTATGTACAAATGCATGGGAGTTCCACAAAAATATGACACCGAAAGAAACGGCCTGATGATTGAAGCTTATATACCATCCTGAGCTACAGAAAGGAAAAGGGGTTTGGGGCTTCTGGCAGGTGGTGGAGACAAATTACTGCAGGGTTAGGGGAGGAAATGTATTATGAATAAATGTTGCCTTATTATTCAGAAAAAGTCTCTGGGCTATAAAAGTTGCCTCAGAGTAGCTCTCTTCTTGATACAGATACCTTTACTAATGAAAATTTCTATTATAGATGTAAATTGCTCCTTACAAAAGGGAAGTTTCAAACTTTATTTTAGGCAGTTGAGTGGGAGGTGAAGAGCTTTTCCTGTGTTGGCTGGTTCTTCATTTCTTTCAGCTCAAAGTAATCAATATGCCATGGTGGCATATTGTGGGGTGGCATATTCTGAACCTCTTCAGAGTCAATACATGTTTGATAAATAATGAATGAATGCACATATTTAGTCTGGAGATGCTTAATCTTGTTAACAAATGTCACACGATTCTGCAATCTAAAGCCATCTTGTCAATTTCATAGTTTCGTATTTAGAAATGTAGCTGTCAAGTTATGGCACATTCACTTCTTTAGTCACAAGGTGTGTGGCATCTGATCTGCCCATGTCTGGGATGCCCCCTTGCCACTTCCACATTTAGTCCTGTGACTCCCCCATTCTCTGCTTGTATAGCTGACCCAACTCCTGTTCTCCAAACACATTATTTTCCAGTCAAATTCCTGTTGATTCTTAACTGCCAATATAGTTTGGATGTTTGTTCCTTCCAAATCTCATGTTGCAATGCAGTCTCCAGTGTTGGAGATGGACCCAGCGGGAGGTGTTTCAGTCATGGGAGTGGATCCTTCATGAATGGCTTGGTGCCCTCTCTGTGGCAATGAGTGAGTTCTCATTCTATTAGTTCACTGGAGAGCTGGTTGTTTAAAGAGTGTGGCACCTCCCCACCCCTTGCTTCTTCTCTCATTATGTGACACACCTGCTCCCCTTTTGCCTTCTACCTTGATTGGAAGCTCCCTGAAGCCCTCACCAGAAACGGATGCTGCTTCCATGCTTCTTGTGCAGTCTGCAGAACTGTAAGCCAAATTAAACCTCTTCTCTTTATAAATTACCCAGTCTCAGATATTTCCTTTATAGCAACCCACCAACCTTGAATTGTGGCAGCCATTTCAAAATATGTCAAAGAAATATATTTTGGGGTAAAATACTCTGATTTCCTTCAGCATTATATGCAGGATGCTATGCTAGGGACTGGAAATGTAGAAAAAATGGATATTAAATGGTCTCTGCTTTCATGGAGCTTATTGTCTATCAGGGGAGACAGATGATACACAAATAAGTATCTAAAAGTTAATTAAAATTACTATAAACATGATTAAGGAGAAATATAGGATGTGATAAAAACATAGAGCAGAAAAAAATATGCCTTAGTTGGAGAAGGAGGTCAAGTTCACATGTTGGGTTTTGGGGTCTGAAATGTTGGCTCTTGGCACACTCATGGCCAAAGAGTGACCAGACATGCCAAAGTAAGGGAAGTGTGAAAATCAGGTTTATTGAGGAGAGAAAGATAGGATTATAGAACAAGAGGAAGATATAGGTTTACAGAGTATGGTACATATGTGACAGATGATGACCAGACCCATTGTCACAGCAAAGGGAGAGCAAAAGGAAGGGCTTGGTTATGGTCCCTGCCTAGTTTTATAGTGTTTGGATTGGGACCTCCCTGTGGCTCAGATGTCACCATGGAACCACTTTGATTGGACAATGGGGAGTTGCATGACCTGAGTCTTACTACACATGCAGATTGTTCTATGTCACTTTCTGTACTCTATCATACCTATGCTGCTTGGCCCGTGGGCTAGAGAATCATCTGCATTCTTTTGCAGTTGGCGTGCTAAGTTCTGATTGACAGACTCATAGGCTGTTCTCTCTTCCCCCAGGTATGGCAGTCATTCGGGACAGGATTACCGTAGGGCGGGACCAAGATTGGGGTCTGTGGTCCACCCTTGTCCTTCTTCCCAGGTGGGGCAACTGCACCAAGGTCAGGCACCCACTTTTGTCCCTGGGAGACCTGGAATCCCTCGCTATCTACCTAACACAGGGACTTAGCTAGAGGAAGCAAGGGAAAGGGACAATACAGTTACTACATTCATGTGACATACTTAAACAGCAGCCTAGGCTGATTAAAATTCTTTATTGTTGGCAAATTATTTTACAGATTATAAAAAGTCCCAGATATCTTTGGGTTTTAGTTCCCTTCCCTCCAAATTCTAATCATGCATATCAAATACTTTTAGAGATGGAAATATAAATTCATGGCAGAATGAATCAAGCCATGTCGTGGTCAGATTTCTTGTGTCCCCTCCAAAATTCATGTGCTGAAATCTTAACCCCCAAGGTGATAGTATTAGGAGGTAAAGAGTTTGGGAGGTGATTAGATCATATGGGTGGAGCACTCATGAATGGGACTAGGATCCTTACTAAAGAGGCCTGAGAGAGACCTGCTGTCCCTTCTACCACATGAGGACACAGGGAGAAGACACCACCTATGAATCAGAAAGTGGGTCCTCACCAGACACCAAATCTGCTGGTGGCTTGATCTTGGACTTCCTGGTCTCCAGAACTGTGATAAATAAATTCTGTTTTTAGAAGTTACTCAGTTTATGGTATTTTGTTATAAAAGTCTGAACAGACTAAGACAAACCATTTATTTTGAAAATGTTCATATTACCCCAGAATGTCAAAGGTGGCATATTAAAAAATTGGTTAATATAATTAAAAACATTGAAAGTATAAAAGAGAAAAAAAAACACCGAAAGAGATACAGAATTTTTTCCAAGAAAATTCATTGTCTAGTTCTAATAAAAACTCTTAGAAAACTAAGAGCAAAAAGAAATTTCTGTAACATGTTGAAGGTCTAAAAAAATTTTACAGCAAAATTATACTTTTTTTGAAAAACCTTCCCTTTAAGTGTGTTGTTCCTCATCACTTCATCGTGCTGAAGGCCTTAGTGATGTGGGGGCAAAGGCCCTTGATGCCCTGAAGGTTCACTAAAATCACTACATGAGGCAGATTGATTAATAGGAGGAGAGGCATACAAGTTTGTTTAACATGTATACATGAGAGCCTCAGAATGAAGACCCAGCCTCCCGATGGGGCATAGAAGCTTATATACCATCCTGAGGTTACAGAAAGAATGGGGAGATTATGGGAGGGAGAAAGGAAGAAGCCTGGCTAGGGAAGGTGGTTTTGTTATGTAGATGAAACCTCAGAGAGAATAGATGGCCAGTGTTTCTTTTCTGATCTTTAAAGCTGTCAGACTCACAGTTAATCTTTCCCAGATCCAGACAAGGAAGCCTTGGCTGCATGAAAGCAGATTCTCTACAGGTGCAAATATGCCCCCCACAAAAGACAGCTTTGCAGGGTTACTTCTTTCTGCTGACTCCTTGGCAGCCATCTCAAAATATGTCAAAGAAATATATTTGGAGGTAAAATACTCTGATTTCCTTCAGTAAGCAAAATAAAACATAAAAAAAAAGTAAGTAAAAGTTGCAAGGGTAAGGATAAAAAAAAGTTGTATCACTCACAAATGATAGGATGATAAGAACATGGAAAATCAAAAACTATACATACAAAATATTAGAACTATAAGAATTTATCAAGTTTGCTGGATACAAAATAAATTTTAAAAAGATCTGTTACATCTCAACACATGAACAAAAACAGAAAATACAATTTAATTGAAAGGTAGAATGTAAATAACAGTTAAAAGTAAAGTATCTAAAAATGAATTTAAGAAAAGAACTTTTGGAAATCAATAAAAACAATGGTGATCTAGCACCTCTTCTATTATCCTGGATAGAGCTGGAGCCCATTCTACTAAGTGAAGTATCACAAGAATGGAAAAACAAGCACCACATGTACTCACCATCAAATTGGTACTAACTGACTTAGATGAAGAACACTTAAGTGCACATATAGTAGTAACATTCATCAGGTGTTGGGCAAGTGGGAGTGGGGTGGAGGGGATGGGTATATTCACACCTAATGGGTGCAGTGCGCATGTCTGGGGGATGGATACCCTTGAAGCTCTAACCTGGGTGGGGAAAAGGCAATATATGTAACCTAAACATTTGTACCCCTATAATATGCTAAAAAAATACTGCAGAAATTTATAAAGGGTGAAATAAATAACTGTTTATTGGCAATCCTCCCAGATTAAAATGAGTATAATTTTTTCCAATTATACTTTGAAAAAAATTTACATGAAAATACTGACAAAAGTCTTAAAGCAGGATTTCATTAAGGAAGCCTCCCTGGTGTAGAAATAAACATATGAAAAGATGCTCAGTCTCATTAATAGGCAGAGAACTTCATGGAAATTAACCACAACCCATTTTCTTCCTACCTTATTTGCAAAAATTAGGTGTTGTCAAGGATATGGAGCAACTAGTACACTTAAAAACTGTCTGGTCGTGTATAATCACTTCAGAAAACAATTTAGCATTCTCTTGTAAAGTTGATTTTGTGCACTGAATGCAATTCAACCATTCTACTCCTGAATGTCTACCCTAGAGACACACTTAGACATATACAAATATCTATCCACAGCAGAATGGGAAAAAATATGAACTAATCATATGATGGATTACTTTATATCAGGGGAAATGAATGCATTTCAGCTGCCTATAAAAATACAGATAAATGTTAGGAACATAATAGTGAACAAAAAAGCAAAGTTGAAGATGAATATATATGGTTTGATCCATTTATATAAAGTTTAAAAACAGGAACAACTAAACTCTGTATTATTTAAGCATAGACACATATTTGGTAAGTCTATAGAGTAAACACAGAATAGTCATTACCAATTAGGGAGGAAAGATGGAGACAAAATTTGAGAAGGGTACACGGAACTTGAAAGGTAACAGCCACGGTCTTCACTCCTATCTGAATGGTGGATATGCAAACAGGGCTGATACTCATTCATTTGGTATAAACTTGTGAAGCTGGACTAATCCATCCTTAACTGGATAAAAGAGCTGCTTTCCAGAAACTTCTGATTGGCTCCCAACCACTTGAATTGCCCCAACCTTGGGGTATTCATTTATTTACACGTAATTTAATTACTGATATATTTGGATTTAGACCAATTATGTTACTATTTGTTTTTCCTGTTTCTTTGTTCCTTGGTTCCTCTTTTCCTGCCTTCATTTGGTATTTTTTATTATTCCTATTCCATTTTATATTCCTTTTTTATCCTTTAATACAAGTCCTTGTACTTTTCTATTAGCGGTCACTCTAGAGATAAATACACACATCCTTAAATCACCACAGTCTACCTTATATTAATATTTTACCACCCCTGAGACGATGCTGAGAACGTACAACAGTTTGACTCCATTGACCCCACTCCCAACTTTACGCTATTGCTATGGTATATTTTGCTTTTACATAGATTATAAACCCCACAAGTCGTTGTTGCTGTTGTTGTTTTAAGTAGTATTTTTCAATTACTCACCTTTTCACACGTCCTGCCACTCTTCATTGCTCCTGTAGTTTTGTGAGTCCTGCGATTCCTTTTCCTTTAGCCTGAAAAGGTTTCTTTAATATTTCTTGTAGTGCAGGTGCTCTGGCAACGGATTATTTCAGCTTTTGTTTGCTAAAAGTTCTTTCTTTTACCTTTATTTTTAGAGGAGATTTTTACTTGTTACTGAGTTTTAGGTTGGAAGTTTTTTTCTTTCAGTGTTTAAAAATGTCATTCCGTTGTCTCCTGGTTTCCCTATTTGTTCAAAAGTCAGGTTTAAGACTTATTGTTGATCCTTTGAACTAATGTGTTCTTTTTTTGTGTTCTAGCTGCATTTAATATTTCATCAGTTATATTTTTCAGTTATATGATTTCTGTTGGATTATTTTTTATTAACTCCAACTCTCTGGTGAAATTTTCCAACTTCAATCAACTTTTTCTCTCAACTTCAATCTATTTCTTAAGCTCATTACGTGCAGTTTGTATGTTGTAATATTCTCTGATTATCTAAAGTCCTTAAGTATATTGTTCACTGAAAAATCACTGACCTGGGGCAGATTAATTGATAGGAGAAAAGACATACAAATTTATTTAACGTGTATACACAGGAGCCTTCAGAACAAGGACCCAAAGATACCAGGGAAACTGTCCACTTCTATTCCTAGGTTCAACAAAGTATAGGCAGCCATATAGAAATATGGACAAAAGAGCTTAAATTTTTGGAAAATACTGTAGTATTTAGGGGGAGAGACAGGTATAAGTAATTAAAACTAGCTGGTGTTGCAGACACACTCTGAAATTACAAAGTCTTAATACAATAAGGATTTTGTTTTCTGCATCAGTGAAAACCCAATTCAGGCCTGGCATCCCACTCCATCAGTGAAAACCCGATGCAGGCCTGGCATCCCACTCCATCAGGAGCGTATGCCACCCAGGACACGTGACCTCCAAGGTCTCCAGGGCAAGACCAACTGGACAGGAGGAACTAGAAGATGTTTTAAAGGACTGCAGTCACTTTGTTCATTTTTCATTGGTCAGACCTCAACCATGAGGTCCAACTAGCTATAAAAGAGGCTCAGAAATCTAGAAGAGGAGATGTATTACAAACTTTTAAAACTTTGTATTTTCCTAATGTCTCAACACCCCCATAAATAGGCTATGAGTATGCTGGCCAGGTGACCAGTTGCACCAATGTGGTAAGGCTGGTCCCTGCCACAAATTCCCCTTCTTACCCTCCCCTGACTGTGAACTAGTGGCAGTCAAACACTCTAGCAAAATCCCCTTGTGCCTCTTGCTTTTGTACTCCACCCTGGCCCCCAGTAAAGGCACTTGCCCAAAGGTGCTTGATCAAAATCATTCTCTCTCTCTCTCTTCCCCACCTGCTTGGTTGAGCCCGTACCCTGGGACCTCCTCCTACATGGCTCCCTGTGTGGCATGGTTGCCATGGCCCCTTGTCTCTAGGCCTTATGAATATAACAAATCCTTTAATTTCATATGCCTTTCTCAGTGTGATTTCTGCAGCTATGTTACAGTGATCCTTGAAGACCCCAACAGGGAATCTTACAACACAGGAGCACATGGGTATTGGGTTACTACTAACCATCTCTACTTGAGGAAGACTAGGAGGGATGTCTACATGATGTAGAATTTATTGTTTGGCCTCGATTTTTAGCTCTTCCATGATCGGGTGGGAATAGATACAAAGAAGTCTGACAGTGACAACAGGGGTGTGATGGTTATTTTTATGTGTCAATTTAGCTAGGCCACAGTGCCCAGGTATTTGGTCAAACCTTATTCTGGATGTTTCCGTGAAGGTGTTTCTGGATGAGATCAACATTTAAATTGGTGGATTTTGAGTAAAGCAAATTACCCTCCATAGTGTGGGTGTGAGCTGTCCAATCAGTGGAAGGCCTGAATAGAACAAAGACTGAACTCTCCCAAGCAAAAATGAATTCTGCCAGCAGACTGCCTGTGTACTTCAACTGTAGCTCCTCCCTGAGTCTCCAGCCTGCTAGCCTACCCTGCCTACTCTGCTGATTTTGGATTTACTAAGTCCCCACAATCACATAAGCCAATTCTTTAAAACAAATCTCTCTTTCTTGCTCTCTCTCTACACACACACACACACACACACACATACATCCTGTTGGTTTTGTTTCTCTGGATAACCCCAACTAATACAAGGGATTATTAGGTTGTTCAAAGCAAACATTTTTCCTTTATTTGTTTAATAAACATTTATTACAGAACTGCTATATGCATCTAACACTGCAATACAATGAAACAGAAAAAAAGATAAATCAGTCTGAACATTTTTCCTCAAGGAGCAAGATGTCTAAGACGGAAGATAAAGACATGTTGTAAAATGTTTATTCCATTGCCATTTCTTTTATCTGTCTCCCCAAACTGTTGTTTTTTGCATTTGTTAACAAAAGTAAACAAAAAGACGTAAACACTATTTCAAGTGCTTCATTTTCTTTTTAACGTAGGAATTATATTCTTATCGATATCTGCAGGCTAGATGAACAGTTGTCAAATTAGTGTAAAAAACATGAATATAGAGAGCTGTAATAATTCTGTTTTCATGTGGTGGTGAGGACATTCTATCAGAAATCAAAGCCCTGGAGCTCTTATTTTCCTGTTTGCAATTACGACCCTCATGAAGCCAGTTGAACCTAAAGTCTTTGATTTCCCCACATTTGGTGAAGATGTTCTCCAAGGTCTCTTCCAAGTGTAAATTCTAAGTTTTATTTTTCTTTTCAGGTTTCCCTTCATTGTTTCTCCCATTCCTTTTCCCTCCCTAGTGAAATACTTCACTCTGCCCAAGGACCCTAGCCAACCTGGTGCTCTGGGTGAGTTTGCCATCCCAATCTCCCGAATCTTCCTGAACCCTCTTTTGCTCGGCTTGAATACTGTCTCAGCCAGTTGAGACTCTGTGACAGAATACCATAACCTGGGTGGCTTAAACAACAGAAATTGATTCCTGACAGTTTCATGAGGCTGGGAAGTCTGAGATCATGGTGCCAGTTTTGTCGGGTTCTGATGAGGGCTCATTTCCTGGTTTGCAGACAGCCATCTTACTGAGAGATTGTCTGTGTCTTTTCTTACAAAGGCACTAATTTCATTCATGAGAGCTCTTTGAACTAACTACTTCTCCAAAGCCTCACCTTCCAATACTATCATATTAGGGATTAAAACTTCAACATAGGGATTTTGGAAGAACACATTCAGGCCATAGCAAATGTGTACCTATCCTGTGGCCCATTCTCTCAAGATTCACTGTCAACTTCTAAAGATTTATCTACTTAGTTAGATAAACTAACACGCATCAATGGGTCAATGAACCTGTTGCTTCGTTCTTCTCTCAAGCAACACAAATGCAGGACAGTTGTAGTTTTCTAGAGGAAATTTCTTCCCACAAAGAGCAGGGCAAACATCAGGCTCTTTGGAAGGAGAACAAAAGAAATGAAGCATCATTTGACCAACTAATTTTCTGTTCCTATGACATAGGATGGACAGGCTACTAAAATATTTGCTACAGATAATTTCACAAGACATTTTCTACAACATCCCTTCTCTACAATAGCACCTCTCTATTTAGCCAATCTTAATATCCTCCAAACTCAGATTACATAGGTTATGTAATAGTGCATAATGAAAAGGTATTGAAATTTTATCAAATACTTTTTCATGTGTAATGAGCTGATCATATGGTTCCCTCCTTTATTTCATAACTGTGCTAAATTATGTCAACTGAGTTTTAAATGTTAAGCCAAACTTGCATTCTGGGAATAAATCCAACTTTTTATGATATATTATATTTTTCACATATTCCTGAATTTGATTTGCTAATACTTTGTTTAGGATTTTTGCATTTGTAACTTTCGTTTCTTGTAATGTCTCTGTAAGTTTTGGTGTCAAGTTATGCTATACTCATAAATAGAGTTGGGAAATGTTTCTCCTTTTTCTATTCTGTAGAAGAGTTCATGTATATTTAGTGTTATTTCTTACTGAAAAGTTTGTAGAATTCTTTGCTAAAGCCATCTGAGAACTTTGTTGAATGGCTTTTAATTACATATTTATTTTATTATATATCTGCCTATTACTATTTTATTTTTTATCTCTGTTAATAAGCTATATTTGCTTTAAGGATTTTTTCATTTCATTTAAATTTCTAACTTAATTATCATAAAGTTGGTCATCATATTTTTTATTATTCTTTTAATATATAAAATATCTATAAAGTTTCCTTTTTCATCTCTGGTATTTGTAATTTATGTCATCTTTTCTTTCTTAGATCAATATTCCCAGGAGGTTTTCATTTTCATTAAACTATTCAAAGAAGCAATTTTTGGCTTTGTTGATTTTCTCTATTATATGTTTTTTTTTTCTTTTCTTATTCTGAGTTTAATTTACTGTTATTCTTCTGATCTATTTATATGGGTACTTAGAGATTTGATTTTCAGCGTTTCTTTTTTTGATAACATGTGCATCTAGAGATCAAAATTTCAAAGCATGGCTTTAGTTTCATCACAGGTGTTGATGCATCATATTTTCATTATCATTTAATTACAAATATTTTCTAATTCTCATTATAATTTCTTCTTTGACCCATGGTGTGCAGAAAAGAATTAACATACCAAGCTATCCTTTGAAAGACAGGCTTACAAAGTTGGCCTTTGGATAGTGTATGGGAACTTGGATTTGGGGAAAGTTCCCTCATTTCCAGAACTAATAAGATTGGCTCACTATGCCTAAACTAGACAAAGACTATGATTTTTGCTGAACACTTGCTTTCCTTCTGGGAGTCTGGAATTTTGGCACATACCAGACAGAGGCTGCCTACATGACCAGCCTCCAATAAAAAACCCTGGGCATTGAGTCTGTAATGAGTTTTCTTGGTTGGCAACATTTCATATGTGTTGTCACAACTTGTTGGGGGAATTAAGTGCATTCTTTGTGTGATGGTTAATTTTATCTGTCAACTTGAGTGGGCTAAAGAATACTCAGATAGCTGGTAAAATAGTATTTCTGGGTGTGTTTGTGAGAGTGTTTCTGGAAGAGGTTAGCATTTGAATCAGTATGCTGAGTAAAGAAGATCTGATCTCATGGATGTGAGCAGGCATCATCCAATCTGTTGAGGGCCCAACTAGAACAAAAATATAGAGAAAGGGGGAATTCTGCCTGTCCTTCAGCTGGGGCATCCATTGTCTCCTGCCCTCAGACATCAGAGCTCCTGGTCCTCAGGCCTTCTGGACTTACACCATTGTCCCTCTAGCCTCCAGTTCTCAAGTCTTTGGCCTTGGAGTGGGAGTTACACCTTTGGAGGCTCCCTTGCTTCTCAGGCCTTTGGACTCAGACTGAATTACACTATCAGCTTTCCTGGTTCTCCAGCTTCCAGATGGCATAATGTGGGACATCTAGGCCTCCACAATCATGTGAGCCAATTCCCATAATAAATTTCTTCCCATATATCTCTATATATTGTATTAGTTCTGTTTCTCTAGATAGCCCTGACCAATACACTGTGTGATCCCTTCTGGGAGTGGATTCTGGGAGCTTGTAGCTGGTTTTCCCCCTGGACTGCACCCCATCAGCCTTTCCCTTTGCTAATTTTGCTCTGTATCCTTTCATTTGTAGTGTATCATAGCCATGAGTATGACAATTCGCTGAGTCCTGTGAGTCCTCATAGCGAATCATTGAACCTGGAAATGGCCCAAGGAACCCTCAGCACACATGGGGTTAAGCACTTAGGAATTTCTCCCCTTTTTCTGTGCATCTGTTTGCTTAATTCCACTGCTGAGAGAACATATGCTGAATAATTCTAATTTAAATATGTTGAGACTGCATGAAAAGTCAATTTCAGTAAATGTTCTATGTGCAATTATAAAGAATGTGTTTTTTGAAGTTGCTGTGTGCAGTGTTTATATATGCCCGTTGTCAAGTTTTTTCACTGTATTTTTCAAATATTTCAAATAGTTAGTTACTGATTTTGTCTGCTTGTTCCTTCAGTTATTGAGAGGAGTGCATTAAAATTACTTACTGTGATTATGAAATTTGTGTATTTTTCTTGCTAGTTCCATCCATTTTTGCTTTACATATTTTGAGACTATCCCATTTAGAACTGATATGTCTTCCTGGTAGATTGACAATTTTATTATAATGACACATCTCTTCTTATCACTAATAATGGTTCTTACTTTAAAATCTACTTTGATAGGAACCGTGCAACATTTATCTTGGCATATGTGTGTGCACATGTGTATGTGTATGTTCATGACTATGTGTTTTGCTTAGGTTTACAGGGTGTATATCTTTTCTATTCTGTGACTTTTTCTTTTTTTGTGTCTTTGTATTTAAGTATGTCTCTTATAAACAGCATATACTTTGCATTTTCAATTTTTATTCAGTCTGACAATTCAATGTGAGTACTAATATATTTTAATTTAAGTGTAGCATCTTACTCTTTGTTTTCCATTCATCCCACTTATTCTGGGGAAATAACTATAAAAAGTCACTATGTAAAAGTTGGTATATTCAAAATCATATTGACTGGAGGAGATCAGTTGGGTTCTCAAGGGAGAATTTGACAAACTTTTCCTTAAAAAGCCAGATAGTTAATATTTTATACTTGTAGTTCATTTGGTACAACTAGTCAACTCTGCTATTGTAACCCCAAAACAGTCCTAAATAATACATAAATGAGTAGGCACTACCATGTTCCAATAAACTGTATTTACAGAAACAGGCAGTCAATTCACAGTTTGACAACTCTTTCACCATAATTTGACAACTACAAAAACAGGCAGCCAATTCAGTTTGACAACTCTTTCACTATAGTTTGACAACTCTGGCTCTGGAATCAATTAACTCTATCTTTATTTGTACCCTATATGGTTCTTGCATTTCCTTATGTATTTCTGCTTTTTGTTCTCTTCATTCAGTTTTAATATGTTTTATTGACTTGTTTTCTATTTCACTAATCTTCTCTTCTGTGAGTCTAAACTGCAATTAAACCATCTACTATGTACTTAATTTTAATTAGTCTATTTTTTGCTTACACATTTTTCCATTTAATGTCTTTATAGATTCCAATTCTCTGGTAAAGTTATCCATCTTCTCATCTCCTTTCTTTGACATATTAATCAAAGTTATTATGTTCAAGTCCATTTCTATTAACACCAATATCTGAATGGCCTGTGGTTCAATTTTTATTATTTTTTGTTTCTCTTGCTTTTAGGTCATTTGTTTCTGTTTCCTAGTCTGCATGGTAGGCCAATAATTGTGTGTGAAAAAGTGTGGAGATAATTTAAGGTTGCAGCTAACGTTATCTTTTTTCAGATAGAATTTACTTTTTCTGTCTTGTAGATATTCAGAATAGGGGCTTGTCATCTTAATCCAGATTGGGATGTAGCTAGATTGAAGATCAGTTTTAATCTTTTATGTATACTGGTTAATTTCCTCTTTAATCTTAATCCCAGAGTATAGATATACAGGAGTTCTAACTGGAAGTGTGAACCACCTTCCCTGACAGGGTTTGATTCCAACTTAGTTTCACACCTTTGTGAGACTGTTGGAAACTGAGCTCAGTTTCCCAACTTCTTAGCCAGACATTTCTGCTCTGCCCTATTGCCTTTTGGTTTTGCACTTTTTATGAATTGGAAACTTCCTCAAGGGAAAAAGCATTTCAGACTATTGGGCTCACCTCAATGTGTTTTTCCTTTTTTTCTAAAATCTTTATTTCTTACATCTTATTTGCCTTAGTAGCCTTGCTTTAGAGTCTCAGGTGAGACTGTTGAAAATTTAGCTCAAAACCCTAGCCCGTCATCTTCCACAGATTCTCAGCTTTTCAGACTTGCTAAAATGGCTCAAGGGAGAAAATTTCAGAGAACTCTAAGCCTATATCAGTTTGTGTCTCTTATTTCTGGAATCTTGGTACCTCAAATCATGGTTGCCTGAAGAGTCTTCAAACGGTGTGTGTGTGTGTGTGTGTGTGTGTGTGTGTGTGTGTGTGTGTGTTCGGTATTCTGTCCATTTGTTAATCATTCTCTTTGAAAGGGTTAGTGTGTAACAAGTTCCATCATCTAAAACAGGCAACCCAACATATTCATTTATAAATCTGAGACTTTAGGTATGACCAGCTCAAACTACATTGTGAGCTTCATTTCCAATCACTGGAATTCTATCCTTCTATTAGTAAAATTTAAATTTATATTAGTTAGTCTGAAAGCCTCTCCCTCTGCCCTCTTACATTGAATTTAAGTCATGTAAAATTCCTAGATATTTTTGTATGGGCAGTTATAAAACAATGTTTTTACTAGTATAGTAGATTTCTTTAGTTTAAATGCTGAATTTTTCACTGAAATTAGATCTTGTTAATTTAAACCTTTCTTATTAATCAAAAAGTTATTATTTTTACTATTTTACATTTCATTTTCTTGATAAAACCATGAAACTTCCATCTTTGATTTTTATTACTCTTAAAAATGTTTAAAACCACATTTTTATTCCCTTAACAACTGATTAAAAATTTATTGAAAACAAAGAGCATGATGAATTCAGTCTGGAATCCCCTTGTACCTAGTAAATAATGCCTTTTATGTCATAGATCTACTGAATTTGTGGAAAGTTTTGTTGATTCTGGGTTTTTAGATTTTTCTAATACCATTATTAGATGCTCTGCCACTCTTCTATAACCATGTTGGTTACATCACTCTTTTCCTTTATTTTAGTGTCCTTTAGAAGTAAAAAGAAAAGTGATTTTATAATCACCATGAATTCTTAGATGGCTCTTTTCTTCCATTGATAATTTGTGAGTAGGTTGCAAAATTTTCTTTTTGAAAGCTTTTTAACAGTCTTGGGCTACTTTCCTCTTCAAATCTGGTTGTTGGATTATTTTTCCTGAATTTATAGAAACAAGCTTGTCTAAGCTTTAGTTCATACATTTTTCTAGGCTCAGCATTCCCTCCTTTGGAGATTAAAACTCTAAGATGGTATGGGTACCTTCTGAGTCTTGTCTTACCTTGATGACACCAAACACACATCCTTGTTGATTAGAATTAAGTGCAAAAAGTAACTCTTGCTGGTCCCTCATTCTTAAGAGAGAAAAAAATTTGTCAATAAAGTAAGTCAAGAATTTATCAGATTGTCGCTTTTAGCAGAAAAAGATTTTTAGCAGTGGTGCAGCTTGTTGAATTACACACAGTTCTTAGTAAATCTTGCCTCTTTGATAGTCTCTTAATTTGTATTAAATCACAAAATTTTAGCTCATGAAACAAGCATAAGGGGAAAATGCCAAAACAGAAAACCATATTAAGAAAAAAATGAAATGAAAAACAATTTTACATACACATGAATAAATGGAGGAAAAACATAAACATATGCGAGTTCTAATTAGATGTTGATTTCTTTCTAAATTGCAATTCTGTGATCACTTATTTATATAGAAAACTGAAAATACTTAATATAAAGGATATTTAAAGAAAGTAGAGTGGGATTTAAGTAAAAGTTGACTTCAACTTTCACACAAAGGCCCCCAAATCTAGAGGGAAAAAAGAAAGGCCTGTAAACTCAACCAGCCAACCTATTGCAAAAGGTGTACCCAAACTTGGTACATAACTGCTTACTCCAGACAATGATGTCTGTACTTGCAGCTAGCTAGCTCCAAGCAACAAAGGGATGGAATTGTGGTGGAGCTGCTGCATCCAGGAGTTGGCCAGCTACCTTCAAGACACATTCAGATGGAACTTGGATGTTAATGGTGTTGGCAGTCAGCCTAGACTTTTCAGATGAATATTTCAATTTTGGCTTGATCTCCGAGGACCAGATCTCCTTCTAAGGTGGCTACAAGCTGGGCTGCCATCCATTCATCTCGGATACAATGGAATATGTCATCCTGAAGGTGGCCAGATCCTCCTCTCTGGCTCTCTACAGACTGACTCTCATTTTTTGCTCTAAGCAAGCCAGAACCAGGATGAAATTCAAGAACAAACAAAGATGATTGAGGATTTTTTTTTAATTTCATCAACATTTTTTTACATAAGATTCTGGTGAAAGTGCTAGCTAGCTGTTCCCCCAAACATTTGTGCTCCCCTTCCATGATGCAGTTATAGCTGGGAAAGCCTCATCCCACAATGATTCCATTTTTCAGAACCACCTCTTGCTCCTAAGTGGTGTCATGGAATTAGTTCCCACCAATGGAATATAGACAGAACAGTGAGTGTCACTTCTAACTTGACGTGCCAAGGAAGTAGGCAGGCATATTCTACCCCGTTTCTTATCCATCTACTGGCTGTTGTTGCCCAGGGAAACCTCTGTAGCTACTTCTTGAAGACAGAAGAATCTCCTCAGGCCTGGATTTCTAAATAAGTACAAAACAATGTTTCCTCTACCCAACAGACAGAAATACACATATTAGATTTTTGCAGAGCTAGAAAAACTTTTATTGTATTACATTGCTGAGGTTTGTTTTAAAGATGTTTGTTCCAATAGCTAGTACTATCTTAACTTATAGTGCCTTTGTCTCAGTCATTCACACACACTCTCACACACACACAGAAGCACTCTTAGGCAATTTACCTACAAGGTCTCATAGACCACCTATATCAACTGGTTTCATCAGAGAAGCAGAACCAGTAGGAAGTGTATTGTGTGTGTGTGTGTTTGTGTGTGTGTGTAAAAAGATTTGTTACAAGGATTTGGCAATTGTGAGAGTTAAGCA
Source organism: Lemur catta (assembly GCF_020740605.2). Classification (NCBI taxonomy): domain Eukaryota; kingdom Metazoa; phylum Chordata; class Mammalia; order Primates; family Lemuridae; genus Lemur; species Lemur catta. Next base: position 129,828,562 of record NC_059129.1, on the reverse strand, counting down.
GTGTTGGAAAGGCTGTTGTCTCTGCATCTGCTGCTGGAGCCTGAAGTCCACAGGGCAGGCTGCCAGAAGGCTGGATGGCTGTAGGGTGAGGTCAAACAGGGACGAACTAGAACCCACAAGCAAAAGCTGGACCCCACAAGGACATACTGGAACCAACGTCAGTTTTTAATGCTTCCAAACGTGAGGGCATGAGTATTCCACAGGTGATGCCAATGCCTTTCTCATGGAGCTAAATACATAGGTGAAAAACAACCTGGGGAAACTCAAGGAGGGTCCAGGGCAGGTAAAGAAGCAGTTGCAGTCCTGGCTGCCATCCTGCACCAAGGAGATGAGGCAGCAGATCAGCAACAGTGTTTGTGAGCTGCAGAAGCATCGGATGATCTTGCCTCAAACTTTTGATCATTAAAAAACAGTGTGGCTGCTGCTTCATTTCCTCCCTCTAAATCTCATGCAAAAACATCTCTCATGGATCACCCTAAAAGAAAATTTTCAGAAAAAGAAAATCTTGTAAACTAAGTTCAGCCTAGTCAAGTTGACACATTGCAAAGCTTCCACACCTGTTCACTGATTAAATGACCAGCCAATTGTTGTTCTTTAAAAGCTTACTGCTCATTTATTCAACAAATGTGCATGGAGTGCCACTTATTTTCCAGTGTTTGAGAAAGTACTGAAGATGAAAAACATATATAAGTAAATACAGTTTTAAACTTCGAGAACTCACCATCTGTCGGAATTACATAATTATAATTATATAATTATAAAGTTATAATGTAATGCTGTCATTGCAATGGTATTGTTATTCATAGGGCTTTTATGAGCATAGAGAAAGAGCAGTGCAGGGTATTGATGTTAACGATCACACTAGACTACCTTGCCCACACCTACATTTACAAATACCCTGGGAAACATCATACTGCCTCAGTATCAATAACTTCCAATCAGGATTTTATAGTCAGCAACATCCCCTACTGCCTTTCAAAGGCTTTAGATTGACAGTCATAAGTGTAGAAAGGAATGGTGAACCTCGTCTTAGCTTCATAAGGCAGAAGTGAGGTGAAAAACAGTCACTAGAAGAAAATAATACCAGTTGCTTTGTTTTAAATTGAACACAGTATATAGAAGAGGCAAACAAAGATTTGTAGGCACTGTGAAAAGCCATTTTTTGTATACTATTCACTTCACCAGGAGAATGGCATGGTAATATAACACGCATGAAACTGAAAAGAAATGGGAATTAATCTGTCCTACCACTGACGGGTAAATTCCACATAGGTCCATCATAAAGGCATGGAACACACGAAGTGTTTTCCTCAAATTGTTTAAGGCATTTCACCAGTATTCTCTAATTAATCAACATACAGCAAGAAAATAAAAAGCCAATTATTACAGCCCTCACCTCTCAAGTGGGAAAATTGAGGGCAAAGACACATTTATTCAAGGTCAGGAAAGATTTATGACAAGGCCAGGAATAGGAGCCATATCTCCCTCTGACTCTTGCAGGTCCATATTGACAATCTCAATCACTTTACAATAACTGAAAGGGATCGTGTAGCTCAGAATACCATGTCGCACTTGAATTCAGTTGCTATTGCCACTGCCGTGCCCCACCCCAGGTATGACTAGCTGTGTGTTTTCCAACTGATGTAAACAAGCTGAAACATTATTTTCCCAAGGATTCAGAGAAGAAAATTGTAAATTTATGAGTCCCGGAGCGAGTTAAGCCTGGAGTGACCCAGGCCCTTGGAATCTTAAACCTTCAATTCACTTAAGTATTAATGGGACTGTGACACTAGAAGTTATATTTTTTAATCAAAAGTGGGAAAGACCAGTGGTAAAATTTTATTCTTTTGCTAAGTGCTTAATAGTACACACATAGGTAGAGTGACCATAATGTATCACCCAAACTGGGACATTCTGAAAGTGAAAAGGGTCCTATTAGTTATCATGCACAGAAAATAAGTAGAAACCATCACTGCCTAGACAAACTGAGACAAACTTGGTCAACCTAGACCTTGCACATACTCAGTGATCACTGCAATATACCCTTTCATTAACCCATGTGTATAAATATTCACACCCTTGGCGACTATCCATATCAGGTATTATTAGTTTATCTTGATATGTTCACTAACTCATAGTCTCTCACTCTGGAGATTTTAATTTAATTTAATTAATGGATTAGTTTCTTTGAGCTGCTGTAACAAAAATGAGACAGCAGAAATTTATTCTCTCACAGTTCTGGAGGGCAGATATCTGAAATCAAGGTATCTGAGATGTTGAGCCATTCTCTTTGTGAAGGCTATAGGGGAAAATCTGTTCCCTTTCTCCTTAGCCTCTGGTGTTGCTGGCACTTCTTGGTATTCCTCGGTTTATAGAGTATCACTCTAATCTCTGTCTCCATTGTCACGTGGTTTTCTTCTGGTGTGATCAAGTATGGATCTCTTCTTATAAGGCCATTAGTTGTGCTGAATTAGGGCCCACCCTAATGACTTTATCTTGACGTGATTACATCTGCAAAGACTCCATTTCCAAATAAGTTCACATTGACAGGTATCTGTGGTTAGGACTTATATCCTTGGGGCACACAATTTAACCCATAGCAGGTAGCCATGGTATGGAAGAGCATATATTTAGAATGAAAAGCAGTATCCCAGGCCCTGTAGCAATGGCACCATTGCCTCTGGAGCATATTTTTCAGTCCTTACTACTATTGATGTTTCTTGAACAAATGGATCTCTAAAGAGGCCAGAAACAGGTTGCTAAAAGAGGACACTGGAGAACTGCAGAGCACAGAGGAAGTTATTTCACAAGGTTCAGTCCATCATGGAGCAAGTAGTCTTTAGGAATCCAAAATGCCTTCTTTATGACATATCTCTTTATTGAAGAATTTCCCCCCCTTGGATAAAGTCTCTTTAATTCAGGCAACAAAACCTTTTAAATATTTCTTGGTTACTGTGTTAGGAAAATATTGTCACATCTGTTTTAAAATAGCTCTTGGAAAGGCTAGTGGTAAGACGCCGGTGGTCGGGAGCACCAACGAGGCAAGAGGAACACATGGCCCATGCGCTCACCTTCACAGTGCACGGCTAAATATATTCGCTGATGCAGTGGATAAATTATTCATGCTATTTCTTCCTAAAAGCAACACTGCCGTTTAATGCTTATCAGATTTACTTCCTCCTTGCCATATTCTTCTTTTATTTTTTCAGACAAACACCTGAAAGGAATCATTACCATGTCTTCCTGAGGTATTGTTAACAGCTCCATGCTATCATTTCCCAGGTTACTTTACCCAGAAATAAGTTAATTATTAGCTGGAGTAAAATATATGGCACGATATAAAATCAGCGATGAATTGTTTTCGAGAAAAGCAAAACTGAACAAGGGAGAAAATATTCATGCCTTCAGGCATTGTGTTTATGTTTAAAGAATGTTTTACATTTTATTGTTCAAGTTTGTTCCACAAAGATGCTTTGGGCTTTGTTCCTATAATTCATAGAATAGTGAATTTCAAGACCGTTTGTTTATTCACTAAGAGTGACATATAGAACTCATTCTCTCAAATGTCATTATCCAAATGCCAGGGTGTGATATTATTGTTGATTCATCATATTGGCAAGAGCCAGTTATTATTATAATTTCCATGGTATATCACTATTATTCCATACTATTTTCAGACCTCATTAAAATGAAATTCTCTTTCTTTTGTCTGGAAGATATGCACCACATTTCTAAAGGATTTGTTTACTTAATGCAAATGTGTACTGCATACCGCATAGTAATGTTTGAATTACGCACGCCTTTAACATCAGTGGTCACCTTGCCTTCTGTGCATTGGGAGGATTATATATTATCCTGCATTTTCATGTGCCTCTGTTCAGATAGCCAAGAGATGGGTTAAGAATATTTCAAACTAAGGAGTAGGGGGCACATTTTTATTATTTTAGATTTGAAAAAGGAGGATTAAGGGAAACTTGATTAGTAATAGAGACAATGACGTGGTTTCAGGCACTGCCACAGCAGGTGAAGAAGACAGTAATGACCTTATGCTAAAATGGAATGCCGAAAACAACAATAGATATTAACCTTTAAACACCATCGAATGTCACATATTGTACTTAACTCATATTACTACTCCATTACTCTTAAATATCTTGGCAATTATGGTAAAATATATATCTTACATTTATAGCCATTTTGATTCACTGCTTTCTTACAACCTTTTTGTTTTAATACAGACTGAGGTGTGAAGCATTGGCTAATAGGTCAGAATATCTAATTAATGCATCAGTATTGTTAGTGCCTTTTCTTTCTATTACTTTGTAGTTATATATTTGTTCTCCCCATAGCCTCTTTAACTCTTAGAGATATTTATGCAAAATAAGATCACATCAGAAGTGTTCTACTAGAACACCTGTGTTGGTCGTTTGCTGGTGTAGCAAGTCAATGATTTCAGCAGTGGTTCAAATGGAGTCACTGAAAAACAAACTTTTGTATATTCCTCTAATTCTCTTTAACTAACACCTTCTTATGACTTCATTGGGGGCTTGATCCCTTGAGCTATTATTGCATTGGGATCTACTGAGAGAGGGAATGAGGAAAGGAATGGGGTTTCTACACTGGTTTACAAAGCCATCGGGCTTGGTAAGGGGGTTATCTCCAGGTTTGCATTTATCCTCCCTTTGTAACTTTATGGAATAGACTTCATCTGTACGTGTTTCATAATGCTATGAGGAGGACTTTAAGCTGTGTCATCTCTTTCTTTTGGTAAAAGCTCTCTTTGCCTGAACTAGAGGAGGATTGTTCCATAAGCTGGTAATCCAAAAGAAACCAGATCTCAGTGGAACCTGGCTAGGATAACTATTTTGAGCTCAGGGTGTTACATATGAGTAATTATAATAATAAAATATTAGTAGCCAATAGTTATCATGTCAGACACTCTCCTAGGTATGTTACAGGTATTGTTGCCCCAGATCCTTATACTAACCCCCTGAGATAGGTATTACAATTGCCCTTTGCTTAGAGATAAAAGTAACAAAACTAGGATTTGAACACAGCAGTATTATTCTAGAACCTGTCATCCTAAAGCTATTCTGAACTGGGATAAAATTAATGGAGAAGCAAAGAGGAGAGCAGTGAACACAGAGGCAATATTCCATTCATTGCTGAGGGCTTCAGAGTATGATGATTGAAGCACTAGGACCACGGGACAGTCCTTGAAGCTCTTGTCTGTATCCAACATGTTTGCTTGACTCATTTCCAGCCACCATACAAGTCACAAGTCTACCCCATGGTCACTAACATGTCTATCTTGCTTTCACCAAAAAGTGTACAAAGCAAGAACAGTAGCCATGGAGAGGGATGTTGTAGAAAAATTGTAAAATTACAGATAGGAAGCTATGAGAGGTGGCAAGATGAATTGATGTTGGTCCCAACCCAAATTTAGGCTAAAAATGCTTCAACACTGTAAGAAAGATTTAGATTTTCTTTAGTGTAGATCTCTGGTGCCCACAGAGAAATCCTTCTGGTTCCAACTAAGGTGGACTTAACCTCTCCCAAGGTAGGCTGAGGTTCCTTACTCTGGAAAGTTTCATGTGTTGGCCATTGAGGACTTCAAGAACACCTGGCCAATTGTGCAGAAACCAGAGCTATTCCCAGCGATCCCCAAGAAACTTAATTTGGTCCAATATGGTCCCTAAGTTAATCATTTACAGTGATGTCATCATTTGAAAGTCACTGAGAACCAGAGCAGCCCAAGCCCCTCACCCCCACCCCATAAGCTACTGCACACCACACTGCGCTCATCAACGAAAACCAGGGGCACAAGGATTACACTGGGAATGACAAAGATATGACTTATCCAGAAGAAAAATGAAAAGGACAAATAACTAAACCTCATGTGAGTGAAAACATGAATTCATTTAAAAGAAAAATGAACATCGCTAGAGTGAAAGAAAAGAAAGATGATGATGAGGATAGTGTTGATTCTACTTATTTGTTGAATATTTAGTGTGCTAATCATGAAAGTAGACATTGAAACCCCACAGTTAGAAATTATTATCCTTATGTTTTTAAATAAGAAGACTAAGGCTTAGAGAAGCAAAGCCATTTGTCTAAAGTCCTACAGCCATTTTTTTCAGTGCCAGGATTCAAACCCAGCTTTTTGTACTCCAAAGCTTGTATTTGTCACTGCTAAGCTAGACTACCTTTGAGTAAATGATGAGGACCTAATTCTGATTGCAGCCAAAGGTACCAAAGATGCATTTTCTACTTGACAAATATGATTGAAGAACGCACTAAGGAGCTACTGTGGACAACCTCAGGGATAATTGTTCTTGTGTAGACAGTCCAAATTCTAATGGTCTCCCATTTCCCAACCAAGAAGCTCCATAGAGGTCTGATTACGTATGCTGGGTATTTACAGCTATTCAGGCCAAAGGGACTCAGCAAACATTTACCCAAACCTGCTAAAAAAAAATTGTTTTGTTTGTATTTCTGTAGAAATTAATCCAGTTCCTGCTGAGTTTAGAGTAGAGAATGAAGACAAAGACCACAGCATCTGAGAAATCAAATATTTATTAAAACTGGGAGGCCCATCTTCAGTAAATCAGGTTTGAATTTTAGTTATCCTGGAAAATAAGCTATAAATCAATGATTAGCTTTGTCTTCTAAAATTTCTTGCAGGCTATTGGAACTAGGCATTTTTATAAATTATGAAGTGGTAGCCTGAGCAGTTTTGGAAAGTGGAGTCCTGGGAGCTCTGTGCACAAATGCTGTTGTTTGCTGACAGGCTGGGTTAACAGAATCTCTAGCAACTACCTCAGACAAAGCCCTGAGGATGAAACACATTCAAAACTACCCCCTTCCCACTTTGTGTTTACCTCCCTCTTCTCTCTCTTATTATTTGTGATAATAAAATCCTAGACTGCAGCCTAGAAATTTATTATAATAGCTGGGAATTATGCATAGCCTCAGGCTTTCAAAGTGCCTTGTTTGTCTGCAGATTTGTTGATAGGTGATATGGTTTGAATGTTTGTATCCCCCTAATTTTCAACTGTTGAATTTCTAACCTTCAAAGTGGTGGTATTAGGAGGTGGGGCCTTTTGTAGACTCCACCCTCATGAATGACATTAGTGTCCTTATGATTCCAGAGAGCTGCCCTGCCCCTCCCTCCATGCGAGGACACTGCAAGAAGACAGCCATCTACGAACAGGAAAGAAAGCCCTCATCCAACACCAGATCTCTTAGAACCCTGAGCATGGATTCCCAGCCTCCAGAATTGTGAGAAATAAATTTCTGCAGTTTGTAAGCCACCCAGTTTGTAGTATTCTGTTATAACAGCCTGAATGAACTAAGACAGTAGGGAATTGCACAGAGCCCATTGTTTGTAAACATAGGCAATGTGAGGAATAACCACCTCACCACGCCCAGGTGCACATCAGACAGGTGCACTTTTCTCCTGCGAGCCAGAGGTAGGAGGGAAATACTGTGTTTGACATGAGAAACATCATCTGCTCCTTCAGTGAAGACTTGCTGAGAGCCCAGGAGCGTCATCTGCAAACAGCCTGCAGTGGTCAGCTTCTTCGGTTTTGCCCTCACCTGCAGAGAGCTTCCTCACCCACCGCCACAAGCTTTGCCGTGGCAGCTGCATCTGGTGACTCTCAGAGCATCTAAAGGCCCAACCATTTCTACTCAACACAGAATAACCCTAACTCTGTGATTAAAATATTCACTTGAAAACTCAGCATGGCAGCATCTCAGGTGAACTTCTTCCCGGCTTTTTTTCATAGGTGTTGCTCTTCAATAAATGAACGCAATTGGTCCAGATTCCATCTCAGCATCTGCAGCAAATGCCCAACATTTCTTGAGCGCTTACTATGTATCAGGAAATCCTCCAAGATTTATTTGCATCATCTTATTTCCTTCTACCAACAATCTTACAAAGTAGGTCCTATTACTACTTCATCTTCTAAATGTGCAAACTTCGAAGTCATAGATTTAGGATTCAAGCCTAGGCTGCTTGACTCCAAGCACTAATTTGATTACCTATATTTGGGGCATATTTGGTGTTTGCAGGTAACTTGGTATACAGGGTATAACTAGAGGGCTGAGAATCTGAAGAAAGTTGATGAGAAAAGGGGTGTAAAACTCAAGAAAGAAATTAATCTAGGAGGAGAAAGATTAAGTTAGCAAGAATTCCAGTATGAAGAAGATGACCTATTAGAGAACTATAAGGAAGATCAGAATCCTAAGGATTTCCAGGTTAAGAAACTGGAAGTATAGATCAACCAGCTCTCTATAAAGATATACAACTGTTATGTAGCCATATTAATTTTTTTAAAACAGACAAAAAAAAAGAGAGGCTGCTTAGTAGAGGAGTTTAACTAGGGACTGATTGGGACCAAGGGAGAACTTAACTGAACTGCAGATGAAATAGGATGGAACGAAGAAAAGAAAACTTCCTGAAGATGGAACATTGCAATTATGCAGGGTCAATAATTGCCTCCCTATATGCAGTTTGTAAGCCTCAGGACTTTCCCACACTTTCTGGCTGTCAGTGGGATGAGCAGACATGCTACTGAGAGTCAGAAAAAGGAGCTCAGCTCTTGCCGCTGAAATGCTAAAGCAGGGTTAATTAGAATCCACAGCCTAGGGTCAGGGAAACCAATCTAGACCTAAAAGAGCTGTCACAAATAAAAATCAGGTTAACATCTGGGAACAGAAGGACAGAGATCCTGGCAGTGAGACCCGCAAACAGAAATTAAAATTAGGAATAGAATCAGATGAACCACGCCGAAGGCAGAGCACAAAAAATAGAGTTAGGTCAGAGAGTCTATCAGTCTATCAGCCGGAGCAGTCGCTCCTCAACTCTGACTGCCAGTTAGAATCATCTGGGGAGCTTTTAAATAAAAACCTGGATACCTGGGCCCCACTTCCAGTGGGGATGGGCCAGAGCATCAGTGTTTCTCAGATGATTTCTAACTCATAGTGAGGGCTGTGATCTAATGAGCTGGAGCCACAAAATGTCAAGAAATAACCAGGGTTCATACTTAGGCTAAAAGAGAGTTGCCAGAAGGGGCATATCCCAAGTTATGTCTCATCAAATTGGGGCCTCAGCTCTACTTTGATGCTATGAATCAATCAGCCTGCTTTACCACCCAGAACATAAGTGGAAAATGGAACACGCGTGCATTCTCCTTGTTGTGGCCCCAAGGCAGCTTAGAGAGCAGAATATCAACACCCCTGGATTCTTTGCTGGCAATAAGGCAAGTGGCCAGCCTGCAGCAGAGAGCACAAGAATTCCATCACGGTCCCCATATACTTCAACATAGCTAAAGGTAGATTATATAAACTCAAAGGTAACAACTAATCTTTTTAATAGAAAAATCAGAAAAAAAAAAACATAGAAAAGCAAAATGAATTCAGAATAAATTTACCACATAAAAAATATAGAATAAATTTCTGTATAATAACTACAGGCAATTTTGGCCCCAAACCACTGACCTTTGCCCATTTCACACCCATTCCTCTGCTTCTTCTTTAACATCAAATTTTGGGTTTGAGACAGAGTTCTTTAATCTCTAGAAATTTAGGTCCTTCCCCAGCATCCCTTGGAGCAGAATTAAGAGGAACTGGGTTGGGGTGACTCTGAGAACATTTTTCTTTCTAGCTAAAATGATAGAGCCTAAAGCAGGGAAAGATCCGCTTTGTTTTTTCCCTCCTGCCTTGAGTGGCAGGCGTTACTGCAGTGGGTCTCAAGCTTCGGTCAATAGTATTAATAGAATCATGTAGGAACCTGGTAAACACATAAGAGTTCCAGGCCCTATTCTCCTTCAAGGAGCCTGGGACTCTGGGTTCTTTCTCAGCTCCCAGGTGATTCTGTTACACACCAAAGTTTAGAATGACAGCCAGAGCTGCAGCAGCCATCCTGTGTCTGAAAGAAATTCATAGACATTGGTCCTCATATGAGATGTTAAACCAACCCCAGCAGTCCCTTACCTTCAGACTTCTTGCTATGTAAAAAGAAAAATAAAAACATACTTACTTAAGTTATTGTAAGTAATTAAACCTAAAAAGCATTCTCAGTTGATACATAGCCAAAGCAAAAAAGAAACCAAAACCAATTACAATATCCCCAATGTCCATAGAATCAAAAATGTTCCAGTTGCTCAGAATAAATTCAACTTCAGCCCTGAGGCCAAAGAAAAATTACTCTCATGGGCCTGCATAAAGGAGACATTGCTTGCTGTTGTGGGCAGTAACTTCGACAATATTCCTACAAGAGGGGAAAAGGGAATGTTTCATACAATCTCTCCATAGTATCTCAATGCAAAATACCAAAGCACAGTCCAGTAAAAGTGATTTTGGGCAATAAGATGCAACTTGCAGGGCATCTGATGTAATCCAAGGATGAAATTTAGACTATGTAGATGATGAGGTGTTGTATTATGTAGAAAGGTAAAAATTAAGAAGCGAATCTATATAGTGGTTAATTCATTAGCATGGGCTTCTCCTAATTTGATTTGACAATCTTTTCTGACTTCTGATACCAACAGGAATTTCTAACTTATTCACGGTTACCCAATGTTTACCAAATAGTACATAATAGATTTACCTTCTTCAACTTTATCATTGAAGTATAAGTTAATTTCAAATTCAGCTTGTTCCAGTCGTATTTTATTTTTGCTTTGCATCCTCAGTTATCTTTTCAGGCTGTCTGCTCACTCATCCAGACAGACTCCGAAAAGAATTGAAAACACTGCTGCCTTTCACAAAGAGCAGCGGTGGCCTTAGCGACCTTGGTCAGACCTACCTGCTCATGGAAAGTTAATGCAGAGCAGTCATGCCTGGAGAGACGCTAGGCCCTGCCAGGCAGGTGCACATGAGGCAAGATTGCCCCAGCGCTGGACTGGCGATACTTACAAGGCTTAGGCTTTGGCTGTCATTAGGTTTCACTGAGAAAAAAACTATTGCCTTACATAGTAATACAAGTGCTGCTTGATGCTGACATGCCTCGGACATAATTCACATCCAACCCACAGTTCTACAAATCTCTGGTCAGAGTGATGTCTGCTTGTGCCCAGGCGGAAGACCAAGCACCAGGTGCGTTTCCATGAGATTCTTGGGATCAGCCACTTTAATTATCCTCCCCTTCACCTCAGAGTTTCTCAGGATCCACATCCAGACTTTGTTCTGTTAGTCTTTTCTCAGAGGAAGAATTACTTTGTCTTTATGTAAAATAATTATTCCTCTTGTTATTGTGATGCCTTTCATCCTTATGTGCTCTGGGTCTTTGGTCTATCAATCATCCCTGTTCCTTCATCCTCAATCTGTCACTTTCCTCTTGTTTCTTACCTTCTGATTACAAACATGTTTATATATTCTCCATCCTAAAACAAATCCCACCCTTGATGCTGCCTCTGCCATAAGCTACTGTCTCATCTTTTCCCTTTAATAAGGAACTTCTAAAAATAATGAGCTATGCTCAAAGACTGGACTTCATAACAGCCTCCGCCCTCCCCTCCAGTGTACATTCCATGCTTTGAAAATTGGATCTGGACTTAACACCCTACTTTTTCTTGGTTTTTAGAACGACTCCAATAAACTAATTATCTAAGTCAATTGCTTTTACATTGTTATCTTCCTCTCTACACCATCTGATATTGCTGATCACTCTCTGTTTTTGACATTTTCTCCCCTTTGGTGTCAATGACAACATTCTACTTTTCTAGTTCTTACTGTTACTTCTACTTTCCTGATTAATTTTAACAGCTTTCCTCTGGGGAAAACTTATTGCTCTGCCACCTTCTTGCGCGCGCGCGCACACACACACACACACACACACACACACACAGAGTCATGCTCCAAAGCTGCCTATGGAAAAGTGATACCTGTCAACTCTTGCCCTCAACCGAAATCGACGAGAAGTACCAACTGGCAGGATGAGTTAGTGGAATAAGCAGAGTGGGCAGGACATGGAGCTTTAGCTCCTCTTAAAATGTAGGCAAACTCAACACTCCAGTTCTGTTCCTGAGGCCTTTCTCATCCCACTGTGCTGATTACATTAATCGCAATTTATAGGTTATGTCAACATCTATTCACATTTAGCCCTGATTTCTCTATTTAGACTCAGACCAGAATATCTAACTGTCTGTTATATAAGACCATCCTGACACCCCCCCAAAAGCTTCGTATCCAAAACTAAGCCCATCATCTTCACCCCCAACACCCAGCACCTAGCACAATGCCTTGTTAAATGCTAGAACAAATGTCTGTTTAATTTAATATATATTTTATAGAATTTAAACAATTATATACTATTTAAACAAAATTAATTTTAAAGCATATTTGTGCAAGAAAGAAGTGGCCAGTGGCTTGTAACTTTTAAAGCCATGAGGAAGTTTTACTATTGAGCTGCATTGACTGACAAGAACCTAAGGCATTTCTGGTTCTTTTCATTATTTTTCAGATATAAAATTTTCAGACCCTTAACAGCACAGTTGTCTCTCTCTGGTCAAAGTCTATCTTGTTAATATGTATTTTTTTAAATGTGGATCCCAGGTTGTCAAAATGAATTTAGGACTCTCATGTAACTATGCAAGTTTTGTTGACACAGCTAAACCTAATAACCGCTTCAACCTGCCATGTGGCTTTTTGTTTCAATTTCAAGTAGCATGGACCTTCTTATTACCTGTGTGTGTGTGAAGTGTGTGTTGTGTGTGTGTGTGAATATTGGGGGGAGGTGAATGAATGAAAGAGAAAGTGATAGAAGAAAAAGGGAAGGGATTTTCTTCTTGTATGTTACCTGTCCCACAATGCCCTTCCATTTTCATAGACGACCTTTGAAAATGGATCTATTGTTTTGTGAAAACAGATTTGGAAGTGGAAACAGGTCTTTCTTTTAGCCATATGGGTGCTCTTCTATAATCCAATGATCAGACAACAGATGGACAAGCACATAAACACTAAATAAGAAATATGTGCCAAATTCATGTCCTAGGATTTATTCATGAGCCCATGAAAACTTGAAGACTTATGTGCAGATGCATATTTATGAAGCTGAAAACAATGGAATATTATTATTTTCTGACCTACAGGCCTCTTCATTTTATGTGTGCATAAAATGACTATAATTCCAAGAGGCAACATTTTTACCTGCATCTGTCTTCTTGTACGATGGGTGAGAGAAAGGCCCCAGTGTCGTATAGATTCATCTGGAGTCATACAGTTAAAAATGAATTCAAGGCCTAATCTGGCTATTGGACAATACTCAGTTGTGTGCTGTTTGCTTTGCTAAAGAGCTTAAGGACTTTGAATGGTCTGCTAAGTCCCCACTCAAGGCGACTAAAGCCAGTACTACACAGGTAAGGAACTGAGTCCAAGTTCATGCAGCAAAAATCAGGTTTTGTATTAGTTCACAGTAACTCAGTGGGGTGAGATAAAAGTGGAACTGAGTTCTCATGCTGAATATCCAAAAGAAATAAAACAAGAGCAATTACCACTGAAGTGTTTCTATGCACCAAGAACTGTTCAAAGCACTTTACATGCATATTAATTCATTTTAATCTCATAATAACTCATTGAGATGGGTAATACTATTAAATACTATTATTCCCTTTACACAGATGAGGAAATTTGGGCACAGACCAGTCCCATTGCTAGTAAATAGTGGAGCCAGATTTTAAATTGAGGAAAAAATCTTCCAGAGCCAACATTTAACTTTTTTGTTATGTTGCCTCTTTTCCAAATAAGTCCAAGCTGCATTTTAATTTAGTACAATGCTATACATATTTAATTCTCTCATTAATTCATTCATACACCCTTTTATCTTCATAACTCTGTTTAAAACTTCAAGATGTTAGCATGCACTATCTGAAAAGTTGAAAATACAGGATGCCAATATTTGGATTTGCCCCCAAATTACCTACCCTACAAAACTTTTCAAGTTTAGGGAATTGGTTCAAACACCTCAATCCCTAGGTCTTCAACTAGAGCAATAATTTCATAGCATGACTCAGCCACCAGGGCCACAGATTATTCTTGAGATGGGTGCATTGACTTTGACTGAGCCAAATGATCTTTGCTTTGGAAATTTGGGGACTGGAATTTTTCTTGGGTTCCTTGGTTATCAAATATAAAACATGGACACATTAAAAGTTACACTCCACTCTGGGGACTTAGGGTCAGCACAAGGGAAGAAAACCACATTCACTGGGAAAAGCCAACACAAAAAATACAGAAGGAAGGTTTCCCAAGTTTCCACAATGTCTCCATTCCTGTGGCCCACTTCCAAAGCCCAGTGGACTTTATGCCCTCTGACTCCATTACACACTTTGATGTCCACATACACTTTGGGATATCTTTCTGGTATCCTTTCTCTTTTTGCTTCAGCTGGTTCCAACTGTGTTTCTGTTATTTGCAACAACAACAACAAAAATCCTGGCTAGTTTACTGCAAGAATTATATTTAGAAAATGTATGTAGATATTCTCTATTCATTATGTTTTTAAAAAATATATCTGAAAAATATTTCTTTTATTTTTGTAGAAGCATTTGTCAAACATTTTTACCAGCTACATCAATCTCTGATGGTTAACCCCTGAAAGGAAAGATGAGAAAGAATAGTGTGATTTTACCAGGTCATCAGTAAGTTGAATCATTTACAGCCCTATGTCCCCGGGGGCATATAGCTTTTCCATGACTATTACCTAGTATAGTAAAATAAAGTTTCCCACAGATTAAAAGAATACTGAATGCACCATGTTTATTTTTGGCCTCTTTATGTCCAGCTCCTAAGTCAAAATGTCACCTGACTTGGGTACCTTTTCAACTAAGATGAAGCAGCCAGAGGCCCTGAAATGCTGGCCGTGAGTCAGGCTCACTGGGAGCAGAGTAATAAAACTGGAAGAATAATGTGTGCACTTTCAAACCTTTCCCTCAGATGCCTTTCTGAGAGAGTGCTTTAGTGAAAGAAAAGGAAAAAATAAAACCTCAAAACCATTCCACCACTGGCCAACTATTCTGGTCAAATACCAAGTCAGGAATGGAGACAGACGTAGAATGAAAATGCTATCACTCAAATGAGCAGTGATTAACACGGTTCATTGACTGGGTAGTTAACAATGAAATCTGCTAAACACTGTGGCATCAGCACAGCCTGCCTTTTATTTAACTGGACTATTCTCAAGATAGGTGGTACTTTATTAGCAGAAGTCAGGTGGCTGGGATGTAATTCTGGTGTTTCATTTAGTGAGAGTATTTACTCTGTAATAGCTAATGAATGCACAGGAGAGGAAAAAAAGAATACAAAAAAAATTATCCTGGGTGATCTGAGTTAACGTTCAAAAGAAATCACTGTAGTTACAGCATTGCTAAACAATACAATGTTCTCTCAAATATTTGAGAAAAATCATTTGCTTCTTAATTGTATAGGTCCTGCCTATTTTTCTCAGGGCTCCTTGCTGCTGTCACTTCCATACCTGGCCATAGCAGATTCACCATTTATCTACTGAGCACTGACTATGCATTTATAAAAAATAGTACAATGGATCTTTGAAATCACATGAATTTTGTTGAAGCTTCTAGCTTGACCCTTTACTCATTTGGGCCATTAACAAGTAACAACCTAAGACTAGTTTTCTCATTAAAGTGATAACACTGACTTTATTTCTTCATTCCTAATAGCTTTAGTCGTGGAGTCAGAAAAGAAGGCCTACAATTCTACTGTGCCAGGCCAAGGGATTCTCTAGGGTTCTGATGGACCAGAGGGAAAGAAAAGCTTTCGGATGTCGAAGGAACACCATCATGGGTCTATTCAAAATGACTGTGTAAGGAGCAGAGAGACAAAAGCAGCCAGAGCTTGGAGGTGAAGGCCAGATTCCTGGTAGGACCGGTGAGGGCCTACCAGGAACAGAGATAATTTCACCTGGCTTAAGAAAGCTGCAGGGCAGAGGGCCCAGCACGTACTCTGAAGAGTCAAAGAAAGTGCCCCCAAGAGATCAGCTGTCCGCTGGTCCCAACAGCCCCAGGCCTATTTATAACAATTAGTTTCCGCAAGACTTTTCCTGCACATTTACCACTCCTTCTTCCCAACTGCAATGTGAGAAGCGTCAGAAACTGGGTGGTAGGTCAGGGGTGGAGGAGATGTGCGATGTAGAAAAATAGAAAAACTGCCACATCTTCATTTTCCATTGGAGTCTTCCAGCCCAAAGCAGGAGCTGGAAGAAGACTTGACATAATATCAAGTTGAAAATTTTGATTATTATCTGAGACTAGGCAAGCTAATTTCTAAATGAGAATATATTTACAGCCTAAAGTGACCCAGGATTCAGTTCCCTAAAAATGAACAGAAAAGTCATGGGGTCTGTGAAAATTTCAGCGAGAGAATGGGCATGAATAAATTTTATGAAATGAAGATAGGAGAACCACTTCCCCCAAAAAGTGTATTTTATTTGTATCCTGAGATTTTCTTGTTCATTAACTTGGTAGAATAAGAGTAATTATTATTTTCCAGGTACTGTGCTAAATACTTTACATATACCATCTCATTTTATCTTCTCGCAGCAAACCTACAAATTAATTATAATTTTCCCTGTTTTGCAAATGGAAAAAAATGAAGCTTGGAGTTCAGTATTTTACCCAAGGTCACAGATCTAGTAAGTGGAAGAGCCAGAATAACACGTAGTCAGGTCTCTCTCATATTCAAAGGTCATGTTCTTCTGTGCTTTCAACCACTGTTGTGTACTATTGGCACAAAGAAACTGTTCATAATTCATAATTCAGTAAAAAGCTTTGAGAGAAAGCTCTTTTATGAAGCAGCATGCAAAATATCCCAGTTTTGTAAGTGAAGTGTATATCTCTATAAATTTACATCAATGTGTGTATATGACTATATATGAACTATTTTAAAAATCTGGATAAATACTATGATTTTCTTTAATTGGTGGTGATATAGGGGGGAGTCCTATTTGCTTACCTGTTCTAATTTTTCTACTATATACTGATTTTGTAACGGGAGAAATAATCACGTATTTTTCATTAACTAAAAATAAATATTTACTCTGTCTTGGGTTTTAATTCCTTAGGCTTAATTATGTGACTGGTGTTTCTCTAAATTGATCTCAGTATTTCTGTCAGTGAATTTGGTTTACAGTGGTAAATTCTGCCCTCCCAAGCAGTTTACCTCCCCCAGGTCTACACGTTTGTTTGCAATGCTGGTAGCTCTCACAAAAAATTCTTAATGGTTAGGGATGAGAGGCTTCTCCTTCAGGCAGGGATCACTTGATCATTCCAGAACTTATTGTACAATATCTAAACATTAATTATGTTCTATCAAAATACTACTATTAAAAATACAACAAAACTGCATGAATCCATTTGTAATACATTTAAAAAAGACAGAACTAGAAGAATAGAGGAAAGATCAGTGGTTGTTAGCATCTGGGAAAGGGGTAATTTTGCAGGGTAATGAAGTTGTTCTATAAGGTAGTTACAAAACTGTGTTTGTTAAAACTTGCAGAACTGTACACCAAAAAGAGTGAATTTTTGCCAGGTGCAGTGTCTCACGCCTGTAATCCTAGCACTCTGGGAGGCCAAGCCGGAAAGATTGCTTGAGGCCAGGAGTTTGAGACCAGCCTGAGCAAGAGCAAGACCCCATCTCTATAAAAAATAGAAAAAATTAGCTGCGCATGGTGGTGAGTGCCTGTAGTCCCAGCTACTCAGTAGGCTGAGGCAGGAGGATCCCTTGAGCCCAGGACTTTGAGCTATGATGAAACCACTGCACTCTAGCCCAAGCAACAGAGCAAGACTCTATCTCAAAAAAAAAAAAAAAAAAACGAATGAATTTTACAGTATGCATATTGTATTTTAATTTTAAGAAGTGGGAAGAAATATAAATGCAATCAACATTCCATTATTGATTTTGCTTTTTAATCATATGAGAAAAGTAATATTTAATATAAGATCTTATTTCTCAAAATCTGTTCTTATCATCACCACTATATGTAATTTTTCTTCTCTTTTTGGTTCTTTTTCTCTTTTCATCATTAGCAAGTTCACTAAAGAAAAGCATTATGGCCACTTACAGATAAAGGCACTGCCCCACACTCCTTATCCTCAGCCTCTATGTATCCTGAATCAAAGATTAATTTTATTTTAATTCTATTTCTAAATACTCAATCTTTCAATTCTATTGCGAGAGAAAAAATTCTTAAAAAATGCTTAGTATTGTTATTTTATTCCTGCTGGAAAATATCCAGAGCAGTGGTTCAACCTTGGCTTCCTGGTGGAAGTGCTTGGGGGGCTTTATAAAGGGACCGTGTCCAGGGTCCTGCCTCCGGGGATTCAGACATATTGTTAGGGGCAGACTGGACACAAGGCTTTTGAAATTTTCCCAGATTATTTTAAAGTGCAACCAAAGTTGAGAGCCACAGTCTAAAGTTTGTAGAATGGGCTTTTTTTCTGATAGAAACTTCTTTACTCATAGCTATTTTTTAAAAAGTAAATGCTTATTTTTAGTAAATAAACTAAAGATATTTGCAGAAAGCCATCCCACTGTGATATCCTCACCCTGGTGAACTGATCTGAGATTGTGTTGATGACTAATGAGGATGTGACCCATTTCCTTTCCAGGTGACATCTGTAATTAGACAAAAGTCTCAGCAGCACTTCACTTTGGGGTCCCCAAGGTGATGGGGTGAGACAGGGGAGAATTGAATCAACAGTTTTCCAAGGGATGGAAGGGAGGCATTGTATTTGGTGGGCAGCTACCTACTCTGCCTGCGCATAGGAAGTAACATTATGTCATATGAAGATAATTACAAACTCTATCATAAAAGGGAAAATGGAATCAATTCACAAATGGGAATACAAATGGAAAAGTGAACAGCCAACACGGTTCAACTTCACAAGATAAGGGGAGAAGACACTGAACTCATTATATTTAGGAAAATAGGTTTTGTTATTGATGTCCAGTCCAGAATCACGGTTGGCCTTCCCTGATCAAACTTCCCGAGGGTGCACTAGGTATCTGATCAAAATAGACACACATCTTTCTAGGAGGGTGGAGTTGGTGAGCAGGTGTTTTATGCTTTTGATGTTTACTGATCGTAGGTCCCTTCTGTAAGAGGTAAAATTCTAGGCTGGACATCAAAAGGCATGCGCAATGCTGCCACTCCAGCTTCATGGTGAGTTCTGTGATTAAACCATTCTGAGCTTCAGTTTTCACATCCATTAAGTGACTGTAAATAAATACTACATCCTGCATAGGTCGAGCTATTATTGCTCAGATGACAGGGCATTATGTCAATGCCATAAAGTCAAAGTATTATCACCTAAATGACAACCTCTTATTTCAACTTAGAGAGAGTATCATAAAGCTTGAGGTCTCTGCTGTGACTCTGATGATGACTTCCTGTGTCCGTGCCCTGCAGCTTCAGTTCCCATCACTGGTGCCTCTTAGCCTGGGCCAGCTGAGTCTTATTAGACAAGGGTGAAGGAGCTTTGCACCAGACTTGTAGATTCTGCTATGCCCTTGAACCTTAGTGCTCTGAGTGCTGGGCATTTCTTCCCATTTCTGAGTGTCTGTACTCATATTTTAAACACTAACCAAGATTTTTCTGAATGTCTCCACTGTCTTGCTCCATTCCAGTTCTCCTGGGTTCTAAAGTTTTGGTCCTGAAAACACGTGGTCAGATTGCCCTACCAATGTAGGCCACTGAGATTTTAGGCTTGCTTACCGACACAGAGCAGGTAGAGAACTGTTGCATTCATACATGTGAAAGAAACTGGTTGTTTAAACAAGAACAGCAGCAGTAACAATAAAGAAAAGTAAAGAGAGTTGAGATATTTTGCATATTATGATGATTAATTATAGCTGTCAACTTGGTTAGGCTACGGTGCTGTTGTTTGGTCAAACACTTGTCTAGATATTACTGTGAAGGTATTTGTGGATGTGATTAACATCTAGAATAGGTTGGTTTTAAGTAAAGCAGATTACCCTGCATAACATAGGTGAGCCTCATGTTGTCAGTGAATGATCTTAAGAACAAAAACTGAGGTTACCTAGAGAAGAAAGAATTCTGCTTCAAGACCGTAACATAGAAATCCTACCTGAATTTCTAGTCTCTTGATTTAGCCTGTGAAATTCAGACTTTCCAGGCTCCACAATCATGTGAGTCAATTCCTTAAAATAAATCTCAATCTCTCTCTCTCTCCATATATATATACGTACATATATATATATGGAAAATCAATAGGATATATATGTTCATACATGTTCTCTGGAGAGTCCTGACTGATACAGATATAGAGTAGAAAGGATTTGCTGGGGATTTGGATATGGTGGGCAGAGATGACTATGCCTCTAAATTTCTGCCTTGTGCACCTTGGTGGATGGGTACATAACATGGTGCATATCAACACTGATTAGAATAAAATTGAATCTCTAATTCAAGAATAGTCTCAAATATTTTTGTTGCTTAAACTCTTAAACATTGGTTAAGAAAATTCTGACAGCCAAAGGAATTTCATTTGATAAGAATAAAAAAGGCAACAAAATATAATTGGTCTTTCAGAGCTTCATAGAAAATAAAATGTCTGTACCAGAACTGTGAGCAGCCAACAAGAAAGCCTTGTGACATAACGCAGTCCCCTGAAGCTGAACATGGCTTCTCCACATTATTTAATAATGCACATCGAGAACTATTCACTGGCATCCTAGTCACCTTAAAGTGCCACTTTTAAATTGGCAAAGGTAGAAGAAAGCCCCCAAGATGTGCTGAGTTTCAGAAACTGCCTGCAAATAAATTGCATCCTCCCTTCCTGTGTCCCATCAGCCAGGCAGGCTGGAAAGCCAGGGAAAGCCATGACCTGAAAAGATGATGTACCGCCCATGGTGGCTTTGGGAATAATGCATTAAGAATTCCTCACAGCTCTCCCCTTGGAACAATCCTTCACTTCAAGCACCAGGAGCAGACAGAGGGTATAAACCAGCAGCTCCCATGCAACCAGGGTGCATTAACACCATAGGTCTTCCGCGAGGCCAGACTAAGACAGTGCCTGCAAGCCCAGGCCAGAAAATAATGGGGCTCAAGAACTGTATGCTACCTGTGCACTCCTGCTGTATGCTACCTGTGCACTCCTACTGCATGCTACCTGTGCACTCCTGCTGCATGCTACCTGTGCACTCCTACTGCATGCTACCTGTGCACTCCTACTGCATGCTACCTGTGCACTCCTGCTGTATGCTACCTGTGCACTCCTACTGCATGCTACCTGTGCACTCCTGCTGCATGCTACCTGTGCACTCCTACTGCATGCTACCTGTGCACTCCTACTGCATGCTGCCTGTGCACTCCTACTGCATGCTGCCTGTGCACTCCTACTGCATGCTGCCTGTGCACTCCTGCTGCATGCTACCTGTGCACTCCTGCTGCATGCTGCCTGTGCACTCCTACTGCATGCTGCCTGTGCACTCCTGCTGCATGCTACCTGTGCACTCCTGCTGCATGCTGCCTGTGCACTCCTACTGCATGCTACCTGTGCACTCCTACTGCATGCTGCCTGTGCACTCCCACTGCATGCTGCCTGTGCACTCCTACTGCATGCTGCCTGTGCACTCCCGCTGCATGCTGCCTGTGCACTCCCGCTGTATGCTGCCTGTGCACTCCCGCTGCATGCTGCCTGTGCACTCCCGCTGCATGCTGCCTGTGCACTCCCGCTGCATGCTGCCTGTGCACTCCCACTGCATGCTGCCTGTGCACTCCCACTGCATGCTGCCTGTGCACTCCCACTGCATGCTGCCTGTGCACTCCTGCTGTATGCTACCTGTGCACTCCTGCTGTATGCTACCTGTGCACTCCTGCTGCATGCTGCCTGTGCACTCCTACTGCATGCTGCCTGTGCACTCCTACTGCATGCTGCCTGTGCACTCCTGCTGCATGCTACCTGTGCACTCCTACTGCATGCTGCCTGTGCACTCCTACTGCATGCTACCTGTGCACTCCTGCTGCATGCTACCTGTGCACTCCTACTGCATGCTGCCTGTGCACTCCTACTGCATGCTACCTGTGCACTCCTACTGCATGCTGCCTGTGCACTCCTACTGCATGCTGCCTGTGCACTCCTACTGTATGCTACCTGTGCACTCCTACCTGAGAGTCATATTTCTGCTACACTGAAGATAAAAGGTCACATGCACTATCAAGTTGATTCGTTCACTGCAGTCCAATGGTTGACAGGCAAAGCGACCAACACAGCTTTTCTCGAAAGATGTACCCTTATCTACAGCTGTAAGTATGTAATAATAATGCTAATGAGGGCATAATTATTTAACTTTGCTCCAGGTTCTCTTGCTAATTTCTCCCTATAGCACCCCTGATTTTTATTCTCTTTTTGACTGAGCTTCAGTAGTTATGTGTTCTTGTTTTGACCGTTCAGCAGCTACCAGGAGCCTTATCAATAGAAGGGTACTAGGATGCTTTTCTTGTACTCACTTCTGCCAGTGAAAAGGGTTATTGATTCTTTTGATGAACAGAGATGTTTTTTAAATAAAAATTGCAAATCTCCAAGGATATTAGATATTTTGGGGAAAGAGGTAAATTTTTATCGTGAGGACTAGATATAGATTAGATGGTCCCTCCTTGATCCCCAGATTTTCTTCTTTTTCCCCTCCCAATTGTACATGCAGTTTTTTCCTTTCTACTGAGACCTTCACAGTTTCTCCCACGGGACTAGAGCTGTACTGCCAACAAGTCTCAGAATACTGATGTGTGAACAGAACAACAAAGGCAAAAGCACACCAAAACAGCACCCAATTTATCTTTTCCTTCTCCACAGTTTCGAGACTCAATGGAGAACACAATATTTAAACTGGTATTTAAACTCCCCGTCCCCACCCCACAGCTGAAAAGAACTCCAGAAGTTCAAGAGCAGAAAGTGAGAATCATGAAGGCAGGACCGCATCTGGGATTTTATATTGTTAGGATGCCACTTTGCTCGCCTCTGCTGGATTCGGATCCTTCCCGCAGTGTCTCCCAGATTCCTGGGAGTTAGGATTCAGGCAAAGCTCCAGTCAAAAGGGCACTGTTTGTGCAATGCTAGTGCTACTCCACAAAATCCTCAGATATTTTCCATAGCCTAAAAAAAGTAGACAAGTAGAATCTTCTAAACTTCAAAACTCTCTTTTACCCAGGGGTCTACTCCCTCCCACATTCCACACCCTCCAAGTCCCCAGTGCTCTCCTGAGCTGAGGAGCCCCACTCCCCTCAGGTGTAGGGTCCCCAGAAACCACCCCAGTGGAGAAGCCCAAGAAGGAGAACTTAACTCCTTTAGTCTTCTGTGGAAGTCTCCACTGCCACCCTTAGCTCCTCTCACCCTACTGAAGAGTGGCCTTATGTCTTCCCTGATGGTTCCCCGCTGAAGGTTATATATTGCGGGAAACAGTTTTTCAACAGTTGCTGTGGCTAACATTATAGGATCAAAGCCCAGCCCAGTGGCTTGAGGGGAGTTCCCTCTATAGTCCCATCGTGTTCCTAGATCCACCTTCATTCTACACAGGGAGGTGCTAGTAGGGGCAGGCTCCTCCTCTATCTTGCCTCTTTGTCTTGAGTAGGAACGCATTTTGACAATAAATTTGAAGCTGGCAGTTCAGCCACCATAAACTTTGAAATTAAACCCATTTCCTCTGTTCTAAAGGAAATATTAAATAGATATATAAAAGACAATCTTGACCAGGGCAAGCAGAAACATAAAGAGAGGGTGGAGAGAGGATTGTTCAGCAAACTCCCTTTCAATTTTGCCATTCGTTTAAAAATATCTCAGTCTAAAAACCATCCTGCAAACCAGGTATTAATATTCCCATTTTTATATTTGAGTAAACTTAGGCTGACAGGTTAACTAACTTGCCTAAACTTAACTCAGTGCCATGTGAATGATAAAATTTACTCACAGATGTCCATCATTTCTGATCAGTCAACATAAAGTATTTTTCAAAATCAAAATAAAGCAAAGGAGGCTGGGATGTACACAAAAGAAGAGGAAATTAACAGAGTCATTTGGCTAACAATACAGGCCACATATCAGGTAATTCGTGGGCCCTCGCAATGATCCGACCATATCCACTGACAAAATCTCTCCATTTTGATATAATATCTTTAGCTTAAAAATGATTCTTATTAAAGAAAAGAGTACACCTTATCTTTATCATTTATGGTTTCAACAAAGGAGCTCCTAATCCTTTGAAGAAGAAGAACTACTTTTAGTGTCCCCCAAAGCAGGGAAAATCCAAAACATTTGGAATTCCTCTACCAGAATTGTGTTCAGGGCTAATTTCTCAACCACATAAGGGTATCTGTTTCATTTTGTGTATTTGCTTATTTTTTTTAACTCAGCTCTTTATCTTTTTATTGGTCTCTAAATAACTTTGAACTATTTCCAAAAGTGGAATGTAGTATTAAAGGATAAAGGTTGGCTACTGTAGAAGAAAATCCAAAAACTGTATGTTAGATACTGAAGCCAACTCTGAAAACTTTGTGAGCAAAAGTAGAAAAACTGGGGTAAGTCTATGATTTCCAAGGAGTTTATTTTGAAGGAGCCCAAATTCCTCTGAATGCAAAAGTGTGGGTATGTTTGTGATTATTTTCATTGTCTTATTAGTAGCATTTCCCACCTATAGCATACAATTTTTTTGAAAAATTTTCTTTCCCAGATTTAAGAAGCTGTACGTGCACTTGTGTTTTTCACAGAGGTACTCGGAACATGCTTTCCTGATCTTTTGTCAGTGTGAAACTGATGTGAGATGAAGTGATGTGGGTACTCAGAGGGATCTTGAAGGAGTGAAGGAGAGCATTATGTAATATGAAAATATCCAAGAATGTGACAGTCAGATGCTGCTAGAATCCTCACCTACTGAGATCGCATCAGACATAACAGACAACTTGACTCATCACTTGCAGACATTGGCAAAAAATAAAAACTGAAGCTACAATGTTCACACAATAGGACCACATAGGTTCTATAGCATAGGACCGCAGACTAAGAAAGAAGGAAAGACAGAAAGAAAGGGATGGTCCAAATGTGGCACGTTTGAAAAACTATTGAGGGTGTTAAAAGACAAAACACTGAAGCAAGAGATTGAGGCCTCTGTACCAAGACTGATAGAAAGAAAGAAAGAAAGAAAGAAAGAAAGAAAGAAAGAAGGAAGGAAGGAAGGAAGGAAGGAAGGAAGGAAGGAAGGAAGGAAGGAAGGAAGGAAGGAAGGAAGAAAAGCTTATTGTCTGACAGGATAACCTGTGGAAATTGACAGGTAAACTAAATATTTATCTTTTGGGCTGTTAATAAAATGAACACTTAGGAGTGTATGTGCTCAGCTATAGAAGAAAGTCATGTTGGGAGATAGTTCATGATAGTCCTCTCATGTTTCTGCTGAAAGGCACTGAAAATATTTTGTTCTGGACTGTCTTTTCAAGGATGGTTATAAAGCAAACAGTTTTGGAAGATACAGACAGTTTCTCCCTCTGGGGCAGAGGGCAGGGGGCTTTCTGTTTGTTTTTTGTTTTTGATTTTGTTTTTTGCTTTTTTTAAAATTTTTTTTTGGAAAACCAATATACTTTTATATTATTATATTTTTTTAATTTCAGCTATTATGGGGTACAAATGTTTACGTTACATATATTACCTTTGCCCCACCTGAGTCAGAGCTTCAAGTGTGTCCATTCCCCAGATGGTGCGCACCGCACCCATTAGGTGTGTATATACCCGTCCCCTCCTCCCGCCTCCCACCTGCCCAACATCCGATGGATGTTAGTACTATATGTGCACTTAAGTGCTGATCAGTTAATACCGATTTGATGGTGAATACATGTGGTGCTTGTTTTTCCGTTCTTGTGATACTCCACTTAGTAGAATGGGTTCCAGCTCTGTCCAAAATAATACAGGAGGTGCTATATCACCATTGTTTTTTGTGGCTGAGTAGAACTCCATGGTATACATATACCACATTTTATTAATCCACTCATGTATTGATGGGTACTTGGGTTGTTTCTACCACCATGAACACACTCAATCTTGTCTGTTTTTTGTTTTATTGTTTTTTCCTGCTGTCCAGGATAATAAAGATAATGTTTCGCTGGAGCAGAAGTTGAGCATGTTTGGTGACAGCTCTTGTAAAAGAATGAGTTTCCTCCACTCAGGTGCACCAGGCTGCAAACCTACTCTGTGTGCAGCAGTCTGGGCTGTGCTACATTGCTCCCTTGGGACTAGAGGTCAAGAGAAACTAAAGGGAACACGAAGCTCATAAGGCCTGCTGTGCAATGAGTAATACAGTCCTTTGTCTCTGATCCAAGAGTCTCATGGCTTCTGCTGGTATCCACGAAGCTGTGGTAGTCTCCCTTTCCAGTAGGGTAAAATTTTAGACCTTTCACAGTTCTTGACAGTCTGCAACTTCCAAAAATAGCATCATGTAGAATCTCTTGTGTATATATATATATATATATATACACACACACACACACACACACACACACACATATACACCATGTGAGCACCATAGTGTTGATCAGTTAGTGCCAATTAGA
This sequence comes from Lemur catta, assembly GCF_020740605.2. NCBI lineage: Eukaryota > Metazoa > Chordata > Mammalia > Primates > Lemuridae > Lemur > Lemur catta. The sequence continues at coordinate 129,801,990 of NC_059129.1, read as the reverse complement.
ATCTCTTTATAAATTCTCTCAAAGCAACAATTTGTTATTTACTAGGGAACAATTAAAGCACATATATATGTTAGTGAGAAAAACATAGGTACAAGCATGAGGGATAAAAAAGCTATCAAAACAGAACCAAAACCATATTTTAGATGACTTAGGAATGATGAGAAATAGGCAGCCATATTGGTAGATAGATAAAGACAGAGAGAGCATAGAGTGCATATTTGGGGTTGTGATTGTATATGTGTGTATTTGTGTGTGTATGGATACTGAGCTCTACATTAGTACACAAGTTAAGAACATAGGGAGCCACGTAGGAATAAACACCCATTTGTAGATCAGAATTTGTATTTTAAAAAGAGTATTCCTCAGGCAAGATTTTAAGCCTTCCCCCTTCAATAAAATGAGTTGAAGATGAAGTCAGTTGATTTTCTCTTTATTTTTCTCTTTGGTTTCTATCTTTGGTGAACCTTCAGGAGAAATGATGCTGTATGAAAATGAGGTCTAAAATTGGTTCATTCATTTCAATTTTATTGCTTGTTCTCTAAAAGAAAAATGGAAGAGCAATAAACGATCTCTCGCCTCAGCATTATCAATTTGTATTCACTGGGCTTTACATCTCCCATTCAGACGTGGCTGTGTCCTGACCTTCCTTTTAATTTAGTTCCAATATATTTATAGCATTTTCTCTCAGGGTCGGTCTCAAAAACTTCTGCAGCATTTCACAGCTTCCTAAGGTTACATTTCATGAAAATCTCACCCACTTTGTTTAGTTTTTGCACTCAGCACCTAAACACAATGAAAAGCTTGTGTTTCATAGACCTCAGATAGTCTATTTCCCATGGACTTTCTGTTTCTTCAGGAAGTTTTGCATGTCAGCACTTATCTGGGAAAGCAAAATACATTGAGGCAAAACGTAGGTTTCTCTGATATCTAGAAGCCATCCGAACAGTTTTAAGCGAGAAAACCCTTAATTTCCCCTAAACCATTGACTGTATAGAAGAGGTTCACTGCCTTGGGGGCACTGCATGTTTTGGTCAGAGCCTCAGAGGTGAGTTTCCCAAAGCACAGCCTCCCAAAACCTCCAAAATCTTATATCATGCTCACCTGGGTTTCTCAGACAACTCCTTCCATTTGCTTTTATTCTGTTGTTATTGTTGTTAACACTAAGTCTAACAACTAGTTAGAGGATTGGAAATCTGTTTCTCCTATAAATGGGAGTGAGGGTCTAACATCTCCCATCATGTCCTCTTGCGTTCTTCACGCTACAGGAACATCAAGCTATTTATATTTGCTGTTATACAGCCCCTTCCTTCCTATAATACATGTACCTACATAATATAGTTTCAATTTCCAAATTTAAAAAATGTACATTGCTTATATTTTAGGTGGATGTTTAATTATCATTCCTAGCATGAGACTTCTTCAAAAAAAATTATTTTCCTTCACTTTTGACCTTATTATTCTTCATGTAATTTTGGGTCCAATTTCATTTTTCAGAAGTATACATATTTTTATACAAGTGATTGAAAACAAGAACTCTTTTGTTTTGCTCCATAAGCAATAAAGTTAAAATAAAAATCATGCAAGACAAAAGGCCCTGGGTAGAAGGGTTTATCATCCTTACTGGTTTTATCTCTCTCCAAAGAGTCTATGATTTCTGTTTCTTAGAGATGCCGGCTTTGGAAGCAAAACAAAGCCAGACTGTCTTTTCCAGACTTGACTGAGGGCTAGCCAAGTATCATTGACATCATATCTTCACTTAGAGTCTCCAGTCCTCGCTACTCTTTCTTTGCATTAACCCTGTTTCTTCGTATTTTAGAATCTCGGCTTCTTTTCCCAAGTCCTCTGGGTTGCAATTACACCTAAAGTTTCTTAGTTTTCCTAAATGATAAACCCTTTCCTTAATCTAATTGTCACTTTTGTCACCTTCCTGAATTGTTCTTTGATGATGTGGCCCTAAGGTATGTGGACTTCCAAGAATCTATTCTTGCAGTTTAATGTTACAGTATTTTAATTACTTCTAATTCCTCACCACCAAAATGTTTTCTTTAGTCATTCAACAACTATACCTAATGTTCACTATATGCTAGATAAGTTGTTAGGCACCGTCATTAGAGATGGTTCCTGCTTTCTTTGAGCTCACAACTGCTCAGAAATATTAACAGGTACTTTCTTTTGTTGCACACAATCAATTACTAATTCTCAATCTCTGAAATGTCAAATGCATTAATCTGTTTGAAGCTCTTCTCGACTTATCTATATTATACCTTTCACTGAATAATTTACATAAATGAAATTAAAAACTCTTCAAGATAAAACTTTTCTAAAAAGCCTAGATAGAAAGAAACCACCCTTTTAACAGATTTTAATACTATAATCTTTTTAAGAAAGAGTCCTCGTAAAGTGGAAATGAAAGCACTCTGAACCAACATTGAGAATGTCTGGGCTTTGTTACCAAAAAAAAAAAAAAACCTCATGGCTTCAGAAAAGCCACTTAACCTTTTGAATTTCATTGCTATCATCTTAAAATGATGGATTGGAGTAAGTGTTCTCTTAGCTTTCTGATCTAAAATTCAATGATTCTAAATGTAAAAGAATTTCAGATATGAAATACTGTTGTTCTAAAAACATTTCTCATGGAAATTCAGTAAAATATAAAAATTCAGCCAGCAGATGTAGGCAAATTTACTGGATAAGGAGACCAGAAGTTACACTGAAATTCCCTGCCATTACCAGTCTAGGAGGATGGCCAGACTCGTCAGTGGGTGTGGGAAATATGCAGCTCTCAATCTGCTCCATACTTCAACTGCCTCTCTCTTCAAGGTCAGACTCAGTGCCATCCAAACATGATGGGTTTGCTATGGCTTTTCTTCTCTATCTGGTGATCATCTTACCAAATTTATTGGTAAAATTAGGTTGCAAAAACTATTTGTGATTGGATATGCATGACTATCACGTTCATTAATCAGATCAAGACAGAGGGGAATCTATACAATAATTATATGTGTATGATGAAAATGGATCTTTCCTGCATCCTGTGAGGATGTGCCGTTCCCAACGCTGTAGTCTGCAGACAGCCAGAAAATCAAATGTGGATTGTAAAATCATGATAACATTGTCAATGCTGTTGTAGTATTGCCTCTCCCAAGGACAACGAAATGAGGGCAACAGTAGACTTTTTCTTCACGAAATTTTAAATATGTATTGACTTAATGAAAAATGTTAATACATATAATTTACTTTCATGCAAAATAGCCTTGGAGATGAATTTCTACTACTCATTTAATGATGAATTGGGACACATTTTAGATATTGGTTCTGAGAGAAAATATGTGTTTTTCCCTGTAAATAATCATTTTTGTTTCTACTACAGTTTTTGTTAGAAATGTAGTTTTAGGACAAGTTCTTCTTGGTTTTTGACACTGTGTCTGTACACCACAAAGCTGGTATTTGGTTTATTCCTTGCTTTATAATGGATAAGTCATAACCTTGATGTATGTCCTAAACTCTTTTGATTTAAAGGACACAGCGTCAATGATAGGTCTCAGTTTTCTGTTTTCATTGACAATATAAGAGTTTTTAAATCAAGAAATTCACCTATATTAAACGACCAAATGTGAAACTACATAGCAAATTATCTACAGACATATAAATGCTATTATAAAACAATGTTGCAGAGCAAGGATTCTATTCACTTTCTACATTTCTTTTTTTAATGTTGTATTTAGAAACCTGACAACATTCATCAGAAGTGCACTTCTTTTCTCAAGTCCTCTGGGTTGCAATTACATCTGAAATTTCCTGGTTTTCCTAAATGATAAACCCTTTCCTTGATTCACATGTCAGTTTTATCACCTTCCTGAACTGTCTTTTGAGGACATGCCCCTAAGGTGTGTGGACTTCCAGGATGGACTAAGAACCATGTGCCCCCTAAGGTGTGTGGACTTCCAAATCTGCACTACCAGAAGGAGATTTCTAATGGCTTTATGACAAATGTATATGTAAATACTTCTCTATTTAATATATATATTACCACACTTTGTTTTGATTTCATTTTCTCAAGGGAAGCCCAGGATAGTGTGATGGCTAGAGATGTACAGACTCCATGCATATCAAACAACAACAGCAATTTTCCTTGACGCTGTACAAACCAAGTTAAAGAGCATGTTGGATAGAAATAAACCATTTTATTTTCTTTTTTGTGTTTTAATTACAAAAGTAGAGTCAAGTCATGGTTATTAAGTTTCTAGAACCTTAGTGTGCCATAGTAAAGTGATATAAAAGGACAATAAATATTTATGAGTGTCTGAGTTAAATGGATGTGTGTGCATGTTTCCCATTTTTATTTGTTATGCAAAATAACTACCATATTACTTTAAGATCACTTACAGTGATCTTAAAATTTTGTTATCTGTGATTTCCCCAAAGCTATCTTTTCCTACTCCAAATCTCACACGCTCATAAATGTTCTACCAGAAATGGCAAAGTGCTCACATAACTCATCTTGTGGATTGAGGCCATAAATATTAACAAATTAGCTGCAACAGAATTTGGCACCTTTAAGTTGTATCTCTCCTCTTCAAAGCTTGCTGAGTCAGAGCCCCTCAAGTGAAAAAGGTTAGTCAGGAGATATGAACCAAACTGTAAGCTGTTGATTAAGCAAGAAACATTTATGAATGTACAATGTATGCTTGAAGCTTCTGAGACATACATTTTTTATTTCCACCTATTTCCCATGTCAAAAATGGGACAGAATAACTGGCTTGTGTCCCTATTTTATAAGTCAACCAAAATTGGAACTCGCTGGAAATGTCTCAATTGATTTCCTGAGGGTGACAACAGAGTATGAAAGCAGAAAGTGCATCTTGTGGTATCGAGTATGTTGTTGATTTTTCCTGAAGCACATTGGTCAGTAGCTACCTGGAAGAAAGTCCATTTTTCTCCATTAGAAAGGAAGGACACTGAGGTAATTTGTAGGGGGATTTGGCAAGAATGTTACTAGATGGTCCTATATGAAGATACTATGTTCTAATTATTATCCTCCTGTGACCTCAGAAGTATGCTGTACTTTTCCCTTTATGCTGATGAGTTTAAGAATTTATTGATGATGTCAAAATAACTAGTTTATTTGGTAATATGTCCCAAACAAAACAATCAATTCATCAAACACACACACACACACACACACACACGTGCCAAAATTTACTGAATAATTCAACTGAAAGAAAATTTTTATTTGAATGGAGACTCTAGTGACCTATGTTGATACAGGTTAGCTATGAATTTATATAATATCTCTAGATGGAGAAAACTGAAGAAATGATAGGAACATTATTTTCAAATTTTTAAAAATTGAATGATAGGAGAACTCAAGCATTAGATAAAGAAGAACTATTAATATAAATGGTACTTTACATATATAAAGCAAAAGTAGACATATAGAATCATGATAATTTATCTTCACTAGTATTTTTAACCAGAGATTTTGGGGGGATCATGCTAAGTTTTAGTAACATCAAATTAATTCTTATTTTCTGTTTCTTCTATCCTAATGTTAAATCACTAATATTTTAGTGATTTTCCCCTGAGTAGCCATAGGTCAAATCATTTGAACTATGTTAGTAATGCACCTAAATTAAGCTTTCCACTAAAAGGTAATTAATTACATCAGTTACAGAAATACACTGAGGACTTCTGCACATAAAGTATATAAAAATGTGAACAATATAAATTTGGGCATAAGCTGAGATACGTTTTTAAACAATTTCAATCATTTTTTCCACTCTGCATTGTATCTAAAACTTTGATGTATATGGACATTACATTTATTATCTATTTCTCATGAACTATTTCATAAACATAGTTGTATTTAAGTTATTCTCCATTTGAAGTAATGAACAAGAGAAATAGGAAGACAAGTGAGAGCAAACTGGTTCACTCTCAAAGGAGATATCTACCTATAAAAATATGATACATAATTTTGTCCTATGTTGAGGCAAAGCATGATTCAGACTCATCTTTGGAATTAATATTTGTTCTGATTATCAGGGTGCAAGTGGCTTAGAATTCTTAGTCCTGGAAAATTTGTGAACTTAATTATTATACTTTTTATTCATTTTTTATATTTAGGTTGAACTTGGATTTGTCCTTATTGCATTTGTAGAATGCTTTTCCTTTCAAAAAAGTGAAGGACTTCAAGTTATACCCAACTTAGGTAAATTGAACTAGGAATTTTGATTTTATATAATCCATTAAGTAAAACACAATTTTTGAATGAAGCCTTGCGCTTAGATTTTCAACCCAGTTGTAGGTTGGTGCCTACAGACGTGTCTTAGATTCTCTTTCAAACTAGAAAAAGTGCAAAATTATTAAAGAAATTTAGAGTGAGTTTCCAGGCAGGAAAAAAAATTCTCAGACTGAAAGAGTTATTGGGCTTTCCAGAACCAAGGAGAGAGTTGAAAAACACTACAAAGAGGGAATGTCTTGGATTTTAATTCAAACATCCAGCAGGTCTTATCTGTTGGGTGCACCAACCAGTCATTCTTCTATGGGACTAATCAGCATCGTAAGCCCTAAATGGTTAAAGTTTTCATTTCACTCTGATGGAGTGATTTTCCCCATGAGCACCTTACCAACTGGACAATGAAAGTCAGCCGAAGGTAAAATTTTCTTTTTTCAAAGTCACTTTTTGTGTCTATTTTGCAATTCAAGTGATAAGGAAATTAATACCTATATTAAGGGTTTCCATCAGGCTTGGGTTGATGCAGGATAGAGTCTGCCTTCCCACAGCTCTGCTTCCTTGGAAACTGCAGCATTAAGATAAACTTGGAATGTTATCTCTGCTTTGCTGTATTTGTGCCGGATCTGTGGGGCTACACTTGGGCTGTGGGAGCTGAAAACTGGCAGGTCTTAGACCCATATGACTAGAATAGTATAAAAGACATGAGGGAAGCTTGGCTCTCTCTGTCTGGGGCAGCTGCATATACTCTTAGCAGGGGAGAAGACAGAAAGAGCTGTGTACCTGAATAGCTGCTGGGGCTCCCATGGGATGATGCTGTACTTGCTAAAGTTCCTGCCCTGTATCCTTCTATGAAGCTGAGGAAACATAGTAGTAAAGCTTACTTGCATCTTGTGAGTCTAATTGCCAATTTGGACCTCTAACTATGACTACATTGGTGCAGTACCATATTAAACTTTTCTTCCTACAGTTATCACCCATTCCACTCTATTCCCTAAATCCTGCAGAGGTAGGGAACACCAAGAGATAGCACAAAAATGGAATGCAATCCAATGAATATTTATTGAAAGCCTGCTATTTGGGAGGAAGAATGGGATTTTCAGCAAAATCTCTGGAGGAAGCTATTTTTCTTCATAAAAAAAAATGCACACACAGCTGCATTCTCACAGACATACACACAGCCTGTGTGGCATCTCTCTGCACTCAGGCATAGTAACATATGGGAGAAAAAGTCATTTATTACTACAGGCTGTGACAATCACTAAGAAAATTTACTGCAGAAAATTACCCAACAGTATTTCAGCAGGAGGTCCAGAAATTATCTATCAAAGATTCAGAGACTTGTGGCAACATTTCACTTCATTTATTCAAATGCTCTGGGCAAATAAAATAATGATGAAGCGCCTAGAAACCTCTGCCCTGTGCATTTTGACAAGCTTACTGCTAATTGATTGTGCGAGTCCCGCTCTCACTCCGAGAGAAATAGATTGCTATTGATTTTAGTTGACATTTCATATAAATGCATATATTTTATTTTTATTTATTTTAGTGAAACTAAAATCAGATTTTGTAACACCTCAGGTGGAAATGGAGGTGTCATGATTTGGCTCCATCCTGTGGCCTTTAAAACCAAGCGACAAAATAGCCATCCAATTAATAGCACCATGAATAAACAATTAGTTAGGCATTTGAAAAGCAGGGATGTTAATACTACACCATTCAAGCAAGGCAATCAAACTTGGCATGAATGATATACAACTACGAACACAAACCAACCCCCAAATCAGGTTCTTGGAGCATAGCTACATAACCACCCAACTGGTCTCTCAACCCTTCTTAATCCTTGTGGAGCTTTGGAACTTGAATATGTTTTAGGAGATACAGTAGCCACAGTAGTGAAGGAGTTACAAAGACTCCCTACTTGAGATCTGCTTTTAATGCACTGATAAAGTTGTAATCTGAGCAACATAAGTACGACAAATTAATCAAACAACTGTTATGTTCACCAAATATTTACTGAAGGTTTGCTCTTAACCCCTGAGCTAGGCTACACGCAAACAATTCTAGATAAGAAAGAAACGCATCATCAAGGAGTTCAAGTCTACCAGAGAAGGACAGATGACTAAACTCAATAAAATGCAGTGAGGGCAACAGTAACAGTATGCATGGGAGCTCCTAAAAAGTATGCCAAACCAACTGGTCAGACCAGGTTTTCTCAGTGAAGTGACTAGAAACTAGCATCACAGAATCGCAGAGTGTCAGAACAGAATGTGAATTTGTAGGTTATCTAATTGTAGCACCATGAGTCTCAATGTCAAACCGGGTATGAGTGAGAACCCTGTGAGGAGATGTGTACTTCTTAGAAAGTATATTGTGGGCATTCTCAAGCCAGAGAACGCAGTGGCATTGCACTTGAGCTAGAAAACAAAATTACACCCGACCAGAAGGCATGATCTCTATGAAGCCACTTGTGAGTTGAGAAAGTGAAGCTAAGAAACACTGATTTAGATCTTCGTTTTTGTGGATAGGAGGACTGAAGCCAAAGAAGAATAAATGTCTTGTCAGGAGGCATGTTCAGTGAACATTGATTGAGCTCTGATTACAGAGCAAGGAGGAATTTTACAGATTGGGATTAAAATATGTGGTGAAAACAATTCTGCCCAAGGACAGTGAGGAGAAAAACTTGCTTTTCTTTTTAAAAAAAGTTTTGTGGGCAAGTTTATGGAAAATTAGACAAAGGGAAAGAAGTTGGAACAGAATAAGAGGGTCAGGTCATTCTGTGCTGTGGAGGAAGTCAAAAAGAAAAGAATACAAAATGGTGTCCAAACTGCATGGCAGAGAACTTGTACTCCTGCAATGCACTATTAGGCAAGGGAAGCCAAATGGCAATACCGCACAACATGACAGATAGAAACACCTGAGACAGGAAGGAGAGAAACACTGACATCCTCTACCCAGTCAGGGCCTGTGGCCTACCAATGGATTTTCTGTGTCATCGATAACCTCTGTGTATTTTAAACTCACTTTTCATTGAAGAGTTTCTCTCCTACTTAGCATTTATTCTAATCAGAAATTTTTACTTAGCTTCTTCAAAAGAGGCAAACACTTTAACATTATGAAACACATCACATTTTCCTTGTAAATGTTTTGTAATAAATGGGAAACTGTACAGCAGTTAGTTCAATATTACCCATGCAGGATGAAGCCTCTGAGCAATTACCTTGTTTCCATGGCAACAGCATATCTGCCCATCCTTTAGTGTGATACCAGGAAGCTACCAGATTGGGTCCACTCAGTAAAGCTAAGGAAAGCTTAGCGGATTGCGGGGAGGAGAATGGGGGGATTGTAATTTCCATGCTAACTGGGTTAACAAACTGCTATTTATACTATTTATCTGTTAGTTCATTTGAGCAGCTCAGAACAATCCATAAGGGAAGAAATGCAATGTTGGAAAACAGAAAGGAAAAGCAAAATCTACAGCAAGCAAGAAGGTAGAAAATGACAGCTAGACTTTCTAATCCTTGTGCCCCCACTTAATCCCTCAGTAGGAGGTCTCCGAAGAATCCCAGGACCCTGAGTGCAGAATGCAGATGAATCTCCAGTAGACCTGCACCCCCTGACCACTGCTTGGATCTCACACCCCACTCAGAGTCTGCCTGGGCTGGAGCTGGTACTTTTAATTTTTTTGCCAAATCCTGGAAAAGCAAGGAGGCCAGAAAGTGTGCCTTGGAGAGCTGTGAGAAACCATACTGTTATTTTGGCTGCTACACTCCAAGGAACTCCAAGAAAAAATAAATCAGAAAAATCATATCTTGCACACTGAGACATAGGCAAGCCCGAAAGCAGAGGAAGCTGCTTCCCAGCAAGACTGTCAGGCCAACCGCAGCTACCTTTTCTGAGGGGCTTTTAAACAGAGATTTAAAGTTGCAAATTAAAGATATGTTCCTCGGGGACAAATGGACATTATAACAATGTTGTTCTCCCTCTTATCACTCTTGATTATAGGCTCTCGTGGGAGCTGGTTCCCAGACAGTTGTAAAGTAGGATGTAATTTAGAGACGTTTCCTTGGTGGGGAACACAAGGGAGGTGCTCAAAAGGGAGGTGGAAAGAGAATACGGGAAAGATGTAAGGAGGAGAGTAGCAGAACTGTGACCTGAAATACCACTGGTTGATTAATATGACATGTAATTACATCTAATTACAGGCATCCCTTGGAACTTGGACCACTGGGCTGAAGATAAATTTAACACCTGGAAGAAATACCCAGACTAATATAATAAAAGTCTTTACTCTATTTCAAGGCATAAACTTATTAGTGTTGAATCTCTAAATCAAATGATTATGCATCTGAGAAATTTGCCTATTGGGAAGAACAAAGAAATATTAATTGGGGAGGCTAAGAGGATAAAGAAGTCCCCAAAATGGGAAATGAAAATATTCAAGGGGTTACTCCATTTTATAAATCACTCTGCTTTTAAAGTGTTTACCTTTAAAAAAGTTGAAAGAAAAGTTAAAAATAAAGATAGCAAAAACTCTCTGAATAGTTAAAAGATACACATGCTTTAAAAATGATCCTAAAATTAGAATTGTAAAATAATAACTATAATGTAACCCACAAACTCTGCTGATCTCTGTTCTACATAGGAATGTGGAAACATTATTTATGTTTCATAGATTATATTTGTATTGAAACTCATCAAAACTTTCAGCAATTGTACCTATACAAGTAATGCTCAAAGAAAAATTTTGAAATACTATTGTTCTTTTATTTATAAAGGCATATATCTCATCATGTTTTGCAATTAGGAAATCTTATGGCTTAATTTAATCCACAGGAAATAAATATATTTTATAACCTATGTTAATTTAAAACCCATAATATTTAATATAGAAAAATACAATGTAATAAATCTATGCCTCAACTTGCTACTTTAAAATCACCCACATAACAATATTCAGTCTGTCCAAAATTAAGTTATTCATTTCAGATATTTGCCCAATATCTAGCCTAAGGCATGACATCATAAATAGCAGACATTAAATAAATGTTGAATTAATAAGTTAATGGGGAGCCCAAATAATGTTTGTTTAATTCACCACTCAGATCACCACATAGCTTGGGATTACAGGCATAACCACAGGTATCTCTAAATGGTCCATCATTACATAAAGGACTCTTCTTTCCTGCTGTAATAGCATTCTCTCCTCTTCACCACATGCTCCCTCAGCAGGTTCTCCTTAACTCCCATGCAATCATGAAATCCATTTTCATTTTCCATTTTGTTACCTGCATTCTCCTCAGTTTTGCCAGTCAAGATTTCCTTTGCCTTACTGGATCCTAAAGATGCAAACACAGCAGACTAACTGAACATCACCTCTGTGCCCAAGGTTACTCGTTACTGTGAGGTTTGGGCACAGTCTCTACCCTAATCTGTCGGGAGAAGTAAGGCAGACACATGAAGTGTGAGCTTAAAATTAATTATTAAATAAGGGCAAATAGGTGGTACAGAACCAAAAACCCTTTAGTGGCTTAGAAGAGGGCAATGGAATGGGGATGGATAGAAACTGCCTAAGTGGAGTTTGCAGGGAAACTAACATTTATTACAGCTGGCTTTCATCAGGCCCCAGGCTGGAGGATTTCACATATATTATTTTATCTATTTCTCACATCCAAGTGTTGAGATGTGCCTCTTCATAATTTTATAAGACATGAGGCCCAAGAGGTCTCAGACCTTGCCCAGGATTATATTGCTTGCAGGTCTCTGGGCAGACATTACAATTCAAGTTGATACTATTTCCATTCCAGGCCAAAGGAATACGAGTGTGCACTGAGGCACCAAGGTAACATTATGCACAGGTATGCTCGACAGATAATGATTGCAGAGATCATCTAGAGCAGAGCTTCTAAGGAGGAACCATGAGTTTGCAAATAGAAGGTCTGGAACACCCAAACTCTTGAGTGTGGCCTGCAAGGCCCTGTGTGATTAGGCCTGGCCAGTCCAGCTGCATCTGGACCTCTTGCTCTGCTGACCTCCACACTGCAGCCACACTGGTCTTCTTCCTGTCCCCACCGGAAGCAAGCCTTCTAGCCACCAAGGCTCTCCTACAAAGTTCATGCCTGGGTGACATTTATATTCCATTAAGTCTCAGCTGAAACGTTGCCTCCGCAAAGAGGTCTTCCCCAACTACTGAAAGGTGTCCCACCCCTTTTCCTCCAACCATCATTCTATTTCAGCAATGCCCATGCTCTTTCTTTCAGTACATTTACCTCAATCCTAAACTTTACATTTATTGGACCGTCTCCTTGTTTGCTAGGGGTTTCCTGGCTAGCTGGAATACCTTGAAGGCATTGACCATGTCAGTTTTGTTCATTGCAGTTTAACCAGAGCTCAGGACTATGCTTAGCACATAGCAGTCAGGAAATGACTTGTTTTATTTCAACTTTCGTCTTAGCATGATTTAATAAACTGAAAACAACGTCCACTGCTATTGCTTAATATCCGTTGCTAAATAGATGGTGAATTTGTGACGTCTATTTAAGAGTGACAGGTGCTCGCTCCTAGAGGGGAGAACATATGGCTGTTGATAAAACAATAACTGTAATATACTGAGAAATCATAATATAAGAAAATAAGATATTTTGAAAGTTAGGTGTTGCTGAAATCCTAATTAGCTGAGGAAGTAGTAAGTTACTGTTGTTATTTACAGGCATCAACAACCCTAAGTCTTGGAGTTTTAAAATAAAAAAATGTTTGTTTTGGGCCCCTGAAGGATCTGATACTAATAGAGGGTCTCATTCTTGTCTTCAACTTGGGGCTCTTATTCAGCTCTGAACTCAGGTTAAACTTGTCTCCTTTCCTTGCAAATCCTTCAAATTTACACTTTCTCAGTGCCTGTGATCCTTGCACTAAGCAGATTTAATGTCAGGGTCACTCCCGCTAACAACAACCACCACCCCCAAGAATGTGTGCGTAGAACAAGGGCCCTCAGGGGAAAAATATGTATGCCAACAGTGGCTGCAGTGGGATGGTGGGGCTATGAGCAATTTATAGCTGTGCCTTCCATTCACTGTTTTCTAATTGAGAAAATAAAGTAAAACAGCTTTGTAATTAAAAAATAGTAATAAAGCCAGCATGATCCCTGAGCTCACTTATTGAGAAAATGAGCCACCATAAGGCCAATTTCCTCACTGTTAAAGCTAATAAAACTGGAGAGGGAAAAGAACAGACTTCACGAATTGCTCTCCTGATGGTGCTGACCAACAGCGTTACTAGTAGAAGTAGCAGAGCTGATTGTCAGTGTCACATGGTCGTATTTAGTGAGCAACTACTATGTCAGGCACTATGCCAAAGGGCTCCGCATAATATCATCACATTTAATCCTCACAAAAACCCTATGAAGTGATTACTATTATTGTACCCATTTTACAATAAGGAGAATAAGAAAAGTAAAAGAATTATATTGGCCCAGTATTCAGTTCAACTTTGAGATATCCATTCCATGATTTTAATCTAGACCATTGTCTCATACATTTATCAATGACATGATTAAGCATACGCCATGTGACAAGCACTGTCCTTGTCATTAGAAATACAGTGTATAAGGAACAGTTTTTGTCTTCAACTATTTAAATCAGTGGGAGACACAGTTGTGTAAACAGATGACCCTGACAACGTGTGTTAAGCTAATACATGGCTAGTTCAGGGTTGCAGCAGAACACAGGAATGAAGCCCCTAAACAAGACATGGGTAGAAAGATATGTCAGAGAAAGCTTCCTGAAGGTGGTGACACCTTAACTGAATCCTAAAAACTGTAGTAGTGCTTTGCTTTTACCAAGTAGCTCGCTAGTTGGGAGGTGATGCGTGGGAGAGCCTTTAATATAGCAAATTCTGAACAAGAAACATCATGACAGATAAGAGGCACAGTGTCGTGATGAAGGGAGTGGTAAGAAATAAGTTAGAAAGACAGAGAGGATTTAAAGATAAATGAAATGTCACGTTTCCATTATAGAGACATGACTTTAGCATCTACTGAATTATTTGAGAACAGATAAGACTAGAAAGGCTAGAAGGCTTGTTGGGAGGCTGCTGAAATATTATAAACAAGAGAGAAAAAGGTCCCTAACCAGTGTAGTGCACCAGAGTTGCAGTGAGAGGGGAAAAGTTGAGAAATATTTAGGAAATTAAACTTGCAAACTTAATTTGCAATGGGGATGAGGTACAGAAAGAAATTAAAAATAATCCTCAGAATGTTAGCTTAAAATACTGGGGGAATAAATGCTCACACCTCCTGTCCCCTACAAAGATAAAGAAAGCATGAACAGAAGCTGACCCACCAGAAAGGAGATGAACTTAGTTTCAGCCTGTGGGATGAGATTGGGGTGAAATTCTCAATGGGTTTCTGTCCTTAAAAATTTGGAGCTTGTAGAGAGATTTGAGCTGGAATAGAGACCTCAAAGTCTTTAGTATTAATATATTAGTATTAGATAAAACCAAGGAGTTTTGTGAGATAGTTCAAGGAGAGTTGAAAAGAGAGAAGCTAGCACACAAAATACAGGGATCTTGAAGGTAGAAGCAGCAAAAGGATTAAGTGGGCAAGGGGCAGTGACAGAGCGCAGGGAAGGGACATTTTAAGGATGCACCAAGGAAAAGAAGCACATAAGAAAACACGCAGGTAAGGATCAATCTTGACAGTACACAGAGAACCAAAAGAGGTGGCACTGCGGAAGGCAAGAAGAAAGAGATTTTTCAAGAATTGGGGAGAGAACAACAGCAAGAGAGGCAGATGAGTGGCCCAATTAGATAAAATTGCAAATCACATTCCATTTCATTTGGAAATTAGGTGATTAGTGGTGACTTGGTGAAATCAGTAGATCGGTGGGGACAGATGCAGGCACTTTCTGAAATTTTGACAAGAAGTAGAGAAGAAGGAACAGAGGATGCTAGATATGATTTAAGGTCAAGAGTTTTGGAGAGAGATTGGTATGTTTTGGTAGGGGAGAGGGGAATTTAGCTAGATCTGAGAAGGTTTATGGTTTAAAGCATAGAAACCAGTACAGAGGAAATGAGGAAAAACTGAAAGGGTAAAGTACCAGGAGGAGTTTGATGTGGTTGGGGTGAAGGGTACAAAGGAATGTGCTGGCCGTGGCAAGAAAGAGGAACATCTCATCCACTGAGACTGTTGGAAGTAGGCAAAGACTGAGTGGATGTAGATACATTTGTTAGTGGACACAGAAAGTTGAATAATAAACATTATTCCCAATGACTTCAATTTTCTCAGTAAGGCAGAAAGAAAGGTCATATAATAAGTGGTTCATAAACATGTCAGGGAATAACAGTCCAGTGGGAAGTCTGAGGAAAGTAGAAAAAAAGAGGAAGGTGAGGGATGGTTGCAAGTTCCAGGACCCCTTTTCTAAAGGACATAGACCTTAATAGAAGAAGCTGAGGGTTGATCTACCATACAACATCTTATATTGACGTCATGAGTCTACAGCAACATCAGAAGTTGGGCATGAATGCCTAAAAATGACCACTCTAAACTAATTTAGATAAGATGAAGAAAAGTCCTTTCCTCAATCTTAACACTGAGACCTTTGCACTTGACTCAAAATGCTTTTCTTTGGAGCAACCTTGTAAATTCTTTCTCCTGAACTATCAGCATCCTGTGTCACTTAAGTCAACATCATAGCCCTTGAGTCTATCTCTACATCCAGCACTAGTAGATAAGATACATACCAAAATTACAGAGATTTCCAGATCTACATGTATGGAAGAAATTTTGTTCAGCAGAATTCCTCTTAGCAGGAGCACTGCGTTGCTCAGAAGAAAAACTTGGATATACCCTTTGGTACAGAGGGCGAGATCCCAAGGTCATGTAGACTTCACAGACCATGTTCACTAAAAGGCAATCTCTATAAAGACAGAAATTTACTTTATGCTTGAGAAAGAAGTGGGTAACAGAGTTAAGTAGAGAGAGATAGAATACGAGAGAGAACGAGAAAAAGGGAGCAAGCGTGCTTGAAGATTTACATCACAGCTGTCACCGTGGAATGGCTTGGGAGAGACAAAAGGGGATGCGTTTGTTGCCTGTATGATGGGATGGGTAGAAACAAAGACATCACACAAAGATACAGGCAGAGAGAGTGAGACACATGAGTGTAGGATTCCCCTCACTCCCAGATATGGTGAGAACTTGTGGGAGAAGAAGAGGTTTTGGACTCTCATGTGCTATCAAACTGAGGAACTGAGATAAATCTAACCAGCTGTCCTGGGACAACACTACCATCCACCCTGGATCTCCCCCAGCTCACATCTGCAATGCACAAGTATTCACCAGGGGAATGTGTAGGCAAAATATTTAGATAGCGCTGTTTGGTAAATAAGCAGCAGGATGACAGAGGCAATAACATTGTTTCATTAGGGAACAAAATGGGGCAGAAATATTAACTAAAACAGTTTTGACTCCAAACATCTGACAATTCAGCAGAGTCCAAAATAGACTCCAATATGAACAGATTGCTCATAGAAAAATAAATACAAATAGCTCATAAATATATGAAAAGATGGTCAACCTTACTCATAATCAGAGAAATGCAAATTAACACTAGTGAAATGCCATTTTTCACTTAGTGGATAAACAGGCACCTCATTGCTGGTGGAAGTAGAAACTGGAATACCTTTGTACACAGTAATTTGGTGATATTTACCTAAATGTAAGATATTTTTCAAAATTTAAGATGTTCATATACTTCAAATCAGCAATTCTACTTCTAGGAATATCCTACAGGCAACTAGTGCTTGTGAGAAATGATGAAATAGAAAGTTTCTCATGAAGGACTCATCTGTGATAGCCAAAGATCCATCAGCTGGGGAGTGATAAAATGAAGGCTGGTGCAAGCAGAGGAAGGAATACTATACTGCCATCAAAAATAATGAAACAGACCCATATGCACTAATGTGGAACAATCTCCAAATTTTATGGTGTGAAATGAGAAGTCAGATGCAAGACAGTGTCTATAACGTCCTACCAAATGTGTGTACACTCACACATACACATTTACAAGTTCTGTTTACCACTCTGTCCAGGGATCATACTGCTCCACCACACCACGAGGTCCTCACATGCTCCTGGAAATCTCTACCTCATAGCCTTGGCACTGGCCATTCCCTCTGCTTGGGAAACTCTTTCTCTGGGTAGCTGCACAGGGACCTCAGGGCTTTGCCTAAATGTCACACTCTCAAAGAAGTCTACCTGGACTATCCATATATAAAATAGCACCCCTTCATCTATCCTCCTTCCTTGCTTACTTTTTACCCATTGCACTTACCATGTTCTTAATCTTCTCTGTTAACTGTTTTCATTCTCCAGAATAGAAGCTCCTTGAGGGCAGAAAATGTATCTTTTTTTTTTTTACTTGTATCCCCAGTGCCTTGAACAGTGACTGACAATAATAGAAACACAATAAATAATTGTAGAGTGAGTGAAATTCACTTTTACATTGGTGTAAATGAGTAGTAGTCTCAAATCAGATTTATTTTCCTGGATGTATGCATTTAAACACAAAGTGCTTTGAATGACTCACAGATAAGTTTCTTCTACTTCCCTAAACTGTTTATCAAGCACTTGCCAGGGGCTGAGTGCTGAGCTGGCGAAGCAGATGGAAAGACGAGTCAGGTTAGCTTCCTGCTATCGAAGATGTCATCATCTTGAGGGGGATATGAAGACAGTATAACACCTAATAGCACAACAAGAAAAGGACAAAGTGCTACACGCATCCAGAAAAATACTTTGTCGGTTTCCAAAGCAGTGAGTAAACAGTTCCCTGCAGGGTGTGATCCCCACCGAGATCCAGAGTGGATCGTGAGCAGCACCGTGAGTGACCGTGACGGCCAACCTGCTGCCAGCACCTCATGCTGGAGCTTTGCTCTAAGCACAGCACAGGTGTCATCTCAAGTTCAACTCTTGATAGCCCCACGAGGGAGGTCTGTCATTACTCATTTCACAGATGAGAAATTCAGACTCAGAGAAGTGATGTAACTTACTCAAGGTCACCAAGTTCATGGCGGAGCTGGCTTTTGAGCCCAGGCAGTGTGAGTCCAGAGCGCCTGCTCTTAGCAGCTGCACTCCACCACCTTGCTCGTTTACAGTTTGCAGAGGCCACATGCGGAGTCTAGCGTGGCTGGCAGAGTCTGTGTGAAGGGAGGTGCTTAAGGATGAGTCTTGAAAGAATGGTGGGAGCAGAGCTGTAGGCGACCCTGAGTTTTGCTGTAAGTGTAGGGCTGCACTCTCTCGGCAGTGGGGAGCTGTTCTAGGGTTTTAGGAAACCACATAATCTGTCTTGTGTTCCAGAATGATAACTGACAGCACTGTGAAAGAAAGGAGGGAGAGGATGAGCGCTGAACTGTGGTCAAAAGAAATGGAGAAGGCCAGGTTGGGAGTGTTTCAGAGGCCGTGAGAGGCTGAGTGGTCTGTGCACTGAGAGCAGCGTGCAGGAGGTAAACACAGAGAATTATCAGAACTGATTAAGTTTCCACATTCACTCGTGTCAAATAATCCTTATTATCCAGCAGCAAGGGTAAGAAATATAAGTTTAAATATTAGTTTCCTGAGCAGACATGGAAATCAAATATTTCTCCTTCCAGCCAAACAGAGATTTTACCCCCTACTGGTCAACTCAATTTATCGAGTCCATTAAAATAACTGTGGTAAAAGGTGTGCATATGTTTCCCCAAAACTGCCTTAATGGATTTTGGAGTTTTTACGAAGATTTTTACCTGAGTCTAGGATTATAAATTAGAATTTTTATTAAACTTTCCCCTGATACTTGTCCCCTGAGAGGAAAAAAAAAAAAACTATATTCTGATAAAGATATGTTTATTTAAATTTTTCATATTAAAATATTTATTTTTCTGGGTTTGGCTCACTTTGCCTTGGACTCTTCAAATCTCAACTCTACTCATCATTAAGAGTCGGTGGGGATCTGGCGGATGTAGCGAGGTGAGCGTGGCCCTGGAAGGCGGGAGATGATTTCTTGCCTGCATCCCTAGCAAGGATACCCGAAGACATCACCACACTCCTGGGAGATGATTTCCTCAACCAGAAATGAACAGGGTTAATTAGCCACTGTCTAATGTTCATTCATTTTCTCATTCTAGTATGCAAGGATTCAACTAATATACCTTGAGTGTCCACCATATGCAAGTCTTGGAGAGATACAGAGCTGAATTCATCAGATCCAGGTCTCAAGGGCTTTTCAGTTTAAGAATTGTAAGCTAAACCATTCTCATTTTAAACATTAATATAATATTTTGCAAACCACAATGATATCTCAAAGAAATGATCTCTACAGTGAAGCTAAAGTAACCATTCCATTTAAACACATTCAGAATTATTGATATTTGTTCCATAGATAATAATTTATTTTTTAGGCTTTCTAAAATATGTAGACTCAGGAAACAAAGGGAACAAAAAACAGACTAGATCAAGGGCTCTTTTTGTCTTCAGTATTGCATCGTATTTATAAAAAGAGATCTGAATCTAAGAAAGCAATGTAGAGCTACTGGGAGACTCTCAGTTCTCCTCCAGCCCTGGCTTTTGCATTTAATAAAAGATGAATTATTTGTCATGAGGTGTAATGTGGGGCAGCCTGTATAACTGGAGAAATGCTTGTGTTTCTGACTCTACACCCTCCATTACCCACGATCTGCAGACACAGAGAAAGGGCAGGCCTCCCGTGGAGCATAAAGGATGTTTTCTATGAAACATTGCAGGAGGGCTGCGTTGGGGCAGGTTTTGACAGCCCGTCTTATGTGCATTTCTTTTCTTTCTTGGAAAAGCACCATTTCTAGAAAAAGTGTGTCTGGGTTCCTGGCTGCCAAGCACAGGGGCAACCCTGGGAAGCCTACTTGCTCATAACAGGAAAGTATTCACTGTCCCCACTGGGCCCACAGGACGAGAGCTGTCAGCACGGTTCAGACAGCAGTGCCTCTTCCTTCAAGCTTCAGGGATCTGTGGAAAACATCATTCCCCCAGGATAACACAGGTAACCATCTCTATTGTGTTCCTTTAGCTTTCGCAGAAAGAACCAAGATTTCCTTCAAGCCATCTTCTGAAGATGAATGATAGTAGAGAAGCCAAGACTCAAGGCTGCTGATTCATGGCAGCTGAGACCTGTCTCTTAGTAGCAAGGAAGCCCATGGCCTGGCAAATAGCGATGCTCAATAAATATTTGTCAGATGAATTACGTGGTGATTTAATAAGCTAATTAATTTATGAGTATATGCCTAGTATGGTGTCTGGCACATGGCTAGTGTCAATAAATATTTGAGGAATGAATGAACCAGAGGCAAAGTCTGCAATGCTATTAGGTGTTGGGCTCCAGCCCCAGATCCAAGAACACATTATGAAACAGTTGAAGTTATTCCAGCCTCTTCCAACCCCTCTTTCAGCTCCTGTGTGTGCTTACCAGGCTCACTCTGGGCACCATTCCTCTAGAGCAGTGGTTCTCAAAGTGTGGTCCCAAGAGCAGCTGCGATAGCATCGGTGGGAACTTGTTAGAAATAACAATTCTCAGTCCCACTCCAGACCCACTGAATCAGAAACAATAGGAGTGGGGCCCAGTAATTTATGCTATAAAAGCCCTCCAAGTAATTCTAATGCACATTAAAGTTTGAGAACCACTGCTTAAGTGTTTGTTTTTGTTCATTTGTTTGTTTTCTGTATCCAAACAACTAACGACATGAGAACCACCCAGGAGCACTTCCTGAGCAGGTAGTTGGCCTCTCCCCTAGATTCTGAGAATTCAGATCTCTAGAGTTCCAGCCGGGGAACCTGAATCTGCATTTTGAACAAATGATTCTTTTACACAGTAGTATCGTTTCCGTGGTGATTTGTTTTCTTTCCATCCTCTGTTAGTTGATAGTTTTAGAAAAAGTTTCTAACTAATTAGATTTATTTTCTTACCTCAATAAGGTGACAACCAGGTATATTTTAATGTGTGACAGAGAACTAAAGGACTTTCTGTCTTAAAAGAAAAATAACTACTAGTGATGAAAATTCAGATCCTGCCTCAGGCAGTAGAGGATGCTTCTCGGTGGAGTGAGGGTTTTCTCCTCAAATTAAACAGCACTAGTGATCTTCTGACAAAATGAGAGGGGCAAGGGGAAAAGAGGATTATGTGTTGACTATTAGGTCATTGGAATTAGGCTACTAAAAAAGATGATAGGCATGGGCAAAATTCAGCCTACAGATGTGTGGATTTTTTTTGGGGGATTAAAACATTATGAATAGGAAATTACCATATAAAAATTTGAATAGCCAGTTATCTCTTAAAACATTGAAACCTCTGGCCAGATTAGGTATATATTCCTATATAGTAAAAATCAAGAAGATCTGAGTAGTTGCTGCTCTTTCTAATTCACCACAGTCACCGCCATTCCTTAGCATTCCCCACAGTGTTGCTCTGGCCCACGTCACTGTCTGATAGTAAGTTCCATTCTCTGCAGGCATTTGAGTTTGTGACTCCTGCTTTACATGGATTCGTCACCATCACCTCAGAGGGAAGTATTTGGGGACATAGTAGAGTCTCACGAAGACCAAGAAAAGGGGCTACAGCACCAGTATCCTAGTCAACCCAGCTCTTGCTGGGTGACTTAGAACAATGGAGATGCTGTGGCTATTGTCTCAGCCCTGTTGGTCAGGTGTGTGTTGCTGTAGTTTGGAACCATTAGAGTTCTAATGTGTTTTTCTGACCTTCAGCCAGGTCAGAAGGATTTGCTAGCTTTTCATTCTACAGAGGGTCCTTGGCAAACATTTTTATGCATTTTGTCATGTTGCAATATTTTTTCCAGAAAATTAAATAAGCATTTTATTAGAGACATTTTTCACATTTTAAAATTGCATCACAACATTTGCTTCATTTGGTATTCATTTGATTATAAGAGTTGCTATTTTTAACCAAGCATATAATAAGACAAAACAAATTATGGCTGGCTCACTTAATAGCATTTCCCCACATACCTATCAGAAATATCATACTGCTTATACTATTATTGTACAATGCATAATGCATCAATAACTAACCTTATAAATTTATGTTGTCTGTCCTCACCACAAATAGTTTCTCCCACCAAATATTTTGGAAATCTCTAAGCAAATGAATTAAACAAGTATTAATAGAATCTGCCATTTTCCTCTCTTTTCGTGCTCCAGAAGATTTTCGGAATTTAGGAATTTATTTCATTAGGAATCTGGGAGTGAGAGGATTTAAATTAGTGTGTTCCAATAGTCACACTGAAGTAGAGATTAAGGGATAAGGCCTGCTCATGACAGAATAGGGAGATTGAAAAATGTCATACCTCTTTCCCGATGCTGACTTTTACAATTCTGTGCTAAGACAGCCATTGTTTCCCCAACCTTTATCCAACGGGTCTCCTTTTGCTCAAATAGAACAATGATGTTGAGGAAGAAGAGTACAGAGATTTGAAACCATCCACACCCATGCAGGTTACTGTGTGCTTTTAGTAAGACCTTATTATTCCACTGATTTCATCAAAGGGGCTTTACAATTCCAGAAAACTCCTGCTCACAAAGAAAAAAGTTGCAGATAACTTCATTGTTCAACAGAAACTTCTCCAAAATCCCATTTAAGCCAATATCAGACTGTTGGTCTTTTCAGTAGATAACACTGAATGACTGTTAACCCTTCAAGAGTCTCAGAAAACTCACCACAAAACCCTTGCCTTGCCACACCCACCAATTTTATACTATTATATCACAATTCTTACTTAATCTTAGCCCTTAAACCAGATCCAAAAGCCTCATGAATACCCTGACTTTCCCCTCTTCTCTCCTTGACTTTGTGAGCACTAAGCTCAGCTTTGTCTTATCATCAGATGTTTTAATGGTATTTTCCAAGGAACCCTCATTAATACTCCAAAACACCAGATCGATCATTGACATGGGTGGTATTTTTTCCAACAAGTTGTTTTCCAACCTCACTCTTCACAAAAGTTTCTTACTCTGTTTCAATTTGTTTAGTTCTGCCCTGCAGAGATGGGAAATTGTTTAGAATTGGATTCCAGCTCCGAGGCTTCCTACGCCTGCCCACCTCTCTGGCCAACAATGACTCTTATCTCCATTTCAGACAGCGATGTTACTTTCCTCAGCTTTAGCTTCTACTGGAGGAAGTAGCTGAGTCACAGAGTAAACCTAATTTTGGCCTCACGAACATAAATACCTTAACCACACATTACTCACTGTTTTCATTTCACAAATATAAAGGAACACATCTCTGGACGGTTAACAGAATTCAATGTTGTGATGAACTAGGCCAGCTCTGTAGGTTTACCCCAAAGCTAATTCCCTCCACAGGGAGAAATCCAACCCACAGCAGTTCTTGGGCAAACTTTAAATACTTTAAAAACTTTAAAGATGATTGTAAAAATCATAACATTAATTCAATGTGTTTTTGAGCAAGTGCAGTATGTATACCAGAGAGGTCTGTGTTCAGCCCTGGGTAACATGGAAAACAACTTCAATGTGGTGTTTTCATTATGGAGCTGAGTCTACCAATGAGCACCCATGAAATGAAATGTTTCAAGTAATTGCCTACATTGCAATTGTACAAACTTTTGTGGAGAGAAAATACAGGGGGCTGCAAAAGTACGTAACAGGGGAAGCCCTAGCCAAGCCTGGACACTTAATGACACTCATTCTATGAAAGTGATCTTCAAACCGAGCCATGAAACTATTTGATCTTCTTTGTCTTCACCATGAGATCTTGAATATTATGGCATTAATGGAAAGAATGAAGCCTTAAAAAGATTAGAAAAAAGATAATGTTTTTTGTTTAGTTTGGTTGAGATACGTGATATGTTAAAAATTTATAGAGTAAGAAAAAAAGGAAAGATTTGGCATGTTGTAAATTCACAGGCGAGGCTCCTTGTACAGATTTCTGGAGCTGAATGTGCCCAGTTACTATGAGTGTCTTTTGGTTTTTGTTTGTTTGTTTACCAATGTAGATATTCATGTGTACATGTGAGACAATATGATAATCCCCAAATCTCAAGCCAAAGTTTTCTGTTCCATCTTCTGAAGTATTGTAAAATTAAGTTTAGAAATTAAAACACCACTTGTTAATTCTTTCTAATTGTCATTTATCTGAAAAATATGGATTCCATTTTATTTGTAATTTTTTTTTTACCTTTCATATATTGTTTTTCTGCTGCTTATATTGAAGAGAGAGTGTCACAAAATTACAGAGCTCTAGAACTTCCTGGAGAGGTTAGACAGATTGCATTATATCTGTTTAGAAAGCATAAATGAAAACTTCATGAATATAAATTAGTGTTTTGTTTTTTCTAGTGTCACATATGATAAATCAGTTGCCTGGCAAGTGACAGTGATGTGAACAGTAAAACATCTCCTCATCTCTATGTAAAAATAAAGGACTTAATAAGATAAATAAAAGAAGTATTTGAGAGTAAAAAGAAAAACATTATGTCTCTGAGAGATGCAGATGAGGGACGGTTATTTGGGAGGAGCGTTTCGTAACCTCCAGCTCAGCATGGAAATCAGGCAACACTCTTATTCAAGCCTGGCTTAGAGATGGAAAGTTTCACAATTATTATAAAAGCCAAAATATTCCAATGCTGCATTTCCTCAGTCAGTCTTCTTATAATTGCCAACCACTTCCAACAAGCAATATTACAAGAAGGAAGGAAGGAAAGGAGGGAGGGAGGGAGGAAGGGAGGAAGGAAGGAAGGGAAGGAAGGAAGGGAAGGGAGGGAGGGAGGGAGGAAGGAAGGAAGGAAACAAAGAAGGGAAGGAAGGGAGGGAGGAAAGAAGGAAGGAAGAGACGGACTTGTTTCCTTTGCTACACGGGCACAAAGACTCAGTGTTCTGCTTAATAAAGCAAGTTGCCCAAATTTACATTTCAGTTGAGCTGATTTCTGTCTAATGAAAGTGAGGGAATTACAAGTGCATTCTAAAGAAATTATTTGGGGAATAACTGGAAAGCGATTATTTAAATAGATGGACATTCAAAACCACACAAGCTGAAGATTACTTGGTCCTTGAGAGAGAATCCAGCAAGGAAGAGGACTGAGGGTTTTGTGACTATATCAGCTTATTTTCAATTGTGTTTGAATATTATAATTTCTATGTTGTGAAATTATGTCTCAACTCACCCATTTCATGTTCCCTGTCTACTCTGTGCAGCTACATCTTCCCTAGAATCATTCCACCACATAGGAAGGTAAATGACACTAATTCCAGATTTAACTACATTCAAAACTGTGTGAAAGGATTCCTTCATGACCACGGAGGCATACAGAACCCAGAGCCCTACATCTTAAAGTTGAATCAAACTGATTGACATTCTCCATAAAGTCACTCATCTTTGTGTGCCATAAGACTATATTTTCCCCCAGGACTTACAATGGAAGCACTCCCTGGAGTCAATAATATATCTCTGTTTAACTGCTCAATTTTTCCTCTTTTCTTTTGTTTCCTTGGATTTCCAATTCAGTAGTAAAATAATCTCCCAGTCAGATACATTACCTCAACTTTGACATCTTCTATTTTTAAAGTTTGAATAACATTTTGCACATCAATGCTAATGAAGCAATTTATTTGAAGAAAACGCTAAATTGGACTCAGAGAAATTAAGAGAGACAATTTCAAAATGCCAAGGTAATTCCTTAATCTATCTCTTACTGCTGCAATAGCTTAAAGTGAGAGCCAAGCAATTTCATCAAGTGACTAAGGTACTCACCAGGAAAGGCTGGGTCCTCAGACTTCTCCAGGATCTCCCCAGGCTTCTGGAAAATTCAGCTGAATCTGCTTCCAACAGTCTCACCTTTGTCAGATTTTCCATAGCTCTTGAAGTGCATTTGGGGCTATGAATAGAAAGATGGAAATGTCATTCTCCAACAGCACATAAATGAGGAGCCTCACTCATATTGTCCTGGAGCTGTATGGTCAGACTCCTGTTTCAAAATTCACAAAAGTTCATCACCTTTTTTTCTTTTCTCCTTAAGATCCTACAATGTTCTTATGGTAACAAATGAATTCAATTTGCTTATATGCTTCTGATGGTTTAATTGTTGTTCTGTCAAAGAATATGAAGGAATAGAGTAGACCTGTGCTTCCAATCCAGTAGCCACTAGGCATAGGTTGCTATTTAAATTTAAATGTATACTAATTACAATTAAATTAAAACTTCAGATCCTCAGTCACACTAGCTGCATTTCAAGTGCTCAATAACCACATGTGGCTAGTAGCTATTGAATTGGCCAGTACAGAAATGGAACATTCCCATCTTCAGAAAAAGTTATATTGGACAGCGCTGGACTAAATGATTAAGGAAATGAATTAGTTCCTTAATTCAACTGAGCTGAAATTTTTTTTCCAGTATATTTTTTAACTTCTCAACTCCTTTAGAGCAAAGGCATACTCTCCCAAGCATATAGCTAGACTAGTATCCAACTTCAAAGGTTAATTCAGTGTCGTTCAAACAGTTTATTGGGTTACATGAGCAGAAGTAGAAAGAGAACATCATGCCAGGAAAAACCAGTTAAACTGGGCTTTTGACCTGGAAGATACAGGAAATCAGGCAGTCATCAAGGTCTTTTTTTGAAGCTGAAGTCATGGAACAAGTCAGCGGACAGAACATTAGAGCTGGATGCAAATAATGAGGAAAGTTCAAGCCAAAATGCAGCTGCTGGCAAAAGGAGCGCAGAAGGCCAAGGGGTGACAGATAAGCGTTGGAGGTCAAGGTCAGAGGGAGGTGTGGGCCATTTAAACAGAGACAAGTTGTGCCATCTGGACCATGACAGGAGACCTTGCCTTCCTTTGAAACAGCCACTAGAATTTCCAGGTGTGCCACCCCTTTGGTCAATGATGCATGATCACACTGAGCTGAGAATAGCCTGGACTAAGTACATTAAAAAAAAGAAGAAGAAGAAAATCACTATCTGTGAAGAGAAGGCCCTTCTGATCTCTTCTACTTTATTTCTTTTCTGGTTTGTTCTTACCCTCTCCTCACAGATTCTTCCAATCACCAGTTATGTTGTTCAATATTCCAATTTTGCCTGGGGAAAAAAAAAAACAAAAACAACCGAGCTCTCTCAATTGTTTATCTATATAATTGTTTATATATATAAAATATTAAATACTAGGCTTAAATCGTGTGCTCACAGAAAATCTATGTTGACATGCTTAGTTCTTAGCTATGGCACTGATTCAGGGGCTGTTATGCAGTTGCTTTTTTCTTAGCAGTTGTGCATTTATCCCTTGGGCACTGAATGAAATAAAAGTAGAGATCATCTCCTTCAGTGCTCCTTGGGTTCTGTTAAAAGATAAACTCCAGCACATTAAAATTTTAAAGCATTTATTTGAAAATACAGTGATTCATGAATTGGGCAACACCAGACAGCAAGTGGTTGGGCTCCATTGAAGGAGTGTAAGGGGAAAACTTTTATAATTTGTTTGCAGAAGTAAAACAAAGAAAACATAACTGATTTGTTAAATTGGAATGTCCTTAGCTGGATGTTAGTTTGGTGGTTTCCAATTGGTTAAATTTGTGTTGTTTTTTTTTATTTTAATTTTTTTAAAATTTCAGAATATTACAAGGGTACAAATGCTTTGGTCACATAAGTTTCTTTGCAACGCCTGAGTCAGTTACTTTTTTACTGATTACATTGAGCTGAGCATTGGTTTGTTCATGTAAGAACCCTAGGTGCCAGAAGCATCTCTACCTAATGGCCTCCCAATCAATTTTTTCAACAGTTCCCATTGGTTTTCTGAATATAATTCTATAATAAAAAATTTTCTCTTTAAGAGAATAAGAATTTTTGTGTCTCTATGGGTTTTCTTTTAAAAATACAGACCAATATTTCAGATTCCTCAAATTCCAAATAGAAATTCAAACTTTTCAACTACTTATAACTTTTTAAAAAGTTTTTTCATAGCCAAAATTTACTACATATTTCTATGAGCACTAAATGAAACAGAAGAGACTGGGGTCATACAAACCAAAGTGATAACAAGAAAGGATTCCTTTTGCCCTAGCAAAATTATTAGGACTCTGGATAAAGGAGTTCCATGTGTCACCCATGTATTTGAACAATTTTTAGTTTTATATTCATCTTTTCTTTGTGATATTTCATCAACTTTACACAAATCTCCCAACTCCCTATAAAACTATATGCAGATTATTTGGGATATTTGAAATCCCCAAAAAGAGCTCTAAAAAATTCAAAATCTTCTACAAACTTCTTCTATAAAGCTTCCAAAACATTTCAGTTTTATGCTTAAACTTCGATTGACAATGTATAATATAAAATATTATACAATATATTATACTTTACTTTTGTTCTAGACTACTGGCTATTTTACTTACTCTTTCCCTTATTTTTTATAGTTTTTAATATCTCAATACTAAATCAGTTATAAAATATTTTTGTTGTTAATGCAGCCAAATAAAATAACTTTTTCTCTAAAAAATACCACAGGCCAATATCACAATAGGGTCAACTTTCCTGTCACAGAGTAACAGAATATTTCTCGCTGAGTCCAGTCAGGAATTTTGGTTAAAGTAATCAATATTTTCTGCACAACAAATTCAGAAGTGATTATTTCTGAATCCCTGTCAATTGTACTTCCATTTAGACCGACAGCAACAAGGAACTCAACCAAGTACTTCTTGGAAGAAATGGCCAGAGCACAGGGTATGACCAACATTATATGAAGGTCACTCTCAAAGGAGAAGGTTAAAGAGTCATCCTCAGAAACTAAACCTAACAAAAATAAGATAAAATGGATGCTGCTCTCCTGTGGAATTATTTCTAGAGAGGATTTTATTCTAATAGATATTTTATTTTAACAGTATCGCTGATGAGTATAGAATATCTTCTAAAATCCATATGCTAAGACTTCCATGCAATGAATATAAGGAAAGCTAAAATTGACAGTTTGCAACCTGTCATTAGGTAACATTGTACTAATAGAGCCTTTTGCTAGAATGATAAAACGAAATGAGTTTACTAAGTGAATGCTAGTAAGTATTTACTTAGCTTCATTCAAGAAAGATTCTGAATCATTGAAGTACCAGTATTCTGGTCACCAATTTTTTTTTTTTTTTTTTTACAGTCTCTACTGATCACTTAAGAATTTCTCTTTAGGAGGAAATGATCATCAGAAAACTACCTTATGTTCTCTTAAAAAAGGTAAAACAATAGCAGAGGGTATGAATATCAGCAAAGAACATGATAATTGATTTTCCCTAGAAAAGAAGAGTAATTTGTGGGATTGTGCCCAAAAGGAAATGGGAAAGATCAGTAAAGAGGAGTGAGAAGAAGAGTAAAGAAATCTCCTGGGACAGGCGGCCTAAGTATCCATTACACGTGTTTTTCCCAATGTGACCTTCATCTCTCACTCATTTCCAAAAATCATTAGTAGAGTCTACCAGAGTCATGATCACTTGGAGAGTGTCTGTGTGGGTGGATGGATGGGCATTAAACTTAACTAAGAGACTGAATTTCCCACCTTGGTCACCATAGTGCATAATAGAGGCTGACAATATGAAAAGAGAGAGAGAGAAGGGATGGAGGGAAGGGAAGGGAGAGGAAGGGAACAGGGAATCCCCTTGAAAGTAGAGAAAGGAATTCAGAAAAATCCTGGGGTGTGACTTGCATAGGCTGAGAAATTGGGAGTGGGTGCCGGGCCAATGTTATTTAGGTCTCCAGATAAGGTGGCCCCTGAAGATATCTCACTGGCACTAGGAAGAGATGCTCTTTATGAGGTTGAGGTAGTTTCCTAAACTCCTCTAGAACTTCAGTATTATTCAGTGTCTCTTGCTCTGATGCTGATAGACTCTGTCTTGCCTCCGCTCCTTGATCTTTGACAGTTGCCCAAAGGTAGCCAAACGGATGGGAAGAAAGGATAAAAACTTTTTTTTCCCATTACACAGCAGGAATTGGAATTAATATGTTAGGGCTTGGATCAAATGTATCAGGGACTCTCCTCCCCTAATAAAAGATGGTTCAGTGCACACAGCTCCATCTGAAATTACCCTGGCTACCCTGTCCCATGTTGCTACTCTTTTTCTGTCACTGGACCCAAACCTGGGACCCAATGTCATTCCATCAGAGCTATGTTTTGATGTTTTGACAGTTCCATACTTTGGGGTGATAGAAACTACATTCTAGTATTGCTACAATGGGGAGTCTTTCTGATAGTGCTCTGATCCAACCACTAAATTGGGATTCCTAACCCAATGCATACATAGACATCTACTTCTCTGGGACCCTGCATCTTGGATCGTTTAGCTGTAATTGCTACAGCCAGCCTTAGTAGCCTGTGATGTTTTTCCCAACCAGTGCCCCTTGCCCTTGAGCTGAGTATTCCAGAGTCAGACTAATCTTATGACATAGCATCATCTCTGTCTCTCAGAGGAAACTGTGGCTTAGAGCTGTTAAGAAGTTGCTCAAGGTTATCTATCTAAATGAGGTTCTCAGAAACAGTTTTGTCTAAATCTGGATCATATGTTCTCTCCACATGGCAACCCAGCCTCTCATTATTTATATTCTGAATAATTCCAAAAAGAATTTGAGGCTTTAAAAATTAATAACTGAATTCTGGTTTATAAATAAACCTCCTGTGCATTTGGGTAACATGAATAAATTCTACTGAGATTTATCCTAATGATAATTGGTCCTCAGTATTATAGATCCAAAAACTAGACGAATGGTGAATTCACCAAAATGTCAACCCCTCCATAAGTCCACCTGAAAACAACCGTGTTAGTCTTCCAGATAGGGGAACTACAACAGAAACAGTTTTGCCTCCACAAGTATCCACATAGCCACAGACCCTGTGGATGATGCTACTTAAGAGACTAGTTAGCCCTAAGACTTAAGATTCAGTTGCAATTATCCTCAACTCTGGGCAAGTCACTTTTACAGCAAATTGAGTTCAGTGATTAAACCTTATCTTTAAGCTCAGAGTAGCTGCACCAGGGAATTATATGAGTCAGTCCTTTTAACACATTCTCTCTCTCTAACACCTTACCTTGCCGTACTGCAGTATTACGCAGCTGCTAGCACTGAGATACTCTCATAATTCTCCTTAGCTTTTTCAGTTAGATTCTGAGTTTTGGAAGCACAATGGATATTTTATGTGCGTGACTGATACATTTGGCCCTGCTTCTTATTTTCAATGCAATTCTCACTGGGTCCCCTTTAAATAGAACTTTGAAATTTTCCTCCTTCTTAATGGGCCTGTTTTATTGGCTCTCTACCTAGAGAGTTATCTCCAGCATTCTGACTAATGTTGGGAATGTTCTTAACATTATGCTTTAGCTGATTTACCATCCAGGTCTCTCAAGCCAATGTTTCAATTTCACTAAAAAGGAAGAAAATTTTCCCCAAAATTGCAAAGCATTTCTTTACTTGGCTTGTTCTTTAGTACCACCATGGTTGGGAACACAATCTCTGGATTTACAGCTGAGTAAAAACGCCAGCACCAGCACTTACCAGCTGTCTGGTCTTGGACAAATTTCCTAATCTGTCTAAACCTCAGTTTCCATTTCTGTCAAATAAGAACTGAATCTATCTTGTAATAACTAAGTAAGAAAATGCATTTTAGGCACTTAGAATAGGCTCTGGTAAAAACAGTAACATAAGGAAGAGCACAAAGCAACCAGGTAACAATCAGTATGATGACTAGAAAAGTATCTCACTCATCAATACTAATATTGAATGTAAATGGTTTAAATGCCCCACTTAAAAGTTTTGGATTGACAGAATGGATCAAAAACAAAACCCAAATATCTCTTGTCTCCAAGAAACCCATTTAACTCACAAAGAGTTGCATAGACAAAAGGTAAAGGGGCGGGAAAAAATATTTCATGCAAATGGAAACCAAAACGAGCAGAAGTAGCTATTCTCATATCAGATAAGACAGACTTTAAATCAACAACAGTAAAAAAATAAATAAAAAGATCATTGTTATATGATGATAAAGGGATCAATTGAACAAGAAGACATAACAACCCTGAATATATACGCATCTAACACCGAAGCTCCCAGATTCATAAAACAAATACTACTAGACCTAAGAAATGAAATAAACAACAACATGATAATACTGGAGGACTTCAACACTCCAATGACAGAACTAGACAGATCATCAAGGCAGAAAATCAACAAAGAAACACTGAACTTAAATGTGGCTGTAGAACAAATGGACTTAACAGACATTTACAGAACATTCTCCCCCAAAACTGCAAAATACACATTCTTCTCATCAGCACATGGAACATTTTCCAAGATAGATTATATGTTAGGCCACAAAATAATTCTCAGCAAACTTTGAAATATCAAAATCATACCATATATTTTCTCAGACCACACTGGAATAAAATTAGAAATCAATTCTAAGTGGAACTCTAAAAACTGCACAAATACATGGAAATTAAACAGCCTGCTGCTGAACAATCTTTGGGTCAATGACAAAATCAAGATTCACTTGAATGACAATGGTGACACAAGCTAAGTGTGGGTGACACAACCCACAGCCAACATCATGCTAAATGGCTAAAGATGAAAGCATTCCCCCTAAGAACTGGAACAAAACAAAGATGCCCACTGTTACCACTTCTATTAAATGTAGTCCTGGAAGTCCTAGTCACAGCAATCAGGTAAGAGAAAGAAATAAACAACATCCAAATTGGAAGAGAGGAAGTCAAACTATCCTTATTTGCTGATTATATGATCTTATACTTAGAAAACTCTAAAGACTCTTTGGAAGGACTACTAGAATTGATAAATGAATTCAGTAACGTCTCAGGTTACTAAACCAGTGTACACAAAGCAGTAGCATTTCTATACGCTAATAATGACCAAGCAGAGAATCAAATCAAGAACTCAATCCCATTTACAACAGTTGCAAAAAAAATTAAATCCCTTGGAGTATATTTAACTAAGGAAGTCAAAGACCTGCACGGAGAACTAAAAAACACTGGTGAAAGAAATCATAGATGACACAAACAAATTGAAAACCATCCAATGTCCATGTATTGGAAGAATCAATATTGTCAAAATGTCCATACTGCTCAAAGTAATCTATAGATTCAATACCATTTTTATTAAAATACCAATGTCATTTTTCACAGAATTAGAAAAAACAACTCTAAAATTTATATGGAACCAAAAAAGAACACAAATTGCCAAAGTAATCCCAAGCAAAAAGAAAAAATCTGGAAGCATTACATCACCCAACTTCAAATCATACTACAAGGCAATAGTAACTAAAATAGCATGGTACTGGTATAAAGGTAGACATATAGACCAATGGAACAGAATAGAGAATGCAGATATAAAGCCAAATACCTACAACCAATTTATCTTTGACAAAGCAGACAAAAACATACAGTGGGAAAAGGACCCCCTGTTCAATAAATAATGCTGGGAGAATTGGATAGCCTCATGCAGAAGAATGAAACTGAATTCCTATCTTTCACAATATAAAATATTAACCCAAAGATGGGTTAAAGACTTCAATATAAGACCTAAAACCACAAGAATTCTAGAAGAGAACCTAGGAAAACCTATCCTCACCATTGGTCTATATAAAGAATTTATGACTAAGACCTCAAAAGCAAATATAGCAAAAATAAAAATAAATGGGACTTAATTAAACTAAAAAGTTTCTGTATAGTAAAGGATATAATCAATAGACTAAATAGACAACCTACAGAATGGGAGAAAATATTCAGAAGCTACACATCTGACAAAGGACTAATATCCAGAATCTATAAGGAACTCAAACAAATCAGCAAGAAAAGACAAATAACCCAATTAAAAAGTCGGCAAAAGACGTGAACAGGCATTTTTCAAAAGAAGAGAAACAGCTAGCCAACAAACATAAGAAAAATGCTCAACATCACTCATCATTAGGGAAATGCAAATTAAAACCTCAATGAGATATCACTTTATCATTCACCCCGCCACTCACCTCTTGCTGTGTGCCCCGCCCCCCAGCCCTCCACCCTGAGTTTCTAAGTTTCATGGAAGACAATTTTTCCATGGGGGGGCAGAGGCAGGAGAGCTCTGCAGCCTGGTCCCTAACAGGCCACAGACTGGTATCAGGCAGCAGACCAGGGGTGGGGACCGCAGCTATAGAATACTACTCAGCCATCTAAAAGAATGAAATAGTGTCTTTTGCAGCAACATGGATGGAACTGGAGGCCCATTATTCTAAGTGAAGTAACCCAGGAACAAAGAAACAAATACTGCATGTTCTCACTTAAAATGGGAAATAAGCAATGGGTATACATGGTCCTACAGAGTGATTTAATGGACATTAGAGACTCAGAGTGGGGAAGAGTAGGAGGGGGCTACAGAATGAAACTTTACCTATTGGATACAATGTACACTATTTAGGTGACAAGAATGTTAAAAACCTTGACTTCTCCACTATGGAATTTAGCCATGTAACCAAAAACCACTAGTACCCCCTAAATCTATTTAAATTT
The DNA here is from genome assembly GCF_020740605.2 of Lemur catta. Lineage (NCBI taxonomy): Eukaryota > Metazoa > Chordata > Mammalia > Primates > Lemuridae > Lemur > Lemur catta. The sequence continues at coordinate 129,767,217 of NC_059129.1, read as the reverse complement.
TAAAAATGGGAAAAATAAAGTAAAAAAAAAAGAGAAAACGACAAAAAAAGAAAACATTACTATTACTCATTAAAATTATCATTAATTACCATAAAGTGAGAAAATGTAAATTACTCCTTCAGAGGTAGGGCAGAGGAAGGCATTTGTGTATCCAAGGTATTTGTACGAGTCCATGGATTAGGGCTCCAGTTGGCTTTAACATGTCTCCTGCATTCCACTTTTCTCCTATATGATTAATATATTTAGCAGACAACTGACAGTGTAATGTCACTAAAACCAGGCACTAATCTGATTACACCCTGTTCAAAAGACTTCAGTGAATACTCATTGTCAAATAATTCAAACACACACTCTTTGTCTTGATACTCTCCATTCCTATCTGAAGGGCCCTGAAATGTTATCTATAAAGAATCCAGCACAGTGTTTGAGGCATAATTCATTCACATTAAGTCTTGTTTTGCCTTTCTTTCCTTGGATATTACTGCCCAACTCAGCTAGGTCTCCCTCTACACTTCTACATGTAGGGACATTTCGGTGTTTCCCCAAGATGTTCAGTATTTCCTGTCTCCCTCTACTTTTCATCCCGTCTGTTAAAACCCTACTTTTCCTCCAAGTCTAGGTCAAATGTTAACTTATTCATAATTCTTTGCCTGTGATTCCATTTGAGGGAGCTTTGTGGGTTTTTTGAACAACTTTATATTATTGTGTATTTTATTACAGTCCCAGAACTCTCCAAAAAATTCTATACCACTTGGGAAATGCTAGGGAATTCCAGTGCTCCCAAAGGCAATGGTGCTGGGGGTAGGACCTGTAAGGAATCCAACACCCTTCCAAGCTTAGGCACTGACTTAGGCTTGGATGTGAGAAAGAAAGAGCACAGGCTTTGAAGTTCAGCAGATCTGGGTTTGAATCTTATCTCTGGCATTTAATAATTGTTTTGCCATGGACAATTACTTAATGTCTATGAGAATTAGTTTGCGCTAATGGTATCATTAATGCCCACTTTGAGGCTTTGTTTTGCAGATTCTAAATAATACAGAAAAATTCCAGTGCCTACCAAAAAGTACATGCTAAGTAAATAGTAAACAGCATTATTATTTGGTTAACTGGCAAAAGTACTGTCTCTGGTAGGTGAATTATTCAAGCCTGATCTTTCCTTAAGCCTCTTAAGCTGGTCGAGAAGTCCATAGAGTTTTTCCAGGATTTAGATGTCATATGTCTATCAAGGAATTCAGTTCAGCTATGTTTTAGTGTCAACCCCAAAGTAATACCTTGCTTTGAGAAGCCCAGTCAGATTCTTCCTGATGAATATAGATCATTTTCATAAATCTAATACACCACAAAGGGAATTATTTTGACTTAGTGTCATATCCACATTCCTCTTTGAAAAAAAACAGACTTATTGAACAATGAACCCATCCTACATCTTTGAATTAAGCTATTAATTGTATTGCATCATTTTGTAACTGAGAAATGTGAGGTTGAGGCATCAATTTGTGTTCGTCTAACATCTGAAACCTAGTTAATAACATAACTAGGTCTGGAAACTAGGTCTTCCAACTCCTAAAACAGCATTCCCTATATGAGACACATGAACGGGCCCTAGCATATGACTAGCATATTCAATAAGTATTCGTTTTGTTTTGTTTTGTTTTTCTTTTCATCAATTACAAGTTAAACTTCTATTAATTGTAATGGCTCCAACCTTATTTCAGTTGGGAAGTTGTTTTTGTTTTTGAACAGAAAAGGAGTCTAAAATGATGTCGATAAAATGCTTTTTTTCTTATAGTAAAGTTGTATAATCTATCTTCCATGCAACGAAATCAATTGGGCTCGTTCAAACTTTAAAGAAAAATCCCTTCACAGTGGGTAAGAAACAGGCATTCCTTCTCCTGGTGTAGAGAAATTGAAGTACAGGTAGATGAAAGCTATATCTAAAAGATTTCAAAACCTTTTTAAATTTGCATCTGGATGTTTTTGACAACATGTAGAGTCAATCAAAGTAAAATTCTGCAAGTCTTAGAAAATCAAAATAGAGGAATAACTAACAAAATCCAGATTTACTGGACCTTTCTTTTTTTATTGCTTCATTCATTCAGCAACAATGCTTCTGTATTCTCCGTTGTTTCTAAATATATCTATATTTTTCCTCAATAATCACAGTTGCTTTGAAAAATAGTTAGCATCTTTAAAGGAAATGAATTACATCACAATTCATTGACTGGCAAATTAGTTTTTTTTTTTTGAGCTAAAATGAGCAATCATGTTAGATTGAAATTCCCTCATTAATGAACATCCTGGGATGCTACTTTCCAGGCACCCACATGCTTATAAAAGTAATATTCGACCATTGGTGTTAGTGCAGTTTTTGATGAATTAGCATTTTGAGGAGGCACAATTCAGACATATATCTAAAAGCCTTAGGTAGGGGTAAACCACATGTTTCTTGAAAAAAAGAAAACCCTCTCTTTAATGTTTCATAGGTCAAGATTGGGTGAATCTGAAGGAACACAATCTGCCTGCTAGATGCAGAGAGGTATCTTATAACCTCAGATAATCACTCCTTCACACTTTCTTCAAAGTTTACATCAAAGAAAAGCAGAAGTTGACATAGAAATGGCTGGATTATTCTCTGGGTCCATGAAGATCTGAAACCTAAGTAAGTTAACGTTTGTATGCATATCCAATGTCTTCACAGGAAGAAGAGCATGTGGCAGACACTCTGTTGCCTACTAAATATCCACTTCTCTTTATTCCTTACCATTGGAATCCCTATGGTAGCTGTAATATCAGTGTTTCCAGATCATAAGGCAAAGTTCCAGACCCCCTTGCAGGTGGGCATGGCCAGTGACACCCTTCTAACTAAAGAAATGTAAGTGGAGGGCATTATGTGTGGCTTCTCAGAAAGCTTTTTTTGGCCTTTGGCCCTTTCCATTCTTCCTGGCTGGAACACTGATGTGACACTAGAGGTGGAGCAGCCATTTTTCACCCTTGAGACATGCGTGAAGAATCTAACCTACAGGCTGAGTGGAAAGGTAGAAAAAGCCAGGGTCACTGGAGCATCATGAATTCACTTTACCAGTTCTAGACTCTATACCTCATGCAATTCTTACTCTAGGAGACAAACAAAAACAAAAGCAATTTTCAAAGCTCTAATTGGATCAGTCACAGTAAATTGGGTTTTCTGTTACATATACTGAACTTAATTCTTTGTCTTTTGAATGGCAACCTTATTTACCCTGCAAAGAGGAAAATTGAAAATTAACACTGCTTCTTCCTTGTGAAATCATTTTATGACAGGAGTAGACATTTTAATTTATCAGCAGCATAAAGATTCCTGTGTAGACCATACCCACCCTGGAAATGTCCACAACTCAAATTAAAGTAAGAATAATTCACTTATCCAGCAACAGAACTGATTAAATCAGCAAAGAAGTTAGCAGGGCATATTTTATATGTAACCACAGCACCCTCTCTTTACTATTTGTAACTACTACTACTAATATTAATATATTAACATTAGTAATGTATAGAAACACTGGAATGTACTTAAATGGTAAGGGTGAAAGTTCTCATTTCAAATATGAGTTACTAAAACAACTTTTCCCAACAACATCTTAATGATTATAAAAGTTTTTATGAAGACATTTTTAAATTGAGGTATAATTTATATGTAATAAAATACACAAATCTCAAATTTTCATTTCAGTTGTCAACTTTCTATAGCCATTTATTGTCAGCCTTTTTAATATTAGCAATGCTAGTGCCATCTCATTATTTGAAATTGCCTAAAAGCTAATGATGTTGAAAATTTTTTCATTTGTATATCTTTAATGAAGTGCTTGTTCAAATTTTGCAGCCCTATTTTTTACTGGGTTATTTGTCTTCCTGTTTTATATAGTATTGTTTTAAAGTATCAATTTCTATATTTTTGTGAAATAAAAATACAATTGATTTTTGTATATTGGTCACATATTCTGCAACTTGGCTAAACTCACTTAGTAGTTTTGTTTGTAGTTCTCTTTTTTGTACACACAGAATTTTCTTTGTATAGGACCATGTTGTTCGTAAATAAAGATACTTTTAATTCTTTAACAGTCTACATGCTTTTTCCTTTTCTTCTTTAATTGCCCTGGCGACTGTGTTAATTCTTTTCTGTATAGTCACATTCCCTGAGCTTTTAAATTAGCTTTTCAAGGCTTCCTGACTTGTTCAAAATTCTGCAAAACTCCCAACAGCTACGGTGTGAGTAAGATTCTCTAATAGCAGGCAATGAAAAGTAAAGAAAAGGTATAGTGTCCAGGCTTGTCAACACTGTTTTTTCATTATAATTCCAGACTAATACAACATGTTTATGAACCATAAGTTACTGCAGATATGTTTTTTACTGTTTCACTGTGTTGGGGTAAGATTTTAAGAAAGATAAGGCCTACTGCAATAGGATCATACTTGGTAGTCATGAACAATATTTTGGTTAGGCAGACTCTTTCAATTGTATTAATAATCAGAACATGCTTTCTTTTATAATTCCTATTAGAAATGAAAATGGTATTATGCTAATCATCTGAGACTGAAGATTTAGACAAAATAACACTTTCATTCATTTACTTATAAATGTCAACTACTTCAAAAATGCATTTTTTCTTTATATTATTGACATCCAATGAAGAAAGATTCTTCCATGATACATACATATAGGATTAGATCTTTTTCCATAGCCTTGATAGTAATACATTTCCTCTCCCTCTCTCTCTTTCTCACTGATTACAGATAGGAAAATTGTTAAGAGTCATCTCACGTATCACACTGAAATCTGCATCTTAACTAACAATGAGTTCATTTGTCTGATAACTTATCCCACAAAAATTCATTTTGAAAAAGAATATATATGTTCTTGGATATAGCTGGAATCACACTATGGTGGATTATAGTAGTATACTTGATTTAGAAATTAATAAAAACATAGCCGGGCATGGTGGCGCATGCCTGTAGTCCCAGCTACTGGGGAGGCTGAGGCAGTAGGATCGCTTAAGCCCAGGAGGTTGAGGTTGCTGTGAGCTAGGCTGATGCCATGGCACTCACTCTAGCCCGGGCAACACAGCAAGACTCTGTCTCAAAAAATAAAAAAATAAAAATAATAATAATAATAAAGAAATCAATAAAAACAATATAAACCTTATTTTTTAAACTTCACATGTATGAAATTCAAAACCTGCATGTTTAAACAGTTCATTGATTCAATTCAAAGTTCAAATTATTAAGAACTCACATGTTTAAATAATTTAGAGATGAAAATATTCAATACATACACACATGTGTATATGTTTTAATTACTGAAAACATTATAAATTGATAAAATAATTCTGGTTTTGTTCTGTTGTATTTGCATTTTACTTTTAGTAGCTTATATTTTAATTATGCCCCTCCACTTTATTTAATTTTTGACATTTGTTTTTTAATATATATTTTAAGACTCTAATTTTTCCTCTAAATACCATTTGAACTTTTCCCCACTAGTTCTAATGTGTAGCATTTTCACTAGATTTCAGTTTTGTCAGTTTTAAATTTTTCTAATGATTTCTTCTTTGACCTATAAGTTATTTAAATACCTGAGTTTTACATTTCTATTCATGTGGAGTAGTAAAATAAGTTACTGATTTCTAAATTAATTGTGATCAGAAAATGTGGTCCAAATTATACTAGTTCTTTTAAATTTATTGACACTTGCTTTACATCTGAATATGTTTTCATTTTGGGGGAGGCACACAAATATCTTATTTTATTTTTTTATTTCAAAGTATTACAGGGGGTACAAATATTCTTGGTTACATGGGTCATTTTTATAATGCTTGAGTCATAGTTATAAGTGTGCCTATCACCCAGATAGTGTTCATTGTACCCATTAGGTAGGTTTTTGCCCATCCCAGCCTCCCTACTCCCTCCTGCTTGATTTTCATTAAGTTTTACTTCCCTCTAGGCATGTGTGTGCCCATCAGTTAGTCACAACATAATAGTGAGTACACGTGGTGTTTGTTTTTCCATTCTTTAGATACTTCACTTAGGATAATGGCCTCCAGTTCTGACATTAAGTCATCCTTCTTTATGGCCGGGTAGCATTCCACGGTATACGTATAGCACATTTTGTTAATCCACTCATGAATTGATAGGCACTTGGGTTGATTCCACATCTTTGCAATTGTGAATTGTGCTGCAGTAAACATTCCAGTGCCAGTGTCTTTTTGATAAAATGACTTATTTTCCTTTGGGTAAATACCCAGTACTGGGAGTGCTGAGTCAAATGGTAGGTCTACTTTTAGTTCTTTGAGGAATATCCATACCTGTTGCCATAGAGGTTGCAATAATTTGCAGTTCCACCAACAATGTATAAGCATTCCTTTCTCTCTGCATCCACACCAGCATCTGTTATTTTTGGACTCTTTAATAAAAGCCATTCTTACAGGGGTAAAATGATATCTCATTGTGGTTTTAATTTGCATTTCCCTGAGTATTAGTAATGTTGAGCATTTTTTCATAGGTTTCTTGGCCATTTGTCTATCTTCTTTTGAAAATCTTCTGTTCCTGTCTTTTGCCCACTTCTTGATGGGGTTGTTTGATTTTTTCTGACTGATTTGCTTGAGTTCTTTGTATATTCTGATTATTAGCCCTTTATGAATGTGTAGCTTGCAAATATTTCTCCCATTCTTTGGTTGTCTATTTGTTCCGTTGATTATTTCCATTGCTCTACAGAAGTTTTTTAATTTAATCAAGTCTCATTTATCATTTATTTATTTATTTATTTTTGTTGCTGCTGTGATTGCTTTGGGGGTCTTCTTCATAAATTGTTTGCCTAGGCCAATATCTAGAAGAGTTTTTTCAACGTTTTCTTCTTGAATTCTTATGGTTTCATTCCTTACATTTGAGTCATTTATCCATCTTGAATTAATTTTTGTGAGTGATGAGAGATATGGGTCCTGTTTCATTCTTCTGCATGTAGCTATCCAATTTTCCCAGCACCATTTACTGAATAGGGCTTCTTTTCCCCAGTGTGTGTTGTTGTCTGCTTTGTCAAAGATCAGTTGGCTATAATAGGTGGTCAGTTTTACCCTCAAATTGAACCTTTCCAAAATACTGAACTATTGTTATACCTGAAAGTGCCAAGTTCTCCCATCTAGAATTTTCATTCTTTTGTTTGGAACCTTAGACTTATTCTAGATTTCTTTTGGGATTCATTCCTTCCTTCTCATAATTTACTTCTAATTAGCCTCTGTGAATCCTTCTAATTGCATTAAATACTCCTTCTTTCTATTTCTTTATACCTTATGCTTACCTTTTTTATTATAGTACATTCATTTCCCATATCAAATTTTCTTCTAGTGTGGTATGTTTTACCACTTGTATCAGGATCATCTAAAATGTTTCTGAAAGTACAAATTTATAGTTCTACCCCAGACCAATTAAATTAGAATTTCAGACCTACTGAATTAGGATTAATAGAGCCCATAATTTTATCAAGTATCACCAGTGATTTTTATGAACATTCAAATAGATGAAACACTAAGGTATGTTGCAATCATTTGCTTATTTTTGTCTTCCTAATGTTGTTTGCTTATTTGTTTGTTTATGGCTACATCACCAGGACCTAACATAGATTCAATAAATGTTGATAAATAAAGAAATAATAAATAAGGTATAAATTTTAAATAATAAACCAGGCAGCTGCCAATGTGGCATGATTTGAGGGAATGCAAATAATTCAATCTAATATCAAGTCTGGGCAAGTCCACCAGCTTTTAGTACCCTGAGTAAATTGTCAATACATGAGTGGATTAATAAAATGTGGTATATGTATACCACGGAGTTCTACTCAGCCACAAAAAATGATGGTGATCTAGCATTTCTTGTATTATCCTAGATAGAGATAGAGCCCATTCTACTAAGTATCACAAGAATGGAAAAAGAAGTACCATATGTACTCATCATCAAATTGCTATTAACTGATCAATACTTATGTGCACATATGATAGTAACATTCATTGGGTGTCAGGCAGGTGGGAGGGGGGAGGAGGGGTTGGGTATATTCATACCTAATGGGTGTGGTGTGCACCACCAGGAGGATGGACGCACTTTAAGCTCTGACTCGGGTGGGGCAAAGGCAATATATGCAACCTAAACATTTGTACCCCGTAATATGCTAAAATAAAAAAAAAAACATTTCTGTATGATTTAACTGGTCAAATAAATCTAAATTTAAATTAATTTATTCATGACTTCATAGAGTTTTGGAATTATAAGAGACCATCTAACATAAAAAAGTCAGTCCCTATCATTGTACAGATGTGCAGTCTGAGAATAAAAGGTAAAGTTATTTGTCCAAGATGTTTAGCAGGGAAATAACAAAATTGGGACCAGAGTCTTCACAATTTGCTCATGAACAAAAAAGGAGAATAATGAAGAATACTTGCGAAGATAGAGAAGCTTGGGAGAGGAACATCAAGATAAATTTTACCTGATTTATTTTCCTTTGTTGGAATGTTAGATAGACCAAACTGTACAATGCAGATGAGAGGGGAAAAAACCCAAAATCAGGCTAATTTACTAAAGAATATGAATAAACAGTATTAATATATAGAATAAAAACTTAAGAAAACCTAAGCTAGAAATGTTTTAGTTTAGATTTTCCAACTTTTGCCTCCACGTCTAAGCAACTAAATTTGGATTATAATTAGATAAGCATTGCCACCTATGTTAGGGCAATAAGTCAATAACTAGAAGAAGAGAATACAGTTGGAGACCACTCTTTTCTTTGGTTCAGATTCATTTAAGTTTCATATGGGCCCAGATTAATTTCACATGGCTCCAATTAAACTAGTACACTGATTTAGTGAAGAAATGTTACCGTGTTAGGTATTTTCATTGTTTTTTAACTAATCTAGTTTCTATTTCTCTTTCCTCTAAAATGCTCCACCAGATGGCAGTAAATGCACCACCTATTCTTTTAAAAATGTCAACAACCTGCTGAATTACACCAAATTTATCTGCAAGTATTCTGTAGGGTTAAGTTTTCATTGATGGGAGAAAAAAACTTGCAGAAAAAAGTAGGTTGAATATTTTGCGAGTTAAATTAAAGGTATAGTCACAAGACCAATGACAAAGAAAATTAAAAAAAAAGAACTGAAATAGAAAATACTAAACACTGACCTTTGTAAAAAAATCTATAAATTGAGTCAATATCAGTGAAAAGGCCACATCAGCCACGTGTTGAATATATTTTAGTAAAGTTTTGCCTTTCTACGCTTAGTAAGTTATGGTGTCTTTGAATTAATTTCAAAGATTTTACTTGTGGATATTTTTGTTTCTCCATAGCCCAACCAAAACACTTCAAATAGATTACAGAAACCACTGAGTCTTCCAAAAATCAATGTAATTAACACATATCTTCAATTTCCTTAAACTGACTGAAAACAGTCATCAAAATTAAACATCAGTCCTACCCTGTATTACAGCGGCACATGGAAGAACTTTACCTTTGACTAAACTTAATCAGAGTCAACAGATTCCAGGGCTGTCACCATGACCAGTCCCATCACAGGTTGCATTAACAGAAGCATTAGTCCAGGCCCTTGCCATTGGTTGAAACACACCTGAGGCATTAGTCACTGGGCCTAAGATAAATTGAAAAACTAAAAAACATAGAAAGATTGGATAATTGTGAATTTTAAATCTGTGGAAAGAAATGGAATGACATAGCTATCTGGAAATATATAAAGGGCTGTTACATGAAAAAGGAGTAAGACCTTTTGGGTAATATAAGAACATTGCAGAAAGACCAGCAGGTAGAAATTGCAGTGAGGCTGATATCAGTTTAATACACAGTAGACCTTTCACTCTCAGTTCTTACAACGTCAAAAACTGAGATAACAAGTCACTGCTTCTACTATAAACAGGTAGAAATTTGACACAAAACATAACTGAAAAACAAGTTAAACATATAGCTGAGCTTACAAGAAGAAAGAAAACTCTCCATGGGCCAGAAATGAAGAGGAAAAGAATGTCAGTTCAGGTGAGGTTGAGATGGGATGAAGAAGAATAGTGTTAGACCCACAAATTAGCCCTCATGGCCAATGGCTTTAACACTGATTTTTGTGTAAAAATCACAGATTTTTACATCTTGGGCTCCAGAGAGCCAGGGAGTTAGAACAGAACCATTCACATGAAGCAGAAACTTAAAAGCGCTATTCCATGAATTAAAAAGTGGCTAGAAAAAACCACTGCCTATCAATTCAGCGAGAAGTTTGTCTCTGCTATGGTGGAAGGAAACTCTTCCAGAGCCCTGGCTACCCAGTATCCCCAATGGAAGAGAGCGTTTTCTTCCAACTGGTATTTCCCAGAAATGGTATTTATTGCCATTTGTACCATGAAACTGGTAAGCTGGTGAGCTCCTAACCAGGTATACAATGGAAATAATCAAGTAAATGCTGACTTGGGCGCGTTCCTAAAACTTTAATTGGGATCTGGCAAAGAGCGTCCTTAGGATCATTGAAACACATTTATAAATGCACTTTTTAGTTTTTGTTAAATGACACATCCCATAATTTGCAGAAATTTTTCAAATTGTGTTAAACCTGTACCATTGCCAGAGTCAAAGCCTAACTTCTAAAGAAAAGGAAAGAAAGCCTTGAGTCAACTGTCTAGAACATTTTACTATTTCCTATTTTGAGCTGCAGATGTTAAAGGAAGGAGGAGAGATCTGGCTTGCAGGAGGCCTACCTTGCCTTTAACTAAAAACACTTTGAAGTTATGTTAAGGAATTTATTATCTTTGGCTACATTTAATTAATTATTCCATAGTTGCGAAAGAAAATACTAATAACAATAGCTCCCAGGTATTGTGTAAGAATTTAGCATGTGCCATGATTACTTTACATAGTTTTTAAAAAAATTTGTCCTCAGAAAAACACTATGAGGAAAGCATTATTAAAATGATCATTACGTAGGTGAAGTCAAAGTTTAGAAAAGGTTACAACGTTTATCCGAGGCCACATAGCAGGTAACAGATAATAGTGACAGAATGGCTGAATAGGTGTCACCTGGAAACTTACTAAACATACAGATCCCAGGTCTTCATACTGGAGATTCTGACTCTGGGATGGAGCCCAGATATTTTATCAAATAGTTTCCTTGGTGATTCTGATGTACAACTAGCTTTGATAACAACTATTGTGGATATTATAAATTCATACCTCCCATAGGGAGTTGGGGTAGAATAACTCTAATTCTCCTTTCAACCTCAGATAATTTTAATTATTTGAGAAATTATTAAGGACTCTTAAGCCCAGAGAAGCTGGCAATCTAGAATGAAGATGAACCAATAGACTCAAAATGCTTCTAAAAAGGAATTTCAGGATTAATGATGTTTTGAAACACTGCATACTACAGCCTTCTATTGGAGAATGACAATCTACCACAGTGTGTTAAAGACTGACAAGTCCTGCAATAAAGAAACCTGTTTTATTTTATTGAGTCCAGAATTTCCTCAACTGTCTTAGTTGATTCAGGTTGTTATAACAAAATGTGATAGACTGAATGGCTTATAAACAACAGAAATTTATCTTTCACAGTTCTGGAGTCTGGGAAGTCCAAGATCAAGGCACCAGCAGATTCGGTGTCTGGTGGCAAGGGCTCACTTCCTCATAGGCAGCATCTTCTCATCCTAACCTCACTTTTTATAAAAGACAAGGAGTCTCTCTCTAAGGCATCTTTTATCAGAGCACTAATCCCATTTATGAGAGCTCCAACTGCATGACCTAAGCACCTCCCAGAGGCCCCAATTCCTAACACCATCACTTTGAGAGTGAGGATTTCCCCATATGAATTTGGGGGGGGGGACATAAACATTTAGACCACAGCACCAGCATAGTTGACCACTAGCTTCTTTTTCTTAGTCAAGGTTCAGATACTTTCAGGGAGCTGTGGGAGCAGCTACTTCCAGGGCTTTCTGGTTCTACTGTGTTAATCTTTTGCTTCCTAAACCCTTTCTTCTATTAGGCTTGTACCTTTCTACACTTGACCAGGTGCCTGCTTTAACAATGACCAATCAGGTCTGCTACCACACGTTCTTGTCTTCTACCTTGCCCTTACCTCATTGTAAACTGGCTTGGAAACCTCTTTCAACCAGAATTTCTGAACAGCTGATGCAAATACTGGAAAAGTCTAGATGGAGATAATAATAGGCCAGGAGCTTGGTTCCACCCCTACAGCTATCTTTAAATATTTAAGAGCAGCCTTGAGAAAGAGGAAGCCGACTTGTGAGGGACTTTGCACTATCCAACACTGGCATGGAATACCCCATAAACTAGTAGTGGGTCATTCCCTCCTTGAACATGCACAAGCAGTGGCTGGAGGACCATCTTTCAAAGTTATCTTAAAAAGGATTCTTGTAGAAGATTGGGATAGCTAGTCTAATTTTAGAAGTCTAGTCTTTTTAAATAGATTGCACATTCTTTATAGAACATTTGCTATGGGCAAACTGATTAAATCCCATCTCCAGTGGTTTTATATAATTAGTGTGGTCTACTAAATGAAGCAACGGCATAACCAGAATGACTGCCTAAATATTCAAAGCCAGGGTCAGTGACGGCTCCTGAGGATAGGGGAATTCTGTGCTCCATTTAAACATATGCCTTGTGCTAAATGACTTTGCAAATTTCATTTCAACAGTTTAGCCATTTGACTACCTTACTGAAAAAGTCATTATAGAGGAATTACATGGACACAGTTTGTAGTTGAAAAAGGTAAATCTTTTAAATAGTCTATTCTAAAAACAAGTAAAATTAAATGCTTGTTAACAGGTCATATGTCATGTGTTGACGGTGGCATTGTCATATTTTGTCTTTCCTTCTAGGAGCATATTCCTGTATATGACAAGGAAAATAAGTGATTTGTTACTGGAAATATATTTCATTACATAAAATCAGGGCACCCCCTAATGTAAAAATGAGAGTATCATATGCTGAGATCTTTTTGCATATGATTTGCCAATGAATTAGAAATTGATTAGATTTTTGGAAAATGGAGTTTTTGTATCAGACAATTTGAAGGAAATGGAAAGTCACCCTACTATAAAAAGCCTAGTTGTGTTACTTTGTTCAAAAGCTGAACATTTTATGGCTGTTCTTAGTTTTGGCAAATCATCAAATAGCTCTCAGCAGACTTATGAATAAAATGTTGCAGTGGAAGAAATTGATGGGGTTATACAAAAAATTATTAATAGTAGCAGAATGAGGAGGAAATGTTGCAAGTCCAGAGTCTTATCTCTGGGGAAATACTGCCTATCGTATCCCTAGTGAGTGGGGTCTCAGCTTTGTTAAGAATAAAATCTGATTAATTTAGTAGTTAATCTTTAGTCAAGTAAATTAAAGAAGGCACCAACATGTCACCAGCAAGAGTCGAAGATCATAGTGATGAAGACAAAAGAAAATCAACAGTTATTGTAGCTGGAAACCGTGACTACTGGGACATTCTGAATGTGCTAGAGATGTGTCCCTGGAATGACTTAGACGATGACAGGTGATTAAAGGTAAATGAGCTCTATGACCACAGGGATAGGTCTCACTCAAATTTATGTCTTCCTAACAAAAGGGAAACAGCAAGCACTCGATAATTTTTTGTTGAGCAAATAGATAGATGATGTATTACCTATTATTTATAATTTAAATGAAGAAATAAAATACGTGGACAAGATGATTAGCCAACAGAAAAAAATCAAGTGCTTATTAATAGAACAGAAACCAAAGGGAAATAGCTTAAAACCTGAAATGAGCATTTTTAGCATCATGAAATCTTGAAAGATAGAAAGAAGAGCCATGATATGGGAGAAGAAGGAAGAAACAAATCAATTTCTTAATTTTTTCAGACTGTTTAAAAAATTATCTCAAATTTATCACTTCTCTTCCCTCTCCTCTCAAATTAACATAATCTTAAAAGAACACAGTCATCTTTTGAGGTGCTACAAGTCTGTAACTCTTGTTATACTAAAATTGGCTTAATTAAAATATATTTCCATTTTCCTATATTTTCAAACAACTATGAATTCAGGCTCCTTAATGAATAAGTCTGGGTTTTGGGTTTTGTTTTTTAAATAATAATGCCTAGCAGTTTAAAATGAGTCAGACAAAATGAATGTGAATAAAATAATGAAGAATAAAATAATAGAAAAGGCAGTTTATAAAAATTTGATAAATAATGAAAATTTATACCATTTCTTTTAATAGCTTGTTCTTTTCAAATGTCCATTCTATATAATCAATTATGTTTCTATAAGCACTATATCTGTTAAAATTGAAACAGTAATAGGACACATGCTAATAAAGGAAATGAAGTCTTTTTATAGATTTTCTATACTTTTTCTTTTTGCCATTGTCCAATGTCAAGGCCACACTGAGCTAGACCATACTAAAAATCAGTTAGTGATAATTCAGAAACAAGAACCTTAGCTATTCAAGGGACAGGAGGTAAAGGCATTTGGATTCAGGCTGTGTTACCTGAATTTGAATATCTGTTTACGAAGTACATAAACTAATCTAACTAAAAATTTAATAAATCAAAATGTTTTTAATATTCACCACCTATGAAACATGATCTAATTGAACAGCTTCTTCCTACGTAAAGTAGTTCAGACATCTAAAGCTGACACTCTACACAGTTCAAGATAAACCAATGAACTGATCTGGAACCTTGCCCATTCTCTGTGTCCTCTTTGTGTCCAAAATAGTGGACACAGTAGAAACTCATGCCAGTAGCCTGTCAAATATACCCTTCAAATATTACCCTTCTTTGTCTTTATTGCAAAAATGAGACTTTTTTCTCCTTATTCAAAGTTTTGAAAAAAAAAAAGTTTTCTTTTTCAAATAATTACCACTGAGCTAAGTACATTAAATTCATTATCTCATTGGATCCTCTTCAGCACTGTTGATAGATTATTATCTCTGTTTTTCAGAGCAAATTGAGGCTGCAAAAGATTAATTTGGTTACTTGCCAGCACCTGTTTTTCTCCTCAAAATATGTTTTGGGGATTAATTTAGACCTTGGGAAATAGTCTGTATCTCTAAAGGGGTGTTGGTTTGGTTACAACAGGATGAACTCTATTTTTGTTACTAAATGAGTCAACTGTTTGACTTCAGTCTACAAGTTTATCTGGCCCTCACGTTACTGACCATTCACTCTAGTTTATCAAGTCAAATGTGGGTATTTTGTAAAAGCCGGAGTTCAGAACTCTTAGAATGAATATCAGAAATCTGATTCTGGATGTTGTACATTTCCCAACAGATTAGAAAATTAAAAAAAAGAATATCTCCTTCCATCTCACAGAGTCAAGAATGTATGTGAGATCTCAGAAAGACAGAAGCAGAGGATGGAGAAAGTAACATGGGTTAACGCAGCCTCTCTTGGGGGAAGGTAGGGGCAGGACAGGAATGATGGGCACTGTAGTGTTCCATTATAATATTTTGTCCATGTGGCAAAAATACCTTGGATTCTACGTTATCCCTCTCTTCCAACTGGTAACTTTTCATGTTTGCCCCATGTGCTTGCATGCACAGCTTAAGAAGAACATGGTAGAGTTGCAGTGTGCAGGGCAGGGTAAGGGCTGAGGCGTCAGGTCAGAAGAATTGGGGCAGCCCCAGGCCTGTGGACCTGCAACTAAATAGCTGGGGTGGGGAGAGTGGACCTTGAGCTGGTCCTATAATGTCTGTGGATCTTACTTTTTCATAAATTGGCAAATATGACATCATCTTCAGGGTCATTTTCTGTTGTATGATTCTAGAACTCCATGAGTGTTTTGGGGGGGAGGGGTGGTGGTTGTTGTTGTTTGTGTTTTTTAGGTTTCTTTTTCTCATTTGTTAGTTCATCTACTCCATACTCAGATGGCATATCTTAAACTGCTATGCACATTCATCACTCTGCTGGCATTAGAAATGGTCGCACACACTGTGCTCACAGACCTCAGAAGTCTAAGCCACATACCAGTACAAAATACCAAATTCTGCCACAGATACATGGCAAAATTAAACTGAAGGAATGCATACATTTGTGGTAGTCTAAAAATTATTAAGTTCAGAATATTTGTTGGCTTATAAACCATATCTAATGATTTCTGCAGTCCTATGAGTACGTATTATTATCCCCGTTACCTAAATGAAGGAACTGAGACTCAGAGAGATTAGAGGAACATGCCCAGGTTACTCAGTGGATGACTATTCCATTTGTTCAACCATATTCTTCTTAACTTAAAATTATTTTCCTTTCACCGTAGCATGACGTTTTTCTGTGGCACAAATATATGGCACTTGTTGCGATTTTGATGCAAGAGAGAAAGATAGAAGAAAGAGACATAGAAATTGTATTTCTAGGTTATATGAACCAGAAATTGTCTGCCGCATCAGTGGAGGAGGCCAGTGAGCTTACACTGGTCATCACAAGAGTTTTCAAATATTTTTTTCTGAAATAATATATAACCACTACTGGGGAAACTTGTACTTATTTCTGGCAGAGTCTAAATGATAGACACTTCCTCTTTTTCCAACTAAGCCCCCTAAGAGGGTGATGAAAACCAGATCTAAAGCGTGTGATATTAGTGACACATTTATTAGGACTTCTTGGACTTCATCACAAGGCAGTGAGGCGAGATGCACAGGAAGCAGAAACCCAGTGAGTCAACCAGATGAGGGAGGTACAGCTGCTCAACGGCAGAAAAACAACCGGAACACAGGGAAAGGTGCATGCCGGGTGGAAAAAATTCTAATTGCCACACCTAGCCTCCTCCTACCTATTAAAGACACAAATCAGCCCAGCAGACTTAAGCCATTTAATATGATCACATTGACTTTTTCCTATAACGTGCATTGCCAATCCTCCTTTAGAACTTTCTTTAAGAGCTACAAAATTTAAAGAGAAAGAGTATCCCCATGAACTATCATCTCTGATCTTGGAGGTGTTGGGTTGAAGTTGCTCTGGAAAACTTTGCAAAATAATCCCAGAAAAAGACACTCAGAATGAATGAAGGTGGCCTGGCTGCAGCAGACACGCTTACGGGTATCAGCTCGGCACAATCACAATCTCATTTTCTCATTGTTTCAGACAAAATTTTGGCCAGAAGATTTATTTTCTCCAAGAAAACGCAAAAAGACAACAAACCAAGCTAAGATGATGCAAGAAATGCCCTTAAAGAGCTTCATTTATACTAAATTGATCACAAGGAAGAAAATGTTGCTTTAAAAGTCTTGCATAGATCTTCTAACCCCCGGGCTAGGAGATAATCACCTACAGCTGACCCATAATTACCTAGTTTGGACTGGATCCACTCTGATTATATACCACCAA
Organism: Lemur catta; assembly: GCF_020740605.2. Taxonomy (NCBI): domain Eukaryota; kingdom Metazoa; phylum Chordata; class Mammalia; order Primates; family Lemuridae; genus Lemur; species Lemur catta. Next base: position 129,749,842 of record NC_059129.1, on the reverse strand, counting down.
ATGGATTTAACTGAAATTCAGATTTTCTAAAAATAAAACAGCCAAAGACCCAGAGCAAGTAACAGCCTCTAGATGATTCATCATCATAAAGACTAAACTTAGCCGGATTACGACGTCTGCTTGCCAGAGCACTTGCTGTCTTGTTTTTGTAGATAGGAAATCTCATCTTCCTCTACGATGCTGGAAAGTCAGCAGTTCTGTTGAAAGCCACATGTATCTGAGAGACTGAAAGATGGTTCTCTGAACAAGAACTGGCCTTCTAGCCAGGCCCTGGCACCGTGATGACAGCAGGCAGTGCAGATAGCAGATGCGATTGCCCGGCTACCCTACGCTGAGAAGGAAAAACACCATTTCACTAACTCAGGGAAGACTATTCCCCACCAGACAGATGACAGCGCTTACTGGTTTACCACCGCGTGCAAAGGCTGTCAAATTCGCTGGGAGGGAAAGTCACAATATTGAAGACACAGCCTTTGCCCTGAGGGAGCTCCAATGGTAATGAAAGGGACAAAGGAGAGTGGAGGCAAGTGTGACTGAGAAATAAGAACCAAATAGAGGCTCTACTCCACTGTTTTTTAATTTGTACAAAATATTTTACATATTTATGGGGTACATGTGAGCTTTTGTTACATGCACAGAATGTGTAATGATCAAGTCAGGGTATTTCCCTGCTAGGTGAATTAGGACAATGTACTTAACATCTCCAAACCTCTGTTTTCCCATCAATAAAAAGGGAATAATATTAGAATAACATAATAAGACCATTCCAAGTGAGAAACTCTTCTGTAAAATGAAAAGCACTATACAAATATTAGTTTCTACTTATTAGAAACAATGATAGAAATGCTTATTGAGTGCTTGAAGACTCCTGTGTTTGAATTCCTTTTAACCGCAGCTCCCGCCCAATTCCCTTCACTCACTCTTGCTCTGTCCACACAGGTAGAGGCATCTAGCAGGGTGTTCAACAGAGGATAGTTATTAAAACAATGTTTTCTCTAGAGCAAGATGACAGAAACCCTTAAAGCAAACAACATATTTAAGCACGGTTACTAACAGGAATATTCTTCAAAAACATATACAGCCATTCTTTTTTTGTCCCTGGTCCCTTACGTTAACTTCCAAAAGTAAGGAGACATGAACAGATTTGATGAACAGGTGCTTGGATCGGACACAGAGGAGGAGAAGTCTCTCCGTTTGGTACGCTGCCATTCCGTTAATTGAACACATCTACCTGCACTCACTGACCCAGATACATCTTTCCAAGGATGATCACCTACCATGAGAAAGTTCTGCATTGCTGCTGAACCAAGGTTGAGATTAGTCACCGAGTCCATAACTGTCACAAGTAATGAGCTGACATCTACAAAGCTTAATGGGGGTGGGGGTGAACTCTCTCTAAGATTTGTAAGCTAAAGACCTAGAATAATGGAAGAAACAAAATAAATATTTTCTGAGGTTATTTGTATATAAGCCAAATATATTTATACATTATCATTTCATTGTTGATTTCCACATGTGACAAGTAATAAATATTTCAAAAAGTTATTGAAATGGATTTCCAAAGGAAAGGGCCACCTCTTCCGTAAGTTTTGAATCAGAGACAATTCTCTTTCACTTTACACATATTTGTGTTTAACACTCCATACAATCAGGTTTTTACAAAGAAACCTTTTGAATCTGGTTATTTATAAGCTAGTGGAAACTTATGTTAGTGGGAAAACATGGAGCTGAAAAATTGAATTATATTTTTGCCTCTGCCAATTACCCTATGACTAACAAATATTTATAGACCTAACAAATTAACGCTTGAATGACCTTGAACAAGAAATTTAACCTTTTTGAGCCTCAGTTGTCACATCTGTATGCAGGGAACAGGAATATTTGCCCCATTCTCCTACCTCTCAGGGCTGCCGTGAGGACAAATAGGAGGATATTTGAGAACACAGTATCTTTCAGAGAAAATATTCCAGCTAACCAAGTTTTGCAAGATTTTTAGTATTGGGAAATGTGCTGCCCATCACAAGTAAAGAAGCACTTTAGTCCATCCTGGCCTGATTTTTCCAATCCAACATGCTTCTGATGTAGTAGGGAGGAAATGCTGTTAAAAAATATTAAGCTCTTTACTGAGAGCTCTGAATAATAAACCAAAGGCTATATGACCTTTCAGCCCTTACCACAGCATGAGGAAAGGCCATTTTATAAGGCAGAGGAAACACAATGTCACAAGAATATGAGTAATGGGAGAAGCCAAGGATGTTTTATTTTCAATGGCAGTGTGCTCTCTCTGTGTTAGCAAAGGCCTGCCACTTATCACTCTAATAGACTAAGTGAATTATTCTTCAAGATGGAACATCACACTGACATTTCTAGGAGGCTACAAAATGTGCAAGACTGAAAACAAGTAAGAAAGGCCCTGCTGTCTGAAGTGCTATGTCAACATAGTTTACTGCAGGACTAACTCACCATCCTCTTGACAATGACCAAGATACAGAAATATGTGTCAACCTTCTGTGGCTACCACGTTCCCTGTTCTGTTTTATAATGCCAAGCACAGTGCTGGAACATAGTAGGTGTTCAATTAAAACTCATTGGTACTAAGCCTGTCTTATGCCTCTCTCGTTGACCATCTTCTTGTGTTAAATGCCCCTTTTGAAAGACCAAATTTTATTGCTCATTCGAAAAAACCTTCACACACTAGAAATCTTCCGAAAATTTAATATATACAAAGGGCATGAAATTGATAGACTTGAACATAGACATTATCTGTGTTATGGAAAGGAAAGCCGCAAACTGGATCACTTAATCACTCCTGTGCTTCAGTGTCACATGGAAGAGCTACTCCCACAGATCTAAAAGAATGACCAGAAAACAGTGCAGCTGCCATCACTTGTCAGAGCCCCGAGGTCACAGTCCCTGACCAACCAGTGCTCAGTGATGGCTAGGAACCTGCTGTGGTGATGGCCCCAAAATATAGGAGGCAAGTGCCTCTGAGCTGGATCTGAAGGTTATTTTTCTCACTTAACTATACTCTTCTCAACAGGTGCCCAGGTCTTTCATTTAGTTTATAATACGGGTTTTTTAAAATATATACCTTGATTTTATTTTGAGAATTTTGCTGTTGTTTTGTTTAGTTATATTTTAATTAGGTGTCTTCTCATATAATGATGATTTATGAAATGTCCATCTCTGTGCCTTCGTTTTCTGATTAGCATATATGATTTTATTATTTTGAGTTCTGAGGCATGAATAAATACCAAAAGTGGATCTTCACAGGAAATTCCCTGATAACATCAAGTTCTTGATCTTGATGTAAACAGAGAAGAGCCGTCTCCCAAATCCACTATGACAGGATGTATTTTATACCGATGAAGTGTGAGAAAACTACTCAAAACTTATGGTAAGTAAAGCACCGAAATGCCACTGCACTGTAGTGGGGATTCACTTGCAATGCACCGTGGGCTGAGCTGACCTTAGGTGACCTTTGTGAACTGGCCATCTACAACTCATGAGCATTTATCAGAGTGTCAAATGCAGATTAATAAAAATCACTGAGAAAACAAGGACCAAGACTCACCACTCCTTCTCAGTGCTTGCTAGCCTGAATAAGACAATGACACGTTGGATAATTTTAGAGGTTGCCACATGTGGATCAGTATGAGTGGTGGCAACGACCTTGCAGTTCTCATGAATAGGTAGGTTGAAATAGGAATATCGAACAAATTACCATCAACATTTGACGGGGTAGGGAAGTGGGGTCTGGCTTATAAACTTGTAAAGAAACCTTACCCCCAGTGCACTAACACCCCATACTTTTATCTTGTATTTCCAATGTCTGCTTTGATGGCTTTAGAAAAAAACAGTGAAAGAGCCCCCAGCCCCAGGGGACACGGGAAGGGGAGACAGTGGCTCCAGGGCACATCACGGCCAAACAGCTCTCCATCCTTCACCTATTCTTTTGTATTCTTTCCATTTTTCTTCCTTTGTTTACCTGCTTATCTTCCTGACCTACTTCTTTAATATCTGCTCTTTTAGGTTCCTTGCCCTTTCCTTCCTTTCAACCAGACATTTACTGAGCACCTATTATGTGCCAGGCACCGTATTAGATTCTGGGGCATAGAAAGTGCAAAAGACAAGATTCCTGCCCTCAAGGAGACACAGTCCATGGAAAAAGCTATCTCTTTTAATCCTCACAATAACCCCGAGAAATACATATTATTTTTCTATGCACAAATAAAGAAAACTGGGAGTCAAAAAGTTTGCGGAATGTGCTCAAAGTAACATAGCTAGGTGAAGCTCAGATGAAGCCGAGCCCAGGGCAAGGCCCTTAGCTTCTCCCCCAAGACTCAGTGCCTGGATTCTCCTGCTCTGCCTGCCCTGGTTCTTCACTTGGTACTTAGCAGTCTTTCTTCTATTTTCTAACACCTAACAATTTCGCTTCACTTCTTCCTTAGGAGAAGACAATTATTTTTAATTGATAAAGTCCATTAGTTTCCAATCAAGTTGTTGAAAGCCCCGTGAGAAGACAAAGACTTGTTTGTCCCTCTTTCCACAGGTGATCATGAAAACCAGACCTTGAAGGGACTTGGGGGAAATTATACTCATTCCTTAAGGGACAACTGCTTGATTTTCTTTAGGACTACCTGATCTTTTTTAGTTTATGGGTGTAGGAATTCGCTCTGATTCCTAACCCAATGCTCCCCCACCCACTGGCATGTTCCCTGGCCCCATTATAAAGAATCAAAAGTTGCTTTCCTGTAACAAAGTGGTCATATAATAGGACAAAAAAAGAAAAGAAAAAAGAAAGGAAGGAAGGACAGACTAACTTCCCAAAAGAAAGTAGAATAGAATACCTTCTTTCATGTATCCTGTAAGTTTGCTGTTAACCAATCACATTATATTATCATTAAAATAACTTTCTACAAGAAATCTGGGTGTGGGGGGGGATAAATCCTCAGAAGAATATGATGAATCATTTGTCACCAAATTACTGAAATAAATAAATAAATATAAAATAATATAGTAAAATAAGATCAGGGTATCATTCCAGAGGAAGGACGGGGCGGGGGGGGGGGGGGGATAAATCAATCTCTTGGAATAAAACTGTATAAAAAAAGCAATCCAGTTGGAAATAAACAGGTCTGACAGAAATTGATCACTTGGGAAATGGGACAAGAGAAAAGAGCAGAAACCAGCAAAGCTTACAAAATAGTGAAACTGCAGTGTAGAATTAACCATCAGGTCATCAATACGTAACGCCTTAGATTGATGACACCCTTGACAAGAGTCTAACTTTTCCATATCACTGAGGCACAAATGGGAAGGATGTCAATATCAATCAAAAAAAGATAACAATAGAAAGAATCAAATTTCACCTTCTTCTCAGTATCAAATATAAAACATCTATGGAGAGAACTGTTGCCTTTCCACTTTCTTCCTCAAAAAAAAAAAGAAGTATTAATAAGAGTTAACCTGTGAAACCTTCCTGTCAACATTCACAAACCACACTATAAAGAAGACTTTCTACCTGGAAGGACAGAAGTCTAGAGGTGGATTAAAAGACAACAACAACAACATCTTATCTCTGATTCAATCTTCAACTAAATAAACTATATAAATAGAACTCTTTAAATAGAAGATTGCAAAATTTTCTACATGAGGCATAGCTTTTAAAAAAATCATTATTTCCTGGCAAGCACTCTAATCTGATTATATATCTTTTATCTCACTTCTATTTGGATTTATCCTAATTACATATATAAACAAAGGCAAATTAATCCATTTCATAGTCACAAATAATTAGACTATTTAAGACGTATTCAAAATTTTTAATAATTTTGGTTCTGAAATGTATATTTGGTTAATGGAATTTGCAACAAATTATACTTGGAGAGGAAGAAGTACTTTATCTCCATCAAATAATGGAAGCACATCCATTTGTTATTTTTTAAGTGGTGACAGCAAAATCAATTCTAAGGGGAGGAAAGGAAAATGAGATTCTGAATTTCTCACCAAACCTCTAGTTCCCCTTGACACACTAATTAGTCTCCCACCCTTCTTTTTAATGCCTTACAGGATGTTTGCCTGGAGGAAAAATGAAACTGGCAAAACAGGAGAATGGCAGTGACTAATGAAAAGGACAATAGAGAAGTGACAATTCCCTTGAATGGAGCCATTAGCTACATGCTGTTTTCAGAGCTCCAGGCCTCAATATTGTAGCATTTTCAATTGTTTACAGAAATTTCTATGGAAAGCTATAGACCATACATAGTCCCATCCTTGGTAGTTTGGTATAGTCATGTGTTGCTTAATGATAGAGATACACTCTGATAAATGAGTTGTTAGGTGATTTTGTCGTTGTGCAATCATCATAGAATGCACGTACACAAATCTAGATAGAATAGCTTACTACACACTCAGGCTATATGGTATAACCTATTGCTCTTACACTACACACTTGTACAGCATGTCATTGTACTGAATACTGTAGGCAATTGTAACGCAGTGGTAAGTATTTGTGTATCTAAACATATCTGAACATAGAAAAGGCACAATAAAAATACTGTATTATGATCTTATGGGACCTCTGTCATATATGCTGTCCATCATTGATTGAAATATCATTACGCTTCAGATGACTGTATTTGTACAATTAAGGAAGGCATATTTTTATTGTCTTGCTTTTCAAGGCTGTTATTGTTCTTCTCTTAATATTCAAGAAGTAATATTATAAAAGATAGTGCCTCCTTACCACCATCATCTTGTAGAATTTAGGGGAAAAAAAAGGCATTTTAAAGTTTTGATTATCAAGCATAAATGACAGCAAAATTCCCTGAAAACTTTTAAAAACAGTTATCTGCACAATTTGGGGCCAAAATTCAATATTTTAAAAAATATAGAGTGTTCTTTTAAAATAAGGAGAGCTATTTTAACACTCATATTTTTAAAGGGTCCTAAACACAGCACATTATTAGATTTGAGATTTTACTAGAAATTATCCAACCCAGGAAAACATGTGACTGGATTCAAAGTCCTCAGGGACTGGGAGATTACTAATACGTAAGAAATGTCTCGATTATTTTATCTTTTAGGCACATTTCTACCCTACCATATTTTTTATTCAAGTGCCCTTTTATGCCTCTGAGGAAGCATAAAGAAGATCTAAAAGGAAAAACAACAACAATGAAATATCTTTTAGCGCTTTATTTTTATCTTAAGTTATATCTTCCAATATTGGCTGAAGTGCTAATCATTTATTTTTTCACTACACTGAGGTCTGGGGTTGTTTATGTCTGTTAGAATTCTGAAGTTATAAATGGTATTAGCATTAGCTAAGACGATTTTAAGATTTAGAGTGAAAGCATCAAATTGACATTTAGGGACTAACCTCAAGGGGAACAGATTCTGTTGCTGTGGAAACAAGGTATATATCTATCCTTCATATACCTTAAATTTCTCTGTATCCAAAAGCTAATTCTGACTGAGGTTAATTTTCGCACACACAAACCATTTAACTTGATGGCACAAAACACTAGGCTTCTTATCAAGTGAATGTAGAAGAAGTCCCTTATCTATTTGTGATATTTAAGGGTAGTTTCTACTAGCTGACAAAGTGAGATGGACCCCAGAATCCAATTCACTTCCTCAAGGAACATCTACCTGTCTGTGGATACTTCTGTCTACTTCATGGGCTTCTCTTGAGTCCTCCCCTCCATGGTTTGTAAACTTCTAACATTTTGGTGAATTCCAGCAGACAGAGGAAACACTAAAAATAGACCCGAACATCTACAAAGATACCAAGAGCTGACAAATTCATTACACAGCCCACCTTACCAGCTTCTTCTGATATTAATGGACACTTTCATCTCCCTGTACCTCAGTTATACGTCTATAAAATTTGAGGAACATTCTTTCTCTACTAGGTTTAGTATACAAAATAGGGAAAACCTTAAAATAAATTTCTGTTAGAGTTTAGAAATTGCTTATTAAAATTATAGCTGATAACAGATAGGAGATCAGCCATACAGAGGAGACAGCAGAGGCATGAGCATTCTTCCTTATTCAGAGAAAGGACCTATACAAATGTCTTTCAAAGCCCACATTGCCCAATTACTAAGAAGTGTAGATTTTTTTTCTGACATACAGATGAGAACCGCTATTTGTAGTGGTGGTGTGTGGGGGGGGGTGCTTAGTTTATGTTGCTTCTCTATAACAAAAGAGTTGGGGTTTCTTCTTACCAGAAAAATCAATCTACAACGTGCTGCCTTTTTGATTTCTGCAATACCATTGTTTCCCCAAATGGCAAAAGTAGAAATATTAACTAGATCAAAATATTATGATCTAGTTCTGTTATGCTTTTATTCAGTCCTTTACTCTTTTGATCTTTGATTAGCTTTTAATTCCTCCTCTGCCTTTATCAGGATAAGAGATAAACAAAACAAATACATTTCTACATAGTGGAGAGTTACTAATAAACAATATATTGACTTTAACTCAGTATTTTTCCTCCCTCACATACTAAACAGGACCATCGGAGCAAAATGTTAGTTAAAATCTATGTTTTCAGGGGGTTTGTTTGTTTCAAGTGAATGTAAGTAAACCAGCCTTACCTTTTTCTAATTGTCCCTCTAACTTAGAAGGCAATACAATGAGCAACAAGCACAAGTTTCAAAGGCAATCACATTTTATATTACCATTTTCCCACTGTTGAAATTTTTTTTAATTGGGAGGCCATTAGGCTGAAGTGGCTCTAGAGCTTTAAGTTCCTGCATAAACAAACTAAAGTCCAACACAACAGTAAAATGAAACTAGAGTCTTTACTAATCAGAAACTGCCAACTAACTTCTGCCTAAACTCCTTCTGCTCTAAGCAATCAAATATACTTTCTTCATCTTACTTATGTGTTGGCCTATAAAACCTTGCTGCCCCTGCTGCTGCAGTAGAATTCTCTGAAACACTTCTGGTTCTGAGTGATTCACAAAGTATTCTTTGCTTAAACTCTGTTAAATTTATATTGTCTAAAGTTTTTTTTTTATAGTTCTGGTGTCAGAAGTGGGATCTGGAGGAGCCCTCCCCACAGTGATGACTCCCAGGAGCAACAAGTAAACAGGTGTAGGTAATCTGCTGAGACTCTTGCACTCACTACTTCTAGCTGCACATTTAGAGATCACCACCAATACATACCTCTCACATAAAAGCTCCACAACTTGTGTCCAGTTCTCTAAATTTATTTGAGCATATTTTATCTGGACTAGATTTAACAGATGCAGCAGAAACTGAACTGAGTCCAGGAGGGAGGCTTCAGGTGCCTGATGGGGTCAGACAGAAACTAGACTCAGTCCAGCAGGGAGGTCTCTTGTAGGTTAGAGTATAAGGAGACAGGGAATCATGTGTTCATCTGCATCTAAGAAGTCTAGAACTTGTATAAGAACTGTGGACCCAGAACCTGAACTTTTCTAGAGGAATTGGTGAACCTTACCAAATGTAACTTTAGAGTTACAGTCACCACAGTGTGCAAGCTTTAAGCTAGATAAAATTGTCCACTTGGAAGGCACAACAGAATAAAATGCGAACCCAAATGCCTCAGAAACAATGAAATGTATGTTTGATTAGCATGTAGAGGCTTCTAAATGACTAAACATATCAAAAATTACATCTTTAAAAAATTCCTTACAAAAGGCAAATGAAATTTTTATGCGATTAATTGATTAGAAATAATTGTACATTGACAGACTTAACTCCAACTGCATTTTCTCTCTCTCTCCCCTTCTGTGCCTACTCTGAATCTACTAACCTTATAGATTAGTTACCTTCCCACCCTAAAGATAAAAATAAAGCTAAACAAATGCCTTATGAAGTTAAGCCTTCAAAACAATTAGGTCTGCTCCTTTGATCATCCTTACAGGTTGAGCAAAATCTTGAGATCAGAGAGTGAAATGTTTCCTTGTCCCAGAGAAAACCCCTAGATATTTGCCAAGAAGTTTAGAATTCTCATCAGAACATATCATTCAAGACTCTTTCATCTTTACTAGTTTATTCACATGATGCTGGAACCTGGTAAACCTTGAAAATAGGTGGCTGAAACTAAATGGGAGATACCTGAGAAAAGTATCAAAGACCCAACTACTTGATCTTTCAGGATGGACCAAAAAGGGGGAGGGGTAAGAAAATAATAAACAATTTCTTAGAATCCATTCCTAAAGTATTTCCTCAAAAACAAAACAACACTGACTGGTCTGTCATTCAATCTTGTGAAAAGAAAAGGGATGAACCAGTTTGTGACTTTAAGGCAAGATTAAAAGTAATGTTTATAAAACATTCTAGTCTATCTAGAGGCATAGAAAATGCTTCATTTGCCCTGTTCATTAATGGCCTCTGCTCTGAACTCAGTAATCTAGTTAAAGAAACACAAGCTGACTTAAGAAGTAGCCTATCTAGCTGAATTGGTCTCCAAAGTATGACTTTCTGGCCTGAGGACTATTTTCAGTCAGTCATTTTGAGACTCTTTTGTAAGAAAAATTTGAATCCATAAAATAAATCTGCATTTATAATGGTGTCTCATGCTTTGCAACAGAAAGAGAAGGGCTAAGTCACTAGAAACTACAATGGAAAGGCATCAGCTTAAATCTGCGTAACAAATCCTACCTTTGTTTAAGGTGCTTTTCCTGGACATCATATCCATCATATCTTAATTAGACCTTTACCTACATACTTCTTTATTTCCAAAACTAATGATGTTTAAGGCTAAGTTCTAAGCTCTGTGCATTTGAGATGTAAATTTTATGCATTGCCTTACCTAAGAGCCATCCTTCTGGAAATGCAAACTTAGGGTACATGACTCATCAAAAGAAAAGGAGAACTACAGTCATCCCTCCGTGTACCTGAGGGATTGGTTCCACCACCGTCAACACCCAGCCCCCTACCCTCCCACTCCCCCACCCCAAGCCCCACCCCCATGTACATCTAAATCCACACACACTCAAATCCCAAAGTCCTCCCAGTGGAACCCACAAAAGTCAGCCCTCCATATACACAGGTTCCACATCCTGCAAATACTGTATTTTTTATCTGTGTTTCATTGAAAAAAAAAAAAACCATGTATAAGTGGAACTGATAAATGAATGACTGGTTGTTCCACAATGGGAAAGACGAAGAGTATAGAACAAACCTGAATGAATATAAGAAACTTGTAGAAGTATAAGGTTTTTGGAAGAAGAATATTAGAAAAGGAATTTTATGTGTGGCAAAGCTTACAACTTATTTTTTAAAATAGTAAGCCTTAGTGTCAAAGGTCCATTGATGCAAAACTTAGAATCTGGTTTTCCCTTTTAAACTAATTATGAAAGACTTTTCTTAACCTTTCTAGTAACTCACCTACAAGAAAAAATTCCTGTGTTTTATCAAAATAATTTCCTATACTTCATGTTATTATGTCCTTAAATACTTAAGAAAACTGAATCCGCTTTATTAAAAGAGCTAAGGATTTTTTTCTCTAAAACTATGTAACTTTCTGTATTTGCCTTTGACGTCTTTCAGTTATCACTCTGCTTAAATGAATGTCTATTGTTTCACAGTGACCTGTGATTGTCTTTTGATCCAATTGTCTAAACCTGTGATATTTTTGACAAACTTCAAAATCAAATCCTAAATTAAGTCTTTTTGACCTTGAACTAACTTTGGGAGTTTCACAGAGCTCCTGGAATATATCAAAAAATTTATTCTCACTCCTTATAAAAAAAAGGATATTAAACTAATTAGAATCATTTAATTTGATATATTACATTTGCATGGGAAGCCTCGTCAATAAGAAATGATGTTTAACCTTATTTGGGTTATATTGGTATGGATATGTTATTGTCTCAGAAATTGTACGAAAAAAAATCTGATACGTACTGATGTTATCAGTCATAATTTTGGCTTTGTGTTAAAATGTTGCATACCTTAGAAATAACCAAATTTTCTTGTCATTTTTATCATTAATGTAATGAACTCTCATCAGATCTTTAACCATGGCCATTTTAAGCCTTGTCACCCAGTTAATTGTTTTCCTCTGATGTTCTAAAAGCTTTTGTAAGGAACTATAGTCCTAAAGTGTTTCATCTTCAAGGAAATTCATGAAAAATAATCTGACAAGTACAGGTTTATAACTTTAAGATAATACCATTGGAATGGATAAGAATTTTCAGAATTTTAATGAAGGAATTGATTGGTTTATAAAACTGCTAACCCAACATCAAGCAGAACAAGAATTAATTACATGAGACTGAACAAACAGATGATTAATTTTTATGGCCTTTTTCTTTGAAATATAGCTGGCCCTTTAATGTTTTGTTTTTCAGATTTAAGAAAACCTTTTTTCTTTTCCCTTAAGCTATCAATAACTTACAACAATTTGATAAAGTATACCTTTGTGAACAAAGATGAAGCAATTCCTTTTTTCCCTACCTGATCCCTCCAGAATTCAGAAACTATTAGTGAGTATTCTTATTTTATGACAATATAGTTATTTGCATAAGTTCAATAAGAATCTGCTTGCCTTGTAACAGGAGACCATTGGAAACATTGGTTATACAGTATTACGAAGGCTTTGACTGGAATATATTATTTGAGTATGTGCATAGAATCCGATATGACCAAACAATTTAAATAAAACCAAGGATGACTTTATGGAGTCAATAAAGTCCCTTGGAAAGAACTGGCCTTGTTCCTGGCTTTAAGGGTCTTCCAACCTTACAAAAAAGAAAGATCAGGAACTTTAAATATGTTTTGGGGTTCTTGAGCACATAGGAATTCTCCCAAATTTATAAGTATTACAGGTAAAATCAGATGACAATCTTTGGCTTGGCTTAACATATATAATCTGATGTCCGATACGCAATAACATGCAAACAAAGTGAAATATAGCCAACTGAGAGAAGCCCAGTATATAGCTTAGACAATTGGAAAAACTGCATCACTGATTCTTCATCAATCATAATGCAAGACCTGGACTAATATTGATTCTATGCACATCACTAGTTTGTCAACCTCAAATTATGTGCAAATTGCTATAACACTGACTAGCACAAAATGATTTGGAGTGGAATGATGGGTAGATATTGAGAGTTAGGCCATGCTGAGTAGCAGCTAATTATCAATAGTGTGCCTATATAATTTGGTTCACATTATTCCCTTGTACCTTGGGGCATTTATTTTTTATCATTATTTGTTAAATTATACAAATAAATAAACTTTTCATTTTATATGTTTTCTGAAGCAATGGCCAATTTGAATTATAAATTTTTAACTCTAAATTTTTTTAACTTTATTTCTAAATATCACTGGTTAAGGAGTTTGCTATCTGTTTCTTGCAAGCACTATTCTTTTTTTCCCCATTCTTTATAGCTAACCTTACTTTCAGCAAATGCTGATAAGTGTTTAAAGCTTTCTTTCAAATGTAAAGACACCAAACTAAAATTAAAAACTCTGTTTTAGTTGCTCTTTTAACAAGAAAAAAAGTAATGCACTGTTGATAGCCACTTGTAAGTCTGCTCATAATTTTTGAGTGCACCAGTAATCCTAGAACTGTGTGAACTATCTTGAATAGTCCTGAAAGTGAAATTCTGGTAGTGTTGCTAACAACAGATTTTATCATCTGCACAAACCACTAACAACATTCCACTATCTGCTCTCTGCAAGTTTTATTTTGCCTTAAAAATCAGTTACCAAGTGACATTGGACATCTGGATTGCCTTTAGAAAGTAAGCAACAGCATATGTGAATTGGCCATAGGCCTCCCACACTGAACTTCAAAATATCAAACAGTTTAAAAGGCAATCAGCCAAGAGAAAAAATCAAGCATATCCAACTGGGGAAAAAAGAGGTTAAACTATCCATTTTTTGCTGAAGATATGAGCTTATATCTAGAACACCCCAAAGACACCACCAAGAGACTCCTGGCATTCATAAATAAATTCAGCAAAGTCTCAGATTACAAAATCAATGTGCACAAATTAGTAGCATTTCTATACACCAATAACAGTCAAGCTGAGTGTCAAATCAAAGACTCCATATCATTCACAGTAGTTGCAAAGAAAATAAAATACCTGGGAATATACTTAACCAAGGAGGTGAAAGATCTCTACAAAGATAATGATGAAACACTGAGGAAAGAAATCACAGATGACACAAACAAATGAAAAAACATATCATGCTTATGGATGGGTAGAATCAACACTGCTAAAATGTCCATACTACCCAAAGTGATTTACAGATTCAATGCAATTCCCATCAAAATACTAATGTCATATTTCACAAATCTCAAAAAAATAATTCTATGCATCATTTGGAACCAGAAAAGAGCCTGAATAGCCAAAGCAAGCTTAACCAACAAGAACAAATCTGGAGGCATCACATTACCAGACTTCAAACTATACCACAAGTCTCCAGTAAGAAAAGCAACATAGTATTGGCACAAAAATAGAGACATAGACCAATGGAACAGAACAGAGAACACAGATATAAAACCATCCACTTACAGCCAGCTGATCTTTGACAAAGTAGACAGCACACACTGGGGAAAAGAAACCCTATTCAATAAATGGTGCTGGGAAAATTGGATAGCCACATGCAGAAGAATGAAACAGGATCCATATCTCTCACCACTCACAAAAGTTCATTCAAGATGGATAAAAGACTTAAGTGTAAGGCATGAAACCATAAGAATTCTAGAAGAAAATGTAGGAAAAACTCTTCTAGATATTGGCCTAGGCAAAGAACTTATGAAGAAGACCCCAATGGCAATCACAGCAAAAATAAAAATAAATAAATGGGATTTGATTAAAGTTAAAAGCTTCTGCATAGCTAATGAATAATCAACAGAACAAATAGACAACCTACAGAATGGGAGAAAATATTCACAAGCTGTGCATTTGATATAGAGCTAATAACCAGTATCTACAAAGAACTCAAACAAACCAGAAAGAAAAAACCAAACAATCCCATTAAAAAGTAGGTAAAAGACATGAACAGAAGCTTTCAAAAGAAGATAGACAAATGGTCAATAAGCATATGAAAAAATGTTCAACATCATTAATCATCAGGGAAATGCAAATTAAAACCATGAGATATAACCTTACCCCTGTTAGAATGACTTTTATTAAAAAGTCCAAAAACAATAGATGCTGGTGTGGATACAGACAGAAAGGAACACTTATACACTGTTGATGGGACTGCAAATTAGTACAACCTCTATGAAAAACAGCATGGAGATTCCTCAAAGACCTAAAAGGAAGACCTACCATTTGATCCATCAATCCCACTACTGGGTATTTACCCAAAGGAAAAGAAGTCATTTTATTAAAAAGACACCTGCACTAAAATGTTTATTGCAACACAATTCATAATACCAAAGATGTGGAATCAACCCAAGTGCCTATCAATTCATGAGTGGATTAAGAAAATGTGGTATATGTACACCATGGAGCACTACTCAGCCATAAGAAAGGATGAATTAATGCCTTTTGCAACAATTTGGATGAAATTGAAAACCATTATCCTAAGTGAAGTATCTAAAGAATGGAAAATAAATACCACATGTACTCTCTATTAAATTAGAGCTAACCCAATGAGCACATATTTGCACAGATGGAAGTAAAACTCAGTGGAAATCAAGCAGGGGGAAGGGAGAGAAGGGGATGGACAAAAACCTGCCTAATGAGTACAATGAACACTATTTGGGTGATGGGCACACTTATCACCATGCATCAAAAATTAAAAAACAATCCATGTAACCAAAACATTTTGAAATAAAAATAAATAAAAATTTTAAAAAATACAGTAAGCCTATTTATTGGGTGGCATTATAGACAATAATAATAATAATAATATTGAAGCAGCATTAATCACCAAGCCCCTGTTCACCTACTTTTTATCCAAGACATTTTGTTCTTGTGGTGTTCTACAAAATAATGTAGATGTTGTTCGAGTTGATGCTGATGACTCCGACTGATTTGGTAACTGTCTGACCATTTTTCTAGGATGTTTGGTCTGAGAGCAAATAAGATATGCCACACAGTTGTCTCATTCTGAGTTAACTGTTTCAGAAGTAGGCATGGTTATGAGTTGTCCATCTTACCTAAAGCTGTTAAAGAAAAGAGGATTATTTCCCATTGACTTATTTTTTTCTAAGACCCATTTAGAGAATTTGGAGTGTAATAATTATGGATTCAATTGATTTATCATGTTGAAGAAAAATTAAAATATTCTTTCAGCTTATAGTACTGGTATCACTGACTTCACTGACTAGTAAATACTGTATTCAATTTATTGTATATTTGAGCCAAAATAGACTCAATATCTAATGCTAAGTCAGTTTGTATTTTATGACTTTTTTCCTATAATCTTAACAATTATTATTATTAAGAATATTTATTATTCTTTCTAATTATTATTAATAATAATTCTTAATAAGTATTATAATTATAATAATATATAATTATATAATTATTATATTTTATATTGTTATATATTATAATTATAATAATTATTAAGAATTCTCTCTGCCCAGTAAGAAGATCATTAGGGGAAACCATTAATATAAACAAGGAAGTCAAGAGAAGAAAGTGAATCTAGAGAGAAGGGAAAGAGGAGAAATTAATTTTTAGACATTGATTTTGAATTAGAAATGCAAAAGTGAAAGAAATCAGAGATCTCATCATAAAGAAATGATACATATTAGTATTAAGAACATAAGACAAACTATCGTATATCTAATTAGGTGACTCAGAAAATTCACAGCACTACCTATATATGATATATTCTTTTCTGAAATAATTACACCTGAATCTGGCATATATAAAACAAGACTGGCAAAATATTGACAATTAAGCTAGATGATGGGAACATGGGAATTCATGGCATTATCCTCTCTTCTTTGTATGCATATGAAATTTTCTATTAAAACAATTTTTTTAAGGAAATGTAGAGAAATATATTGAATGCAAGCTTAGGGCTGGAGATAACCGTGGGAGCCACCTGCACAAAAGTGAATAAAGAGATGAGTCAAGAGGTAAGAGTTTCCTAAAGAGGGCAAGAAAAGAGAGAAGAGAGTCAAAGAAAAAGCTGCAGGGAAATACTGTATTAAAATGTGTTAGGAGAAAAGGACCCAGAACAATTAGAAAGCGAGAGAAATTCAGCCAGGAAAAAGGTGCATCACAGACCCTTTCAGGAAAGGGAACAAGCCCAATTTGGGAAGGGACCAAAGAAAGAATGGTTGTTTGATGTTAAAACTGGGCATTATAAGGTGCCTAGGATGAGAAATGAAGGAGGTCAAGCCAGAGAAACTCAAACTTCTCAGCCACTAGGAAAGCCTAACCCAGGGAAGTGTCTCCTGAGATTGGTGGTCCTAGGGAAAAATTGTTCCAGCTCATCAAAAAAACAAAAAAATCATTTTTTTTCTCTGTCTGGAACCAAGAAATGGGCAGCTTCACAGACAGTGATGCACAGGTATAAATATTGAGAAGACAAAACTAGTTTCATTTGACATGACAAGAAAGGCCATATCGTTGGCACAGAAATCCCCTTAATGGAGTTCTTATCTCTGGTAAGCAGATACATAAACTACAAAATCTGCCCGAAGAGGGAAGGTTGATGGTTTAAAAATATCTTGATGAGAATATAATATCCTGCACTGACAAAATACCATTTCACACTATACTATGAGGTTTGCAAATTAAAACTCACTATGCTCCATAATTCTGAGTCAAACCACATAATAAATTCAATGTCTTTTTTCCAGCTCTTGGAGAATTTTGGACTTTGGGTAACTCCTGGGCATAGGTACTAAAGATATGGGGTTGTAGAAACAAATTAAAAAAAAAAAAAGGAAAAAAATTTCTCCTCTTTCAGAGCCAGGCAGCATTTCCCCCAGCACACTCTAATTATATAATGTCCTTTACCCAATTTCTCAAGATTAAAATCCAGGCTTCTTATTACTGAAACCTACAAGAAAAATTAATTCCCAACATATTGCCATGTATAATACACCTGGGAAGGCAAGTTACTCATGGCCATCATAAAATTTTGGCAGGATTTTAACTATCACACCACACCATTAGTGCCTACAAATGGTGAGAACATATGTATTAATAATTAGAGAAATCTCACATGAGATGACATCATCCACATATGAGCTGAAGTGTATTCCCCCATAAAATGAACCCAAATATTATTTTTCTGGCAGCAACCTAACTCATTAAGAATTTTAAATCATATTGCCTGAAAACCTTAAGAAAAATTCCAGAAGTTGGTAGACAGGTCAGCTTCATTAGTTCTCAGCTTTGCTCACATCCCCTATGATACTATTCAGTATGGGGGTGTTTGAAATGCTATCGAAAGGCTCAAACTACTGGCGTCCCAAGGATGTTATTTTTCTATATTTGGAGTGTGTTTGGTAGGTTAAGTTTGAGGGTGTTTGGTGGAGTAGATGGAGTTTGTCAGCCAGAAAATCCTAAAATTAAAATATATCTCATATATTGGTGATAATACCAAACTAATCAGATCACAGTTCCACAGTAGATATTAGACAGGACTAAGTTGGTATAATAGAGTAAAATGCTTGCATGTTACCAATTTGCCCAAGTGTCGATAATGCACCAAAATTTGGGTACCACCCACTTTCAAGCCATGGTAAAAAGAGAATACCCTCAGGCCAAAAAATTCAATTAATTGGTCCAGCCCATCACTCAACCAGTAAGTGCCTGAGATACTTGTGTTCCCACAGAGAGATGACTGAAGTCGTGGCAACAGCACTGGAATTAGTCAAGAGACCTGAGTGCTTACTAGCTATATGACCTTGAGCAAGTTATAGTGAACCTCTCCACACACCCTTTCCTCCACTGTAAAATGGAAAAAATAACTGCCTCACAGAATGAAATGAGTGAATGTATATAAACACTTCTCTCTATTCTAAACCACTTGACCAGAAATTTAGGCCCTGGGAACCCTTGTTGTCCTGCCAAAATGTTGACTTTTTCAGGTCCCATTTTCTTTCTATAGAATAGCTAATTAAGTTGGAAATATTAATAATTTTGTTTAACTACATTTCATATTTTACTAACTTCACCTGTTTCTGACAGATGCCTAAAAGCTTGTTCTTAGGAGACTTCTCTTAAAAGAGCCATATTCTTTCTTTACCTTTTAAATGTTAAAAAAATAACTTTTAAAATATCTTCGTAATGGTTTCCTCATTCCTCTTTAGAGTACTTGGAATTTAATTAGCTCTACAAGGGGCTTAAACCCAAGCAATGGAAACTAATGTTAGGAATGTAATAGGCTAATGAGAGAATGATTTGAGATTAGGTGGGTTTTTCTAGTGAATCTAAAATGATTTTTATCAGACTTATAGTTAAAAACACCTCTGAGTATGAAAGGCATGATTACCCACCTAACATCTCAAAATTAAGTTCTACACAGGAAGCATTCTTTAGCACTGTCTAATAAATGTTTTGTGATTACCCATATTCCATGTTTGCTCTAAGTCCATTTAGGTTGCTATAATAGGATACCATGGACTAGGTGGTTTATAAACAACAGAAATTGATTTTTATAGTTTTGGAAGCTTGGAAGTCCAAGATCAAGATGCTGGCAGATTTGATGTCTGTTGAAGGCCTGCTTCTTGGTTCATAGATGGCCATCTTCTCACTGTATCTTCACAGGGTGGTAGGACTGAGCGAGCTACCTTGGGCTTCTTTTATAAGGGAACTAGTCCATTCATGAGGGCTCCACCTTCCTGACCGAAGCACCTCCCAAAGGCCTCACCTCCAAACACCATCACATTGGGGTTAGATTTCAACATATGAATTTGGGGGCAGACAAAAGCATTCATTCTATGTCAACCCTATACCAGTCATTTAGGTTTTAAATTATTATTTAGTTGTGTGTATATGCCTTAATTCTCTACCTTTATGAGAAGTCATCTTTTATTTTGTGTGCTACAGTACCTAGTACATTTCCAGATACATAGTTATTGAATATATTTTTGTTCAGTGAATGAGATTGTTCTTTTTTTAAAGGCAATTGAGCAAAATCTAGCAATTAAATACCATCACCCCTCTTTAAAATCATTTTTTCATTTACATGTATTCCAACACCTCAATCTAAGGAAAGGAGAGCAATGTAGCTGCCAAACACAACCTCATGATCCTTCTCAACACCACTATCCAGGCAGCCACTCCCAGTTAACCTGTGCTGCCATCCTTCATCTAAGCCAAGAAACCAACATCAGAGCTGCTGTTAATGAAGTAAGATGCAAAAATATTCCACATTCTCTCATCTCTAAAGATAATTTTTTTAATTATTATTTTACTTGAAATAAAACCGACCTGCACTATTCTACCCCCTTTAGTTTTAACCCCTCTATAGTCAAACATCCCACAAGAATTGTGTATATACCCTGGCTCCACTTTGTCCCCTCCCATCCTCTCATCGACCCACCCCAATATGGCTATATATAAAGAATTAGCTCATGTGATTATGGAGGCGCAGAAGTTCCAAGATCTGCAAGCTGGAGACTTAGGAGAGCCTACGGCACAATTCCGGTGTGCGTGCATAGGCCTGAGAACCAGGGAAGCCAATGGTGCAAGCCCTAGTCTGAGTTAAAAGATGAGAGATCAGTGTCTCAGGTTGAAGACAGCCAGGCAGAGAGAAGAAAGAGAATGACTTGTCTTCTTTTCAGCCTTACATTCTATTCAGGCCTTCAACAAATTGGATGAGGCCCAGCCATACTGGAGAGGGCAATCTTTATTAAGTCTATGGGTTTAAATGTTAATCTTATCCAGAAACACTCATACCGGCACGCCCAAAGTAATGCTTAATCAACTGTCTGGGCACCCTGTGGCCCAGTCAAGTTGACACATAGAATTAAACATCACACCACACTGGCTACTCCATCTCAGGATTATTTGCCAGTTCCTCATTTACAAGACCTCTAAGTGTTGGCGTCACTCAGGGCTTAGTCCTGGGCCCTTTTCTCTTCTCTTCTTCACTCTCCCTAATGACATGCATATGTCAGAAACACAGGTATGTGTATTTTTATGAACACATACAAACACATGTACACAGTTGCACACATATAGTTTATATAATATATATCAAAATTAGCAGTCTCACAAATAATAATTTATGAGTCTATAGGATTCTTTTTCACATTTTTTATTCCACTATACTGTATTCATTTCTACTCACTTTTAAAAAAAATTTTGGTCTTAACCCACTAAAATGATGTAATAACACTAATGGATCGTGACTCACAGTTCTAAAAACACTGCTTTTCTCATGACTTTAAATAACATCTATAGGCTGAAGATTCCTAAATTTATCTCTCTCCTCTCAGCTCCAGGCTTGTAAATCTAACTGCCTGCTTGCCATTTTGTAAGAAAATCAAAAGTGATCTCATTAAAACAGAGGTCTCTATTTTGCTCACAAATCTTTACTTTTCCCAATTAGCAGATGACATTACTTCGCACCCAGTTGATTACGACTGAAAACTCTGGATTGTCCTTGGTTTCTTCTTGCCTTGGTTCCCACCCTCCCACCTCCACTCATGCAGAAACAGTCTACGATCCGGTCTCATCACTTCTGCACAGGATCTGAGATGACAATCACTGTGAAAAATAATCTGATGTCAAACAGTAATGTTTTACCTGGAGCTATGCAAAGCCGTCCTCGCTTCGCTGTCCTGGGACAGCTGTTTGGGACCAGGTTTGTCAGGCAGTCCTGCCCAACTTTCTCATGGGTCAGGAGTTATTATGTTCCTCTCTCCATGAACCCCCTGAATCTGTTTCTGCTACAATTACCTTTGGATGGATGAAGAAATTCGACTGAGAATTGTACTGACTTATAGTTCTCCAAGCCTGTGCATTTAACCAATTCCTTGCTTCCAGTTCTAAAGCTGGCCTTTAATCAATATAATGTTATAAGAAAGAGGCTACAGTGGATTCAGAACATCTCACCCTGAATCTGCATCCCATGAATAATTTACTGAGAGGCAAAGCACTAAAAGATCAAATCATCAAATCATCAATTTTCCACATTTACTTATCAATAGAATATATTAAATCTTTATAATGCTTATGACACTTACATATCAGCTACACTGGCAGGGTCTAAGAGAATTGTCAGAAACCAAGGCTCCAGGTTTGTGGAGACTTCACACTTGCTCTCTGACTCAGTCTCTCCTCCTCTCCCCTCCGTCTCCCCCTTTCCAGGGACCGGCAGCCTCCATCTTTCTACTAGCAAGAAGTTCCTTTGCTTTGCCCAGATTCCAACAGCTGAGGCAACAGGGAGTCAGAACAGATGCAAACTGAACATGCTTTAAAGTTATTATGAACAGACAAAACTAATCTACAGCGATAGAAGTCAGACAGAGGTCTGAGAATGTTATGAACTAGAAAGGGGAGGGATTTTCATGGTACTGAAAATGGTCTATATCTTGATGTGGTTCAACAGGCGTATACATGTTCAGATTCATTGAGCTAAACCCTTACCATTTATGCTTTTTTTTTCTTTTCTTTTCTTTTTTTTTTCTTTTTCTTTTTTTTTTTTTTGAGACAGGGTCTCATTCTCTTGTCTGGGCTAGAATGCAGTGGCATCATCATAGCTCACTGAAACCTCAAACTCCTGGGCTCATGTGATCCTCCTCCCTCAGCCTCCTGAGTGGCTGGAACTACAGGTGCACACCACCATGCCTGGCTAATTTTCCTATGTTTTTGTGAAGATGGGGTCTCACTCTTGCTCAGGCTAGTCTTGTACTCCTGGCCTCAAGCAATCCTCCCATCTGAGCCTTCCAAAGTGCTAGGATTACAGGCGTGAGTCACCGTGCCTGGCCCCATTTATACATTTTTCTGTGTTCATGTTATACCTCAATATGCAATGATAATACTGAAATCCATGAAAAATGTTACAAATGTTGCATGTCATACTAATTGCTATATACTTTTGAAATGGTTAAAAGAATTATTTTCTGTTAATTTGGTAAATTTGGTTATTACTCACACAGCAAAACCTGAACCCTAAAAATGCCAAAATATTTATAAGACAGAAAGTGACTTCAAAGAATTTGTGAAAAAGAATAGGTTGAAACTGAAAAATTCAAAACAAAATCCTGAAAGTTAGGATGTTTCCATAAGAACAATGTATTTGGTATATTAAAAAATGTTTTTATGAATATAATTAAATTCATAATAAGGCTAAACTATCCTTAACTTTTTAACACATTAAATATTCCTTAAAATTTGGCTAAATAGAATGTATTCCTATAATATTTTCATTGAATATATTTAAAAAGAACATATTAACACATTCATAAGAAGAATATATTCTTATCCATTGCATACATTTAAGCAAATTTTTCTCTTTTAAAAAGTATTATAAAACGGTTACCTTTGCATTTTCAAAGAATTGTCATTCAACGACTTGATTCTTCAGCAAATTGTTTTTTGGTGAATTGTCCTCTAAGGAATTGACCTGCTTTTGGTTGAAACGTAGGTCGGATTTTTAAAGCCAGAAACACCTGTAGTTGAGCAACATTTAAAGCCAAATTAGATTAAGGTAAGTGGCAACAGGTGGCAGCAAAACCAATGGGCAGCCTGGAAGGAGTTGAATAATTTTTGAAGAGACTGCAGAGAAAAATGAAAGTAAAGAAAGGGAAGTTAGACACCATCCTATCTAACACTGTTTAAAAATTCAAAAATGGTAAAAGGAAGAGGAATTTTCAAAAGAAATAAAAATAAACTGCATGATAAATTTTGGAGGGAGGATCAAAGGAGATTCAGGTAGGAGAGTGGTCTGAACCCAGGAGGAGCCTTGAAGGAGACTTCAACATTCAGGCTTTGTAGGTAAATTGGTTTAGAAATTAATGAAGATAAACAACTGTGGGTTTGTGAACAGTGTGAAGTCTTTCTCTTCCTCCCTGTCGCTGATGTTGCAGACTGGGGCTTTGGTCTGTGTTCTCCTCAGGGAGGTGTAATGAGCCAGCACTTTCTAACATGGAGACCTCTCTTTCCCTCCTCCCACATTCTCTGCTCAATTTCCACCGGTTTTGGAAGCCCCTTTACTTACTTTGTAGTTCCAAGTTTCATCTGGAATTTGTGTTTCTGTTTCATGTTCCCCTTGTAAGATTTGTATGATTGCCAAGAAAAGAAGAGGGAAATTCCAACTTTCACCATCATTTGCAAACCACGCATGCCCAAATGTTTGGTGAATTTTAACAAAAGCATAAAGTTAAAGAGAATTGTTTTTTTTTTTTAATCTACAGTAGTTTCTAATTGCAATAAAATGGACTTCTGTGAGAGGAAAGCGTTCCATTTTAAAACAAACTAACAAAATACCTTTCAAAGTTAGAGCGGAGAAGAGCTACAGGAGGAACATCTCTGGTGGGGGGCACATTCCCACGGCGTCTCCTTACGAGTCTCTCTGTGATATTTCCCCCTTCCCCTTCCCCTCCCTGCAGGGCCTGGAGAGCTCACCGTGCACCTTTAAAACTCTGCTCCCAGCTGTCCCTCCCCCTTTTCAAATTGGAAGATTAAAAACAGTATAAAAGAGGTCTAGGGGAGGAAAGGTTGTCTCATCAGCTGAGACTGATATCCCCTGAAGGGTGAATCCCCAAGGAGGTGTCCTGAGAAAGGGGACAGTGAGTGAGAAAGGCAGAAAAGAGGAGGTTTCAGAGCAGGGACTCTGTGCTGCACCGTGAGTCAGTGTGTGACGTAACTTATTCAGCCGGTTGTCAGCACAGACCAGCTACAGAATGCTTGGCTGATGGGTTCAAGCACTCAAGATGTGTTGTGATCCATGACCCTGAAAATTTTCCAAAAACGTTTTAAGAATTCAGACCAGAGTAGACTGATGAAACTGATATATCATTCCTCAAAGGGGACTGGCCTGTGTTTTCAGTGGAAAATGAAGAATCTGAAAGCCGGTCAAGCTAGAATGAAATCTCCTCACTCTGGGAAGATATGTGGTCCTCTGCAACCCCACATCCCAGTAGCTCCACAATTGATTCTTTTTGTTTTTAACCAGATTTTGTTGTGTCTATTTTTAAAGTTGCGGGATCCAGCAACATATCAATCCATCCATCAATCAATAACATTAATTCGAAAGTCACCAGATCAAGATTCTATGTCATTGTTCCCCTTAGCATAATGTATACAAGAATTTTTCCATATAACTTTTATTTTGAAAATTAAAGGACCCCTAAATAAATAAAATATACAAAGAAAGTACAAAAAGCACAAAACACTATGGTTTTCAGAGTGCAAATTTCTAATCCTGCAGTAGTTGATATCTCACATACACACTCATATGTGCGGTAAGCTTGATGAACTGCCCCCCAACACACACACAGATACACAGATCAATAGACTTTATGCAGCCAACTTGGTCCACTTTTATGTTCCTTGTTTCTAAATTCCTCTCCTCCATATAACCCGGGATGGCGACCCAGTCTGAGCTCTTCATTTGTTCCCTTCCTCAGCCCTGCATTTGCCTCTCCGATCAGTGACTGCAGGCACTGACCACTGATTCCAGCTCCCTCATCAGATATGAATCACAGTTTATCTTTAGATAAGGACCATCTCAGATCTGCAAGAAGTGCCAGAAATCACTGAGTGGTGTCCACGTGGCTCAAATTTGCCTTGCAAATCTTAGAAGTAGCTTAAACACATTCTGTTCCTTCTGGAGAATGTCAATCCTGAAATTTTAGTAATCTTGTGAACCTTTTCCACTCCCTTCGTTCCCATCTTTTCTTCTGAACTTTACCAGATATCTTGCAATTCCAGCAGAAACAATGGGTAGCAAATGAATAAATGGTTCTTCCCCATGTGTTGTAAGGAAATAATCAAGACATAGAGGCTTCTCCCTTCCGCTACTCTGCACCCTACCACTGGCAGAGCCAAGATATTTTTTCTTCCCTGCTGCACAGTTCCAAGAGCAAAATGCCATGTAAGATGAATGCTGGAAAAGCCCCAAGTATGATATTTATTATGGGCTGCACCATTGGGTCTGCGTTTGCATCTACAATGATACATCTTAAAAATACAGCAGAAACTACAACAAAAATGTGACTAAAAGTGTATATAAACATTTTTTCTCTTAGCATTTATTAAATTCATACTATATCAAATACATACTGTACACTAGATGAGAGATTCAAGTAGGAATAAGAAAAATCACCTGCATTCAAAAAACCAGGTAAATAAATACAGAGATAATTAAAATAAATATAATAAGAATTTGTAGGACTATGGAGGACAGAATAGTTAATTTTGGTATGTTGGAGTAAGAATGACAAGCATTGTTCAGTATTTGAACTGTACCTTGGAAGTACATGAAATTGCATGAAATTTCATACATATTTTTTAAAATGAAGTCTTGTGTTTATTTTCTTAAACTCCATATATTTATATAATTTTTTTAAGTAGAAAAAACTTTAAGGCCGGGTGCGGTGGCTCACGCCTGTAATCCTAGCACTCTGGGAGGCCAAGGCAGGAGAATCGCTCAAGGTCAGGAGTTCAAGACCAGCCTGAACAAGAGTGAGACCCCATCTCTACTAAGAAATAGAAATAAATTAACTGGACAACTAAAAATGTATAGAAAAAATTAGCCGGGCATGGTGGTACATGCCTATAGTCCCAGCTACTCGGGAGGCTGAGGCAAAAGGATCGCTTGAGCCCAGGAGTTTGAGGTTGCTGTGAGCTAGGCTGACGCCATGGCACTCTAGCCCAGGCCAGAAAGTGAGACTCTGTCTCAAAAAAAAAAAAAAAAAAAAACAACAAAATAAACAAAAAAACTTTAAGACTGAAGTACTCCTAAGAATTGATTGAAAAGAAGATTTTAAGGTTGGAAGTGAACTCAAGTAAACAGCCAAGGCATCAGGACTCACATTCATTATACTAAAGAGGTTTGTCTACTGCCCTTCACATCACGATAAGAAATATTGACCAGAGGGATCTATTGTATAGGACATTGGCCAAGGAGTTAGGTGACAGCCTATTTTCAGCTCTACAACAAATGAGCTCACTGACCTTGAGTAAATCTCTCGACTTTCTTTTGTTTTCAGAATCTCTGTTTCATTGACATTTGGTTTATCTTCTTTATGGGTAGCCCTTGTCGTGGGCATATCTTTGAAGCACTCTCATTTCCAAATCAAAATGAAAAATACACATTCAAATGTTTTTTCCCAGATTTGCATACCAAGTTCGAGTTCTCTAAGTTCAAGTCTGTGGGATGAAAATAGCTCCACTAAAGGATAACCATTGTTATCAGAATAGATTCCAAAATCCCGAATGGAACCCTGTGGAAAGATTAATTTCTAAGTGATGAATCTGTATATTCCTTTTTTTAATAATAACAGTCTTTAAAGTGAACAAAACCTGAGAGAAAAGGAAAAAGAATGGCTAGGAATTAATAGGTCGTGAATAGAGCAACAAAGATAGGTATGCATGAAAAACAAATGAAATACACAGGGCCAGCTCTAGTTTACGTAGGAGCCAAATGCAGCAGAAGAAAATCTCAAGCTGTGATGCAGGCCCAGTGACAGCCTTGTCTGACCACACAGGTGCCCTGGGCCTACAATGACCCACCAGAGTTGTCCCATGTTGAAACAAAACATCCTTAAGATCTAAATATCCTTAGAGTGCAAAGGGAAGTTACCCCAGGCTATATTGGCTTGGTGCAAATATTTTTATGGCAAATACTTTTTTGGTGTTTTCCTTACTGTGCACTTGTATATGATCACTCTAATGCTTTCTGCATTTAGCCAATCCATCCTCACCCCTAGGTTTAGCTACAGTTACAGTAATATGTTAACATTCAGAGTACTAAACCTAGTGTTTCATGAGTCTGGAGAACAGTCTGGGCTGATAAAATTAACTTTTCTGTACTTACATTCAGAACACTACTGCAGGACTGTGTCCAAGAGGCCACCCTATGGCCCTTGCTTGATTCATACTGGAGCCTTCATGTAGGCTGTAACCTGTGAGACAGATGATACTCTAGAGCTCTTTCTTTAGCCATGACTATATTTAGGATCTATGGCCATATATCCACATGTGCACAGCTCCAGATCTGGATCTGTAGCTGTCTGTCTGCCTAGCTATCTACCTCTCATCTTTCCTTAAACACTCATGTTAAAAGTGACGGCAAAACTTAGTGGCAGATTCAAGACTGCAAATTATCTTGGAGCATGGCTTGTTTCTTTAGAAGGGACCCACAATCAGCTGGAGTCATATAATTGTGGACAGAATATTCACTTAGCACTATTGGGGAAGCTAAGATGAAGGTGAAGTATTCCACATGCATATGTCTCAGACTGTATCATTAAGCATCTTGTATGTCATGTAAAGACCTCTGAGAGAGAGAATAACCATAGTTGAGGGAGATGTGATTTTTAAGCTCCAACTAGTCTGCAGGAGGTAAGAAAGCAGATGGGAGGAAAACAGTGTAAGTGAAGAAGCTGAGCACTGGGGAATGGAAGGACAGCCAGCAGAGGTGACATGTGGTCACAATGACAGATATAGAGAATTCCCAGAACACTGAGGTCTTACTGTCTTGCACGTGGGCACTTTCCAGGGACTAGACATATGGTTTTGCTCATTTACTTCGTACTCCTCTTACTACACTGTGGTTTGATCTGACAGGTTGGAGAGATGAGTGTGAAAGCAGCACAAGAATATTTGCCTGGAATATTGGTTATATATTGCATGACTTGCTATATTTTAAGGAACAGTAAATGTATTGAATAGAGTTATTGCCTCTATTTTTAAAAACAATGCAATCATTATTATGTGGATAAAGGGATTCTATGTGCTGCCAAGATGCTGAGGCTGTTATTGAATACTGCTTAAAATAAATACTGACAAGTAAGCATTAGTGTGAGAAAGCACCAGAACATTACCCTACAGAAAATAAATAATAATAACTACTGTTATCCCACATTTTACAGGTGAGGAAATAAGGCTTAGAGGGGTTACATAGCTTGCCCTAGGTCTTACTTCTCATAAGAGACAAGTTTTGTTCTCTTGATTTAGGCTTCTAACCAGTATGCTCAGAATCTATTCAATAAACTTAGCACAAAGGAAACATGTTCCCAAAGCTACTGCCAAAGAAATGCAGGGGTCCTCTAAGAAAAGAATCTTGTCTTCAGCATCCTTCCCCTTCCCTACTTGCATAGGTCCAGCAGATAACTACAGAACAAAGGAATAGAATCAATTAGAAAGTTCCCTATAAAACTGCCATTTATCTCCTATCCTACTATTTATAGTTAATGTTAAGAGAATCATTAATTAAAAACAATACTTTACATCTATGTGGTCATTTGCAATTTATAAAATGTTTTTATAGACATTATCTCTTCTTTCATTTGATTATGTTTTAATTCTACAGAATTTATCAGTTCAACTCCATGTTCATGATTCCAAATATTGGGTAAAACATTTAGGATGGGAAGAAGTGTGAAAATTAGTCATTCAGTCATGCCTGGATGCTTTGCATCCTGAAGACACAACATCCATATGATTGATTGATGTTTCTCATTCTAGCAGGATGTTTTGTTAGAAACCTAAATCTAACCTTTAAAAAAAAAGAAAAAAAAACTAGAAAATATATTCAATTTTTCTCATCTGGCAGGTTTCCCGGATATTTCAAATATATTTTATTTAGCAGCATCAAAAGTCAAAGTAGTCGGCTGTGCAGTGCTATACCATTCAATCACTTCCTTTTTTCATATATTTCTACCTGACTTTTGAAAAATTCATTTATTCATCTTCCCAGATTCATACCAATAAACACACACACACACACACACACACGCACAACTAGCATTCAAATATATAAAATAAAGTTTGGGTTGGTGGCAGTTCATATGATTTATTGACAAATACTCATATAGAAATTATGAGTTCTGAATTAGTAAAGATAAGGTCTCTAATTGACATCCTATTTGATTAATCAGAACATAATGCATTTTATCTCTATGCCATGAAGCATATAGGGTACACACAAGGCAAATCATGGACACAGTATTCCTAAGAGTGGATACTGGGGAGGGGAGACTTTCTGAAATCAATCCTGCCAAAATGGAAGAGAGATTTGATTCAGGCAGCAAGACCCCATTCTAGAAGTCTTTTTGATAATTCATATTATCTGAAGGCATGGATATGTGAAAGAATAAGTCTGGTTATCTATTCTAGCAAAGCTGAGTATGAAAAGTCCTGATCTGGGAAGCAGAAAGCCAAATTTCTATTCTCATTTTTTTTCTACAGATACCGCATCATCACGATTAGTTAAACTGTACCCTCAAGTTATATTACAATCTCGAAGATCAAGACTTTCGATTGTCTGTAAGGAAATTACATTTTGAATGGAAAAATGGAAGAGTATACAACAGAAAGCAAAAATTATATACCATGCAGCGATCTTACAAATAACCCACAGAGCAAATAATTGGTCTGCAGAGAAGCTTTGAAGGATGTCAAATATTTAAAAAAAATTTAATGTCAGGAACCCTTTTACTGACAAAGATTACAAAGCAAACACTAGCATTATGCCAACAATTTTGAAAAAAAATTATAAGACTGAATTGACATAGTATCATTGCCAAGAGTAGAGAGTTCCTAATTTTAAAGAGTTTACCTGTGTATCTAAGTTTACTAATTATTTCACTAGGCAATTAGAGAAACTAGCAGTTAAAGGAGATTATAAAATCAATGTGAAAGATAGTAAAATAGAAAACGTAAGGAAAAAATGAAATTTTTTATTTGTACTATTATTCATAAAGAACATATTTGCTATTATCAGAACATTAAATATATTTTTTCTTTTGCTTATTGCAAAAGTTTAGTTTTAAAAAATCTGCCACTTTGTTTAATTTCTTATATATTTTCACACGTTAGTGTTAAATAAAACCTCTCTAATTGTTTATAGCCCTTGCCATTTCAATCTCATTAACTCTGTGTTATAGCATCAACAGCTTTTATATTATCAAATATATACAGTCATCCCTCAGCATCTGTGGGAGACTCCAGGCTCTCCCTCGGATACCAAAATTCACAGATGCTCAAGTCTCTCATATAAATATATATTTGTACATATGCATAGTATTTGCATATACCCTGTACACATCCTCTCATATATTTTATACTTTAAATCATTTCTAGATTACTTATAATACCTAATATGATATAAATACTACGTAAATAGTTGTTGTACTACATTGTTTGGGGAATAATGACAAGAAAAAAAAGTCTTGTACATGTTCAATACAGAGGCAATTTTTAAAAAATATTTTCAGTCTGCAGTCAGTTAAATCCATGGATGTAGAACTCATGCCTGGTTGGTAGGAGTGTTGTGTAATCAAGTTAATGTACTCAAGGCATCTAAAAGATTTAGTGCCACACACAGAGTTGGTGCCCAATAAACAGTAGATTGTGGCAGTAAAAGTGGAAACAGACTGTTTCCCCAAATTTACTTAGTTCCTTCATTCTAACTCCCCAAATTTATGTATAAAAGAAACGATTCTTTACCAGTCTCCTATTGGCCTAGTCTTTCTTTTCTTTTAAACGAGCAATATCATATAGGGGCTCCACACATGCTTGGGCAGTGAACGAATGGATAAATGAACTACTCTAGCTCATACATTGACCTGAGAGTTCTCAGCAACCCGTTTCTCAAGTTCTTTGTTTCTAGCTTTCTGTATTGCTTTACCCACCATCGTATTTGGCTGTTTTTCACCCATTTGGATAAAGAATAAGCATATATTCTTACATGGGTCACCCATTACTAAATTACTTATGCACATTCCATGTGTGTGCAAGAAAGTGTAAGGTCTTTTTTAGGCCTTAAGTATTTTTAAAATAGCTATTATTATCCTCAACGATTCCTTGATTATGTTAAGAATCTTTTAGCAGTGAGATAGTATATGTAAAATATCCAGGAGAGCATGACACAGAGTAGAAACTCAGGTGACATCAGTTAGGTCCCCTCTCATGCTCTCTCCTCTGCTCTGCAGAAGTAATTATCACTCAGTACTACCCTTTGTTGGTTTATACCTTCTCAGCTAGAGCATGCGTTCCTCCAGGGCAGGGACTTTGCATTTAAAGAACCCAGCTCAGAATCTAGCTCATAATAGGCTTTTAATACAAAGCTGTTAAATGAACATTTTAATTATTATTTCTTTATGAAACTTACTGACAAAAAAAGTCTTACAATAAGTAGAAAATTCACTCCTCATAAGATTTTTAAAAATCTAAGAGTTTAAACACTTGGCCGTTTAAATTAAATGCTGAATCCAACTCATATAAAGAGGCGAAACAAGACATTAATTCTCAGTCTGAAATGTTTCACCTAATCAAAGTAAAGGAGTGATCATCTGGCAGTGCCCAACCTGAAGAAAAGCTCATGTATTGTTATTGTAGTCAAGTTGAAAGCCCTAGGACTACAGACTCTGTACTCCCTCCCTAGAGGTCATTGCCCACTAAAGTGAGCATCCCGACTGAACTGTTTCTGGGGCTGTCAAAGAGTGAAACTGGGGGAGTCAGCAGTTTCCAAGTGAACTAGTCAAGAGGGAGACTCCCCAGCGAGCTGAAATAAGCCAGGCAGAGTTAGGAAACCTATCCCCTTGGCAAGGAAGCAAAGCCTCTACCTTCTCACCCAGCTCCGTGGTTCTCAACCAAATAGAATCCCTGTATAGGAAATCAAACTTTGACCCAAACGCATCAAATTTCCCAGTAACCCTAGAGCTGATTATTACCTGGCAATGGTGCTCACGCCAAACAATTAACTAACAGACTATTTTGGAGATCCCTCCCTACTCACAATGCCAAATAACATATTAAAATGTATTTAAATAAATCTTGTTCTAGAATGAATTTAAGTACTGTACAAAGAGGCTATTTCTGTGATGACTGGCAGATGGATAATTGTAACAATGCTTTATAGATTTGTTTCCTTGCCTACAACAAATTTTGTTCCATGACAATTCCTGATGAACCAAAATAGTAACCACTTCCTGACTATGTCAGAATTGCTCTCTGTAATGAAGACAATGTTTTCTTTCCTTCTCCTGATTGTATTTATTGCAAATGCAATATTGTCACAACAGGAAAAAAAAAACACTACACAATTTCCCTTTGTGTTAAGTCTGTATCAGGGCTCTCAAAAGATCATGATGTGCATTTTGTGGATGACCTAACGAACCAGTTGTTGGAGAGTAGAGAAGTGATTAATCATTTCCATGGAAGAAGGAGCGAAATTAAGATATCGCTCCAAGAAGGGCTGTGAAGAAACATTTCCCACTCCCACTTTGTAAAGTTGCATTAAAATCTTCATTTACTGACAGGCAAGAAATTATTAAATATAAAACTAAGCTCTGTAAATGATCACGAAGCAAGGCAGTAACATAGCATTTGGGAACATTCATGCCCCAAAAAGACAGTGTATCCTTGAAACAAATATTAATTGGGTATCTGCTGTGTGCTAAGCATTTTGGTCCCTGTGAACATGTAACCTAGTATGAAATAAACAAACACACAATGACAATGAACTACGTTGTTCTCAATAAAAGAGGTACATAGAAGAGGCAATGGAATCACAGAGAAATTAACACTTAAGGTTGCCCAAAGTAATCAGAAAAGATGTCACTAGATTTTTTGATTCAGTGCTTTTTTTTTTTTCTGACACGCTGACAAACAGTTTAGGCTGACATCAACTCATATTTTTATATACCTTGCCAGCACCAAAACCATCTCCCCATACCCACCCCTTTACCCTTCCGACACCAAACACCTGGCCTAGTTCTGTGCTAGGCATTAGGGCAAATTCTCCCCCTGCCCTTTCTTTTCCTGGGGTCACCAGTGCTCACCGTTGGAGTGACCAGATACCTACCTCTCTGATGAGCTTTGAGGCCTAAAGCACAGGGCCAAGGAGGTCACTAAAAGGCCAGAGGCCATCAATACGTCTTCGCAATTCATTTGTGGCCTAACCCAGACCTGAGATATTTGAGATCAAGCTATTTTATTCCTTCTTTCAAGGGGTATTTATTGAGCTCCACCAGTGCTGGGCTCTCTTCTAGAAGCTGAGGCTAAAGTAGTAAAACTAACAGGGAAAGTCCTTGCCTTCATAGGAAGTTGAGGTGGATAGAGGTGAATTTATTGGCTGAAGGTCAAACTGACAGTCACTGGCAGAATCAGTGACTTAGGCCCCCAGGTTTCCTAACTTCCAGGACTCATGGGGGTATTTTTCCACTGTTAACAGTTTCACTACTTACACGCTGACCTTGGATGCTCAGGATCGTGAAAGTGTGTGCGTTGAGGGGGTAGGAGGGTGCACAAGCACCCGTGGTGTGTCCCCAGCTTAGCAGATTCTGCTAATATATTCACTTCATTTAGCCCATTGCTTATCATAACTCTATGCATGGCATAGTCAATGTCCTCAATAATATTATTTAGGTAAATTTTAGATAGCACCTTTAAATGTAGTAAGTCCTTAAGAAATATCTGTAGAATGAAGGAATGAACACATAAAATGGAGAATGCCTGGTGAACAATTTACTAGCACTATACTAATTGTGTAGCGTCATGCTATAAGAGTCCCAGAATGAGGATGATACGAGAGAGTCAAGCCTCTAATTTGAAAATGTTCTATTTCCAAAACAGGCTCCCTTCTAGTTTCTTCACCAATTATTGAATTGGCTTGGCATAAATTGATATTGTTCCCAAACCCATTTTCAAATTTAGCTAGGATTTCTGAAAGGCTGCCAATGGTCATTGTACACAGCAAGTGCGCTCTCACCCCAAATGCCTGAACTGCTACACAGGAGGGGACGCAATCACTTCAGCTGTTTAGCAATCAGTGTGAATTACTCTCTGCCATCAGTGCTGATTGGAAAAGTGGCCGAAATGGCCAGGACACATGCACACATATGCTCAGCCCAAGTCTGCATGTATTTTCCCTCTCAACCTGCTCTCAAAGCTTCCTTGTTATTAATAATTAGCATTTATTATAACCTGAGAGATTTCATAAGAGAATAAGAATTTATTCCATTAGCTAAAATGAGCTCAATGTTTTGAATTTCTAATATACTCTCTACGGCATTTTTCCTCTCCTTGCCGTGGTTCTGGGGCTAAATTATTTCTGTGTTGTCTTATTTCTCTGGGGCCTCCTTTCCTGGTAAGGAGGCAAGCTTTAACTCTGACGCCCACAGTGCATATTCAAGCCACAGTGAAAATTGCATCTAGTTTATTCTCTGAAATGTAGAAAGCAATATTGGGGAAGAAGCTAGAAATCAAAAGGTAATAAGGTTTGAAGAACAGTTCTGCCACGGCTGTCAGAATGCTGATACAAGACAGCCTCTCTTCATTTTAATCAGCCATTTCAAACTTGGAAGAAGGAAAAAAGACAAGGGGCTGGTCCTCTGCTTTGCCTCCCTAGTGACTGAAAGGAAACTCTACCAAAGAGACAGATTGAGAATTCGGTGTTAAGGGTGAAGGTACCTGTGTCATTTGTGCTAACTCTCACACTTAGGTCTGAATGATCAGCATCCTCTTGAAGATCTAAGCCCAGTCCTCCAGCATCCCACACCCTCCCAGGGACTCCCCTAATGACCCAACGGCCTCCCTGGAAGCAGGAGAAGGATGGACAGTATTTGGAGCAGGGTGTTTTATACTTTGGCATTTTTGGCAAAGCAGCATTGCACCGAAGAATCTTTATGAATCTGAGGAAGGTCTATTTGTGCAGCAATCACTAGTCAATTTTAATTTCATATTATTTAATTTTGTTTCTATATATACTTTATATGTTTTGAATTATATATTTATTTTATTTACTTTATAGTTATTAATAAACATAATGTATATTTATTAATATATTTTATGTTAAAACTAAGAAATACTTTAAGAAGGATGGGTGATCTGTTTCCAGGGGCAGAAACAGAGACATGTTCCAAGCGCAAATAGCTTATCTGCAAGGCGCTCCTAGGAAGCACTGGCAAAGGAGTGGGGAAGAAAACTAGGATGGGGAGGAAGCCAGCATGAATGAGTTAACGAGCAGGTACTATAGGCAGTTAGGGCTCCGTCTCCTGGGAAGCCTCTGAGCCACTTTGGTAAACATGGCTCAGAGTTCTCCCATTCAAGGAGTGACAAAGCTAGGGTATTTATCCACCAATGTCTATTCCAGCATTTCGTGACAGCCACTGCCAGGGGTATTAATAGCACCAAGGAACTTTGGGCCTGAATTTCATACAGAAATTCCTGTACACTGCTGTAGCCAGAGTAGCAAAAAGCAGACAGTTAGAGGCGCCAGGAGTAAGAAGCTGTGCGTGTGCAGTGAGTGCTGGAAAGAGCTGGGCAGAGCATCTGGAGCATCTCCACACTGGGCTGGACCCAACTCCTGTGTAGGGGGAATCATTGCAGAAGGTCACTAACCAGACAGTGCAGGAAATGAAGGATGGGAATTTTGTCAAAGGATTCTGGGAAACAGGAAATTGCTATTCCTTTTGTCCTCTATTTTTCACAGAGATTTTAAAAAAGTGTTTTCCAAAAAGAAAGATAAATCTTTGTGCAGTGCATATAAATAAGAGGAATGCAGAAGCATTCTCCCCACATGTTCTGCAGACAACCTCCTGTCCTGCTGCTCTGTCCTGCCGTTCTGGTCCTAGCTCCTAACAATAGTAATTTATTGTTTTCTATCCTTGTACTTTTCAAAGTGTTTTCACTCATTAACTCACTTGACCTTGAGAGGGCAGACTGGTCATTCTTATCTACATTTTCACAAGAGGAAGTTAAAAGCACATAGATATTAAATGAATTGCTCAATAAAGCCAAGGTTAGAACCTCAGTCTCAATAAATACGTGTTGAGCAACTATATTCCAGAAACTGTGCTCAGTTTGGGGGACATGCATATTAATAAGACATGGCCTTCACTGTTGAAGAAGTCACAGACTACTAAGGGAAACATATATATAACATGCTGTGGAAGAGAGAGGAGTTAGAAGGTCAATCTTCCTGGGGGAGTGAGGTGTGTTTTCTCAGTCAAGATGGGGTAGATTGTGGTATGGGAGCAAACAACTCCAAACTCTTATGGTCTTAACACATAGAGATTTATTTCTCGCTTAGGCAAATTCTACTGTGGTATAGGCTGGTTACTCACCTGGGCAACTCTTCCCTACATGGTGACACAGCAGTTCATGGTCGAAGGGAGATTTGCCATCCAGTGGCTCAGTCATCTTGAACACCTGGCCTCAGGCACAAGCTCTTAAATGTTTCCATATGGAAGTAACAAATGAACTTCTCACACTGCACTGGCCAGAGCAAGTCACATGTCCAGCCTAAGTTCAAGGGGGTAAGGAATTACAGTGTCGTATATACCTGGAAAGAGAAAAGAATAAAAAATATCGGTGAGCAACATAATAAGCTTACAAAAGGAAGGGATATTTAAAGTAAGCCTAGGATAATAAATGGGGGAAAATGTTCATGGCAGACAAAGGAACTTGTGGAAGAGATATGACATGACCTGACATGTTCAGAGATTTCAAAGTTCAGGAACTTTGAGAAACCCAGAGTGTACAGAGGGAACTGGTAGCAAGCAATGCTAGTGAGGTTAACCAAAGCCAAATGATTAAGAACTAAATGATTTTGGAATTTATCATCACGGAATCACCAGCAGTTGGTAAGCATTCAAGACACATGACCAGCTGCTATTTTTTAGATAGGCATCCCATGTTGATGGAGAATCTCTACATTGTGGCACCTCTCAGATAACACAAATTTCTAAGTCTATTTGAAAGCAACAGGAAAAACTAGAAGAGTGAGTGTTTGGGAGTGGGAGCTAGCCGCAAGTGTCATGATAGATGCATAGCTTTGAGCACGTTGGCATCAAAGAATATAAGTATAAATGAACATGTCGTAGAGCCCCAAATTCAGGCTCCTGTACCTGATGTGCAGATAAAGCCAAACATTGTAACACTAGTGCTTGGAGACAGAGAAAGGTTTACTCAATTTGGCCAAAGCAAGAAGACAGGAGAGAAAATTTCCTGGATCTATCTTGTCATAGACATGAGGTGAGGAGGTTTTATGTGGTGGGTAAGGGAGAGGGTCTCAGAAGATCAAGTGTGAATTCCATGCTTCTTCAGATAACATCTTGACCAACCAGACTTCTGAGTATTAACAGCTAATTTCTTCAAAGGCATTCAGTCCTTCTGCAAAACAAATTCATAAAATTTTCTTGAGATCCTGGAGTTGTCTCCTACTGTTGAACAAAAAAAGAAAAAAAAAATACATCAGCAGTTAATGATTACTGTGAAAACAAAAGGTATTGGGCAGGAAGTAAGCAGTTAACATGTGTAAACCAAGGACCTAGTTCAATTTTACATTATTTCAGTCATTAAAAACACTGGGGTACTAAAATCTGAAGGGGTCTGGCTACAAACATAAGCAGACCCCTCCCTTCATTTGTCATTGGAATGGCAGAAACATAAGTGTTCTCTCTCCCATGTGTTGTGGTTCATGGTTTTTCCCTGTAGGTCTATGGTCTTTTCTTTTCCATGCCATGAGTCAAAGAATGAGGTTGTAGGTATTTTTACCATTGTCAGACTTAAATAGAAGATACCAAACTTTTCATGTAAAAGATAGTGGCAAACATGGATGTGAGCCCTGGAAATCAAAGGCTACATTTTAAGTGGCAGCCAAAATAACTCTATTTGGAACTTTTGCCATCATAGGAATGATTCAAAAATGACCTGGTGTCAACTCAATTCTATAATATGTACTTTGTTCGAGCATCCTAGAGGAAGATGTACATTCTAGTGTGACTAAACTCATGATTCAGTGGGTTTATTGAGTACCAACACAGGAATAAGAGCAGTGGGCACATAGTATGTCCTCTATAAATAGAAGTGACTTGAACCAAATTACCTATTTTTATTTCTTTCTTCGCTATACTGTAAATTCCTCAAAGACAATGACCAAAGACAAAGATCAAAGACAAGGACTATTTTTTATGGATCTCCATGTCCCTAGAGCATAGCTCAATGCCTGGTACATCAGATGCTCCATAAGTGTTGACTGAACAGAATTGAATTGACCAAAAAACCACTCAGAAGCACTAATTGGTGCTACACCCACCTATAAGAATGAACATACTGCCATCACATGAATAGATTGCTCTATCTTATCCAATCAAGCCAAGTCAAACCAGATCATTTGTTTGAAATATGTATCTAAAATAGTGAGTGAGACAAGCTTCCAACTTGTCCTATAAACACAGTCTTTGAGAACAAGTATTCACAGTCAAAGAGGGGGAAAAAAATCAGTCTGCCCTGATGTTCTTGGGCTAGTTAAATACATTACTCTAATTCAGCTGCAAGCAGCACTCAGCTCACTTTTAGAAATGGCATAGAAAACAGTTCGCCTGCTGATTCTGGCCAGCAATTCTGCTGAGGACAAAGAACCTAGAGTATCGTTTTCAAGGGATAGCCTGACCCTCTTCAGGATTTCTAATTAACCCCAAACAAAACCCCACAGAAATACCTTTGTGAGATTGCCTTCTACCCAAATACTCAATCAGGTAACTGTGCTAGATTTAATTTTATCACCCTATGACATATGAATGGGCAGAAACAGAATTCTATGAATCTAGGGAATAAATCCTTGGTGGCTCATTTTGTTGTTCTTCAGAGTTTTGAGAGAATAGAACCAGCGTTTCTAACATTCTTTACTTCTATGCTCGTTATATATCGAAATCCTTAAAACATTTGTCCCCATATATCTATCAAGCCCTGATGATGTCATTAAATTTTATTTTTGTCTATTTTTTCCTACTTCCACCACCACCACCACCACACCACTTCAATCCATTCTTCACCTTTCACCTAGAATGTTTTCAAATTAAAATCGGGCTATGTCATTCCTCTGCTTAAAACCTTCCCCTGGTTTTCCAAAGCCGTGGAAATGAGCCACAGACTCTCCCTGCTCTCACTCCTGCCTGACTCCACACTACCCACCCTCCAGCTCCAGCACCCCTGCTGCTCCCTCCACTGCCCGGCCCATTTCCCTCTGTTGTCTCCTCTGCCCATAACGCTTCCCCCCACACCCACTTTCTCCTTCTGCCCACTTAACTCCTACTCTTCCTTCTGATTTCATCTCAAACTCTACTTCCCTAGAAATCTCTTTCCTACTCACAGCCCCCATCCCTGAGACAAATTCACATCCTTCTGTTAAATGATGTCTTGGCACCCTGCACGGTTTCGTTACAACCCTCAGAATTCTATTTTTGTGATTCTGCGTAAGTAACAGGAGGGCATGGTCTGGGTCCATTTTGCCCACCATTGTATCCCCTGCACCAGGCGTGAGGCCTGACCTTCAACATATGCTGGTATCATGCTGAAGCAATGAAGAGTGTCTCTCGTTGCTCAGGAGTGTGTGTAAATTTCCCAAACCATATCCTACTCTTTCATATTTCTATCCTTTACACAGGCTGTTTCTTCTCCCCGGATTCCCTTCTCCTGTTTGTCTACCTTGGAAGCTTATTTCATCTTTGCCTGAAACTGCCCTCACTGGGCTAACGAGAATTCCAGGCCAGACTTTAGGCAGAAATGTAGTTAGGCGTTATCCAGGGTGCACTGCTGCACTTCCACCCACTTCCCTCCAGCTGCCGACTAGCCAAGGGTCATGTAGAATGCTGGCCACCTGCTCCACAAGTGTTCTTACAGATAGAATCTGTGACGTTAGA
This sequence comes from Lemur catta, assembly GCF_020740605.2. NCBI lineage: Eukaryota > Metazoa > Chordata > Mammalia > Primates > Lemuridae > Lemur > Lemur catta. Next base: position 129,709,092 of record NC_059129.1, on the reverse strand, counting down.
ATCATAAGATCTTTCTGATCAAGAATTACTTAAGGGGGTTTTCAGATTCTGAATTTCAGTGGAATGGCTGACACCAACTGCCGAAGACCCCCACCAAGGAACTGACTCAGCACAAGAATGCAGTTTCTTCATCTCCCTGTCCCATGACTTCACCCCTCAATTCTTGACCCATTAGTGATCCCCACACTTCAGCCACCATCCAGACCCCTAACAACCCTATCCCCAACCCTCTTGTTTTTGTGGATTTGAGGTTTTCTCCCCTCTCTTCATTTCGTTGCCCTACAACTGTTAAACTCTTTCTGTGTTGCATCCCCAGTGTCTCAGTATGTTGACCACTGTGCATTAGGCAGTGAGTCAATGTGCTCAACGAACCTATTTCGGTTACATGCATTGTGGAAATCTCATTGCTCCTTCAGCAGTGCTCCCATTGCATGCTGTCTTTACTCCCATCCAAGTCATTTTCTTGCTGTTTTGTTCATACCTCTCCTTCCCATATTTGACTGTATGCTGTGTGAGGGAAAACCTGTGCTTTTCATCTTTGTATCCACAGTCCTAGCACAATTCTTAGTATATGGTAAATGTTTCGTAAGATATCTGCAGGTCGAAGTTTGGGAGTGCAGTCTGAAGGCCTATTTTTTCCATATTTGTTGTTATGACTCACACAGTGGGGGCATTTTGTGGCTCTTACAGGATTATAAAATGGTCCCAGTTGCCATGTGCATATCTCTGTGACTCCAGAGCCACATCCCCACGTGCTTTTTACTTTATAAGGAATCAGGAATTACATATTCTAGTGCTCTGTCACTAAGTAATTTGTAGCATTTGACCAGCTGTGAAACTTCTATTTAATCTCCAAGATTTTCCCCAACTCAGAAGTTATTTGATGAGGTGGCTTGTGCTTCTGTTATCATAAAATATCTGACTCAGATCAGTTTTTTCCCTGAGAACATCTATAAAAACTGAATAAAATATTTTTAAAATAGCGGTTTTAAAAAATGGGAGAGCAACTAAGGCAGCCAAGACGTGAGGATGAAGGTTCCTGGAAAGAAGGGAAGCAAATTGAGTTGCCTGATTTGCTCCATCATTTTTTCTTTCTAGGTATTTGCTGATTTATATATAGTGCAACAGTCAGAGGCTGAACAGAAACTGGTAGTTTCCGCTTTTGGCAGTGAGAAGCTTAGAAGAACAAAAGCATTCAGGACTTGAAATTCCAAGAAAAGAAAAAGTAACCTCAAAGAAGTGAGCCTGACATTCTGCACCAGAGTTTTTCAGAAGGTATTTGCTGATTTTTGAGCTACAAGTGGCAATAATAGAAATTAGATAATATTTTAACTGAATGATAATGAAAAATATGGCATAACATAGTTCATGTGATGCAGCTAACACTATATTTAGAGGAAAATTTATAATCTTTAAATGCATATTTTAGAAAATAAAAACATCTGAAAATTATGTAAATATCTATCTCAAGCAATTAGGAAAAGAATAAGAAATAAAATATGAAGAAAATACTAAAAGATAATAAGAATAGAAAAAATTGAAATAGAAATCAATATATAATAGAAAATAAATTAATGAAAGCTAAAGTTGGTCCTTGAAAAGGATAATATTATAAAATGGGTAAACCCTAGTAGGATAGACTAAAAAAAAAGATAGACTATAATTTGTAGGAACAAATTATAAATAATGGTAATAAAAGTGGCATATAATTATAGATTTTATGGACATTAAAAATATATGAGATTATATTATAAATATATGGCAACACATTTGAAAATAAATGTTATATAAAATTCTATGAAAAACACAAATATTAAAACTGACACAAGAAGAAATATATACTTATATATGTGTATGTGTAATATACACATAAAACTCTTAATTTCAAATCTTCCAATAAAACAATTTCAAACTCAGATGGCAGCAGAAGTAAATTATTAATCACATTTAAGAAAGAAATTACACCATCTTACAGAAGAACTTCTTTAAGAGTAAAAAAAAGAGAAATATTTCAAAGCTAATTTTATAAGGGCACCATAACCTTGATACAAACATTATAAGAAATAAAAATTAAAAGTCAGTCTCTCTCATGAATATAGATGCAAAATTTCTAAATGTGATATTAACAAATTGAATCCAGTGATATATGAAATATATAATTCATGTTATTCCAAGAATGCAAGTTTGCTTCAACACTTAAAAATCAATTAATTCAACTAATTAATTCATTTGAAATAAACTAGAGAAACCATACGATCATCTCAATACTTTCAGGGAAAGCATTTGATAAAAATTTAACACCGTGCATACATTTTTAAATAAAATAACTCTCAGTAGACCGGAAATGAAAGGGAACTTCCTTACTCCAATAAACTTCATCTACAAAAAAATTCTCATCAAACATCATGGCTAATGATGAAATTTTAAAAGCTTTCTACCTGAATGATCAGAGATGAGACAAAGATGCCCATCTTCATTTCTTTTAAACATTGTACTAGAGGTTCTAACCAGAGTACTAAGGCAATATAAAGAAATAAAAATATAAAGATTGAAAAGAAAGAAATTAAGTGGTCATTTGTAGAACACATGAATGCATATGTAAAAATTCAAGTATCAAAGTATTAAGTTAATATAGTAAGCAAAACCAATCTATGGTAATAGAATTCAGAATAGTGGTTACATTTGTTGGGGGTAAACTATTAGAATTAACAAGTAAAACTACTTTTAATAGATTTAATAGGAAAGGACACTGCATACAGGGTCAAAATACAAAAATCAATAATATTTCTATATTCTAGCAAAAACAAAAGCAAAATTTCTTAAATGATATCATTGACAAGAGAATCAAAAAATACCAAATAATTGGAAATAAACTTAATGGAAAAATACAGATACTTTACAGAGAAAAGTATAAAATATTAACATTATTGAAAAGTTATTAAATACCTAAATAAATGTATATGTTTATTACCAAGAAAAGCCAAGACAGCTTGGAAGTTTAAAAGTTAGAAGAATTACATAACAGATCTCAAGACTCATTATAAAGCTTCAGTACTTAAAATAGGTGGAAATTGTGCAAACATAGACAAATAAACCAATTTAAAAGAATAGAGAACCATATATGGTTATTTATTTATGAGAAAGTTGACAGAGAAGTAAAGGGGGATAGAACGGCCTTTTCAATAAATAACAAGGGGTCAAGTGGATATCCATATTGTAAAATTGGAATCTTGACCCCTACTTTTTATCACACAAAAATATTATTTCCAAGCAGTTCAACAAATGAAATCTGAAAGGTGAAACAATAAAATTTCTAGAAAGCAAACATAGAAGAATATCTTTTTTCTATTTGAGATAAGGAAAGTTTTCTTCACAAAGCACAAGAAACATTAACTATAAAGAAAAAGACTGATAAATGTTATTGAAATCAAGGTCATCTACTCATCAAAAAATATAATTAGGAGAATGAAATGGCAAGTCATAAAAAAAGGGAGAAGATATTTGCAATGTGTACACCCTAAAAAGCTTTTTTGTATGAAATATATAAGAATCCCTGTAGGTCAACAAGAAAAAATAGACAAGGGACATGTAGAAAAGGAATACTGGCACTTTCCTACAGCTGGTGGGGTGTAAATTGGTGTAATTACTTTAGAAAACTGGACATATCTATTAAAAATGAATATACATATAACCTAGGACCTGGCAATTTCACCTTTGTGTACTGTGTGTTCCAAAAGACCAAGAGATACGAGAAAGCATGTTCACAGCAGCATTAATTATAACAACCAACATGGAGCAACAACTCCATTTCCATCAACAAAGGTAGTAAAATGTGAAATATTCATATGATGGAATATTCTATGGCAATGATAATGAATAAATTACTGCTACACAATGTAAGAATCTCACAAGAAAAAGAAGTCAGACACCAAAAAGTACACACTACAAAATTCCAATTATATAAAGTTCAAAAACAGGCAAAACTGATCTATTAAATAGAGTCAAATAGTGGTTTTCTTTGGTGGAGGAGATTACTGGGATGCACAACGAGATACGCTGCTGGGTGTTAGTAATGCCTTATTTATTGATCTGAGGAGTGGGTACATAGGTGTATTTACTTAGTCAAAATTCACTGAGGTAGTGCAACTTACGATTTGTGCTTGTTTTCTATATGAATGCAAAATTTCAATTTAAAAAAATTATACTTAAAAATGGTTTGGTACTACTTTTCTATTTTATAGTACACAGAACCAAATGCAGATGTTTGGGACAGAAGGATGAGAGAAACAAATGAAATGGCTCTTCTTTAACAGAAGCCTCTGGCCCTGGCTACCTGCTAGCCCATGCATATTTCAGCTCCTGGACAGATAGCAGGCAGCAAACCAGCTAGACCAGTCTCCAGTGTAAACAGTGTATGTGACCATAGTTTGGAGTCATTAGATTTTCCTTAAAACCCTCTGTCCACTCCAATAAAGTCTACTTCCAATAACCTGCTACAGTCCCTAAAATACTTGCCAGCAGGTCAAAATAGCACTTTTAAAATGTAAGTCTGAGGTTTTCAGTAGAATTTTATAATTTTTGTCTTTGATTTGTATGAAAATCTTTGAACAGTCTGTTTTTATAAAGACTAAGTTTCTCTTTTGCAGAGACTAAGACTTAATAATTTTTTAAACTGATGTTTGTGAATATCTTGAGGTCAGGCTACATATTCTCCAAGGTTTGGATAAAACTTTTTTACCTACAAATGGACTGTCTACAGAATGCTGCTGCTAACATAAAATTAAGCTACTCAAGAATGATAATTCCTTAACTGTTACCACCTATTATCAGCCTACATGAACTGATATTAGCCTTGATGAGGGGTCAGCAATCTACTGTCCATGGACAAAATCCTGGCCAATGTCTGCTTTTGTAAATAAAGTTTTATTGGCAAACAATCATGCCCATTCAATTATATATTGTCTCTAGCTATTTTCAAGCTAGAATGGCACAGTTAAGTAGTTGTAACAGTGACCATTTTAAGCCCATAAAGACTAAAATATTTCCTGTCTTGTCCTATACAAAAAAGGTTTGCCAACTCTTGGCCTAGGTTTATGTATGACCTTCCTCATATTAGGAGAAATAATGGTCCTATGAGAATAAAACTCAAAATAAGTACCTTTTTTATTTAACAGCAGAATTAATGAAGTTGATGATGAGATAGAGAGCCAACACAAAGGTCTAGATAGGTCAAGCAGTGCAGTAAGGGGGACTGTTCATGTGAAGAGTAAGCAAATCCAGTAGTCATATTTTATTTGTGAGAAGGGAGGTTCCTTTGCAAATTAAAAAAAAAAGTAATATCAGATGGAAGTATTTCCAAAGTGTATGGTTTTATTCTAATGCCTTAAACAGTATATTGAACGTGACAACTAAATGCAATATATGACCCTTCATTGGATCGTGGATTAAAAAAACTATAAAGAACATTATTGAGATTGATGTATAATTGTTAATATGAGCCATAAATTATATAATATTAAACGAATGTTAAATTTATCAAGTTGATTGTTGCATTATAGTTTTGCAGGAGAAAGCTCTTGTTCTTGGGGGATATTTGGTGAAACAGAGAGGATTCAAGGTTCACAATTATCTGCAACTAACGTTAAAACGGATCATCAAATAGAGATAGAGAGAGAAAGCAAATGTGGCAAAAGGTTAACAATTGGTAAATTTAAGTAAATGACATATAGGTGTTGATTGTACTATTTTTACAAATTTTCTGTAGGTTTCACCTTTTTTCAAAATAGACTCCTGGAGGACCATCTTTTAAAAATAGACATCAAAAGATTTCTTCCCCTGTATTTGGGGAAAGGATGGAAAAGACAAAGAAAACCTGATTTTATTTTTTTAACTGAGAAGCTAAACTTGCCAGTAGCAAATTTATATAGATATTGACACACAGTTACATTTCCCTCCCTCTTTACCAGGGTTTATCTCAGACAGGTTCACTTGATTTCCTGCCCATAAGAAAAAAATTCTGTTGAATACTTTCCCCAGGAAAACATTATACCTGAGTATACCTAAAGCATGCATTGTAACCACATGCCTCGAATAAACATTTCCTCCCGTTAGGCAAACCTCTGTTTTAAAATATTTTGAGAAATTTGTCACATTATATGATACAAAATAGAAGATAAGCAAGCAAGATCCAAAGGGATCTCAAACATATGTCCTCACTGCCTCTCGGAAATATGGTGCTATGTAACCTTGCAGGATTGACGCAGCCACAGATGACAGCAGAGAATACCAAGACGCATCATAATACATGGTGTTGGTAACTGCTGACAGATACTCCACATGGGATTTAGACACTGCAGCTTCAGTATTAATCTTCAAGTGCATTTGAGAGCCTACAGCTGAGAAAAAGAAGAGCACTTTTCTGTAAGTTCTTCAAAGCAATCCTTAAATGTGCGTTCACCTGACAAGAGAAATGTGTCCGGTAACTTCTTGGATGCCTGTCATTTTGTGAGACGATGGGGCCACTGCCCAGGTGACTAGGACCTCACTCATGTTGTTCCCAGGTAAAATAATACAGGTCTCTGGTTCCCAGATTTAAATCTGATGTGAAAAGCCAGGCACCTCTATCTAGGTTCTAAATTTGAATTCATTTCTCTTGTGTAGAAGGCATTTTACTCGACTATCTTGCAGAATGAATCCTCTCCCATACACTAGCTCTAAGTTTCTTTTTTTTTTTTTAAATCCCAGGGCCTTTCAATAGACACCACTTTTCCTTAGAGTTAACAGTTAGAGAAGGACTATATTTTAGAGAAGGTTAAGATAAATTGTTATTGGGAAAAGGAAAGGAACAATGGCAGAAAGTGTTTTAAGTGGAATTGAGTGTATAATAAAAGTTCCATGCTTCTAATAAGGTTGAAATTGATAGGTTGCTTGAACATGTCAAGTGAGCCAATATATCAGAAAGATAAATTCTGTCCTTTCCCATAGTATGATTGCAACATGAGCACATGGGACCACAGAGTCATAACATTAAACTATCACAACCATAAATAATGTCAAGAAAGTGTTACTTTGCAGTTCTCGTTTGTGTTCCACATGTAAAATGAGCAATAATCCTAATGATAAATACTATTTCAATGAAGTAGTTAGCATTGGGCATCCTTTCTGGGTAAAAATAATGACTGCATTTCAAGGCAATTTACTTCTTTTTTTTTTTTTTTTTTTTTTGCTGAGGCAGGTCTCAAACTCCTGACCTGAAGTGATCCTCCTGCGTCAGCCTCCCAAAGTGCTAGGATTACAGGTGCTACCCACTGCACCTGGCCTGATTTACTTCTTTTTAAGACGAAAGAATCAATTCTTTACCTTAAATATGGAGTTTGTGGGGTTTTGTAAATCTCCTAAAATTATCTAAGTAGGATCTAGATTTTCATCGTACGGCTCTAGGTAGCTAGTCAGGATAATAAAAGATGCCATCTAAGCTCCAACTCATTGACCAGTTACACTCTAGGAGGAATAAAACAGTGTTGGTTTTTGGGCTCAGACCTAATTCAAATAAGCCAACAAATTATTTGGCTTTATCAAAGTCCACATAGATGATGTCATAGTAGTTGAATACTGCTCTTTTAAAATGAAAAAGAAGAAGAATCAATAAGTCAGGGGGGGCACTAATTAGCAGAGAACCATAGAATATCATCTCAATTTTCTCCCCTACTTTTGTAGTCATAACGTCTGAGATCAAAAACACTCCCTACAACCAACCCTACACCATTTGTTTTTCTTAAAGAGCTTCCAAGTAGTGGATACTGTTTATGGCTTACAAGGACAAGCAATGAGATTAGAAAATTAGTCTGAAAATCTTAGGAAAGCAAAAGATACAAGATATAAATGAAATCATTATTTGTTCTAAAATAAATCCTTGGGAACAATTATCACCTTGTTCAAAGGAATAAATATGAAACTATAAAATCTACATCAAAAGCCACCTACACCTGAATGGCAGGCTTTGTCAGCAGCTGATGAAAGATCAGACCAAAGTCTATTTAGAATGGTTCACAACAGATAAATCTCTACCCCAAGGTAATTGTTCTCATAATTGGAGAGAAAATGAGAATTATTAAAAAAAAAAAAAAAGACTGCAAAAAGGAGAAAGCTAGATTTCAAGGATGGGCTGACTAGATGATTTACCTAACAAAATCGTCCCTATTTTGTTTAAAACTCGAGCTCATGGCAAAGGTTGCATTTTAGTGACTTGCCACGTGAATAGCATTGGCCACAGAATTCGTCCCACCCACAATATCACACTTGGGTAGACTGTGAACTTCAAAAGGATAGAAACCCTGTTGAATCTTGTACATAGTAGGCACTCACAAAATATTTAGTGAAATGAAGGTGAGTGAGAGAGAAGGAGTGAAAGTGTAAGTGAATTAAGAAATAAATACAGAACTCATAGGAAATATGATGGCTTGAGAAAGATCATTCACATTAACAAATTTCAGAGCTTCTTTATGAGAATCTGTGGACTGTACAGCCATTTGTAACAGGAAGATTAATTGCATGTGGTATTTTTCACAAATACATATATTGTGTCTAGACTTTAGCAAAACAAAGCTTAGGAAACTGTGTATATCATTGCTGTCAGTTCAGAAAGTGCCTCGAGCAAAATTGAATGAGAATTTTCACAAACTCTCATCATGAAAAATTTGGTTTGCATGACTAGCCTGTCTCACCTGGTCAGATCATTGCCCTTGACATCAAAGGGTGATTCTGTGGGCACCACGGGTCGCAGAGGGGGCTGCCCAGATCAGAGAATGACCACCCGCCATATTGTTCCTGCTCTTTTCAGTTTGGTTTGGTTTCTCTCTTTTCTTCTTCTTCTTCTTTTTTAAACTTTTTATTATTATGTTTTTAATATGAAGGGGGAGTGAGGAGGATGATTCAATGTCCTGTTTTTTTTTCTTTTTTTTTCTTTTTTTTTGCATCATCTCAGCTCACTGCAATCTCAAACTCCTGGACTTAAGCGATCCTCCTGCTTCAGCCTTCTGAGTAGCTGAGCCTGCAGGTGCACGCCACCATACCCGACTAATTTTTCTATTTTTAATAGAGATGGGGTCTCATGCTCAGGCTGGTCTCAAACTCCTGACCTCCAGTGATCCTCCCAGCTCGGCCTCCCAGAGTGCTAGAATTGTAGGCATGAGTCACCTGCACCTGGCCTTCTTTTTTTAACTTGTTAGTTTGGATTGGTTTTCCGCCCCTTGCATCCAAGAAGCTTTGCTAATGGAACCACATTCAAGTTGAAACATTTTAGAATGGATGAGTTTGCTGACCCTTCTCTTTCTCTCAAATGCGGTCCATCAACAAATTCCTTCGGCTCTTTCATCCGTGATTATCCAGGATCCCACCGCTTCTTGCTCCTTCCAAGAGGACCACCTATTTCTAGCCACTATCATTTTTGCTAGGACTTTGCCTCCTCCCAATCTCCCTGCTCCTGCCCTTGCCCTGCTGTCACCTTCTCCCAACAGCTAGAATGGTCCTTTTCAGTCATTTCTCCAATCCAAACACTCCACTGGCTTTTCATGTTGCTCAGAATAGAATGCAAAGTCCCTCTCGTGACATGACCTCTCTTCATCCCCTGACCCCATCTCCACCACTCAGCCCCTTGCCCATTGTACTTTATCCACGCTGGCCTCTCTGATGTTTCTGGAACACATCAAACACCCTCCCACCCTTAGGGCCTGAGCTCACTTTGCCAGGAAGACTCTTCTCCCAGATATCTGCATGCCACCCTCTTCTTCAAACAGGTCTCTGCTCAAACATCACTTTATCAGAGGGGCCTGTGCCACTCACCCCAACAAAAATAGCCCTGCTCCCATTTCAATCTCCATCCTCCTTCCCCTGCCCACTTTTGGATAACACTCACCACTATCATATTTAAAATGTGCTTGTTTATTGTCTTTCTCCCACTGAAAAATTCCTGAGGGTGGGAATCTCAGCCATTTCGCTCACGGCTGTCTCATCAGCACCTAGAACAGCTCCAGGCATGTAGGAGGACTCTGCCTATTTGCTGCATAATGTGTGTGTACGTGGGTGAGCAAATCCCTATCCTCAGTCCAGAAAGAAATCCAGCTAAAGGTAACTGGCCTAGGAAAGCAAGCAGGTACAGACAGGCATTCATCAGTTATTTCGTATCAGCCCCTGGGATGAGCATTAGGAAACGCAGCCACTTTGTGGACTGCATAAATGTTACGGTTTGAGGACAAACTTACTCAGTCTCTCCTATGAAGACAGTGGGCACGATGTCAGCCGGCCTACCCAAGTGACAGTAATAACAGTGATAAGACAATCATAAGCTCATATCATTCGGTGAGCACTTACTTTTTGCCAGGCACTCTTCTAAGTGCTTTGCACTTGTTAACTTAATCACAACGACCCCATGATAAAGACTCTGCCAGAGACTGAATATTTGTGTCCCTTCAAAATTCATTTATTGAAACCTAATCTCCAATGCAAGGGTTTCTGTAGGTGGGACCTTTGGGAGGTGATCAGGTCATGAGGGTAAAACCCTCATGAATGGGATGTGTGCCCTTATAAAAGAGGCCATAAAGACCTCCCTCGCCCCTCGGCCGTGTGAGGGAACAATGAGAAGATGGCCCTCTAGGAACCAGGACGCATGTCTTCCCCAGATACCGGATCTGCTGGCACCTTAATCTCGGACTTCCCAGCCTCTAGAACAGTGAGAAATAAATTTCTGTTGTTCATAAACTTCCCTGTCTATGGTATGTTGTTATAGTAGCCCAAACAGAATAAGATAGACCCTGCATTATACCTATTTAAGATCAGGAAATCAAGTCACGAATAAGCTAAAAAACTAGCCCAAGGTCTCCAAACTACTTACTTGCATAGCTGAGGTTTGAATTAGGTTATTAACTATACTTCCACTGGACTACAAATACTCTTTACCGTGACCTACAGTTTGAGATATAGTTCTCGTTGCTACTTAGTACACACACACACAAACACAGAGTATAACTAAAGTAAAAGCGTCACAAAACAATACTTGCCCACTAACGGACTGTGACCAGCAGTCCAAAAATGCTACAACAAGCCTTGTTGTGAGGTGCTCCCTACTCCCCTTCACACTCACCTCTACCCGCAATCCTGCCATTAAAATGGCTCCAGGGGTGAATTACATTCAAATCCCTGCTGGCTCAGTGTGAAGGACCTTACTAGACAGCCCACTCTATAAGGAAAGGGACCTGGAGAGAGAAGGGGAAATATACAAAAAGGACATTAATTTCACCACTACACAATTTTGCCTGAGGCTGCCTGCTCTGCCGGTTGGAGGATTTCTGCCCCGTCTGCAGAAGCAAAGGTGCGTCACTGCTGTAAACAGAGAGCTCGCATCCACTGAGGCTCCTTAATATTCTGCCAGCTCTCACTCAGCACAGCTCCCGTCTGCCATGCAGAGGCCAATGTCATCACAGACTGAAGTACCCTGCTGGGATAGGAAGTTTCGGCTATTTTTTGAACTTCAGTTATCTGATTGTGATTTTATTTTTTCCTGCTTTTTTTGCATCACTACTATTTAAGTATTTGTCTTTTTATCTCTCTTATCTGTGCCTTAAAGCAGGATATAGATGGATACTGTAAAAACAACCGAATAAATGATGAACCCCTGAATAGAATTAACGGTTTGGCTTTCTAAAACAACCCTTGATTTTCACTTGTATAGTCACTGTGCTCCCCAAGGTAGTTTTAAAGGTTTTTTTCCTGCCTATTCTAGAAAAGAAAAGATTACTTTAGGATGTTTCAACAGTAATACAATACACTTTGTATAGAAGCTGTAAATGAAAATACTGGGATACACTAGAAGGTATTATAATTCATCATCCTAAAGCTTAACCCAAAAAACAAAATATGGTTGAATCTACGTAGACAAGTTTTATCTAGTTGCATTTGTGGCTGCTGACCCATTTTCTGTTGATTTCCTAAAACTGGTACAGGGCCTCCTTAGGCCCTAAATCCTGATTCTAGGTACTTTCCTAGTGCTTTGCCAACCACTTTGACATTCCCAGGGGCCTTTTCAGAAAACCAGTCCATGCTGACCCCAGCTCAAGGCTTGCCTCTGAGTTACAATTCACAATTACAAGAACCCTGGGTACCTAGTCCTAAATTTAATTAGTAATTTCCTCTGTGAAATGCAAAGTTCCTTGGAAAGTTTCTTTAAAAGCTCTAGAATTAGCTCTTAAACTATCCCTCCTTCCAAAATAGATCATACAATGCACAGTGAAAACTTAAAGCATCTCAGTAGCACTAAACTGAGTCAAAGTGCGTGGTCTTGGAAAGAACGAAACATACAACATCACAACCACAGAGTTCACATCCCAGATCTACTACTCATAAGCCATGTGAGCCCCAACAAACTCTCTGATCATGGTGAGCCTCACAATCTTATCTATAAAATATGTGGTAGGCTGGACACAGTGGCTCATGCTTATAATCCTAGCACTCCGGGAGGCTGAAGTGGGAGGAGCACTTGAGGTCAGGAGTTCAAGACCAGTCTGAGCAAGAGCTAGACCCCTTCTCTACCAAAAAATTGAAAAAACTAGCTGGGTGTGGTGATGCGCACCTGTAGTCCCAGCTACTCAGGAGGCTGAGGCAAGAGCATCACCTGAGCCCAGGAGTTTGAGGTTGCAGTGAGCTACGATGATGTCACTGCACTCTACCCAGGGTGACAGAGTAAGACTCTGATTCAAAAAAATATAAAAAAGGTAATAATACCTACCTTACCACCAAGGCAGGTATTAGAAATATTGCATGGAAAGCATCTAGCACATGGTACAGTAGGGGAGGAAAAATATATATTTTTTTCACTACCCATCTTAGGTCATTGACTGGGGCCCTGTAAAATTAGACTGACAAAAGAGAGATTAACAAGAGAAAAATAAATAGAAATTTATTAAAATGTGTATTGCACCTACACATGGGAGCAATCAATAATTAGTAACCCAAAGGTGTGGTTAGAACCTGGGCTCATATGGCATCTTAGCAAAAATATAAATTTTAGATAAGTGACAAGAAAAAAGAAAAGGACTTTGAGTTTCTAAGAGAGAAAATTATGGGAAGGTAAATATACAGGGGAAACCTAATGGAACATAAGGGCTTGTTGGTAAAGTTTTTCATGTAAATTCCTCTGGGCTATTAAGGGCCTAGAGTTTGTCTCTGGTGATTCACTTCTGTCCTTCCTGGTAGAGAAGGGAAAGGGGATATATTTACAAGTTTATGTCCTGCTTTTAGGCAAATAAAGGGAGAGATTTTCTTGTACCTGCTTATTCTCACTTGTCCTCAGCTCAAAATAACCAATATGTCAAAGTGGCACATTTGGGAGCACATTCTGCCATCCGTCATTCCCTCACTAGGTAATAGGTGCAATGCAGCCTGGGGGCTAAGACAGGTTCTAGAGCAAGTCCAGGTTTGTACAATCCCTCTGCTACTTAGTGATGGTGGAGCCTTGAGCAAGTTATTTAACCTCTTTGTACCTCTATTTCTGCACCTGTAAAATGGGGATAATAAAAATTAAAAAGACATCTTGCTCATAGATGTCTTGTTATGAGGGTTCAAAACATTTTTTAAAAATCTTGTCACATAGTAAATATTAAATAAATGTTACATCCCAATAATGAATAATAAATATTCCTTGATGTGTTCCAGGGATGACTTGAAGGGTTTGGATATTTTCTTCAAAATATAGAAGTTATATATTTTTTCTCCCCAATCATTAAAAAAAAAAAAAACCCAAAGGAAAATTTGCTCTGCATCTTGTTTATGTGCTTTTTTACTGAACATAAGGCCATTAAAATCATTTAAGTTTATAGAACATTAAAACGTAGATTAGGCCAAGGGAAATGCTGATGCAGAAAACATTTGTTTTCATTTTGTTGCTGGTTAAATAAAAGGCACATCTCCCTTGGCCAGGGAAATACTGTTTTCCTGGAGAACTCGAGGAAGATTTGGTACCCAAATGCCCCCAAATGTTGCTTCTGCTCAGATCCAACGTATCCAAGGGGCATAACTGACAGCAGGAGAAAAAAAAATTCTAGCAAAAGCCGAGCTTAATGTGTTCTCTACCTGGTGATGAATAATTTAACTAGTCTCCCAATTTTTGAGAAACCTGAAAGGAAAAGTTTTAGTGTGGGCATGGCCGGGTGTGGTTAAGCATGAGTGAAAGCCAGAAATACTTTCTCCTTTCGGTGATGATGGAATGTTCTGGGTTAACTGCTTTACAACAACTGGGGGAAAGTTTTTGTATTTGTGCACTAATTCAGCTCACTTCCACCAACACAGCATGCATTTAGGACTTTAAAAAAATATTGTGTACTGGTATGCTCTTGAGTAGCAATAAATATTAGAGGAGTCAAACTAAGCTAAGAAAAAAAACTATAGCATTAAAAGCTGATAATACAATTTAAACTATTGCTTTTATGTGTTGTCAAATTACATGCTTGATATTATTAGAAGCACTATTATTATTGTCAGTTGAAAAGACTAGAAGTTGTGTTACAGGCCCATATGTTGTTTCAACTTCTGTGTAAATTTGGTACAAGTTTGCTGCAATCCTATCTGGAGCCTATGAAATGGACTATACGATTTTGGAAAAGTCTCCACCTGGCTTAAGTAGCCATGGTGTTTTTTACAAGGAACCAAGGTTGGAACCTGTGGAAGAATCTCTACATGAATGGTATTCATTGGACTAGGAGACCCACCTACATCCTGAGTCCCACCTACCCTTAGAAAGCTCTCATTATTTCCCACTGCTGCCTCCACACTGGTCTCAGAGACCCAGACACTCCTTCGAATATCTAGCAGAAGCATCACTCCAGACTTGACCTTGTATCTAATGCTATATTTGATGCAAAGCTGAGACATTTAAGTAAGACTTTCTCAAAGTCTCAACCATAACAAAAAGAAAAAAATGTATTCCTAGAGTAACATGACTATAGACACTGCTATTTAACAGATAACACTTGTTTGCTGTGCTTACAGTATCTAACTTACTCTATTTCTGGGTCCACCTCCAGAGAGTGGGTGCCATCATATCCTCCAAGTTTCCCAGAATCATACAGCTAAGATCCTTACACTCTTTTATGTAGGACAAAGAGATCAAGACTCAAGAAGAAAAAAAAAAAAAAAAAAAAACAGTATTCTCTCCCTTCTACCTTCACAGTCTTCATTTTTTACCTGAGAACCTTTTCTTGCCTTTGTGCTTGACATCAGGAATTACCATTCCCTTAAGAATGTAGAGCCATAAACACCGTGCAAAGGGAAGTAGCCTTGTCCCTGTGGACCTCAACTAAACAATCATATCTCCATACATGACAACTCCTGCACAAGAAAAGTATAAATATTTTATTTCATTCTTAAGCCACCTTGTTATTTTAATAATTGGTCTCTTCTAGCCAGCCAGTGCATTTTATCTTCTGAATGTTAAAAGCTTGAACACTTTGGAGCAACTGAAAAATGTCAATGAGACCAGGATGGGAAATAAATATCAAAAGCAACTTTTTGTCAACTAAAACTGCCACTATAACATCTTATTTGTTATTAAGTCATAGCACTGTTCATAGAATATTTAACAATATAAACTAATCAATAGAAAAAAAATTGGGTTTTTTTCTGACAAGATTGCAGATTAGAGGTTTTGTTAGTGTATCTCACCCACCTGGAAATCACAAAATAGTGTATAGAGATTCATACTGTGAACTTTTATCCAAGAAGAAACATGGAAGCTCCACAAAAAATGTGAAAGAAACCAGAAATTTTGTAAAGCTACACCAGGCAGCAGCCCATAGAGCAGGGCCAGCAGAAAATGGGATTTGTAGAACTATACCCACTAACATAGGCAGAGGTCACAGGTTGGGAGAGGCTTTGAGATCTAATCTCAAGCAAGGGAAGAACCCCTACAACCAGAACTGAGAGGTGAGTGTGGCTTGGGCTCCTGCTGTGGGTGCAGCGGCTGGGTGCACCCCCTTCACCAGACCAGACTAGGAGGGGTGTGGCTTAGGAGCCATGGTTTTTTTCCGTGGGCAGGGACTGCAGCCTGGAGCAATTTCATGATCTCAACACAGGCTGCTTGGTACTCGCAGGATTGAGGGCCTGGGAGCTAGGTGGGTCTCACTACTGCCTTCTAGGCTATGGAGTCTGGGCTGCCCATCCTTCCCTGTGCAGGCTCTTCAGCATAACAGAAGTGACTCTACTACTTCCTGGAACATTGCCCCAGTGGCCCGAGAATTGCCCTCTAACCCCAGTCCAGGCTGGCCCTTGCACCAACCATTGGGGAGCCTGAACATGGGCTTGTTCGACCCAGCCCTTACTGCCTTTGTCCCCCCAACACCTACCTCAGTGGCAGAACACAGGACAGGGACCCGGGGATTTTCACCACCTTGTTCATTGCCAGGGACATCTGAGTACTTCTCGTTAAGAAATCTGACTGCCACCGCCATAGCTGCCTCTCTCCTGCAAGCGCCACCTACTGGGAGGTAGGTCAACCTGCACAGCCCATTACAATAGCTGCTAACACATGTGCACAGGACTCAGGAAGGAGACAAGCCTTGAGTGACCCCAGCTACCACCATGGCCCACACCACTCTGGCTACAGAGCAAGCCTTGAGCCTGTTTACCCACCCAGTATACTACTATTACAACTGGCATTTAAGAAAGCCACCACACTAAAGCTATTTATAACCAAGGAAATCTTACAGAATCGACATCACTAACCTACCACCCCCATCAGGGCTGGTGCTTGTGCCCAACCAGTGAGGAAGGCCTCAAGGACAGGCCTCCGTGGTCCAGCTAAGCCCAACGTCACCCCCTCCCAAGGGTTGAGAGAGGACCCCCCACCACTGTGCATTCCACAGGCCAGTCCACGGCCTGAGGCACCTGAGAGCTTCTCACGGTAAACAAAGATCAAGCATACACCCTACTGCTACCCCTGCAGTTGGCTCTTACCTGCAAGTGCCACCTACTGGCCTGGAGGTTGAACTGCACAACCCAATACGAAATATGCTGATACAAGTGCACAGTGTTTGGGCATAAGATAACCTTCTTCAGACCTTTGCCACCCAGGCTTCACAGGAGGCTGAAAGTCTACTCACATGCCCAGTATACCATGACTACAACTGGCATTTGGGAAAGCCACCACACTAAGGCTATCTACAAACAAGGAATTCACACACAGCCTTGGGCACTGAAAGCACCCAGAAAAGGCCAAACAACCCTATTCAACATACATTACAGTCACATCCTCAAGGAGGAACAAAAAAGCACCACCTAAACTAAACTCAAAAGTAAGAAATGGCAGTTTGTCCAGATAAGAAGGAACCAGTGTAGCAATTCTGGTAGTATGAAAAACAGGATGTTATGAAACCTCCAAAGGACTACATGCACTTTCTAGCAATGTATCCTGATCAAAATGAAATTTCTGAAATTCCAAATAAAGAATTCAAAATATTTATTTTAAAGAAGCTCATTGAGATCTGAGAGACATCTTGAAAACAATACAAAGAAATAAAATCAATTCAGAATATACATGGGAAATTTACCAAAGAGATAGATATTTTAAAGAAAAACCAAACAGAACTTCTGGAAATGAAAAATTCATTGAAGGAATTACAAAATACTAGGGGAAGCTGCAAAAATCAACTAGGTCAAGCAGAAGAAAGAATCTCAGAAGTGGAAGACAAATCTTATGAATTAATCCAGAAAGACAAAAATAAAAAAAAAAAAAAAAGAATTTTAAAAATTGAACCAAGTCTTCAAGAACTATGGTACTATGTAAAGTGTCCAAATTTATGAATCATAGGTATTCCTGAGGGACGGGAAAAAATCAAAATGTTTAGAAAATCTATTTCAGGAAATAATTTAGGAAAACTTCCTTAGTCTTTCTGGAGATTTAAACATCCAGATGCAAGAGGCTTAGAAAACTCCAGAGAAATACACTGCAAGAAGGACTTCACAAAGAGATATAGTCATAAGACTACCTAAAGTCAATGTGAAGAAAAGAATCCTAGAGTCAACAAGAGAAATGCATTTAGTTACCCATAAAGGAAATCCCATCAGAATGATAGCAGAATTATCAGCAGAAACCTTGTAATTCATAAGAGATTGGGGTCCTATTTTCAGACTTCTTAAAGAAAAAATTATCAACTATGAATTTTAGGGGTTTTTTGCATTCTTTTTAAAAATTTCAGTAGATTTAGAGGTATGAGTACTTTTAGGTTATATGGACAAATTGTGTAGTGGTGATGTCTGGGTTTTTAGTGTACCCTTCACCTGAATAGTGTAGTTTTTTTCTTCCCCCCTCCCCCATTCTGAGTCTCCAATGTCTATTGTTTCACTCTGTATGCCCCTACATACCCATAGCTAAGCCTCCTCTTATAAGTGAGAACATGCATCAATGACAAATTTTGTATCCTTCTAGAATAAGCTTCATAAGTGAAGGATAAATAAAGTCTTTCAAGCAAATGCTGAGGGAATTCATCACCACTAGACCAGTCATGTAAGGAATGCTCAAGGGAATGCTAAACATGGAAATAAAGGGTCAATATTTGCCATCATAAAAACACATGAAAGTATAAAACTCACAAGTCTTATAAAACAATTACACAAATGAGACTACAAAACAACTAGATAACAATTAACAGATTTATGGGAACAAAACCTCACATATCAGTATAACCTTGCACATAAATAAATTAAACATTCCACTTAAAAGGTATAGATTGATGGAACAGATTAAAAACATGATATGATGATACGCTGCTTACAAGAAACTCACCTAAGGGTAAAGACACCTATAGACAGAAAGTAAAGGAGTATAAAAAGATATTTTATGCAAACGAAAACCAAAAGCAAATATAAGAGCATCTATACTTAGATAAAGCAGACATTAAGTCCATAACAGTAAAATAAAAAGACAAAGAAAGTCATTATATAATGATAAAAGAATCAATTCAAATAGAAGAGATATAACAATCCTAAATGTCTATACACCCAACACCAGAGCACCCAGATTTATAGACAAAAATACAAAACAGTGGGGAATTTCAACACTGCACTGACAGAACTAGATAGATCATCAAGACAAAAAACAATCAACAAAGAAACATTGGACTTAAATTGGACTTTAAACCGAAAGGAACTAACAGACATTTACAAAACATTTTACCCCAATATTGCAGAGTATACATTCTTTTCTCATCAGCACATTTCCAAGATAGGATATATGGTAGGCCACAAAGCAAGTCTCATTAAGTTTTTAAAAATTAAAGTTATATAAAGTATCTTCTCAGACCAGATTCATCAATTCCAAGATGAATTTGCAAAAGTATACAAATACATGGAAATTAAACAATCTGCTCCTGAATGATCTTTGTGTCAATGACAAAATTAAGACAGAAATCAAAAATTATTTGAGATGAATGAAAATGACACATAATACCAAAACCTCTGGAATTCAGAAAAAGCAGTGCTCAGAGGAAATTGCATAGCATTAAATGCCTACAGCAAGAAAATAGAAAGATAACAAATTAACAACCTAACATTGTGCCTCAGGAACTAAAAAACCCAAGAAGAATCCAAACCTAAGGGAAAAAAAAGACATAACAAAGATCTGAGCAGAACTATATGAAATTGAAACCAATAAAACAAAAGTTTCAAGAAAATGAAAAGTTGATTCTTTGAAAAGGTAAACAAAATCAACAAACTGCTAGCTAGAATAACTCAGAAAGAAAGCCCAAGATCAGATGTATTCATAGCCAATTTCTACCAGATATACAAAGAAGAACCAATCCTACTGAAACTGTTCCAAAAAACCAAATAGGAAGGAATCTTCTCTAACTCATACTGCAAAGCCAGTATCACCCTGATAGCAAAGCCAGGAAAGGACACAACAAAAAAGGAAACTACATAGCAATATCCCAGATGACTATAGATGAAAAAAATTCTCAACAAAATACTAGCAAACCTAATCCAACATCATATCAAAAAGATAATACAGCACAATGGAGTGAGTTTTTTTCCAGGGATGCAAGTATGGTTCAACATATGCAATTCAATAAACATGATCCACCACAAAAATAGAATTAAAAACAAAAACCATATAATCATCTCAACAGATGGAGAAAAAGAATTCAATAATATCCACCATCAAATATAATGCTATTTGATAAAAATTCTCAACAAACTGGGCATAGAAGGAACAATACCTCAAAATAATAAAAACCATATATGATAAACCCATAGCCAATGTCATACTGAATGGAAAAAATTTGAAACAAATCCCTCTAAGAACTGGAACAAGACAAGGACCTTTACTTTCACCACCCCTATTAACATAGTTCCAGAAGTCCTAGCCAGAGCAGTCAGGCAAGACAAAAAGAATAAAAGACATCCAAATTGGAAAACAGGAAGTCAAATTATCTCTGTTTGCTGATGATATGATCTCAAACATAGAAAACACTGAAGAAATTCTCCAAAGACTCCTAGATTTGATGAATGAATTCAGTAAAATTTCAGGATATAAAATCAACATTCAAAAATCAGTAGCATTTCTACACACCAATAATGATTAAGCTGTGAACCAAATAAAAAACATCAATCCCATTTACAATAGCCATTAAAAAAAACCCACCTAGGAATGTATTTAACCAAGGAGGTGAAAGACCTCTACAAGGGGAACCACAAAGCACTGATGTAAGAAATTATAGATGGCACAAACAATAGAAAAACATCTCATGCTCATGGATTGAAAGAATCAACATAATTAAAATGACCATACTACCCAAAGCAATCTATGGATTCAAAGCAATTTCTATCAAAATACCAATATCATTTTTCACAGGATTAGAAAGAAATCCTAAATTCATATGAAACCAAATATCCAAAGTAATCCTAAACAAAAAGTACAAAATTGGAGGCATCAGATTACCTGATTTCAAATTATAGTACAAGACTATAGTAACTAAAACAGCATGGTACTGGTATAAAAACAGATATATAGATCAGTGGAACAGAATAGAGAACCCACAAATAAAGCCACATACCTACAATCAATTGATCTTCAACAAAGTCAACAAAAACATACACTGGGACAATAACACCATATTTGGTAAATGGTACTAGGAATCAGATAACCATATGCAGAAGAATGAAACTGGACCCTTATCTGTCACTGTATACAAAAATTAACTCAAGATGGATAAATGAGTTAAATGTAAAACCTGAAACTGTAGCAATTCTAGAAGAAAACCTAGGTAAAACTCCACTAGATATTGGCCTAGGCAAAGAATTCATAACTAAGACCTCAAAAGCAAATGAAACAAAAACAAAAATAGATAAATGAAAGTTAATTAAACTAAAAACCTTTTGCACAGCAAAAGTTATCATCAACATAATAAACAATCTGCAGAATGGGAGAGAATATTTGCAAACTATGCATCTGACAATGGACTAATGTCCAGAATATACAAGGAACTCAAACAACTCAAAAAAATAAAAAATAAACATTAAAAAGTGGGCAAAGACATGAACATACAAATGGCCAACAAGCATATGAAAAAAATGCTCAACATCAGTATCATCAGAGAAATGCAAATTTAAACCACAATAAGACACCATCTTATACCAGTCAGAATGGATATTATTAATATTAAAAAGTCAAAAAATAACAGATGTTGGTGAGGATGTGGAGAAAAGGGAGCACTTATACACTCTTGGTAGGAATGAAAATTAGTACAACATTTATGGAAAACATTATAGAGATTTATCAAAGAACTGAAAATAGAACTACCATCTAATACAGCAATCCCTCTACTAGGTATCTTCCCAAAGGAAATGAAATCATTATATCAAAAAGATACTGCACTCATATGTTTATAGCAGCACTATTACAATAGCAATGATATGAAATCAACCTGTCAAATAATGGATGACTGAATAAAGAAAATGTGTACATATAAAATACACCCCATGGAATACTATCCAGCCATAAAAAGGAATGAAATCATTTCTTTTGCAGCAATAAAATCCACTTGTACCTTCTAAATCTATAAAATAAAAAATAAAATAAAATAAATTTATTTTTCCCAGGTACATGATTGTGTTGCATACTCTTAAAAACTTAGTGTCTGAGTGGGAGATAGCAAACTTCAGCTTTGCCTGCCTCTTCAGTGACTATAAATAGGCCATGATAAGGTAATATTGAAATATTGAAAACCTCAGTTTCTGCAGACTAGGTTCCTATAACATTTAGATCTTAGGAGCAAATTGAAATGACATATGTGGAAGTATCTTATTTATAAGGTACAAATTATGACACCAGTATAGGAAGATCACTCTAATTTTTGGCATTTTATAAATTCTGTGTCCTAAATTTTACTATCTATTACCTATTACCAAAAATATTTTGGAGTTAACCCCTAGGAGTTAGAAAAATACAACTTAGAGTGATACACCTAAGGTTAGCTCATGAAACTTTGCACTTTTGTTTAAGATGGGAAAGTTTTCCCTCCACCTCGTGCCAGTGATTAAAAGAAATTACACAGAAAATACTACTATATGATTATTTATACCACAGGAGAAGTTTTGAAATAAAAGGATGAAGGAGAAGAGAAAGAAATTAATTCATAAGGTTTCTAGATGTAGTTCATAAATGAGGTATGTTATTAATTAAATCATAGTTTGCAGTCGTTCCTTATTATGGCTTTTGATTCATTTACTTCTGGTTCATTCACTTGTCGTAAATTCTAGAGCCCCAGAGGTACTGCAAATGCTTTGTTGAATTGCTTTTTTGTCATAGTAACCTTTTATTTCACTGCTTAAGCATAAATTTTATGATGTTGGTTTACCTGGGATAACACCAGGTAACTCTGACATAAGGCAGAACTCAGTGGCACCCAGTAAACTTTGTAGAATTCAATCAACTTCCCACCTCCTTTAGCCCCAACTTTTCCCCTAAATACATCATCTACTCAAATTCTATCTTACTCACCTTCCTTAATCACCAACACCTTCCCCTTACACCTGAATATTTGGAGACAATGAAACTTATAATGCTCAACCAGAGAGATAATTCTTCCTTCTTCCCTTCCTCTATCCCCCATCCTTCCTTTCTTCCTTATATCTATCCTTCCTTCCTTCTTATTTATGCAATAAACATTGAGAAAAAACCATGTGACAGATACTGTGCCACATCTAAGGACACAGATATGACCGTGACACAGTCCTTATAATCAAGGAAGTTACAGTCTGATGGAGGAGACAGACTTCCCAGCATGTCATTACATCAGAGTGAGACAATGTGTGAACATGTTGCTACAGGAGCACAGATGCAGCACACATAACTGCTTAGAGACAAGAGGGACAATGTCCCCAGGGTGTGGGACATTTCAGCCAGCAGAAGCATGGGGCAGAACAGGTAGATAAGAGCAAGACCAGGGGGAGATTGAGATCAACTGGACCAAAGAAAGTAAACTTCATCCTGTGGAGTAAAGGTCAGCAAACCAAGGCCCTCAGGCCAAATCCCCATCCTGCCTCCTATTTTTGTAAATAGTTTTGCTGGAACGCAGCCATGCTTGTTAGTTCAGTATTGCCTATTGCTGCTTTCGTGCTACAATGGCAGAGGGTAGTTGAGACACAGACTATATGGCCCACAAAACCTAAATATTTACTATCTGGCTTTTTACAGAAAAAATGTTGCCAAGTCCTACTGAACAATACTTACCAACTGGTTTTCCCCCACATCAAGGCACATGAAGACAATGATAACATTTGATCAGTAAGTCCAATTAAACCGAGATACTGCTCTGGGTCAGAGGCAACCGGGCCAAGGACTTGAGCTACCTGGAGCCCTATCTGCAGGGATGAGGGTCACTGTTTCAGTATGCTGGCACCCATTCTTAGCACACTGGCTGGGAAAGAATTGTTTTATGAAATGAGAAGTCACTGGAGAATATTGTAAGAAGAATTTATTTACATAATGTTTCAATCAGGAAAAAAAAAGTCATTGGAAAATACAAAAGTAACTTCCTTAGGGAAATCAGATGTTCTAAGATTCATAGTTCAAACCAGCAAGTTGAAATTAGTCAGGTGAAAAAAAAATTATTTAACAACTTTTAACAGTGGCAAAATACTCTGCTAGGTTCTGCTGGGAAATAAAGGTACAGGTCTAACTTCACGAAGCCAGGGTCGACTTGGAGAAACAGATTACTCTGGAGAAGAAGGGCCCTGGACACACGTGGTGATATCAGCCAAGGACGAGACTGCTGCTGGGCACATGCTTCACACATGCTTCCCTCAGAGGACTGGAAAGAGAGCACCCCCCCACCCCATCTACTGGTTTATACTGGAGCAGAGGACAGTGGATGCCAGTCACGGCAGCCTCCTGTGACTTGATGCTCCTGATTGAGATAGAAGCCAGAGGTCTAGAAATACAGCAGTTGTCTTCTGCTTACAAAGTACAGTCAGTATAGACTATGGCTTCCTCATTGCCTGGCTGAGCCAGCTGCCCATGTTGATGTTCTCCACCCATCAATTGCCAGAAGTTCTGTTCTTAGAGATTCTGGCTTTAAGAATCTCTTATTGAATGGTAAACACTCCTCCCCCAGAACTGAATGAGCCACTTTTATCTAACACCTTATTGAAGTTTCATTCGCTCATGAAAGATTTATTGAGCACTTTCACTACTCCAGGTGCTGTGCTAAGCCTTGGGGACACAGAGACCAATTCAATGGCCCAGCTTAGTTGAGAAATAGCTACACCAGGTCCTGTAGAAATAAGACCCAGGACAGCTGCAGGAGGAGTGTGTGTGTGTGTGTGTGTGTCTGTGTGTGTGTGTGTGTGTGTGTGTTGGGGGCAAGCTGGGGAGATAAAAAGAACTTTAGAAGAGGAGCAGAAGCAGGTATAGAAAGAGAATGTTCCAGTGACAATTTTCAGCCACTTCACATGTTTGCCTCAGGCTGTCCCTGCAAGACAGTTTTTTTGGGTAACACCTCAGGAGCGGCAGTACCACATGCCTCACATGCCTCGTGTGCGGCATGAGGTGTTTACATATTTCCTTTAATTTTGCTCTCAGATGCGAATTTTCCACTTAAAAGACCTGCCCATTTTGACAGCAAACCAGGAAAACAACAAAAACAAGAAAAAGATTCTTATCAGATCCAACTGACACAGAGAGCAAAACTGGCATTTTGATAGATCACCATTGTGCTCCTTGGTGACACCACAGCCTTGGAGATGACATTCTTCCTCCCTCCCAGTGCCTGTCTTCTTTCCTTTCCACCTTTCCCTGCTCCTGGATTTAGGATGATGAAAATGAGCCGGCAAAAAAAAACCCAAAAAAACAGATTTCTCAAAGGGTAATATTTTGAGAGCTTTTTTGAACAACCATTTCAGAGCCTTCAAAAATAATGTGTCACATAAACCAGGATGCACTTTATTCAGGTCTTTTCAGTTTTATCCACCTGCATGCTTTCTTCGCTGTCATAAGGCACATAAGATGCATTTTGATTCCCAGCCCATTTTTTCTGTTGGGAGTAAATCTGGTGTCACATTCCTAGCAGGTGTGGACCATTAAGACTAGATTGTTTTCGAGATTATTTACCTGATAAATGACTTCCATCACACCCTGGCAATATAGCCAATTCTTTATATAATTGCATGGTTACAAAGGGAGCAATTTAAAGTCTTTGCCAGCATAGGAGATCATCCAGTTCAATAACTAAATTTATTCTATTAATATGGCATAGAGGGAAGCTTGGAAATGTCATTTGGTCTTAAACCTCAGCAGATATGATCACGTCTGATTAATCTGATGTGCTGCATTGTCCGATGCTCAAAAGATGACAGAAAATTGTGATGGCATTTACCTTTTTCTTGCAAATCACTCTTGAGATATTGCTACTCCCCAGGGTCAATTCACTAAACATTCATTTCTCAGAACTTGCTTCTATAACATTCAAGTCAATTCAACCACTACTCTTAAGGAATTTACTACAATATGTGCCAGGTATTGGGCTACCCACTCAGAAGCCAGCAGTGTGCAAAATACTCCTACTTCCCACCCTTAGGAAGTATGGAAGGAAAGAATGAAAAGTCCATTGGAATTGCTGTACTTGGGTTGCTGAATATTCTCTGTTTGTGTCTCCTCCCCCCAGATCCTCTCTCCGGCCCTCCCAACCCTCTGCTGCCCTGAAGGCTAACCTGTATGGATACTGCTATAGTTAATATTATGTATCAACTTGGGTAATGTATGGTGGCCAGTTGTTTGGTCAAATACCATAGATGTTGCTGTCAGTTAAGGTATTTTTTTAGATGTGATTAATATTTCAAATACTAGACTTTAGTAAAGCAGATTATCCTCCTGTGGGTAGACTTGATCCAATCAGGTGAAGGCCTAAGAGCAAAGACCAGGGTTCTGCAAGAAGGAAGGAATTCCACCTTAAGATTGCCTTCAGACTCAAGACTGCAACATCAGCTCTTCCCTGGGTCTCCAGCTTGCCAAGCTGCAGATTTCAGGCTTGCCAGCCCCCACAATCACATGACCCAATTCCTTGAAATAAATCTATCTCCATATGTGTGTGTGTATATATATATATATGTAGATATATTTGTGTATATATATGTATATGTGTGTATATACATACACACACATCCTATTGGCTCTATTTCTCTGGAGAATCCTGAATAATATAGACCTTATCCACAGGCTCCCTATTTTCTGGCTTTGGATTTGATTTGGTCAACAGGAGATAGAACAGATCAGAGGAAGGAAGGAAATTGCCCCCTCTGGTGGGGCCCAGGCTTACCAATGACTGTGTCTCTCCTACTCAAGGCCATAGCACCTGTCCTGTGGCCCTTTCCTATCCTAATGTCATAGGTCTCACTTTGGGTGTTGGTAACCACTCTGTCCTCTTCCCTTTCAAGTCTAAAGGAATCAATAGTTCCTCATGTTGTTCATTTGGGATGTTTACTACGCCTTCTCGGTGTTCTTTTATCCTACCCATATCTATGTAAATAGTTATTTCACCTAAGTTCTCCTAAATGTGTCCATTTGAATGTGCCAGCTATTTCCTGTGGAGACTGTGAGTCTGATTTATAAACATTCAACAAAGCACCCTTTCCTCTTTTACTTTAGTCAAAAATAGCTTTGGAATACATAGTATTCTGAGATCCAGTGAGTGGATCACTTTTTACTGGTGTCTATGAATTATTTAGGGATTAATTCTCTTCTGTGTGACCCAAACCTATTTACCGAAAAGTTTTTTTTTATTATTATCTTTAGAGCTGGAAGGAAATTGATTAATCATCCAGTTCAACCATGATTCAATTCCATTTTCACACTGAGGAAACTAAATGCAGAGGGGGAGAGACTGCATAGGATTACACAGGTAGTGACAAAACTGATTTTAGAACCCTGGGGAAACTAACACTGTTAAGGCGAAATTTTATGTCTTAGTCCATGATTTTAAAAAATATCTTAGATAAAGAGAATTGTTCTGAACAGACTATAGAGGAGATTACTTAAAAGTCATTCTGCAAATAAAAGGAGGTTCCCTCTGAAGAGCTGCTATTCGTTGGATAAGCCAACATGGCACTTTATTCTCAAATTTCTCTAGTTATGGATATTCAATCCCCAAATTTTGGCAGTATGTCCTCTTAGCAGAAGTGTATACTTATCTGCACAAAGACCTATAACTCTGCCCAAATACAGAGGTCTTCTCTCACTGTGAATACAATCAACAGATAATACCGTCTATGGCTTTGGTGGCAGTCAAGGTTTGATGAATTAATAAATTTGTACAATTGGTTTCTATTGGAGCAAAAGTCTGTACCTTTGCTTATTTGAATCTTGTTTATTAGTATAAGAGGCCATCCTAACACTTCTGATGGTCTTGTTTTTGATAAATTGGACAAGCCTATCCAAAATAGAAATTGTTTCTAAATATGGATCTGAATAGAGCTGTAATAGTTTACGTTTGGGCAATTATCCCTCATCAATGTTTTTAGGAATTTGGAGTAAACACATAGATAGGACACTATAGCATAGTCAAGAACCAAAGGCAGACTTTTCTGGAGGCCTATAAAAAATGTGTCCAAAGGAACATAGCAGCTCTCCACTGTCAATTATCCTAAGCCACTGAATAGCTGACAGGCCTCCCTGTGGTATTTCTGACTGTCTTGCCTGGATCCAAACCACTGAAGCTGAAGCTGTTGTACTCCACTTGCTAATCCCCTGAACCCTGCAGCCCTCCCCTACTGTAGAAGAGAGGTCCTTTTCTGGCTTCCCGCAGGCTCCAGGAAAAAAGAGTTCATTTAGATTTAGAAAGGTTGGGATCCACCTGAGCCCCAGCACCACAGGAGCCTGTCCCCAGCCAGGGCTCAATTGTCAGCTCAGCATTTAAGTGCTGCTTGGAAAAGGGACAAAAGCTCCAGCTGAACTGGTAATATTGGCTCCTGCCCTCCCTCCCTCCCTCCCTCCCTCCTCCACTCCCTCCCTCCTCCAGGGCTCTACCACCTGCCACATACTTTTTAAAATATAGATTAAAAGCTTCTAATTCTATTTTTAGTTAAACTGTATTTTGTCACCTCCAATGTGTTTTTCTTCCAGACACCAGTGTGGAGGTGTGGTTGCGATTTGTCAGTGGAGTCACAGGATAGCAGGAACAAGAGTTTTTGAAGCTCACACCCTCTTCATCACAGCACTTTAATTTGGGTTTTTTGGGAAGAAAATGCATGATCATTTAACATAGAAGAAACAGGCTAAGGGCTTGGCTTCTTTACCCTTAGGCTGCACTGGAAGTCTACCACCAAAGGAACAAGATGCCTGAACTGCGCAAAGCCTAAGAGGGCAGAGACTTGTGCAGCTTCAAATGCTCTCAATCAGCCAGGAAGGAAGGAAGGAAAGAGGGAGGGAGGGAGGCAGGGAGGGAGGGAAGGAGGGAGAGAGGGAGAGAGGGAGCTCACATTTCCATACAATACACTTATCTGATCTTTATAAAATTAATTGAGCACTATGGTAGGGTCCAACATATTGAAGGGGAAGGGAGCTAACGTGATGAGTTTTTGCTGTGTTCTGGGTGCTTTATATAATTTCTAATAAAAATATTAGCTTATACTGATTAAGCTCTTATAGTAGGCATTATGGGAAGCATTTTATGTGCTTCCACTCATATAATGCTTATAACCATCCAGGAACTATTTTTGTCCTGTTTCAAAGGAGGAAAACTGACACTGTCTTAGGACTTTGGTCAATGCCTGAACAGAGATTTGAACATACAGCACTATAATATCTACCATCTTCAATTTTTAAAACTCCTCGCTCACTTAAGAAAGTTTAGTCCTGTTATAAAACTAGAAAACTAAGATTGGATGTAGTTACATAACTTGTTCAAAATTAGGCTTCCATTTAGTGATAGAAATAGTTTTATATGATGCCCAAAGCCCAAGTTCCATTCATGGCATCTTACCTCTTGGATTCTGACTGAAATTAACATATGTAGAACAATCTAAACAGTGCTGGGTGGAGTGGACAGACACAGTATTCTCTGACTAGCCCCCTCCCACCTCACCCCTTCTGCCCTCACCCACATACAACAGTCTTGCAAGGAGAGAAACATTACCCTCACTAACACAGCCCTGGCCATTCCCCCTGCCTGTGCTCTGCCTGTCAGCTACACTGCAGTCTGATTGCTAGGATCTAAGGAGGGAAGGTTGCAGCAGCAGTTTGGCATTTTGGCCCAACAGTAGAACTCCAGACATGTAGTAGCATTGTTGGCATTTGTCATACATTCAATCCATAAAGATTTGTCCATATTCCGACATGAATTATGAAAGATCTCAAGTTTCAGAAATGTGTGTACTTCAGTGAGACCCCTTACCCCACAAAAATCTCAGTATCCAGTGTGAAGATAGATATGTCAACCAAACATTGATGAATAAAAGTCTTTAGGGCTTTAAGTTGAGATGCTATAAGTAGATCAAAACAAAGTGCCAAAGTTTTCTTGGGGAGTCCCAGAGGAGCTAGCAACTGACCTGAGTCTTGAATGAAAATCAAGAGTTCACCAGGTGTAATATATCAGCCCTACCAGGCAGAGGTTCTAGCATGTGCAAAGGAAAAGAGGCCAAAGAGCACAGCAGATTCTGGAAATTAAACATATTCCATGATCAGGTTAGAGGTGTAGGGAGAGTGGTGGACTTTGTTATATAAAAAGTTTTCAGCTGTATTTTCTAAGCCTCTGAGTCATTAAAGAATCTTAATTCCTGGTTGCAGCTCAAGCTGAATCCATCACTAGTCTTGCTTGAGGGCCTGACATTGGCTCTATTAGGCTGAATGCTCGGTTGCCATGTCTACTTCCTCTCCCTCAGATCTGAACTGATGGAATGGGACCAAACTGCCTGTGACCTCTTGTCCTTCTAATATGACTAGACTGTCCCCAGCCAAGTGTTCACTGGTGGACATGGGCTCCCTGGCTCTGCGCTCCTCTCTCTTCCGTCCTGTCTCTTCCCTCCTCCCAGCAATGCTTGGAATCTAAGATAAAGCCACCTTCTGCCTTAGTGAATAATTACAATAATAATGGTATTTCTAAGAGCTTTTTGTCTTTCTCTCCCCTTCCGTCCTGTGAAGGCCCCAGGGGACTGATAAACTCAGCAAATGTTACATGATGTGAAAACCAAATCATTTCCAAACGCTGGCTAATGAGGTTACTTTGGAAAGGAACACTACTCAGAAAACAGAAATCAAAATGCCAAGAGGCAGAGAAAAGAATATTCCAATAGTTGCACTCCTGATATCCAAAGCCAAAGGAAATTCAGAAAGACTGAATAACATAACAAAAATTATGATAACATTTATATAAGGCAGATAATCACACAGGGGAGAATATGAATGAGAATATCCCTTTACATTTGTGGAGCAGTAGAGCACTTAACTTTTTTCAAAATATTTTCACAACTCTCATCTCAGTTGAGACTCACAACTGTCTTGTAAAGGACAGATGCTCAGAGAAACTGGGGGTCAGGTGACTGAATAATTGCCCAAGGCCATGTGACCAGTAGTGGTAAAGCCTAAAGAAAACTCAGGCCCTCTGTGTATGGTCAGCACTCACATGACAAGCGAAATTTGATGACTTTTTTCCTAGAAAATTATATTGTTTCATGAACATATGTTAAAATTGATTATGTACCAATCAGCATTCTAATGTTTAGAGATATTGACTCATTTAACCCCGATCATAACCCTGAAGGAACAGAGAGACTAAGTAATTTGCCCATGTTGCAACAGCTGATAAATAGTGGGGCCAGGATTTGAACCTCTGCAGCCTAATTCCAGAAGCAGAGCTCTTAACCATCACACGATGCTGCTGCAGTGTTCATCGATACAGCCTGTTTATGCCATAATTTTTAAACAAAGAAAATGGTTCATCTCTGATCTATTATCTACTGACTTTCTAAGATTGCTTGACTTTTCAAGGCTCACTCTTTAAATTTCTTCAAAATCAGTGTATTTCAATGTCATAAACCAGGGTTTCTAATGTCTTACAACTCGGGGTCCTCAAGCCCTTTCATGGAGTCTGTGAAGTTAAACCATTTTTATAATACTAACACAATATTCACCTTTTTCACTTTCATTCTGTCACAGTGTACAGTGGAGTTTTCAGAGATTACCTAATGTGCAATGTTGCAATGGATTGGACATAATACAGCCCACGTCCATTAGACCAAACATTCACTTGCAAAAATGTAAAACAATACCACTCTTCTCATTAAATTGTTTTGTTTAGGAAAACAATTATTCTTTATAAAATATATGTTAACATGTAATGGGTTTATTACTGCTATTTTTAAATAAGTTAAATATTTTAAATTTTTCATTTTTAATTTCTAGTAAGGGAATTATCAAAGGTTATATAAAACAAAAGCTATTTGAGGTCATCAAAGAGTTAAAAAGTGTCAAGGGCTCCTGGGACACAGACTTTGACAATTCCTGTCTTAGACCATTTTAAATCTAGCATTGAACCTGGCAATGATGAGCTTTAGGGTAGAGTTCAAAAGATAATAAATAATGTAACATTTTGAAAGTGACATCGTCAATGTCATGTCCACCTCTACTGGCTTATTTGTGAGTAAGTAAGAAAACCAAGGCCCAAATAGGTTAAGGGTGTGGACATTTAGTACAAAACTGGAATTAGAATCCATATTTCCACCATAAATTAAACTGAATTTTTCTCAAACTTTAGTTGAATAATAAGCTTGAAGCCAGAATGGGAAATAAGAAAATAATAATAGGTAAAATATCATATATTGATAGTATTTTAGAATTTGCAAAGTGTTTTCACACTCATAAACTCTGGCAAGTCTTGTACTAGCAATGTGTGATGCCTAGGCAGGTTAGATATTACCATTTTTGTTATTTTTATCAAGTAAGCATAAGAATTCAGCTTAAAGTTAAATAATGGTATGAGACTTACAGCTAGGTGCAGGGATACAGTCTCACCTGTGCTTACCCTAGAGATCTTGTTCTCTAGAAGCGATCACTCTTATATCTTCGTGTTGTTTTTTTCTTATGTATCTTATATTTACAACCATGTTTCTAAACTAATATGCTTATACTTATATATTTCTTATTTAGATTATGTGCTGTTTTTTGACTTCTAATTATGAAAAATAAGGAATTAGCCTTTGTTTGGCTCACCTGTGGCTTTATAAAAATCTACTCCAAAGCTTAAAACAACAGTCAATCATAACCACTTCTCACAGTTCTGTGGTTCAGCTAGGCTCAGCTGACACGTCCAGCTGTCTCGGGGGCCTTCATGTGGCAGCAGTTAGATAGCAGCTGAGTCTGGAGTGTTCTTGAAGACTTCTGCCGTCACAAACCTAATGCCTGGGCTGTAATGGCTCACGTGGCTAAGGGTTGGAACAGCTGAGGCCTGGGGGCATCTACCTGCTCTCTCTCTTTCTACATGGTCTCTCCAGCATTGTGGTCTCAGGGGAAGCAGATTTCTTATGTGACATATGAGACTTTAAACACAGGAGCTCCAACACAACCAGACATAAGTTGTATGGCCTTTTCTGACCTAGCCTGGGAAGTCACTATCGTCACTTCTGCGGCATTCTGTCAGTAACAACGAGGTCAGGAGGTTAGTCCAAGTTCAACAGAAGGGGAATTGGCCTCCACCTCTTGATGGGAGATTGGTGAGGTCACACAGAAGAGAATATGGATGGGAGGTTTTGCCGGGACCATCTCTGGAGAACACAATCTGCCACAGCGCTCTGCTTCCAACCTGCACATCCACACTTCCCTTGCTCCGTAGTTTCAGTATTCAGTGTTTACAGCTTTATTACTTTGTATTCTCCGCATTGTATATTATGCTGAGCCACATAATATACAATGACAGCATCACTTTTCTTTTACATTGCTTCATTTTCTGGAAGTGAAATGATTGTATCTCTCTCTCTTTCTCTCTTTCCATCTTCTCCCCTCCCTCTTTTTGGAGGGGCTTAATTTCTGTGTTCCTATCACTAATTCTTTCCCAAATCTTCAACAGAACTGTAAAAATCACCACATCAGGGAGTCTAATATATCCATTTTTTCTTCCTCTAGATTCTTCCTGGAACCTTTGTCCTCCTGATCCAGTGTGCGCAGTTCGAGCCGGTTGCTCTCCGTCCCTGATAGCCAACTGTCTTTAGGAGGACTTTCTTTAGTCATTAGCCCCTTTTCTTTCTTCTGTGTTAAATCCTCCATTTTATAGATGATATGTCTTCCTTTTTGTTGATTTATTTATTGAACAATTGTTCCCTTAGCTTGGCAAGACAGCATGTGTGAGAGGTAAAATTTCTTGAGACCTTGCCAATATGAAAATGAATTTATTCCACATTTATATTAATGTGTCTAGATATGGCATTCCAGGCTGGAAACAATTTTCCCTCCACATTTTTCATTATTTTCATTCTAGAAGATAGTTTATTATCTGGAAGATATTTCATTATCTTACAGCTTCCAGTGTATTGTTGAAAAGTCCAATGTCAATCTGATCCACAATTCTTTGTGTGAGACCTGTCTTCCCTCCTCTTCCTCAGCTGTGTTTGGACAAGGCAGAATGATAGAGTCCTTTCCTATTCACTGTGCTGGACAGGCCCTGGAACCTTTCAATTTGATGCCTTATTAAGTATTACCTCTTCGATAACCACCTCCAACCGCCATTATCATTTTATTTATGATTTAATTGAAATGTCTGCTAGTCAGATATTGTGCCTTCTTTTTTGTTCCTCTAATTTTTTCTCTCTCTTGGTTTCCATATCTTTGTATTTTAGCCCTATTTTCGGGGAGATTTGGTCAAATTTTGTCTTCCATTCTTCTATTGATCTTTTGAAATTTTTACCATCCTGTTTTTTTTAATTTGCTAAGAGCTTTTTCTTATTTCCACTACTGTTTTACGGTGTCCTCTTCTCAATTAATGGAGACAATATTTTCTCAGAAGAATATTAATTACTGGTTTTTAAATGACTTTAGTTGTCTATTTTTAACTTTCTTTTGTTTCTTTTTGTTGATTTTAGTTTCTTTCGTGTTGGAAGCTTTCCTCAAATGTCCAGCACACTTAGTGTTTCATGTGTATTGAAGAATGAGGCACTAGAAGTTTAACAATTGCTTCTCTATGTGGTTATTGAAAAGGAATCAGGCTGTTTTGGGGGGAGCTCTCTGAGCAACCATGTCTATTAGTCTTTTCTCCTTGGCCAGTCAGGAAAAGCTAAAGGTCGTAAAGCTAGTAGCCTGCTCTTGGGAACAAGGTGGAGAGAAAAGGATAAGATAAAGAACTTAATGCCTATTTTATAGACTTTCCTTTAATCCCTTGGTTTTTAGCACATTAGTCCCACCCTTTAGTGTTCCCGGTGTTCCAAGCTTGCAGCCCACCTGGTTAAATTTCTCGAGAGGATAAACTGCCCAGCTTCTGCCAAGTGCAAGAGCAGTAGCTGACTGGCTACATGGTATGAGGGATTAGATTAGAAAGATTCAACTGCACTTGATACAACTTTCAACTCTTTCTCCTATTTTTAGCTCCACCACTCACCTCCATCTTCCAGGAATTGATAATTCCAGTTGCAGTGTGATGAGAATGTACCTGCATCCTATTGGTGCTCTATTCACATTTATTTAGGTTTAGTTTACTCTACTCTACTAAATCAGAGACAGCACATTCATCTGCTTTCCTTTCTCCGTGTATTAATATTTGCTGGCATATCTGTCCTGCAATACTTTTCCCATTTTCTTTGCCTTTGTGAGCTTATGCCTTTATTTCTTTATAAATACAGTTAGCTCTCCACATCCATGGATTCAATAAACCATGGGTCAAAAATCTTCAGGAAAAAAAAGCCACAAAGTTCCAAAAAGCAAAACTTAAATTTGCCACATGCCAAGTACTACACTGAATCTACTTAAATGAAGTGATATGTAGGTATTGCATTAGGTATTATGAGTAATCTAGAGGTGATTTAAAGTATACAGGAGGATGTCCATAGGTTACATGCAAATACTGCAACATTTTATATAAGGGAGTTAAACATCCTTGAATTTTGATATTCAAGAGGGCTTTGGAACCAATCAATCCCCCATGGATATTGAGGGGCTTAGAGGAATTTAGAAGTGAATAAGGGCATGTGTTCAATATGCTGGAATATTTAATTAGAAACTCTGTTTTCCCTTATTTTAGCTAATATAGAGAGTCATTTTTCCGAAGTCATAAAGACAGTAACAGGTGGAGCAGGCCCTAGAGACAGACATTTTGGTTTCATTCAAAATAAGAGCTGCATCTATGGTCATTTGCAAACACATTCCAGTTAAAGATTTCAGATGTTACATTTCTGAGGGTCATATGCAAATTTAAATGTTTCTTGCAAAAATGTACCTCAGGCTAACAGATTTTAAGAACCTGCTTAATGCCAACAATACAAAAGGCTTACGTGCCTTGAGACATGATACTAAAGCCTCAGCTTTATGTTTTTTTCTATGTCTTTCTCAATTGGTAGATGGAAATCTCTTAGCATCATAGTCCAAACTTAACTGCGAAGAAGACAATATGTCAGGCAAGTGACTGTGAGATTTTATTAGCTAAGGCCTATTTAGATTGATTAGTCCTTTCCAGGTGCTATGCTACTATTTTTTTGTTTAGTTTGGAATGTTTTCTTTTTTTCTCCTTTGTTTTTGTTTGGTTGTTTTTTGTTTTTGCTTTGACTTACTCTTAAGATCAAATAACATAGCTTGTTTTTTAATGCAATGAAAATAGTTTTAAATTATTTCATTGCAATGCACAGCAATACCCAGTTCTGCGTAGAGAGAGGAATCTGTTGAATGGACACA
Organism: Lemur catta; assembly: GCF_020740605.2. NCBI lineage: Eukaryota > Metazoa > Chordata > Mammalia > Primates > Lemuridae > Lemur > Lemur catta. The sequence goes on along the minus strand of NC_059129.1, from coordinate 129,672,695 downwards.
GCCATGGGTCTTGCACCTGAGTGATGCTGTCATGAAACCATGATGATCGCTAGTTTAATCGCAACTTGATTAAGTTGCTATGAACATTGTTACACACGGATTTTTATAGGTGTACACATTCTTTCTCTTGGGCATATACCTAGGAGTAGAATTGCTGGGTCATACTTTGATATACATTTAGTTTTAGTAGATACTGTCAAATCGTTTTCTAAATGTGATGGCTACATTCTTCACATCTATCTATTTTTATGTTCTCAAATTATCCCATCAACTGACATCAAATTTAAATTAAGACCAATTGACTGAAATGTCGTGGTTTTAGTGACTATTATAGGACAACTTTGCCATAAGGCACAATCCACTCTCTGACAGCTAAATTTACCTCTAATGCTTTCTACATGACTGTATGGGCTTTTTCTAGGTTCTGGCACTTTCCACTCCCTCTAAAGTCATTTTCAATTTTGCTGTTAATTCCCTGAAGTATCCTTGAACACTTTCACTTTACGCTTTTTATAGAAGAGCCTTTTGAGACTGACTCACAATCACCAAATCTAAATCACTACTTCTCAACAAGCGGCTTCTTATTTACTTGGCCACCAAGGCAAAATTTTAAATTGGTTCAGTTACTTGAAAGAATACAGAAGGAATAGTAATGTATGGACCAAATGAGAGTGTAACTCAGGTACAAAGAGTCCCATAATGTTGAATAAGATTTTTTAAATATTGCAGGGGAATCATTCCTGCAAAAAGAATTCTGCACAGTGAAGATCTGTCCTGATGTATGGGGCGGGGATTATCTATTCCATGTTCAAATCTGTCTTGTCATTTCCATTGCCTCTCTTTCCCACTTTACATGTAAAGCTATAAACCTGAATTTGACTTCAAAAAAGGCCGATTCTTTCATTTTTCATTTAAGTTGGATGAGCTCATGAAGAGGGAGCAATTTCCTGAATCAAATTAAAACTTTAAAGACTTATGTCAAAAAAAATTGTGAAAGTATATTTTATTAATATTCTCAATGTGCTCCAAAGGGTCACATGGGTAATACTTCTTGAACCTGTATTAATTAACTGTAAATATTGAAAGGAAAATTTTATGGCAATATCAAAAAGTCACTGGGAAATGGGCCTGGTTGTATCTTTACAAGGGGTCAACTTACTCAAAAACTATAGCAAGTCCCAGTTTGTGATTGTAGCTTTAAGTTCAACAACTTGATTTTTTTTTTTTTTTTTGAGACAGAGTCTTGCTCTGTTGCCCAAGCTAGAGTGCTATGGCATCAGCCTCGCTCACAGCAGCCTCAAGCTCCTGGGTTCAAGCAATCCTTCTGCCTCAGCCTCCCGAGTAGCTGGGACTACAGGCATGTGCTACCATGCCTGGCTAATGTTTCTAATTTTAGCAGAGATGGGGTCTCACTCTTGCTCAGGCTGGTCTTGAACTCCTGACCTCAAGTGATCCTCCCACCTCGGCCCAACAACTTAATTTTGTCAGTACATAGTGAATACATCTATCTCTTAGGAAGAATTCATAATAAAGCAAACTCACAAAAAACTTGAGCACAAGTCACAATTATAATTTGTGAATTAAAAATAAGAAACATAATTGTTTCAATGTCTAGAACACTGTTATTTTCCTAGCATTTCCCCGCTGTCTACACACATGGCAATCACGAGGCTGTTTCATGGTCAAGGGGAGTTCACTCACTGTTTTGATGGCATCAAGCTCTGGTAATTCTATGCATCCATTTCCATGGGGAGAAGGAGGAAGGGTACGTTGTCTAGGGCACCCTCTCCTCTTTGTTGCAAATACAAGAATCTACTCTAGTTAGCTCAAGCAGAAAAGCTACTTATTAAGAGACATTATTAATTGGTTTACACAATCTTCAAAGGGCCAGAGGCTTGGAGGCTCTGAGCCTCCAAATCACAGCACAGGAGAGCTCTGAGGATGTCTTTGCTTTCTTGTGTCAGACATTAGACCACTGTAACACATAGGAAGCTTTTCAAACACTCTTTGTGAATCCTCTCTCATGAAGCTTGGGGTTGGGGAAATCACTCTTCAACCCACTACAGCAAAAAGTATCTCTCCCCAGATAATGCCAACTTTCCAAGGCACTTCATCATCAATCTTTCTATAGCCAAAATATGGTGAGGGTGTCCACAGCCTCAATCTACCTGTAACACTCAAACTTTGGAGTCCTTTCATCAAAACTGAAAGAGTCCCATTTTAATATATTTCACACACATACTCCTGTCTATAATGCTACCATGTGAACAAAGTACAGTCAATTCTTCCTTGTATTTCTTTCTAATCTTTTTTTCTGCACAGATGATTTTTTCTTAAATTCGTACCAAACTTCATCAGTCTGTGTTTCCTCGTTTTTAAATTAATGATTTATTTTTAGCATTTTTAATATCATTATTCTCCAAAATTGTAATTTTTTTAAAAAAAGATATAACTTTATTTACAATAGCTCCAAACTGAAAATGATCCAAATATCCATCAATTGGATGGATTAATAAATTTTGGTGTATTAATATAATGGATTACTATGCATCAACAATAGTGAATAAACTATAATCACATGCACCAACACAGAGGACAGACACAAAAGAATATGTTCTGTGCAATTCCATTTACATAAAATAAAAGAACAGGTAAAACGAATCAATGGTGATCAAAATCAGAATAGCAAATACCTTTGGGGAGTGATATTGACTAGGAGTCCTCTGATACACTCTAGTATAGAGTATGTAGTCTCTCAATCAGGGTGGTGGTCACAGATGAGACTTTATAAAATATATAACATTTGTTGATTTTGTATTCTTTAATGTGTGTATTCTTTTGTATTCTTCTTTGTGCGCTTTTATGTTGTAAGTCATTTTAAAAACTATAAATGATGAGCAGGAAAAAATATGATTTAGTTTTTAAGGGCTGGATGTCACTTCATCATGACCCTTTATTTATATGTTGCTAAGTGATTAGTGTTTATTTTCCCATATTTTGCTACTTTAATATGAGAAAAGTTAAGCCCTAGGACATGTTCTGTGGGACATAACATTTTTCCATAGAAGACACTCTTAAAAGTGAAATTACTGGGCCAAATATGATGAAAATTTTTAAATATCTTAATGCACATTGCTGACACTAAAGAATCTTAAGCTTCAGGATCTTTGCTTTCACAGACCTATTTTAAAGGGCCTATGCAACACATGTTCACCTGGTCACATGCTTGTGTAAAATGTGCAGAGTAATATATTTTACCCATAGCTGTGTAATGAGCCAACACTTTCCATTTCTACTTCCCATCTGTCAGAGTTCACCTTTTGTTGAGTAGAATTGGAATGACCAAGGGTCTTTGGGGGACTTTGTTAAAAGGAAGTTGATGCTGATAGATATTTAGTTTGTGTTTAGTGAAATATATTTCTGGAGTTTGAAGTTACTTGCAGTTATAGTTAAAGTATTGCTAGCCAACCCTGTTTAAGAGTGGCTTCCAGGAATAATCCTAATGTCCTAAGCTCTGACTAAATTATTATTAATACATAAGAAATAGGACCACACATATCATGTCCTACAGGTATCCAGCACCAGATGTATTTGGGTAGTAGAGGAGAAATAACGTTTGAAATGTGTAGAGCCAGCACACCCACTGGAAGGACTAAAATTTAAAAATACAGACATGGCAAGGATGTTGAACAACTGGATCTGATACATTTCTGGTGAGAGTGGAAAACAGCACAACCACTTTGGAGAACTGTCTGGCAGGTTCTAGTAAAGTTAAAAATACAGCCACCTTATGTCCTACCAATACTTATCTTAGGAATTTAAGAAAACTGAAATCTCTATCAAGAAAAATACTTGTACAAAATATTTATTGGTGCTTTATTCATAATAGTCAAAAACTGGAAACATCCAAATGTCCATCAATAGGAGATGAAAAAATAAATTAGGGCATATTCACACAATGGAAAATTATTCAGCAATAAAAGGGAATGAACTATTCATGCACACAAAAAATATGTATGGATCTCAAAAGCAAAGGAAGAAGCCTGGCACAGAAATTACACACTGTGGGATCCCAGTTATAGAACTGTATGATTTAATCTGTAGTGATAGAAATCAAAGCAAGACTTGCTTCTAGAGTGATTAGCTAGAGTGATACCTCTGTCTACCTGACTAGACAGAGGATAAGGGGAGTTTCTTGGGTGGTGGAAATGTTATTTATCTTATTTTAAGTGATGGCTACAGGGATGTATACATTTGTCAAACTCATCAAAGCGCACACAATATGTGCATTTTACTACCTGTAAAAAAAGAAAAATGAAAGAACCATATGAAGCCACAGGATAATCTATGGAAAAGTCTTTCAGTTATCAAAAATGGATGTAAGTGTAAGTGGATGTCTGGTCACAATGAAAGTTCTATTTTATCAAAAAATCCTTACTTATGTAGCATATATAACTACAAATGTATCATTACTTTTTCCTTTTCTGATAGAAATTGTACAAACCAGAATTTATCAGACTTCATGTATTTCTATGACCAATTCTATAGAAGTGCTACAAATAGGAAATTCATCGGTATTTCTTTGTGCAGTTGCACGATTTATGCTTTCAGACTTTCATTAATTTTTTTCAAAAAAATCCAATAAAACATGCTAGAGAAATAAATAAACTGTATCTTTTCTTTAGGAAATGTTTCTTATTATAAAATTATTTGATATAAAGATATCAGAAAGTATGCAGATAAAAATACAAGTAATACATATTATAGAACTGTTTCAGGCACTTGGCTAAAATGCTGTATTTTGGTTTCTAAGTTTAGTGATATTTTGGTCTGTTTCTAAATTTTGTGATATTTTGGTATCTTTCAGCTTTTTAAAATTTGTAGTTTTTGTAACTTGTTGCAATTTATTTTCTTATTCCATGTATTTATATTTGTCCTTTACTTTTCACTTGTAATTTCATATTACTTTTATTAAAGAGAACATCTCACATTGTCAAAGCTTTAGATCTCACAAAACCTAAATCCACCTCTGCAACTGCCAATTTGACCTCCCAGTTTGCAAATGTGATGGCCACTTCAGACTTCACACAGCGGGCTCAGCGCTCTAGCCTCCTCTCCTCCCCGCAAACCCGCTCACCTCCCAGTTCCCTTTCTAGGTAAACGCCACCACCAGTCCGCAGTTGCTCGAGCCGAGTGACTCCTGTTTCTCACACATCCATAGCCCATCTATTGCAAATCCTCTCAGCTCCACCTTCAAATCTATTCTGAATCCCACCACTTATGGCCGCTTCTCCAGCTCCAACTGTGGTCTAAGCCACCATAGTCTGAGTTCTTGAATATTATAATTAGCCCTCAACTAATAGCCTCTGCCCTTGCCTTGCGACAGTACAGCTCTTGGCATTCTCTCGTTCAAAGAATGGCTTTCCAGTCACACCTACAACATCCAAGTCCCTGCATTGACCTGTGAGGCCCTTTGTCATCTGACCTCTGGCTTTCTGTCTAAATTTACCCATGGTCCCTTTGCTCACCCTGCTAATGCCTCGGCACCTTCATGCTGTTACTCAAATTTATTAAGCACATTCCTGCCTCAGGGTATTTGCTGTCTAAAAGAAGCACTCCATCACACTCAGAGCTAGCTAGCTTGCTGGCTTGCTAGGGCAACTTATTTCCTCTGACACTGTTTATAGTTTTAGTTCTTTGTTTTTTATTTTTCTCTCTCCCCGGCTGTAACATGATCACATACACTGCAAAAAATTGGTCTGTCTTATATATTGCTATTTCCCTGGAAGTTAGAATGGTGTCTCGTACGTGGTTGGCACTCTGTAAATGTTTGTTGAATGAATACATGTGAAAGTGCTTTCTTTAGTGTGGACATACGTTACTCAAAGAGCAGAGTACAGCCAGGTTCAGGTCGTTTCTCCTGTTCTCATGAGATGGCTCATATACATCATAATAAGACAAAGAGAAGGATAATGGAATATGTTCTGCAGGCTTCATACCTTGTCATAAAAGTTTTTGAATCCATGAAAATTCATATTTCTGCTGTAGGACCGAGGAGACCTATCCCCAGTACCTGAAAGGAGGAGGGAAAGTTGTCATCAGATGACATGACTAAATGTCTTTTTGGCCCTGAAAGACAGAAGCTGTGACCACAGTTTGACATGAGGCAGAAAAATAAATCCCCAGTTCCTCTCAGACATTGAATGGAATTCCAGGAGAAAGTTACCATCAACAGAGGGCTGAGAAATCAAATCAGATAATGTTTTATTTTTACTTAATATTATATTGGGGAGAAAAATTGAAAAACTTTGTTGAAGAACCCTCTGACTGATGTCTGTCTCACAGTTTTGAAGCCTTTACTTGCCCTGTAAAAAAGAAAAAGTAATAATAACCCTATTACATAAGTTGGGGCTTGGTAAGGAGAAGAAACACTCTTTGATATTTAGACAAAAGCAAACATTCTTGAAACATCTATTTTTAACCTATAAATCTTTCTTCTTTTTTTTTTTTTTTTCTTTTTTGAGACAGAGTCTAGCTCTGTTGCCCCAGCTAGAGTGAGTGCCGTGGCGTCAACCTAGCTCACAGCAACCTCAGCCTCCTGGGCTTAAGCGATCCTACTGTCTCAGCCTCCCAAGTAGCTGGGACTACAGGCATGCGCCACCATGCCCAGCTAATTTTTTCTATATATATTTTTAGTTGTCCAGATAATTTATTTCTATTTTTAGTAAAGACGGGGTCTCACTCTTGCTCAGGCTGGTCTCGAACTCCTGACCTCAAGCAATCCACCGGCCTCGGCCTCCCAGAGTGCTAGGATTACAGGCGTGAGCCACCGCGCCCGGCCTAACCTATGAATCTTTCTTAAAAGCTTTAGGCTCATTTGTCAACTTTAAAAAGATGTTATAAGAGTTTAAATTGTAGTAGTGTTACAATATTAACTTAAAAAGAATTTATACCTTCAAATAGTAAGTCTTTCCATTTAACTAAAAGATACTCCGATCTTCTTTTATATCTTTCTTAAGCTTTTGGTAATTTTCTTCACATAGGACATACACATCTCTTTTTATATTGGTTCATAATTCATGGTTTGGCGGTGCTATAGTAAATAGAATTTTTTCCATTTCAATTGCTTACCAGTTGTTGCTGGTATCAAGAAGAAGTATTGATTTTTGTATATTTCTTTTTATTCAGGTACTTTTTTGAACTCTCATTAATTTTTCAGTTGATTCATCTGGATTTTCCAAGATAGTTTTAAACGTACTGACACTGTGGGCAAGTCATCTACTGCTAGAAGATGACTTTGCTTCACTCTGTTCTCAGTCATTTTGTGCTTATTTTTACAATAGTCTTATTTCAAAGTTGGTTGGCCCTATTTGTGTGCACACCCACATTGAACACGTATGTACATATGTGCTCTCTCTCTCTCACACACACACACATACAGAGTCAGGAGGTTTACAGCATGACAGCATCAGGAATATTCTTCATCCCCCACCATTACTAGTCAATTAGAATTGTTCTAAATGATTTGATTAATGTGTAAAGAGGGGTCATTCTATTTAAAAGGTATGAGAGCTATTATAAATGGTCCATTATGAATGAAGTCAACAATAGCAACCTGGCTTTGAAGTTGTCTACCTTAAACAATTCCAAAGTCTGAATAAGCTATGAGCAATTATCTCAAATCCTCTAAGCACAGGCTGTCTAAAAGTATTTTGATGCCATTATCTCTGTCACAGGTCATAAAGACAAAAAAAGAAGAAAAAATCATGATGTTAGCTGGTATTCTTACAATTTTAAACATTAAAATATTCAAAATGAGTCATAAAGCAATTAGACCACATAGCTCACTTATTTTCTTGTCTTACTCATTCCTAAGAAGTTTATAATGCCTGCCACATCAGCTACAGGAGTTAGCAGGATAGAGCTAATTTAGTTTTCTTAATACCAGGTGCAATATTAGTATTCTTCTGGTTGCAAGTAATAGGAGACCCAACCCAACTCAACCTGCTTTAAACAAACAATAAATATATTGGTTCGTTGAACACAAAAGTCCAGACACAGGAGCCAGCTTTAGGTAAAGCTTGATCCAGTAGCCCTGTCATTATCACCAATGGCCTGGTTTCTCCCTCTGTACTTTTCCATAGTGTCTGTTTTACCCCAGCCTACCCTGACCCACCCAGACCTGCCCTAAGACACCTACACCACCTTCCAGGAGCTCCAAGTTTTCTTCCTGTGTAAGCCAAAACCAAAAATAAATCAAGACAAAATAAAAACAGTAACAATAAAACATGCCATATCAGTTCTGGACCTGACTTCTTTAGAAGTCTTTTGAAGAAGAGAGAAAGAGAAGGAGTTTCTTCTTGTCTTGCTGAAGAAACAGGGAACTGCTCCTTTGGGGCTGCCCCGGCAAACATTTTCTCACATATAATTCTGTCCGCTCATATGACACGAATATCCCTGATCCAGTCACTCCAACTGAAGGAAAGAGGCACACTGATAGACTTAAGACAGTCAAGACCCATCCCTGGAGATAAGCACTGAGGTCAAAACCACACACACAGTGGCTGAGGATGGGGCGTGGTGGCCAAAGGAAATGTAGGAGGGGGAATGGCTACTGGGCAGCATTCGCCATTCGCCACAGATGGTAGGGACTAGTTACAGTTTTGCTTAGTTCCTGTGCCCTACAGATCTGTACCTACCCAGTCCATGTTGTCTTAAAACAGAGTCCCTTATAAGGGTTAAAGTCCCCAGATTAGTGCTCAGTCAGCATTAATTTATAATTACTGTAATTTCACACTGAAGACTCATAATATTATGATGCACTTATAATTTTCCAACTCCTGTCTCCCCTCTTCCAAGAAACTGAAGGCAAAAGACTTCATAACAATAGGACCTTTACATTTGCTTCATGTTAAAGCCTTAGACTGAAGCGTTATCCCTGGATTGCTACACCCCTCAAAGAGTCTGAGAGGGAGAAGACAAATAATTCAATGTAAAGTCATCACCTACTACTGAAAACTCAATTCACAAATGTAAATAACCTCCCTCTCCCCTACTCCTCATAGGAATACCTTTAATTGTAAATACTGAATTTGCCTTCAAACGAGAGGGCAGCCAGGCTTGCTCACATGCCTGCTTGATTTCTACCTTTACCACAGAAGGTACCATCAATTCCTTGCAGATGCAGCTGTTCTCTCTGTGACACAAAACCCCACTCCTCTGTGCTCCTGCACCTTCCTTTCAGAAAGGATCATTTCCCACAAGGTCATGCAGCTGATTCTGGGCAGGTCTCATCTCAGAATCCTTGTCTGATTCATTGCTGTCTCCTCCACAACTGTTTTGATGATGCTATAAGCATCCTATGTACTCAATAAATATTTTAATGACTTGATTAATTTGAAATCATTTTGTGTGAGCATTTTATTCTCATGGAAGAATTATATGCCCCTCAAAGTGGAACAAAGCAAGCGGAGACTACATATATAATACACTCTTATTCCACAGAATATATCCCATATGAGCAATTTCTCAGTAAACTCCCTTAAATTTAATATACAAACTTTATAAAACACACGCATCTTTCAACCAAAAAAAGTCCCCAGTGTTTTTCTGTTAACAATGATATAGGAAAAATTATATATCAATGTCACCCAAACTCAGTACACATCACTAACAACATGATGTGCAGAGACAAGTCTTACGTTACATTCAAAGTACAGCATCACAAAGAGTGTAAAAGGGATGGGAGTGTCCTGGCTGTTGCTGGCGCTAAGAGAATAGATCCTAAAAGAGGATTGTAGAACAATGGGTCATCCAGAGACGATAATACATTATGCTGGAACATATTGGTGATATGACAGTAATCCTGGTTAAACACTTCCTTCTTTTAAACTAGTAAAGTTGGTTGATTTAGCATCTTTTTCATCCTAATGCCTCACCCAACTCCCCTGAAGATTGATCACAACCTCTTGTTCTGGACCCTTCAGAGTAGCCTCAGAAATATGGTGCCTCTTTATCAGTTCTGATTCTGATAGTTTGCCTTAAATTGTCCTTTTGTCACTGCCATTGTCTGGGTATTTGTATCCCCCCCGCCCCCGACAATCATATGTTGAAATGCTCATTCCCAAGATGATAGTATGAGGACATGGGGCTGTTGGGAGGTGGTCAGGCCACGAGGGTGGAGCCCTTATTCAACAGGCCCGAGAGAGCTGCCTTGGCCCGTCCACCACATGAGGACACAGTGAGAAGGTGCCATGTGAACCAGGAAGCCAGCCTTGACCAGACACTGAATCTACTGGCATATTGATCTTGGACTGCTCAGCCTCCAGGACTGCGAGCAATAAATCCTCATTGTTTATGAGCCCCCTAGTCTATGGTATTCTGTTACAGCAGCCCAAGCTCCCTAACACATTCACCCAGTCACAAAAACCTTTCACACCACCTCCTTCCATGACCTTGACAAACAACTGCTTAAACCCTTCTTTGAACCTCATTCTCAACTTTTTCCTTCAAGCCGTAAATGACAAAGAGTCCATCACAAGAAAGTAATTTGTTCTTGCAACTTTTTATTTGCTTTTCTTTCCTTTATTTATTGCTGTGTGTCCATTTCTGTCACCTATCATGAATGTGATATTTATGATGTGATATAAAAACTGTACACGTTAATGTATACAAAGTTGTTACTAATAGCCTTATTAATTGTTTGGTGATCAGGAAATGATATTTAAGCTTTTTACTTCCTAGTGTAGTAGTTATTTCTACCTGGACATTTTATTTACTGGGTTTAGTTATATATTAGGAAATTGGTTAGTTGTTCTGTATTAACATGTATTATAATTTTTCTCCTTTTAAAGTAATGGGCAATAGGTTCTGCTTAGCATTTTCATGCAAAATGCCTGATTTTGGGGAACACATTTTTGTAACTATCATTTCATTATATTAGACTGGACAAATCAATTTATTCAGCATGGATGAAGCTTCTACTGTAGTCAAAGAACTGGGCTAGGTGCTAGAGAGAAGCTAAGATGATCATCATGTGATTCTCCACCCTCAGAGAACCCCAGAATAGAAGGGGAGATAAACATCTATTCACCAAACCACAATGCAGGTCTAATTGTGGTAAGCAGTAAAATTGAGGCAGAAACAAAGCTTTTATGTGAGCAGAGACGCAATCATTTCAATGGCAGCAAAGGATAGAGACTTCACAATGAAGCCTAAAACGATCAAGTTAGAAAAAGAAAGTTTATAGGCATTTGCAAATGTGTTGATACATATTAATCACATCATCGGAGCTCTAAAGAGAACAGCAAATATAGCAAATTCTCACTGATTCCAGAAGTAGCAACGGGTGAGGTACAATTCTGTAATATTGGTGAAAAAAGAAATTTAATAAGAAAACAAATAGGTAAAATAAGAATAGCAATGAAACATCTACTTCCTAAGCAAACAAAGTGCTTGGATTATTTTAAAATTATACATTAGTCATATGACCTTGAGCAAGAACTTAACTTCTGTTGGCTTCACTTTCCTCATCTGTAAAACTACGACTTGAATTAAGTGATTTCTGAAAGTCTCATAAAGTTGAAATGCTGTAATCATATGATTTGCATACAATTCAGCAAATTTTTATTGAGTGCCTGCCATGTACACAATAGCATGGGCACTGGAAAATAAAAAATTACCATAATGCACAGCCTCTGATTTCAAGAAACATAATCTTTTTGGAAAGATCCATCAAGGTTAGGCGGTAAGTGCCAAAAGGTAGGGTCCAAGTAATAAGCACTTTGGGAATTGATAGCACATAGGGTCTAGGAGGCAAGGAAAGCTTCCTGGACCAGAAAAGTGTTAAATTACAACTCAGAGGAAGTTAGGATTAGAATAGGAAATCAGAGGGGGAAGGCACCCCATGCCTTCCCCTACCTGCTACCCCTGACCAAAAGCAGCCCCAAGGGGAAGGTACAGGAATCATTAGAGTTCCAGATGACTGTTTGGGAAATATACTGTCATATCATTTCAGCAGTTACTCACTAAATGTAAATACCTAAGCCACGCATTAGTGCAATTAGTAAAGCCTGGTTTTCAAGGCTTTTGTAATATATTGGCTTATAAACCTTTTATTATTTCTGTCCACACTACCTTAGTTTTATGCGGTCATCAATTCAAACTTTGAAAATAAATCTACAGTCTGTGCAATAGGAATAGTGATGAAAACCGTATTACCTTATTCCCACTGTTTATTATTAATGATGATAGCGTCTGTTCCATGATTCATCCTCCTCCCTCCCTGAGTGCTTTATGGCTGCTATTATCTCATTGTCACAGATATTGCCACTGGGCATGGTATTCTACGAAGTGTAAAGGTCTTCTGATTATTATATTGTGGCATGTGAATAGTGTACTCCATCAGTTCTCACACTGTCTTTTGTGAGAATGTGCTACTATTGCTTAGACTAAAATGTCTTAGGAAATGAGAATGAAATTTTAATATGAGAAACTCTTTCTGTTAAGTACAATGACTCATTCACAACACAGTAATCATACACATCCAGGCATCATAAATAGCAAGTTGGGAAAACTGGGGGGAAATGTAAAGTTACCTAAATTATGAGAAGGTTCTATGGGCTATATATACAGTTACAAAAATAGTCTAATTTATAATCCACATACTCAATTACTCCATACTGTCTTTTTTTTCCACTCATTGTCTGGATGGCCCAATACGCTCTGTTGACTTATGACTTATTGCTTCCTGTCAGTCTGCCTTTTCCTCTAACTTCCTAAATGACCATCATTACAAACAGTCCTCAAGATTTATAAAAAGGTAGGTTTTTTAATCATTCTAAAAAGGGTTCTGAGAGCACCCGTCTGTTCATATATTAGCATGCACCGTATATGTCCAGCGAAGTAGACCAAATTCTGTCCTGAGAGAACACGCCATGAGGACAGCTCTGGCTAATGGCTGGATTACACTAAATACCATGAAGGTTCCTTAGAGCCTGAACTTAATTCAGGACTTGGTCCTGATTTTCAATCCCCAAACCATAAATCCACCTTAGAAAAGCTAAGAGGAAACTGAAAACCAAGGCTTCAAAGGGAGGAATGAGTATAGTCCCGCTTCATCCCCTTAAAGCAAGGAGATTAAAAACCCTAACATATCGTAAGGATACCTCGAGGATTTGACAGTATTTTTGGCCATCCTGTCTAAAATGTCTGTGTCTCACAGCTTCTAACTTGACAGGAAGCACCAAAGTCCCTTTTCATGTTAAAAGGGTGAAGCTTGAGGACTAGTGAGAAATTTGGGAACAAGATGCCATTTATCAGAAACGAAGAAGCTTTATCAATTCACGTGCACTTCATTGAGATGGGACACAGAAGGATGCCTGAAAGAAGGGAAATCACGTGCTTTTATACATAATGAGGCCAGGATTTTTTATATCATGAGAAATGTGAGTAAGATTTGGTTTTTGACAATAGGAGTAAACATTTCTTACGTAAACTAGACTTGGGAGATTTTTGAAAGAAAAAAAATCAATTATCATGTTTACCATACTGTGTGTCAAAAACCTCAGGAGAAAAGGAGAGCACAGCTCTGCAATGGGGCAGAGGTTGAACAAGAGTTGAAGCAGCTTCCATTATCTCAACACTGTCTTCCCCAGGACCGGAGGGCCTCCTTCAGCCATGAGGAGACAGTGCCTGTTAGAGCAGATGAAACTCCCCTGACTTTCAGCCAAGGTACCCAAGGACTAGGCCAGAACTGCACACGGGACTGAGCAAGGACTCTGGAGAGTTTGGTGTGGAAACACTGAATAGTGAGGGGTTAAAGAGAGCCGCGTGGGAGGAGTTGGAACATGGTAAGGACTGTCCGGGAGCAGGCTAGCATTATGAAAGACAGAGGCGTCCAACTGAGTCCCCTCTGAAGGAAGACTCATCAAGGGAGAACCTGTGCTCTACCATGACTTAGTTCCAAATATTCGCACTCTGCTCTTGTTCAGGACACTTAGGAAGGAATTAGTGAAAGGGCAACTCAAGCTTCCTTTGGAGACAAATTTGTATTCATTAGAGGAAGATGGGCAAGGAGACAGCTCCTTGTTCCATGGTCATCTGAAGGGCATGGACCAACTCCAAGTGAAGACGTGCACCAACCTACATGCACCTAACCAGCCTGGGAGATTTTGAGTCTGATGTCCCAGACTCTTCTCCATCCTCCTGCATAGGGGGTGCCTGGGAACCATCCTCCAAACTCCACTTCACAGATCAGTCCTTTTGGGGGGTATTTAAACAAATCTTAAAACAATCATGTATTAAGATGTTTTACAATAAATTCACACATTGGAGGGAATTTTAGAAGGATCATTTCTTTGAGTAACTATCCTGTAACCTACTGGGCAAATCCAAGCTCTTCCTCAGAGCTCTCTTCATTTTGTACAGGCAAAAAGAAGAGTGAAAAGAGGAGGAGGAAAAGAAGAGAGGAAAGAGAAGGAGAAAAACACAGCACAGACTACATCAGCGTGCCTTATTCAGCCTTAAAAATTCCAGTGTTCCAAAGCCTACAAATATTAGGTTGCTCCCTTTCTCTAGGCAAGATGTTACATTGATTCTAATTTATTACACTTAACTGGAAAAATCCAGAGCACCAAGAGACAGCCAGAAGGGCTCCACTGAGTCTTTATTTCCTATGAAATGCAGAACCAATTGATACCCAGAAAATACTTTCACTGGTTCCCTCTGCCTGAAGATTGGATTCTTTAATTTTCCAAACCTTGTTGAACCCACATAGGGAATCTTCCAGTGAATTGCTTGACTCCAGGGACAGCAAAAGTGTCAGCATTCTTCTTTCCAGAAATCTTTCCTAAATCCAGCAAGTCCTCTCCAAACTGGCTTTGCTGACTTGGAGGGAAGGGTAGCGGTTCTTTCGTCCCCTTTAAGACTCCCTTGACTGAGATTCTGTACATTACTGAGTCAATTTAAGAAGAAATGTCTTATCAGGGTGACGATAGGTTTCCACAAAATGGTACATGATTAAGGTCCGGAATTGTCTACTCCATTACATCTTTGCCCCATACACCTGGAAATACTGTGTTTCCTAAAATAAATGGCACTGGCACCCACATTCCTGTGAGTCACTATTGGCTAAGGCTCTTATGGCAATCAATTAACACAGGCTTTCACTCTAAAGTCTCCATGAAATTTTCCTATGCTGCCTCCCTTTAAGGTTATGATTCTTAACCTTGTTGTGAATTTGACAGAATGACCAACTCTCTATCTAGAAAAAAAATGAACAGATGTACAAATACCCAATATTTCAGACAGTTCCTGGGCTCCCTGAAGCCCATGCACTAATTCCTCAGGGAAGCATGGATATTTAGTGACTAACTCCCACACAACAGCATTTCTGCTGGAAATACTTATACCATTAAGTTCTCTGAAGTTGAGTCCTGAAAATTAGCAGCTCTAACTTATTTAAAAATTTTCAATCACTTACTTTGGTGCAAATTTGCCTTTGAGATGACATTCCCCTAGAGAGTGGAGGGAAATAGCCCAAAATGCCAATAACCAGACTTTAAGCATGGTGTTCAGTATCACGAAGATTGAGTGACAGGACTACAAAGGGGTGCATGTTCCAAATATTTGAGTATAAATTTAGATAAAGTCTATTGCCAGCTTATGAGCAGAGAGTTTCCATGAGCTTAATATCATTGGAATTTGCAAAAATTACAAAGGTTTATCATATTTCATACACTGAAAATCTGTATTTCAGAGGGTCCCTCAGTACATTGAAATTCATGTGTTGATTCCCTAGGGGCTCATGAGTATTTGGTTACTAAATCCTATGCAAGTGCATTGCTTCTGGGATACTTACACCATCAGGTTCTCTGTGTGAGAATTATGAGTATAATTATATAATACATTAAACGGCCAATGTAAATAAGGTCTTGATAGAACTTTTTTACTTTAGCACTAAATCTTACCTTAAAAGAACATCCTGCTTAATCTCTGTGGTGAGGTGCTAACAGTAATTTTGTATTATATTGACATTAAGCAATAAAGTCAATAACATAATATCTTAAGACGTCAAGAGCAAGAGTACACACAAACGATAGGAAAAGAAAGGAGAGACAGTGAATCCAGAAAGAGAAAAAGAAGCAGAGACAGAGAAACATGGGACTCTGACCTTTTAAATGCTGAGAAAAATACAGAAAGTAGACATGAAGGAAGATTTTAAAGATAGATTTACATAAACTGAAAAGACAGAAACTTTTTTAAAAACAGAGAGCATAGACTATTCCAAAGCCAGGAAGGTATGGCACATGTAAGGACAATAATGCCTTAATGCTCCCAAAATAAACTCAATAGCGTCATAAAACAGAAAGCTTTTCTAGGAGAATCAGTTTAACTTGCAACTTAAGGTGAAGTTTAGAATTGAAGAAAAGCTGACAACCAAAATTCTTTCTGCACGTTGGTATCAAATTTCATATGGTTCTAATGAAGAAGACCATCTGGCTTTCTTTACTTATGTATGCAGTCTTTGGAGACGTGGCACTACTCACTTCTGCTTAATTTTGGTAATATTCCCTTTTCTTTCTTTACAGTTTTCTTTTCAAACATGCCTTAGAGAACAACATTCTCTAGAATATTGCTGAATTGCATGACTTCTGAGATTCCTGGGGAAACATTTTGTCATACTTGCTATGAGAAAATCTTTGAGGAGAGTGATAAGTATAGTACAGTAAAGCAAAAATATTTATTTAAGCAAGTAGAAAGCTGAACTACATTCTTGTAATGTTTTATATGAGATTCTATGGCTCTAACGTGCAGGTTAGTATTCTGAATTTGACGATACAGTTACCTTTGTCAGTGAGTTTTATACTTTCCTATGTTTTCATGTTACTAATTAGCAGCCTTTCATTCCAGCTGGAAGCATTTCCTGTAAGGCAGGTCTAGTAGTGGTGAATTCCCTTAGCTTTTGTTTGTCTGGGAAAGTCTTTATTTCACTCTCATTTGTGAAGGACAGCTTTTCTACGTAAAATATTCTTGGCTGGCAGTTTTTTATCATTTAGTATTTTGAATATATCATATCACTGTGTCCCAGCTTGCAAGGTTTCTATAGAGAAATCTGCTGCTAGCCTTACTGGGGCTCCCGTGCATATAATACACTAACGTGTGGATTATAAGAGAATGTTCCCTCTTCAGGGGGCTTGCAATACAGCTGTCAGAACATAACAGGTAAGAAATTTATGCAGTATATGGTCAGTGTCAAGTAAATGGTACACACAAGTGTATAGAGAAAGCAGGGGGTCACACAGGGTTGGGGTGACCACGAAAACTTTCAAGGACCAGGTAGGAATTGACTGCTCTCTGCATGGACACCTGAACAAGATGTAGCAGAACAAAATATACTGACTATGATGACAGAGACCTTGTACCACATTTCTTATTCATTTCCTGTGTCAAACTAGCATGTTCTCTTGGTGGCCAACTCTATGAACACACATGGAGAGCCAAATACTATTCAAATTTTAGAAATTGAGAAATCATATTTAGGTTAAAATCAACCTTACACTTACTCACCAGCTTGGTATAATGAATACAACATGAAAAAAGTGGGAAAAATCTAAAGGACTTAATGGTATGTATTTAATTGTACTCTACTAACCGTTTTTCCCTTCTTAAGTGATGCTAAGTGGCTTTGGGAATAAAAGATTACAATGACTAAGGTATCTTTTAAATCATTCAATTAATGTTGGTGATTAGTTAATATGATGTCTTACTATAAATACACTAGTACTTGAGGACTTAATGAAGACAATTGTTTTCACTTTTATGATATCCTTATTTTATGCTAACAGATACAAGTTTTTAATGCCTATATTTCTCACACAGTGGCATATCATCTAACAAATGAGTAGTCATTAGAAATGGCTCTGGATAGAGAAATTTAAGAAAACCCAAAAATATTTATGAAGACTTAAAGAAAATAGGAGAATAAACAGATACATCTTCTGTGCCCTGCTACTGCCTTTTGGAATTTAAGTTCAGTTTAGTGAATTTTATTTTAGACCCAGATTGTATGTAGCTGTTCGAATGAGTAGAAGAAAATGGATTTATACCACTCAGTAACTCACTAAGACTCCTTGTGCCAGGTACAAATTCTAGTTAATTTTTTAATAGAAATATGTTTAGAAAATAAATTTGGTTAAAAGACTCTGCAATGATGTAACTAAAATATTTGTCCCAAAATGGTTTTTTACTTTATCACAAAAGAACTTACTAAGTTTGAAGGGGATGGATGGATAAACTAGGAGCAAGAATTTAAAGCAAGATCCTAACTTGCATTTCCTACTCCACACCTCCTTTCCCCCTTTCCCATCTTCTACCATCTGGACCTTGGGGAGTCATCCAGGAGTGTAAACCTCAGCTGATACCATAAACTACAAACCACCTATAGCTGAGGCAATGAGGCTCCAGTTTCCTGGAACCCAAGGCACTGAACACTTACAATCTATATTCCCAAGATCTGCAGTTGTAGTTCTTCTCATAAAGTTATGACAATCTGGGAAAAGAAAACCAAATGCCCTTAGCAGCTGGCATACAAAGTCAGTGGGATTCATAGGATACTCTTTTCAGTAGGTGGGGGTTTCAGGTGTGTAGGCAGGTACACATGGTGTGGTGCAGCACTTCTAACACATTGCCAGATGCTGCTGCTGCTGTTCTGGAAACTTCACTTAGAAAACCACTGATCTACCAATAAACTCCTTTCTTCCTGTCATCCCTACCCATGTAGCAGCTTCTAAGCATGCTGAAATCATTTGGAATGCCACTACTCCCTGTCTGCAGGGACAGACTCTTGCAAGGTGGCACAACATCTAAAATAATTTCCCATATTCATGTTAATAATGATGCAATATCATTCCTCAAATGTCACTAAGGTTTTTTCTGTGAAGATTAATTTTTGAAATCAGGAGTGACAAATTTATCAGAAATCTAATTATAATTTTTTCTTATTAAATGACATTAGTATGATTTCATTTTTATTCCCTCTCTGCCCCTAACTCCCAATCTTGCCCCTGTATAAAATGTCTCAGCAGAGAGAACAAAGCAGTTTTTCCATTCTCATGAACTTCTCCTTGCTCCAAAGATATTTATTGACAGAAAAATAATGTGAGTAATAATTCTGTCCTAGTTCTATTTCACGTGCTA
Source organism: Lemur catta (assembly GCF_020740605.2). Lineage (NCBI taxonomy): Eukaryota > Metazoa > Chordata > Mammalia > Primates > Lemuridae > Lemur > Lemur catta. The sequence goes on along the minus strand of NC_059129.1, from coordinate 129,653,498 downwards.
GGCCAAAAGTTTATACACCACAGTATTGGAGTATTTTCTATGGGGCACTGTCTGACTAATACAAATGTCAATTCATTTCCGCTTTATGCACCTTAAATATTAGCTCTGATTCTTAATCTTTATAATAATACAAAAACACATGTAAAAACAGTCTTAAAAGCTAAAGATACTCTGCAATTGTTCTAATCCACACTCTTTTGGTTGCCAAAAGGCTAACCAACTCGAGCTAACTCAAATAGAGCAGTTTGTTTGTTTTTATGTGGTTGAGATCTCAGGAGAAGTGGGTTTTGGATTTAGTGGAATATTAAGAAAGTATAGTTCAGCCTCTGGTAACTACAGCTAGAAAATAGAAAGCAGGAAGACCAATGACTCTCTCAATAACTAACTCTCTCTCTCTCTATCTCTCTCTCTCTCTCATGGCTTCTCCTTGTAAATGATTCATTCCCTCCTCTATCCTCCTGCCTCTAACTCTACCAGCCTTACCTGCCACTCCAACCAAACACAAGTACCACACCACCTCTCATCTTGGCTCCACATAGTTTAAGTCTCCCAGTTTCTCAAGGTCTGAACTTTACATTTACAGGAGAGAAGGGGAAAAAGTTTCCAACTAGTTCAGATACCCTCCCCCCTGATCCCCAGTCTGGACTTTCTTTCTTTGGCAGTGGGGGCTGGGCACACATGACAAACATGCTGGCCTAGGCCCTGCCCTTCACAGGAACAGTGGGAGCAACACCAATAGAAGAGGGAAAAGGAAGGATTGTGCAGAGGGAGAATTAGAACCCACTGCAAGCCCCTCTTGGCCTCACTTGGCCCATGGCAACTATCTAGAGTTGGGGCCAGGGACAGGGCCACTACACTCCCCCATGTGACAGTCATGGGACATGGGGTGCCCCTGCAAAGAGTCATGACCTTGGGTGAGTCAGTTTTCTTCAGTTGAAGCAACTCTCAAAGAAGCCTGACAGCTGAGAGCTGTCTTCAGGCAGAACTCCCATCAGCCGGGGAGAAAGTCTTTCATTCCTGAAAGGACATCTGGGCAGCACATCACCCCACCCACCACAGCTACCTTAGCACCACATGGATCCACTTCATCCTAGAGGTTCTGGGTGCAGTTTCTCCAGGATTCCTGTGCAGCTCTCTTCCTGGGGGAAGCTTAGAGGAGGAAAGCTAGTGAGAAAACCCATACTTCCCAGTGCTGGAGTCAATCTCAGGGCCACAACTGACACTCACTGTCTGTCTCCTTTACCATCCAGTCTGGATTCCTCCCACCTTTGTTACCGCCCAACCAGGTTCTTGCCTGCTGTACAGATGAAGCCAATACTCTGAGACAGCAGGAGTTGTGAAATTTCTCAAATCCATCCCTCTGAGAATTTGGGGGCTAAGGTTTTTAAAGCTAATTTGGTAGACAAAGGGCTAGGGAATTGGGTCTGCTGATTAGCTAGGGATGAACCCACAGGATTGGGAAGCAGAAATTGTCTTCTTGCTCAGAGTCAGTTCCTATGTAGAGAGTCACAGGACCTGTTGAGTCAGTTCCCGTGTATGCATATCGCCACTGGTCTGGTTGGTGTGAGTTGGTCCCCGTGAATGAAGAGTCTGGAAGGTATCTCAGAGATCAGCCTTAGGTTTCACAATAGAGTTGTTTTCTATAGTTGTGACTTGGGAAGTCACAAATCTTATGCCAGTCAAGGATACCTGACTCATAAGCAGTAAGCAATTATAGAAAGGCAAGTTAATGAAACAACGTCTGGTTAATTTTTAGCTATGTCTATACTTCTATAGATATCAGACTTTTACCACACTTCTTGCCTTATGGTCTTACATTATTTTAATACAGGCAGTTTCACCCTCAACTAGTACTTCCTCTGGTCTCGGTAATTTACCTGGTGGTATGACTTAGATCCTCATCCCTGGGATCTGACCACCATGCCCTTCTCTGATTGAGGTTGCTGCATTTGTCTATTTATAGCCAATGTAGAGCAAAGGAGTATCAAGAAGTACTCAGGTGAATCACTCAGTGCAAGATGTATTCCTCCATGTCCCCACTGTGTAACAGCAACCCTATCTTCTCCACCTGATCAGAATCAATTATCTCTGTCAATATGGACGGGTATCTTCTTGCCTGCTGTTTTTTGGCATGAAGAGCCCAAAGTGCCCAGAGAGCAGCCTAAGCTTATACTTTGAAAGGACTTTGGCTGTGATACCTGATGGAAATCCTTACCCTTTGAAAATAAGGATCTCTAAACTCATAGAGACGGGAAGCACAAGTTTCCCAAGTGGGTCAGTGGAAGTGATGGCTAATGGGGTCAACCCATTCTCTTCCACCCTAGGTTTCTGACCCTATACAGTCCACCTATTGGGGGCAACATTAAAATGGTTTTGATTTAAGATATTTTGCATCCAAGAGGATGGAGCCCTTTCCTGGTGAAGTATTACCTTGAACTAGCCCATCGGCTGTGCCTTCAATAGGCTGCTCTTCCATTCTATAAGTCTGGCACTACTGACTCTTGTAGTATACACCAAAAATAGTGAATGCTATGCTCATGAACTCCCACTTGTAGTGGTCTGATGCAGTGGGATCCTTGCTTGGGGATCAAACACTCTGACAGCCTCTGATAGTGGCGCTGGCAGAAGCCCTGCCGGCAAGAAAGGCAAACCATCCATAACTGGAATGTGTCTATTCCTGTAAAAATAAATCACTGCTCCTTCCAGGGAAAAAGGGATCAAATGTAGTAAACATGCCACCAAGTGGATATTGGTCTTCCCAAGGATGGTATTGTATTGATGGTGGCTCAACATTGGTCTCTGCTATGGGCATTTGAGCATGCATTGTCCACTCAGCCTTCTTAAGTGCCATGGAGCCCATGCAGAACTTCTGTCCCTGCAATTATGGCTACTCATTTCATGCATCTGTGTAAATGAGGACAAAATCTGGCTGATTTCAACTCTCTATTTGGTTGTTCAATGCCTCTCCCATGGTGGATACCCTCTGGTAGGTATTAATGTGCTATACAAAGATCTTCACACTTAGTGTTCATACTATAGGCCCACCCACATGCCTCTACTCCCAGCTGTCTTTTTGCCCAGCTTTCTGTTCTTCCAGGGGCCAGATCAGTCTGCTCATGTGTTTATCTCTGTTTCATCCTTGAGCCAAAAAGTAGAAGGCCAGATGCACTGCCTAAAGCCCTACCCAAGGATGTACATGAATGGTACTGTAGTGTAACCACTGTCTCTTTTCAGCTGATCCTCCTATGAACAGTGCTTGGGCTTTTTCCTCTTCTGACAGCTGGTAAAAAGGATCCCCCATGTTACCACAGATGCAGGCTGAAGGACAGGCACTAGTCAAGAAGGTGGGTGTTCTGCTCCGTGTGCTCTGTCAAATTGCTTGTGCCTCTGGGTCTGCCTATGATTGATCTCAGACGAACAATGTCCATCCTATAAAAAGTAGCTGCTGGATATGCCTGATCTTGGCTTAGTGGGTCTGACAAAATACAGCTGATAATGGTTAGTTCTTTCCATGTGAGCACTTGTTGCCCCATAGTCAGGTGTTCTGTCTCTACTAGGGCCCAGTAATATGCCAGAAGCTGTTTTTTGGGGTTTTTTTAAAATGAATTTCTCTGTTTCAAATGGCATATCTTTACTCCAAAGGAATATTCTACAGGGTGTTCATCTGATCTATATTATGACACCTAGAACAAAATGGTTAGTACTGCTCATTCAAAGTGAATACAAACACTCTCTGTTCCTCTTTCTGGATAGAGATGAAAAAAGAATACATATGCCTGATCAATGTACCTGCAGCTGTGTTAATCTTCTGGCAAATATGCCACTTCAAGTACAGTGGCTACAACTAATCTATTACTGAGTTGAGTTTGCAGTAATCCATTGTCATCTGGTATTTGCAGGGCCCAAACTGGTAAGTTAAATGAAGATATGGTGGGGTCAACACAACTCTAAAGTTGATAATGACAATTTCTGTCATCTGTCCCCAAGATATAATTTTTATTGTATTTATCAATTACTGTAAAGGGGGATGGGGGAAGTTTTAGAGGTTTTCACTTGGCCATCCCTGCTAGAATAGTTTACCTCATAGGCCAAGGGTGATTGGGTCTGGTGGAGGGTTGTGCCAATTACCAAATGTGGCTATTCCAATTGTACATTTGGGCACCAGGAAAATGAATAACAGTTTCATCCAAGGACCCTTCATAAGCAGTTCTAGGTCTTTAGGAATCAACTCAGATCCTGTCTGACAGGACTCAAAATGTTTGGGAATTCCCCTCGCCTCTGTATACAATTACTCCCACAAATGGCACTAGGTGTCTTGGGGAAGGACCAGGGGAATCATTTCTAGGTACATTTGGCCAGTGTTGCACAGCCTGTCCTTCTGGGGACCCAGCCATTCTTTCAGTCAATGAGTTCTGGATCTGAAAACTGTCTCAGGTCCAGAAACCAGGTACAGGATTGTGACATTTTATTGAATCAGCTGCTCATAGCCTTCTGATCATCCTACTTGATTTCCATTGACTGTAGGAATTCACGTACACTCATTGGTTGCCCATCTATTTTGCCCCTAGGTGTGCTTAACCAGCTTGATGACTCTGGGAGTCAGGCCACCTTCGTTGCCACTCCCCCATTGCCACTAATTACCATAATCATCCACCTCGCTTGAGATGGTGACATGCTGCTGTCTGGCTTCATTTTTTTTCAGGATCCCATGATTCCCATTGCCGTTACTGAGCCCAGACTGGAATGGCGTCTCCCACTGTCAGCCCCGGTCTGCTCAGTGATGCTGCCTCCATGCCCACCAGTGCATTCCTCACCGCTATGGCCAGTGGCATGTCTTGCAGGCACCCCCACAGAATACAGTGGAATTTCCACAACTGCGTATTATGTCCTCTCTAACAAGCCTACTTTCCTGAATTTTTTAATTTCTTCTTTCATTGTGTGCTATAGCAATTCTAACATTTCTACCTCATTTGGTGTGGGCCACAGCTTTTGCCAAGCTTCTTGGAGCTGTCTTGGCAGAACATTCATAGAATATTCTGGGTGCTTGCAGGGTGCTAAATTCTGCATCCTAGGACAGTGCTCTCATAATGATAAGTTCTTTTTTATCCACATTTAGATTCTGCCACCTCTTTGTCTGTTGTCCTTGGTATACAGTCACATGTGTGCTCTTCTAGCTCCTGCTTGTATATATCGTCCAGGTCTACCTTTCCTTCAGGGCATACTCTCTTTTCTCCCTTAGAAGACTCTGCACATCACTGGCCCTGACTTAGTTATTAGACTAATGGACAGGAAGGGGAGATCCTGAGGAAGCATTTGGTGTCTTCCAAGAGAAAGGCCTCTGAATGCTTCTCAAATGCAGGAATGTCAGCCTGTTTCTGTAGTCTCGGGGGATTCTAGGGACGCAAGGTTTACAAACATTCAACATAGATGTTTCATCCATATCCTATCTCCCATTCTCTTCCAAACAGGGCTGTTACTTTGGCATAGCAGAGCAGCCTTCCTTTAGAGTTTAACCTTCTTCAAAGCTCGATCTTTTTATGAGAAGGCCAGTATTGGCCTTCTGTTTTCTCTGCCCTTCCACTTAAGGAAATGAGAGCCTCTTTATGTACTACCAAGGAGGCCTTCTGGCTTTCACACTTGGCTTTTACTGCCAATTAATCACACTTAGTTTTGCATTATCTTTTTTCAGAGTGCGATATTATCAATAGCTGCCCAATTCTACTGTCCTTATAGTTACTAGTTCCAAAACGCCTGACACATGGCACCAACTAATGGTATGATTCACTTCCATCAGTATACCATCTCAGTGCACCCCAGTGAACATTGAAATGATTGTACTTTTGGTGCCAAAGGCTATCTGTGTTCTATATACCAATAGCTCCTTGTTACAACTGATCAGTAGGTGATCCTGCCCCTAAATCCCTTTTCAGCACCTGCATTCTTGAATCTGGTACCCAATTTTGCAGTTTGAGTCCTCTGAAAAGTAAACTTTGACATGGAGGCAAGAATTTAGGATGTATATTAGAGAGGTGTCTTGGAGCCAACATTTGTGCAAAGGAACAGAAGAAAAGAGGATTGTTGGACGGAGAGGTTGAGCTGTGATGCAGTCCCAGTGAAGACAGCAGCTGACCTCTAGTGGAGCTCTACAGTTGGGATGGCCCTTTAGGGTTTTCCCAAGTTCAGGCCAGGAGATCAAACCTTTATATTACTGTATTAGGTAGTCACTGATGTAGGCTGCCCCTGGAAAGTGGTATGACCTTGAGTGAGGTATGACCTTAATTAAGACAATTCCCAAGGACAACTGACAGCTGAGTGTCATCTTGTGTTAGCTTTTTCAGCAGCTAGGAATAAATGTTCTAATCCTGAAGGAGGAATTTGGGCAGTACCACAAAACATGTTTACTATATAAAAATTAAGTATTCTATGAATTATGGTTATGAAAACCATTATTAAGAAAATTATATGACTACAGGGCAATGTACTATTCATGAAGTATCTTCACAAATTACATTTTTTCTTCCCAAGAACCCTATGAGGTTGTCAGGTTGAGTATTATTATCTTTCATTTACAGATTTAAAAAACCCTAAATCTCTGGGAATTTAAACTAATTCCTTATATTAGCAAAATTATCACTCAGTTGATATTTGATGTTTGCATATTTGCATGTTTGATATTTGTATAATTATCAAACAGTGGAAAACCCACATGATTGGACTTGAAGTTAAGAGTGCTTTCCACTATACCACTGAGGATTTTTATATGATGAATAAGACAAGAGAGTCAATAATAAAAGCATAACATCAAATTTCCCTTCTAGAATATGAGTGAGAATTTTCAGACTTTTCGTTACAGCTCTGATCTTTTACACCAAGGAATAATTATAAGAATTGACAGTCAAGAAACAGGTCAATCAGTGAATAAGAAAAGGGATTATTTTTCAAATAAGAGTTCTTGACAGTTCTTGTGGGCTAGAGGGAGGCATTTCTCCAAACTCTGAAATAAATTTCTTCTCTGAGAGTTAAACTTAAAAATCAATGCTTAAAGATTAGAAAAGAATTAGCGAATTCATCTTAGAAATAAAGACTTATACTTAGGCCTGTACATTTTAACTATAATCAGAATGCAAATACAGTAATATCTAAAGAGAAATAATACGCCATATTAAAGGGGCTTGGTTAGCCATGGAAGGAGAGAATCGGTAGCTCCAGCAGTAACACTGGCATTTTCAGGCCAGCCTTGTCCCTAGTAGAGTGTGTCTAGCCGAAGCCCAGTGGGAGGCATATCCAAAAGGTGACAGTGGATGCATTAGATCATCTTATAATAACTTGCAATTATCAAACATCTTTACAAAAATAAACACTATGCAGTGATGCTGGTGTTAAAGTTCTGCTACCAGGGCTCCTTGTGCCCCCGAAGAGATTAGCACATCATCATGTCGTTGTCATGGCTGTCAAAACATCTGATGGAAATTCCCCAGTCACTGAATTTTTTTTAGACTCTCCATTTTTACACTCAGTTTGTTCTTGGCACCTAGATGGGAGAAGCAATAACTATTACGAGGCCCATATGGCAGGAGAAGGCCTTTTGCTTTGCACAGACTGATGGATGGGCTTCTTCCAGAAAGCTTCAATTTCCAGGAGGAATGACAAGCCAAAATCTGTATCGTTCTCTTCTTAGGAAGCCAGAATTCCTTTAACAATACCCAACCTTCGCAAAAACCTTATTGGAGGGAGATCACGTGCTCACCACTGGCATGTCCTGAGGAACAGTAAGTCTGCAGAAATGCCTCTCCCTCGGAAGGCTCTCCTTCCATCACAGCCCTGTCTAGGATTCTTTTATTTAAAGCTGACAATGGTTCATTTTTCTTTTCATCATTGAACGAATACATATATTAATATATATACAAATATAAAACTAAGTATATTAAGAAAATGTGTTATTTTACAACTCATTTAAATGAGTCTGGGATGCCTACTCTGATAATCTGGAGATGTTTGTATCCAGAAGTAGCAAATATTTCTCATGGAAATGGAAGAAAGGGAAGAAAGAGAAGAAAAAAGGAGAAGGAAAAGGAGGGGGAAGAGAAGGAGAAAAGGATCAAATAGAAGAAGAGGAAGAAGAGGAGAAGGTGATGTAGGGGAAGGGAAGACGAGGCGAACAAAAATTTATGACAGTTTTAAAAAGACAGATAATGCAAGCAAAGTATCCTCACTGGGACAGGAATTACACCGAGGAGGTGACTCTGTCACCGGCAGCTCCCGGCAAAGTGCACGATGTACGAGCTGTGTCAGTGTCACATGGCCGCAGACGTCTTGGTGGCCGAAGTGCCCTTTATTGTTTTCTAGACATAGGCTGAGCAGTACCAAAGGTGTTTTCCAGAGGAGCAGCTCTATCTAATGATGCTAAGATCACCTCACAGGACTTGGCTTCTTCAGCTACCACTTAACTAGCTTTCCTGTGGAACTCGTTAGAATCCTAAAGTCTGCTCCAATATCGTTGGCCAAAAACAAAGTGAAGTAAAGTAATGCAGTAAAATAAGTCAATCAAAAACAAAAGAAGAAATATTTATTATTCCCTATTTTGCTGCCTCCTCTATAACTTTTAGTATACAACTCTATTGCTTTGCCCATCTTAGCACATGAAAGTTCTGTTTAATACCATTTCTCCCCACTAGGCTGGGGGCTCTGTTTGAAAAGTTGAAATTGGGAAATGACTGATATTCCCCAATGAAAAAGAGGAAGAATATGGGACCAAAAACAATGAATAGTTATAACAAAGTTGTAGAAGATTTGTAGAAGAGGAATTGTGGGAAAAGAGTTTTTTTGTATGGTCAAGCTGGCTAAGATTTAAAGAAAATTATTGGCCAGGCGCGGTGGCTCATGCCTGTAATCCTAGCACTCCGGGAGGCTGAGGCGGGTGGATCGCTCAAAGTCAGGAGTTCGAGACCAGTCTGAGCGAGAGCAAGACCTCGTCTCTACTAAAAATAGAAAGAAATTATCTGGCCAACTAAAAATATATATAGAAAAAACTAGCCGGGCATGGTGGCGCATGCCTGTAGTCCCAGCTACTCGGGAGGCTGAGGCAGTAGGATTGTTTAAGCCCAGGAGTCTGACGTTGCTGTGAGCTAGGCTGACGCCACAGCACTCACTCTAGCCCGGGCAACAGAGCGAGACTCTGTCTCAAAAAAAAAAAAAAAAAAAAAAAAAAATTATTTATAAATTATTTTAAAATTAAGCCTTAACAGCCAAAGTACATTGATACAAAGCTAGAAGCTAATTTTCCTTCTGTTAAAAGGACAAAGTTTTCTAAAAACATTGGTCTGCATTTGATGAGAAATTATGAAAGATTTTTCCTTATCTTTTGAGCAATCTACCTAGGAGATAAAGATTGTGTGTCCTATTAAGATAATTTTCTGTGCTTCATATTGTCTTTTTCATGTCTTTGATTAATTCAAAATAAAAATTGAATTATTTCTATTAAAAGAGCTAAGATTTTCTACAACTATGTAACTTTCTGTATTTGCCTTTAAGGTCTTTTAATTATCACTCTGGTTAAATGAATGACTACAGTTTCACAGTGACCTGTGATCCTGTTTAATAAAGTACTTAAACCTTTTGACATTTTTGACAACTTCCTAAAATCAAATTCTAAGTTAAGTCTTTTTGACCTCGAACTAACTTTGGGAGCTTCCAGATGGCCCCTAGAATATCTCAAAATAATTTATTTGCTCCCCTTTTACAAGGAGAGATGTTAAACTAATTAGTCTTATTTGATATGTTAAATTGTATGGGAAGTATTAACAAATAATAAGTGATACTTAACTTTATTTGAGTTATATTTATATGGATGAGTTTTTAATATTTTTTTCAGAAATTATGTAATATTAATATAAATTCCTAGAAATCTGATAGCTTTGATATAATGTTATCAGTCATAATTCTAGTTATCTTAAAATGTATGTCACAGAAATGATGAAATTTGTCAATTGCATTATAATGAACTCTCATCAGATCTTTAACCATGACCATTTTAAGTCTTGCCATTCACAGACAGTTATTGTACTCTCATAGCCTCCTGAAGGCTTTTACAAGCAACTACAATTTTAAAGTGTTTAATTTACAAGGAGATTCATGAAAAGCATAGGTTTCTAACTTTAAGGATCATACCATTGGACTGGGTAAGATTTTCCAGAACTCTACTGAAGAAACGAATTGGTTCATAAAACTGCTAATTCACATCAAGCAGAACAAGAATAAATTGCATGGGACTGAATGAACTGATGAAGAATTATGGGTTTTTATAGCCTTTTTGTTTGAAACATTGCTATTTCTTTAATTCTTCCAGATTTAAGACAATCTTTTTCTTTTCTCTTAAGCTATCTATAGCATACAGCAATTTGGTAAAGAATAACTTTATGAACAAAATTGAAGACTTCACTTTTTTCTCTCTATCTGATCTCTCCAGAATTCAAAAACTATTAAATATTCTTATTTTCATGGGTTAGTACCTGGCTTTAAGGGTTCCCCAGTCTTATGAAAGTAAGACCAGTAATTTTAAAAATATTTTGAAGACCTCAAAAAGAGAGAAATTCACCCGAATCTATAGGCCTTGCAGGCAAGGTCTGATGGCAAGTTTTTGACATGGCTTGCTAGAGCCTGCAGATGCTTTTAAAAGTCTAATCTGAAATTTCTTATTAAAAGGTCCAGCAAAGCAGACATACAGAGCCTATATGGTCAACCACTAATATTGCTGCACTTACGTAAACAATCAGGCCAAGTTTAATGACTTATTTTGCAAAACAAATTAGTCTTACAGTGATTATTTTTGGAAAATATGGAGGCAATTAGAGACAGAAATTATGTTTTAGTAAAAAAGTTTAGTGCACCCTTGTACATATCAAATTTTAGTCCTGTTTATTTTCTTAAAATTTTGCTACATATCAACTGCCCTGTTCCTGAAGCCCTACAAGGTGGAACTGGTCAATCTGATTTAAATTTCTCAGCACAACCTCTGTGCCTGCTGCCTACGTGGACCACTCAGGGAGCTCACCACGATGCCTGATGCCGTAACGAGAGACATTCAAACTACAGACCAGAATAATATGCTTCAAGCTCAAATCTAAAAATTTTTCTAGCTGCCCTCTGAACTCTGAGACTGATGTGATAGTTTGTTCTAGTTATTAGCATTTTTTTTTTCTTTTCTTTCCCTAGAAATATTAGTTGGGGACCTTGGCTAAGGAGCATTATTTGTCTAATAGTCATTGCATCAGCCTGTGCTGTATTGTCTCAAGGGTCTTAAATGCATGTTTGCAGCCATCAGCAGTACACCAGATGGCCTCACTGCGATTAGAGTGACAAAAAACAGGATGAACAAAAGGAGTATTTCTTCAGTCTGAGGTCATAAGTTATGAGTTCCATGCTGAGACAAAAACAAAGCAGCCCTGATGGTGACAAAGAGTCATACTTATGCACAAGTTTCAGTCAATCTTGTATGTGAGAAGCTGATTAAAAGAGGGAATTGTTAAAAAAAAAAATTAATCAGGAGGCCATCAAGCTGGAGTGGCTCCAGTGCTTTAAGTCCCTGCGTAAGCAAACTGAAGCCCACTGTAAATGGTAAAGTGAAACTAGAGACTTCACCAACCGGAAACTGCCAACCAACTTTTAAATGCGGACTTTCACTCTAACCAATTAAGTATATTTTCTTTGTCTTGCTTCCGTGAACATCTTATTAACGTTTCTCCCTCCTCTCTCCCACCCCCACCCCACCTCTGTAACAAAGTGCTGAACCTCATGCAATCAGGGGCTGCCCTATTCATGAATCATCAAATGCTCAAATAAACTCTTTAAAATTTTAGTGTGCCTCACTTTAACTTTAACAGTTCCTTGAGGGGCTGTGGCAACAAACAAAGTCTACCCAAGTAAGGCTGTTTATTCAGAGCTTGCCATAGCAAGGGAGTTAGCCACCATCACTTGCAGTTGGTAGAGGCTCAAAGGCAGGCAAGAGAGTGGAAAGGCTTCATAGTCCAAAAATGGAAAGCTTCAGATATGCTCTCATTGGAGGTTATTGGCAAGGGGAAGGTAGGGGTGGACGAAATAGAAGTGGTGCCGCTCATGTGATTGGTTTCGGGAACACATTTGGCTTTCTATTAATGGTTGGTCTTAAGTTGGAGGCAGAGGCAATAAATAGGAAAGCTGGCAGCTGTCACCAGCAAAGCTCTGACCATCCTGGGCCAGTTGCTGTAGTGGTTATGGGTCAGAGTTCTATTGTCATGTATGATCTAGCCATTACTCATTTATATGTTCAGTCTCTCAGAGCAAATCCGATCTTGTTTTAGTTTTTCTTACTAGGCTTTGGCCCCAGGCCTGATAAGGAATAGAAGCTTAATAAACATGTGAGGAAGAAGAAAGGGAGGGAGGGAGGGAATTAAATGGCCCAAACAGCAGTGAACCCTGATTAGGCATGGTGAGCCGTAAGGAGCACAGCGAAGTCCCTCCGCAAGGGCATAGGAAGCACGTCCTCGGGTGGTCTTGCTTAGCTGTGGCTTGCTGGGAAATAGGAACAGGCCCCTATGACATGGTATGCAGCAGTGCAAAAAGAGGTCATTTAATCATAGTGAAGGTACCTGGCAGCCACATGCAAATGAGAAGAATCACAACAGCTGGCAGAAAATATCACTCACCCAGGAAAAAGAGATGGTCTTTGAGTAATGCCCCATGGGACCAAGTTCTTGAGTGTCTTTTGAACCACACTTACCCCCGAATAGTGAGCCCTGTCAGAAACTTCTGAAATTCAATGACAGAGAGACTATTTCTAGATAGTCTGGATCGTGACTGTGTCGGGATGACAACGTTCTATTGCTTTCATAGGCACTTGAAGTACATAGGACATTATAGAACTTTTTGTCCAATTCCTTTGCTTTTCACATGCACCAGCACACATGTACGTACACCCCCGCTATCCCACACACACATAAGAGCCAGCGAGGATTTAAATATGTTCAGCGGGATCTGAAGAAACGAGTTATGGGTTCTTTAAGAAGGAAGCAAACCAGTGTCTGAGGTGTTCCTGAGAGCCCTGGTTAAGAAGTTGGAAGTAAGCCAAGGGAGGTTAGCAAAGAAATAAATTGGGTGTTAATTTCAAATTAGCATTTACACCAGTTCCAGGCTTCAAGGGGCAAGCAAGGATCTGCGGGAGAGGTGGGAGTCTGTGGAGGAGAATTATTCATCCTAATTAAAAAAGGACAGTCTTGAGGGATTCACATTAGGGAGGCAGGCTTGGGATCACTGTAATCTGGCTGCTGTTCTTTGCTGGGCTGTGTAGAGCAAAGAGCATTTCCTTTGGCCTAAAACTGAGAAGCCAGGTAGCGCTGTGCAACAAGTGATAGTCAAGGGTATCAGAGGCTTTAGTTTGTGACTCAGAACCAAAGGAAAACCACGGGAGTTTTAATACCTGGTGTCAAGAGCCGACTCAAGGCATTTCAGCTATGAAGATAACTAAATAAGTCTAAGAAGAAATGGAGTGAGAAATTCTTTAGATCTTACACTGGGTTAAATAGTGTCCTTCTTCTTATAAAGACACCAGTCATTTGATTAGGGCCCATTCGCACCAGTATGATTTCATCCTAACTCGATTACATTTGCGAAGACTCTGTTTCCAAATACGACCACACTCACAGGTCTTGAGTAGACATGAATGTTGGGTGGGCCCTAACCAAATGGCTGGTATCTTTCTAGGACAGGGGTGGGGAACCTGTGGCCTTCTAGGTCCTTAAGTGTACCTTTTGACTGAATCTGAATTTCATAGAGCAAATCCTTTTATTTTTAATAATACATTTTTGTTCATCTTTTATATTTTGATTTTATTTTTAAAATGAATGTATTTAAAATACCAAAGAATAAAATAAATTTCAATGAAATCATCCTCCCAGATTGACTGGAATAATTAGAACATTAGTAAGCTATAAGGGCTAAATTGACAGTTGCTACAATCATGATTTAGTTCTAACGTCCCCTGCCTGACTGGCACCACTATTGCATGAGGCCTTGGTGGGAGTTTATAGGGGTTGAGTACGCCAGTCTGTTATCAGCTTTTGACAATGGTGCACTGTTTCTATTTGAAGTGAAATTTGGGAATAGTTGCACAGCACAACAGTATTTTCTAATTCTCTCCACTTAACAGCCCATCGTGTCAAAGAAGACCAAGAGAACGCTAAAGGAAGAGAACAGATTTTTTAATGAGGATTGGAAATTGCAATATTATCTTGTTTCTGCTAAAGATAAGAGGATTTTCTTGCTTTGTGATACTGCAATATCAACATTAAAGAAATTCAGTGCTCATCAGCATTATAACACTTATAAGGACCACAAATATTTTAAATTAGAGGGAGAGGTGCAAAAGATTGTATTGTAGAAATTAAAAGATGAAAAGCAAAAGCAAAGACAATTCTTTCAAGTAGTAATAAGACCTGTAAATAATACCAGTGGAGCAGCTTATAAAGTAGCTTATTTACTCAGGAAAAAAGGGAAGCCATTCAGTGATGTAGAAATTGTGAAAGAATGTGTTGTCGAAGTTGTAGGATGCTTAGACCCAGATAACGTCACAAAGTACAAAACTGCCTCTTCCAAGGAGAACCATAACTGATCAGCAGCGTGAATTAGCCTTCAACTTAACAAAACAACTTCATTCAATACTTCAAAAGGAAAATACATATTATTCAATTGCTTTGGATGAATCAACTGATACTGCTGACTCAGCACAGGTTTTATACTTCATTCGGGTTCTTTGCTACTCACTTTGGGCACTCTTTCGAACAGAACCCAGAGAATAGATATCTCCAACAACTTTCGAGATAAATGTCATGAAGTTGGACTGAATTTGGTAAATTTAGTAAGTATATGAACAGGTGGTTCACCTTCCATGACAGAAAAACATGAAGAGTTTATTACACAGATAAAAAAAGTATCAACAGATCCAGATGCTCTCATTTCTTTTCATTATATCTTGCATCAGCAAAATCTCCGTGCTACTATTTTAAGTGACACTTTGCAACAAGTTATAAGTGTTGTTAACTATACTCATGCAAATGCAACACAACATCATCAGTTTCCTAACATGCTAAAGTTGAAGGATGAGGTATTCAGTGTGGATTTGCCATATCACTCTAAAGTGCGTTGGCTATCACACAGATGGATGTTAGCCAAAATTTTATCTCTGTGAGAACAGATAGTTAAATTTTATGAAGAATAGAATCAGCAATGTGAATTATTAAAGGAAGATTTCTATAGGAATGCTGAATTTCTGTGTGACATCATGTCAAATCAAAACGACTTGAATATTTCTTTGCAAGGTAAAACTAAGTCTATATATGATATAGGGCTAAAAAAAAATCCAAGTATTTTGAAAAAAAGCTATCTTTTTTCTAAACACTTCTTCAAAAGTAAATTTCAGTTGAATATTTCCCCAGTTGGCAAAAGTCATTGATGAGCAGGATGATATATGTGAATCATTTGAAGAATACACAGCTGTTACAGACATATTAATTGGAGAATACAATGAAACGTTCACTGACTTTGAGAATCATCACATCACACTCAAATTAGCATTTCAGCCTGACCTGGTTGATATCACCAAGACACCTAAAGAACTACAGATGGAGTTGACTGAGCTCTTAGTAGACAACATTTTAAAGTCATTGTTTAATGCTAAGAAAGATCCAGTAGAATGCCCACACCTTTGGCAACATGCCCGAAAAATGCTTTCTGGCTTTTCAACCACTTATCCCTGCAAATCTACATTCTTCTACCTCACCCAAATAAAGACAACCTTAAGGTCACAAATGACTGATACTCATCTATAGGATCAACTAAAAGTGTGGACCCCCATGCTGCAACCAAATATTCAAATGCTTTCCAACAAAAAGCAGACACAACAAAATCATTAAAGGGTTAGTTGACTTTAAAATTAACAAATAGTTTTCATTTTTTGAAATTATTAAGTACATAGTAGTTATATTTTTACAAAATAATGTACATTTTAAAGTAAATCTAATCGAAGTTTCTCAAATGCAGCCTTATTACAGCTAAATTAATGCAGCCTTCCAACATGAAAAGGTTCCCCATCCCTGTTCTAGGAAGATCGCAGGCACAAGGGAGAGGCCTGTCTGAAGACAAAGGCAGAGATTGCGCTGATGCATCTGCAAGCCAAGGAACATCAAGGACTTTCAGCAACCACCAGAAACTGGGAAGAGGTGAGCAAGCACGGCCCTGGCAACACCGTGATTTCAGACTTCTGGCCTCCAGAAATGTGAGAAAATAAATTCCTGGAATCTTAAGCCACCCAGTTTGTAATAATTTGTTACAGCAGCCCTAGGAAACTAATACAGGACTGACTGAGGAAAAAATTGGATGAAAAGTTCAAAAATGGAGGCCAAGTAAATTCTATAGCTATTTATTGTGCACTTACTATGCCCCACACTAGGGCTGTAGAAAACACAAGGATACTTATAAACATATGCTGCTTTTGAGAAGCTCAGAATCAGGTAGGTTTGCAAAACACGTTAAAAAGAATCATTTTATCTTAATGAAATAGCCAATTTTTTCACCCATCAGATTGATAAAAATTTTAAATATTGATACTGTACAGTGTGGTGAGCACATATAGTAATGGGTAATCATAGGAAGGTAAAATGATGCAGCTGATTTTGAGAACAACTTGGCAACATCTTTAAAATCTTTTAATCTACTTCCAGAAATTTATACTACTCTCATGGGTGGACAATGGTATCTTCATTCATTGGCCATGGGCCTCTCATCATGCTAGGAGCTGGGTAACTACAATAAAAAAGAAAAATACAGTCTCTGCCATCAGGGCATTTATATTCTAATAGGGAGAGAAGCAAACAATAAATGAATGGACAAATATTTAAATAAACAAAGGCCTGAAAGATAAAACTGAAGCATTATTTGTACTAGTAGAAAACCAGAAACAACCTGCATAATACTAGAAGAATAACTGCATAAATCATGTACAGTCATGCATAGCTTAACAATGGGGAAATGCATCGTTAGGCGATTTCATCATTGTGCAACATCACAGATTTCACTTATATAAACCTAGATGGTATAGCTCACTACACATCTAGGCTATCCGGTATACCCTATTGCTCCTAAGCTACAAACTTGTACTTAATATCACAGTAGTGAATACTGTAAGCAATTTGAACACAATGGTATTTGCGTATCTAAAGTTATCTAATCATGGGGACAGTAAAAATATGGCATTATAATTTCATGGGACCACCATCGTATTTGTGGCCTGTCATTGACCAAAATATCATTATGCAGCACATGACTATGTTTCCATACTATGAAATTTTATGCAGTTGCTAAAAAAGAATGAGGTGCACTCTCTGTTATGGGTTGAATTTTGTCCCCCGGAAAGAGTTGTTGAAGTCCTACCCCTAATACCTGCGGATGTGAGCTTATTTGGAAATAGGGTCTTCGCAGATGTTATTAAGACGAGGTCATACTGGAGTAGGGTGGGCCCTTAAACCAATATAACAGGTGTCCTTATCAGAAGAGGAGAAGAGACAAAGACAGAAACTCACACAGAGGGGAACTCCATGTGAAGACGCAGACACACAGAGGGAAGACAGCCCCGTGATGACACAGGCAGAGATTAGAATTGCGCAGCTGCAAGCCCAGGAACTCCCAGGATTGTTGCCAACCACAGAAGCTAAGAAGGAGAGCACGGCCCTGCCGGCACCTTGATTGTGGATGTCAAGCCTCTAGAACTGTGAGAGAATAAATTTCTGTTGTTCAAGTGACTCAGTTTGTGGTACTTTGTATGGCAGCCCTAAGAAACTAATACACAAATAGAAACATTCCAGTCCAGTGTCTAACCATTCTCACATATATGCAAGCACTGAATCAAGACTAGAATTCCACTCAAACTATATTTTTAAGAAATTTTTTCCCACCAGAAGTAGTAACTAGCATGTCCACTAACATTAATAATGTGTTTTAATAAATATCAAGGCTTTTATAAGAAAAACAATTCACTGGATCTTGTTCAACAATGGAAAAAAAAAACCACCTCAAGATTTAACCCCTCATATGAAAGGGAGAGGGGGGCCAAGAAGGGAGCTCAGAATTGGGACCCAGGCTCCCCTGAGGTTCATCTGAGGTCAGTTTACCCAAATGCAGGCACAGTGCTGCCAACTGCAAAAATAAGCCCACTACAGGTCTTTGTGCTCTCACTTGCAAATATTCCTGTTTTCCGTACATCTGATTTACCTCCACTTCCCCAGTTTCCGAAGTTCACTTTACCTAATAGGTTGGAGCATCTTCGATGAAGTCTTCTTTCAGGTCCTTCTTGTCCAGCATCAGTGGAAAAGCGGTCCTGTAAATGAGGATGAGAGAGGTCTAAGGCTGTGGGCAGGGTGGGAAGCCTGTGTACACATGAGCACACTCAACTGAACAGGCTACCACGTACCTAAAATGTCATAGGGCTACAAAGCTCCCTCTGGCTTTGAAACATATATATATACACATATGTATTATTTTTCTTTTCAATAGCAACATTCAAGAGGATCCAAGTTGTAAGCATGTGGCAAGCCATATTGTGAAATGACTTGCTAACCATTGTAGGGGGGGAGAATAACTTTAGGGCAAAAGGTACAATGCAAATCAACTGGCTTCTTGAGCAACCTCGTATAGAAAAGTGAACTTTCTGAACTACTTCTCCCCTGCCCTTCCTTTCTCTTCGATGGTTAAGAAGGCCAATGTGAAGCAGCAGGAAAGAAACAGGCTGGAGGGAGTTAATTACTCACAGCAACATCAGTGCTGACACTTGCTAGAAAAAACCTCCAACTGCTGGCATTTTTACCTATAACCTGTCATCAGTGAAGGCACTTAAGGAAGCTTCCTTGCTAGTCTTCTGAACACTAGAAAAATAATTATGGTAATAGGAAGCATCTAGCAAACATTTCATGAATGAAAAAGGAATGACTCTTCTTTTGCCCAATCCCTTTCCAGATTAATGGTTTATCCCCTAGGGATGGAAATTGACTTCTCTGTTTCCTAATATAATCAAATTAGAACAATTCCATCTGGTATTAATCCATGCAATAAAGAATTTTAATTTATAAACCCTGGGGCTGACTGTTCCTGAGGTTAATTCCTCATGTGGCCTTCCACATCCTCCTAGGAAGGTCTCTTTCCAACGTGGTGTGGGTTTGGGCTATGTCGAAGAAAAATTACACTGCACAGAGTTGAACAGTCCAAGAAGACTTTATTCAAGACTATTGCAATAGGGTCATGAGTGTTGCAGGAGGGAAACACAACTCTGGATATAGCCAGGCCAGCTGGGGATTTATAGCCAGTGGGCAGGGTGAGGGAAGGAATGGAAAATTACTAAAAGGGACTCAGTTAGATATCAAAGGTTGGGGGGCTTCTGCTAACTGGCTTGGCGGGATTCCTGCTGAACTGGGCTGCAAGGCCAAGGATGATGGGCCAGGGAAGAGATCTAGTAGAGGAAGAGGGCTCAGAGGAGCCTGACGGAAGATCGGTCAAGGCATGAGTCCTTGCCAGATGCACTGGATTTACCCCTCTGTTTGTTTTTGTTTAATTTTATCTTGGTTTATTTGCCAACTGTTAAAAATATTATAAGGCATGATTTAAAAATTGTCAAGTCATTTTTACTAATTGGTACTTATGAATTTATGGAAAAGCTACACTTCAAATAACTGATATGCTTACATCAATAAAAAGAAAATAGCTAAAAATAGCTTTCGTGATGAGATTGCTTTGTTTCTTGCTGTCTGGTGATCGTGATGCATAAAGGAGAAAAAGCAGACAGAGAGGACACGACTCAGGGACACACTGTCTAGCCCCGTGCACAGCACCAGGTGAGCACTCGCTCCCCTGGGACAGCCTCAGACCCATCGTCTGATTGGCTCATGGTCGGTCAAGCACAGGAGCCAGAACTTGAAGCCAGACCTGCCTGACTCCAAAGATAAGATTCTTTCCATTACACCAGCGCGTCCCAGACACCAGGCATTGGACATGGGCCAGTTCAAAATTAAGTTATAAGCTGTCAGAGCAAAATGAAAAATAGAAGGACACTGTAGTGAGTTTTTTGTAAAACAAAATGAATTCAATTAAAGCCACTCTTCTTTTTTTTCCCTGAGATCATAGCCTGCTTGTGGGGTTTAAAATGTTCTTTCAATTAAGAAACGGTAGTGGTGGTAGTAGTAATTATTTGTTTTTGCTGTTTCGGGTTTTCTTTTACTTAGTTTCTTGACAAAATTTAAAAACGTGGCAAAGCTGTCATGGGCACCTGAATATTTTTGGTATTTTGATGTTTTCTATTCTATTACGGAATTCCAGAGCCTAGGAGCCAGGACCCCAGAAAGAAAAGTTCCCGTGAAACACAGAAGTTAGCAGGGCAGAGAAAAGGCAGCCCTGTCGCTGTGTCTCCACTCAGTCGTTGGGTACCTCCACATGCGCTCCAACCTCTGAAATTTGGAGGGAAGTGACTCCGATTTAAAGAAAAGTCAACATCTCTAATTGTGATCAAGCCATGAGGGAACCAAGGACAGATACCAAGCCTCAGCTGAGGGGAGTGAGACTTTCTAAAGAGTAGGAGAAAAACAGCCCTCAGAGTGTCTGACAGCAAGCCGCGAGGGCCCAGGGATATTGTGCAATCGAGGAGAAAGCTGTCCAAGATCGCTCCCGAGCACAGGGCAAGCAGGGTCATTGTCCTCTATGGGGTTCATCCTCTTTTTGCCTCTCCAGGGTGCAGAGGTGGCAGGCTTGCTTTGCTGCTTCCTTTGTGAGCAGACAGCACTTTTGTGTGTTCAGAAAGGTATTACTTCTCAGCTTTCTCGTGGGCCATTTTTTAAAGGTGACAAGTATACTAAAGTCTAGTCAGTCACCTTTTGTAATAGCAGGAAGGACTCTATTTTTCGCTTTTACCTACTTGCTTCCTTGGGAATTAATAGAAAAAGAAAGGAAAAGGCCTTCTTTCCTATCTAACCTAAAGGAGGCAGGATAATGTCACATATCAAAGCCTTGTAATTGAGAAAATTAATTGTGTGTGTGGCGTCCCACATTTAGGTGCGTGACTCACGGCAGCTTTCTGAACCCGGGTGCCTCCCACTCCCACCCCCATCCCAACTCACTCCAGAGACTCACCCTCTCGCAGAGTCCCGCAGGGTTTCTGCATTGGAGCGAGTGTGTGCAGTGTGTCTCTCTCTGCCTCTTGAGCTCCAAGGATGTTGGTTCACTTGAGACAGTGAAAAGCACTGCCCGGTGGTCACTCGCTCTTGCTAACAACTGTTGTTAGATTGACTCGGACGCAGGGAGAGGGAGTGATATGGCAAAAAGGGGTAGGACATAGGGATTATGCCCAAGACTGAGAGTTGCCATTCAACCACTTTAAGGGGATCCATTTTCCTAAGCCCTTTCAATTCTTGATAGCTCTTCCAAGTTTATTTCTCATAGCAGTATCCTTTCCTATTGCTTCTGAATCATACACAATCTTTATTTCTTTTTAGGATGTCACCGGAGTTCCTTTTTAAACCAAGCTTTATTTTCTAATGAATTTTTTTCTTTCACTGTAAAATTGATAATCCTATTAGTGTTAAGAGATTTCTGAAACAAAGTAGGATTACGGCTGGAGGTTATCCGAAGCCAGATTCCTGAAGTTAGGCGCCAGCAAATTATGACCAGCTGGCTAAATGAGTCAGCTGCCTGTATTTTTAAGTATAATTTTATTGGAACACAGCCATACTCATCCATTTACATACTGTCGGTGGCTGCTTTCTCACTGCAAAGACAGATTACATAGTCGTGACAGAGATTGTATGGCCTGAAAAGTTGAAAACATTTACTATCAGGCCCTTTACAGAGAAAAATTGTTGACCTCCACCTAATGGAGTCAGACCACTATGAGAAAAGTTGCTAACATCATAATGAAATAATCAGTTTTGTCCATCATTTTCCACCTACATAGCAACATGTCACAAGGAGATCTGACACTTTGAAAATATTTCTATTTTGAGCTTCAAAATGGGACCAAAATTACTATCTTCCAAAAGGAATCACCACGTTTTTCTATGTTAGGCATCCTCTCCTGGAAACCAACTTCCATTAATTAGAGTTGAACACCTGGAAAGCTACATCGAGGGTAATTTTGGTAGGAATACAAGAAGATGGAAATTTAATCTAAGTCTAGATTAAATGCAAAAACTGGGACAAAACTCCAAATTTGGAAATCTTTAGAACTAATCTAAAGAACAGTTTAGTTTTTAAAAAAAAATAAACCTCCTCTCTCCTTTTTTCTCAGAAGAAGCCAACCATGCCTTGCTGTGGAATCAACAGCATTATGTCTTTTTTTCTCCTCCTGCCTTCTTTATTTGTTTATTTTTGATAAGGACATTTTTAATAAAACCTAACACTTCTGCAAATTTTTAAGAATACAATATCGTGTTGTTAACTATAGGCAATATGGTATCATGTAGGTCTCTAGACCTCATTGTAACTAAAACTTTATACTCTGACTTCCCCATCTCCCCTTCCTCCCAGCCCCTGGCAACCATCATTTTACTCTCTGCTTTTATGAGTGTTACTATTAATATTTTAGATTCCTCATATAAGTGAGACTGTGTAGTATTTGTCCTTCTGTGTCTAGCTTATTTTATAAAACTTACCATTATGTCCTCCATTTTCTTTATCTATTCATTCACTGATGGGCCCTTAGGTTGTTTCCATATCTTGGCTATTGTGAATAATGCTGCAATGAATATGGGTGTGCAGATATCTCTTCAAGATATTGATTTAGTTTCCTTGGCTATATACCCAGAAGTAGGACGGCTGGATCAAATGATAATTCTATTTTTAATTTGTTTTAGGAATCTATATTGTTTTCCATAGTGGCTGTAACCAATTTACATTCCCACCAACAGCGTGTAAGGGTTTCTTTTTTTCCACATCCTTGCCAACACTTTTTGTCTTTTGTTCTTTTGATAATAACCATCCTAACAGGTGTGCTGTGATATTTCATGGTGGGTTTGATTTGCATTTCCCTGATGCTTAGTGACATTGAGCACCTTTTCACATACCTATTGGCCATTTGTGTGCCTTCTTCAGAGAAACGTCTATTCAGTTACTTTGCCAATTGTTTAATCTGGCTATTGGGGGGGGGTTGCTATTGAGTTGTAGGAGTTTCTTATATATTTTGAATATTAACAGCAATATTTCCTAGCCAACTCTGAAACCAAATAATAAGCACTTAGTATTAATATGCATTAATCAAAGTAATCTATTCCTGATGGTTTGCTACATTTGCTGAATAAGAAGCCAACTATGGGAAAACGAGACCAGGAGTTGTAAGGCCAGAAAAGCTACGTCTGGCTCCTCAAGCAAAGTCATTTTTAAAAACTTTAAACTAAATAAAATTTACTTCATTTAAAGAATCAGAGAGAATGGTGTTCTATAGAAAACAAAGCTTTCTAGCATTGCTTTTCACTTGTTCACACTTGCTGCTACAAGGTGCATGCATTTCTCCTCTGTGTGAGGGGGTGGGGGCTGTATACAGCCAGGTCACACACATTCTGAATGGTGTCTAGCTTCCACTGACTTTCCTTAATTCAGGCATCAATAAAATTCACCACCCAGTTAAAATTGTCATGTCCCTCGTGGAAAGTAATTTGGAAAAACATTTTACAAGACACAGAATGTTCACAAACTTTGACCCAATTATCCACTGCTGGGAATTTATCTTAAGGAGATAATTCAGAAGAAAGGAAAAGCTCTTATTAACTAAAGAATTATTTATAGTGGCAAACAAATCTTTACAACCAAAAATAAGAGCATAATTAAATGAATTATGATACATCAGCCAGAAGAGCTGTTATATAGCCATTAAAATAATTTTGAACAGTATGTAAACACAGAAAGTATTTACTTATGGCATAACGTGAAGGGAAAAATAGTAGAATGTAAAATTATATCTGCTTTATGATTACAACATGAAAACTGATGTCTGCATATGAACTAGGTCTAGAAGAAACACAAAAAATGATTTGTTTGATGAGTCGAAATACAGGATTCTTTAGGGTGGTCTGATGGAGGCTGTACTTTTCTCTTTAGTAAATGTTTATTTTTATGGTGTAGTTTACAAGATTAAAATCAGAAGAGTACATCTCATTTTTTCCTTTTCTTTTCCATTTAAAAATAATTTAGGAATTATATCAGTCACGGTCCAGTTACATGGAAGAGAAATCATTCCAGGTACATTAAGCAAATGGAATTTGTTACAGGATCAAGACAATTTATTACAGAATCAAGACAATGAAACAGCCTCTCAACTGAGTTTCCAGGGATGAATCCCACCAAATCACGGGCCATCAAAAGGACTGCTTCTCCAGCCATCATCGGGAAACAGTTTACAAAACCGAAAAGTTCTGCTTGTATCTGTTAGCTCCAGAAGAACATTGCCTCTGTAGGATCTTCACCAGTGAGATGGAGCTTCCTGCCCTCTTTCTCTTGCCATGTAGCCCAGCTGTGAATTTAAGTCTTGGACAAATGCATCAGACTAACTGTCCTTAAATCACATGTGAAATGTTTACAGCTTTCTATGACATAGCAAGACACCAGAAGGAGGTTGAACTAAAAGTGAACAAGCCAGTCTGTAGTATCTGCCATATAGAATTGCCAGACAAAGTAAAAGACACCCAGTTAAATTTGAATTTCAGGTTAACAACAAATAATTCTTAATATAAGTATTTCCCAAATATTGCAAGGGACATACTTATGCTAAGAAAGTATTCACTGTTTATTTGAAATTCAGACTTAACTGGGCATCCTGAATTTTTATTTGCTAAATATGGCAAACGTACTGCCATGGAAACTAACAGAAATTGAAGTTATTCCCAGTTTAAAACAAAGTTTCAGTGAGTGATATTTATTCTGAGATAAGGATTCCTGCAATAGAATGGCCCCAAATATCTAATGGAAGTATTCTCAATTTTTTAAGAACAATAAACATTCTCTGATTCTTTAAAATGTCTCCCAAAATAGGAAGCAAACACCTATGTTGGTTAGAATCTTGTAACCAATCAGAAAGTATCGGTGCTGGATGAGACCCTAGAGAGCGTGTATTCCTTAGAGATAATCTTTTTTTACTCTTTTAATTTAACAGACAAGAAGTCAGGTTTGAACACAGACTCAGAACCCAGGACTCCCGGATTTAACCCTTTCTAGTTAGGTGCCTCCAAAAAGACAAAATTCCTTTTTTTTTCGCTATGATCTAGATTCAAACTTAAATTGCTGCTACAGAAATGAGGTGTCCTCATTAACTTCTCATCATCATTGAGTGCCAGAGAAAGGATGAATTTTCACTCAAGAATTGTTGTAAAAAATCTCTGAATCAGGGAAGGCCTAAGTTTTAGCTCTAGTGGTGTTACTAATTCACTCAGTAAGTTTGGGTATGTGATAATTCTTCTGAGTCACAGTTCCTTTGTCCCTAAAATGAGGTCATTAGTACTTTTCCCCTGTCTCCCTTATGAGTTTGCCAGAAGGATCAAATTAGATCATATCTGCAAAATTTTCAAAAATATAAGAGGTGCCATATAAGAAGCTTTATACAGTCACATAATTGAAAATTTCTAAAGTTTAAAATATTAAATATTTCAACCATTGTCCCTCTCTTGGGGAGGCTTATAATATGTAATAATTTTAAGTCCTGCTTATTTTATTCTTGAGCAGAGCAGGTTTAAGTAGTGACAGAAAGCCCAAAGTAGAAATGGTTTAAATGAGATAAATATATATTTCTTGCACAAGTAAATGAACTCTGGAGATAAGTGGTCCATGGGACTAAATGATCCTTGAAGACTCTGGTTTCTACTATTTTGTTTCTCTGTCGTCCTTATCACATGGATTCTACTTCATTGTCCAAGATGGCTGATGGAACTCCAGCTGTCACATCTGCATTCCAGGCATCAGGAAGAGGAAAATTTTGAAGAGGGTATACACCTTCCATTTTATTTCAGGAAACATGTACATATTGTACATGTACAAATCTAAACAGCACTTTCACTTACATCTTGTTGCCATAACTTCATCAAGTGGCCACACTTCACTACAGAACGTAGAGAAACAAAGTTGCAATTTCAGGGAGCTGTGAGCTCACCTACAAATCAAGGTCCTTATTGCTAGGTCAGTCAGCAGTCTCTGCCACTCTGCCACAGTAGGTAAACTCCAAATATCTTCTCACATGAATTAGAGGGTAATTCAAGTAAAAACGACATTTTTAAAAAATGAAGACTGCTGGAAAAGCCAAATTATAGTTGCTTTAATCATATAATCAAATCACCACCTAGCTAGACTATACATGCAATGTAGCAATAGCCCAGAGCCCACCCTCCACATATCTGACAATTTATAAATATTTGAAGAATGAATTTAATAAACAACTGCTAGAGAGTAAGAGAATCTCAAATTTCATCTCCATAGAATTAAAGCTGCTAACGATAAAATTATTTCAGTTTTGAGAACTGACACAGAAACAACTTTCAAAACTGTCCTCTGACTCTCAAAACAGGTAAACTGTACATGCAGTCAGTGTATCTAAACTCACATTATGCACTCTATTCAGACCCATAGTTTCCAAGATAAAACCACAGATGAACTGATCTAACTAACTTTGCCTGGATTCATAAGGCTTCTGACTATTCAAAAAGCTCCCTAGTTTACAGATTCTGACCAATACCTCAGAAGACGGGCCTGTGATTAACTCCAGTCTACAAGTATTACCTTTGCCTAACTCCCTCTTTTCTAAAACATGCCAATAGTCACCTTGATATGTGTTAATAACACTAATTAATCTAGCTTTGATACAGGTGTGTTTCTGGTGTTCCTTGGTTAGTGGTTACAATACTAATTGCCTTAATAAATGGCAATTAGCATGATTTCCAAGCGATGTTTTATTAAATGTCATGCTTATTTTTAATGTCTGTTTTCACAGATTTTTTGAGTATGTCTTCCTGTTATATACTTGGACAACTCAAATCCTTCCTGGAAAAAGTTAGTATATAAATATGGCTAGATAATCAGTGTGAGAACTAGAGAAGTTTTTTCCAACACAAATTATGTTATATATTTTCTAAATTCTCTGTTGCAAAAGAGAGAAGAAATGAGCTGAGATATGGTATCTGTTCATAAAAGAGAAGATCTTGAGAGGGAACAAGTACGAGAAAGAAATATTTTGGAATCACTAAACTAGTCAACAAATATCAGTACTGAAAAATAGAAGTCAGATAAATTTTATCTTATTGAAAATTGCTGCATTCAAATGCATTTAGTCTTTTTTATAAGCCTTAAAGTTTTATAACTGGGCAAATTTATACCAGGTTTTGATTCAGAATATATTATTAATTGTATACATTTTAATTTTGCTTCTAATATATGGCTTGGGGCACCCATCTGTGTTTTAATTATCTTTTCTGTAAAGTGGAGATATTTTATTATTAATACATTTAACTTTATATATTCAACCATATGGCTCTCTTTTACATAATTAGAAAACACTGTAAAATTCTATTTTGTATCTATGCACTGTATTACATGTACTCATCCACATACACTGTGTACCAGTGATATTCAAATTACTGTGCCATATATGATTATGTACACAAAATCATGTTTATTATACTTTATGAGCAATCCAAATGAGTTTTCACAGGTAGTTTTGAGGACTCTAGAAATGAATGAAGTCATTTTTATTCCATTGTGATACCTACAACACAGACGAGTTATTATGAGCATTAAAAGAAGAAAATGGGAAAAATGTTGGCACGCGATAGATTCTCCATTTTATTCACCAAACCTGAATTTTTGTTCCCTAAGCCCACGACAAGCATATTTTAATGATATAAACAGTAAAAGAGTAACCTAATATAGTAAAGAAAATGACTATATTAATGATAGTCACCTGACTACATTGAAGGCCACCAGAAGATGGCAGTCTTATTTCTGTAAGGAACAGGATAACCGGCTACAAAGATGACAGATAGTGCGGAAGATGAAATTGTTCAGGTCACTACTGGCTACTGCCTGTCAGCATAATTCTTTCCCCAGGTAAGGCCAATAAACTCATTTTACAAGAAGTGCCAGAAACTAAAAAGCCTTACTTTCAATGCTATAGACTTTGCCAAAAAAAGATTATATAAGGAGAGTTAGAAAGAGTTCACAATTCATCTGAAACTTTCTCACCAATGGCTTTTTCACATTGTTCTTGGCACGTTCCTCTTCCATGCTGTGTCAGCGTACATGAATCCTAAGATAAAACCGAGGGCATTTCTAGACTCATTTATTTAAAGAGAAAACAGATTTACTGTGGTCAAGAGGTGACACTGAGACCAATTATCTAGTCATACGCATGTCCTTTACAGATTGTATCCCAACCTGAAATACATTTAAATCCAAAAATATGTATTGACTAACCTCCTTCCCGGCACCAAGGACTTAGGCATTAAGGAATTGGAGGCAACTGATTGGGCCATCGAGGTATGTGCCTCCTAAAACCCTCTCGTATTGATCTTTGTGACTTTCAAATGCACCACCACAAGAAATAGGCTGAGCACAAAGAATTCAAAAATTCTAAATTGAAGTTCTATAATAGTTACTCTGCTCTTTTATTTCCTGTCTTTTTGATAAGCTGCTTCTCTCCAACCCATGCATATATAACAGAAACAATTTGGTTTGCCCTTGAAGAATCCCTCCCCCGTAGAAAAAGAACGCTGGCATTATTCACATTTTCCCAGTGTGGATTCCTGTAATGCCATTTTTTTCAGTTCAGTTTTGAAAGCTTGGAGAATGGCGAAAGCTCACATTAATAAGCATAACCATTTAATTTCCAGAATTAATGAGTGGAGCTCAACATATTGAGTGCATCGTAACAGAATATCCAACTCCTTTGGAATTGCTCTGAAACTCAGAGAGGTTATGATGACCAAATGGTGCTAAACTAATGATGTTTTCATATTCGGATAGGAAAAAAGAGAAACAAATATCATAGCATGCATGCACAATATTGTTTCAATTTGTGATGACAAAACACATTTCATCTCAATTAGCAATGAAACTTTGTTATGCAGTGCTAGCCAGATTGCTAATAATTAAAAACCCAATGTATCTTCTGTCATTACAACAGGATTGTGATTGAGAGATTGTGAAAAGTATTTGAATTTTATTTGATATACTTATTTGGGGAAAGAAAAAAAATCCTTATCTTCCTAACAATGAATTAGTTAGTAGTCACTATGATTATTCTGCATCTTCTAGAAAAGTTAAGATGTCATTTCTCAGCATTTGCCAATGATGATATTGCAATGTAGAAATGGTCCCCAGAGGACGCCAGGCCAGGTCAGATATTATACCACACCCCCCGCACCCCACTCCACCGCCAGCAACAAGTAATTCCCTAGCACTCACTCCAAGTTCCTATCTCCCCAGTATCTTTGATAATACTCGCTTTTAGAGGTTAGTAATTGAGAGCTTACTCATATAGTCTGCTTCCCACACTTGTTATACTTCTGGATAATTGGCCTACATCATTTTAGTATCTGTGTTTGTTTGGAGGTGGCCAAAGTAATTGCTTTAGCATCTTGTGTTGAGATTACTTTAGCCATATATTTCCTCATTCCTTTCCTGCAACTTAGGCTGTGGGCATGATTCTGTGCATTCAAATTATCACCACCATCAATTTTTTAAACCCAAAGCAGCTTAAGGTCCAAAGATGTTCATTTCTAATATATTTTATATTCAAGGCAGTTGCTAACTATCCTCAGTAGTTATTAAGGAAATTTTCACCCTAAAATTCTTAAATGATGACCTTCTGTCCTGTAACAGTATTTGCCATTTTAAAGTCCACATTTTGCAGTGGTGCTTCCTGTCTTAACTGGGCTTTCATCAACCAGCATCAGCTGCGACAGGGACAATGGCTTGCACCTACTCATGGTGCCACCATGCCAGGTGGTATGCACAAAGAAGTTAAAAGACGTGCTCTCTGGTCCCTCAGGGCTTTCTTTTTGAGATTAATTTGATCTCAAGTAAGATTACAACATGATCGTTCTTGGCTGAAAAATGCAGACTGAAATTTCTGGCACAAATATGCCTTAAATTTATTTTGTTTTATGCTGATCCAGAGCTCATCCTCTTACCAAAAAATTGAAGAGGTCAGCAAATGTTAAGGATATTTTTTTATCAGCACTAGACAGCCATTGTATTTAATTTTCTCTTACATTATACACACTGCATTATCCATTTAATCCCAAACACAAAAGATTTGCCAATGAGTGATTCTGCTTGCCAAGTATGGTCAGACACTAGGTTTTCTATACTTAGGCTGACATTTAATACAAATGAGTGAAGAACTAATTCACATCATAAAATTTAAAACTGTAATAATCATCACAGTTCAACTCACATGGGATTTTAAATTTAAAGAATCCAAAGTATTTTCCTACGTTCTAGTTTATTTTCTCCAATCTCCTACAATGTAGTAAAGAAAAATGCAATGGATTTGGGTTTTCATTCTTCTGACTGTCTTTGTGTGGTATGATTTGGTTTAGTTGGCTTGCAACAGCCATTTGTTCACAACATGGTATTCAATCAGTGTTTATTGAGCATTTACTTTGTGCCAGGGACAGTGCTACATGCTGGGAGTAGAACACTAAACCAGAACAGACACAGTCCCTGCCCCTGAGCTTTCAGATACTTTTGTAGCCAACAGGAAATAGACTCTGGAGATTCAATTCCTCAATTTCCTGCTCATTTCTTTAACCAGTAAGATACGATTACCTAATAGATGTAATTATTGAATTAAATTTAATTACCTGGTATTTCCTCAACTCGCAGTGGCTGTTTTGGCAAAAATGCTTCAGATATCACTAATTCAGTAGCAAAAAATGCTATGCACTGTGATGATATAAGTACAGTTCTAATCTTACTTACAAGTTTTGTTAACTTTCTTTATGAAATCTTAACTGAACAAGTAAAAATGACAAATACATTTCTTAAAGGAAAATTTTAAAGGTATTCTTGGCTCCAAATCTTTATCTTTCTTTGAAAGTACAGGTCTCTTTTAAGAAATATCTTGCACATAATAGCCAGTTAATGAATGACCTTTTATTAATAGATGAATGTAAGCTCCATGATGAGAGACTTTGCCACTTTTGTTCACTTCTCTATTTCTAGCACATAAAACAGTGCCTGGAACATAGTAGGCACTCAATAAATATTTGTTTAGTGAATGAATATGACCTCATTGGTAGCAAAATACCAATTCTTACTATTTAACAGAATTTTCCTTTTCTCCCAAAAGGAAAAAAAATCACACAACATTCCTCAGTAAAAAAAAAAAATTGTGACAGTTTTAGTCTACTAACAATGTGTGACAATATGTTTTTACGTGGGCATTTTTTAAAAGCAAATGTATACTGCTTAGGATTATCTTTATTTTGTAAATTCATATCTGTCTTCAATTCTGGAAAATTCTCACTTACTATCTCTTTGAATATTGCCTCTCATTTTCTCTATTTCCTCTTTCTGAATATTTGCGATGTGTATGTGAGCGCTTCTTATTCAGTTTTCCATCATTTAATCTGTCATGTGTTTTATCATTTTTATCTCTTTTTGCCATATTTTGTTGAATTTCCTTGTTTCTAGCTTTCAGTTCACAAATTCTTTACTGTATTTAACTTGCTCTTTAACCTATTGTTTAATTACAATTATATTTTTCATTTTCAGAAATTGCATTTTGATTCTTTCCCAAACCTACCTGCTTTATTCTACAATATCTTAATTTATCATATTTTTATTTCATCTTTTATTTCTGTCACTATTTGTATTACTCCTTTAAAGAAAATAATATGAATCTCAGCAATCTCTTATTTGAAGTTTTAGGGGAACCTACGTTTCTATTTTGCTACTTCCAATGCCACTTACTCGTGGTAGCCCTGCTGAAAGAATTTCCATATATTTCTGCTTAGTGCCCCCGGGGGCTACACTAATATGCATCTTCACCTCAAATTTTCTCAACAGGTAAACATTATCTTTTCAAAACACTGAATGAAATGAGGCCAGATCTAGGGTTACAAATTCTCAGAGGTGACTTTTTTTCCTTCCACCCACCACCAAGGCCATGGCAGATAGTTTTTCTCATAATCTACCTTTGCTGGTAACAACATATAATTTTTCTTAACCCATCTTTTTACTAAGTAGTCCTGGTTTTATACAACGTTAGCTGATTTTCCATTTTATAAAGCCCAAGTTTTTGTTTCTCATTCCCAAGGGCAATTAAAACCTGGTCACTAAATCCAGCTGATGCCTCTAAGAGAGCTCAGCTATTCGATTTTCAGCTTTCTCCTTGTGCGGATGTTCGCTTTCTATCTTTAAAATTCAGCCATGCGATCAAAGTGTCCTGTTAAATTTTGCCTAACAACGTTTTGGGGGGAGTAGTGAGATATCTGGTAGGTCATATTACTAAAAATAAAAGTCTTACGAGCTATTTTTAGTTCCCCTTTAGTATTTTGCTCTTGGTCCTGGCACACACTAATTAAAAGCTGCCATTTTCATCTGAGTTGAAGGTAAAGAAGAGATGACAGATAAACTTTTCTCTTCCCAGGTGCTGGGACATCTGTACTCCTGCCAGGAAATACTTCGGCTTCCAGAAACTTCCCTTGTAATGGTGCTGCTGCCTGTACTGCAGGGTAGGACTGAAGTGGAATGTCTGAGTTAAGTATAGATGGACGCTGCAGATCCATCTACGTGTCACTGAATCTTTATTTCTTCTTTTTACATTGTTGTCTGCCTTTCTGGTGTCCCTGCTTGCGTCCCTCTTTGAGTCAAGGACCTTTTTCTTGAGAAAAAGAATCATGTCTCATCTAATCTTAGCAACATAGAAACACCCGTTATAAAACCACACCCATAGACTCCTAAGTCTTTCAAAGGGAGACAATACATCCCTGTTTTCAAGCACCTATTTTTCCCCCAACCAATTTTCAGTGAAAGAGAGTGGTTTTTGTTGTTTACATGGAAGCTATGTGCTTTAAAGATAGAAATAGAAGTGAAAATGAGAAAAATCAGTCCTTAAAACATCTGCCTGAATGGAAGTCTCCCACAGTATTCGGGAGCCATTCAGTGGCTCTGATAAGTTCAATCAGTGGCATAATTATTTTTGCAGAGGAAAGAGAAAAGGTGACTTGGAAAGAATATGAAGAATGCTTACAGAAATCTGCATATTTATCTTGTTCTGAAGCCTCCTCTTTTCAACTCCCACTCTCATCATATTTATGGATAAAGGAAAGGGTGAAAAGAGACTTTGAAAGGCCGCATGATGTGCAGGCTGATTAAAAGTGAAAGCCAGATCCGCTGACAATTGACGAAAGATCAGGTCGTCACTTATTTAATTGGACTCTGAGTGACAAGAAGGTGAGATGATTATCGAAGAGATGACTCTTTTGTTCCAGCCTCACAGTTTAAGTCATTTCAAATAGAGAGGAAACTTTTTCAATTTCTCTAGGATGTCAGCCTGAAGAGGTTTTTCAGTATTAATCCAGGTAATCAGGACCGAGAATACTATTTGCCTCCCTCACAGAAAGAAAAGATTATGGCCTGCTAAAATGGAAGGGCCGGGAATGAGAAGGTATTAACTCAGCTGCATGTCAATGAGATACAGGGAGGTAAATAATCAGTCTGTGCAATTTGACTCTTCCATTTTTATTCAGTGGTGTCACGCTATGGTTCAAAAGAGAAACCCTCAACTTTCAGTGTAACCTACAGAAGAATTTAATTTACATTATACAACTGCTGGAATTCTGACACAGGAATCAATGCAAGGGTTTCAGCACAGAAAAAGTGAATACTGGAGGCAAACATATTTTCATTTTCTTCACATTAGATATATGAGAAAGAGAAAAGAATTAAAATGTACTGAATATCTAATAGGTGTGAAGCAACGTGCAAGGCACATGGCACATTAAATATTTTATTATATGCTCACAATAGCCCTGTTATAAAAAGAAAATATCTTAACTCTTCATAAGGCTAAAACACCTTTAAGACACTATTATTTACATCTTCAATACTTTTGTGTTCGATTTAAAGATAAAAATGAAATAAAGAGTCAACTCTATGTCAGAATGATATAATGTTCTCTGTTTAAAACTCCAGGAAGTATTGGCTGCTCCAAGCAACAGTGGGCTCGCTCAACAGAATATCCAGATGTCTCCATGACAGACTCCATCACTAGCAATCCCAGCAGTTAAGGGGGACCGTATGAAAGGGGGGAAGCAGTGACCCATATCATAACCCCTTCTTGTGACAAGTGGCACTCCTCACCATGCTAGAGGAATTCATTTCCATAGTGCAGGATTAGATTAGATCTGGAGAGGCTAGAATCAGGATGGCAGCAAATGAAGAATTTGAAGATCGTTGTTAGTGTCAGATTAAATTTTACTTACACAAGTAATATATGAATATAGAGTACTCCGGAGAAATGGGTAAGGATGCCATCATCAGGCCTTGGGAGATGAGAGTGGCATTGTGCAGGCTGTATAGAAGCAGCTGGCATCTGGAAGGCTCCCTTCTATTCACCAACCCCCCTGTTCCAGATAAGTATAGCTCTGGAAATATGTTTGTCCTAGGAGGTTACCCTGCAAGACTATTGTCACCAGGAGGGAGGGAATTCTCAGATGGTGGCCATATTGAGGCCAAAGCACAGGGAAACTGTCTAAAGAGGGAGCTTCTCTACAAGTCGCCCATTGGACTGTCCTGCACAATAGGTCTGTGTCTGTCACTCAAAGGGTCTTATGTTTAGACTTGAAAAGTGATAACAGCCACTGGGCAGGGACCCACTGGGCAGGGACCTGGACTCTTGAGACAAATTCCAGATGTTGGAAAAATACCTTCTCTTGAACTTGACCAACCTCTCTTGCTATGTAGTATGTTGATTGATATGGGATTCTTGGAGGGGAAGAATAAGATCAGTGAGCTACATTTGAGAAAAAAATGGCAACTTTAGTGTAAGGATTTTCCAAGAGATAGCAATCTCAACAGGAGGAACCTTGAAGAACACAGGAAACCTTGGGGGTGCAGTAGAGGCAACGTGCCAGCTCAACGAGGAGCAGGGCAGGGCATTGATTGGCCATTTTCTTACTGCTGCCCAGGATGGGGAGGACTTTGCTATGACAAACCAGCTTTACCTAAAAGTCTACCAATCCCAAAAGACTGGAGTGCAACATGTCTGCTCAGTTCATTTCCAAGGGCTTTTCTGAGACCATCTTTGAATCAGACCCAGGCACGCTAAGTCTTGCTAACTGCTAACCTAGATCGCAAAGCTCTGTGATCTGTCACTTACTAGGTCCTACCTGCTAACAAAGTAAACAAGCATTTTCCAAACTATGTCCCATGGAGTTTCAAGTATTTCTTGAAAGAAAAATTTCCATATGAAAATAATTTTCAGAATTCTGAACACAGTATACCTCCTTTATAAGGTCATATGTATATCAGGATATTAAACGCTCTGAGGAGTCCAGCAGCAAGGGAATTAGATTAAGTTTGTTTAATTCAATGATTGCCAAACTTATCTGACCCTTGGCCCCTTTAAGAATCAACTAATAAAATCTCTTGGAATTTCAATGCTCGTAATTTAATAGACAATGATCAAGCAGGTGATAGTATCATTCATATTCTGTAGAACAACCAGAAACTCAGCCTTGTCCCATTGTCTCATGGGTTTTGCTTATCCATTCATTCATGAAACATTTATTCAGAGCAAATTATATGTCACCCATAGTAATAGCTGCTGAATAACACATAGATAAATAAAAATGTGTATCCGGCCATTTGGGGGACATGGAAATCAGACAATAAGTAAATGCCATATTATTACCAATAGTAACAAGCTCTATGATGAAAATGCAAATGGTACAGAAAAGAAATATGGTCAGAGAGGGCCTGAAATGGGACTGTTGGGGCACAGGGAAAAGCTTCTTTGCCCTCTGAAGCTTTGCTGAAAAATCAACTCACAAAAAGCAGATTAACTGGAGAAAAGGCATACATATTTATTTGGTCATATTTTACATGTCACAGAAAACTTCAGAATGAAGACCCAAGCCCCCAGTAGTGTGCAGAAGCTTACACCATCTTGAGGTTACAGAAAGAATGGGGGCGTGAATCCTGGCAAAACAGGTTATGGGATGGCAGAGAACAGGAATTCTGTTGAGAGGCAACAAATGATCACTGGGGAGAATTTAATGGGCCTGAAGAACATGCAATGGTCAGGGGAAAAGTCTGCTGGGCCCACAGAGCAGACAATGGTTTGTGACAAAAGTCTGTTCAGGTTTGTTGACTCACTTTAGCCTTCCTTACCGTAATATGGATTCAGTCAATGAAAACTCAAGGATGGGACCAGAGGTAATTATCTTTTTTTTGGTAGGTCCAGACTTCAGGCAAATAAGGAAAACTTCAGTGAAGTTTATCCTATGCTTTGGGAGAGCAGGGGACATCAGAGAGAGCTTGAGGCTCCTTTATCAGTTCAGCACATACAAAACACCATATTTGGGGGTTTCAGTTTCTGAGTTTCAGCAATGCCTAGCATTGAAGAATTAGATGAAATCAACCATGAGAAAGCTACAACCACAGGCTTCTAGCAAAACAACTAAAGCTGGATGCCCTTGAGTGGCATATTGTTTTTGTTTTCTATTCAGCAATAAAAGAAACTTCCAAATTCAAGAAATTGTCTTCTTGTTATTCTATAATTCTAGAAGTAAAAAATTGGGATATTACCTTTAGTAAAAATTTCTTACATTACCCTGTGTTTTTTCTCATACTGGTCATTAAATGTATTTCTTGTTCCATAGGCAGCCTCCTTGATAGGGTCTATGGTAAATGAGAACAAAGACCATGTCTGTCTTAGCCACTATTCTGCCATATAACAGATGCTCAAAAACTATTTCTTCAATAAATAAAATGAAGAAATTCCTTGGTCCTCAAGAGAGAATCTGGGTAATACATCACAGAATCTGCCACACATATCTCCCTTTGGGGTGATACAATCTTTTTGTCCAGGGTATTTGTTTTAGTTTGTTTCAGCCATGAAACTTTTGTATGTCATTGATTTGGGACACACAGTCTAAATAAATACAAACTTTTTTTTTTTTTTTTACATATTCAATATCTAACAAGGGTGGATTGGAGATTTGGGGAGATATTGGTCAACGAATATAAAATTTCAGTTAAATACAAGGAATAAATTCAAGAAATCTATTGTACAACACAGTGACTATAGTTAATAACAATGTATTATATTCTTGAAAATTGCTAAGAGTAGATTTTAAGTGTCCTCACCACAAAAAAATAAGTATGTGAAATAATGCATATGTTAATTAGCTTGATTTAGCCATTCTACAATGTATACATATTTCAAAACAGCATGCTGTACATAAAAATATATACAATTTTTATCTGTCAATTAAAAATAAATAAAAACTGAACAGAAAAAGAATGTATATCTTACAATACTCCAAAAACTGAGGTGAAATTCTTTAATTAGAAAAAACATTTAAGGTAATAAGTATGCATTAACAATCTTTAGCATGAAATTACACCTTCATTTATGTTATAAACTAAGTTCTCCATAGGTAAGAAAATAAAATTATTCAAAGAAGACTGTATGGAAGACAAAACCTTTTTCCTCTACCCGTCTTGGGTTCAGGCTGGGACTCTGTAAGTAGACTTGGTACCAAAAGACAGATTAACAGGAGAAAAGCATACAGATCTTATTTAGTAGGTTTTATGTATGCATGGGAGCCTTCACAAAAGAAATGAAGACCCAGAGAAGCAGCTGGGGTCAAAAGTTTATGTACCAGGTTGGGTAAAGAGCAGTAAACTGTGAAAACATGATAAGACAAAGGGGTTTGGGCTCGGGCAGTTAATTATGGAAAAGGGACTAGGAAGATAAGGGTTGGTTTAATAAAATTTGTTTGTGCAGATTTCTCTTGGCCTTGACTCCCCATTTCTCGTGATAAGAACATCTTCCTTCTTTCTGGCACAGTAGGGCACCTTTCACATGGGAGTTTTATCTCCTTTCAGGAAGAAAAAGGAAAGTGGGAATGCCCTTCTTGAATCTGCTGTTTTTTAAATGCTTTTAACTCAAAATAATCCTTATGTCAAAGCAGCAGATTTTGGAATGACATATTCTACCACACCCTGCAGGACGAATGATGGAACAAAAGTTATTCACATTGTAGGAATAACCATAAAAATAATACAACTTTGGGTAATTTAAAAATTACTATTTCAAGGGAAACTAAGACAAGGATACAAAAAGGACAATAGAGGAGGAAAGCTAATAATGATACCAGAAAACTTTAAGCTAAGAAAAGTCAGAATGGATCAATGGGCCCTTTTGTTCAATGGCTTTCCTGAGAGAGTAAGTACTTTTGAGCCATGGCCAGACTTTGGTGCAACACTGTTGATAAAGACATTTTTAGACCCATTTGCTGGATGCATACTTCATAGGATGTGGCTCTACCAGATCCCCTGGACAAAAGAAACTTGAGAAAGTCTCGATTCCCTTTGAACAGACTACCATACCCTAGAATGGGGCTTTGTAACTCAATTGTCATCTCCAAATTTTCCACAGCTCCCAGGATAAGAAGGGTTTGGGAAAAGGAGGCACAGATGTGATGCATTTAAGGATGGCTCTGGCTGGGACCTAAAGGCGAGAGGCTGAAAAGGTAGGTGGGTTTGGTGTTTTGTCATTATTTTCTTCTTTTTTAGATTTCCACAAAGCTCACTTTAACTCATGGGGTAGGAAAGCAAATAGGGATTTGGGGCCATGAGTAAAGTATGTACAAACTGCTAAACCTAAGTGTGAGCAGATGGCTGGATGAGACATGTCTTCTCAGCCAAGTAACCAAGTGAGTAATAAGGGAATGAATGATGAATACTTTGTGGAAAAGATGTCTAATAATTAGCAAACCACTCTGACATATCAGAATTAAACGATGCCAACTGATTTAAAATGCTGTCATTTTTAAAAACCAAAGAAAAGTAAAGCAAACATATTTGGGATTTTTTGAAGCTACGAAAATAAACAAATAATTCTGACAAATATCCTAAGTCCAGACCTTACTTGTTTGGTTGTGTGAGTGTGTGTGTGTTATTATACATATAATTTAGTGATCCCTCAGACACTATTGTGGCATTCTATGTGGCTGGAATTACATATGAGCTGTACATCCTTTTGCTTTCACTTATACCACATACGTATGTCGTGGTCACCATTTTATCCCTTAATGTCATGAGACACATGGTATTACTCAGAACACACATGTAAAATTTCAAATGCATTTAGATAGTCTCATGTCCTGGAAACCCAGAAATGGCCAACTACTTTCTTAACAATCATCTCTCCTCCCCACATGCCTCTTTAGGGAGGTATACATAAGAAACTGAATCTGACTCAAAGTATGATTCGGCCATTCCAGCAGCTGAGTTAGTAACTCCCAGTAGGTGAACTCCCCCAGCAAGGCTGGCTACCTGTTCACAGCCGTGTTGACCACACAGCTTAGGCCTTGAGGACAATGGAAAAGCCAGTGAACACTTGTGAACTTAGAAATATCAAAGTTAGTTTAAGCTCATAGAAACTCAGCACATACTCAGCACAAAACTAGCTCTCTAATGCTCCGTATTCCGGTGAATGTCACCATCATCTGTGCTGTTTCATAAGACAGAAATATATGCAATACCCTTTTAGATTAAATCTTCTTTTTTTTTTTTTTTTTTTTTTTTGAGACAGAGTCTCACTCTGTTGCCTGGACTAGAGTGAGTACCATGGCGTCAGCCTAGCTCACAGCAACCTTAACCTCCTGGGCTTAAGCGATCCTACTGCCTCAGCCTCCGGAGTAGCTGGGACTACAGGCATGCGCCACCATGCCCGGCTAATTTTTTCTATGTATATTTCTTTAGTCGGACAAATAATTTCTTTCTATTTTTAGTAGAGACAGGGTCTCACTCTTGCTCAGGCTGGTCTCGAACTCCTGATCTCGAGCGATCCACCCGCCTCAGCCTCCCAGAGTGCTAGGATTACAGGCGTGAGCCACCGCACCCGGCTAAATCTTCTTAATCCTATGTTCATCCTGTCAACAAATCACTACTAAAATGACTATCCAATCCAACAATTTACCTTCTCTTCTGCAGTCGCCACCGTATTCCAAGTTACCATTATTTCTCATCTGGACTAAGGTGATAAAGAGCTATCTGGTCTTCTCAAATGCACTGGTTTTCTTCCAACCTGATATTCACATCAAAGCCAGAGCTAGTCAAAATGCAAGTCTAATCTCATCTTTACCATGTTTAAAACCTATTACTTTGCCATGCTCTTATGATGAAAACCAAAGACCTTTAAAAGGGCCCATAATACACTGCACAGTTTGGACCTTGCTGCCTCTCCCAACTCTTCTCACCGCACTCACCAGGCTACAGCCATTCTGATCTTCTCTCAGCTCTTCAAACATGCGATGGACCCCTGCTCCTCTCACACTGGTGTACATGCTGCCTTCTTTGTCTGAATTAACCTACCTTTCTTCCCTACTTTTCACCCCTTGCCTGCATTGTCACTTACTGAGGCTAACCTTTCCTGATATCCCAAGTAGATCAGGTACTTTCGTTACATATTCATATGTTCTTTGGTGTGATTACTTGATTGTATGTCTGTCCCACTGGATTTTCTTTTTTATCACTATTGTGTTTCTGGCATCCAATGGTGTTCAACAAATCTTTTTGAATAAATGAATATGAATAACATTAACAATTTGTGCTTTTCTTAAAAGTTTATTCTGATAGCAATAGGAAAAAAACCAAATTTGCATGAAGGTGATTTAAGGTAAGGAGAGAGTTAAGAGATTAGTTTGATAATCAGGCTGGAGATGGTGGTGGTTTGAGCCACACGTGGCAGTTGAGATTGGAGAGGAGAGGGCAGATCTGAGCCCTATCAAGAAGTAGAATCATCACCTTATTTGGTTAAGATTTCATACTGAAACAGAGAAATTGTTAGATGGTTGTCATAGTAATATTTATATGCTTCTGGGTCTTTGGGTCAGGAAACTTTCCTCAAAGCATGCAGTTTAATTGATTGTTGCTGTATAGGTTCCTTTGAACAATTACAAGGAGGCATCCCCAGGTAAATGAAAGTTGATGCTATTTTGGGAGGGATGCAGTGGAGAAGGGAAAGAGATCTCAGAGCATGTATATTTCAGAAAGTTTCTTATATGAAATTTATATAACCCTACTCCTACTAAAATCTCCCTTATTGGCCTCTGGGTTGAGCAATTTGGCTTGACTCCATTAAGGATGGAAGGTGACTATTACCAGGATGTTACCTACAGCTTTAAGAGTGTGTCACCTTTGAGCATCCAGAACTTTTTATGTTGCAAAGAGCTTATCCTAGATAAATAAAATAATATTGTGTCTCATTTATGTATCAGATGTCTAAGAAAAGACTTAGCCACTATAGTGCAGTCTTTGGCCACAATGAATTTCTGAGACAGCATGGCAGGACCATAATCTGTTTCAAGGAAGTTGGGACAGAAAGTCGTCTTTCTAATTTTCAAGCAAAAATATGAAGATTGATTACGGCAACTCCATGTTTGCTCTTTCAACCATCCCAAATGTATCCATTCAGTTCTTACACTGACAACTCTAAGAATTTTCTGTGTGCTTTTGTCACCCATGAATGTGCCTATTACAAACCATTTGCAGAAATTTCTCTTTTAGTCAGTGTGCTTTCCTGTGAATGGGCTCATCTCCTTAAATGTGCAAAAACATTAGGGCCATTCAGAGTACTCTGTAAGATGTCTATTAGGAATGCAAATGTGCAGATAGGCACAAAAATAGCAGCTCAACTTGCCCAACATTTGGGTTTGGGAATTTAACTCAGAGAAAGCACTGCTACTTTCTACCTGGGAAAGGTTTTTAATTCTTCATATCTGTACATTCTGACTCCATTTTCTCTCCCATCTCCAGATGTGGTTGTAGATTTAGTCCTTGGCATTCTAACTTTCTTGTTTTGCACTGTTTGCCACAGAACTTTCATTGACATTCTTAGCTTCACTATCAACTCTTTCCTGTTGACCCGCAATTTATATCTGCTTTTCTAAGATTTAGTCCAATATCTCCAGTTGCCTGCCAGACATTTTTTACTCCCACTTAAAATGTCATAAGCCAAGCTCATCATCTTTCACCTACTCCACCCACAGGGACATTTTCTATCAGTGCAATAAACTTGTCAGCCTTCAGTTAACATTTTCTATGTTGACTCGTTCAGATGGTAATCACGTGCTATTGTCTCTCCCACTATACCTACTATTCCTTAAACATACCCTTACCCACCAGCATTCCCTTAACCTTGCCTACCAATCACCTCTCTGCTGACACCCACTGTTCATGAATTTCTTGCTCTCCATCCTCAACCAGCTCTCAAAACTGCTCATCAACATTTTATTCATCTGTAGTTGAATTGCCATTGAAATCCTCACTGCAGCTGTTGCTCATACCCTCTCATATCCCAACTCCCTCATCTTCCAGATGAGATCCAGGCTACTTATGATGATGTCCTTAAACTTCCCGACTCTCCATCTCCAATATCTGTTATTATATCTATGAGTATATCTGTTATTTTCTATTTCCAGACAAACATTTTACCTTTTCCCCAATATATCCATTTCCCTGTGCCCTGAATCCTGTTTTACTCACTTTCCCCAGCACTTTATTCCATTATGCATCCTCTTAGTTCTTTAATTTCCACTCATGCAATATCCTTAGGTATTTTTCTCTCATATATAAATGTGTCTAAATATTACATATTCTAAAAAATGAATTAAGAAATACCTATCTTACTTATCTACCTTACTATGCTAGCTCTATCTTTCATTTCTGAGGAAATTTCTATGATCAAATTATGCTTTTAACCTCAGTTTCTTTTCCACTTGGCAATCCATGATCAGCCATTATACTACTAATGAAACCACATTTTCAAGGTCATCAATAACCTCCTCATGACCAAACTCAATAAATATTTTCAGTCTTCTGATTTGCTGACTACCCTGCATTATCTAGCATTTAAATATTTCCTCTGAGCTTTGTTATTTCTTTTTTTTTTTTTTTTTTTGCTGGCTTTGGGTTTGATTTTCTCTACCTTTTCTAGTTCCTTGAGATGTGATATTAGGTTGTTAATTTGTGATCTTTCTATCTTTTTGATGTAGGCATTTTAAGGCTATGAATTCTCCCCTTGAACTGCTGTTGCTGAATCTGATAGGTTTTGTTAGTTTGTGTCACTTTTGTTTTTCAGTTCAAGAAGTCTTTTGACTTCCATCTTAATTTTATCATTGACCCAAAAATGGTTCAGCAGCAAATTGTTTAATTTCC
Source organism: Lemur catta (assembly GCF_020740605.2). Taxonomy (NCBI): domain Eukaryota; kingdom Metazoa; phylum Chordata; class Mammalia; order Primates; family Lemuridae; genus Lemur; species Lemur catta. The sequence continues at coordinate 129,610,004 of NC_059129.1, read as the reverse complement.
ATGACTTAGTGTAGATTTGAGTGTTTCTCTTAGAATTGATTTTTAGTTATATTCCACTATGGTCTGAGAAGACACATGGTTTGATTTCAATTTTTTTGTATTTGTTGAGACATGTTGTGTGGCCTAAGATACAATCAATCTTGGAGAATGTCCCATGTGCTGATGAGAAGAATGTATATTCAGTAGTTTGGGGGTATAATATTCTGTAAATGTTGGTTATTTCTATTAGTTCTAGAGTCCTGTTTAAGTCCAATGTTTCTGTACTTATTTTCTGCTTCAGTGAATTGTCCAGCTCTGTCAGTGGAGTGTTGAAGTTGCCAGCAATTACAATGCTTCTTTTTTTTTTTTTTTGAGACAGAGTCTCACTCTGTTGCCCCCAGCAAGAGTGCAATGGCATCAGCCTCACACATAGCAACCTCCAACACCTGGACTCAAGTGGTCCTCCCACTTCAGCCTCCCAAGTAGCTGGAACTACAGGTGTGCACCACCATGCCTGGTTAATTGTTTCTATTTTTGGTAGAGACAGGGTCTTGCTCTTGCTCAGACTGGTCTCAAACTCCTGAACTCAAGTGATCCTCCTGCTTCAGCCTCCCATAAATGATGCTACTATTTATTTCATTGCTTAGATCTAGTAGAATTTGCTTTATGAATCTGAGAGCTCCTGTGTTACATGCATTTATATTTAGCATTGTTATGTCTTCTTGTTGAATTCTTCTCTTTACCATTATATAATGACCATCTTTGTCTTTCTTTACCATTGTTGATTTAAAGTCAATTTTATTGGATATGAAAATGGTTACACCTGCTCTCTTTTGCTTTCTGTTTGCATGGAGTATTTTTTTTCCATCCCTTCACCTTGAGTCTGTGTGAGTCCTTGTGGTTTAGACATGTTGCCTGAAGATAGCAGATACTTGAGTTGTGTTTTTTCATCCATTCAGCCAGCCCATATTTTTTGAGTAGAGCATTCAGACCATTAACATTGAGTGATAGTATCAATATGTGAGATGCTGTTTTGCTCATCATGTTGAGTAGCAGCTTATTGCTTTGTTATCCCTCTTGTGTTATTGTTTTACATGAGCTGTGAGCTTTAGCCTTTGGGTGATTTTGTACTGGTGGGCATCTATTGTACTGATCCATGCAAAATGCAGTTCTGAGTATTTCCTGAAGGGCAGGTCTGGTCTTGACAAATTCCCTCGGTGTTTGCTTGTCTGGAAAAGTATTTATTTCTCCATCAATTATGAAACTTAGTTTTATAGGACACAAAATTCTAGGCTGGCAGTTGTTCTGTTTATGAAGACTGGAGATGGGGCCCCAAGCCCCTCTGGCTTATGAGGTCTCCACTGAGAAGTCTACAGTTTTAGCATGATAGGTTTTCCTTCATAGGTTAGTTGTTGCTTTTGTCTTGCTGCTTGTGGAATTTTCTCCTTCATTTTGACTTTGGCCAGGTTGATGACTATGTATCTTGGAGATGTCCTATTTGCTATAACTCTTCCCAGTGTTTGATGACCATCTTGTATCTGGGTGTCTGAATGTCAGGCAATACAAGGGAAGTTTTCCTCAATAATTCCCTCAAATAGATTTGCCATGTTTTTATCCCTTTCTTCTTCTCCCTCACAGATAACTATAATTTGTGTGTTAGTTCACTTTGCATAATCCCATATCTGGCTAAATGATTGCTCTGTCTTTTTTATTCTCCTCTCTGCCTCTTTGAACTGACTGGGTTAGCTCAAGAGATTTGTCTTCAATCACTGAGATTCTTTCTTCTCCTTGGTTTAGTCTGTTGTTGAAACTTTCTGCTGTGTTTTGAAATTTCCTAAATGACTCTTTCATTTCTTTAAGTTCTGTTATATCCTTTATCATATTGTCTAGTTCTTTAGTGACTTTTCATTGATTTCCTGAAATTTTCTTTGGCTTCTTTTGTTTGTTTTCAATTTTCTCCTGAATTCCATTCATCTTATTTGCCATCCATATTCTGAATTCCATTTCTGACATTTCAACAATCTCCTTTTGGTTGGAGTCCCCTACTGTAGCTCCACTGTGGTTTGTTGGGGGTATTGAAGTGTTTTGTTTTTTCATATTGCCAGGGTTCTTTTGCTGGTTTCTTCTCATCTGAATCCTCTTCTCTTGGATCAGGGATCATAGGTTTTCAGGGCACCTGTTCTCCTTTACTGGGAATACTCCTACTTAGTGGGAAGAGGAAGAGTCGCTAGATGGCATTTTTGTGTCCTGCTCCAGAATGTTGACCCAACAGGGGAGGGCTGGATGCACAGAGAGACTATAGTGTAGCTGTTCTGTTTTGTCTCATTCTTCTGTGATTGTCACAGTTCAATCTAGTGCTGGATGATCTTCATGTAGGGTGAAGGTTTTTCCCCAGGTTGTTGCTGGAAGTTTGAGTTGGGAGCTTGGTAAAATCCTCTCCATGGAGGCTGGGATTGTTCTTCCCAAGGTCTTCCCACAGAGATGACAGTGGAAGCTGGGTGAGGCTATCTAGGTAGTGGTCATGGGTGTCTGAGCTGTGGCCATTTGCTCAAACCAGGTCCAGGTATAATGGTGGCTTGAGCCTGGGGTCCCTGGTGGAGCATTGGACCTCAGGGCTCTTCCATGGGCCCAGCAAGAGTAGTGGAGACTCAGGGGTGATGTCTTGGGGTCCAGGTGCAATGCTGGAATCTCAGGGGTGGTGTCGCAGACTTGGCAGGGGCTCTGCAGTCACAGGGGTAAAGCTTTGGGCCCAGGTGCAGCTACAGCCTCAGAGCCAGAAATGGGGACCATGGAAGTAGAGCTGCTTGGGCTGTTCCAGTGGCACAGGGACTGTAGATGCTGAATCATGAAGATGGGGGTTAGTTCATGGAGGTGGGTCAGGGTTGACAAATGGCCAAAGTTCTCCCCCTGCCCAAGACTTCCTAAGTGGTGCCCATGGCACATGAGCTTCTTTCTCTGCTCAGATCCTGTGCTAGAGGGAGACAGGCACTTGGCTCCCGGTAAAAGAGCATGGCATGGGGGAGCATCCACTCTACTTGCTTCCTCTCCAGCCTGGTGGGGGCAATGCAAAAGGTGCTGCTGCAGAGCCGAGTCCCATGCAGACCTGGCACCATGCACCTGAGATCTCAGGATGTTGCCAGCTGCAGAAACCTGGGATCAGCAACCACAGACTCTAAGCAGCTCCCTGATAAGTCCAGAGGTGTATGGTGGTGGATGGAGCCCCCTCACAACTTGGACTGCAGTGCAAGGGTGAAGGTGGCACCCCAAGTCTCTCTCCTTCTGATCTTCCCCACTTTGTGTATGCCTCCAACAGATCCCTTCTATCTTGCTGAGGAAACCATCCTGTCACCTTCTCCTTCACTCTGAATATCCCTGGTGCTTCTCCAGAGTTTTACAATGTTCTTTTCAAGAAGAGCCATCCACAGATAGGCATCCACCTACAACTTTTGGTCCTCTCATTGAGAGCAGTGCGCATGGTCTGCTTATAGTACACCATCTTCCTTGGTGCCGGCCTATTTTCTCCTGCTTTATTTCTCTTTGTTTCCAGGGCATTATCCTCACTACTAAGCAGATCCTCTCCTTAATTTTGTGACTAATTATTCTAATACTTTATTTATTCCCCAGTAATCTGTCTCCATGACTCCTCAAGTTTCTTTCAATGTCTGTTTATTTTTCTTCGTCTTCTTTAAATTCTTCCTGTTAATTTTTTCTATTGCTACTGCTTCTTCTGCAGAGCTAATTTCTTTGACATAGACCTCAAATTTCGTGTTTTCAGCCCCAACCCTCCTCCCATACTTCAGGCAGTCATTCATTACTAACATATCTTCCCAAATTCTACATGTCTAAAATCAAACTCAATATTTTCAACTACATGCCTCTACCTCCTGCATTCCTTTTGCCTTTCATGGCTTCTGAATTTTTCTAGTTCTCTATACACTAAGTGTATTTGGTCCACGTGTTTACTATGTTCATCCTGTGTCAGTTTAAGGATCCAAACAGGAAACCAGATACTACTCATAACACTTTAAACAGAAGGAACTTAATACAGGAAATTAGTTATGCAGCTGATGAAAGACTTAAGAAACCAAACAGGGTGTCTTAGTCCATTTCTGCTGCTATAATAAAGGAAAACAAACTGGGTCACTTATAAATAATAGAAATTCATTTCTCACAGTTCTGAAGGCTGGGAAGTCCAAAACCAAGGCAAATTTGGTGCTTTTTGAGAGCCTGGTCTCTCTGCTTGCAAGATGGTGCCTTCTTACTGTGTCCTTCAGAAGGAACAAACACTGTGATTTTACAGGGCAAAAGGGGCCAAGCTAGTTCCCTCTAGCTTTTATAAGGCACTAATCTTTCATGAGGGCAGAGCCCTCATAATTAATCATGTCACTACCTCTTAGTACTATTACAATGGGGATCAAGTTTCAATGCATGAATTTTGGTGGACCTTCAGACCATAGCATAGGGGATGAGGAGGCAACACACAGCTTAGCAATAGATAATATTGGCCAGAAGAATGAGAAGAGGAGGTTTTGATAGAAAGTTCAAGATTTAAGTTCACCCAGAAGAAGCTAGAACCATGACAGAAGCTATAGCCACAGAGAAGATGCAGCTTCTGCCAGAAATGCTCCTCCAGTTAGGAAGCAGGAGTGACAGATACCCTGGATTTTCATTCTTCTTGTCCTCCAATTCCCCCAGTGCCTCCTACTGATCAAACCAATCTGAAAGCCTGTGATCATTGTAACTTGGGAAATTCAGTTCTCAGAAGTTATCTCTCTTGCCACAACACCACTATATAGAGCAGAGTCAGAAGAGAATGAAGAATGGATCTGAGAGCAAAATAGGCCAAAGATAGATTACTCTGCATCCATTCTTACCCTTCATTCATATTTCACTATCACACAACACCATCAAGTTTACATATGTTGCAACTATTCTTTGGAAAAAGTTGTTCCCATATTCTCTTTAAAGAAAGGAAATATGAAGTCCCATGTCTCTCACAATCTCTATCTCAATAATTCAGGAACTCCACATGATATGCAGTCATCTAAATCTATTTTGGATGTGTCTTCTCGGTCTAGTGACTTGTGAATTCAATTGTGATGTTAAGCATTGCCAACATCCCTTTTATTAAAAAAAAAAAATAGAGTAAAGAAAAGGAGGGGAAAGATAATGTCCACAGTCCTACATTCCCCATTTATGTAGCTAGTGTCAAGACCATAGCTAATATTTTTAATATAGCATCTTCATTGAGATATAATTCACATACCATACAATTCAGCAATTGGAAATACAGAATTCAAAGGTTTTTACTATAGTCACGGAATTGTGCAACTATCACTACAGTTTTAGAAGCTTTTCATCATCCCCCAAAAAAGTCCTGTACTCATTAACAGGCATTCCCCATTGTTGAAGATCCCCCCTCCCATTTCCTTGAAGATCAATTCAAGACCCAGCCAGCTCAGCTCTCAGGCACTTCTCCAGATTCTGAAATCTGAAGCATTTACTGTCTGGACTACTCATTTGTATTCCCCATAGAGCTATTCATCTTTTTATGTATGTGCACTGTCTTTCCAATTAGATTATAAGCCTCTTAAGAACAGGACCCTTGTCTTGATTGAAGAGATAGAAAAAATATTTAGAAATGTAGCTGCTTCACCAAATTTAATCCTCTTTCTTTTGTGTTTGATTAACTCATATTACTGCACACTCTCCCCGTAAGAGAGATTTTCTTTCTCAACCATTTTCCCAAAGAAAATAATTTAAAACTGATGGAATATATTTAACAGGTAAATGTAAGGTGTTCACTAAAATACAAAAATTGAACAGAGGAGAAAAAAATATAGTAGAAATCACTTGTTATTCTCCTCTGCCATCAATATGCATTTAAGATATGCTGGAAATGCTAATGTTTCTTTTATTCCAGCGTTACAACAGTGTCCTTTATCTGTGGTATATAACACAGGGTGCTACTAACCAGTAGAGGGGATAAAACACATTCATTTCCTCTAAAAAAATGTTAAATTTACAAGTTAAACATGGTGTTAGATGTAGCGCACCTGTTAATCAACCCTTTCAAGTGTATAAATATTTATATATGGTTTTAAATATATAAGGATACTTTGAAGTCTTTCTCATGAAATAGAACACATGAATAATTAACATTTGAAAAGTCTTTCTTATTTTTTCAATAAATATCAGAACTATGGGTAAGTAAATTTTCTGTACCTATCTCTACTTTTCTTTACCTTCTTTCCCTTCCCTTCCTTCACTCCTTTCTCATTCTTTCCATTTCCTTTTCCTGGTCTTATATCTTCTTACTTCATCCATTTCTCTTAGGAAGACATTGGTACAACTTCTTATATTTGTTAGAAACAATCTTGAAAATCTAAGAAAATTAAAATAACTATGGAAGAAGAAAAAAGTTCATATAAAATTCAGTACCAAGTTTTCCCTATTTCTATATCTTGTGGTCACCATTACAATAGTAATAGGTCATATATTCTGGTTTATATTAACCTCTGAAATGGATACTTACATTGAATAGTATTTTGAAATATACTAAAAATTTCAAATTAGACAACAGATAACAGTTTTATAGTACTTATTTTATGTGTACAGTTGTATAAATGGCTGGGAATATTCCATATTTCATAAAGAAAGATATACAGACAAAATAATTACAAGGCAGTGAGAAAAATGCTGTATGAAGTGGAAAGCCAGTGGTGTAAATGTGTCTGAGGCCAAAGGCCTAACAAGGGCAGAAGGGAATGACAGCCAATATCGAGTACTACAGAGAAGTCAAAGGAGGTGGGAATAAAATCATTCCACTGCTTTGCAATTAGGAGACCACCGGTGACGTTGGGAAGAACATCCATACTGCAGTGAAGTAAGGGGTACAGGAGTTAGAAGGTAGAGAGGGTGAATATGGAAAACTCAAGAATTTTGATGATAATGAAGAGAAGGAAGGAGATAAGGTATTAGCCAGAAGAAGGCTCAGGGTTAGAAGGTTTCATTTGGGGATTATTTTTAAAGAGACATAAGCATGTTTATAGGCTAAGATGAGAATTTAAACATACAAAAGAAAAAATGAGAGAACAGTTGATAGTGTAAGCTCCCGAAATAGCTAGACCATAAGCACACTTGCAGGAGTTAGAGTTAGGCAGGAAGAAGAATTTCTGTTCTTCTTAAGTTAGGTAAGAAAGGGTAGGGTTACAGACAGGTTTGGAGAGGGAGTCAGGATTTAAACCGATTCATGTCTGATGTTCTCAAGAATCCTTGTTAATATGGAAAGGCCATCTTTGGAGAATTCGAGGAGGGTGGAACACAAGGTACACTTAAAACATTGATTTGGACTTATAAAAAATAATGAGGTTAAAAAGTTAAATATTGAAGATGCACTTTTAAAGAAAATAGTAAATTCCATAATGAGTGAAGAGTAAGTGCTCATTAATGGACACAGTTACCTTCTATTTAACCATTTATGAAGCTATGTATAGCGTGATGACTGCAGCTTACAAGTAATCTCAAACTTCATTGTCGTCAGTAGTTCTAGTTTCCTCTAGGAATAAGCCTTTTCCTAGAGCAACTGATATGTTCCCAGCATGATTGAAGTGGCTTCTCAAATTGGGAGGAAGACCACTAAGGTAGAAAGATCACTGAACAGGGAATTAGCAGACCTTACCCTCAAGCCTAGTTCTGCCACCAGCCAGTCATCACCTCCCCAAAACTGCCTCACTTCCCCATCCATGTAATGTTACATCAGTCCACTCAAGTTCTCTGAAATGCCTCAGCTCCCCTCCTATTTCACCTCCTCAACCACCCGGCTCCATGAATAACAAAAGGGCTCCTGACCTTTGGGAAGAGGTAAGACTCAAGAGAGCAAAGCATTTGGGGTAAATCTCGAACTGCAACATCAGTGTCTGTTTATCAAGAAGTTGTTCTCCTAACTGTAATTATCCCCTCAATGATCCAAGATGTCATGGGTCCAGGAACCTTCTGGTGCATGTGCTGGCACAGCATGGAAGTCCCTGAGGCTCCCGATGGAGCATAAGAAAGGGTTATACGTTTTGGGGGGGGGGGGCGGGGAGTGAGTAGTATGTGGTATGTATGTATGTATGTGCGGAACGTGTATATGATACGTGCATCAGTGTGATACTAAGTAGCTTAACACAAAAGATGTTTCTTTCTCTCTCAAGTCACAGCCCAGTGCAAGCTTTCCTGGTTGATGGAAGATTTTCCTTTGCCCAGTAATTCAGGGACCTTCACTCCTGCCATCTTGTGGCTGTGACATTCCCTCAGGTCTCAGAGTTTACTGCATTCAGGCAGAAGAAAAAGACGGTAGAGAAACATGTTCACTTCTTAAACCAGAAATGATACACATCACTTCCTTTTGCAAATTCTTGGTGAGTACTGACCACAAGACCCCACCTTGAAGCAAACCAGACTGGTAAGAGTGCCCCCGGGTAAGGCACCATTTCCCAGCAACAATATGGAAGGGGAAGCGTAAGTATTTATAGACAGCCATCCATCTCTACCACTGCCTGCCTCTCTCTGCTTGCCTGACGGAGAAAATGAGTGCCATGAAGGAGTGTGTTGGGGCTCTGAGAGGAGGGGAGTGGGGAGAACACCTGCTCCTTGCTTTGTTGCCTCCACTTTGGCAAAGCAAACAAGAGCCCAGGATTTTCATATACATGAGATTGTCTTTGTTGGAGCATCTTGTCAAATAAATTGAGTCTTTAATGCGTCCCGCCCCCTCCCAAACTTTCACTTTCAAGAAGACACAATATCAAAGGACGACACACACTCAATTTCACGAACCAATAAACACAGCTTTTGCATTAATTACCATTTGCAGCTCCCTGGAAAAGCATGATGAGAGTTATCAGGAAGATGTTCATTATTGCCAGGCTTTATCTGATGGAAGTGGAAATCTTGCTAGTCACAAACTGAAGATTCCCAAATGAAAACTAGCTATCGCTTGAGGGAACAGGGCTGGCTCCTCCCAGATAGTCCCTCAACCATTTCATTAGCAACACTGTGCTTCAGGTAAAACTTCTCCTTTGTGTAGTCTTGTATTCAGTGACTGCCTGGCTCAACAAAACGCCAGCATTTCTGGTTCTGGCCCTTATTCTCAGTTCAAATCTCCGTTGGTCAAGACCGTGCAATGTGACCCCTGGCCCTGGGCCACTAATGGAGGATTCAGGCGAGGTATTAATTCTGCTCAAGCTGGATAAGTCAGAGCCTTTTTCCGATACCTAATGGTAAGACCTGGGGACTGACATTCACTGAGACTTGGTGTAGTTCGTGGCAAGAGTTGAAAGTAGAAAGGACATTAATTTCTGCTGCTGTGACCCCAGAATTGCACTAGGACCTTTCCTTCCAAACTCCAGGCTATTCAACTCTTCCTTTAATTTCATGAGCTTCTCTAATATCTTCCCAATGAATTCCTTTTTCTCTAAGCTAGAAAGGGTTGGTTTATGTTTTTTACAACCAAAGAAATCAAATTAATATTTCCTTTGGGATATAACTTAGAAACCACCAAGCTAATTATATTTTCAGCATATTGCTGAAAATGAGCCCTAAATCCTCCTGGAGAAAGGTCTCTCACCATTTTCAGTAGCTGTATTACCTTCCTCACTTTCTTCTCACTTCCCCTAGATCCTAAAACAAAAGTTTCCAGGGACTTGAGAATTTGTCACACTCAACTGAAGAACTTGACCTGCTTCTTAGCAATGTGCAGTTGGAGTTGGGGACACCTGGCAGAAGACAGACTGGAAACTAGAAAACAGGCTTAGAGAGACTCCTGGTTTAAGCACTCAGAAGCTTCCTCTGACCTCTACCCCGTCAGGTAGCTTCATAGAAAATTCCCCTTGCACCTCAGATGGTGGATTTCTGGCAAATTCTACCAGCTTAGCACCACAGCGACTTCCATGCCATCCAGTGAGCCACAACCATGTAGGGGTCCTTTCCAATGAGATCTGGAGCTCAGCACTGGAAGGTCATTGCCTTGGGTGCCTTGGGTAGCCCTAGGGATAATCACTGCTCTGTACATCCACTATTCCTGTACTTTTAAGAGTTTTCCTGATTTCTATTAGCCAATCCATCCTTTGTTATAGTTTATCATTTTTTATATTAAACTTCTCTCTTAAAAATTCCTGCTTAGTTTCTGTCTCCTAGGTGGACCCTGACTGGTGGATACAGTTAGTAACCCCATTTTAGAGTCAAGAAACCTGGGGCTAATGAGGTGAATGAAGACTCCTAGGGACAAACATCTACTAAGAGGAAGAGATAGAACTAGAACACCAATTCTGTCTGTCCACAACCTGGAGATTCCCAGAGCCCAAGTGATTCCTGGAGGCACTGAGTAGTTTAAGAGAGCAATTACAGATAAAGCCTTCAGCCTTAATGTCTTTTAAAGCAATCCTATTTCATGTGATGTGCAGATCTACATCAGTTGGCGAGGTGTTTGTTATTGGTGTGCAATGACATAAGTACAAAAATGGAAAGGGTACAAAATCTCAATTACACAGGAGGAATAAACTTTTTCTTAGGTTTATTGCACAGGATGATGTATGTACTTAATAATAGTGTGCTGTACATTTCAAAATTGCTAAGTGTAAATTTCAAATGTTCTCACTATAAAAGGTGATAAAGGACAAGAGGCAGGGGGACAAGAAAAGAAAAAAAAACAAAAAAGTGAAAAGTATTTGAGATGATGGGCATCTTTAATTAGCTTGATTTAATTATTTCACGTTGTATCCATAAATCATAGCATCACTTTGTACCCTATAAATATACACAAATATAAATTATTAATTTAAAATAAAATTTTTAAAAAAGGAAATTTCACACTGTTATAATATCGAAGTTCATTTTTTATTTTATTTTACAAAAGTGCCGAACCACAACAGATTGACAATTTAAAGAGAAAAAAATATACTAGTTCCTTTACCATACTTTTCCAAACCTTAGGCTCAAGATTAAGCACAAATGTACCTCTGCAGTTGTTGCTGTTCTTTGAATCATAAATTGAAAATCTATTATCAGGGCAGGGATAAAAAGAGATTATAACTGGTATAATTATTACAGGACATAAATGTGCAGTAAAGCCCATATGAGATTAATTATCTTTGCTTAGTATTTAAAAGTATCAGATCTATAAAGGCTTTACAGAAACTTTTTTAGACTTCACAATGTTTTAACGACAGTAGCTCAAGAATCAAAGTATTTCCTGACATCTGTGCCAATACCCAATTAGGGAAATTTCAAGTAAATAATCTACATGAAAAGTAAATAGATATATTTAACTGCATTAAATTATTTTTGATTCAAGGTATGGCATAATATGCAAACTTATTCCCAAATATGATAATGTGACTACTATATATGTCCTTAGTTCTCAATATATTTCCTTATTTAGTTTCCTCTTAAACTTATATTTTACTCCATTGACTGGTCAGCATACATTTATTGAATGGCAACTATGTGGACAGACTGATTTTGTCTCAGTGAGTGATGCAAAAGTATTATAAGATACCCCTATGCATTTTATTATCTGACCCAATCTCAGTCCTATGAAGAGCAAAGTGGAAAAGCAACAATGGAATCCAGTGGCTAACAAAGGGTTAAATTCTGTTCCATAAACTACAAATATTCCAGAAGGTCAGAAAACGCAGAGATCTGTAAGTGCTGAAATAATCGAGTGATGGAGAAGGAGGCTTTGAGTTGGTCCCTGACCCTCACGCCACCTTATGCTGTAGCTAAGATGCCCTGATTTGAGAAACAGCAAAATAGCACAAAGTCACCCAGATGTAGAAATACTATACATCAGGAAAATGCCTCAGAAAATACATTGCGGAAACAGCACACATGGTGCAATTTAGAAAATAAATGCTGGGTGTCCATTTGATCGCCATCCATAGCACATAAATCCAGACTTTCTTTTATGTTCTAAAGGATGTCACTTTGGAAAAGAAAAATGAGTATTCTAAATTTTCTTCCTTGGAAAATATAAAATAGGCCTGTAGCTTCAGTCTGGTAACTTTTCCTTTGGCTGCTTCTCCCTGATCGTAAGTAGAGGCATGATTATAGAGGAAGAAAGGAGATTTGGGGGAAAGTGCTGGGATAAGTTCATCTATAATCCCGTGCCTCTTATAAACATATTTCACTAGAATTTTAATATTTAATTAGAATTTCCCAGCAGAAGAAATGAAGAACCCATATAATGACAGTTTCCCCTTAAATTCTTTTAAACATGTTTAAAAGGAAAAAATTTTTGACACATCACATATATTCCTGTCTTCTTAATCAAAAGTTGCTAAATATAATGTTACTTTTATGGAGAAAAGAATCAAGGAAGGCTAGAGTTTATGCCCCTAAACTCAGTACAATGAACTGGGTTTTTGTTTTGTTTTCTTTTCTTTCCTTTTAATGATTGCAATTTAGAACATTTTGCAACTTTTTTGTAGTCAGGCTCTATTTTTTCTTCAATTATAATTGGAGCCTCTGCTTTTACAATTGCAAGTTCTTTACCCTCTGCTTGCTATTCCTTTTTTACTGATATAAGCTAACAAAACAAATAACTAAACACATTAGCATTATGGCTAGAATAAGGGTAAATAGCCTTTGAGTTAAAATGTGAATTATTCTTCATGAACTTTGGATCTTTGACGTATATAGTCCTGATCTTGATCTTTTACTATAAAAAGAAGACTAAAAATTTTTCATGGATTATAAAAATAACTTATTTTGATCATTTTTGGTAAAAAACAAAGTATCAAACTTAAATAATCATAATGCCATTTGAGTAGAGATAATTTGATTTCTATGTCTCAAAGAAGCTCAAGTCGTCAGACTGGTGAACTTCAGGTGGTCTGGTCATTTGTGTCCGTCATGGCTCACCTAAGATAGACCGAAGAGGAAACTGACTCCCAGGAAATGTGATCCTTCATTACTCACTCCTACAGTCTGCAAGTTGACATCTTTCCCCGCAAATTCTATCCTATCATCCATCAGCCTCTCCCAGTCCCAGAAAAATCCAAGTTTTAAGGACAAAGTTACACCCTTTCCATTTGCTGTTCTCACCCTAATTTACTGTCTGTCAAATCTGGCATTTTTCAAAAGCATAAAGTCACCCTCATCTTAGATGAATATATTATTTTCTATGGAAACAAATGTTGTTACTTTCAATCTTAAGAAATCAATTGGATTACAGCCATTTCTTGATCAGTGGTTCTGGTGGAAATAAAACTATTTAGAAAAAAAAAATTTTCAGCCCTTGGTTAAAATTAAGAGAAAATGTAGCACTTGATGGTATCTAATAAGCCTTGGGAGGAAGCATCCTGCTGACATAAATCTACTATAGTTGTGTGCCAGAAAGATAAAGAATAAAAGGTGAGAAAATAGTAACATTCGTTGAAAACAGGATCACAGTGAACAGAGGGCACTGATAAAAGATGAACCTGGTGAATAAAAGGTTTCTCAATTTATACCTCTATGGTCCTGTCTCATTATCTTTACTGAGAGCGAGCAGTGTGCTTCCTGAGATTTTTAACTGTTAACCATAAAGTTTCTGTTTAAACTCTCAGGGATATAACCCTCCACCAAAAAGCACATAAAGATCACAAAGCTCATAAAAATTTTGATTTATGAAATAAAATTCATTCCCATAATTTGTAAAAGAACACACTAAGCCTTTCCCCCAATAACCCTTTTTATTTGGCCATCGATCACTGCTTTCTGTAATTCAGATAACCTTATACTTTTGCACCCAGTTTTCTCCTTGAAGATGCATAAAATAAAAGGAGTCTGCAGATTCTAATCCAAATGTTCAGCTGGAAGCCCGTTTTCTCCCACACTCATAAATACTGGTCTGCAAACAAAGTTTCATTGGTCTGCAGAAGCCTAAGGAAAACAAGGAAACGGCATGTTCATTCAACAGATTACTATGTACCAGGTAAACATAGTCAGCTCTTGTTCCCAACACAAAATTATTTTACTTTATAGACTCACTTATCCTGATATTATCTTCCTATGGCGATACCAAATGATAGTTGGTTCTTTTTAACATCCTTACCTGGAAAAATAAAATTTTGACAGTCTGACACCAGTCCCTAATTTTGCAATTTTACTGCTCCATGAAATCACAAAAGGCTTCAACCACTGATTTTGCTCCCCTCCGCCCACCACCATACTGTCTATTAATTGCTATGTATACAGCACCTGAACCATGGCTCCCAATTTATGCTTACTGAATAAATGATTACTGAAGGAATGAATGAATGTGTCCATCTCTTTGAGCCAATTTACCGATTAGAAAGACCCAAAGTTGGACTAAATCAGGGAGCCAAGATGTGCCAGATATGCCTTAATGTACCACCATCCTTTAATAATAATAATGATATTTTACTGTTAGTTGCTTAGCATATACTGTCACTGCTCTAAGCACTTTGTGTATGCTAAATCACTTAGACCCCAAAATTAATCTCTAAAGAAAATAGTTTTATAGACTCATTTTACAGAGAGTAAACTGAGTCACAGAGAAGATAAGAAACGTGCTTAAATGGAGGCATTGCAGATTCTGTTCTTAATGACTATATTATGCTGCCTCTCTTTTACAAGGAGAGCAGTGAGAAAACAAACCAGAAAGGAGCACAGAGAATCCAGTGACTTCTAATCCTCACACACCAACCTCTCTCTCATGCGGTATGTGCTGCAGTTCTAAGTCTTCATAATGCTACTCTGTATTAATCATAACATCAAACAATGATTATACTTATTTTCAAATTCAGACTGCTGTGTGTTTTAGGCACATGCCTTTGTGTCCATTCTATCCTCTGTGGGGCCTGCAATTGTGTCATGTGCACAGTAGGCACTCACAAATACTTCTTGGATTCAACAAAATTGTTTCAGAGTTGCTAAGATTTGAATTTCACAGGTGCATATTGCCAACCCCCACGACTGAAGGCGACGAGCAAGAGGTTAAAGCACAGAGTAGCAGAGGAACAATTCCTGACATAAAGGAACATCTTGAGGGCTTCAAATAAAAATATATGGAAATCACCTGAAGTTCTGAAGACTCAATCCATTATGTCGTGAAAACCAGGGAAATATACCACCTCTGACAAAGCACTGAGCAAAATCCTCATTAGGCAGTCCTTTCTTGGTGCATTGAAAGCACATCATTAACAGCTTTTACCCAGTGGCTGTTGAAAATGATATCAATTATTGCCATGACAACTATTTCTTAAGCAATAAAATTATGAAAAACACAATTTCCCTGGCAGACAGAAGCCTGATCATTGGATATTCAGAATGAGTTTAATGTTTACTTCTCAGCAGCCGTCACAGACACGACACCTGGCTAGCAATGCAGACACTCCCAAACCTAAAAACAGGGTGCACCAGAAGAATATGAAAAGTGTTTGACTTTCAGAAGGAATTATACTCTGGTAGCAAACACATGAAGATGTTGGAGTCCCACACTTGCCCAAAGATATCTAAATAACCTGTATGATAGTTACAATGCACTATATTGAAGTGGGAAGGAGAAAATACTGTGGCTAGATTCATATTATAAAACAACAGAAAAAACAAAACTGAGGAAAGAAATTTAATCTGAAGAAGAACCTCTGGTTGTGTGAAGGGCTCCAAGGCTGACAGCGTTGCTTGGTACCTTTGCTCTGTTCAAAAACTTCATCTCCAGCCTTCTGTTTCTGCCTCACAGACTTCAGGCTCCTCTGAGCTCAGGATCTCTGGACATCCTGCTCCTTCTGTCTCTAAAACTCCCCCTCACCCACCCAGCTTCCCTGCATCACCCAGGTACTCCTTATTGACCTACATATCTCAGGCCAGGGGCCTCTTCATCAAGTGTCAAAGCCCCCTGGACTGGGCATTCATGCGTTTATCTCGATCATAATTATTAGTAATTATTATAGTTCCTTGTCTATTTGTTTAATTCTGTCTTCCCAACTGGACTATAAGCTTCATGACATCAGGGACACTGTTTGTCCTGGTCAACTCTACAACCCCATTACAGCTTGTACTCAATATGTATTGTATAAAAGTATTTTAAAAGCAAACTTCTCTTTTTTTGATAAAAATATAGTATTCACATGAGTCTTAAATCATACAGTGGTTTGAGGATATCTCAGAAATGCAACAAAGGAAAAGAAAAGGGATTTTCCTAAGATGCCTGAAAGGAGGGGGGTTTAGATTTTCCACAACAGGATGAATGTTGGAGGAAAATATTCAAAAGAAATGGGCAAACACATCTTCTACATGATCTCATTTCAAAGGGTGGCAGGAATTGGTAGGAAAGAACCAATGCATCATACAATTCCTAGAACTGACCAGAAGGGAACGTCATGTGGGTAGACAATCTAAGGCCGTCTTGAACAGAGAAGGGCAGAGGGAGGACAGGGAAGAATGAAGGCAAAACATAGCTGGAAATTCATTTACTTAGAACAAATGCAAATTAGGTGTTTGTAACTCGGAAAATGCCTTTTCACGGACGTATTATTTTGACTTGATAAATATGGTTTAGTCTAGCTTAGCTACTTCTTTTCTTTTCTTCATTCATTTAAATTTTTTGAGCCCCTGCTGTGTACCAAATCCTGAGTTAGGTCCTAAAGATACAAAGTTAACAAGACAAGAGCTGTTGAAAAACACATAATGAGGAAACTGGACGAATAATTCTGAGACAGCGTTGAAGTTCTGTGCCGAAATTGATCCAAATAAATAAACAATTGCATGGGTTTGCCAAAAGGAAAGACGAAAAGTGAAGAAGACACTAGGCAGACGCAGTGTTTAAGCTGAGACTTAGGGCAAAAGGAGTTGGTCTCTCCAAGGGAAGAAAAGGCACTCCCAGAGAGAGAGAGAGAGAGGGAAGAGCATGTGCAAAGTGGGAAACAGAGAAGGCTTGGCATGTTTGAGAACAGAGGAACACTATTCACCTTTAAAAAAGAAGGAAATTCTGTCGTTTGCAACAACATGGATGGAACTGGAAAATATTATACTAAGTGAAATAAGCCAGGCACAGAAAGACAAATATCCATGATTTCACCTATATGTAGAATCTAAAACAATCAGACTCATAGAAGCAGAGAGTAGAATGGTAGTTACAGAGGCTGGAGGGGAGGGGAATCTGGAGATGATGGTCAAAGGGTATAAAATCTCAGATAGGAGGAAATTTTTTAGTTCTATTGCACGGCATAGTGGATATAGTTAATAATCCGGTATTGTACATTTCAAATTGCTAAGAGAATAAAGTTCAAATGTTCTCATCATAAAAAAATGTTAAGTGTTTGACAGGATGAATATGTTAATTAGCTTGATTTAATTACTCTACATTGTATTTATAAACTATAACATCACTTTGTACCCCATAAATTTATATAATTACAAATTGTCAATTTATAATAAAAATTTGGTAGGCATAACTACTCTTTTAAATGCTTAAAAACAATACTAAACATTAATGGCGAAACTGAGTCTTTTCCCTGTTCTTCAAGGTGTCATCTAGTGCATTTGTTTTTGATTGATTTGCAATTTCAACACCTTCTTGTCTGTGGTGTCCGCTTGATTTTCAGGAAATTATGTCTGCCAATTAAAACACTTTATCAGTTATACAATATATACAACATCTTGTACTCACTAGTGGGGATCTCATAACAGTTTGAGCATTGTTCTTTTGTTGTTCATAAGACTGACTTAAAAATATGTCTATTGTACATTCTGTTAAATTCTCTGTAAATATTACTGGCATCGTGATTTGGGAGGAAGAACAACTTTCTTTTGTTAATAAGTGCTAAAGTAAATTTATCAGGAAAAACATGGCACTTACCAAGATCAATTAATTTTCCCGATAAAGCTGTTGAAATTCCTGCATGCCCTGGTGGCTATACACACTGGGTTTTTCTTTGCTATTACTTTTTTTTTTTCTTCTACTTTTTGTTTATGATTTGAGAGTCTACTATACTAACTGCTTTATCTCTTCTGTGGTCATTCTTATTATCAGTTCATGTTTTTCTTTGTTTTGTCTACCATAGTTATTTTCTTTTTTATGATTACTTTCATTTTCCTTCTACTTTCTGTTTACAATTTGGGAATCTATTGTATTAACTTCTTTATCTCTTCTGTGGTCATTCTTATTATCTGTTCAGGTTTTTGCTTGTTCTGTCTATCATAGTTATTTGCTTTTTATGATTTTTACCATCAGAATTTTTCATTTCAGTCACAATAAGAGAGCTTTTGACATATTACCAAATTTTGTCTTTTTGTGCCAAATTGTCTTTTGCCAAAATTGTCTTTTTACTATATTTCTGGCTTCCAAAAAAATACTCTCTTCTCATAGCATCTGCAATTTTTATAATTAATAATTCTGCATAACAATGTACACAATTCAAATTTAGGGCATATACAAAAACAACTCTGATTTTTTTTAGTCTGTTGCCATGTTGGAGTAAGCTACATAATTGTATAATAGTAATTTTCTAATATTAAGTTTAACATTTTAATGAATATGGGTAGCAGTTCTATGATTGTAGCACTTGTTTCTTCAGGGTGTTTTGCTATGCTGGTGGTAATTTCACATGCCAATTCATCTGGAACTTCCAGACTACCTCAGGATAATATGCCTCAGATACACTAAGGTGTGAGCTCATTTGCTGAGATGGATAATTTGTTGAGATGTGATTTCACACACAGAGAAGTATTTAATATTTATAGTACTGTTAATATAGAGAGTCTGATGCTCTACAAATACAGAAATTTTGATAAATAATATTTTTATGACTTTAATTTAAAAAAGAAAAACATGTGATATCTAAATAACTGTATATAATATATTAGCAACTGTATTCTTTATAGACAATGGCTTGACCAGGCATCAGTAGGAATTGCTTCAACACTAAATATTTGATGACTAGAAGAATTCCCATAGACTAACTTCTGGTTGCAAACTTTTCAGACCTCATTTTTCCTTCACCACCCACATATTTCCAGTCCCTTAGGATCTGTTTATATCACAGTCAGCCTCTGGTCCTGCACCATTGTTTTACAACACTGAGCAAGTTGTGTGAGGATTCCTGAAAGCCATTCCAACACTCACGCAGCTAACGACAAGGTAATCATACACAGACGGCATGGAGCATGACCTTCACAAACCAAATTTTTACTTGATTCAACTTCCATTTAGCATGATTTCAAAAATGCCAGCAAACACTCTAACGCCATCCCACATGAGAAGAAATCAGAGTGAAGACAGTAGTCTCAACCGATCGTGGTTAAAATATTTTACTTTTGAAAATTTTGTAAAAATACACAAACATATGAACACATTTCCAGGGTCTTTCCAATGACCTGAGAGAGCCTTCTGCCAGTGAGGAGTCTTAAAACTAGTTTTATTAGCCTTATAGTAAATTTACCTCCAGTCGGAGGAATGCAAAGACATCAGGATCAGAAAGCATAGAGAACATGCCCTGCCCAGCAGTTACCTTAGACAAGAACCAATAGGTGTGCCTGAGGAAGTTGAATTCTTGACATTAAGACATTCTTTCCCCCACATCAGACGTGGAAGCCACATGGACACTGACTTCTATGAACTTCAGAAGCTTGGATGGTTGGATGGTTGGATGGTTCAGAAGCTTGGATCTTACAGAAAACTGGAGGGGCCGCCTTGAAGTTAGGTTTTTATTATCACTATTGCTATTGTTGTTGTTTTCTAATTAACTGGGAACTTCCTAGTCCCCAGTAATGACCAGTTTCTAACCTGACAAGAGGTGGGTTCAGGAGAGACTGTGTGACAGTAAAGAAATATGACATATTTTGCATGACCAGATTTGAGTTTGTGATTGCAAATCCATGCCTGTTGTAATCTCAATATTCCATGTGAGGTGTTTGTTATTTCTGAAAGCCACCTCAATAAACAGAGAGGTTAATAACAAACATATATCGTTATAGACAAAAAATATGACACTAGCTAAGGAAAATATTGCAGGCATGATTTTTGTTGCGAATACTTTCAAAAGATAGTCCATGACACCCTAAAGATATTTATTCATATCTCCCTTTTCATAAACACTGTAAAAAGTGACTGGCTTCCAATTCTGTCATTACCTTTTTTTTCCCCATTGTTTAGGCCAAAAATCAGAATGGAAACACTTTACTGAAAAAAACAGTGTTCTGTCTTGCACTTGGGTTTTTCCAGTGCCTCCCGCTGCACAGTAATCAGAGACCCATGATTGGTCTTGTACCTCGGTGAGAATTTCTAGATAAAATCATGATGTTTAAAATAGCCCCTCGCTTTCCAACCAGCAGTCAGAGAACAGTGAGCATTGCACTCATGGCTTCTGCTAAGAACACTGGAAACTACTGTTACAGAAACTGCTGCCTGACAAATAATCAGTTCCCTGAAAATGACCTCATTGAGTTGAGCTCCTGGCACTAAAGAGAGATGTTTTCTGGACTATCTGAAACACAAGATATTTTGAGTTGTTCCAGCACATGTGAAATCATTTCAATCTGTGAGTGACTAGTATGAAGCTGTGAACAAGTATTACATTGGGCAAGAACTTGGGGAAGAGAAAAGGGGGGTGATGGGTGCACTGCCACTCCAACTTCCTAGAGGAAAAACAGTCTCAGTGTGCAAATCAAAACAGACAGTACCTAGAACAGGATGTCAGCGATGATCATTTTGAAGCATAAGTCCCAGTTCTATTCTGCCACAGGGTGAAAAAAAAGTGCCAATCTTTCATTCAGATTAAAAGGAAAGCTATGAGTGCTCCATTATAATTTAAACAAGGACAATGACATCGCAATCTTTTCATCTCCCAGCGAGGCCTACCTCTAACATCTCTAAGAAGTCTACATCCTTACAAATGTTTGAGTCACCCTGTGCCTACAATATTATGCTGCATAAACTGGGGTCTGGAAAGAGTGGGCGCGTAAGCGGCTGAAGTCGAAAAGGCACGTGGTGGGTCACTCTGTGCTCGCTCTCACCTGGTATCACAGCCCGAGGCTGAAAGAGTACTGCACACCTGGAATGATTTTTCTCAAAAAAAGAGTATTATTTCTGTTTCGGGCTCATTGATTTGAGGTCAAGCCCCTTCACCAAGACAGTAGCAATGTACACAGGTGGAGCCGGCTCATCTGGAAGCTACGATGCTATTCCCTTACTCAAAGTTCACCATTTCTCAAGAACTACGCAGAGTAGTTAAGACATCTTAGTCTGAGCTCAATCTGAGCTCTGTAACTTTGGGATTTGGAGCAAATGACTTGTCCTTCCAAGTCTCAACTACTTCTTCCATATTATAAAGATAATGTTGGTACTTTCCTCTTACCTTAGGCAAGATAATGTATACAAATTGCCTGGCTCATAATAAACTCTCAAAAAACGGGGCTAATACTGTATTTCACCTCCAGATAGGAATTGATATGGTTTTCAGCTTTGAGTCATCCATGCAGTCATTTGAAATAATAGCTACAACTTATTCGTCAAATATGCATCAAGTGCCAACTCTGTACCAGTTGCTAGAATGGGCACTGAGAACACAGCAATGAGCAAGACACAGTTCCTACTTACTGTCCTACCACAAAGGGCCAATTCAAGGCATGTCTAGCAAGACAAGCTGTTGACATGCTGTGTGCCTCTCTCTCAGTCACAGAGACCTCCTCAAGGAGACCTAAAAAGCAATCATCAGAAACAAGGCATTCACTTGAAATTACTTAGAGCCAAATAGAGCGGACAGCTTTATAGATTTTTAAACCCTGGAGACCATAAAGATCACAATTAAAATAAACAAACTCACCTTTTCAAGTCTTGAGGCATTTCTTCAGGAGTTTTCATTATAAGGGAAAGTCTCTGCCTCCAAACACCGCTGCAGAGCCCTGTTGACCTCCATCACACCAGGATGCCATGAAACACCCAATTCATCAAAATCCCTCTGGAGCTCTATGCTTAAGTCCACACTGTGGCCACACTGGGGGACAATACGTCCCAGTTTGCCCATGATTGTCCCCATTTACACCTGTTCACCACAAGTTTGGTATTCTTTCTACTATACTGGATCTGGCCTTTCAGTCTAGTTGAAAGTAAGAAATTCATGTGGAAAACAGTACTTAGTCCACCCTAGAGTACTATCTTTAAAATACACCTTTAATGATTACAAATAATATGTTTACCCAATTTAAACCAATCCCAGAAAATGTTCAGTAAAAGTCACAGGTGTTTAGGCTATACAAATAAAACAAACTGGTCTTTAATTGCAGGTAATTTAGTTTTATAGCAAAAACCAAAGGGAATATAAATTACAATTCTGTTTTAACATGATGAAAAACACTGGACATAGGATTCCATGCTGTGGCCAGTGATTCATGTGAACAAAGGGAATCTGCTACCAAGTGTAAGTGTGTGTAGAAGAGAGCTTTCCCCAGACTTGTGAATAGAACGACCACATAACTTATCATTTAATCCAAGCACTTTTTTGAGTGAAAGGAGATTCTACTGATAACTATGTCCAGAAAACAGGTATAAATTTGTGCTACCTTGTGCAAACTGAGACATATGGTCATCCCTTGTAAGGGAAGGAGATTTTCTTCCTCACCCAGCCAGCACAGGATCTAAATAGGGGGAAACCAAGATTCTTGTCTTGTTCGCTGGTCCACTTTTCTTTTTAGAAGAAAGTGGCAGTTAATTAGGGTTTTCCTCAAAAATGTGATATTTTCTTTTCTATGAATTAACATGCTGCTCAGAAACTTCTCTGGTTTCTGTAATTGTAAAAGGAATTCTAGATGGTAAGGCAATCATAATACTTGAAAATGTTTTTGATTGTAGGTAATGTAAATATTTAATTTATATATTGTTAAATGTTTGTGTACTTGTATTATCAATATGTCTGCCCTAGACTATAACAATATTATAAAAATGGCTATTTCATCCAATAATACTGCTGAATAATTCTTTAGAAATAAGTAACCAAATAGTGAGGGAAATGATCAGTAGTTGGACTGAACAAGTAGGCCTATTTAGCCAGGAGAATAATCCAAACAACGTGCATATAACAAAGCTCAAACCAGTACCTACTTTCTCAGTCTTTCAGTTCCTAAAAAAAAAAAAAAGGAAATTTTATCCAGAAGCCCAGCAAGAAACTCCATGTGGAAAAGACAATTAATTTGTTATTGATATAACTTAAAAACTGGACTTCCTTTGCACATTTTTCTCCATACAGAGTTTACTTTGGTTTTATCATGCTGGAAGTCTAGAAATAGAATACCCCTACCTCCAGAACAGTTTTCAACCACAGCTGCTCTGACACACTTGTTTCGGTCTGATCATGCCACAGACAGGAATGAGTGTCCTTTGGGTCTCACCAATAGTGGTCTCTGGTCAACAACCAGAGAGATGAGTCATTTGCCTCCATATTTGATTTGAGCTGTGGTGTGATTGTCACCTATACTTCACATTGTCATTGGGCACACACAAATGCTTCTCTGAATGCCTGTCATCATATGTACCCCAAACACTCAGAGGTTCAAATGTAGATAAAGATGATATAGAAATAGCCCCAAAACACTATGTACCCAAAATACTCAGACTCAAGTGCACATAGAATAACAAGATATAGAAATAGCCCTAAATCAGCATTACAATAAAAATAGGTGCCTAATGTCATTATTGTAAGGATTGTAACAACAGAAACTATCTTTGGTTGTGCTGTATTTCCTCTACCAACTTTAACTCAAAATGTTACGCCATTGTTGCTTTTCTTAGAGGTTGACATGGGAAATCTCACTCACAGATCTCCCAGCTCTCCTCTGAGAGGCAAGAACCCAAGCAATTCTTCCCTCTGAATGCACACAGCAATGATGTGATAGTGATTTTGCATCTGCCAGAGACACTGTAAGATTTATGTTTGCAGAGATGCTTCTTTGGTATGTATTCCAGTTATCTTTGTGTTGAAACAAACCATTGTTCATTTATTATGACAGCATAAAACTATGACCATTTTACTATGCTCATAGATTTTGTAGGCTAGGGCTTAGCAAAGGGCATAGTGGACACAGCTTTTTTCTGCTCTACAATGTCTAGGGCCTCAGCCAGAAAGACTTGCATGCTGAGAAGTAGAATAGCTAAGGCCAATTCCAAGGCCTGTTGCCTGAACTGGAGTAAGCTGAAGACTGGCTCCATTAGAACTGCGGACAGAATACTGATAAGTTGTTCCTCCATGTGGCTTGAGCTTCACACAGCATGGAGGCTGGGTTCTGAGTGTGAATGTCTAAGAAAGAGAGTTCCAAGAAGGCAGGTAGAAGTCATATAGCCTTTTCTAACCAAGTCTCAGAGATTACCACCAGACCTGTGCACCATATGTTGGACTAGTTACAAATCCCAGATTCACTGGGAAGGGACATAGGCCCCATTTCTCAGAAGGAGGAGTGGCAAAGAATTTTGAGGCCATGTTTACAGCTGCCATGTATGATGTTAGCAAGCCTGTCCCTTTTCCCTTCATCCCCTTCATCAGAATTGCACTTGGGCTGGTGCCATTAATACCACCACAGTAACAGCTACAATAAGCATTATTTTAAAAATATTAAACAAGCTAACAGATAATTTGCAAATAAAAAGAATATTGTTGCCAGTAGTTTTGCCATCTTGAACGTGGTAAGTGAGGCTGATAGTACAAACAGTCTAGAAAATACTGAATTCAAATTACCAACTCAGGACAACAGTGGAGGCAAACCCATGCAGGGCAAGCCATGGGCCATTGTTACATGGATGACTGGTCCCTTTCTCCTAGCCATTCCTGCTATCAGTAGAATGTCAGGCAGTCACAGCCCAGCCTGCTGAGACATTGCTCCATATTCAGGGACAGATTCCCACAGCTTCGTAACTAACCTCTATCTTTAGTCTTACAGTCAGTGGTCATTTGCCTCTGCTCCTCTCAGACTAGTTTTTCGGTAAAATTATGTTTTATGAAGACAGGTATTTAAATGGTTCCAGGAGCTTGAATTGAGGAAACTGATAGTCTTCGGTCTTACTGTCTGGGCCCCTGGAGTTTGACAACCCTTTTGTTATTCATAGTTCTTTGTTATTGCTGGCGTAGTTGTCTTAGTCCATTCTGGCTGCTAAACCAAATTACCAATAGACTTAAACAACAAACATTTGCTTGGGTGGCTTAAACAACAAACGTGTGTTTCTCACAGTTCCGGAGGATGGGAAGTCCAAGATCAAGGCACCAGAGGGTGTCTGGTGAGGACTCTCTCCTTGGTTTGCAGAGGGCCATCTCCTCCTGGTATCTTTGCGTAGATCCCCTCACCTCCAAATACCATCACATCAGAGGTTAGAATTTCAACATATGAATTTGAGGGGATATAAACATTCAGTCCATAACAGTGGTGATGGTGGTATTTAACCCAAGGTTTTATGGTGGGAGAAATGGTTGGGCTGGTCCTCTTTTTCATGCTGATCATAAATAAATATTCCAAAGAACTAAGAACAGCTCTCTCCTTCACTCCTCCTCACCTTTCTAACTCATCTAACTAGTAAAATCTAATCCTGTTCTTCTTGATCCCAATACATGGGCAGTCATGTATGTTCATGATTCAAAGGTTCATGTTTTCTATGAATTCTGTCTCTGCTCTTTTCTCTACGTATTACCTCATGCAATGATCTCAACAAGTTTTACTACTGAAAACCATGAGAAAAGTATCTCTTTTATATCATGGTTGTGAAGTTTAAGTGAAATTATGCATGTTAAGTGCTTAGCACATTATAAATATGCACTAAATCAGTAAATGTTAACTCTTCTTAGCTATTATGATTCCAGTCCCAGCTGGAGTTGATGATTTTAACTTTTCCCTCTCCCATTCTACATAATCACAATCTTGAAACTTCATTTCTCCCCTAGAGCTTTGCCATTTCCATGCTTACTCTCTGATTGCGTCTGAATTTACAGAGAAAATCTTTCTCTGAGGGGTACCCAGACATTCCCCAAGCTCAAAAATTGCTTTAGGGTCTTAGAGTCCTGAGTTGCAGGATGCAACTTCTCAACATCTCCCTTTTTCTCTGCCCCACCTTCCCCCTGACTCACACACACGTAACATGGAGTATAGCACATAGGAAGAGAAGTGGGCTTGGTATTTTAAAGAACTGCCATGCCCCTGCCAATGTTCCCCTCAAAAGGGCCCACATATGCTGGAGATGCTTTCTCAGTGGTTCACACCCCAGGAATCCAAAAACCAGAGCAGAACTCACTCTGTTAATACAGTCTTCTGTACAAAGCGCAACACATCAGAGTCCACACTTACTGGAGACAAGCAAGGGACAAGATGACCCTTCAGAGCCACTCCAGCTCTCATTTCCCATGATGATAACATTTTAATACCTATGAGCTGTGGCCGGTGGTGTTCTGGAGCTCACTTGAACTGGTTTACAAGAGCCAGTTACTAACTGTTTAGGAATTTTGTGAGTCAGTCATCAACCAAAGCCATTATTAAAAATTAAATTATGTAAACTTACAATTAAATGAATCATTTAAAACAAAGATTAAAAAATACCCCAAACTCATCGCATCCTAATTATTTCACTACATTTTCCTAGTACCTATGCCTTTAAGGTTACTTCTGCCTATTCTATATGTGTGGTAGGAATAATATGCAATGAAGTACTATGTGCAGCTCTGCATGACTCTGCAGTCAGTGATGTTATGCTGTGGGTGGCTTTGAATTGGCCATGGTGACTACCAATCGCAGCTTGAGTTATGCTTTTTTTTAATAGTCTAGACATGAGAAAGTGATGCTGAACATGTTAATAATGCAGATTAAACTTATAAGTGTCTTTTGCCATTACAGTGTGAATAGCACAAAAAAATGAGGGCAATTCTCTCAGCATTTGAAACAAAGGAGTTGCTCACATCATTGACACACTAATGAAGTTCTGACATATATTTTTATTCTTTCATTTCACTTTGGCTTACTCATTAATGTAAATAAAAATACCAACCAACATTCATATCAGAACTACAGATGTCCATCAGTTACAACCACAAGTTGGCTACATAAGGATAGAGTACAGCAAAAATCAACTTCAGCATTCCATGGGAATCAATTGGCTATATGGAATTTTGGCAAAGAGTACAATGTGTTTTGCTATTTGTTTGTCACCTGTGTGCTATGCATCCTTTTATCAGTAAAGTTTATAATAAACTTACGTTCATATATATGTGCATAGTTTTGTTTTCTTTTTAGAAAGCTTATTGTGAAACATTTACTATCATAGAACTGGTGCTGTAACAGTTTCTACTAGTTCCTTATAGAAATGTCAGGCAAAGCTTAAAGAACTTGAATCTATTTTCAAATGCCAGATATGGAGGATTCCAGAATCCCCAAGTTATTGATCTTTACTTCTTCAAATACTTGTGATGACGTCTTTGCCTTACAGTGTGACTATGATGTAGTGAAGCTGATCTCATAACAACAGATCAGAACCGTTGATTAACTCAGGAAAGAAGCCCTAGATTTATGATACAACCAAGGCTCCAGGAGGCACCAGCTCCCCAGGACCTGCCTTTCTGCTTAATTGTCAGTGGAGCATTAGAAGACAGTATCAAAGTTTCCCTGCAGGATGTCCTAGGAAGAGAAGGTGCTGGATCTGCTCCCTTTTTACTCTCTTCTCCCACCATGTCATTAGGCCAGACCCAGTGATACAAGCAGCTCCTCCTGCCCCCACAAGGAGGAGGCCCAGAGCCTAGTGGATTCCATCTGATCTAAGATAATGTCTCATTTAGGCCACAGTGTCTACAGCCATACCACCCTGAAGGCACCCAATCTCGTCTCATTTAAGCCGTAGTGTAAGAGGAGACATGGCTGTGAGTGATCACACAAATGTTCTCATGTGCATCTCAGCTCCCCAGCAACTTGGCCGATGTGGATAATAATAACCCCCTGGAGATGCAAAGGACAACCCAGAATGATTCAGCAGTCAAATGAGTTGGCATATAAAGAGCCTAGCAAAGCTAAATTTATGTAGGTGAAAAGAGGAGACTCAGAGGGACATAGTTATAACCTATACATTCTTTCAAAGTATCAATCAAAAGACAAGAAGAGAATTGCTGTTAGCCTGGGTTAATGGGAGGAAATGGAGATAATATTTGAGGCAAAGAAAGAAAAATTTGCCTTTGATTAGAGAAAATATTTTAGGAGAAATTAATTCATAATTTGTCGTCCAAGGTAAATAAGAGTCTCTTTTTAATGGATATTAACTATGGGTTAAATGATTACCTAACACTAGGAAAATTATAATACAGGATTTCAAAATGAATGATCCTTTTTATAGGAGACCCTTTATTATTATTCTAGCCAATAGATCATATAAATATATAGGCTAATACTAAAACTATAACTTTATTTCATAGACTACTGGGTCTATAATCCTATTTTTCTTGAGAATATCACACAACAATAATAGAAACTTGCATTTCCTGCTTTCTATTTCTCATGATGACAAGCTCATCATGTATGATTTCACTGGGTCACCTAACTGGGAGTACAGGTTAGATTTCATTATGATGCTGTGGGTTGTAGGGTATTAGATTTTTACCCACTAACTGCATAACTTAAAAGGAATACATTATTTAATGACACATGCATTTACGATTTCTAAAAGTGTGGGCTTTAGGAGAATCTATGAAGTGTATGCCTGTTTCTAAGACTTTTGCAAATGGGGACCTTGTTCCCAAACGGAAATGAGTACAATGTTTGATGATTTTTAAATAGTTTGTTTTAAATAAGCCTCTTGATTTTAATTTTCAATATGGAAGTTATCATGAAATTCTCTAGAGGAAAAGTAATTCAGTTCAATTTGAAAACATTTAAAGCTAAATTCTATTAATAGTTTCAA
The DNA here is from genome assembly GCF_020740605.2 of Lemur catta. Lineage (NCBI taxonomy): Eukaryota > Metazoa > Chordata > Mammalia > Primates > Lemuridae > Lemur > Lemur catta. Next base: position 129,581,134 of record NC_059129.1, on the reverse strand, counting down.
CTAAAGTGGGAGGAGATATGTTTGATGCTCTAGAAACACCCACACGGAAGGCAATGTAAGAGTAGGCCAGCACTTCACAGACCTCCCTACATCCCAGACTGGAATGTTTGCTGAAAACCAGTCCTGTCCCTGCTGTGGGGGACTGTAGTGCAGCACGCTGGATGGACTTCCAGAGCCCGCTCATTTGCCCTTGGTGACTCATGTCCCGACATCAAAACCAGGGTACTGCCTTTGCTATATAATCAGTCCTGGCATGAAAGACTTCACACTCTTTCTTAGCAATCCTTATTTAAATTTATTCTTATTTTGTCTAATCTAAATCTTAGATGCTACATTTTATACTTATTTATCTTTATCCATATGAAATATGAAAAGAAAGAGGAAATACATTTCTTCCTGTATTTGGACATCACCAATCTGTCTCTTCTTGAGAGGAAAAGTGCGATGGTTAATTTTATACATCAACTTGTGTGAGCCATGCGTGCTCAAATTATACATTTCTGGGTGTGTCTGTGAGGGTGCTTCTGGGATGAGATTAACATGTGAATGGGTAACTCAGTAAAGTGCACCCATAATGACATTTTGGTCAACAGTGAACTGCATATATGATGGACCCGTAAGACTATAATGGAGCTGAAAAATTCCTATAGCCTAGTGACATTGTAGCCGTCATAAGGTCATAGTGCAATTACTCTTTCAAAACATTTTATTTAAAAAGAAGTTAACTGTAAAACAGCCTCAGGCAGATCCTTCAGGAAGTATTCTAGAAAAGGGCATTGTGATTATAGCAGATGACAGCTCCGTGGTGTTACTGCCCTTGAAGACTTTCCAGTGGGACAAGATGTGGAGGTGGAAGGCAGTGATACTGATGATCTTGACCCTGTGTGGGCCTACATTAATGTGTATGTTTGCATTTTAGTTGTTTAAAAAAAAAGTTTAAAAAGTAAAAAAAAAAAATTTAATTTTAAAAATAGAAAAAACTTACAGAGTAAAGATATAAAGAAAAAATGTACAGCTGTGCAATATGTATTTTAGTCTAAGTGCTATTACAAGAGTCAAAAAGATAAAAAAATTAAAGTTCATAAAGTAAAAATGTTGCAGTAAGCTAAGGTTAATTTAATACTAAAGAAAGAAAATGTTCTAAGAGTACAGTTTATAACATCTACAGTAGTATAAAATAATGTCCTAGGCCTTCACATTCACTCACCCCCTCATTCACTGACTCACCCAGAGAAACTTCCAGTCCTGCAAACTCCATTCATGGTAAATGTCCCATACAGGTATATCATTTTTTCTTTTAAACTGTATTTTTCTAACTTTCCTATGTTTTGATATTTTTAAATACACAAATGCCATTGTATTACAGTTGCCTACAGTATTCGGTACAGTAATATACTGTTCAGGTTTGTAGCCTAAGAGAAATAGGCTATACCATCGAACCCAGGTTATAGGCTATACCATTTAGGTTTGTGTGATTTCACTCTATGATATCTGCACAATAATGAAATCGCCTACCAATGCATTTCTCAGAATGTATCCTCTTCGTGTGACCCATGACTGTAGATCATCCTCCCCGATATGCCTGGGCGTCATCCAATCCATTGAGGGACAGAATAGAACAAATGACAGAGAAAGGAGGAATTCATCCCTTATTTTCCCCACCTGCTTGCTTGAGCTAGGACATGTCATCTTCTCCCGCCCTTTGACTAGAATTTAGATTGTTGGCTCCAGGTTCTCAGGCCATGGGACTCAGACTGTATTATACCACCAGCTTTCCTAGACTCCAGCTTGCAGATGGCATATCATGGGATTGCTCAGTCTCCATAGTTGTATGAGCCAATTCATCATAATAAATCTCCATATAAATATATGTGTGTGTATACATGTATCTCCTATTAGTTCTGTTTCTCGGAAGGACACTGCTGAGTAGAAAAAGCATCTAATTCTTGGTAATTGCATGGGGTAGGCCTAACATTCTTAGTGTGTGTACTCAGGACCTTTTATAGCCATCACTTATGACATTTCTATATGTCTCACAGAAGCCCTAAGGTTTGGTGCTTGGAGGCTCAATTTATTACATGTGAGCCTGGTATGATTTGTGTTACTGTAGGTTAGAACTTTAGACCACCTCAGAACCAGTCCCCAAACAGTGAATGCCAAAATTCTTTTATAATTATAAGAAATGGACTATCAATTCCTAAGAAATTATTCAACTCACCACAGTAAAATTTCTCTAAGCCCATGGGTATTGTATTATATACACTTGGGTGCATAGCCAGGCCAGAGCTTAGCTAGAATAAGAGATCATTGAACGTGACCTAAGATAAACCTTGAAATACATAGTTCCTCTGCATTGCTATTCATAGGAAGATAATGAACTTCTTCATAATTCCCAGCAATGTGTAGTGTTATGCAAAGTAAAATTCTGGCAAGGGCCAAGGCCATGAGTCAGGGCCTGAATTGCCCAAAACTGTAATATATTTGCAGTCTCAGAGAGCATTTCTAAAAGAAACTGGTGGGCATCTTGGGCAAAGGCTAGAAAAGCTTGCAGTGGGTATTCAAATCTTCATTATTTAAAACCAGCAACAATCCCTTCCCCCGCAAGCCATTCAGGATGCCTTTTGTTTATTTAAGGTGAAATGCACTGAAGGGAATCTGGCCATGTGGGCTTCTTAACAGAAATGAAAGAGAGTGATGTAAAGTTGTTTCCAAAAATGTACTGATGGAACATGTAACTGTTTATTTATTGAATACATTGGGTACAGTTGAGTGTGCAGAAAAAAAAAGAAATCTTTATTTTTTCTCGTGTTTGCATGTCCTTCTCTCTCACACGGGCAGGTTTCATAGCTTCTCTGGTGCCTTTCATAGAACAATGAACAGTATCATCTTTTAAGCATTAAAAAGTCTAGTTCTGTCTAACAGCAAGCTTTAGTCTCTCAATTGATTTAAAGTTTTCCTGTTTCCTGACCTGAGCCTGACTCAGGCTCAAATCCTTGCAGAAGGGAAGGGACAGGTGCTGCCTCCTCTCACCATTATTTCTTCCGCTTCCTCACTCACTCCCCCTTCCCTCTCACTGTGCTGCCTCGGGTGCCCTGGGGGAAGGGGAAGCAGAAGAATGGAGAAGTAAGGGGCAAAATGGCTCCCTCCACTAGCACAGTGATGATCTATCACCTCAAAGTCTTTGGTTCACATGTTGGTTCTTTCTTTCCTGGGGCACTTCTGGAAACCCTGTGGCCCCATCCCCATAGAGACCACCCTACGGCTAGTTCCTGGCCTGGCCTATAGACTCCCTGGCTGGACACTTATTCACATCCCCCAGTCCTGCTGTCATGGTGTGCACCAGGTGGGCCTCTCTGCTGGGGTCCTTCCTGGGATCAGGCAGTTTTTTGGAGTTCGACCCTTTCCAAGATGAAAATCCTGGCCCTTGCTTCATACCTCTTTTGGCTCTCAGGAAAATACTCAGCTCCTTTCCCTGCCAAGTCTGGGAGTGTAGGTGGCCTCTCTTTTCATGTTGTATCAGGGGCAATGTCAGCCAGCTTCTCACCTTTGCACTTTCCAGGGGAGGAGCAGACACAATCTCTGAAAGGCCAAAGTCTAGGAGGCACAGATCAAGTTCTCTAAGAACTTTCTCTCCATGTTTTGCTCTGATCCTGGGGTCAAACCTGTATAGCATGAGGACCTCAAGTTTTGCATCTTAATGTAGATGGCATGAGGAGGGGACTGAGATGACAGTCGCCTTCCCAGGGAACAACCCTCCCAACTATGTACACCCTCCGTCCCCCTTTTCCCCTCCTGGTGTCCTGGCAAGCAACACCATCCTCTCCCCAGTGGAAAGGGAGGGCAACTGCATGGCCAGCCATTCACTTACCTGAAGGAAATCCTCATCTCCTGGGCAGGATCCTGCACCCTCTCTAGTGCTATTGTTTTTAGCTCTGAGGCCTCAGTTGTGAGTAAAACAGCACAAAGAGGCTCATTTACCACCTGTTACAAATGTGTGCTTTCTCCAAGCCTGCCTTCCATTCCCCACCTCCCCCAAGTATCGATTCAGTCTTGGTTCTTACCATGTGGCTCACCTTCCTCTCCAAGACCTGAGGTTGAAAGCAACACTTTGAATGCCAGTCACATTCAAGCTGCTAGAAAGGCCACAGGTCATAGCCAGCCTATGGCACACCCACCAATCTGGAAAGAAAAACAAAGAAAGAAAAGAAAAGCCCCCTACCCTCACCTCAAAAACAGTGCTGCTTTCCTTGAAAATCTGGAACTATGCCCCAGCAATGCTTAGGCTGCTGGCAGAGGTGAAGAGACCAATTCCCAGCATATAAAATGGTTGTTAAATTTAACAAGCACTCACCAAGGGAAATTCCACTTTCTGCAGGTGTGTATTAAATATAGGAGAAAGAGACACACACACACACATTGGAGGAGAAAGGAGATTGTGCAATGGTGAAATGAGATTTTTTTGAGGGAGGCAAAGTATTTTGTTTTGTTTTTTAACCCAACAGTCTTTAGACTTGACCAGAAAAACTGGGTGAGGAAGGAAAGTGTGTGCACATGTCCAAGGTACTGCTTTGAAAATAATGAGATAGAATTTTTTTCTGCCAGAATTGAAATTCACCAAAAATAAGGGAAAGGTGTTCTTCAGATCCTTTTAATTTTGATAAACATACTTTCATAGAACTTGATTTTTAAAAATAATCTCAAAGGCAGAGCAGAATTGGTTCATGGTGAATTGACCTGGCCTGAATATTATTAACAAGGGTCTGACTTCTGGGATAACATAACTGAAGCATTCTCAATAAAATCATATGTAGAATTCTAACAGAGCGTTTATTGAGATCCTTCCATGTGTAAGGCACAGTATCAGTGGAGGAGATGATCCAGTAGAATATGAGTGTTACAAACATCGACTCCTGGGAACCTGTAAAGAAGTCATTACATAAAGAATATTTAACCTTTACTTTATTGTCTTCAGAAATTTCCAGTCTGCAACTTTACTTCCTAATCATTCTAAATCAAGAGCTTTTGAATATATTTAACACTTTTTTTGAAGGGAGCTGGAAAGGAAATATAGAAATGAGATCAGCAAATAGATTCAATAATTTACCATCAGAAGTTTCCTCAGAGTTGCCAGTAAATCCCTTGCAAAGTACACAGTTAATATTTATGAGTGAGACATGTCGGTCCTACATCTGCCATTGCTTGGTAATTCACTTAATTTCTTTACGGTTCCATTTTCTTAGTGCTATGGTAGGATCAATCGACCCCACACTCTTGATTGAGGGGCATGGGGGTTTGCAGCAGAAAAAGTAAGGACTTGAAATTTTAAAAAACTAATCTGGGTTGGGTCATCCATCCTTCCTGGATAGCAAAAAGAAACCAGTGTGCACCCAGTAGAGGTTCTTGAAACGTGATCCAAGCCCAGGAAAGAGTCAAAGCCCCTTACAAAAACATCAAAGTTTATTTTTCTCCAGGGTCAGGGTGACTATTCTTTCTCTACACGAGACCTAACTGTACAGTGCACCCTTCTTATGGCCAGTTCCACATCTGCAGATCCAACCAACCGCAGATGGAAGAATAAAGAAAGAGTAACAATACAGCAATAAAAAAATACAAATAAAAAATACAGTATGACAACTATTTACATAGCATTTACATTGTGTTAGGTATTATAAGTAATCTGGAGACGATTTAAAGTTTGCAGAGGATGTGTGTAGGTTATATGCAAATACTGTGCCATTTTATATCAGGGATTGAGCATCTGGGGATTTGGGTAACCGCCAGCTGCAGATACTGAGGGATGGCTATATAATGGAAGAGAAAGTAATGTTGGCTGGGACAACGTGTCCTGGCATCCTAGGAAGACTTGTGAGGAAATTTACTTGGCCTGTCTCTGGTGGGGGACCAAAGAGGATTTGAAGCTCCTGTGTCCACCATCACCTGCAAGACTATGGACCATGCTCCCTTCCAAGTAATTAATGACTGAACAGAGAAGAGCTTCCTGAGTTAACATCAGGCTGAAGTTTAAGAAGGTAGAAAGGGTGGTGGAAGCATCTCCCCAAGGGGAGTCATGAAGGTTCTCAAGGAAAGGTGTGGAGTACAGGAGAAAAGGTGTTGAGGGGGGAGATGAAAGAGCACAGGAGAGAGGGAGTCTCCATGGAACACACCATGGCCCTCCTTTCGAAGGCCAAGTCCTTAGGTAAAGATAAAATTCCTTCTGAAGTCTGAGCCTTGAGCCAAATTCTCTTCCACCCCCATCCTGGTTGGGTGTGTGTTGGGTTGGAGAAAACTGGCAGGATGTGGAAATAAAGGAGGTGGTGCCCACAGGAAAGATTCCACTTGTTATTCTCTTTGCAGAAGTTTAACCACAGATGGGAACAAGAGGGAACTGATCCATTTCCAACTCTTCCCTCCCCAATCCTGGAGATTTCTAGGCAGAGCCACCAGCGACCCACAGAGTGGAGAAATACCCAGGCTTGTAACAGCAGAGAAGACTTCACTCACTTACGTGGATGACAGCCATAATTCAGTAAGGAGTAGTCTTCTGGACTGTGAGCAACAAACCTGCAAAGGTACACTGTGAGTATCAACTTCGTCTAAATGGAAATACTTTTCAATCTATAAATTGCTATACAAACAAAGGTATTATTTTTAATTAGGTACCATTAACCCAATTATATACATCTTGACTAGAGTTATTGGTCTAATTTTCTGTCTCTAATACCAAAGTAATTTTTTTTCATGCCTACATATTGGTATTCTGGATTGGAAGCCTCTTTGAATTAGGTATAACCTTTTCATCAACCAGTTGGCTTGTTCCCAAGGTAGGTGAGGACAGAGTGTGAATAGACATCTGCAGCATAGAGTACAAATAAGAATGCACCACATTCATTTACTAAACAGTTTTGGAACATCTACTTTGTTCCAGACAGTGTGAGAGGTATCTGAGACAAAAAAATAAAAAAACAATTTGTACTCTCAGGAGATCTCTCTCTAGGGGAGGCGATACATGACAGTTCAGTTGAATTCAGGACAGGATGTGCTATGATACAGACATCACTCTTCTTAGGGGCAAATCAAAGGGAAACATTATATTCCAAGGAGTTGGCCTATTATATAGACTTCAGGGTTAGCATAGCACCTCCGAGGCTATGCCTACAAAAAAGGAGTTAAAATTGATTGCCTGGCAATTGAGACTGGCAGATTTCTTATAACCAAGGGTTAGATTTTTCAGGAGCTCTGGGTTGCCAGGGACATAAGCTAGAATATGGTGTGTGTGTAGGTCATGAGCAGTAGAAGAACAGTGAACATGGAAATACAGAGAACACATCTCAGCCATGCAGAGTGGGATTCTGTGGTCAGTTCGAGTTTGGGCTCTACATCATACTCCCTGCATTCAGATTCCGAGTTCTATTCCCTACTCACTATGTGATGTTGGGCAAGTTATTTAACCTTTCTTGCCTCTATTTTCTTATTTGTAAAATGGAGTTAATAAAAGCACCTACTTCAAAGAATTGTTTTGAGAATTAAAGAGAATATCCTTGAAAAACTCTTAAAACAATTCTGGCAAAAAGCGAGGGCTCAGTAAAAGTTATCCATTATCAGTGCTGTTTCTTGGCTCCAGGAAAAGCTAAGTGGCAAGAATTCTTGGGAGGGAAAATAGGTTTCGTTAGGCCTCGTGAAGTTCAGAATATCATGAACTGCTAAGTCACTGGGATCGGATAGTGCTAATGACGGAGTTACTTTGTTTCCACCCACCCTCAACACTGGCTCAGCTGTGGGTGTGCGCCCTCGCCTGGCCTCGGCCACGGATGGGACTCGGCGCCGTGTCTGTGGCTTCTCTCTTTGACTTCGCTGCTTGTGCCTGTCCAGCTGCTGCTTATGCATGCTGCTCAGACTCTGTGTGGCACTTCCCCTCTGCCCTCATTACCTTCGCCCGGTTCTGCCTGCATTGCACATTCAATTTCCTAAGAGGGATTCTAATTAGTCACTGATATCCCTGTCAAGCAAAACAATCCTATCAGCCACTTAATAGGTGCTTGACAAGCCAAGTATCCTCCCTTGAATTGGGCATTTTCTCTCGGTGCAATCAGTAGTGGCCACTATGATGGCACTGGGTGAAACACAGAGTGATGATAACCGCTTTTCCGCCCGCTCCCCCGTCCGCTCGCGGCGCTGCTCCGGGCTCCGGGCCCCGAGCTAAGCTAGCGCTGCGGTCGGCTCCTTCAGCCGCCGTCACGATTACCTACCGGGACCTCATCAGCCAGGATGAGATGTTCTCCGACATTTGCAAGATCCGAGAGATCGCGGCCGGCCTGTGCCTGGAGGTGGAGGGGAAGATGGTCAGTAGGACAGAGGGCAACATGATGACCCGCTCATTGGCGGAACTGGTGCTGATATTGTCATGAACCATCACTCGCAGGAAACCGGCCTCACAAAAGCCTACAGGAAGTACATCAAATGTTACAGGAAGTCAATCGAAGGCAAACTTGAAGAACAAAGACCAGAAAGAGTAAAACCTTTTACGTCAAGGGCTGCAGAACAACTCAAACACATCTTTGCTAATTTCAAAAACTACCAGTTCTCCACTGGTGAAAGCATGAATCCAGATGGCATGGTTGCTCTACTGGACCACCCTGAGGATAGTGCAACCCCATATAGGATTTTCTTTAAGGATGGTTTAGAAATGGAAAAATGTTATCAAATTTGGCAATTACTTTGGATCCGTCACCTGTCATCATAACTGGCTGCTGCTTGTCACCCACGCAACACTAAGACTAAGAAAAATGGGACTGATGTCATCTGGAGCTCTTCATTTACTTTGACAGTGATTTATTTGGAGTGGAGGCATTGTTTTTAAGGAAAAAACATGTCATGTAAGTTGTCTAAAAATAAAATGCATTTAAAATCAAAAGAAAAAAAAAAGAATGATAACCTAGGTATGAGGCTCCACCTAGGTGTGCTTCCCATTGAAGGGCTAAGTCCAGAACCTCCTAGAAGGAAGCAGTGGCTGCCTGAGAAAGTGTGAGGCTTGAACTCTGGTTCACCGGTATACTTCCAACCACCACCTGTCAGGAAAAGTTAATCACTTTTTTAAGTGCATAGAACACACAATAAAATACCAATATCTTCTGATAAAGTTCAAACGCAATAATTAACATGATTGAAGCCATTCTTAACCACCATATCTCCTGAATTAGCTGCACCTGTGTCCTCTTTCATCAAAGACTCTATAAAGCTGTAAATTTTGCCAGCACCTAACGGATCTAATTTTCCTTCTTGGTAAAATGAGGTGATTGCATGACATTGATTTTGAAAGTCCCAGGTCTGACATTCCATAATCTATGCCTCTCGGTGACATGGCCTGTGCAGCAGGCAGCCTCTACCATCCGAAGGGTCTAGCCACCTAACATAACATAGCACAGAAACTATATAAGCCAAAGACACAAACAGCTAAATTAAATGCATTTGAGCCCTCTACTTTAATACTGTGCCCTTAAAAGATCTGAGAGGCTAGATTTGAATTTCGAGTTCTTAGACTTCTTGAGTTCCAGAACATGGCAGCTCCAGGAGCCAACCCCTCCCCAGCCCACCCAGGCCCCCTAGCTTGCGGCCTGTTTCCTCTCTGCCCTCGCCCCAGGTTCTCTCCTACAGGAGGAAGGGCCCCATGTACACGCGTGTAAATACCACAGTTCACACATGCAGCTCCTCCAACACCCCTGTCTATCCCCCCACTCCCCAAACAATTGCTCCTTAGCCGTGTCTTGGGCCTGTGTGTGTGTATACTGTCAGTGCTCTGCTTAGGAAGGACAGATATGGGAGGTTGGCTTGAGGCCATGCAGGCAGGAATTCTGGGGTCCCAAGTACTTTGTGTATGATCTAGAAGGGGTGGGGGACAAGGACTCTAAGCAGGCACATCCTCTTGGCCTACAGTCTCCTCATTTGACCAGGAGGGGCTTAGCCAGAGGAAGGCCAGAGCAGAGCCCCTCTTACCTATGTCCAAGAGGGGTACTGCACTGCCCATGACTTTCTAGCCTATGACTATCAAATTCAAGCTAACAGCTGTTTTTTCCCTAAATTGTTTTTCTTGCCTCAAAATTCTGTACACCTAACCTAATAAAGAAACAAACAGAAACATTAGGGAACAATAGGTTTACTTGGTAAACTTTTTGTTTGCATGCTACTGTGTTCAAAACTGCCAGAAAGAAACTTCCTTTGTCTCTACAGTGATAAGGAGTCTTGAGGCTTCCGATTTAATCCCTCTAAAGTCTGAAATTCTAGATCTCATAAGGAAGGGATAAAGGGGTCCAGAATTCAGTAAGATTTGACTTTTACTTACTCAGGTTCTTCTAGAGGTAAGTGTACTTTTAAAGGTTATGAATTGTTTGTGTGTCATTGTATTTTTAAAGAAATCTTCCTGCCAATGTGAAAATTTAGAGAAACAACAGAAGAAATGAACACAAAAGTCAAGCCATGAGATAATGACATTAATGAGACCTAACATTTTTCACACATTTACTATGTGTCAAGCATTGATCTCAATACTTTATGCGCATTATCTCATCTAACCTTACAAGAATTAGATGAGGTAAATGTTTTCATCTTCATTGATAGATTTCTGAATCACAAATTTCAGAAAAATGAGACATAAAGAGGTTTCGGGGTTTGACCACAGTCATTTGGGAGTGATCATGTGGGATTCAAACCAGCTTTGACCACTCCAAAGTCAAGATCCACACTGTTCTCAGTTCCCATGAGATGAAATATGTTCATACTACTCCTGCCACATTTCATCTTATTGGTAAAAGTCAAGTCATCTGAAAATATTTTGATTTTGCTTATTTGTTTAAAGTGATATGTTTTATGCACAATCGAATACCCATGTTATGTGTAAATGCATAATGAAAGGGAGTATGTCTTTAAATTCACATCTGTGGAACTTGTCCCAGAACAACAAATCCATTTATTATAAAATGAAATGTAAATTAGGAGAGCCAAGATAGCAAATGAAGCTGCTCTCTTCCCATTAAAATATTTCAGTATAACCTTAAGATTCAACTAAGTCCAACTATATATGCACACACAGAAACAGGCAGAATGCTCTCCTCTTTTATAGGGCATGCTATTATTGAATTTATATTTTCTGAACTAAATCATGGAATTTCCAGTTTCTTAAAAATAATATGGAAGGAGAAAAACTACCCATTTTAAGAGAAAAATTTGTATTTACTAATGCCACCCTCGATAAAGGAAAACAAAGTTTCTGTCTAACTGCCAGAATCATTGACTGTAACCTTGAAATCCCAGAGAAGTTCTGCAAATGGCAAGTTGACTGTGCTTTCTGGGTGACATGCAGGTGAGCCCTGCACTCGCCAGCCCGGGAGACCACTCTCCTCAGCCGGCATTCAGGTCTCCTTGCCAATGAGTGCAGTTTCCTCTGTGTGGAATGCCGGCCTCCTCCTTAAACAACCAGTAAATTAAGCTCTTAATATTGGGATTACTGAGACAAATTGGTTAAACTGTGTTTGGCAAATACTTACTGAGTGTCTATTTGTGGTAAGTGCCATTCGGGTCTAAGAATAAAGCAGTAAAGGAAACAAACATCTCTACCCTCCTAGAGATCACATCCTAGTGATGGGACACAGAGAATAATAAATAAATAAGTAAAATATATAGAATGTTAGATGTGATGAGTGCTATGAAGAGAAAAAAGCAGGGAAGGAGGATAGGAAATGGGAGGAAATAGTTGTAATTCTACACAGGGTGGCCAGGGAAGGCCTTTTTGAAAAGATAATATTTCTATAAAAACCTACCTGAAGTTGGTAAGAAAATGAGATGTATATATTTGTGGAAGGAGTATTCTGGGTAAAGAGAACAAGTGAAAAGAACCTTTATTAATTATTAATAAAATAAAAGTTATTCCTCCCTAGGGAACTGTTTGGGTGAGAGAATCACTTGCACACGCACACAAAATCTTCTCAAACTCTTTAAAAACTCTTGCATCCTAGACATCAAAAGATCAGATGAATTTGGTTTGGGGATTTTTTTCTTCCCTATCTATATTTAGACCAAAAAAAAAAAAAAACCCACAAAACTCAACTCAACTTGGTAGAATACAGGAGACATAGTTAAACATTTATTTGTTATCACATCTCTTAAATTTATGGCAAGTTTTCCCAAAAAACAGAGATCCTCAAACTGGATAATTTACTGAGTTGGAATTTTCTGGCTTTTAATTTTAGAGTTAAGGAATCAGCTAAGAGAAAATAAACTCATACTAGTAATTAAAGAGGCAAAAAATGAAACTTTCAGATTATGTCTTTGGGTCTTTGATATTTATTCCAATCTTTCACAGTTTCTGTATTTGCCATTATAATTCTAGAAAATAAAAACTAATACTCATAGCATGGAGGCATGGAGAAATCTCCAATGTTCAAGGAAAATGAATTATCTTCATAGTATTGAATTTACTAAGCAAAGAGTAAATTGTTGCCGGGAAAGAGACTCCAGACAAAGGAGTGAGAAGTCTGTGCAATTCAAGCTCAGAGAGGAGGTCGTTGTGACTAGGACACTGAGTGAGGCTGAAGCAGGGAGGCAGAAAACAGCTCTAATGTGGCCAGCAGACGTCAGACTCCAATAGGCCTTGAGAGGCCCATGAAAATTTTTGAATGTTACTTAAGAGCAGCGGGAGGCTTGGAAGGTTTTGGGCAGGAGAATTAAATGACCAGATTTTAATATTTTAAAAGGTTGCTCTGTCCTTAATCTGAGTTTTGTCCTCAATGCTTAGAGAGAACAAACATGCATAAAACACAGGGTAACCTCAACCTGCATAGGATGGGCTGGGTAAATGTGAGCGCTCATCCCAGGACACCCATCCTCACCGTTAGGAAAGTAGCTTCTAAATATATGTTCCTCTGACCACACACAGAGTCATGACTTGGCCTGGCTCAATTTCTTATAAGAACAGAAATCTCACTCGTCCTCATTGACATTGACTGGTGCTGTGGGTACAATAAAATACTCCTCAGAGGTTTTTATGGTCTGCTATACAGATCCAGTCATAGCCCATCTTGCAAATAACTCTCTGTCAAAAGTCAGCCACCAAGATATCATCAAAGTGACTGTTTTCCTTTGCTTCGATATTTGAGGGGTGCTGATTTCTCCTGACCTCAGGGGCTGGTGTGTGGTTCTAGCATTAATTAGGGAGCATGTTTCGGAAGATCATGTTGAAGTCTGGTTAACATACTGTCTGAGAGAAGAGGTGATATTCTTTTCCTTCCATTAACTCCCAGCACCCTCTCTCATGCCTGCTCATGGATTCAGCAGGACACCAAAGGGCCACAACAGTCTCCAATGTGTGGCCTCAGTCTGCATTTCCCTCACACCTGCTTGATTCCTTCTACAACTAACCAGCTCCCCTTTCAGAGCACTTGAGGAAAAGGTCAGTGCTTTGTCTGCAGAGGCATAAGTGTCCCAGTGTGACGTACATCAAGTTTGATTTGCACGTGTTCTCTTGGGGCCCGAATCAGGGTGACTGGACAGAGGTTGGCCGAGCCCTTCCTCTTGGAGCTTGCCTCGCATTACCAAGGCTCCCAGCCCACAGACAGACCAAGTCTGAAGTCTTTTCCAGCTCCAGCACATAGGTTCACCCAGCCTGGCTTCCACTTTAGACATTTTTATGTTATCAGATCAGAGGAAGAACTTTGAGCAGATAGTCTCCGAGACATCAGGGCTTCCTAACTGATCTTCATGGGAGTCCGCTATACCAGATAAATGAAAAATCACATCAGGAATAGGCTTCTCCCCAGCAGACCAAGAGCTAGGGCCATTCAATGAATGAAGGCTGGGAATGACACTTTGCAGTCCCGTCTAAATTCACATCTCCATCCCACTCTTCCCCTGCCCTTCTCGATCCATGACCTTACTTTAGAAGAACACACTGCCTTTGTGAAGGTCGTATATCTAGAGTTTTAAAACAGACCTTTTATAAAGAGCAATTTTAGATTTACTGAAAAATTGAACAACAAAAAAAAAGAGTTCCTATATGCCCCCTGGGCTACCCACCTCCAGCAATTTACCCAGTATTAACATCTTGTGTTATTGCGGTACATTTATTACTACTGATGAACTAATATTGATATTGATTATTATTAATTAAAGCCATAGATTACGTTAGGATCTACTATTTGTGCTGTACAGTTCTATGGGTTTTGGCAAATGCATAATGTCATGTATTCACCATTATATTATGACATGGAATAGTTTCACTGCTCTAATAGTCCCCTGTGTTTCACCTGTTCATTCCTCCCTCTCTTTCTCTAAACTCTTAGCAACCACTGATCTCTTTACTGTCTCCATGGTTTGTCCTTTCCAGAATGTCATATAGCTGGAATCATACAATATATAGCCTTTTCAGATTGGCTACTGTTGGTCACTGAGTAAGTTGCATCTAGGCTTCCTCCATGTCTTTTCATCAGAATGTGTTTTGCAGATATTTTCCCTAATTCGTCACTTGTCTTTTCAATCTCTTAACAGTGTCTTTCACAGACCAGACATAGAACACACTGGCTTCATGAAAGACTGCATTGAGTTTAATCTCACACATTGGCAGTTCAAAGTCAGTTCAGTCAACATGCCCAAGCCACTCTGCAGCAGGAGTTAACTTCATAGGTATATATGAACCGCCTTGGTATGCCAATCCTTGTTCCTATACCAACAAGTGGAGTTACAGTACAATGGTTTTCCCAAGGCTCTGCAACTTCAAGGATTTCATTCTTGTTTAAGCATTGAAAAGGAGAATGCAAGTGGGGACACAAAAGTAATGATAGCACTCCCAAGAACATAAAGAGAGGGAGAAAATTGTGCCTTAAGAGTTAGGAGACTATGAACAAAGCATTTGTTAATTCAACAAGTACTTACTATGTACCAAATAATATTCAAAGCTTTGACGATATTGTAAAAAAAAAAAAATCCTTGCCTTCATGGAACTTACATTCTAGTAGGTGAAATAGACAATTAAAGAAATAAATGAGACAGACAGATGATAGTGATAAATGGCAAAGAGAAAAATAAAGTAGGAAAAGAAGATGATATATTGGGGTAAGGTGAAATTTTAGATAGAGAGACAGGAAGTCCATTCTTAAAAATGTGACTTTTGAGGAAAGGCGTGTAGGAAATGAATGAGCTGGCAGGAAGAGCTCAGAGAGGAAGCGTTCCAGGCACGAGTACCAGCAAGTGCAAAGGCCTGGCACGTCTGAACAACAGTGAGAAGGCCACTGTGGCTGTGGTGGAGTGAACATGGAGAAGACTAGCAGGAGACAAAGGGAACGTTAGTGAGGATCCAGGTCATCTGGGTCCTCAGAGGCCATTGAAAGGACGTTGGCTTTTACCTGGGATGAAGCAAGGAGCAACGCAGGCACTTGAGCAGAGGAGTGACATGATCAGGATTACGTTTTCACAAGATCTGTCACTTGTGGAGAATAGACTGAAAGGCAAAGGGCAGAGGTAAGAACCGGTTAGAGAGAATTGAAATAATCCAGGCAAAAATTGATGGTGAATTGGTCTCGAGTAACAGCGGTAAAAAGGTAGTGAGAAGTAGTTAAATACTTTTCAGTCATTCTGTATTCTCCAATCTGGTATAGATATTATATTACTTTACATTAGTAAATAATAAAATAAAATAAATAAATGAACGAATAAATAGATTAAAATTTTGCTGTAGCCCCAGGCCATGATGCACAACTTCTGGGTAACAAAGCCACAAGGTTCACTCCAGGGAATGTCCAAGGTTTCCAAACTCAATAATGTTACCACTGGTCAGATCCTCTGACACCTCTGCATGGGGGAGGAAGGAATTTGGGGATTTGGGGCTTGGCCACAGAAGGCAACAGAGAGAGAGAGATGGAGAGATGCATACTATGGAAGTTATCAAGCTGCAGTGCAAGTACCTATGTGGCCATACCCTTCCCACAATTTGATTGCCCTTTGGGTCACCAGGCACTCTTGTGACCCATAGTGATGTGACTGTTTTACATGCAATTTAGAGACAGGGCAAAGGGCAGAGGCACCATGCAGGTTCTGTCAATTTGGGCTTGGAGCTGCTCTAGATAGGGCCTGGAATCCTGGGAGAAAATACAGAATTTGGAAAACGCAGAACCTTATTCTACTCCCTAGAAAAGTGCATTCTCTGGTTCTCTGGGAGAGTCAGGCACATCATTTTTCATTTCCTTCTCTTTAATATGATGAAGGTCTTTGCTCTCTGTGGAGTCAATTTCCCTTACGTCTCTGTCTTCTAGAAAACACATTGCTTCAATCATCCCCACTTTAAAAAGTCTCTTCTCAATGTCAAAAGGGAGTTACACTCCCTGCACCTCTGACGAGATGGGAGAACATTCTTCCATGTGCTAGGTCACTGAACACGCTCCCTTGTGGACTTAATCTAATCCTGTCCACTGAGGCCCCTAACTACCCAGTTGGTTGTCATCACTAATTAAAGAGAACATTTTAAAGTCATCTCATGAATGATTCACAGACGTATCTCGGTGTCCTTTGTGTTTCCGATGGCATTGGATCACAGAAGTGAATGCACTTGAAAAATGTCCCAGGGCTTACCAGTAACTACTTTAATCAATATTTCCTTTTTCACATGTCTTTGGCCCTATCAGGGGCCTTGAATTCTGAAAAATTTTTCTCCCATTTGACGAAATTTACTTTTAAGTAGATCATCCTTTCACCATTTTTATTCCTAAATCCCATGATTTCTGCTTTATTATTTCTATGTCTGTGTTCCTGAATTCTACGATACATCATTCTAAGCCATTTACCTAAGATTCCTATGTTGCAATCAGCCATCATTAAAGCCTTTTACAAAATGGTTTCTAAAAATGTTTCAAAAACCCCATCACTAATTCTAAGGTCAATGAACCAAGCCCATAAGGAATTATTAGGTAACTGAAGAGAATTTCTGAAAACTGGGGTCCCACAAGTTTTCCATAGTCATAATCTAGAACACAAAGCAATCACTTGGCATGAGGTTGATAGCTTCATTTCTGCACTTTCTTGAAGAAATATCTCAATATGCCAGCCCGCTTATTTCTAATGCTTGAAGACAGTAACAGTTAGAAAGAACTTTCCTTGGCTTGTTTTGAATTCTACACCCCGCAGTAAGCAGCTCTGCCATATAAGGAAAAGCGACATTGCTGCCTTTTGTCAGGCTTCGTCTTGACTTACCCTTGCCTGGGCTGACGGTGGGGTCAGTGCTCTGGGTAACCCCTTCCTGCTCACCTGGTTTTCCTGATCCAAAGAGGAAACAGTTGAGGGCTTTGTTATAATCCACCTCAAATAAGGTAAACATTTGCATGCTGCATTGAGTCCTTTTGATTTGGCCCTGGATATTTGGGGTTGATGCAGATACAGAAAAGCTCACAAAACAGAAGCTCAGATGCTTTGCTGACCAGGCTTCCCTCATCAACATCATTCATGTTGTGCTTATGGAAAGTGCATTTGACATTTTTCAAAGGTGTGGTGGGACCAGCAAGCAAGAAATGGATGAAGAAGAAGGAAAGAGTTTTATTAATACTGTATGTATTAAATACATGAACTATCTTGAATTGTCGACACTTAAGCAGAGCATCTGACAGCCCTTCTTTAAGGTATACTTATATCAGATCTACAAAGAGAGTGAGATGGAACAAAGTAATAACAAATGGCTTTTTTCTCTGAGTTGGCCAGGGATTTTTCTGTCCCAGAATTAGATCTCTGGAATTACGGAGCTTTGGGCTATAGCTTTATCAACTAGACCAATAAGATTTCCAGGTTCTATAGAAGGAGCAGGTCAAAAATAAGCCTGTATGACAGGCTAATAGTTCAAAAAAATAAACACTACAAAAAACGCTTGGGTTACAGGAGGACAACCACCACAGAGAGGCAACGAAGAAAAACAGGTAAGGATGGGAAAAGATTTAGTTAAAGAAGGCGATTTCTTCTACCATTGCTGAGTCAAGAGGACTCTTCAAATCTGTGTAAAAAAAAAAAAAGTTAATGGCACCTTAATCAAAAGTTATGCATCTTTGGGGTTTCAGCTGAACTTTCAAGGTAAAGCTTTGCTCACCACTCTGACTGATTCCCTTCTCTTGAATTCTCACAGTGCTTCTTGTGGAGCTATGGTCTGGAAGCTATTTCTTTATGCCATGGCACTTTAAGTCTGTGCATTATTATGCATATGTGTCCAGTTAAAGCACAAATCTTTAGGGTTAAATCAGCCAGGTCTTTTAATATGCCCTCCACATGCATTCTACTGCTCAGAATGAGACTTATGGGAGTGAAGTTATTGGTCCAAGATCACACCGACACTAAGTAGCAAGGCCAGACTTAAGACCAGGCCTAGGTGACTGCAAGCCTCAAATGTAGCACCATGTCTTCTACAAAGGGACAATACCTTTGATGGATTGGATTATAAAGCGTAAATAAAGTAAAAAAAAGAAAAAACTTTTAACCCCAAAACACTAGCAATTTGAGAACATTTCCATAACACCCAATTTCATTTTCTAGTTTTCTTTAAAAGGACATGGATGGAGTCCAGGACTGGATAGAAGAGGAATAAGCATTTCTTTCTATTTCACTGGTAATTTAGAAATCACCTTTGGTAAGTCATTTAATCTCACGTGCTTTGGTTTCTCTGAAAAACTGGAGACACAATACTGGACATTAGGTTACGTTTCCCAATTAGTTTAAGACCCACAGCTGACCTGTGCTGTGCCAAGCATTACAACAGTGACTGGAATTACAGAGCATGCACTCCAAATTCTTGATTATTTATTTTAAAAACAGATGAATCAATAGGAAAAGCAATCACAGGGTATGACCTCTCCCACTTGAACAAATGCCTTGCTACTCACTGAAGGATCTTAGCATAGAGATCCAGAGAAAGATCTAGAAGCCCATGTACAGCCTGACTCTTTCCTCAGTTTCCACAAGACATGACATTCAGGCCTGTTTAAGGGTGGGCTATGCGTCCTGACCCCTACACAGAACCTGAGAGAATAAGGCTGATGAGAAGAGAAGGAAGTTTGCTACCTAGACACGGAATAATTTTTTTGTTATCAATTCAATTATCCCGAAGAAATAGTGATTGAGTGCCTACCATGTGAGCAGGCACTGTGCTCTGCATTGTGTGTGCAGTGATGAACAAGGTGTGGTTCTGCCCTTACAGAAAGGAACAACTTACAGAAAGGCCAACTAAATCCCAAGTTGACACAACGGCGTCGATGGAATAGAGTGAGGGAAAAATAGGGAGGAATCGGTTCTACTGGAGCAGAGAATATCCTGAGATTGAAAGGTGAGCAGCAAATAGGGGAAAGACATAGAAGCTGTGGGAATAGCATGCACAGAAGGACAAAGGCGGGAATCACACATTTGAAAAAGACCAAAGAGTTCAGTGAAGATAAAAAGAGCAGGTGGTACCAAGGAGGGCAGAAGCGTGGCAGTGTCTGAAGAGGTAATGTGGGGAGGCAGATGGAGGTTATATCATGAAAGGGCTGATAAAAAAATTTAAGCTTTAACTTGAAAGCTATAAGAATAAAGTGATTTCCACAGGAAAGTGCATTTTAAAATATTGAGTCTGGCAAAGTTGTAGAAACAAAGAGAGGACAGAAATAGTCCATGAGGGTTTTGAGGGCCAAAACTGTAACAGAAGAGGTTAAAATGCATGGGCTAGATATCAGGCTATTAAGATATACATGATTTGGAAATTATTTGAATATAGGTAGATAGAGGAAAAGAAAATTAAATAGGTGAGACTTCATCACAGGTGCCTGGCTTCGACAGCAAAATGATAGAGGATGCCATTCACCAAGGTAGGCAAGACATTTTTCTATCCACTTATCCACATGTGTGTTGGGATGAGATAACAAAATGAGTGTTAGATACAGTGAGTTTGTGGTGCCCATGAAATGGAAATCTGAGTGAAGACGTCCAACATCTTGAGCACACAGAGACACAGGTTATCATGGGTCCACAGTTAAAACTTTGAGATTAGTTGACATCATTTAAGGAGAAAATATAGAGGAAAACTATCAAAATCTCAGGACAGAATGCTCAGAAATAGAGAGGGATGGAGTATCAGGGAAGAAGGAAGACACCCAGGAAGAGTGGTATCCTAGAAGCAGAGGAGGAAAAGCTCTCCAGGAGTAGGGGCCATCACCCATATCAAATCCCACCGAGCAGATGTGAAAACAGCTGGAGGGGCGAACAGGCTCTGAAAACGTGAAGGCAGAAAGTACAGACTACTTTTTCAATATGCTGGGTTGTGAAGGGATGCCCTGCTATAGAGCTGTGGCTAAGGAGGTGCAAAGGGCTGGCAGAGAAGTTCCCTTAAAGTGAGAACAGCTTTCTCATATTCACAAGGTGTTGAGAAGCTAGTGAAGGAGAAAAGTTTAAAAATACAAAAGAATGGTAAATATAGAAGAGATGGGAGAGGATGAATGAGCTCAAGATCAGTTATAAATAGAAGCTTCCTTCTCTAAGGCTATAGAAGAAGTAGTGAAAATGTGAGTGAGCACTAAGTTTATCCCACTTCAATTATCTTTGAGATGTAGACAGCAGCTTCACCAGCTGAGAGAAGGGAAAGCAGGTGTGGAATGAGGAACTTGAACAGAGTGGCTAAAATCTGTGATGCCCATGGAGGGAATGGCAGAGGAAACTAACTAGAGGCAGAAGGTCTTTTTGAGTAGTGTAAATGGCCCATCTGAGGCTGGAGACCATTAAATGATCCTGGTACCAACAAGAACTCAGATGTGTATGATTTTCTCTAAGACTCACTAATTCACGTGTAGAAGCAGGAAAGGTAACCAGTTAGGTTAGATTGATTACAAGATTTGTGTGGTAGAAAAATAGAGGAAATCATTGAACACATAAGGGAGGATTGGTTGAAGGAACAAATTGTGAAGTCTGCTCTGAAGAGGAAAGAATGTTAAATCATAAGAAGAATGAACAAGGAGGAAAAAAAATCAAAGGATTAACAGACTAGAAATCTCAATGATGGTGAAGGACAAGGAAGCGTACTGGACATGTAGCAGGCATGAAGCATGGGATGAATTCATAAAAGGAAATTTACCAACTTCTTGTGTAGAGACAGCAGGTAGGATGTCCTTTGGTCCTGGATAAGGAGGCTCTCAACTACTTTGGTCTTTCTCAGGTAGCAAAAAGTTCTACAGATCCTTTAATTCACAAACAAGTCAGTAGTCAAAAATATCCAGTTCAATGTTAACCCACAATTCAATCCTGATTGGAAGATAATCCTTATCTCCTCCTCACCCTGAGTTAGGGCGAGTCATGGGGGGCTGCCTGCCACTGGGGAAGAAGGGTGGTTTCCTCTCCCACCGACTAACTGCCATTTCAAACTCTGCCAGAATGGAGAGGTGAGGGTGATTGGAAAGTTCCTATTTGACTACTGTTGCTTTAAATGACCTCATTCTCTCTGAATCTAGCAAACACTCAAAGCTGATGCTTTTTCTCAAGGGCGCTTTTGTCCCTTCTTCACAGACTGCCTTTCTGGGCCCCTCTGACTGCAGTTATCTTGATGCACAGAATCCTCTTCTCTCGCTAACTACATCTGATTCATCCTGGGTTTCTGTCTCTGCTTCATGTTGCCTGGTCCCCGTCTGGCAGTCCAGAGAAGAAAAAAGGGAGAAAAAAAATATATGTATATCTAATAGTATATGTGGTATACATATATACATGTACATATATACGCACACAGCCTTATATATACTTACTTATTTATCTAAATTTCTTCCTGTGAATTTGAGTCACTTTCAGATGTGATTCCTTTCAGCCTGAAGGAGTTCCTTTAGTGTTTCTAGAAGAACAGGTCTGCCAGCAACTAATTTCTTCAGTTTTTGTTTATCTGGGAATATCTTTGTTTCACCTTCATTTTTGAAAGAGTTTCATTGAGTATAAGATTCTTGATGGACAATTTCTCCACATTCAGCACTTTGAATGCATCATTCCACTGCCTTCCGGAACCCCTTGTTCCAGATAAGTTGTCAGTCACTCACTGTTTGTCATTCACCTGTATGTGATGAGTCACTTTTTTTCTTGCAGTGTTCAGTATTTTCTCTTTGTTTTTGACTTTTATCAGTTGCACTATAATGTCTATAAGTACTTTTTGTGCCTAGCTTACTTGGTATTTGTTGAACTTCTTGGATTTTTAAATTAATGTTTTCATAATATTTGGGAAATTTCCAGCAATTATTTCTTAAAACATTTTTCTTCCCTTTTCTCTATTTCCTCTCTGTCTATGATTCCTATTACACATATGTTGATACACTCAATATTGTTCCACAGGACTCTAAAACTGCTCATTTGTCTTCTTTTTTCTCTCTGTTCTTCATATTTATCCAACTTCAAGTTCACTGATTATTTCTTTTGCTGTCTCAAATGTATTCTTGAGCCTATCAAGTGAACTTCTGTTTGAGTTATTGAGCTTTTTAACTCTAGAGTTTTTATTTGGTTCTGTTTTAGAGTCTCTATTGCTCTTGTGAGGTTTCATATTTGTTGAGCCATTGTCATAATAATTTTCTTTAATTCTTTGAGCATATTTATAATAGCTGCTTTGAAGTATTTGTCTACCAAACCTTATACTTGGGCCTACTCTGGGTCAGTTTCTATAAATTGTTGTGGTTTTGTTTTATTTTGTTTTGTAGGGGTCACACTTTTCTATTTCTGTGCATGTCTTATACTTTTTGTTGAAATGAACATTGTATCTACAATCTCTTATAGTAACTATGGATTCTGTTTTATTTTTATGAGTGCTGCTTTTTTAGTAATTTGCCTGGACATACAACATCTGTATCCCCAACAACGTATACTTACTGATGTCTCTATTCTGTTTTTCTTTTTTATTCTTATTTTTATGTTTTAGCCTGGCTTCCTAGGGTTTGTCCTTGTGGCTGCATAGCTTAGTGATCAGCCAATAACTGGTCTGAGGTTGTATTCAAACACCTCAAGCCCATAAGGCTTCCTTCTTCTGTTTATTGATCTACATATGGACTGGGAAGCACATTCCAAGTTACAGCAAGTTCTCAAGTATTCTTTGATTTATGCTTCATGGTGTACTTAAGCTGGGATAAATGTAGCATCCAGTAGGCCAGAACTGTATGAAAAGCTTATCTTAGCCCTTTCATAGCTCTCTCTTTTCCAGGACCTTCTTGTTAAATTTTACTAATTCACTGTTCACCCTAAGCAAGTCCACAGACTTGAGCAAGCAACGATACAGCTCTTTCCCATTTATTTCCTATCAAGTTCTTCACTTCTAGCTCATACAGCTATGGGGTTTTGCCTCCTTCCCCAAATTGATTCTGCCCCATCTGGGAGGGGGGAGGAGGGGATGGGTATATTCACACCTAATGAGTACAGTGCACACTGTCTGGGGGGTGGACATGCTTATAGCTCTGACTCGGGTGGGGCAAAGGCAATATATGTAACCTAAACATTTGTGCCCCTGTAATATTCTAAAATAAAATATATATTAAAAAAAATAAGCTGCTGGTTTTTGTGGCCAGTCCTACACTGGTAAAACTATACTTCCTGCCAATCATGCTGGGGTTGGAGTTAGGATGGGAGCAGTCTGAGCAAAAAGATCATAGACTTCTCTTCTTTCCCAAAGCACTCCAGTGTTTTAAGAATACATGCTTCTCAAATGGTGGTCTACATACTTTGGGCTCTGTGGGCCAAAGCCCTGAAATATTTCTTTCTTTCTACGGTTTTGACCAGTATGTCTAAAAGGATTCACCAAGTTCTTTATGTTACTGTAACTAAAAGTCCCTCCAGGATGGCATGATATAAAATTATTTCAGGCTGACATTACTGGTGTGCGTCCCACATCTGATCCCTAGGATTTGTGCCCTCTGATCTGCAGTTGGAAGGAAGGCAGTACTTCCACAGACATAGCTCACTTCCACGCCACAGGCTGCTTTAGCTGTCTCAAGCATGAAGCAAGCCCCACGCTTCTGTGTTACCACCTACAGAGATTCCATACCAAGTTCTCAATGTGATCCCAGTGGAGTTCCTCTCACTAGATGGGATTCGGAGGCATTTGCCCCCTGTACACACATTCTGTCTCTTTTGGTAGGTTGAACTAAATAGGATAGCTCTCTCCAAAGAAATCTTCTCTAAATTCTTCTTTTTATGCCCAATAACTGGACACTTTTTAGACCCATAATGTGGCCTAAGAATCAATTCAATCACAGTAGCCTGGCTTACAATTCACTTTAAAAGGTGGCATCTACTGTCTTTGGCCTCAATTAAAATTAAGAGAGGACCAATCCTATTTTAACATCCTGTTACAGGAGTAATCTAATGAAAGATTTGTAAATTCATAGGTTGAGGTTAATGGCAACAAAAGTATTGTAACATAGGGGCTTGAATATTGAGGGCTTACTTAGTCCAAATGGAAACTGTTTCTTTTAATTTAGGCACCTTCAATTTAGTCCATCATTAGAAATGAATTGACATTCTCCTTTCCTTGTGGAAGGAAGCAGCTACCTTCATTTGTTACTTATGCCTAATTAAATGAAACAAAAGTTGCCACAAACATAGAAAGTTTCATTAAGAGGCCCCTGTGGATGATTCAAGTAATTATGACTGTCAGGAAGGATATTATATGAAGAATGTCATGTTCAGAGAGCATGCAGTCTTATTAGTGTTATATTTTGGCAGATGAGACATGATGGCATCCTTTAATGTATCGTTGCCCTTAAGAAGATCAAAGGATAAGAAATCTCTCCGCCTGCCTTTTTAAGAAGTTGAAAGAGATTTAAGAATGGCAGATCTTGGCTGTAAGACAGTTAGCAAGCAACAAGCTTCAGGAATCTAGTAATTCCTGTTTTTACTTTTATTTATTTAATACATTAGTTAGGAAAAGGCAAAAGTCATAGCTCTCAGAAGGCAGTGCTTCAACACTGCCAGTGTTGGTCAAGAAAGATTCATTGGCATCCCCAGTTTCCCTGGGGATATTTTCAATCAGAAAAAAGATTTCAAATGAACAATAATGTATGTGTGTGTGTTGGGTGGGGAGTGTAGGGAAGATGGTATGCACATCCACAACAGACACAACACTTATTTCACATATATAGGAATGAAGCTTCCTGCTTAGATTTTTTTGGCACCCACTGAAAACATTAAGCAGTCTGTTAGAAAAATTACTTCTCAGGGTCTCAGTTTCTCCATCTGTATAATAAGAGGATTTAACTAAATCATAGATGGGAAATGGAATTTTCCCACTAATGGTAGAGGTTATGTGAGTACCATAAAGAAAAGGATTTTGAGGCTATATAAGGATGTAGTAGAAAAGTGTGCTCTGGTGGATAAGCAATGTCTTCCATGGCCAAAGAAGACAACTGGCAATCAACCCCAGTCCTGGGAATTGGGGAAGCAATTCTTTAGCTTGAGAGAGCACAAAATCTGCTTCCTACTGGGTTACTAGTCTGCAATAAGTAAGTGTTACTGGGGGAGCCAAACTGGCCATTTTATACAAGGTGATATAGCTAAGATGAAAGCAGTGAGAGAGATTAATGAAAGAGATGTACACAGCAAGAGGCAGAAATGAGAGATGGAACAAGAACTCTCTGGGTCCCCTGCGGTACTGCAATCTGTAGTTTGGTTCTAAAGTCTAGCTGCTTCTCTGCCTCAAATTCAGTGATATAGTCCATTCTCTTTCCAATAAATTTTCTTTTTTGCTTAGAATAGTTTGAATTGATTTTTTGTTATTTGTAAGCAAAAGAATCCTAATCAATATAAGCTGTAATCAAGGGAATTTGCAAGTTTCCTATTTAGACCTTTTTTCTTTCTCCAGGTATCATGCGTGATCGTCAAGCCCTCCTTTACTGCTGCTAGCTGGAACGTGGCATGTATGGCTCAGGGCTAATCTCATGAAAAGATACGAAGGAATCAGCCATAATGTGCAAAGTGGGATATCTTTGTTTTTAGAATAAAGTAGCTCAATCAATAAAGTAGAAGTAGCTCAATCAATAACACATACTTCCCAAGTCCCACAAGTAGAAAATAGAAAAAAGAAGAGATGGCGTTTTTTTGTAATATTATTTAAATTATTAAAATTTCCATAATCACTTTTTGAAAATAGAAAACATTAAGTCTTATCTTTTTATTAATTTATTATTTATTTATTCCATAAATATTTATTAAACATCTTTTATGTGCTGGGTACTATGAACAACATTGAGATTTCTAAAAAATAACTTTCTGAAGCTAAAATTCTGATTTTGTGTTGTCAAAGGTTTTATTCAACTTATTAATGGGGGAACTTTTGGAAGTCAATCTTTCCTCTATCGTTCAGTGTTCCTACACAGTATGGCCTCCTGAACATAGAAATTGACATGCTATGATGATAGGCAATCTCTCCTTTTTTCCTCCCCAAACCATTTGCTTTTCATGTTTCAGGGTGTTCCCCAGAGTGTTGCTTATCGCTTTATGATGGAGCCATCTGTTCCTATTCAAAGATGAATAAAATCTTTCTTATCTCCAGAACCAAATGTTTCTTTTCCAGTGTAGAGACCTTCCCCAGTTCCTCCAAGACAAGACTTGTTTACATTCTAAGTAATAGAAAATTAAGTAAAAATTAATATCTCTCTCTTTCTAGAGGTGAAGAGAAGATAATGTTCCAGCTCCTATATAAGCACCAAGACTCATAATTTTGGAGTTTCTTTCCTGTGGTACAACCCTCTGTACTCAGAGGCATGACCATCTGGCTCTCATTGCATCACCCAGGGTAGTGTTGGTCATGAGAAACCCAGGGTACTCTATTATTGCTGTGAATAGCAAAGCTGTAATATCCTATCTGGAATCTGGTGTGTCTGCAAGTAAGGTAACATCTCAAATCTTTCACAGTTTCTGATTTAACAGGAAGTAGTAAAATGCTAAAAGATAGATCAAAAGAGAATTTAAAGAACAGATACACACACATACCACACACACACACAAAATCAGGAATTCTGAAATGAATTGGTTAATAGATATAAAACTGGTTCATATCCTATATGGCAATAAACTGTAAGGTTTGGGGCTTATATTTTTGATGAGGCATGTTACCAGAGAAGTTCTTTGCATTTCCATAGACAAAAATTATTTGTATAGCTGTTTTCTGTAACTTAACTTCTACACATGCAAAACTATAAAATGTAAGCTATGGAGGGACCACTAGACAATGCCAACACTCCAGTGAAAGGACATCCAGTAACCTCGTGCTCATTTTCAAGTCTTGGACAGTTTTTTCTGATAGGATAAAAAGAGCAAAATAGACATGGCCCTGACTTTCTGGAAATTACAGTCTTGTGAATGAGATTGATATTAATCAAAGGATCACAAAAATTATTGAACAATTGCAAATTAATGAATAAATTAAAGATACAATGTACAAGGACATGAGAACATACAGTGGGGAACCTCACAGGGTTTAGAATCAGAAAACAGCCCTTAGCAAAACATATTGTCATAGACCAAATTTATATAAAAAATACTTTTCAATTGTGATTAAATGCAGATGGTACAAAATTCCAAAGATACTGAGTGATATACAGTTAAAAGTAATTCTCCCTCTAGCTTCTAACCTTCATTCATTCTATTCTTCTGGAAGGAACTAGTATCCAATAGTTTTTAGTGTATTCTTCTTTTATCCTCTATATACCCCCCCCACACACACCAGCATACAAGTATATATTCATACATTTCTACACAAATAATAGCACACTATATACTATATGAAAGAAACAGTTCTGATTTGCTTTTTTCAAATTTAATAGTTATCTTTGAAATTAATTTATAGCAGTACATACAGAGTACCTAATTCTATTTAACAATTATAAAATTGTCCATTAAAAGTATATACCCTATTTATTTAACTAGTTGGACAAATTTTTTATTGAAGAAAAATATTTATGAGTATGTTAACTTTAACTAAAATGTCCATATATTATTTATTTCATATGTAAGATTCATTTTTATCCAGGTAGTAATTACCTACCATGTTTGTGAAAAGAGTACAGGGTTTGTTTGATGAAATGTCAGCCCCAGTCTTGGCTCTGTTACTTACTAGGTGTAAGACCCTGAACAAATTGCTTAAATTTAGTTGCCTAGAAAGTGCCTAAAATTTAGTTGCCTGAGAAGTGCCTGCCCTATTGGGTTTGAGGGGTTGTAGTGACAACACATGTCAATGGTTTCAAAGTTTGATGCATTCATTTCTAGAAAGCAATTCCTTCCCACCCTCAACCACACACACGTGTTAACCTGGGTATCTCAGTTCTTTAACCTGGTCATTTATTTTAAACTTCCAAGTAAGATTTTATTTGAAAACAAAGGAGAAAAAGGTGTTTTTAATTTTAAAAAAATGGAAAAGTATTAATATAAGTTATAAAACAATGTATAAATATAATATTGTTATTGTCTGTATCAATACAAAAACTAATCTTAAAGAAGAAAGGGAATGCATCGGGATGCCAGCAAAGCTATGGGGCAAATACTGAAGCAAAACTCAACTCCCTTGCAGTATTCTCGCCCAGGACTGAGTTGTCTTATAAAAAGCAATCTTCTAGCATAAGCAACTGAAAGTAATCATTTAAGGAAGAAAACAAGAGTAGGAAACTCAATCCTGGTTTGATTACTTTACAACATAAGTTTGAGAAGAGAAAGCTCCAAATGAATGACGTAGTATGCAATTCACAATCAAAGTGTTAACGGCCTACACAGAATCCTTGAATGGGTACATTTTCAGTGGCCTGTCGGCCTAATGTTATTTTGAAGTACCATCCTACTCAGCCTTTTCCTGGGAAAAATGCATTTCATCACAAACATGAACCCAGTGTCCTTGGCTTAAAGGTTCTGCAGAGAAGTAATCTCTTGAATATTATAAGTCGTCTTATTTTTAAAGACAAAATATCATTGTATGATATATATGTAATAACATCCACCCTCCACATGTGTAGAGCACCACACAAAACACTTCCAATATATTGTGTCAGGTGATCAAGTACACAGAAAATACATAAAAATAGGTACACAAAAATCTTCCTTTTCTGAGCACCAGCCAGTTAGCAAAGAAAGATATATGCTGAGCCCTCTCCTATGTGTCATACACCATTAGGCACTAAAGACACACAGATGCATGAGACAGGGTGAGACCTTCAAGAAGCTCAGTCTTTGAGGGAGATAACCTAGCAGGTGCCAAGGGAGGGCGTTCCAATTGGAAGGATCTGCTGGTGTGAATTATTGGAATTAACATGCCTAAAAAAAAATAAAATAAAATAATTAACATGACTAACCTCCTGCTTCAAAAGCAGAACTCTAAACACAGACCAATAGCAGAATAAGTGATTGAAAACATTCTGGTGTTTGACTCAGCTGTCTTCTGGTTCCACTTTTTGCCTCGTGGTGAAGTTAATCTTTTTAAGCCCTCAGCTTAGCCATACTTTTTAGCTCTTGAAACAGACTTACACATGTTTTAATGTTGTTTTTTCCATTATATTTTTTATTTATTTATGGTATAAAGAAACATTATTGAGTTTCTATATTGTTGATCTCTCTTTTTAGCCCCAAGAGTTTGCCCACTTAGTCTTAGCTTATTTTGTAAGAGATGATAATATATATTTTCAAGCAATGACAGTTTTGTCTCTTTCTTTCTAATCATCATACCTTTCAATTTTTTTTTTTTTTTTTGCATATTGGAAGGACCAGGATGTACCAAGGATGGTAGGAACAGCAGCTATCTTGTCTTATTCCTGAATTTAATAGGAATGCATTCATTCTAATAGTTGACAATTGAATATAAAATTAAGGAAGTTCTATTCTTAGTTTGATAAGTTTATATTGTTAACAGATTTATTATAAGTTGATGTTGAATTTTATCAAATTTCTTTTCTGTGTACCCAATTGTCAGGTCTGGAAATAAAAAAAAAAATTCTTTTCTGCATATGACCATTCTTTATTAATCTCCAGGTAATGTGGAACATTATACTGACACATATTCTAAAGTTGAACTATCATTTCATTCTGCAAAGGAACAACTCGGTTATGATAATTATTTGCAACATGCTGTCAGATTCAATTTCCTGGCCCACAATTTTATTTTCTTATACTATCTTTTCCCAGTTTTTATAATAAGGTAATAAAAATGAGTCAGGTAGCTTTAGGTCTTTTTATATTTTTAGATACTTTTTTATAACATGCAGTTTGACTATTCTTTGAAACTTTGCAAAAATTTGCCTATAAACTCAGTCTAGTGGTGTAGGTGAGTATTTAGGGAAGAGATTTTTATTAGAATTTGATTTCTCTATGCAGGTTTTCTATTTGTTCTTTTTAAGTCAATTAAGTTACTTTATTGTTTTCCTTAACAAATTTTATTTCATCTAAGCTTTCAACTTTTTTCATAAACTTTTCTTTCTCTTGCCCGTGATAAATCCACCCTTGCTTTAACATTTTGCTGCTGACTGTTTAGCAGATGTTGAATGCTGACAACTAACCAGTTCAGTTGGTTTTTTGCATACGCCCACTGTTAACCAGCCTGGGTTTACTGCCCCCAGTGGTGGTATGACACATTGGCTCCTTTCAAGCCTGTCAATGAATATTGTATAACTCAACTTTTATTCTGTGATTTGTTACTGTAACAAGAGAGCTTCTTTAAGGAGATCTTTAGTCTTTAGCTACCAAAAGAAGCAGTGTGGCTTTAGCACAAAGAGAAAATTATTTTCCCCTACTTCTCTGTGCTGCATTTGCAATGGCTTATTGATTCTGGTGAGGCAGGACAAAGGAGAACTCATTCTTTTTACCAATAAAATGCAGATATGCAGCCAAAATATGCTTTACATGCTTTATTTTGAATTTTATTTTAAATTTTATAAAGAACATGGAGGACTTAATTACTTTTGGGGAGCTATTTGAGGGTGCTCCTTTATGTGACACAGTTAAAAAGAATTGTGACCCTAAAGGAATGTACTCAATGAGAGGACCACATAAAAGTTCTAAACCAGACCTAGAGAGAAGCATTTCATTTAGACTATTTAGATCAGGAAAGCATCCAACCAGAACACACAATAAACATGTGCCTAGATGTTGTCAGACAAGAGGTTCTTTTTCCTTCTTGGAAACAAACAAAATAAAACAAAAATTTCACCTGCTCCTTTGAACTACATGTCAGCTGACTTCAAAACCCCTGGTCCCTCCTGTCTGCATCATAGATGATCTCCTGATCTTTTCCCCTTGCTTCTGCACCTGGTTTGCTGCCTAACTCTCCACCCTTCATCCTGGCACAATTTATTGTGATTTCAACATCCATTTTCAACATTTCTCAGGTTCCTGATGTTTTTAGCTTTAATTATTCTCTCAGCCCTACCGCAGCCATGGAATTCATGGCCATAATTTGTCATCGTGAAAAACTGCATATTTCTAAACTATCTTTTTAAAACTCCCCTCTGTATGACTCTCAACTTTTGTATTTCCCGTGTACTCTGGTAATTTCATTCCAGTAATGTTCTGACCTCATTGAGACCTCCAGTCATACCATGTCTTCACTAAATAATACACCCTTTGTGTCCTCATTTCTCTCTGTAGCTATTTGGGACTCAATGTAGAGCAAACACTCTCAGTGTCTTTGCCCCTCTGTCCCTCTTTTCACTCCCTCAGCAACATCCGATTCTGGTAGCACTCGCTCGTCACCTGTGCCAGCTCTGCCCAATGATCCTGGAGAAAATCAGAAGCCTGTGCTGACTAGACCCACCTTAGCTGTTTTCCTAACCACAGACATCAATTGGATAAGGACCCTCCCTGTTAGGTCAGTGTAGCAAGAATTCCTCCTACCCTTCCAGCCCTTGATGTCTCCTTTTAGTAATTTTCCAACCATCAACCTCCCCCCGACCCCTACCCCCAAAATGCCCCTTGGCTGTAAATTCCTATTTGTTCTTGTTGTATTTGGGATTGAGTCTAGTTCTATACTGAGGTCTTTCTTTCTATTGCAATAGCTCCTGAATAAAATCTTTTTGCCACTTTAACTAATGTCTGGCTCTGTTTTTTTTTTTTTTATTTAACACCCCTCAAAATTTAGCATCTCATCCCCATGCCATGCTCTCAGCTGGTGATGACTCTGGTTCATACATAATGGAAAAAGTAGTTGCAGTCAGAGTAGAACAGGATCTGAAAATTATAGTTTTAATGATTGAAGGGAAAGAAGTCAAAAGAAAAATTATTTTACAACACATGAAAATTCAAATTTCAATATCTATAAAATAGTTCCTGGGACACAACCACACACACTGGTTTATGTATTGTCTATAACAACTTGCATGCAGTGATGGCAGAGTTGAGTGGTTGCAACAGAGGTGGCACAGCTAGCAAAGCCTAAAATATTTACCATCTAACCCTTTACTGAAAAAGTTTTCCAATCTCTGGCCTAAAAGAACCTCAAATATCTCTGTGCTTGGCCCATTCTCTGACTGCTTTTCTATTACGATGAGAGAAATATCCCTCCTCTAGCTCAGGCTGTCCCTCCACTTACCTTACACACTCTCGCTTTCCCAAGGACACCACTTATACAATTAACCTTTTTTAATCCTTTATTATTAATACATTCTTCTCTACTGGATCATTCCAGTTGACATTAAAACATGCCTTAATGTCACCCAATTAAGGAAAAAAAAAGCCTCCATGTCTTTATGTCCACCCTACCCACTATTTCTCTGTTCCTCTTCATGACAAAGTTTTATAAAAGAGTTTCCCACCTCACTATTTCAAACTCCCTCCATCCATTTCTCTCTTCTATCCACTCCAATAAAGGCTTTTATATTCAGCACGTCCCTGGAACAGCTCTTCTTAAGTTAGCAGTGACCTTCCTGCTGCTGAAGCCAAGGCAAGGTCCCTCTTTCCTTCCCATTGAGGTGTTATGTCAACCCGTCGAACAATACATTTTCATTTTTGCATTTTATTCTATTCTGTAGCCTGTTGTGGGCTTGAAATAGCAACAGTGTTTCATATATATTTATATTTGAATCTAGAAATAGAAATTAAGGAATATATTTAATGTCCTTTATTAAGAATAGCATGCAGAGCATTGTAAAATTTCCTAAGTAATAATATTATAATTATGTTGGAGAATGTCCTTAGGAGATACATGCTAAAGTATTTAGAAGCATAGCACTGGCTATAAATTGCTTTCAAATGGTTCAGTAAAATATATTTTGTGTGTATGTGTGTGTGTGTGTGAGAGAGAGATAACATCAAATATGGCAAAAAGTTAACAAATCTGGATGACAGGTATAGGTTTGGTCACTGTACTATTTCTTTTTATTTTTATATAAACTTGAATTTTTTACAGTAAAAAATTGGAGGGAAACTTGTATAATGATCAATTTAGGTTCATCCTATAAATCAAGATACAGTTCAACTTTAAAATAACTATCAGTATTTTTTGATAGTTTAGAAAAACTCTCAACTTTAGAAAATCCAAAGCTTAATGGAGAAAGAAAATGATTATTTTAACATATACAAGAAAAGCATGTAATACATTCAAACCCATTTATGATTAAAATAAAAACTCTTAAGAAACTGGGATCAAGAGAGTTTTTTCAATTGATTAAGAAATCTACCCAAAACCTATAGCCAACATAATTCTGAATGGTGAAATTACCATTAAGTTCAAAACTGAAGGTCCTAGAAAATTAAACAAGGAAAAATAATACATATTCTTGAAAGGCAGAAATACACGTCACTTGATGCAGAAAATAAGATTATCTACATAGAAAATCCAATACATACATCAGTTTCTGGCAAAGCAGTGTGCTACCAGTAACTGGAAATACTCTCTGCCCTTGCAAAACACTAGAAATTCTGGAAAATATGACAAATATCTCTCAAGAACTATAAATTCCCAATGGCCAAAACAAAGAAGATATTTAAAAACAAACAGGAAGCAGCAGTTGATGCTGCGACTGTATGGAGTGAAAGTGCATTTCCTGATTATCAAAGTGCTTAAGCCTTAGGAGCCACACAGGGGCAGGAATTAAGGCCTTGAGCTCATGCGAGGCAACGGGTTAGAAATAAAGACCTTCTCATGAAGCCAGGACTCTTGATGGGCTATACCTCCCATAAAACGGTGGATTAGAAAAACATCATCCATCAGCCCAGGAAGATGACAAAGCCTCTTGTTTGCCTAAGGCTAGTATCTTGGTTAAAGAAAACAAAAATCTCTTCAGAGAGCTCAGGCCTGCGTTCACACAAATTTGCAGTTTGAATTTACACTATCTATATCATCTGAGAACTCCTTAGGGTGAGAAACCAACATACAAATTGTCCCAAGATGATGATAGTCCCTACATGAAGAAATGTATATATTCTCTGGAAAAATATACCATCTTCAAAATACACAAGGTCCCACAAATCATGCCCCACCAAACATGAGCTCCCCATCTGGAATTATAAAATGTTCAAGGAAAGAACTTTCACAAACCGAATCTAGCAGAGGATACAACTAAAAAGCAAACTTAATGTCCTAAAAACTAGTGTAATAGAATTATCAAATATAGGTTCAAAAATTGAAATGATTAAATTCTTAAAGAAGAAATTTTAAATCATCAATAAAGTTAAAATCTCAGTTGATAAGCTAAAGAGCACTTAGGTATAGCTAAAGAGATAATTAATAAAATAGAAGATCAAGCTCAAGAAATTAACTCAATTCATCAAAAGAAATGAATAGGTAGAAAATATGAAAAAGATGCAATGAGAGAGAATATTTAGACATTTAAACATTGTTTCAGAAGGAGAGAATAGAGAGATTGGGCAGAGGTACTATTTTAAGATACAACTGAGAATTTTCTAGAACTAATGAAAGAGATGAACCACCAGAATAAGGAATCTTTGGAATTGTTAATCTAAGGCAAGATAAATAAAAATAAATCTACAACTAGCATAATGATTTTGTGGAATACTGAAAACCTTAAAAGAAAACAGACAGAAAATACTATTTGTTAACATAGAAAGAATTGGACTAACCACAGATATATCAATGTCAACAATTGAAAGCAGAAAAGAATTGAACAATATCTCAGATCATCATGAGAAAATAACTGTGTACTTAAGATCCTATAGTAGCCAGCAAGGAATAAAGACGAAGTAAAAGCCTTTCAGATGGACATAATTTAAAAGAATTTACTTTAACAGATCTCACTCAAGACTGTACTCCAGGGACAAAAAGAAAGTGAACCTGGAGCAGGGACCATTATAAAAGACCTTGGCTATATCTGTCATGCTTTTTTTTTTATTTAAGGAAAACAAATATAACCAAATGCTAACTATCTTTAATGGTGGGTGGCAGTAATGTGGGTATTTGTTGTATTCTTTTCACTGTTCTAAAGTTTTTTAATTTAGATATATATATCTAAATTTAAACATATATGAGATAAAGAATTATCAATAAACTCTCCTGAGACTCTCCCATAGTGAAGCTGACAATGTGTTTTTGTGAAAATTTTAGGAAATGAAATATTCTTGAACTTTCATTTATTGAAATATACATTACAAATGTCTGCTATTTGTCAGACATGCTGCCAGACCCTACATGAGAGGGCAATTAATGTCATGGCTCTGCCTCAAGGAGCTCCAAATATGGTAGGGAGATGAAAGTAGCCACATAGATAACTATCATTTACAATTGTAATTTAAATTCCTGATAAAGACAAAATTACATAAGCAAAAGAAATAGCAAAGGAACAATTATTACTTTGTTCATCTTTAAATTATTGTTAGAAGTATTAATGTTTATAATTTTACAACTTGGTTCACTTGGTCTCTGGTCAAAATATGACTTGTTAGTCCTAGAAAATCACTGGTAAATTATGAAAATGAAATAACCTTGCCATTTAGAGATTGCCAGAAACAACTCAGTGTGCCTTTTTTTAATAGGAAAGAAAATAGCATCTCTTTGCTTTCAGGTCTATTTTTAAGATAACAGGAGGTGGACCATTGACAAAAGCCAGGAGCTAATATGACTGTCAACAGGAAAAATAGGAAGAAAAATGCAATTTTGAAAAGGAGCTCCGAATCTCATATTGCAAGTGATTTTCAGGCAGACTCAATTTGTTTTCTGCACTTGGAATACTTCCTTTCAACGCCAGAGTATTGAACGTGTTTTCAAACTACACCTCAGTATCCTCACATCATATTCCAAGCAATAGGCAAAGGGAAATAACAAGATTTCCTTAACCCTTAGCAGAGCTACATGGATGTAGGTTTATAGACAGGATTATTTAATTTTTATGTTAATAAAAGACACTTAATTTTTACATTAAATGTGATTTTAATGAGTGTGATTGTTGACCTCAGTATTTTAAAATTTGAATGTAGCCAGGTGAATAATGTTTATCCTATCCAAGCTAAAGCTGGAATCCCCACTGTTTCTCCATGAGGAGCCTCTGTGTTGTGCTTGTAAGTCATTGCTGAGAAGTGACATGATAATGGAGGACTCAGAGAGCATTTGGGACCTGAACAGGGAAAAGGCTCAGAAGGCATAAAGGAAATTGCGCTAAGATGTGAGAATCTTTGTGTGTGAGCAGCATCCTATCAGAGCCTTTAGTAACAGAAACATGTAGCGCTACCTGTACAGCAGGGAACTGTTGCTGAGAGAAGAGTGATGGTCATTTCCTCCACCAAGTGTAAAATAAGAGATAAATAAGAGCCCATGCTTTTGCCCCTTTTGCAGAATTTGCTGGTATCAATATGATATAGCAGAAAGAACAACACTTTCGAGTACATCTGATAGGAATTTAAATTCTGGCTCCGCCTGTCACTTAGCCAGGGACCTCAGAAGTACTTTATCTCATTGTTCCTGCCTCAGTAAAATGGGCATTAGACTTTCTTCCTTTTAATGTGGTTATGGGGATTAGAAATATTATTATGCATATATAGCACCTCCCCCATACCAGGGACACAATATATGGTAGTTGTTATAATTAATTTTTGTTGATAATGTTCTTCCAATCCCTTTGAAATTATAGTTCCTTTTTCATTCTACACGCTATGTACTAAATTGAATTACATACGGTGCCCTTTAGACACATAGATACTGAAATATGAGCAGGAGCAATAAGACGATGTTCATAGAGGGTTACCTATTGGCAATGGTGGTGTCTCTTAAAATATTGGGGGCCAACACCTGCTCGTTGCGGGCAGGTAGCATGGAAGTCAGTGTGTCGACAAGAGGACTAACTTGAGTGTGACACAGGTGCATTCTCTCCTGCATATCTAGGATTCAGCCTCTCAGGTCATTGAATTTTTGCCTTTGTTCAATGCAGTTGTTTAAGTCAAACATTCTCTACTTCCTGCTTTAAATCTTTAAAATCATGGAGACAAAACTCTCGATTTATCAATCAGTTTCAGAGGCAAGTAACCATTTAGAGACATTTATGCTAAAGTAATCAGTTAAAAAGCCGAAGTCAAACTATCAATCAGCCACTAAGTGAAAAAAGCGGCAGGAGATTTGTGCTTCTAGCCATGATGGAGTAACTACTAGCAAGTCTTCCTACCCTCTTAAACAACTTAAAAATCAGATAAAACAAATGAAACTATTACCTTCAGGCCCCAGACAAGAAGCAGTGTGAGATCGTGATCCCAGAGGAAGGGCATCAAACAAGGTGAGTGCTACAATTGCTCTGGAGTTCTGCTTGGGGGCCCTTTCTGGATTGAAACACACGGAGAAAAAACAAAGAACACAGCAATCTTGTTACACTGAGAAAAATAAAAGCTTTAGAAAAAAAGACTTCAAAACATAGCAGTAGAGGCCTATGCAAACTGAAGCACCCAGAGAAAAAAGACTTAAAATAATTTTAAAAAACAGCTCCTTAGGGACATCTGGGTTAATATCATAGTCTACTATACATGTAATTAAAGTCCCAAAGTAAGGAAATGAGGCCAGACGCGGCGGCTTACGCCTGTAATCCTAGCACTCTGGGAGGCCGAGGTGGGAGGATCACTCGAGGTCAGGAGTTCAAGACCAGCCTGAGCAAGAGTGAGACCCCATCTGTACTAAAAATAGAAAGAAATGATCTGGACAGCTAAAAATATATAGAAAAAATTAGCTGGGCATGGTGGCACATGCCTGTAGTCCCAGCTACTCGGGAGGCTGAGGCAGGAGGATCGCTTGAGCCCAGGAGTTTGAGGTTGCTGTGAGCTAGGCTGCTGGCACAGCACTCTAGCCCGGGCAACAGAGCGAGACTCCGTCTCAGAAAAAAAAAAAAGAAAATATCATTTTAACCTTGGGTTAGGCACAAATGTCTTAGATAGAACACAAGAAGCACAAAGCATAGAAGAAAAATTGGTAAATTGGATTTTCATCAAAATTAAAAACCTCTGATCTTTGAAAGATAACCTTAAGAAAAAGAAAAGATAAGCCACACTCTAGCAGAAAAGATTCCCAATACTTATTTATGACAAAGCACTTATACCTAGAATGTATAAAGAAATGTAGTATATGTATACCATGGAGTTCTACTTAGCCACAAAAAACAATGGTGATCTAGCATCTCTTGTATTATCCTGGATAGAGCTGGAGCCCATTCTACTAAGTGAAGTATCTCAAGAATGGAAAAATAAGCACCACATGTACTCACCATCAAATTGGTTTTAACTGATCAACACTTAAGTGCACATATAGTAGTAACATTCATCGGGTGTTGGGCAGATGAGAAGGGGGTGGTGGGGATGGGTATAGTCACGCCTATTGGCTGCAGTGCGCACTGTCTGGTGGATGGACATGCTTTAAGCTCTGACTCGGGTGGGGCAAAGGCAATATCTGTAACCTTAACATTTGTACCACCATAATATGCTGAAATAAGTAAAAGAAAAAAGAAAAAAAAGAAATTTTACAAATGCAATTAGAAGACAAACAACCTAATATTATAGAAATAGGCAAAATATTTGAACACTTAAAAATGACTAAAAAGCACATGAAAAGATGCTCAACATCATTAATAATCAGGAAAATCAAAATTAAAACTGTAATGAAATAATAGTACAAGCCCACAACAATGACTGAAATTAAAAAGACTTGACAATACCAAGTGTTGGTAAGAACATGGAACAATGGGAACTCTCATACATTGCTTATGGGAATATAAAATGGTACAATCACTTTCAAAAACTGTTTGGCAATTTCTTAGAAATCTGAATTACTCTAGCCATAAACCCAATAATTCCACTCTTAAATATTAACTCAAGAGAAAAGAATTACTTGGCATATATTATAATATTGGTAATTACTTTGCATGTAATTTATTCTAAATGGCCAAAACCTGGAAATAACTCAAATGTTTATTGATATGCAAATGGTAAACAGAAGGTGGTACATTTGTACAATGTAATATTACTTGGTGATAAAAAGGAATAAACTTCTGCTCCACACACAACATGGATGAATCACAAAATAAAATTTTAAAAATGCTGAGTGAAAGAATCCAGACATCAAAGTGCATACTGTTTGGTTTCATTTGTATAAAGTTCTAAACAGGCAAAACTATAATTGCAGAAATCAGATTCATTCTTGCCTAAGGCTGACATTGAGTGTGGGCATTAACTGCAAGCGCGAAAAGAAATTTGGGTATTGAGGGTAAGACTTTCTACCTTGACTGCTGTGATGGTTACACACGTGTACACATTTGTCAAAACCCATTAAAATTTTCCCTTAAAATTGTGCATTTTATCTTATTAAATTATACCTCCATAAAAATTGCTTAAAAAAAAATAAAAGCAGCAGGAGATGCATATTTAATACTATTTATGTGGTACAGCTCCCCAGAATGTGTGAGTATTTAACAAATACACAGGAGAATTTCTTTCCATGCTGAGTCGTTGCCATTTCATAGAACCCAAGGCACATTTCTTCTTGGCAGGCAAATAGGAATGAAAAGAAGGACAGCTTTTCTTGTCATAAAAGCCTTATATTACCTGTTTCCCAGTTAACTCGTCAATTAGAAAGAACTTTCAGGAAACCACCAAGAACAGAGATCAAAGTCAGATCCAAGAGCAATTTCTAATTCATCATGAAAGAAAACCTTAGAAAATCAGTTTTGGCTATGACAAGAAGTAATCCACAGGACCACCTTGAATCATAGTTTTAAAAATCAGAGACACCAAGAGTATCTTTTTGGAACATTACCAATCAAAGGTGAGGCTATGACAAATCAGGAAGAAAACTTCTGAATTACCATGGAAATAAGAGATGCTGACCACAAAGGGTTTTGACCTTCATAAAGCCTCAAAAATTTCATGATTGATCCCCAGGAGCTTTAAAACACACCATTTGATCAATGGAATTATAACTGTATCAGGATGAAAATACAAAACAGTTCTTCCTCTGTGCTTCTACCTAAAGGAGGTAGGGAATTTATGTCACCAGAAAAAGAAGAAATTTTTCTAGTTCTGGTTGATTTAATAGACTTAGAACTGTTAAGGCTACTTCTTAAGAATATGTTTTTTAAAGGTCTGATGTGAGCGGGGGTCTATACAGAGTAAGGAAAGGAAGGTTGGACTTGAGTCAGAGGTCAGAATAATGGCTCTGTCACTTGCTAGAGTGTGACCTTGAAAAAGTCACTTGATCTCTTTTGTTTCATGTTTCTCCTCTGCAAAGAAACTCATCCTGGACCGGGCTCTATGGAGAAGGAGCCAGAGCCCTACAGGCCACAGGAGGCACAGCTTGGAGGAGGGTGAGTGGTGGGAGCCAAGGTCACAGGTGAAAGATGAGGCTGCGGCACTGGAGGGATGAAATGCCAGGTGTAGCCCAGCAATGAGGTCCATTGTCAGGAAATTTCCATAGACGGCCCTGTGGGTGACCTATTGAGGAGTTGAGCTGGCTTAAAAGATCTGATTGGGTAGACAATCAATACTACCATTCAAGATCACAGTGAGGATTAATCAAGAACATAAATGCCTATCACAATGGCTGGCACAAAAAATATTCAGAAGAAAACTTTGGTATATGTTATGGCACAAAGAGTATTCAGAAAAAAACTTAGGCATTTGTTATGGGCTGAACTGTGTCCCCGAAAATCCATATGTTGAAGCGCTTACCCCCAGTACCTCAGACTGTGACTGTATTTAAAAGACAGGCCATTAAAGGGGCAATTACATTAAAATGATGCCATTAGGGTGAGCCCTAACTCAAGCTGTCCTTATCAGAAGAGGAAATTTGGACACACAGAGACACTGGGACACACACACACAGAACAAGACTGTGTGAGGACACGGGAGAAGGCAGCCGTCCACAAGCCAAGGAGAGAGGCCTCAGAAAAAATCAAACCTGCCAACACCTTGATCTCAGACTTTTAGCTTCCAGAACCACAAGAAATAAATTTCCGTTGTCTAACCCACCTAGCCTGTGATAGTTCATGACAGCCCTAGCAAACTAATCCAGTGTTCGATTTCAGTTGATTAAAAAGTTGAGCTACGTGTTCAAGCACTGATGAGGAAGTGCCTGTAAGGAATGTCAGGTACCAGAAAAGCAACTTTCTCAACAGCACTGTGGATTCTGCAACAACCAACAATACAAAACTAAGAACGGAGACTGAGATCCAGAACTTTTTCCATTACATGCTCGTGATGTCCTAAAACTCTCTAGAAGGGGTCAGGATGTCCCTGCACCAATCTCCTACATTCCAGTGCATCTTTAATCCCACAGCTGTGACCAGATTTGTCCAGTGGCCCCGAGAGGAATGCTGGATGGCTTTAGGCCAGTTACAGAGCAGGAGGGACCTCAAGTGTCCCCCCCATCCTGATCAATGGAACAGTGAACACAGGGAGTTCTGCCTGAGAAATCCAGAAAACAGAGGGAGATATCAGGAGTACGCAAACCAACAAATGCCCTACTTTTATTTAGAAAAAGAAACAAAATGGACTGTGGAATTCAAAGGTGGGTAGATTTGATTTTGCTTCCTGGTGACATCCTGAAACAGAATCATTTCTGCTTTGAATGCCAGGCTGTTAAAAGAGAACAGGAAGAGTAAACAGGACAATTAGGCAGAGAAAGACCCCGCTGAGAAAAGTGAAGATAACAGGCTGGAAGCCTCTTTGCTCCAAGGTTGCAGCTCTGTCAGGCTCTGTCAGGTCTCTCTCTGGGGGGCAGAGAATGGAAAGGACGTCACAGATTGTCCCAGTGCTGCTATGGCAGTGCTGGGTCACTGGAGACAGCTCTCTTGGGGGAGAAACGTCTGCTTCTAGTGCTCCTGCTCTGAGTGTGCCCCCAGCTCTCTAATCATGCGCATCAACACATTGGCGGAATAGTGAAGGCATCTGGCATTTTCCAAACCTAACTGGGCTAGTGAAAAAGCCACCTATCCATCATCCGACCAGCCTGCGGGTTAACTAATTTCTGTGAACCTGAGGGATGTTCCTACAGAGTAATGGGGGTGACAGAAGAATACAAATGACCTGTTTACAGATGTCAGTACCAAGCAGAGCAGCCGGCTAGGTGGACAGCGTGGAAACGTTGACAGATTTTAATATCTGGCTGTCTAGCCATGGGAATGTGTACACAGACTCACAGAATCACCCACGACCTTGGAGGGCCATCTCCTTTGTTCCTCAGTCTTCCAGCAAAGTAAACTTTAGCTATGTAGAAAAGCACTTCTCTATCTTTGATTTTTATATTGTTCCCTTCAGCAATGTTGGTGGTGCTGAGCAGGGTCCAAGGGGTTCACACATGAATAATTTCAGATGCTCCACCCCCCACAGGGTGCCTAAGAAACAGGCAACATACCTGATAACGGAGGATCTCAGGGACAGAGCAGGAGCATCTGCCCTTGTGGGGAGGGGAACTGAGGCACATTCATTTATGCAATTAGAGTCATTTAATTCTAAAACTTCCAGAGAAGGAGAAATCTTTTTTTTTTATTATTCCAAAGTATTACAGGAGAACAAATGTTTTGGTTACGTGGATCACTTTTTTAATGCTTGAGTCAGGGTTACAAGTGTGTCTGTCACCCAGATACTGTTCACTGTACCCGGTAGGTAGGTTTTTGCCCAGCTGCTCCTCCCACAAACCCCCTCCTTGACTTCCATTGAGTTTGACTATCCTCCATGTACATGTGTGCTCATCAGTTAGTTCCAATTTAATAGTGAGTACATGTGGTGTTTGTTTTTCCATTCTTTAGATACTTCACTTAAAAGAATTGTCTCTAGTTCCATCCAAATTTTTGCAAAAGGCATTAAGCCATCCTTCATGGCTGAGTAGTATTCTATGGAATATGTATACTGTGTTTTGTTAATCCACTCATGAATCGATGGGCATTTGGGTTGATTCCATTTCATTGCAATTGTGAATTGTGCTGCAATAAACATTTGAGTGCAGGTGTCTTTTTGATAAAATGACTTATTTTCCTTTGGGTAGATACCCTGTAGTGGGATTGCTGGATCAAATGGCAGGTCTACTTTTACTTCTTTGAGGAATCTCCATACTGTTTGCCATAGAGGTTGTACTAATTTGCACTCCCACCAACAGTGTATAAGCATTCCTTTCTCTCTACATCCACACCAGCATCTGTTATTTTTGGACTTTTATTCTGACTGGGGTATGGTAATATCTCATTGTGGTTTTAATTTGCATTTCCCTG
Organism: Lemur catta; assembly: GCF_020740605.2. Lineage (NCBI taxonomy): Eukaryota > Metazoa > Chordata > Mammalia > Primates > Lemuridae > Lemur > Lemur catta. The sequence goes on along the minus strand of NC_059129.1, from coordinate 129,537,491 downwards.
ATTATTAGTGACATTGAACATTTTTTCATGTTTCTTGCCTATTTGTCTATCTTCTTTTGAGAAACTTCTGTTCATATCTTTTATCCACTTTTTGATGGGGTTGTTTGATTTTTTTCTTGCTGATTGCTTGAGTTCTTGTAGATTCTGGTTGTTAGTCCTTTATCGGATATACAGCTTATGAATATGTTCTCCCATTCTGTGGGTTGTCTATTTGCTCTGTTGAATATATTCTTGGATGTGTGAAGCTGTTTAATTTAATCAAGTCCCATTCATTTATTTTTGTTGTTGTGCTTGCCATCGGGTTCTCCTTCATAAATTCTTTGTCTAGGCCCATCTCTAGAAGACATTTTCCAAACTTTTCTTCTAGAATTCTTATGGTTTCATGCCTTACATTTAAGTCTTTTACCCATTTTGAATTAATTTTTGTGAGTAGTGAGAGATATGGATCCTGTTTCATTCTTCTGCATGTGTCTATCCAATTTTCTCAGCACCATTTACTGAATAGGGCTTCTTTTATCTAGTGTATATTGTTATATGCTTTGTCAAAGGTCAGTTGGCTATAAGTTGATGATTTTATATCAGAGTTTTCTGTTCTGTTCCATTGGTCTATGTCTTTATTTTTATGCCAATACCATGCATTTTGATTACTATGGCCTTCTAGTGTAGTTTGAAGCATGGTACTGTGATAACTCCCAATTTGTTCTGTTTGCTTGAGATTGTTTTGGCTAGTCAGGCTCTTTTCTGGTCCCAAACAAAGTGTAAAATTATTTTTTCTAGATTTGTGAAATATGGCATTGGTATTTTGATGGGGATTACATTCAATCTGTAAATCACTTTGGGTAGTAGGGACATTTTAACAATGTTGATTTTACCGACCCATGAGTATGATATGTTTTTCCACTTATATGTGTCATCTGCAATTGCCTTCCTCAGTGCTTTGTAGTTCTTTTTGTAGAGATCGTTCACCTCCTTGGTTCAGGATATTCCTAGGTATTTTATTTTGTTTGTATCAATTGGGAATTATATTGAGTCTTTGATTTGACTCTCAGCATTACTGTTGTTGGTATATAGGAATGCTACAGATTTGTGTACAATGATTTTGCAACCTGAGACATTGCTGAATTTATTTATCAATTCCAGGAGTCTCTTGGTGAAATTTTGGGGGGTTTCTAGATATAAGATCATATTGCCTGCAAAAAGCAATAGTTTGACCTCCTCTTTCCCAATTTGGATACCCTTAATTTCTTTCTCTTGCCTTATTGCTCTGGCTAGGACTTCTAGCACTGTGTTGAATAGAAGTGGTGACAGTGGGCATCCTTGTTCCAATTCTTAGTGGGAATGCTTTCAACTTTTCCCCATTCAATATGATGCTTGCTATTGGTTTGTCATATGTGGCTTTTATAATTTTGAGATATTTTCCTTCTCTGCCTAGTTTCTGGAGGGTTTTTATCATGAAAAAGTGCTGAATTTTTTCAAATGCTTTTTCTGCAACTATTGAGATGTTCATATGGTCTTTGTTTTGCTTCTGTTTATGTGGTGAATCACATTTATTGATTTACATATGTGGAATCATCCTTGTATCCCTAAGATGAAGCCCACTTGGTCACGGTAGATTATTATTTTTTTCCTGATGTACTGTTGAATTCAGTTTGCCATCATCAAGCTTCTCAGTGGTTGATCTCTGCTCATATTTTGCTCCTTCTTGTTCTGCTCTGCAACTTCTTCCTGTGGAGACTCTTACAGGTTTTGGCACCCTTCCCTCAGAATTACACCTGATCTATGTTTGCTTGTTTATATGTTTGTCTTTCATCTAAAATTTTTCCTTCTTACTGAGACGCTTTTGCAGCTGGTGTCTCTGGTCAGCCATCTTGAATCTCTGAGGGAGAAATCTTATAATCTTTGTGAGTACTATACAAAGTGAAGGAGCTCAGGAAATTTCCCCCCAAAATATGACTTGTTGGTATAAAGAATATTTTGAATTAAACACCATTCAAGATCAAAAGGCATTGGAGGGAGCTTTCCCTCTATCTGCATAAACCAGACTGACAAATCAAAAGATAAAAAGAGACAATTGACTTCCCTTCCCCTCCCTGTTATCCCAATATATTTCAGGAAGGAGAATCAAGAATGTAACCAGATCTGGCCCAAATCATTTAAATATAATACCTATCTCTCAGGTTAATTTGCAAAGAGAATCATTTAAAGTCACTCTGTTTCCCCATCCATTTATCCTCTCTAGCACCATTTGTTCCCCCTAAATAGAATTACCTGCACTCCTCATCTTCCCCTCCCCTCCAAAAGGACAGGTATAAAAACATCTGAACTTCCTTGGGATATTGAGTAATCACTCTGATTCTCCCCATGCATATGGTAAATAAACCTTTCTCTTATTAATCTGCCTTAATTGTGAGTTGCTCTTTTAGTGAAATTTTCAGGGGAAAGTGCAAGTTTCTCTTCACCCCAACAAAAGCCTGATCCTTTGTGGGGAGTTAGCCATTTCTTTTCATTCTGTCTTCAGTGGGGGCAATCCTCAGACTCAGACCATCCTGTTATTTGCAGCTCACAACAAATACTGTGTTTCCCTAGTTAGTAAGCAAGTCCATCTCTCTTTTCATCCCATCCTGCACAACTGCCTCTGGGAAAGGAGAGAGACTAGTATTGAGGAGGAGATAGGGAGAGACTCACCCTTCCTAGCCCCACAGGACCATACAGATGTGAAAGAAGCAGAAATGGCAGAAGAGACAGTGATGGAACATGGCCCATATCACTGCTCCAGGCAGCACCGACAAGTGGAGGGAATGACATGAGCCATGGACTTTTGAACCAGAATCCAAGTCATATTTTGGCAGATCATCTTGACACTGCCCTCTCTTCATGGACAGGTAGCAAAAAATTCTTGCTGCTAGGCCGGGCGCGGTGGCTCACGCCTGTAATCCTAGCTCTGGGAGGCCGAGGCGGGAGGATCGCTCGAGGTCAGGAGTTCGAGACCAGCCTGAGCAAGAGTGAGACCCCGTCTCTACTAAAAAAATAGAAAGAAATTATCTGGCCAACTAAAAATATATATACAAAAAAATTAGCCGGGCATGGTGGCTCATGCCTGTAGTCCCAGCTACTCGGGAGGCTGAGGCAGTAGGATCGCTTAAGCCCAGGAGTCTGAGGTTGCTGTGAGCTAGGCTGATGCCACGGCACTCACTCTAGCCCGGGCAACAAAGTGAGACTCTGTCTCAAAAAAAAAAAAAAAAAAAAAAAAAAAAATTCTTGCTGCTCTTAAGTGGTCTGGGAAAATAGCTCAGGGGCACCTCAAAGGGCCCACCATCAGCCTATCTTGGTAGAGGTAAGGCAGCCAAACAAAGGAGGTGCCAGGGACTCAGAAGACTCTGTAATCCCAGCAGGACCTGAGTGGAGACCAATTAAGCAAGGGCTCTGGCAAAGGCAAGGACGATGTAACCATGAATTATATCAGCCTCCAACTATAGCTATGAATGAAGCCATCCAGCATCCACTTCTCAGAGACTAGGGGAGTGGAGTGTTGTGGAGACAGAGGAGGCAGCTCTAAGGCCCCCTTTACTGTGCTGGCAGGAGGTCACATGGAACCTCTTGGTGCACCCAGATAGCATCCCGGAGAAGAGAAGTGGAGGTGACCAGACCTGCAAGATCAAGCATTCAGGCCCAGAGGGCCTGCTCAGATTATGGGATCAGCAAAAGGATGTCGTTGACATGCTCATAGTAGTTGCCTAAGAAGGTAGAATTTCAAGATTTTTACTTTCTTCTTTACTTTTATGTATCACTTGGATTTTTTTCACCATGAACTTGAATTACTTATATAATCAGAGAAATATGCTGTGTTTATCATACAAAGATTACTGGATTGGACTAAATTCCCCCCCTTACACATATATGCATCCTATCCTTCTTGCTGTTTAAAAAATGGGTGGAGGCTCTAAAAATGATCAGTAATACAGGGAGAATAAAAGTTACACTTTCCCTGAAGTCTCAACCTAAGATGAAAGACTGAAAAATTTGCAACCACATTCTACATCCCTGCCCACCCCCAGCCATATCTGGAACTCCAGATTCAGTGAACCCTCTTTGCTGATTTACCACTCCTTTGTCTCTCAGAGACCAGCTATCCTGGTTCTTAATTTCCTGTAGGCCTGCCATGCTCTTATATTTGGTCTTTATTTATCTTTCCCACCCTTTGCTGGTTCTCCTTATTGAGATAAGGATTCATAACGTCTAAAAAGAGGGGGGGAGGTGGAGAGCAGATTCAACAATTGTTTCCTTTGTTTCTTTTGTAATCTTTGCTTATATTCAGTCAAAGACATAGTTCTTACTCAACATCCTGAGTAACCTTTAACTAAATTGCCCATGGCATTCAATAAGCAAAAGGCAGAACTCCAAACAAAGAGGTTGAGCAAATTAAACAAAAAAGGTCCAATTCAACAGTCTCTACATAGACTCAATGACAGCAGTAACTTAGCCCCTTAAGGTGGGCAAAATGATCAGGAAAAAGGAACAAGGCTGAAATGGGTCAGAGCGAATTCTCAATGTATAAATAATAATTAATAATAATATATAGAAGAAAAAGAAGAACCTCCTTGCATGAGGAGCTGGGGCGGGAGTGAGAGATAACAGACACCATCACAGCAGGTGTGCCTTGTCCTCTCAGAGCTGAATTTGGCAATCCCTTCTTCCTGGCTCCTCTCTAACAGTTCTTCAGTCACTTTGCCCAGGTCTCTGGGGCTGTTCAGCACAGGCTCCTGACCAGGGTATGGCCAGTCTGGCCCCAGGGAGAATGCTGGCCTTCCAGTTTTTCATTAAAAATTACTTCTTCCACACCCAAATCACAACTTGCCTCTCTGCCACTGGCTTTATGCTGTTGAGCCTGTTCTCCCCTGGCATCCAAATGCCCTTTCCCCATTCTAAGGGGGTGCACTTTAGTCATCCTCAGTGACACCCTGTCTTCTGCTGGACTTTACTGAACACCAGACTGGTTGCCTCTGACTACTCTCTCTAAGTCCCTGAGATCCTTTGTGATCCTGTTTTCCAAGATGCCAGCATGACCTGTCACTGCATCCCTGACAGCCTCTCCAAGCTAAGCACTCCACTCTGTCACAAAGCCCATAGAAGGCCCAACCTGAGAGTGATTTTGTCCCCCAGGGGACATTTGGTTTTATCTGGGGTATTTTTGGTTCTTACAACCGGGAGTGGGAGGGTTGTAGCCAGTATCAAGTAGGTAGAGGCAGGGATGCTACTAAATATCTTACAATGCCCAGGATAGCCCTCACAACACATAATTATCCAGCCCAAAATTTCATAGTGCCAAGGTTGAGGGACCCCTGCCCCAGAGGAAGGTTCTGCCTTCAGGGCCCTGTAGGTCCCTCCAAGAGGAGGTGTTATCTAGCCCACCCATCTAGACCATCAGCCAGACATCCTCCTTCCTTTTTTTAAAAAGGAAAATAAAGTCATGGAATTGAAGCACACAAATGTTGAAATGGCCTCATTTCACAGATGAGAAAGCTGAGGGCCCTAGGGAAGACACTATTTCACCAAGGGCAAACTGTGAGGCTGGGCTGTCTGGAACTTAATGTTCTGTTACAGTAAAAACTCCCCATTAATCTATCTGGCAGGAATTTATTCAGAAACGGAAGCCAAATCAGTCTGACAGGACCCACTCTTGACAATTCCGCTCTGTGTTCTTTTCTTGCTTCCAAAGGACAGTACAATGTCATTCTTCAGGCAGATTTCTGAATTATTTTCAAATTATTTGATGTCTATGTTTCCCTGTATTATAAAAAAATGCTAGTGTCATTCCCCGTGTATCTGCATTTGCTTAATTATTGTGTATTATCTTCCAAGGCAACATTTTCCCTGGACTGATGCTTGCCTACAAAGGCACTCTGTAAGGCAGTGTCACCCAGTGCTTATGAGCTTTCGTTCTGTAGTGACACAAATTTGGATTCAGCATTTTGTGAGTCTTCTTTTCAATTGTGGCTATAGAAACTCAATTCAGAATATTTTAAGCCCAAAAGGGGAATTTGGGAGCTCATTTATTTGGGAAATCCAAAGTCATGGCTGGCTTCAGGAATAGCTCAATCTGGGAATTCAAACAATGACATCAGAGTTTATTTTCCCTTTTCCCTCCATTTCTCCCTGCTTTCTTCTGTGGGCTTTATTTAAACCAAGACTCTCTCTCTCTACTTGGCAAAGATGACCCTCAACACCTCAGCAGCTGTAGTCTCTCAAGAACTAAAGTCTCTTCTCTCCAGCACCTGAATCAAATTCTACAACGGTCTCTATTGGCTTCAGTTGGCAGAGGAGTTGGGCCACTCCTTTGATCATCAGGTTTATCAGAATCACATGGAGTGGGAAAGGGGAACTCTACCAAAAGGAAGCATTCAGAGGCAGAGCAAGTATTAACAACCATATGTATGGATGCATATATATGCCATGAGACCATCACCAACCACAATTAAAATAATGAACATATTCTTTTCCTCCAAAAAAATTTGCTGATGTTCCTTTGTAAGCCACTGTTTACCTCTTCCCTCTTCACCCCATCTCTCTCCCTAGACAAGACATATTCAGCCTTCTGTTATGACAGATTAGTTTGTAACTTGTAAATTTTAAATAAATTGAATTATGTAATATGTCTTCTATCTGATATCTTTCACTCAACGTCATTATTTTAAAATTCATCCATTATTGATGCATCAATAGTTTCTTTTTTTATTACTAAGTAGTATTCCATTATAAAGATGTACCACAATTTGTTTCTCCATGCCCCTGTCGATGGAAATATGGGTTGTTTCCAGCTTAAGACTGTAGTGGATTAAGTTGTAGTCCCTAAAAAAAAAATGTTCAAGTCCTAATCCTCGTATGTATAAATGCAATCTTATTTGGAAATAAAGCCATTGCAGATGTAATCAAGTTAAGGGTGTCAGGAAGAGAACACCCTGGATTCAGGGCAGGCCCTAAATCCAAGGACTGGTGTCTTTATAAGAGAAAGGAGATTTGAGGCCCACAGAGATAAAGGGAAAACAACCATGTTAAGGTGGAGCAGGAGTGCCAGGAACCACCAGAAGCTGAAAGAGGCAAGGAAGGATTCTTCCCTAGGGCCTTTGAAGGGAGTATGCTTATGTTAGTAAATACCTTGATTTCAGACTTCTGGCCTCCAGAGCAGTGAGAGAATACATTTCTATTGTTTTAAGGCACCATATTTGTGGTCATTTGTTGCAGCAGCTCTAGGAAGCTAACACAGGACCATTACAAATAAAGCTGCTAAAATTCATGTACAACTTCTTGTGTAGTTATCTATGCTTTCATTCTCTTGGGTAAATAGCTAGGAGTGGAATGGTTGAGTGATATGGTAAGTATATGCTTAATATTCTAAGAAACTGCCAAACAACTTTCTAAAGTGATTGTATCATTGTACATCACCTCCTCCCAAAAAATGTATGAGAGTTTCAGTTGCTCCATATCCCCAGAAACACTTGGTACAGTTAGTGCTTTTAATTTTAACCATTTGAATAGATCTGTAATGGTATGTTGCTGTGGTTTCAATTTGTGTTGCCCTAATGACCAATGATGTTGAGCATGACCCTGTTTTACATCTATATACATTTTTTGATGAAGTGCTGTTTCAGATCTTTTGCTCATTTTTATTGGGTTTTGTTCTGTTTGTTTTTTTATTGTTGTTGTTGTTACTATGTTCTCAGGGTTCTTTATATATTCTGGATTTAAATTTTTTGTCAAATAGGGGATCTGCAAATGTTTTGTTTCACATTGTCACTAGTCTTTTCATCCTCTTAACAATGTGTTTATAACACCACAAGTTTTAATTTTGATAAAGTTTAGATTATCAATGTTGTCTTTTACGGATTGTTATTGCTGTCATGTCTAAAAAAATCATTGCCTAACCCAAGTTTACAAATATTTCTTGCATGCCTTCTTCTGGAAATTTCTAGCTTATGGTTTTACATTCAGAAGTACAGTTCATTTCCTTTTTTTGCATATTCATATCCAGTTGTTGCAGCATCATTTGTTGGAAAGACTATTCTTTCTCCGTTGAATTACCTTTGCAACTTCATCAAAAATCGATTGACCACATATGTTTGAGTCTATTTCTTGACTCTATCCTGTTCCACTGATTTATTGATCTATCATTATGCCAGTACCACACTCTCTTGATTATTATAGATTTTTATTATAAGATTCAAAGTTGGGTAGAAGTCTTCCAACTTTGTTCTTCCTTTTCAAATACTATTCTAGATCTTTTGCATTGCATTTCCACATTAATTTTAGAATCAGCTTATCCATTTTTACAGAAAAATGGTGCTGGTATTTGATTGGGATTGCTTAAATTTAATCTACAGATTAACAAGGAAAATGGACATCTGGAAAAAATTGCCTTCTGATTCATGAACATGACATATCTCTTAAATTGTTCAGCATTCTTTAGTTTCTCTCAGCAATGTCTAGTTTTGAATGCAGTTTCTTGTGCAACTTTTGTCTATTTGATCCCTAAGCATTTTATATCTGGAGATTCAACCAGGGAAGAATCTGTTTCCAAACGTACCCAAGTTGTTGGCAGAATTTATTCAGAGATCACCCTCAGCACCAAGAGGTCCCCTGCAATTCCTTACTGTGTGTGTTTTCTCAGCATGTCTGCTTACTCCATTAAGCCCACAAGGAGAATCTGGAGCAAGTCTTCTTGCAAAGCACAGTTGTATATAATGTAAATATAACCACAGAAGTGACATGTGGCAACCTTTGCCATAGTCAAGTAGTTAGAAACAAGTCACCAGTCCTGCCACACCCAAGGGAAGTATACAAGAATGTGAATACTAAAAAGTGATTATTGGGAATCACTGAGTGTCCACCACAGCTTATGACATGGGGTAGTGGGATCCTGGCTTCTAAGCATTCTGTGCTTAGGAATAGGAGCAGGTGTGTGTGTGTGTGTGTGTGTGTGGTTTTTTTCTTTGCTTCTTAAGTAGAAGGAGATCAGGCCTTCTGGGCCGGAATCATTTCCCTTTATAATTTTCATCTCCCTGTTTCATCAGTCATTATACATTGTGATAGTTTTATGTGTCAAGTTGGCTAGGAAACAGTACCCAGTTATTTAATCAAACGTGAGTCTTGATGTTGTTGTGGGATATTTCATAGATGTGGTTAACACCTATAATCAGTTGACCTTCAATAAAGGACATCATCCTTGATAATATGGGTTTACCTCATTCAATCAATTGAAGGCCTTAAGAGGAAAAACTGAGGTTTCACAAAGAAAAAGAAAATGCTCAAGACTGCAACATCTCTTCTGCCCTGAGTTTCTAGCCTGCGGGCCTGCCCTACAGACCCCAGGCTTGCTGGCCCCCACAACTGCATGGCCAATTCCTCAAAACAAATCTCATAGTTCATACATAGATATCCTATTGGTTCTTTCTCAGAGAACCCTGATAGATAAGCCACATTTGTTGAAATATTTCATCTGCTGGTAGCTTTCTTCCCATTCTTTTTACTTTTGTGAATTCATAGGTCTTTAAAATCCCTTTACTATTATTTTAATGGAGTCTTACAAGGGAAACCATACAACTCTGTGTTCAGTCTCAAATTAGATGTCAAGATAAAGATGACACAGTTAGGTAAGATTTGAACCTCTAATTGGAAATGTGTTATTCTCATGGTTTTTTTTTTTTTAAATAAGTTTCTTTAAAATTTTCTTAAAATAATACTATTTATATGGCAGATATACAAGAGAAAAGCTAAGGGGAAAAACTCATGATTAGATGCAGCAATCCAATTGCCAAATAAATTTCTTCAATATATGTTTGGGAAAGAGAGAGAGGAAAAAAAAACACAGGTAGTTTATAGGTACCACAATTCATTCAGAGTGGCCAGCTAGCACTAGGGAAAAGCAGAGGCAGCTTTGGTTGAATTTGATGTGATGCCCTAAGGAAATCTCTTTTTATTGACTTTTTAATACAAAAATCCCAGAATTTTATACCAGTTTTTCTATTTAATGCATTCACAAATGAGCATAAATGTGCTAAAAAGCAAGGGATCAACTAGACTAGGCAATTAATCCAGACACTGCTGCTAGTGGGCAAGCAGAAACAGGAAAGCGTTATATGACCAACATAGAAAAGTGGACATTATTGAATAACGGCAGGAAGAACTTAATACTTCAACCAGATGGGGTTCTTCTCTACCTGCTGAAAAATAAAAATATATATAAGCCCTTCACTGCATTAACACAGAGAAAAGAAAGCTTTTTATTGATCAAGACTTCCCTGGGCATTCACAACAGCTGTGAATAAAGTCATACAGCTGTCTAGTCCAGGATTACATAGATCTGTGCAGTAGCCAATAGGAAAAGAAATAGCTACCCATGTACATGGGTATGTGGTCATTTGAATTTTTCCTAAGATACTGACAGTTTTGTGCAATTTTGGTAACAACCAACATTATTAAGTTCTCCCCATATACAAGGTACTATTCCAAGTGATTTTCATGTCTTATAGTGTCTCCTTATCTCTTATCTCTTTTGCTTCAGAGTCTTCCTAGCACAGGAGGTCTCAATAGAGTATGCTTATCAGCCCATACCAGGTCTCACTTTAATGGTCCTGTTTTATTTCTGCTGCAGCTCTGGAGACATCATGTTGTGACTGTCATTCTCCCCTTGAGCTCTTTCTTATCTTAAACTTTCATTAACTCTGTACACTTGAGTTCACGCACACACACACAGGCATGCACCTTGAACTCTCTTTCACTCATTCAGTTTCAGTCTTTTCAAGACTTCATTACAATCCTTTTCTGATTGATCACCTAACATCAACTTAAGCTTTAGTTTATTGCTATAAAAGTCACTCTTAATAATTGCCATTGGACTTGTAATTATAGCGATAGGCCTTATAACTTGACTCCTGGTGGCTCACCCCTATTCTTTTGTTGCTTAACTTGACAAGAATTTCTCGATTGCCTGTTCCAGGCCCACAATATCGCTCTTCACTGTAGTGAACAAACACGTATAAGACTTATCTCCGTTTACAATCCAGCCAGGAGAGAAAAGACGTGAAACGATCAGGGAAAGTCATAAAACAATAAAATGTGCTGAGTTTAATATAATTTTCCCTTTTGAAAAATCTTCCACTGCCACCTCCACTCACACCTGCTCCTCAGTTTCTACAGACTATTTTCTCCTCCTGCTCCATTCTCACATATGCAGATTTCCCTGCTGGCACTTCCCTCATCTTGTATTTCATCTGTCCGGTTAGGCAAGACAGGAGATCTTGTCAGAGTGGATACTTCGGCAGCTCAGCTCAGTAACAAACTCTCAGTAAAAGTCTTGGGAATGCTCGGATGTGCAAATAATGATGCAGTTTCATCCTTAGTTCCCATTTTCACTGTGGATTTTTTCAGGAGGCATAGAGAGTGAGGAAGAGAGGTGGGGATGGGAGAGAGAGAGAGAAGCCACAGCTCATGGTCCTGGCTCTGGGCAGAGTGTAAAGCCCACCTGGATGGTGGCGGAGTATTCTGTAGGAACAATATAGAGGTCAGGATTTTTTAAATTGTTGCATCATTATTCCCTTCTTCTGTACTTAATGATGGCATTTGAAAGAACAGTGCTCAGATGACAGTGAACATCAAGGGCTTGGGGACTTGGTTAATATCCTTGACACCATAGTATTACAGTAGCTGAAAATCTAATGGAACTCTGATAGAATATAAACATAAATAATTATAGTCCCTGCCCTTTTGTCTTTCTATCTTCTTATACACTAAAGGGAACATGCCATATTACTTAAGAAGATGATTACATTAGACTTTTATTTAATCTTTATTTAGACCATAACATCTTTTCTTCTTTTGGTGTTACCAAAAGAGAAAATTTGGTGCACTTAAATACAGGCTTGCTCTTTCTACAAGAGAGAGGTATGAATATGACAATATTTCTGCTCTGCACCAGACCGCTGCTGAAGAGGGAGAGGTGAGCAATGATGGGGTCAGAGGTAGACTCCTGACCTAAGGGCAACCTGGCCATAGGCTCCTCAAGTCTACTGCAGTGCTAGAGAGCAAAAAGGTGCTGCCCAGGTAGGTCACACAGACTGTCTCTGCATAGAATTTTCATGGGGAAGTAAGAGAGTATTAACCATTGGTGGGTACTGAGAGAAATAAGAATAAAATGTACAAAGGCAAGCAGAGACCAAAAGAGAAGCATAATCACCGAGGTGAAATAGGTTAGGTTAGCTGGATCATGCACCTCCCTTGGGTCTGGAAACACAGCTCTTGTGTTTCTCTGGCAATTCAATCTCTCTTCATGCCATTGGTCTCATGGTAGCTCCATTGTTAGGGGGTGGGGGAGGCTATAAACTCCTGACCACCAAGCAGCCCAAGCCAATACACCGTTTCTTACTGTCATTTGTGGGCGTGAAGGGAAACTTCCCCTTTCCCAAAAAAGTTCACTGAAAGATCAACTCTCTTTCTCATCAGCTCAGACGACATTCTCTGAGATTGACCATATCCTAGGCCACAAAGCATGCCTAAACACGTTTAAAAAAAACAGAAATTGTACCAAGCATCTTCAACTACAGTTGATGATTCTGATCATCTCTTCTCCCGCCTATCTCTGCCAAACACAATCTTGTGACCTCTTCTCAGGACCTGCACCGGGACAGTTCCGTTGAGCCATCTCCTATAGCACAAAGAGCAAAGAACATTCCCCTACCCCTCCAGACCACTGGCCTGAGGCAGGGATGCAGGAGTGAGAAGGTTTTAAAGAGACAAAAACCATTTTTGCTTTTTTTTTTTTTTCAGGCCACTCCTTCAGCACAACAGCAAGGGCAGAGAGCTGCTGTTCAGGGGCTGCCGGGGAAGCAGCACTGTCTACCCACCTCTCCTGTGCCTGGCCGTCAGCTCAGATCTTCACTCCTGGGCCTCATGGCAGGAATCATGTCATTCAAGTGACGTGACAGCCCAGGGGCTATTTCCAGGGGCTATTTCCAGGTCTCTTTGTCATTTATACCGGCAGTATAAACAAACTTGAGACGTTTTCTTTAAAGTGAGTCCTCACATGGAAGAGAATAAACAGAAAGGAGAAAGAGAAGGAAATAAAGGTCTTAAAAATGAGAACGTATTAGTTTACTAGGACTGCCACAACAGAGTACCACGGACAACAGAAATTTGTCTTCTCACACTTCGGGAGGCTGGAAGTTCAAGATCAAGGTGCCGGCAGGGTTGGTGTCCTCTGAGGTCCCTCTCGTTGGCTTGCATGTGGCTACCCCAGTGCTGGCTCTTTGCTTGGCCTTTCCCGGTAGCTCTCTGTGGGTCCAGCTTCCTCTGGGGACCCCAGTCGGATTGGATTAGGGCCTACACTAACAGCCACACTTCATCCTGCTCACCTCTGTGAAGGCCCTGTGTCAAATACCGTCACACCCTGAGGTACGGGGGTTGGCGCTTCAATACTTGAATTTTGGGGAGACACAATGCAGTCCCTAAAAGAGAAAGAGGGGGTTTGTGGTGAAGGAACTCAGGAAATTTCACCCCAAAATATGTCTCTTTTGTATAAAGAATATTTTGAATTAAAGGCCATTCAAGATCAAAAAAGCATTAGAAGGGGCTTTCCCTCTGTCTGCATAAACCAGACTGACCTGATCAAAAGATCAAAGGAGTATTTGACTTCCCTCCCTCTCCCTGCTATCTCAATATAGTGCAGAATGCAACCAGACCTAGCCTAAGTCATTTAAAACATAACACCTGTCTCTCAGGTTAATTTACAAGTCGGTCTGTATCCTCCATCCATTCATCCTCACTAGCAGCTGTTTATTGCCCCTAAACAGAATTACCTATACTCATCTCTCTCTCCCCTCTAAAACGCATGTATACAAATATCCTAACTTTATTGGGATATTGAGTAATCATTCTATGATTCTCCCCATGCACATGGTAAATAAACCTTTCTCTTATTAAACTGCCTTAATTGTGAGTTGCTCTTTCAGCAAACTTTCAGGGGAAAGGACAAGTCTCTCTTCATCCCTACAGTGGAACCAATGGAAAAAATCCTTCCCAGGCGCAGGTCAATCACTGGGTCCCTTCAGCATGTCGTAAATCCCGCACTTTTTGTAGGTGAGAGCCCAGCAGGACATGCCCAAGGATGGCCCTGTGGTGGCCCTGCCAGTGCTAAGTCCCAGAGGGCTCTGCCTTCCTCGCAGCCTTCCTGATCTTTCTGAAGATCGGCCTGTGACTCTCCTTGGTCACTTCCCAGCCCACACAATCACCTTCACTACGCAAACCCTTAAACAGACATCCTTGGCACAATGTTCCTGAACTTGGGATCCCCGCCTCCACTGGATGCTTTGAGAGAGGGTTTCTTCACTCTCAGCCCAGTCTGCCTGCAGGGTCTGCTCATTTGCCCAGAACCCCTCGGGTTATTCTAAACTGGTGATGTTTCAAAATAGCCAATAGCCACCAACAAGACCTGCTGGATTTCCGTACATGTTTAAAAGGCATGGGTTTCTCCTCTGACTGGTCTGGCCAGGATGCTGGACTTCTTTAATACAGTAACTGCCATGTGAGTTGTATTTAACTCACACTAGTTTTGAGCCCGGGGCCTCATGAAGCGTATGTAACTCACACGTCTCCACCTTGGGAGCCGCAAGAACTATTTTCCAAGTTGCATATAACTCATGTACAGAAAACAATAAAAAATAACAAATTTTTTATTAAATTAGAAAGAATCATTTTGTTTTCAAAGTTTTCATTCTATTTTTGTAATAAAACACCATGGCCTCAAGAAAAAATTTTTTTTCTAGTGTGGCAGTTAATGTTATAAATGTCAGACTCTGAGGACTCCCACAGTCAAGGTCAAGCAGGCTTTATTTCCACACGCTGGGCAGTGCTGTTTTCTTGAATAACTATCAAAGCAGATGGACAATTCCCAGCTGCATGTCTCCTTTTCATTTGAAAATTTCTGCCTTTTGTGTCAGGTAGCAAGCAGGGCTTTCTACCAAGGGTTCTTCTAAGCACAACAGGCTGACCTTGAACTCCATGTTGGCAAACACAGAAAACATCTCCAAAAACTGTCACCGTCCATCCAACTGAGACTCCTGGTGCTGTCTCATGTCATCTATATCTGGAAAAACTGGTTATAGGTCACATGTGAAAACAGTAAAGCGGGACAGCTGTGTTTTTATGGGTTATTTTCCTACTTCTGAACGCTTGATGTTGTTACATCCATGTTACATTTGCTGTGCTGTATTTTTCATCTCATATTTCCAATAAAGTGTTCACTTCCCAGCATGGTTGGTTTTTACCCACTCCAGAAATCTCTGACTCTGTGTCGGGTGGTAGTGAGGAAGAGATCTTGAGAGCGTCGGGGACGGAGGGCAGGTGAGCCATTCATGGGCTCCCTCCAGCCTCTGCCTGGCTCTTCTCTGGATTCCGCCTCCCCCAGGGAGTCTGCCTGACATTGTGCCTGTGAGCCACACACAGCCCCCAGTCATGCTGTCACTCCTGCCTTCTTTGCCTTGGTGAGATACTTGAGAGCCTGGTGACCAATTTCACTATGACTGGGCTTTCCACATGGTCCACAACTTCAACAGAAAGGAGCCAGTTGCCAGAATTACTCTTTCTGACTACTTCCGTGTTAATATCCCCAGAGGTTTCTGCATCATATGGTCCCCGTGCATGTGCCTGCAGGAAAGACAAAGCCTGAATGTATCAGCTCACCTCCAGGGAAGCATTCCGTCTGCCCTACCCTGTTTCATATTCTGGGAGTAGACACTGCAGTAAGGATGTACCAGGTGATGGCCCTAGAGCAGAAAAAGAACATCCTTATCCCCATAAGTTAAATTCTAATTTCCCATTAAGTAAATTTAGTGAACGGTGGAGATGAGAATGTAACAAAGGGAGAAGACTCCCTGGGTATCTCTTGTCTACTGAAACGGAATCATAACACTTCCGTGGCAATGAACCTGAACTGCTTGATATCCATTTCTGTCACTACTAGCCTTGGGTTCCTGTCTCCAAGGGGATGTGTTCATTACAGTTAAGAGAAATGTGAAACAGGGGAAGGGAAGTGACATTCTTATTCAACCCATGTCTTGCTCCATCAAGTTTTCACTTTTTTTCCGCATCTATCTTTTTATGGAAAATTGATAGGAGCTATAATTACTGTTGGAAAGAAATAGGTCAGAACCATTTTTTTGCTTGCAGAGAGGGCTGCAGAGATTAGAGGTGAAGGAGAAGCATCTAAACAGAAGTACTTCTTGCCTCTCCATCCTCCTCTTATGAATTAAAAGCCAGTCAGTACCATCTACCAGGAGAGGCACAAAAAATCATGTCAGGAGTCAGAAAGATTGACTAGCTTGTTAACTCAGGGCAAAACTGCCGGTCCTACACTCCCTCTCAATTCTTTCTCATTCTATTTTTCTGAAGTTTAAAATTATGCAACTATTTTAGAATTATGCCTCATTATATAGAGGAAGAAGCCATGCTTAAGCCTCAGAAAGTTGCTGCCAGCAGAGAATGAAGGGAGGGTGGAAAGATCTAGGAAAGTGATGCATTATCTCCGACCTACTTCTACAGCCAGTTGGCTCCCAATGCATCTGAAAACGCTGCATGATTTTGAGTCTGCTGTGTCCGTGGGGTGGATGAAAGCTTCCTAGGCTTTGCACCCAGAAGCCAATGGGAGCTCTGAGAGCGTATTTGACCTGGCAACTGATGGTCACTCCTGCCAGCTCTGAAGCTGCCTTCTGCAACTCAGGCTCTTGGGTATTCATTTCCTGCATCTCTGTGGCTCTCTCAGTTTCTCTTTCTGCAGTCTGACATGGTTGTCATTCCTCACTTTGCCTCTCCTGAACTCAGACTTCCTGGGAAACCCAGCCAGGCGGAGGCATGAAGCTGATGGTGAGAGAAGGATGTAGGTTGCAGCGGAGATATTTTATCAGAGACATTCCCCAAACTCCACTCAGATATTTAAGAACTTTGGAGCTGCCTAGCCCTCTCTTTCATTCATGTCATTTGAATGTCTGCCACGGTTCTTGTAGGTAGGCTAATGTGGCTTGAGTATTATAATACCTTTGTTAAGATCTCTAGCAACCTAGAGCCCTCATGATGATCTCCTGACTGTCCATGGTCAGCTTGCTCAGGGGGCCTTTTGTCTCCACTGCTGTGTCCAGATGAACTGTCTCAGTCCCTGCCCAGGCACCAGCCTTACCTTCCACCGAGGTCATAATAGATGCATTTGTTAACTTTATTGGAGACAGGAGGTGTCTGAGGGAAGGGTCCTATAACAGCACACACAGCCACTGGCAAACCCTCTTTCTTATCTGTCTTCTTTCTTCTTCTTTTTCTTCTTTATCTTTCTTCTTCTATTTGTCTCTTTTCTCCCCACCCCTTTCCAGAGTAATGGACAGATTTCTCCTTCTGTCTCCTGTAGAACAGTAGTGCACCCAGGAGACCACGACATGTCACTGGTCATCCCCAAGCTCTGCTGGGGTATTTTTCCAAACACAAAATCGGTTCTCTTTTTAAGGGAAATTCTGGTGCTAGATGTTTATCTAGTAACACTGGCTACTTTTTATCAATTATATTGGCAATCCCAGAAATGATGTTTGTGTCCACTAACCCTAAAGGAGGCACGGGACAGCGAAGCGTAAAAGGGGAAAGGAACTTAGTTAATTCACTACCTGCCACCCAGCCAGACTTTTATCAGTTCTTATGTTTTCCTGTTCTAGATGTTAGAGAGAACAAGAAATGGATTGTCCAGAATTTTGTGGTGTTTTTTGGGGCACATCCCAGGAGGAACAACTGTCACTAGGCCTTAGGAGAGGTTCCCCCTCATGGTGCTTTCCTACCCTGCTCCCATGAGGAGCAGAACTGGCAGCCTGAGCCATGACTCCCTCCCAACAGTGCTATCTAGGGCACATTAAGTAAGTAAAATGCAAATGAGCTTCATACTGAGACTATCTTAACATTCCAGAACATTCTAGGGTTTGGAATCATATCTTCGCTCTCTTTGGGTACGAATCATACATCGCCAAGGAGTGCCCATATATTCATCTGCTCAGGCTGCTGTAACAACACACCACACACAGCCTGGGTGGCTTAGATGACAGATGTTTATTTTCTCACAGGTCTGGAGGCTAAAAGTCCAAGATCAAGGTGCCGTCAGGGTTGGTTTCTGGCAAGGGCCCTCTTCCCAGCTTGTAGGCAGCTGCCTTCTTGCTGTGTCCTCGTATGGCCTCTTCTCTGTGAGCACCTGGAGGGAAGGAGCCCGTGTGTCTCCTACTCTTGTTGTAAGGATAAAAGGCCCCCATCCTTGTGATCTCGCTTAACCTTTATTGCTTCCTTGTTGGTGCCATTTCCAAATGCCTTCACAGTGGGGGTTAGAGCTTCAACACGTGAACTTTCAGGGGACCCCATTCCATCCATAGCAGCCTGGAATCAAACTTCTCATACATGGGACAACTTCAAAAAGTGGCTATGTCAAAACAGCCCCCACTTTTCATATCACAGATATTCCTGAGATAAAACCATAGCTGTGAGCTTCACACTTTAAATACTTTGTAGCTTACCAAGCCTTTAGAATCTTTATCTAATTCATTCTTACCATGCTGTGAGGGAGGCAAGGCAGGTAGCATTACCCTCATTTTTGAGATGAAGGAGCAGGCTCTCACAGGTGGTAGAGCACTTTGGAAATGTCTTTGGCTGGGGAGAGGCAGGGCTGCCACCAGCTGGAGTCCCCAATCTTGGTCGGAGGGGTTCCCATGCAGTCTGATGCCCCACGGTGAGGCCTCCACATCCACACACTTGCCCAGAAACCACAGTCAGTATTTTCAAGAATAAAAGGATGGGATCAGACACATTAAAATGTTTGTCTTGGTGATAGGGGGAGGAGAAGAGGAGTGAATAATGACAATAAAAGGGTATAATTAGACAGATAACAATAGGAGAGGGGTCTTGCTCCAAGCTGGGCTATGGTGCATCATGAACCAGAGTCTATGATCAACTCAACTCTCCACACCTGTCGAAAGAGGGAACAATGCCCAGAATGTCTCTGATGTTAGAGAGTTGGGACAATGCTCAAAACCCCCAACCTGGCCTACCTAACCTGCTGTCTTGTAATAAGCATGGAGGAAAGATTGGAGTTCTGCTAAAAAACAGTTGTCATTTCCAAACCTCACTTCATAATGTCCTTGCCTCACTGGAGTTTTAACCTGATTGCTGTTAGTTAAATTGTCCATGGCATGCTGACTCTTTTAAGAGACTGTGTTTTTTGGGGAAGGATTGTTGTTTTGTTTTGTTTTTGAGACAGGGTCTCGCTGTGTTGCTCAGGCTACAGTTCAGTGGCATCATCATAGCCCACGGCACCTCAAATTCCTGGGCTCAAGCAATCCTCCTGGAGAGGCTGTTTTTTGAGGTAAATACACAACTTTGTAGTGAGGTATACCTGGGTTCAAAGCCCAGACCTTCCTGTTACCTGCTGAGGAAGTAGCCTTGCTGAGCTGGCTCTCTCGTCTGCAAAATGGGGCCATAATAGCTACCTGTGGGGTCTCATGAGGACTTGTGCAACGTATGCAATGGGTCTAGCACAAGTGTTTAACGTAGCAAGTGTTTAATAAAGGCAGGGTTTGTTATTTTAATGTCTAGTAAAGATCCAGGGAAGAATTAATTGAGGAATCTAGCAAGGATTGAAAGCATCTTCCCAAAGTTTAGAGAGCCACAAGGCAATTACTAGGTAGTCAGATTTAGGGATGGGTTTTACCTTGGGTAATTCACATGTGAAAGTTTTATGGTTATAAACATCAGCTATAATTAAACATATTCATAAGAACTCAAGAGTAATAGCACATGAACTTTCTTAACTTTTTCAGAAATTATGTTGTCAAAGGAATTACCCTGGTTCCCTAAAGAAAACACCTAGTTCTTGTTAATCACAGAGAGAGAAGAATGACCTTAGACCAAGGAATGGTCAGATACCGTAGTCCTGTACTGCTCAGCAGTATTTAGCTGTTTTTAAAAGAGATAAATAAGAAAGTTTTCTCTTCAAAGAATCACAGTGTTCCTTGTTAGAAATAGAAAAACTCTTTCCTCTATTTAAAGCAAAATTACTTTCTCAGCATTAGAAATCATCATGTTTTCCTCCTGTTTTCCATGAGGCTTAGTGGTAAATAGTGGTCAAGTTGGCAAGATTGTAGGCAAATAAATGACTCTTGTAATTTTTATGTAGCTTTTTGTGTGTGTGTCAATTAGAGAATTGACCAACTCCCACTTGCCTTTGAGCTTTAAGTGTGTGGGGGGGACAGTGAAAGAGAGAGACAAGGAGGCAGAGACAGAGACAGACAGACAGACACAGAGAAAGACCGTTACTAGTGGAATGGACGTAGGTCAACTCTCTCTCGCGGAGAAACTTTGAGTCCCCAAAGTGAAGTTTCAGAGATGCTTCCCCCTTTGTTAACTGCAAAGTAAGAAGATATTGAACATCTTAAATTCTGTGCTCTTCTTGGTTATTATGTGGATTGATGGAAAGAGGATAGTGCGATTCCATGGCACTTTCATCTTGCCCACCAGAACCTTCTGTGTATGGACCACTCCATCTTAAAAGAACATTGTATGTCTCCATTGCTACTTGATGGCTCATACTGCATTTCTTTTCTTTTTCACAGTTGCACTTCTCAAATGAGCTTATACAGATCATTTCCCATAAGCTTCTTATTCAATTAGTTTCTTGTGATCTGCATCTACTTACCCCCAAGACTCTCCTAAAAAATGTACTCTTGCGATAACTAAAAGGCAGAAATAACCCAAGTGTCCACTGAAGGCTGAGCAAGTAAAGAAAATGTATTGTTGGTTTGATCGGTAGTGGGAGCGGAGAGCGGACCCCAGAGAGCCCTGTGCAGCCCCACCGCCGCCGCCGGCCTAGTTACCATCACACATCTGGAGGAGCCGCAGCTGCCGCAGCCAGCCCCAGTCACCACCACCGCAACCATGAGCAGCGAGGCCGAAACCCAGCAGCTGCCCGCCGCCCCCGCCCTCAGCGCTGCCGACACCAAGCCCGGCACCACGGGCAGCGGCGCAGGGAGCGGTGGCCCCGGCGGCCTCACATCAGCGGCGCCTGCCGGCGGGGACAAGAAGGTCATCGCAACGAAGGTTTTGGGGACAGTAAAATGGTCCAATGTAAGAAACGGATATGGTTTCATCAACAGGAATGACACCAAAGAAGATGTATTTGTACACCAGACTGCCATAAAGAAGAATAACCCCAGGAAGTACCTTCGCAGTGTAGGAGATGGAGAAACTGTGGAGTTTGATGTTGTTGAAGGAGAAAAGGGTGCGGAGGCAGCAAATGTTACAGGCCCTGGTGGGATTCCAGTTCAAGGCAGTAAATATGCAGCAGACCGTAACCATTATAGACGCTATCCACGTCGCAGGGGTCCTCCACGCAATTACCAGCAGAGTTACCATAATAGTGAGAGTGGGGGAAAGAATGAGGGATCGGAGAGCGCTCCTGAGGGCCAGGCCCAGCAACTCCGGCCCTACCGCAGGCGAAGGTTCCCACCTTACTACACGCGGAGACCCTATGGGCGTCGACCACAGTATTCCAACCCTCCTGTACAGGGAGAAGTGATGGAGGGTGCTGACAACCAGGGTGCAGGAGAACAAGGTAGACCACCAGTAAGACAGAATATGTATCGGGGTTATAGACCACGATTCTGCAGGGGCCCTCCTCGCCAAAGACAGCCCAGAGAGGACGGCAGTGAAGAGGATAAAGAGAATCAAGGAGATGAGACCCAAGGTCAGCAGCCGCCTCAACGTCGGTACCGCCGCAACTTCAATGACCGACGCAGACGCCCAGAAAACCCCTAAACTACAAGACGGCAAAGAGACAAAAGCAGCCGATCCACCAGCTGAGAATTCGTCTGCTCCCGAGGCTGAGCAGGGCGGGGCTGAGTAAATGCCGGCTTACCATCTCCACCATCGTCCGGTTTAGTCATCCAACAAGAAGAAGTGAATATGAAAATCCAGCAATAAGAAATGAACAAGATTGGAGCTGAAGACCTTAAGTGCTTGCTTTTTGCCCGTTGGCCAGATAACTAGAACTATCTGCATTATCTATGCAGCATGGGGTTTTTATTATTTTTACCTAAAGATGTCTTTTTTGGTAATAACAAACGTGTTTTTTAAAAAAGCCTGGTTTTTCTCAATGCGCCTTTAAAGGTTTTTAAATTGTTTCATATCTGGTCAAGTTGAGATTTTTAAGAACTTCATTTTTAATTTGTAATAAAAGTTTACAACTTGATTTTTTCAAAAAAGTCAACAAACTGCAAGCACCTGTTAATAAAGGTCTTAAATAATTAAAAAAAAAAAAAAGAAAAGAAAATGTATTGTTTACATGTGATGAGATATTACTGAGCCTGAAAAAGGAATGAAATTCTCATACATGTTACAACATGGATGAGCTTTGAAGACATTATACAACGTGAAATAAGCCAGATACAAAAGGACAGATATTTATGATTCCACTTACATGAGGTCGCTGTAATAAGCAAATTCATAGACACAGAAAGTAGAGTAGTGGTTACCAGGGTCTTGGGAGAAGGGAGAATAAGGAGTTAGTGTTTAGTGGGTACGAAGTTTCAGAGTTTCAGTTTGGAATGATGAAAAAGTTTTGGAAATGGATGGTGGTGATGGTTGCATAACAATGTGAATGTACTTAATGCCACTGAACTGTACACTTAAAAATAGTTAAAATGGTAAATTTTATGTTATATATATTTTACCACATAAATTTGAAATACTTTTTCAATAATTTTGAAAGTTTCTAATGATCCCCTAATCAATTTTCATGCCTTGTTTTGGTCTGCTAGTTCCTTAAAAGGATTGGATATGTATCTACTCCTCATTTACACTTTCACCTTCAGAAAGCTCATGTGCCCACGTGGTTTTCAATTGCAAATCTCATTTTAATCTTGCTGCTTTTGCTCCAGTCTGATAAATACAACGATAGTCGTCCCTCGAAATCCACAGGGATTGTTTTCAGGATCCCTGCGTGTACCCAAATGCATGCATACTCAATCCTGTAGTTGGCGCTATAGAATCTTCATATAGGAAAGGTTTGCCCTCATACGCTAGTTTCATCCCACGAATACTGTATTTTCCATCCTTGCTTGGTTGAAAAAAATCCATGTATTAGTGGACCTGCACAGTTCAAAGCCCTATTGTTCAAAGTCAACTGTATATAGCTTCTAACATCTTACTGATTCTATCATTAATTTGAGCTAAATAAAAACTTTGAAATATGTTCATTTTATATTTGTATGAGAGTCATGATTTCACATTTTCAAAAACATTATGATGATAGTTTTCTAAGTCTATGGACTCTCAAAGATCTCTAGAACTATTCGTAACTATAATTTGTTAACATAACAAAAACTCTCCTAACCTCAGTTGACTTTCTGATTAGTTTCTTCAGTTCCTATAATCTTTGGGGCCCAAAATATTCAGAAGAAGTTTGGTAATCTGTGTTTCAGGGTGCTAAAATATACCCCCAGCTGACAAATGAAAAGGACCCCCTGTGGCTAAAATGATTCACTAGAAATGGATCAAGTGGCCGTGGCAGGGAGAGGGTTGGTCACATACCCCTATACTACCAGCTGCCATAAGGTCTTCTTTTCTGTAATTGAGCAGAAACCAGCCTTTAAAACAACATTATCCAAACAGTTACAACTGGGAGTTTCCCACTGACCCGGGTGGACTGCCCGAGTTCAGCCCACTGGATTCCTCCCCACCCCCTTATAAACTTTCTTTCCTAATAAACAGGCACAGACCTCAAGCCGGTTTCAGCTGACTCACAGAGGCTGCACACAGAGCATCCTTATGCCCTATAGTTCACCTCTTGATGTAAACAGCCAAATTCCACCTCATTTTAATGTTAAAACTCCACCCTAAAATGAACATAGAATGTATGGTACATATGTTTGCCTACTGCACACATGCTTGACTTCCCTCATAAATATTCATAGACTTTCCCCAAACCTGGTAAATATGCATGCAAGACCTAAATGACAGTTTTGCCTCTCCTCTCCTCTGAGCACACTTCTATTTTACACCAGAGTCTGTGTCTTTCCAATCTATGGTGGTTTTTTAAATAGAAAATAAGATTCTCCCTTTTTCCTCCACAGATGTCATGGTCCTTTGTTAACAAGAGCAATTTGATTCTGCCCAACCAGTAGGAGTTTCTCAAACTTGAGTGTGTATCAGAATCACCTGTAGAGCTTGTTAAAGCAAGATTGCTGGGCCCAGTCCCAGAATTTTTTCAATCAGTAGGTCTGAGGTGAAGGCCAAGAATTTGTAGTTCTAACAAGTTTTCAGGTGATGCTGATGCTCATGGCCCAGGAACAACACTCTGAGAACCAGTATTTGCCAGTAAGCCTAAATTCATTGACTGTATTGCTGAGAAGAATTGCCTGATCTTGTATTGTCAACCTAAAAGTAAAAAGCTGAGCCAAAATTAATACAAGTGGAGAGTTTATTTGGGCCAAGCTAGAGGATTACAACCGAGGAATATAGATACAAGTTGCCCTACATATACATTCCCATTAGCAACAGTTACAAGTAAGTTTTTAAAGCAAAAGAAGAGAAAGTTCCTAAGTTGTTTACCAAGAATTTCCATTAAAATAACATAAGCTACTGATTGGCTGTAGCTTTTATGATGTGCAAGATGAAGTTATAGTGAAGATAACTATTTATTTAAACCCTAGTAATTGCATGTTTGCTGGTCAATTTTAATATTGACATCTCTAAGTTTGCAGTCCATTTTTACCAAAAATATAACCATTGTGTATGCAGTCAACTTGGAGTAGTTACATTTTGTGTATATGCAATGTTCCAATGGAGATAAAGTCTACAAATATATATCCAAAATCCATGTGCACACAGCCTACTGTCTATGTTAACAAGATTTTACTAACATTACTTTAGCATTCCAGTCTTTGTCAACATGATTTTACTATCCAGGAATCTCTTGCCCAGGAAGATAAAAGTTGCAAATAACTTCACTGTTTATTCCAGGAACTTCCCCAATTCCCATTTAAATGAACATGAAATTGTTCAACTCTTTAGTCAATAGCACCAAACATCTGCTCACTCTTCACAGTGTTAAGACGTTGCCTTAAAATCCTTACCTTGCTATTGAAACCATCCTCATGGGTTTAACAAGAATCACGCACTGGGTCCTGGACAGAAATATAGCTATAATTAAGCATTAATCAAGCTTCACTTTGGCCTGCTTCCTTGTCGCCAAAAGTCACATAGCACTAAACTGATAATTTGCCTCCCTGTTGTTCCTTATGGGTAGGATCTCTGATGTTAGGATCATAAGGCTTTTATTTAAGAATTGTTTAGGATGTTTTTCAGGCTCTGAATTCCAGCAGAATGGCTGATACCAACCAGGTCAAAGATCCCCCCACAGCGGAACTGAATCAGTATGAGAATGCAGTTTCTTCATTTCACCGCCCCATGAATTCATTCTGTATTCTTCCGCAAATTAACAATCCCCACACCTGGGCCCACTATTCATCCAAACCCTTAAAAATCCCAGCCCCATACTCCTCAGGGAGGAGATTTAAGGTTTCCTTCCATCTCCTCATTCAGCAGCGTTACAATTCAACCTCTTTCTTGCTGCACCGTGGTGTCTCCGTGTATTGACTTGCCACACGCCGGGCAGTGAATCTGTTACAGTTATGCCATGTCCACAAATCCTAAACCATTGTATCATGATTCTTATCTGATCCTAATGAAGCTCCGGCATTGAAAGACCCACCTCAAACCAGAACTACAAGCCCTTATATGTATCTCGTCTTTTCTCTACTCATTCAAGACTGTCAAGTAGTGTTCTATTACCGGCTTTGTCTTATCAGTAAGTTTTTTTGGTGGTTTGTTTTTTGTTTTCAAGAAATCAGTATTTGGCAATCTTACAGCCTCCTTCCATGATCACTGTTCAAAATTCTTGACTTTTAAACAGGTACTTGGAGGTCCCTTGAGCCCTGGGAGAACTTGTTAGATGTGGAAGTTCTTAACTCTTCTCCAGCACTGCATCAGAAACTGGTGGTGAGTTTCCTATATGCTAAGTTTAACTCTTAGGAATAAACAATCCATTTTAAGAGTTCTTTATTATCTGATCATATTTAAAAAACTTTTATCCTTGATGCAAACTGTGTTAGTATTAACAGCACAACTACTTGTTTCTGTCTGTCCTTGTCATTTTTTGTTGTGCATTTATAAGAGGAAATTTCATAGAAAAGAGGCTGAGCAGAGGTCCCAAGTCCCTTCATCAAGCTGGCTCTGGGCACTGAGGGGTTCAGAAGGTTTCTTCTCAGATGTTGTTGTTTGAATGAACTTTGCCCTTCCAGATCACTTCCCAAACCTTATGAGAACTTTACTCAGTCTTGTCTTGTTTTGTCCATGAGATCTAATTCTGAGAAAGATCTCTCCAGGCCTTTCTATCTTCTGTAATTAGGTTTGCAGTCAGAGATGTTCTGGCCTGTAGGCTGCAAGGCTTAAGCCGTGAGGTTGTTAACAAAAGATCAATGAGATCTGTGGAGGCAAAAGGAGAACTTTATTTTCTAGAAGCAATCTGCAGATTGGGGAGATGCAGCCTTCAGTATAGAACAAAATTGTTCCCAGAGGTGGGAATTAGAGAGTTAGAGATTACAAAGGCAAAACCAAAGGGCAGGGAAAGGGAGTCGGGGAGTGAAGATTAGAGTCTTGATTGGATGTTCTTTGAGGCCAAATCACCGTTCTGTCTTATAGGCTGGTTCCAGGTGGCTGGTTGGTGGTCAGCTGGGGAATGTCCAGCTGTGGTCTATCTCTCGGCACCAACAGCAGGAACCGGTTTGGCTTGATTGTGTAGAAAGGCAGGTCCTGTGACACTTTTTCAA
This sequence comes from Lemur catta, assembly GCF_020740605.2. Classification (NCBI taxonomy): domain Eukaryota; kingdom Metazoa; phylum Chordata; class Mammalia; order Primates; family Lemuridae; genus Lemur; species Lemur catta. Next base: position 129,510,552 of record NC_059129.1, on the reverse strand, counting down.
CATCTTTCTGAGAATATAGAGTATGTGACCACTCCCTCACCCAGCCATGGCTGCCTCATGCTCTTTTAACTTTGAGCATCTCAGCCATGAGGAGTACACTGTTTATCAGCTGGGGGCATATTTTAACAAGACGCATAAACCATGCTTCTGACCAACTGTTCCGAGATTCCCATGGGTTTGTCTCAGTCACATATGTCTGTCTGCATTCCCTCTGGGTCAGATGTCTACATCTCAGATTTTTACACTACAACTTCAAATCATGAGTTTAGCTTTCTAAGCGTCATAATTCACCAAGGATAATTTACAATTACAATTGTCCCTCAATATCAGCAGGGGATTAGTTCCAGGACCCCTGTGGATACCAAAATCCACAGATGCTCAAGTCCCTGATATAAAATGGCATAGTATTTGCATACAACTTATGCACATCCTCCCATGTACTTTTTTTTTTTTTTTTTTTGAGGCAGTCTTGCTCTGTTGCCCTGGCTAGAGTGCAGTGGCATCATTATATCTCACTGCAACCTCAAATTTCTGGGCTGAAGTGATTCTCCTGCCTCAGCTTCCTGAGTAGTTAGGACTGCAGGTGCACACCCAGCTAATTTTTATTAATATTTTGTGTAGAGACAAGGTGTTGCTCAGGCTGGTCTCAAATCCTGGCCTCAAGTGATCCTCCCACTTCAGCCTCCCAAAGTGCTAGGATTACAAGCATGGGCCACTGTACCCAGCCCCTCCCTTATACTTTAAATCATCTTTAAATCACATATAATACCTAATACAATGGAAATGCTATGTAAATAGTGGTACACTGTATTTTTTAATTTGCATTATTTTTTATTGTCATCTTTCTTGAATATTTTCCATCTGAGGGTAGTTGAATCCCCAAAATCTGTGAATATGAAGGGCCAACTGTACAGTGGTTACTTTGGGAGAATTTTTGATACAATCAAAATTGTTCATTTTAGAGGCACCTTAGAACCAAAAGGAAACAAGATTTCAAATATCCAATTGTCTGCAATTTTTGGTTGGTATAAGGAAGCATCTAAAAGAAGTTCAGGTTCCAAAATTGCTTGCTTAAGAAAATTCTTGGTCAAAGCAAAAAAAGTGAAAAATGTAAAACTATCTCTCTTTTTGATACCCTCTGAGAAATAAAAATAAATCCTCTTGGTCAAGGGGACCCTAGAGAAACCTTAAAACTGAGTTCCTAGCCATGACGGGATGGGAGGTCAGACACACCTTGTCATACCCCCTCCCTTGGTGACTGCCATCAGGCTTTCTTGCCTAAGGATTAAACAGAAGCAGCCCTTTGGAAAGACTTGCTCCACCGCTGATTTCAATCAACCACCTAATGCTGCTCCTCCTTTTTGTGGTTTTGGCAGTAAAACTGTTACCAAAAGCTTGGCACTTGTCCCTGAGGCCACATCAGAAGAACGAAGACAAGTTTGAGGAGGAGAAAAGAGAAGTTTATTAAATTGCTGGCAAATCAGGAAGTTGGCAGACTCCCATCTTAAAGTACCAACATCCTGCCTCTGCGCAGGAACACAGAGCTTTTAAAGGGGAGGTTTTCAGCTTCAGGCTATTCCTGTTCAACTATAGTTGATGGTTCTGATTCATCCCATCTGGGCTAAGACGATCTTTTGACCTCTACCCAGACAATTCCCTTGAGCCTTATCTTGTGGTACAAAGAACAAAGGACACTTCCCTGCCCCTCCTGACCACTGGCCTGGGGCAGGGATGAAGGTTTTAATTCCTAAAAGGAGTGGGGGAGGTTTTAGAGAGACAGAAAACATTTTTACCATTTTTCAGGCCATTTGCCCTGTTACACAACTGACTGGCATTTCTTCCTGATAAGAGGCCACTGATCGTGTAGTGGTTCTGATCAGTCTACAGAGGCTGTGAAGAGAGAGTTTGTTTTCATGTTTTCTGTTTCACCTTTTGACATCACAAGGCCAAAAACTCCACCCTCAGATTACGCTAATACTACCATTTTTTGAACATGGGTCCTATGAAATATCATGAAACTCAGTCGTGCATGTGCTTGTTTCTCCTTCCGTAAATATTCATGACTCCTCCTGTAGCTTGTTAAACATGTAGAGTCAGCAACCCCGCTTAGCATAAATTCCTGTTGCCATTGCTTTTCCCTGGAAGTGCTTGTTCTTGGCTTCTGCCTGAGGCTATGCTTCCTAGCCCGCAGGGCAGCCAGCCTGCAGGCTGCAACCCTGTATGAGCAATAAAGCTCCCCTTTCGAAATGTGTGAAACTCATCATTCTTCAGTTGATACTTCAAATCACAAGATGAACCTAATACCTTTATCCTGCTATTCCTTTTCCACCGCACTATACACCCCCATTTCCATCTGCTCCTATGTCTCCCCCTGGCACACTCTCCTCCCCTCCCAGCTGGCCAGAAACTCCCAAAGCTCAATTAACTCTTAAAAGTAACTCTTACAATTTCCCATAGAAGAGGGAAAACCTCTGTAGGAGTCAAAGGAAAACTCCTCCTTTGCCCTCTGAAGGTTTGCTGAAAATTATTAATAACTGTCAAAAGGCAGATGAAAGGAAGAAAAGGCATCCAAATTTATTAACGTGTATGGGGGAGAACCACAGGATTGCTCCACTCCAAACAGCCCAATGTGGCCCAGCTACTTCTATAACCTTTTTGTCACAGGGGAAGGGGGAGATGGGAAATATAGGTAATTCTGTTGAGTAATAAATGACTAAGAGGAGAATGAATGGATCAGGAAACAGAGATTAACTTGTAAATGGTTCTCTTTGGAAAGTGAATGAGCCTGAGAGGCTGACATTATCTCGTGAAAGAGTCCATTCAGGTGTGGTTACATTCTTCAGTTTTCTTTTCTATAATAGACAATGAAATAACAGGGAAGGAAAGGAAAAACAATTGTTCCCCTTGGTTAGTCCCTCTGGTCTTTATGTAGATAGCGAGAAAGTCTCTTCCAGTGTCTGTTGATCTTTAAGGGTCTTTAATTCAAAATGCTCATTATACCAGGGAACCATATTTTGGAGTGAAATATTTTGGTTTCCTTTATCTCTTGTTGTTGATTTTGAGCCTGGTCTCACTCTGAGCTCAGAGACATTGTCAAATATTTTCTAAACCCCAGAAATTTGCAGTGGCATGTAGAACAGTTTTAGAAATAAATAAGCCAGGGTATCCAATCTATACTAATTAATGACCTCATCGGTGGAAACTCAGATGCAGAAAATTAGGAGGATAGGTAGAACAGGAATATCTCAAGGCTAACTCCAAAAGAGCTATAATTGCATAGGGATCTAGAGGGTTTTAGAAACTCTAGAGATGTTGAACATGGTCTTTTGGAGGCTATCCCCAAAGACTTTCTTATGAAAATAGATTGGGCTCCCATAGTCTTATAGACAAAGAAAGAATGAGTCCATCTGATACTTCAAGGGCAGGCTCATTACTACTTTTAAACAAAATGCAGAGCTATATCCACAGCTTAAATGACTATAGGAGGCCAGAATATGCCACCCCAAAATATGACTTTAGGAGACTAGAATACGACATCCCAAATACAGACAGTTCTTGACTTACAATGGTTTTACTTATGATTTTTCGACTTTATTATGGTGTGAAAGTGATAGTAGAACCTGTACTTTGAGTACTCTCGTGACCATTCTGTTTTTCACATTCAGCACAGTATTTGACAAATCACATGACATATTGAACACTTTATTATAAAATAGGTTTTTTGTTAGATGACTCTGCCCAATTGTAGGCTAATGTGTTCTGAGCATGTTTAAGGTACGGTAGGCTAAGCTACTGAGTTCAATAGTTTAAATGTATTCAGTTCATTTTTGATGTATAATACTTTTAGCATGCAATGAGTTTATCAGGATGTAATCTCATTGTAAATCATGGTGCATCTATATACCTCTTTAGCATAAGGGTTATTTTGAGCTGATTAGTTTGAGAAACAGCAGACACAGGAGAGGCTCTGAAAACAATATCAGTTATTCTAAGGGAAATTTATGTTTATAAATACATCTCCATTTGTAAAGGCACCTCCCTGTCTGCACCAGGAAGATAAGTATGACCCTATATCACAAGAGACTCTCATCAGTGGAAAAGGAAGGGACTCAAATATGCATAACAAACCTTACTCTTGTTTACCATACTTTTCCTGGTCACCCTCCCCAAACTTGCCTCTCTCACACCTTGCTTCTTTTGTGTTAGCTGAAGATTATATTACAGCCCAAGTTCTAGCCACCTCTTGGAGTTACTTTTCCTTGAATTTCTCTTATGTGTGTATGAGATATACATGTGAATAAACTTTGGTTTGTTTTTCTTTTGTTAATCTGTCTTTTGTAAGAGAGGCCCCAGCTGAGAAGTGTAGAAGGGAAGATTTTCATCAATAGTTTTAAGCTAGAAATAGGAATTTATTATGAAAGCAAAAATGAAAATAGGAAATAGTCTTTTTACCAGGCCTCCCACACCTCACTGAACATTTTGAAAAAGGCTTAGAATAAAAACAGAATAATACTTAGGATAAATTCATGGCTTTACAGAGAAAAAAACATCTAGATGCTCCCATCCCAGTAGTTTTACGTGGTGGAGTAAGTCTTTTGACAAAGATAAGAGTAGCACTCCTAGTTCTCAGACCTTTGGACTCAGACTGAGACACCATTGGCTCTCCTTGTTCTCAGGCCTTGGGGTTTGGAATGGAATTATACCACCAGCTTTCTGGGCCTCCCGTGTGCAGACAGAAGATGGTGGGACTGTTTAGCCTCCACAACCATGTGAGACAATCTTCCATAATATATCTCTACATATCTATATCTATTCATCTATCTATCTGTCCTATTGATTCTGTTTTTCTGGAGAATCCTAACTAATACAATTTCAAATTCAATATTTGTGTTTTCTGGTCTGAGAACAGAACTAGGCTGGAGACAAATTGTCAGTTTATTTCTCCTAATTACCCACATACAAAATTCAAAACAGTACCAACAGAGGTTATCTACAAAAAACTATCTGAACTCAAGCATATGTGTCAACTGTTAGTATTCTAAACTATGTCAAAATTTGAAGGCTGCCAAAATGAGAAATTAGTGCTAAGTTTGAAAGTTTATGCAAAGTGCAAATAAACTGCACGTTTCTAAACAAATGCTTAGGAGGGGTACAATATCACATGTGCCCTACTCATTTGGTTAAAGTGAAGAACATCCTATGTGTTGTGTGTTCTTCTAGCTAAAAACTGTTAACAATTCAGTCTGAATAAATGTTCCTCTGAGCAGTTATACTAGCCTCTCTCTCTCTTTTTTTGGAGACAGAGTCTCACTCTGTCACCCCAGCTAGAGGGCAGTGGTGAGCCTCCTGCCTCAGCCTCCCCAGTGGCTGGGACTACAGTCACACACCCCAATGCAGGGCTAATTTTTCTATTTTTTTGTAGAGACGGGATCTCAGTCTTGCTCAGGCTGATCTCAAACTCCTGACCTCAAGCGATCCTCCTGCCTCACCCTCTCGGAGTGGTAGGATTACAGGTGTGAACTACCACACCTTGCCATAATAGCCTCTTTATTCCATCTCTGATCTAGATTTTTTTCTTTCTTTCCTTTTTATTTATTTATTTGTCTTCTACCATTACTATCTCTTAGGATTTTGGGCTCAGGAATGCCATTATTTTCCTAATTGTGTTTTTTTTTCCTGAAATTGAATTGTTAGCTTGGGGTGGAAGGGCTGATCTTCTTGACCTTTGTTTTAAAAGAAGGACTTGCAAAGAGGATACCTCCTTTCTAGTCCACTGAGGCAGGGGACATGATGCCTAAGGAAATGGAAACTTTATATTCTGGCCCAAATCCTCTGCTTTGCTTACCTTAAAGCAGGGGTCCCCAATCTATGGTGAGGTATATAATTATTTCATTATATATTACAATGTAATAGTGGAAATAAAGTGTACAATATATGTAATGCACTTGAATCATCCTGAAACCATCCCCCCCAACCCCAATCCGTGGAAAAATTGTCTTCCATGAAAACAGTCCCTGGTGCCAAAAAGGTTGGGGACAGTTGCCTTAAAGTTTATATTTTGAAACATAGTGGCTTCAATTCATTACCCTGTTACTATAGCCTTTGTCATATGACTTTGCAGTTTCTCTCATTAAAGAGATGGAATGTGTTCCCCATACCTAGCCTTACAATTTGCTTTGACCAAGACAATTTGGCTGAAGGGATGGTGTGCCAGTTTTCAGCGAAGGCTCCGTTTATGCACACTTCTGCCATTGCATGAGAGCAGCCCCAGGTTGGCCTGCTTGTGAATGAAAGAATCCAGCCAAGCAGATTCTAGCCGAGGTTGGCTTCCTAGGGTAGCCATCTCACATCGGTCAACAGCCAGTCAACCTCTGGACACAGGAGCAATCCAGCCAAGATCGGTGAAGCCCTCAGGCGATCCAAGGTTGGTCACAAATGAGTGAGCAAGTCCAGCTGGAATAAGAAGAGTCCTGTCCAGTGTAGCTGAACTCCACATCCCACGAGCTACATGTTTATTGTTGAAGTTTTGTGGCTGCCATGCAGCATTACTGTGACAATAGATAACTGATGCCACAGGTATTGGATATATTAATACTATGATTGTGATTGTCTTCTGACCTCTGTAGCAGGCTCATTCTGGTCCCTTAATTTAACTCACAAAAATACAAGTTGACATTATATGTCAATGAAGTGTTTGTACCTTACTTATAGGTTTAAGTAGTAGTGTTAGTGGTGGTTTACTATATTTTCATTAAAGTATCAATTCATGAATTTAGAAAGGCCTCTGAAAAAGTTGGTCTACTGAAACAGTGAATGTGGGCGGAGGGAAAGATATCCAAGAGTAAACTCCATGCTTTAAAATACATATAATCTCAATGGTATATAACAAGCTGAAGGCTATGTACACGTATATTTATAGTATATGTCTTAGTCCGTTTTGTGTTGCTATAACAGAATACCACAGACTGGATAATTTACAAAGAAATGTATTTCTCTCATTTCTGGAGCTGGGAAGTCTAACGTCAAGGATCCAGTATCTGGTGAGGGACTTCTTGCTGCATCAACCCATGATGGAAGATGAAAGAGTAGGAGAGTGCATGAGAGACAGCAAGAGAGGACTTTCCTAACAAACTGGCTCTGGAGATAACAAACCCACTGGTGATAATGCCAATCCATTCATAGCCTCTACCCGCATGACCTGATCACTTCTTAAAGGTCCCATCTCTAGACACCGTCCCATCAGAGATTAAAATTCCAAGACATGAACTTTGGGGGACACATTCAAACCACAGCAGTATAAAAACAGAACTTGTTCATTTGCTCTCACTTGTATTTTCAACTACCTACTCAACAAATTGTTGGAAATCAATTGTTTCCTTAGGAATATTTAAGGTGAGTATTACTTAATGGTAGCTAGGATATTGAAAATGTTTGTTCATCAGAATGCATGTTTTCTTTAACAAATTGTATTTTGGGTGATTTTTCTATTTCATTGATAGCTTTAATTTTAAAGTCAAGTAACATGATTCTTAAACACTGTTTCCCCATTGGATGGCTTCAGAAATTGATTATAGGTACTACCTGAGTAGTTAAAATCCAGTACATAGATAAAAAGCACAGTATTTAAGAGCATGCAGCTAAAGGTGGATTTGAAAGGGTGAACTAAATTCCAGTAGCATCTAGTCATTCAAACAAAGGCACAAGAGGCTTTATGTACACATTTTTAACATCGAATACTATTTTTTCCTATCAATAAGCCTTCTACCTTAAAGGAAATTGAGAATAATAAAATTATACATATGTGTAAGAATAGAGAGAGAGAATGAGAGCAAGAAGAGACTATATTAGTGTGTATAAGAGAAACTACAGGAAAATATGTAGATTTGTGAGGATACAGGCTCTCTGTTTTATTTTCATGAATGTACATTCAAAACTCAGATTCTATAAGTGAACTCAGCTGAAGAATATCAAAGTCATCTTGTGTTAAAATTATTTTTATTCAGGATGAAAAATACAATATGTAACCAGATTAGATGATAGTCTGTGATTAGTTCTTTACCACATATTTCAAAAGAATTACATACTTACTTCCCACTGTTGTTACTGCAATATATTTCTTTTTATTTATTGTTACTTAGAAGGATACAATGTAGTGTTTTATGGAGCTTTTTCTTAATAGCAGATAGAGGACATTTTGCATACAAATACAGGCAGGAAAAAAACTAACACATGACTTTTCAAAGTAAGAACAAGGAATACACCAAATCTACAACTTGGAGTTTCAGGGATTTTTTTTTCTTTAAATAGGTGCTTTCTTGGGCATGATATGGCCCGATAAAAGCTCTAGACTTTGCAGACTGCAGCGGCATAAAGCTATTTCCAACACAATGGATGAAGATGGATCTGAGGTAGAAAGGTGGTCATGGCTTTCCTCTTATATAAAACAATTTTCTTCTTCTCAAAATATCTATTCTGCAAATAGACACCCTTGCCCCCCAACCCACCCAACCTATTCTAAAAGAATAGCAATTTCAAACTTTAAGCCTCCTTCTGGCAAGATCCCAGTTAAAGAGAACCCAAAGTTAAAATGTCTTGATGTTTTAAAAGTACATATGCTTGAATAAAAACATTATTTTCACTTTTTTTTTGGTTTCTCTACATTTGGTAATTAAGTAACATGTTTAAACTGAATCAAATGTTAAGTCAGAAGTTGAACCAAATACCTAACTAACTGAATGTGTTCAAAGGTCTAGGCAGAGGTACCACCATCTAAGCATGAACTTCATTCTTCTGTCGAGGCAGTGATGTGACATAGGCTTTCAATAAACATCCTTCCCAAATATACTGATCAAATGAAGGGTAATAAAACATCCGTTCATTTGGTAAAAAGGGCAAATGAGAAAAGCACTAAATTTGTGTCTGCTTTCAGAAAGAAAATAACTAGAAGTTTCGAGAATTATAAAGGACTTGAAAATACAAAACAACAACAAAACTCTCTTCAAAGGGAACTAAAGACAATGATGTGCTCTGGTATTACAATAGGTAAAGGTCTGCTATGCTTTTAATGATGAAAATCAAGACCTGGGAACAAGGAAAGGTTGTACCAGTTTTGTTTCCGTGTCAAAATGAAAATATGCTTAAATGGGCAACCTTTGGTAAAATGATCTTTGAGATTATTATAATGCAGTCTCCTCTATCATACAGACTGGGACATAAATAAAGAAATTAAGACCTACTTATACAAAGAAGTGAATAAAATGCAGGAAAAAAAATCCCAGTAGAAATGCCATTTAGGCCCACAGGACTTTTATTGTGTTTATCCAAGTGGTCACCAAAGAAGTAAGTGTATGATGTCAAATAAAGTTAAACAATATACACAGGGCTGTAGCCTAGTCTGTGTGTGTGTGTGTGTGTGTGTGTGTGTGTGTGTGTGTGTGTGTGTGTGTGTTTGTATTTGATTGAAATGTATAAATTTATTAATTTGGCCAAACCATGGAAACAAATACATTAAATCTATTTGGTCATGTGGCTGATGAATTATAAATAACCAAAACATTATGGTAAAAGAATCAAAGAAATAAATGAAGTTATTGTACAAAGTTAATATGAACAGCAGAAGGAATGTAAAAATGAAAAGTGGTCTTCTAATACTTACACAATTTTTTGTCATGGTTATTAAAAAGACAATATCATATTAGAAAGCCCCCACCCACTTTCCCAGTGCTGTATACATTATACAAATCAGTGACAAATGTATTTCCATTTCCAAATACCTCTCTGTTCATTAATTTACAGTTGCATAGAAAGGGAGGAAGAAAACAATAATATATGGTTATTATAAAAACAAAGTATCCTTTTCTCTTTGGATAGACAGTGTTTTACTCCTTCAGTAGAACACACAGTCAGTGCTCAACAGCATGGGTCAAGTCGCCACGGAGCTTCTGATTAAATGGAACTTGGGATTGGCATTTGCTGAAAAGGGCAATACTGCATGTCAGGAAATGTTGGTTGGCTAGATGAATACTTCACATTGCCTGCGGGAAGGGAGAACAGCACTGTCAGAACAACATTTTCATAAATCATTGCAGGTAGCAGAGATCTGTCAACTCTACAAGAAAATAGAAGTGCTTCTTTCAGGAGTCAAGCCTTATTTTGCTGTGTCCAAATGGGACCCGTAACTCCTTGTGATGAGGTCATTCCCTCTCACCCTGAAGTTATCTAGTCTGCTTTTTACCACTACAGCGCATTTAGAGGAAAGTCTGGAAGTTTCTTCTCTTGCCCAGGCTGGAAGCCAAGTTGAAATTGAGAGGACTTGGCTTCTTTCTGCTGAAGGTACCAACGGTGACTGAATTAGGCTGTTGCAATCACCCTGTCTCTCCCTGAGATTCTGTGGGAGGTCGAGAAGGTACCTTCACAATCCCAACCCAACTCAGTCCCAAGCTGCAGGCCAGAGAAGAGGAAGCGAAGACAGGCATTGTCATCTACAGGTGTTCAGTGGTGCCACTTAAAGTTAAATGTCCCAGGCAAGAGAGGATATAAATCCAGGCCACGCTCAGGGAGGTAGCAGCAGCCTTTCAAAGGGAAGGTCAAACAGTGGATCTTTTAAAATTATTTTGAAATTAGAAAAAATATCACAATAAAATGAAATCATCCAAATTGGGCCACGCCTCATAAATCATAGGAGGCATTTCAGGACTTCCGGAAAAGACAATGTCTGACCTTACCCTTTGTTTTATGGAAGACTTCGGCATAAAGTCCTGCTTTCCTGGAACCGTGTTCCTAACAAAGTTGCTGGAAAAGCTGCCCAAGAGGCTGCCCCATTTCCCAGGTATGCTATAAGCAGCAAACTCCCTTAACGCTGGCCGAGAGCCTTTTCTCCATCACTATTCGAATTTGGAGTCTTCAGACACTTGCTTCTGTATTTTGAACATTTCATGGCCATGTTAGAGTGGGCAAAACCTCAATGAACACTGATGGGGGCCCACTGGACTCCAGGTGTTGCACTGAGGTGAGACCCTCACAGAAGCAGGTGCGAAACAGAGAAGGGGAGGGATTCATTCTACTTGGGAAAGGAACATGTTGTTACATATTAATATTGGTAACTAAAGCTTTGGTGGTGATTCATGTTGAAAAAGAAAGCTGAGAAGATTTGTGAGATATTTCTATGTACTCTATTATCCTTGAGAATTGGATGAATCTATTAATTAGATGCATGATAATTCTCATTTTAGGTGTCAGAATCCTAAAAATTTAAGACCATGCAATGTAACTATTAGCTCAACTCTCCAGATGGAAACACACATTTTTCATGAATTTCCATTTTACCTGAGGTGTGGGAAATGAGGAGAAGAGGAGGCAGACACTGAAGGGAAAAGCAAAGGAAGAGAAGGAATGGAGAGGGAAGACAGCAAAGAGGAAAGGGGCCTCCTGCATTGAGTCAGATGTTTGTTCCATCCACTAAGTTGTTGTATAACCAGGACAAATTTAGCTCTTTTAAACTCGATTTCTAAAATCTAAAAACTAAGTAGAAGGAGAAGGTCTATAAGATCACTTTCTGCCTTAAATTCTGAGCACTTGCATTGCAAAGTATTTGAGGATTTAAAAGGAGATTCTCTCTCCCCTCTGTGATCTACATCACGTGTAGCCTCACCACCACTTGGGGACCGCCAAGTCTAGTCTCATCACACCCTTTTTCCTTGTTTTAGATGGCCCACCATAAAATGCTCCAGACCCCTGGTCACCCTTTCATAACCTTTTGTCACCTGTACTTTCTGTTCCTTATAGAATCAGCACATTGTGTCCCCACATCTCACCCTGCCTAGTTCTTGAAACCCTTCCTCTGTGTCCCCAGGTCACCTGGTTCACGAGTCGCAAAGCCCATGTTTCCGAACTCTTCTCTGAATGCTGCCTTCACTTGCTGCCTCCGTCTAATCAATATCTGGATCCCCCCGCAGACACAGCTTCCCCCATGTCCCTCTCGCACAGGACTTTTTTCTCCCACACTCTTCACACACTTCATGAGCTCCCTCCTCCGCCCTCACCAAGGCTTTCCGGGTATCTTTTTATCTCTTCTTCCTAAAAACATCCAAGCTTTGAATCTCATGTCATCAGACTACGCCAACCCATTATGCAGTCATCTATTGACCCCTTGGGTCATGTTCCTTAACTTCTTGAAGGAGAAATGGCTGTGTCACCTACTCTAAGGCTATGTTTAAATCGTAGTGATTTCAACACCCACGTAGATGATTCTTCCAACACTCTGGCTTTGGTTCTTCGAGCTTTCTTCCTCCAGTGATCCTGTCCTACACCCGTCTCGGTCATTCACTCAAGCCTCCAAATATGGACCATTACCAATACTTGCACCTCTCTAATTTCAATTTCAATCATCCCACCTTCTGACAATCACCTCTACCTTTCTGGCTTACAACGGCAAATTCATCCACCCACCGATACTGCCATCCATTGACCCTCCCCTCTTGATTTCTGTCTCCCACACCAGACATGTCCACACTTCTCTTGCTATTGAGCTTACACATCTGTTCAATCATTATAACCACCCTTTGCCTCTTTCCTTGAATCACTGCGCTCACTTTGCCAAATCACAACCTCAACTTTGCTTAAATGCAATATTCAGACCGCTCTGGTGCCTGTGCTCATGAACTGGAATGTGGCTGCAGGGCAACACACAACCCTCCAGACTGGCCTCATGCTAAACGCATGCATGGCCCCTTAAGTGGTGGCCTTTAATGCTGCCTGTAGTCCGCACTCTACTTCCCAGTCCATCTGCTCTCCTGAGCTATCACACATCCTCCAGTCTCTCCTCACACCTCTGAAACCTCCTGCTGAAGGCTTCCAATCCACTCAGACAACAGAAGCAAGCAGAAGGGGACACCCACAGCTCTCACCACATCACTAGTCTGCTTCACACACCCTTGTCATGTAGTTAAGGTCCCAGCCCCTCTTGCCAATAAGACAATGAATCAGAAGGTTTGCTGTTTCGAAAAGATTTATAAGCAAGTTCATGACAGCCCATGGTCTCCAAAGAGCTACTGTGGCCTTGTGGCATATTATTACTAAAAGTATCTGATAAGGAAAGTGCTGAAAGGCATAAGGCTATAGCTGCCAACAGTTTTCAGCAAATTTTTAAATTAAAAATTGAAACTTTTTCCCACTCAAAGTAACAAAACCATCTTTGTGGTACTAGCCACTTTTTTTTTTCTTTTTAAAGTGAATGTTCTGTTATAGCTCCCTTAAGCAGACATTTGGGAGACAGCAATGGCCAAACCTATCTAGAGTAACTTTGTATACTTTGTATAAGATGCCAATCAAAAGCTGTTAGAACAGAGGATCGAACCCAGAGTACGTTTGGTATTTGGAAGAACCTGGCTTGGGAGCCACCCCGTCTCACTCCCTCAGACTGACAGTCTTACAGAATCAACTAACATTTAAATGTCAAGCTAGTTTACTTACTTACATAAAGAATACAGTAGAAGTGAAATCAGTGGTAGCTAATCTGCTTACTCTAGGTTGTGATCAGTAACAATTAAGCCAATCAACCCATTAGCTCTTACCTGTGGCCTGCTGGGGACATTTGCTGAAAGAGAAAAACAAAAAGAAATCAGTTGGAGGTTGTAGCACCCTTGCTTTGTTGGTTCCAACTTTCAGGCATCCAAATATGTGGAATGTAGCGCTCTGAGTAGGATAATAGCCCAGCTGTTAAGTGGATGCTAATAGGAAAATAAGAAACAGGTTTTTGGTGGTTTTTTTCCCCCTGGCTAAATGCTTTAACAAGGGCTAGTTTTCCTAGTTAGTTTCTCATATCCCATGTGATTTAAGATTTAATATATACACTAAAGCATTCAATGAGCACTCAAGTCTTGCCAAAAAACCCTTAACGTTTCCTATTTAAATCATGCCATATATTTAGTTTATGTATCAGAACAGAGCAAGTTCTGTTTATTTTGCTAAATAGCACCAATTCTGACCGAGGGGCCAGAAGAGGCATGAATCTTTGGTTTCTGCCACCCTTGGCCCACCCTTCTTCCCACCTTGGCCTGGGAAGATGGTGGCCAAGTGCTTGCATCAAGGAAAGGGCTGGCCTAATCCTTGGCAGCCTTCTGGGCACTTGGGCTGATAACTGTGCCATGGAGGGGCCCAGTTAGGAACATTTCGAAGTTAGAACATGATGTCTAATTTGACTTTGTACCCAGGTAGCTCAATTCCTTCCTTGTTCCAGAGCCCATGACAGTGAAGAAGATCTAACAGGCTCTGTGAGGGCCTCTCTAAAATCTCTTCTCCAAGGCCTCTGCTGTTCATCCCTCCCATTCAGTGCATAATTATCTCATTCTCAACAGGGAGGAAAAAAGAAGAGATTCCCCCAACCCCAACAATGGCAACATCTATTCTTGGTTAAATAAGAATTGTCCCTAATCATATAGCATGTTGCGCTCCTTCCATCTCTCATTTTTCTTTGCTGAGGCAGGGGGAAAAAAAAAGACATCAGTGATCACACGCTGGGTACCAGCAGCTTTGTGAGAAAACAAAAGCAGGCATGAAGGGTGCCCTTCCTATGATACCTGGAGAGAAAGTGTGAGCCTCGGTATTTGGGGAAGGAGTCAGAGTAAAATTAGCCCTGTCCTACCAGATGTGTAAGTTACATCCAGAAAAAAAGACTGGACCTCCATACGTAGGTGAGCTACCTGAGGAATGGCTGAGTTGAATTATTATTAAGTACACCATAGGTTTATACGTTCTTCCTAAAAGAGACAGAGATATGTTTCTCTTATAAGAAACAAATATATTTAATAACAAATAGCAATCCCTAGGTAAAAGTCTAATCCATTTTGCTCCGAACCAATGCTTTTAAGCCTATAGCTTTTTTCAAATAAAAGGCTAGGGATATTCCCCTGGACAAATCACACAAACATATTTTAAAAGGAAATCACTGCATGTTGGGTTTTGAGTTTTTGATGAATGTCATTCAGGCTTAATAAACACAGGCAA
Source organism: Lemur catta (assembly GCF_020740605.2). Classification (NCBI taxonomy): domain Eukaryota; kingdom Metazoa; phylum Chordata; class Mammalia; order Primates; family Lemuridae; genus Lemur; species Lemur catta. The sequence continues at coordinate 129,495,549 of NC_059129.1, read as the reverse complement.
TTCACAGTGAAAATATGCCTGTGGGTCAAAAATAATTTTAAAAGCATCTCTTGGTTTATCAGCAAAAATTACTTAGCTTATTAACAGTATCCCATATATTTGAAGGACATAAATGAAAAAAGTGACAAAAATTTTACACTAAAAAAGAAATGGTTACAGTAGTCGATGGGAATTTTAGAATGTACATTGGTTAATGGGCAGCACAATTAAATTCCCATCATTAACTCTTTGCCAGGAAGAGATGGAAATGCCTGCCTTGCTGCTCTGAAACTCAACATAAATAATTTTAAAAGACTTTAAAAAGATAATTCAAGGATACTAACAGGACCAACTGGGATATTAATTCAGATGAAGGAATTCTAAAGTGCTATGTGCAACAATATGTAGACACAGTTAAAAAATGTCATGTTAAATAAAGTAGGCAATCCATGCAATTAGAATTTATGAATACAGTCTCTTTTTAATTCCAAGATTGCCAGGAGTGGAAATTCATTTGGGGCCATGCTAATTTTTAATCCACAAAGGATCAAAAGTCAAGATTAACATGCAGATCAATTTATTGTATGCTGGTGACAAGCAATTTTAAAGTTCTCGTTAGTTACAGGGGCTCAAGGGATTGGCTTGGCTTTGGGAGGGTGCCAATCCGATTTGTTTGGGTAAATCCTCCAAAGGTGGTCAGTAAGCTTTGGGAATTGCAAAGGCTTATTAAAATATTTGCTAGCTGAGCAACTTAAAAGAGGCAACAAAACAAATGAATCCTATAGAACCTTCTGAGTACTATCTGGGAAAGCTTCAACAACTAAACCCTCCCAATTAGAAAATGTAATCATTCTTCACTCATTCATTCGGTGAAAAAACCTGTATTGGGGGCCAAGTCAGCGTCACATGCTGGTTTCTATTCTGCATCAATTTTTAAAAGGTTTAGGCAGACTTTTAAAATATGTATCAATTTTAAAAATAAGTCTTTATTTTACAGAAAGCCATCCCTATCTTGGATATTTGTATATTATCAAAGCAAAATATGAATATAAATACCAAGAAGAACAAACTAAACCCAAAGTAACAGCAGAACTTTCACAAGCCAAAAATAATCATCTAGATGGCAAAGGATTCCACAATACACTATTCATCATTTCTTACATGGAATGTATTTGAATTCTTCAAAATAACACATGACTAGTAATGCTCATTCACAGAAAACTATAAATGTTATAAATATTTGTGAATGTGCAAAGTTAAGACTATGAGAACACGGACCCAGTTTCCCATTAAGGAATCTCAGGGCTCCATAAACCACCCTCTAAACACTGCAAATGACACAGGTGTAGAGGATACCAATGCAAGGGAGAGGTTTAACCTCTGTGCTGTGGGTCTCACTGAAGATACATACTCTTCTCAGGAACCAATATCTATGAATTGCTAGTAAGATTCCCAGCCAATACGAATTTTATACTTGCCTTTAAAGGAAGGCTACAACATGAAATGAACATGTTTACCTCTTAAGATTCATTTTTGCTTTATAATTATTTATTTTTAATTATATTCTGCTTTAAAACCCAACATGGATCACTCTTTTACAAAATCTAGGTATGATAATATACCTTGAGAAAGATTTAAGAGTAAGTGCTTCAAAATATGGAACTTGTAAAAATCACAAATGTTTAGAATAAATTTTTAATATGGAAATTATACATTTTATAGTCATTACAAGGATTATATTTAAACATATTTCCCATCCTAGCTGTCACTGCCAACTCACTTTTAAACTGAAAATGTCCACCATGACATTTAAATAAAAACTTCTAAACAGGCTTTGATGTACAGAATTTGTTCTTAACTAATTATTAATGTATTCAGGTATAAGCTGAACTAAAGGGTAATTTCATTTAGAAATCAAGTTTTCAAACTCTGGTTTATAAAGACTATGAAGAAGTTTCATCTAGTCATTAAGTGACAAAACCTCTAAAAAAATTTCAAGCTTGAATTATAATTAACATAAAAGATATAATCTGTTCATCTATTATGGTGGTCACAGGGCAGAAAAAATACACAACAATCTAACAGCATGGGGGCATCCACTGACCCTCTTAAGCTTTTGCGGGACTCTACAAAGCCAAAAGTGCATACATGTGTGTGTTCTGACGTGCTGTAAATGTGATTCTACAAATTGTAGGAAGCAGACTATTAGAATTACACATGAAAACCTGGGAAATGACACACTCAAAAATGTAAATAGATACATTTATGTGCTTGTGGAAACTAATATACCCTGTAGGCAAATACTCCTGAAAATTCAGAGAGAAATATGTTTTAAACAGCTGTCTTTACATTCTGCTCAGAATGACATTTTAAAACTACAGTGTGGTATAAAATGAAAAATATTTTTTAATGCAGTCAATATATCTTACTTATGTACACTCTAGATAATTGATAGTATCTTTTTCCTCATTTAGGATGGTATTTTCTAAGGAGATGACAGAAAAGGGTAAAATAAGAGACTGTGCTTTATATAAAATATTAGCTTAGTGACTGCCTAGATTTAAAATCAGTGTCAGAGGAAATCACCCTAAAATTATAAATAATTTCTTCATATCCTTTAAAAGATTATTTAAAATATAACTGCAGCATTAAGTAATATGCATATATATGCAGGTAAGCGGTTTTTGTTAGAAACAGCAGAAGTGTTTTAGGTAAGAGTTCAGTAGAAACTGCAAGGTGGTAAGATGCTGAAAAAAAACCATTTGGAAAAATGAATAAATAAGAATGATTATATAATTTCCTTTGGGATTTGGACTATTTTTATTTGGTTATTTTCTTGCTCATATGGAAAATTTATAGGATCATAATCTGTGATGCTTTAAATTGTTTGGCCTTTATACAATGAGTATTTTATTGTATGAGAAAAGAAACCAGCAGGAAAAAAAAAAGGAAAATCTGAAAATAATCTCTTTCTGCACTAGAATCTGATGCCGTCAGAGAATAATGTCTAAAGAAAAGAGAGGGAATTACATTAGAAAGGCTATTTCCATGCTTGCTTGGCACGCTGCTCAAAGCTCTTCTTTGAAGTGAGACACATTTCTTATGATAGCTTGCATTGAAGAAGATAATTTCTTCTTAAAATCAGACTTATTTTTATTTATCTTCATTTTATCACTCATAAGGCATATTGAAAAATCTCCCAGAGCAGGATCTCATTGTCACTGCACCCCGGCAATGTGATGGTATCTAGGCTGAGCCTCATTTGCTTTCTCAACATATGTAACGTTTGCCTTATTCTCAAATAATATTCAATCCTGCTTCTAATGCCGGATTTTGTTATCTTAGCAAATAAGATAAAGGGCCGCATGCAGAAAAAGGGAAAGGGGAGGAAAGGGCGCAGTGGTGGCGTTAGGATCTCATACTCACGGCTGCAGGATGGAAACGTGCTGTTGATCTGCTCCATGACCTCCGTGAGGTCCGTGCTGGTGTCGTGCGGCGGGGCCAGCAGGTCCTCTCCCGCTGTGACAGCACATGAAAAGAACGGCAAACTTTCTAAAATTAATGTCTAGCCTTCCATCAAAACCCCAAATCAGGAGAAAACACTACTAGCAGCCACCAAATAGCAATGGGAAAAGAGTTCCCATTGAAAAGGACAATTTTAGGGAAAAATACCAAAACCAATTTTGTATTAATTTGTTGGTAATATAATTTTAGATAATTAAAATGTGCTAGATGTTTGTGTAGAAAGAACCCCATGCACCAGGGGAAAATACAACACTGAAAAATAAGCCATCTAGTCATATCATTTTAATTAGCAAGAAATCTATTATTTTGCATTGAGAGTATTTTTTCATACAAGAAAAATATTCCACTAATTTGCTTTTTTCTTCCTTCTTTCTTTTTGGAGGCTTCAGCATAGGCTAGCTTACCCTGCCACAAAAGGAAAGGTATCTGATAGGATAGTTTTTACTTGGATTCTTTTATTCTATAATCAATTGTCAAATAACTCTCGTATTTAAAAAAATTTTAAAACAATGTTAATATTTAATTTTTTCTTCTGATTAATGTACCTAAAGATCCCACAAATAAATTCATTTAGTTAAAGTATGTGGTCCTCAGTAGAATTTTAGAACTTGAATTCACTGATAATAAAATATCATTCCTAGTAAATATCTAGTTTACTGAAACCTGCCTAGCATCAGTGACAGGTCCCCACTGTGAGTGGTGACAGGCTAGGTGGGGCCCCTGCCTCAGATGGAACGGGTGGGGCAATGTCTACATGGACTAGGATGGAGAAAAGTAGACAAATGAATTCCCAGACCTGGGCAAGGAAAACCATAATGCGTGGTATAATATTCTTTAGTACTATGTTCTGAATATGCACAAATGTGAAATTTTAGAGACAGAAAATGTACTAAAAAAATAAAAAAGAATAACCATTCTCAAAGCAAATAAACAATTAGTTTCCCACTTATCCCAAAAGGAAAGAGATTTTTTCATCTTTCACCAAAATTTAATCCACTACTACACATTATATAAACAAGCATATTATAGCTTACTATTCTAAAAATGTTTGCGTTTTTGATATTACTTAAATGGATTTGCACTTATTTGAGACCAAAGATAATACAAAACTCTTTATGCCCTAAGGCGCCAGTGTGTAGGAATGCTACTTAGCAGGAAAACGAAACAAATGGCCAAGCACAAAGCTGACTGGGTGGAGTGGCCTGTCTTGGGGACACAGACCTGCCTGGTGGAACTGCAGGCTGGGATCCGGATCCAGCGGGTAGCTCAGAGCAGAATGCTGTGGCAGGGCCCAGGGGGAGACGCCATTGATTCGGGAATCGGATTCAGGCTGGAATCACATTTAGAGGTAAAAGCAGAGAAAGGATTCAAATAACCATAAAGTAAAAGTAAAAGGTTTCCTTTCCATTTTCCCCTCCCTCACCCTGGATAATTAAATCTTACAGAGTTCTTTGCCTTCAGACATTTTCAAATACGTTTTAGTCTCAATGTGGTTGCAAAGGGCCCTGGTACTGCACCTGAGCACCAAGTGATCCTCCCTTTTCTGCTTGGGCACCTTGAAGAACTCACTTGGTTATGCTGCAAGATTGATTTATCGGTGTCATTTTCACCCCTCTATTTTTCTATTATTTTTATGTCAACCAAGTGAATTTGGAAACAGCTTTCATTCATCTTTAAAAAATTGGCACTGATCTTCTAATACAGAAAATTTATCCAATTTCAAAATCAACTCATGTTTAAAGGCAATATTGGAAAGCAGTTAAGAGCACAATTTTGGATTCAGATTGCTTGGATTCCATTTCCAACTCTGTCACTCAGAAGCTGTGTAATTCTGGGCAAAGACTCTTTATTTGTAAAATGCGGATGGTAATAGTAGTGCCTGTGTCATAGGGTTTTGTGAGGGGAGTGATGAATTACTATTTCTAAAATGATTAGAACAGTCTGTCACTTAGTAAATACTTTGTAAGTGCACTCTCACACAGATCTTTGATATGCTGACAAGTATATAATCAAATTAGAAAGTGTGATCCACTGTATAGGGAATACATAAGTTACAATTTTTTTCATGCAGATTTTTCCATTAAGTCTATATTGGTTGAAGCTGGTAGTTTTGCCAGTTTTCACTATCAGAGTTAAATTTTCCATCTACTTCTGGCACTCATCATGCTAAATCATTAAGAAGAGATACGAGCCCTACAATCTGGGAAATACAGAGCCATTTAGATACCTGCTATCTCTAAGAGCATTACTGTGCAGTTCTGAAGGCACATGAGCCATTAGGCAGTGCTGTCTAATGGGATGGAGGGAACAGGGGAAGGTAGGAGTGAGCAGAAGAGCCTTTCGTTCTCTTAAGAGCATCAACAAGCCATGGCAAATAAAGGTTTCAAGCACAGCTTCCTCTTGCAGTGATTCCATATATGCACTAAGTTGTTAACACTAATGCTTCATAACCTAAATAAGAGACTGCAAGAGAAAATCTGTCCCTTACACAGGCACCATTTGGACACTTTAAATTCACAGTAGGAACAATGTAATTTTCCAGTGTATGTGACTGGCATTGAGCTAAGCAGATTCAAACATTCTGGAGGGCCTCCAGAAAGCCAGCACTTGGGTCACTAAGGGAAATCTTATTTTCTAACGATACAGAACACGGAGGCCCCAAAGTAAGCCTTCCACAAAACAGTCTCACACAAATTCTGAAACAGTGAGAGACATAAAGAAAAATATATGGTCAAACCATATGGTCAAAATACATGGTCCAACCTATGGCCCACTGCGTAGGTGACACAGAAATTACACTGTTTTCAATTACTCTGATAAGTTAAAAAGACTGATAGCAACTGAGAAGTGATGGTTTTCCAAAATTTGAGAAAATCATTGGAGAGAAAGTTGTTTCTGGTTTAAGCCAATAAATCATTTCTGGAGAAAGGCATTCTTATCACACTGTCTAGAGGCCCCACATTGCACAGGCTAGAGAAAAAGGCAAAAGATGACACAAGAGTTGATGTCAGGGATTTTTCAAGAGAGAGGGGTTCCTGGCCCCTGTGCTGGGATTCTACACTCTGTGAACCTGCCGCAAAGGCTTCTACATCACTAGTTCTGTGACACGACTCCTATTCCTAACTGCTACGTGTGATCAATTACTTAATTCCCTACACTGTGTTTTGGCTTTTTTATCTGATAGTATTTTGTTATATATACTTGCTATATACGATACTATCTTGTTACAGTCCCTAACAAGACTACAGGCACCAGAAAGACAGAAACTGTCTTGATGCTTCTGTTATATCCCAAAGAATGGTTTTTTCCAAAATTGCAAGCTATTACCCATTGATGAGTTATAGAATCGATTTAGTAGATCCTGACAAGCATTAAGAAAGACAAACAGAGAGAAGAAAAATAAAAGGGAGGAAGAAAGTAAAGGAGGGAGGAAGAAGGGAAAAAGAATAGAAAATAAGAGTTGACAGTTCTCTATTAAGCAAGTATTATTCTGTATTCATCGTATATGTATGTATTCATCATAATGTAAATTGTATTTTTTATTGTCAAGAAAGTTTGCAAGCAACTGCCATAAAACATGGTACAGTGTTAGGGAATAACAGTAGCAAATTAATAACCATCTGTTAACTCAATATCTTGAAAGTAGAAAATAATTATTCCCGGAGTCAGTGTTCTTGGCTCACTGGAAGAAAGCTTTAGGATGCAGATTTCAGGTCACTTGCTGTCCCTTAATCTCCAAAAATGCTTCCCATGTGTATTTTAGGCAGATATATGTCTTTTCCCTCAACCTATTCAGAGCTGAGATAGATTTCGGTGTTAAAGCAGCATCGGAAATTCCACCATAAGCTGGGCGAACACATTTTTTGTGCCAGTGAGGATTTAATGCTTACATGTGAAAAGGAAATTTCTAAGCCAGTCTAAATTAACTATGGCAGTGAGAAATTGAAAGTGGACCTCTTTATCTCTACTGACACCTGGACCAAGCCCCAGGGCAGTGGACAGGTGGCGTGGGGAAGAGCAACACTGAATTCTGCACACCCTACCTGCTCCAGCAGCTGTCGAAGGCGGTGGAGCTGAGACTCCAGCTGTTTGTTGTGATCTTCTAAAATCTGCATCCTCGCCTCCAGCCGACCTTTGTGCTGCCGGAGGAGTTTTGCTTCTGCTATAAGTTCTGAGTCCTCGGACGTGTGGTGAGGAGATACAATCGAGTCTGGAGGTGAACCGACAGGAAGCCCCCTTCTCAGGTGCTGCTCCTTCAGCTGCTCATATTCCACCTGCAGATTTCTAATGCAGAAAAGGAAAACGGAATTACTAGCATGTATGCTGTCTTCTCCCCGGAATTGTCAGTGAGCTTCAAATTTAGCTCCTGCTATGTTCTCTTACATGTGTATTACCAGTAAGATGGGCATGCATGAATAAAACTGTAGCTTTAAGCAAGTAGATATCATCACAAACCCCCAAATGCTGCTGTATCTGCAGCCAGTATCCCAGTTTGTTAATGTCCTCTAAAACTTCCACTCCACTGTGATTTCTTGGACAGTAGTCGTGAAAATAGGGAGGGACCATGGTGAAATTCATATGAAAGAAAAGATGACAGGTTTTCTTCTCCCAGGCCTAGCACACCTTTGTTCCTCCTCCAGGTCAGCAATGATCCGCTCCAGTTCTCCACGTTCCTCCCTTTCCACCGACTTCAGGATCTGAGCTGGGCTCTGCGGCTGGCTCACCGGGGACTCCCCTCCGAGCGTCTGGCAGTACTGCTGGATGAGGGCGTGCTCGTCTTCCCTAGTGAGACAAAGAAAACAGACCCAGAGGCTCACATCTGCAAAGTGATGTTTCTGGACATAAAGGAAGTAGAAACACGATGACCACGCTGCTGGCTGGGCCAAGTTTGCCTTAGAGCTCAGTGTCTCCATGACTTCCCTTTTAAAACCATAGGAAGAAATTCATCTAACACTACATGTACATTGTATGCGAGCCAACATTTCAGGCTTTGCCTTACTTAGTCTCACAGCTCTATCTCACAAACCTCAGAAGAGATATTTTACTCAGCAGAGGAAATGAAAATAAGGCACAACACTTGAACAGTTAATATGAAAGATATTATAGGCAAAAATCCATCAGCAAATGTACAGAGAGTAGATTAAAAGACCATTGGGTAAGAATAAGCTGACTTCACTGTCTTTAGCATCTGGTTGAAAGCAATTTCAAAATGCTTTGTAATCGATAGTATGGGGTTTATAATCCTTATCTGCTTTTATTTAAATAAATCAGTACAAATTATAATTGTAGAGTTTATAAAATATCTACAGATATTTTACTTGATCTTATCAGCAGGTTGTTTTTAGGGTCGATCATTCTGCATTCGAACAAGAAACTACATTTATTCACTTGGGTTCTTCCACTTATCTAACTACTTGTTTAATGAACTAGTCATAGCAATAATGTGGTTGAATTAATGATTGACATACGTGCAAGTGTAATAAAGTAGACAAAGTTGATACATTTGTGGCAAAGAATTGCTTTCCAGCAGGCCCAGAATGCTTTTCTTCCTTTAGGAGAGAGATCCCTTCAGATACCCTCGTAAATGTACAAATGCCAGATCTCCTGGCTAATGCTAGCAGGAGAGTCCATGATGGTCTGTTTCTATGGATTTTGGTAAACAAGTCCTGGAATCTATGAATCTATAAGATGGGACATAAGAAAAACCTCATGTAAGTTATGTAACTATCAGAGTATAAAATGGAGCTAACTCATGACTGAAGCAGTCCCCACCTGTATAAGCGACATGGCTATAAATATCCCCTAGCGACCTCTTCTGTCACTCTAGGGTCATAGCGCGTGCTAACACAGCCAGAAAGGACCTGGCATGTGGTGCTGGCAAGTACTGGACCCCTCTCGACTTTCCTGGGGCCCCCAGGTTACTTGCGCCCTTGAGCTCATTAGTAACACGTGATCCTAGGCATGCGCTCTGGTTCTCGGGTCTGACTTCCCATCAGATAGATTCTGAAAACCCATCTTGGTGTTATTGCAGTTTACTCTGACAAAGAGGGGACTTGAAACTGTATCTGAAAGTGAGTGAATTCTTAGTAAAGGTTTGTCCTAAACATTGAGATCAGAGAGAGAGAGAGAGAGAGAGAGAGAGAGAGAGAGAGAGAGGGAGATGATGATGAAGCAAAATGAGAAACATGAGTGTTACAGTGTTCTGCTTGCCAATCAGCCAGAGCAGAGGGTCAGAGGAGGCACTTGTTGATTTATTTTGCTTCCTTTACCAATAAAACTAAGCTGCCTCCCTCTCTTTGTTTCCTTCTCTCTAGATATAGAAATGTCTATGTGTGTATGTTTATACATATATATATATATATTCAAATTGAGGTCATTCACTTTGGTTAAGATCACAATATAAACATAAGTACCTAACCTCACCTTCCTGCTTTTAAAATAAAATAAATTCTAAAAGGGGTTTGCGGTGGGACTCTTACAACGTGGTTAGAAACTGGAAATGAGAAACATGACTAGGATAAAGACTGAAATAATGAATGGCATCATCCTTTGTTTCCTTTCCTGAGACAATGCAGTATCACTGGGAAATAAATGAGGGAACCTCTAGCAGAATCCCATGCTGTTTCTAGGTTTAGAAGAGTGGGAAGAAGAGGACAGGGTGGGTATTGCAGCACTGCAGAGAGGAGCATTTGAAAGCAGACCCAAAAGCTCCTCAGTTGCCCATGTAGCTAAATCAAATAGAAATGTGACAGGGGATGTGAGGTATGTGTGTGTTGTGCATTTTCTTAAATGCCCAACGCCCTAACCTAGCTATATTATTCAGGGGCAGAAGCAGGCTGTGAGACTAATGGTGCAACACCCCTGGAACACCAATTAGTGAAGGATCATGAGACACTAAGTCAGTGATGCTTGGAGGCACCTCACCCAGTTCATGTGGGGAGAGAGGCAATAAAAGAGGATAAAAACTACAGAGCTAACATATGGTCAGGATAAATAGACAATAGCAACATAAGAGTACAGTAGAACATTTTGTAAATATTTCTCAGGATGAAAAAGATCTGTTTATAGAAACTAAAAAGACAGAGAATCTGAAAAATAATAACAAAAGAACATTCATACACATCCCAGGGAAATGTCTATACTTTAACATTAAAGAATCACAAGCAATTGGCCAGAAATCAAAATAAAACAGTAAATCATTTTTAGAAGAAGAAGAAGGTTTAGGCTCCTACTTTCCATAATATTAAATGTCCAAACACAATGGAATAATATCTAGAGTCCTAACCTAGCTATTCATATGACCAGACCAGTCATTCATTTATACAGGCAGAGCACTTTATCCATGTGCCAAAAGAAAGAAAGAATGAGCAAGAATAGTGCAAAATAGAATAAAAATAGATGGTAATCTCAGGTGTTACAATAAATAAGAGGTAAACTGATTCTCATACTGGTTAAAAAACTAATTATATCTATGAATAACACACATAAACGAAAATAATAAAGACTGAAAGTAAAGTAATATAAGGACAACAAGAATTCAAAGAAAACTTAGGTCTCTTATGAAACTTGTACAATATCACAAGGCATCATTATACTATTTATGCCCTTAGAACATGAAATGCCAGTGCCTGAGTCAAGGATTAAATGTAGTGCTCAATAAACCAACTAAATTTTTTGTTCTAAAGAGCTGAAATTATATTTGAGATGCATTTTGTTGTCAAAATTTACACAGATTCATTTCTCTGGATAAATTGATGGGGTTTAACAAATTATTATAATTATCATCACTACTATCATTATATTCTTTCATTAAGGTATCTGGAAAATAATTAAGGCAATTTTCACAAAAATAAAAATTTGAAAATCATTTACATATAATGTACAATTTTAGTCATAAGTGTTTTTCACACATCATTAGGTCTAAAAGTTAAATATAAAAATAGATACATTCTAGTTCTTAATTATATGTAATAAAAACCAAGAGCACACTCTTTAAATGCAGAGAGAGCATGAGTTACCAGATTAGGGTCATTAAACATCAATCGTGTGTCCTGTGCTAAAATAGAAAATGTTGCAAAAATATAGGTCTGTATGAACAAAACCATTAGATGGAATATAGTTGTACTATAATTAACTGACACATAGTAAATACTATCTGGATTACAAAATTAGTACATGTCAGATGACAAAAGAACTGTGATTCATTCAATGAACTTTTGAAAGTAGATAGGACATAAATAAAAATAACAAGAATTTCTTTCCTTTTAAGGATTATTCTGTTCCAGGCTTCAGATTTGCACATTGCAATGCCAGTGCAAACCATAGCCAGCCTCCCCATTCAATCCTTTCACATAAAATACTGTCACCCGGGGCAGACTACAGATGGAGTGAGACCACCTGATGGTAGCGGCTGAAGGAACTGTTGCCCTTGAGTTCCTCCTGAGATCCACCAGAACCATCATGGGTCCTGTCCCTTTCTGAAACATGGTTGCTCAATTCTTCCTTCAAAGATACTTTGTATCCTTACAATTAATTTCCTTTTAAATTTTCCAGAGTCAATTTTACAGAGAAGTAGGGAGTAATTGGAAGTTGGGTCTACACATGATAAGAAGCCATAAGATCGGTTCATATTCTAGCCCATGATACATGAAGGTGCAACAAATAATAAACTTGCTTCATGAAAGATGAAAGCTATGGGGATCAGGGAATTTCTTTCACAGATCAGTTTGAAGAAAAAGAGAAAGGCACGAACTGCAGGCAGAACGCCTGCTTCTGAAGACTCAAATGAGTAAAAGGGCCTTAGATAACTTAAAGAGAGAGAATTACAATTCAAATCTCAACGTTCTTACCTCAGAGCATAGGGCTTTCTTTTACTGCTGAATATTGTGTGACCGAGATCACCCAAAACCAAACTTAAGAGTTTGATTTTGATCCAGCAGATTGTTGAATTGTAAGGCCTTCTGAACTGAAAACCTAGTTAGGTCTTGAATGTGAAGCTGTGGCCTGGGTGGAGAACTGGCAGGACTGGGACAAGGACAGTGATGGCCTCCAGGAGGACTGGATGGACCTGCACATCCTCTCTCCCCCTTCTCCTCCCCACCACCTGGGGATCCCTCTGTCCTTCCCAAGTGGCAAAAGCAGCACAGCAGTATGGAAGGGGCACCCGTGCCTGGTGCCAGCACGCTTGGGTCTGAACCCCAGCTCCACCACTTACTGACTGTGAGACCCTGGGCAGGCTCCTAACCTCCCAGGGCCTCCATTTGCTCATCTGTAAAAAGGTACTAACAAAGTGAACAAGAGCATCCTCTAAAAGGGTTTCTATGAAGATTAAATAAACAAAGATGTGCAAAGTGCTCAGAACAGTGCCTGGCTCTTAGTATGCTCTATAGCAAGGAGGTGATGGCCGTTTCTTGATCATCACTATTATTATTCAAGAAAAACAAAACTTCAAAAGGTGCCTAGGGATAAACAAGAGAATTTAAGAAAGAAAAAAATTTCCAAAAGTATTGTGGAAATTGGCTAACATACCATTTTTTGCTTAAGGTGCTTTAAATTGGTTTTTAATCTTTCCCAACAACAAAAAAATTCTAATACCTTGACATTGGCTACCTCCAGATACAGACCTGAGAATGAAGCAGAAGGCTGTCTTGAGAAGCCACCGACCCCTCATTCAGAAGCTGAGAATACTGTTAGGTGGTCTGGAAAACTGTCATCTACTGTCTCCTGGGATTGTATCATGATCCTACCAATGCTGGAGCTTCAGGAAACTTCTAGGAAAAGGCCATGCATCAGATTATGTTGCACACTTCCTGCTGCTACTACTACTGTACCATAAGGTCTTGTAAGAAACAGATGTCTATCCTTGGGGCAGAGAAGAGGGAGGAGTGCAATTTCCCACAGTAATTTGTCTGGCAAACCCAAGGATTAGGAAGTAGATGTGTGCTCTCATATGTGGACTTTGAAGGCACTCAGACTTGGCAGTCTCACAAACACCTGGGCTTCTCTGCAGGACCCAAGTGCCAAAGGCCATCACCAACTGTCCTGCCGTAGGTCCAGGGCATTAAATAACCCAGCCTAGTACTTGTGGAAGGAAGGTATGAATTCTGGGTGAGAACTATAGGTAAAAAATGTTTTTTCCCCCCTAAGTGATAGAGATTCTCAGAGTAGAAAGAAGAAACTTTTTCAAACAGTCAGGAACTCAGGGATAAACATATTCACCCCAAAGGGCAGACTCCACTGTGATGAGTTCAATGTCCTGGATGCTTTAGGATATTTGTGTATTTCACAAACTTCAATAATCTTCCTGCCACTTTCCTAAATGCTGCCACATCCACATACCATTAATTATGAAATGTTCTTAATTGACTTTAAATTGAGATACCCCAATTTTATCTGTCTCATTAATTAAATTAAAAAGTGTCTGCACAGCTAAGGAAATAATCAACAGAGCAAATAGATAACCTACAGAATGGGAGAAAATACTCACAAGCTATACATCCAATAAGGGGGTAATAATCAGAATCGACAAAGAACTCAAGCAAATCAGTAAGAAAAAGTCAAACAACCCTATCAAGAGTGGGCAAAAGACCTAGACAGATTTTCTAAAGAAGATAGACAAATTGCCAATAAACATGAAAAAATGCTCAATATCACTAATCATCAGGGAAATGCAAATTAAAACTACAATGAGATATCACTTTACCCGTTAGAATGGTTTTTATTAAAAAGTCCAAAAACAACAGATGCTTGTGTGGATATAGAGAGAAAGGAATGCTTATACACTGTTGGTGGGACTGCAAATTAGTACCACCTCTATGGAAAACAGTATGGCGATTCCTCAAAGAACTAAAAGTAGACCTACCATTTGATCCAGCAATCCCACTACTGGGTATCTACCCAAAGGAAAAGAAGTTACTTCATCAAAAAGACACCTGCACTTGAATGTTTATAGCAGCATAATTCACAATTGCAAAAATGAGGAATCAACCCAAGTGCCCATCAATTCATGAGTGGATTAACAAAATGTGGTATATGTATACCACAGAGTACCTACTCAGCCATAAAAAAGGATAAATTAATGCCTTTTACAACAATTTGGGTGGAATTGGAGACCATCATTCTAACTGAAGTATCTAAAGAATGGAATAACAAACACCACGTGCACTCCCTATTAAATTGGAACTAACTGATGAGCACACATTTGCACAGAGGGAAGTAAAACTCAATGGAAATCAAGCAGGGGGAGGAGGGGAAGGGGAGGGGCAAAAATCTACCTAATGGGTACAATGAACACTATCTGGGTGATGGGCACACTTATAGCCATGACTCAAGCATTACAAAAGCGATCCTTGTAACCAAAAAACATTTGTACCCCCTGAATATTTTGAAATTAAAAAAAAAAATTATATAAGAAGGTAAAAAAAATCCACAAAACCATTGATTTGACTTGCTTCTTGTACACTTTTTGAATATACATTAAACTAAATACATAATTATTAAAATTTAAAAAAATTATCTATTATCCCATTGACCATTAGTTTGGAACAAAATCTGCCTTATGTAATAAAAAATATACTTTTTTGCAAATAGTTTGAAATATTCTCTCTCTTTGACTTTCTACACATTTTAAGTGAGTCAAATATCTATATATCTAACTGTATATATCTAACTGTATATAAATCTAACTGTATATATATATGTAACTGTAACCATATCTGGGGGTAAGGGAGGGACAAGCTGTCGCGGGCAGAGGGCATGAGACCAGCCCCACACTTTCTCCACCACTTAAGGAAGGTGCTTTTAGAGGCAACAGCATTCATGAGGGGGAAGGAGCCCCCAGGTGCAGGCTGCCACCAGTGGCACAGTGGCAAAGGGGGCAGGGACCCACAGCAAAGGCGGGAACCACCTCCGTGGTCATAGAGAGAGCTTGGGAATGAGCCATATGCAATCACACTCCTTCTTTCTAAGTATATTAAAGGGAGGTAACCTTAATGGAAAGGGGAAATTACCCTTGGCTAGACGAATGACATGTACCCCAAACCAGCTGAACAATAGATACCTCCTCCAGTAAGTTAAAAAATAGTTGGTTCACTTGGCTAAAAAGAAAAAGGAGCGAAAACAGATTGGCATGTTTATAAGGTGATTGCCAAGTCAGAAATGGACAGCAGTGAAAAACTGTAGAGAGCCTATCGTGATACTGAAGTATTTATCATAGTAATACTTACCTTGTCCAGTCAATAATACTGATTGAAACAGAAATGTTTAAATAAATGAATATTACACACTTAAGTCAAACCACTGAATTTAAGGTCCAGAGTAAGGCTTCAATGAGTCAGACTGCCTGTTAACATTCTCACTAGAATGGCAGAATCACCACATGTCCACAGGGAAAGAAGCCCGGTCTACTCAGTAATTCAGAATGTGAGAGAGCAAAGGACTTCTACTGTTAGCAAACTGCGATTTATTCACATATTCATTAAGAAAATGTTAATGCACCAGTAACTGGAAAATAATTTGTCTTTAGTGGTCTACACATCTGTATGCTATTAATTTAATTTCATTTTACATATAAAAGAGAATTTGCTACCTTGTCTTTTCTGGCACGATAAGGAAACCTGCATTCCTCCATTGTCAAAGCCAGTGCGGCAGCATCTGCAAATCTCTCTCTCTGACCTCTGCGTCCATCGTTACATCTCCTTCTCCTCTCTTACAAGGACCTTTGTGAGTAGTATGTTGGGGCCACCTAGATAATCCAGGATAATCTCTCCCCACTTCAAGATCCTTATCATAATCACATCAGCAAAGTCCCTTTTGCCATGCAAAGTAACATATTTGTAGGTTTCAGGGGTTAAGATGTGGACATCTTGGGGGGGGGGTGGCTGTTATGTCTGCCACAAATCCCCTCACCGTGTTCCCCCTGTAGGTCCATTTGTCTCTGTCCCTTCTAGCTTGTAAGATTCATGAACAAAGTATCTTCTTCACCGTAGACCTATTGCCATATTTGGTGTATGGCAGTGGTGTGCTCTTAAAGGCTTAACAGGTTCTCCAAAAGATAAAGAAAACTACCTTGATTTGTAGCATTTGCAATTTCTGTGCTTTACATTCTTTCATCATGGTCAGTTTCAAGCTAATGACTTCACTGAATGTGGAGTTGGGAAAAGATACAGAGCTGTACACCACTTGACAGATACAATAAATGTCTCTCTATATAATATAATATAATATAATATAATATATATTATATCTGTCTATGTCCCCAAGGACACAGATAATAGTAAAATGAAGTAAAATACTTATGGTATGATGAGTTTTGAGTATTACCTTTGTTTTTATTTTAATTTAATTTATTTAATTATAACTGTATGTTGAAAATTATTTTTAATAAAGGCTCTGTTTAATAACTTAAAAACTTTCTGAAAATTTAACAATCAGCTCTCACAACTGGCTCCACACCACTACAGGCAGATATAAAATAAATATTCGTTGGATGGGTGAATGACTTAATATATCTAATAATAGTATATTAAAATGTATTCAGCTGTTAATCATCTGATTATTTTCTCTTATCGAAACATTAGTGTGAAATTCAAAAATAAACAGTGTTTATTCTGATTTGAAGATAAGCTATACTAAATTTGAGCATTACCTTTACTCTGTTCATAGGGCATAACAAATACATTTTAAAGAAGTAAGATTTTGGTCTGAGTTATTATTTTTAATTTTCTTTTATTCTTTGGCTATTGTCAACCTTGGTGGAAATTATGTTGATTTAGAAGAGATGCAAGATATTTAACTACTGTACATGAAATGCATACTAGTAGGTTAAATATGAAAGAAACATTATGAACACACTACTATCTTGATTTGAGAACTGTTCCACACTCCTAGTATGTAAATGATAATGTACAAACCCCAACTGTATTGTCAAGTATTAAGATGCTAATCTTTGAAATTTGAAATTGAAAAACCTCCTGAGAACTTTTAATGATAAATAAAACAACTTTTAAAAAATACTAAAAGAAAATATTCTGGCCGGGCGCGGTGGCTCACGCCTGTAATCCTAGCTCTGGGAGGCCGAGGCGGGTGGATCGCTCGAGGTCAGGAGTTCGAGACCAGCCTGAGCAAGAGTGAGACCCCGTCTCTACTAAAAATAGAAAGAAATTATCTGGCCAACTAAAAATATATATACAAAAAAAATTAGCCGGGCATGGTGGCTCATGCCTGTAGTCCCAGCTACTCGGGAGGCTGAGGCAGTAGGATCGCTTAAGCCCAGGAGTCTGAGGTTGCTGTGAGCTAGGCTGATGCCACGGCACTCACTCTAGCCCGGGCAACAAAGTGAGACTCTGTCTCAAAAAAAAAAAAAAAAAAAAAAAAAAAAAAAAAAAAAGAAAATATTCTATATTAGAGTGCTTAAGGTATTTCAACTTGGTTTTCCTAACAGTCTTTTTTAGTGAAAAACATCTACCTACCACGCCCTCCAACTTTTCTGTCTACCGTACGGCTTCCCACCAGACCCAAACCACAATGGACCTGCGTAAGTCACATAAACTTGACACTTGTGAAGTCTTTTAGATATCATTCGGAATTTAAAATGTGAATTCCAAGGCAAAAATAAAAAATAAAAAAAGAAGAAGGAGAAGGAAAAGTTCCAAAAGTACGAGGACACACAAGAGTGGGATAATCAGAGATAAAATATTTGCCGAGAAAGTTGTACAACCAAGTTGAAAATACACAGATGGGGAAATCAAAGATAAAATATTTGGCTAGAAAGCTTTTAAAAAGGTATTCTGAAGTCAATGAGCCTTTTCTTAGCTGCTAATAAAAATAAAATATTGGCAGGGGAGTTAACATTTTTCTGTGAAGGGTGGTAGGGAGTGTGTGTCCCAGTATCTGTGGGTCAGAGTTGGTAAATGCTGATATTATGGAGAAAATGTTAGCTGGCAGAAGGGAGAGAATCTTGCAGAAAGGGCATGTAATTTTGTGGAATTACATTTGTTACATTAACAATAAATATGAGAAAAATGAAATGAACATACACACCTGTTATTCTAAATAAAATAATCGGATTTTCCTAAACTGGATTAGTTGACCAATGTAGGATTTTTCATTAATTTATATGAAACAAAGTAAGTAAATATATACAGTTTATTCTATCATGGCTCGAAAGCATAAAATCTATGTGGACACGTGGAACCACACTTAATCAATTTTAATTGGGATCAAAATGCAGAGCCACTGTCAATGAGGATTATTTCCAACAACCATAATGAAAGAACTAGCTTTCCCAGGCAGTGTTAATTTCATGATTTACTTACACACTTCCTGTGGTGGAGCTGCTGTCAGTGAGAAAAGACCCATTAGTCCTTTCCATCTGGGCCAGTCTGCAAAATGAAAATAAGGAAGTTAGGTAATGTGGCCACATAGGACATGGTCAACTGGAGGTATGTCCTCAGTCGTCCTTACATTGTCAAAATTCCGACAAAACAGAGAAAGGTCCAAATCTCTTAACAAGATTGTAAAATTAAAACATCTAATGTTGAGTTACATTTCTATCACCACTGCCTTAAAGCCTGTGGGCCTTCATCTTATGCTGCGTTGTTGAGTCTCCTAAATGATCTCCCAGACCTAAGCTCTCCTTAGCCCTCTGGTTGGTCTTGTACCTTAAAGTGAGGGTTACATTTTCACACAAATCTAATGACATCCCTCTCATGCTTAAAGACTCTCTCTGACTTCCCTTTACTGAAGGACATGATCCAACTCCTGAGCAGCTGGTACCTTCATTATCAGACTTCACCTAGGCCCCTGTAATCCCTCTCACCTCTTTCCTTTTCCCTACCTGTAGTTCAGCAAAAAGATGTTTCTTCCCAGCTCAATGCTTTTGACTATGCTTTTCCACCACCCTAAGCCTACCTTTTCCCAAAAATTCTACCTGGCCTAGACCCAGTGCAAATGTTACTACTTTTATGATGCTGGAACTAACCTTTTTAGGCATAGCGAGTTAGTAGGACCACAGATGCTTAGTATGTACTACTTTTCTGAAAGCGTGTGTATGCCATCAAGATGCGTCTGTATTTTATATTATTTAGGGACTCTAAAAATAAAGCCCTATCCTAAGGCATTAGCAAAATTTAATTACATATTATAATTCGTATGTGTACCATCTCCTGGGAACATTTTCAATCCCACTTTCATTCACTGAAACTGGGTTACATTATCTAAATCCTGGTTGCGCAGTGTTTGGATTCTCACGAGCGTGATAATCACATCCTATTGAGCTTTACTTTTCATAGACTATATAGCAGGTGTTTGGTAAAGTGCAAATTGCAACATGAAAAAGTAAGAGCCCAGATTCCAAATATAACGGAATCACGACTCCTGCAAAATGACATTCCTTAAATCAAGGTATGTTATGGGTGTCAGATTAATTAGAAAAATATATATTCTGGGCATCAGGGTGGCAGTGGGCTCCGGTCGAAGTTTCTTACCGTGTGGCATATTGTTCTATCCTTGAATGAGTGTCATCGTGAAACAGCTGAGGAGACTGGGAGGGGCTTTAAAGGGAAAAACAAAGCAACAATTTTATACCCAAATATTGAGGGTTGTTACTATTAGAAATGTTAGCTTAGTTAAATAATGAATTTGCCATGCAAAGAAACCATTAGGATTGTTACCCAGGATGCAGAAATATTATTTTAGACCAAAAGTTTCGTAATCACCCCCATGCTAACACAGCTGATCGGAACATCCATCTCCTGCACACGGGCTGTGAATACTCACTCATAGTGCTCTGGCCACATACTGATGAGTGTGATAGGACTGCAGAGAGGGAGAGGGAAACACAAGTCACAGAACAAACACTTGCGAGCAATTTATGATGAAAACAGTGGGGGGTGGGTGGAAGATTTTCAATTGTCTTCCACTCAAATATTTAGTTGCCCTGAAAGCCACCATGGGGAAATCAAAAGTAACAGAAGTCACAGTTTATTCTAGAGAAGATGCTGTGTATTCAAGTATCTGCAGGGGCCTTTTCACAGATATTACAGTGTATTTCCCACAGGATGGCAAACACATCTTTGAACAGTCTTACAGGGGGGAAAAAAACCAGAATGCTCAAAAGTAGCTCAAAATCATAAAATAATTTTAAGATAATGTTCTTAAAAGTATAAGATAATATACCAAGCGGAGGTGCAATCATTTTTTTGTTCTATTTCCGGAGAAAGAACTTGGTTAGAAAGGTGAAGTTAAAAATTAAAGACTACATTATATGTTGATGGCAGAAATGCAATATAATTAGATTTTTCTGATTCTTCATCTAATTTGAAGTATAAAAATTCAAACCAGGTATACACAAAGTATCTCAACTTCACAGACACACTGAGGAAACATGCAACCTAGATACCTACCCCATGACATATCTTGCCAAAAAGGTCACATTTGCAACTTCTCTAGATCATCATACACTTTCATCAAACAAAAATTTTATCCAAAAGCTCAATCTATGAACTGATAGAGGAAAACTTGTTCTGCTTGAATCAGGGGCTTGGGTCTGGAGCCAGATCATTCACTATCACTTGTAGCCCTGGGGCTATCCCTCACTCAGCCTCATACACTGAGCAGGAATCCCCAAGTCCCCATGAAAATATCTTTGAAAACAACTCATACAAATTAAAAGCTAGTTCAAACCCTAACTTTTTTGGGAGAGGGATAACTTAAAGAGGGGAAATTTAAAAGTACAAAGAAAATTAGCTCTCTGTTTAAAAAATAAGTAGTATCTCTTGCAAAAGCTAATGCTGATTGAAACAAAATCATTTCAGACCTACTAGATTCTCTTATTTCAATTATACATACATACTTAAAAACGTACGTATGTATAATAGATACTTTTCTCATTATCACCTACTGTGAGGTGCAAGTTGATGTCTACATAGGCAAGAGTAAAAAGAGATGGAATGTCATCTTTTTTTGTGTGTGTGTGTGAGATAGAGTCTAGTTTTGTTGCCCCAGGCTACAGTAAGTGCTGTGGCGTCAGCCTAGCTCACAGCAACCTCAAACTCCTGGGCTCAAGCAATCCTCCTGCCTCAGCCCCCCAAGTAGCTGGGACTACAGGCATGCGCCACCATGCCCGGCTAATATTTTCTATATATTTTTAGTTGTCCAGCTAATTTCTTTCTATTTTTAGTAGAGACGGGGTCTCGCTCTTTCTCAGGCTGGTCTCAAACTCCTGACCTCTAGCGATCATCCCGCTTCGGCCTCCCAGAGTGCCAGGATGACAGGCATGAGCCACCGTGCCCGGCCTGGAATATCATCTTATTGGGATGAAAAACTAAGATGCTTTGGACCTACTTTCAAAACTACGCATTTATCCACTCTTGTGTTTGTCAGAATATATTATCAGTAGACTTAATTATACATGTGTAAAATAGAAACAATAACAAAACAACATAGTATTATTCAATACTCTTTTTACATCACTACATATCATTAACCTTGAAACAGAAATGTTAAATGTCAGATGCGTGATTTGCTGCATGCTTTCTAAAACCAGAACTGCTTAAGAGATTATTTCTAAAACTCAGTGTACCAAAACATTTGCCATGAGCTTTAAATAGAAGAAAAATGTGTATTTTTGATCTTAATTGACCTTGGAAAAGGCTCGTGAAACTGCTTGACTGGTTCTTGCGAAGTTAATCCAGTTAGCACAAAAGTGATTCATGAACTAAGATAATAATGGCAAGGGCAGAAAGCTGAACTGAAGTTTCTCAGAAGAAATTTTTAAAATAGATTTGGAAATTTTTAGGAAAAGAAATAAAGATAAAAAAAAAATCAAACTCTAGGCTTCATTGACTTCAAAGTATTTTGATTTGTAGGAAAAAATTAAGGTGAAGTGTAAAGCTTTGTCATTTAATTCTGAAAAGAAAAAAATAAAGAACTACGTAGTTAGAATCTATGATTAAAAGGGGTTAAAAATAAGACCAACGTGTGTGTTAGCCCAGACTTTATAATGCAGCTTGCCCATGCTTTCCAGTGTGGTGGCAGAACAGAGTGTTTTGGTCAATCACACATCAATATTCAAGGAATCAGATTCTACTAAATATACTTAATAACATATGAAATGTAACCCAGACTTTGAAGATTTTAGTGACCCTTTCAGTGCCTTAAATTATCAGCAGACTGTCTTTTGCCTTCCTCAATCCATTTGCCCCAGAGCAGGGTAACCGAGATCCCAGCTGCTCTTAAACAAAGACCCTCAGTGGTCCCCCACTGCTCTCAGGGTAAACTCCAAACACCTTGGCATGTTTTAGGAGGCCCTTCATTCTCTGGTTGCAGCTTCTCTACACTTCCATTTCTTGCCACTATTCCCAGCTCTCCAGCTCAGTTTCCAAAACTACCTTGCCTCCAGGCTTTTGAAAATGCCCAGAAAGAAACTCTATGTCTCCTCCTCTCACACCAAACACTCAACATTTAGCCCTGTTAATCTTTCGGGACTTCGCTTAGCTGTCACTGCCCCCGAGTCCAGTGCTACTGCAACCATAGTTACACTTATTATGAGTTGGTTATTGCTATAGCAAGGCTTAAAAAAAAATCATTAAACTCATTTATTCCACTTTATCCAATACAGGGAAAGGTGTCTATTTTACTTTTTTAATCTTTAGGGAAGCCATCCTATCTTTTTAGTCAATAATCATCTCTCACAACTCTCAAATTACTTTTGCTACTATTTTAGTTTGTTTCCAATGGTCCATTCTTTACTCAAGCTCTACTCATTTATTTTGATTTAGTTTTTGAAAAATTTTGTATAGTTATAAAATTAAATGAATAACCCTTAGCATGGGTTTGTTTTACCGCTCAGTAACAACTCATTTTTCCCATAAATCCCCTTCATGTAGGCATGTATAATTACTGCACAGAGGATAAGACATTACATTTTACAAGGATGAAAGAGAAAGAAAAAGAAGCAACGGAAAATTCTAATCAGCTTCATAAATAACTTCAACACATTTACCACTTCACTGGTTTTTCTCCAATGTTCTCCTCCCACAAATAGGAAGATAAACAAAATCAAACTTTTTTACTACCCACTCACATAAATTGTTACACAAGAAGATTAAGTGGCCCTATACTAGAAAGGGCTCAGCAGAAAAATGAACGATACCAAATCTAGAGAGTGTGGTCTAGGATTAAAGAAAGAAGAAAACCTGCCCACTGTATTCAGTTGCTCATAAATCTTTTTCAATAAGGATCCTCTGGCATCTGATTTAATCTTATACGCCTTCCTTTCTTTCTCTTGTTTTCCTCTCACTGAAAATGCTAGTAAATTCATGTTCAATGAGGTGAGGCATTTTCAGAATTATAACCCAAAATCATAGCACAAAATTATTTGGCATGGTTTTCTGTTAGTTTTTAATTTAAAAGAGTCACTCAGAATTGAATGATTTATGCCAATGATTATTTTGACACTGAAAGGAAAATTATTAAAAATGCTTAAAAGGAGAATAAAAGTTACATCTAGCCACATGATTCCTGTAAAGGATGTAGATATTTAGGACACAGAATGCCAATGGTTTATCAAAAGAGTGAAAGGCACATGATTTAGTTCAAACCTATCAAATTATCTGGTAAATTTAAGCACCATGAAATAATTCTATGCCTCAGAATTATCCATGCCAAAGTTTAATTGGATCAGACACAAAGAGAAGTACAATTTTGTCCTTATCATAGATGTTTAGCACTAAAACAAGTGAAAAATATATTATCATACAACCTTTTGAAGAAAAGGACAAGAGTGTACCCACAAAACAAAGAGAGGACCAAAAATCTACCTTCCTGAATGGATGTGAATAGCTCTATTTAATGAAATTGCTTTAAGGAAATTTGTTCTAAATTGTACTATGCCAAAAACTGGTTAGGAAGACATATATCTTAACTGTACATAGTTTGATGTCAAGCAGAGTTATCAAAAACTTTAAATTCTTTCTTATGCTCTATATGTGTTATATATAGATCTATCTACATATGCATCTGTCTTATATTTCTTTCTGTATGTACACACATGACATTACCTACAGAGGGATAACAATATCTACTGTGCTTTGGCTGTGGTCTTTCTTCTCCTTCTTAGCAGTTCCATAAATAAGAGACACACTGGCACAAAAATTTGGCAAAGTTCCAAGTCAACAGAGCTTTATATGGAAAAAAAAGAATCTGACAAAATTGTCTATTTTTCTATTTTGACATCAGAGACACTGTCATAATACACTAGAATATTACTGTTCTTTGATTATCTCTCATCTATAAAATAAAATGAACTGTAAGTTTTTAAGGTTAAAGAAAATTTTATAACACAAAATTGCATTCAACACATTTTTTATACTTCTTACTATAATTTTCTGTACTGTATAAAGTAGAAAACTTCATGCTTTACCCTTGTGAATTCCTCTTCTATACTCGTTTGAGACAATGTCTTTCCCTGACTAGAATGTAGTTATGTTACATGGCCAGGCACTCTGGTGATTTTCCCCAAGATTTAGCCATAAGAAAATGGCCTTAGCTGGAATATTTATGCTGATATTTCTAAAAGTGATTCAAAGACTCAAAATCATAGTTATTTTTATCTTGATATATAACTGTTTAGTAACTTAAAATTACTTCCTTGCATTTCTTCTCAGACTAGAAATTCTTATTTCCTTTGCTTTATAATCCCATGGTAATTTTACTATTTTGTAACTTTCACTTATGCTTGTCAACTCAAATTATATACTATTAAGAAATTTTGCGTATTTCATGTAATATATAAAGCTATCTCATTTTGCTGTCTTCATCTTCAAGAAAAAATAGATTAGAAACATAATGTGAGATTTTTGTGAGACTTTAGCGTAGCTATGTATCTGAAGCAAGAGATTAAGTATTATTAATAAATTTACATTAAAAAGGTATAAAATAAGTACAAAACATACCATTAGAAATAGCAAAACCCCCCTCCAAATGGGGAAAAAATGGAAAATAAATAAAAGAATGGTCCCCTGACATTTTGACTCTATAAAAGACTTGTGCCCCAACTTAAGCATTATACAAGGTATCCATTTAACAAAAACATTTGTACCCCCTGTATATTTTGAAATAAAAAAAAGAAGAGGCAAAAAAGTAAAATTTGTGGACTCTTAATTGTGACCAATTTCATTTGTGTTTTACAAAAACAAACCTTACAAGTCTATAGTGCAAGGCCAGTGGCAAAATTTTATTTGGTAAGTAAGGAACCTTCATGGACAACTATTATCAGAAAGAAAAAGAAATCCATTTTAAGGAAATAATTGACTTCTGTGAAGAGCCTGTGTCAATGAAACAGGCTACAGGACATAGCCATTTGCTCTGATGGATAAACAGAATCCATTTACTACAGACACAGTCTCTGATATGTGATGCAGGGTTTCTATCACCTAAGCCATCTGAGTCGAAACCATTAGCTCCATCATGATTATGTATCAATTAGAGGTTAAAGAAATGTTACAGAAATTGTGTTTCTTTTCCTTCTATGGAAAATGCCTTTAAAAATATTTGGTATAGTTTGCAATTTATTCTCTCCTTTAATGAAACTCAGTAATATATTTTAAAATTTGATATCTTTTATATTATAATAAAACTCAATTGTGGTCGGTAAAAAAAAAAGAATGAAAGGCCATATAATACCACAATTTAAGTATTTTTAAAAGGAAAAGAGATGACCAAATAAAAAAGACCAGTGTATATTAAGGTTGACATATTAATACATATTTTTAAAGTCTAGGAACACGTGCAAGGTTAAACCTGGAATGTTGGCTGTGACATTGTCAAAAGCAGACAGTAAAAATTCATGTTGTGAAGACTAATTCCAAATTTAATTTACCTCTTTTAAAATAAGACATTTTACCAAAACACAAATCTTTTTGGTATTAAACAATTTCTCTTGTGTCAGTACCATAAAAAAAAGACAACATCAAATATAAATGTTCACAGAAGATTTAATATGAAAATCAAACTTACGTCTCTAAGTTGTCACCTTCAAGAACTGTCTGGACAGGCAGATAGCCAAGCCGAGGATGTTTGGCAAAGTATTTCTTTGACCTAAATTTGTTCTTCAGCACCTTCGTGAAGTCTCGTACATCTTCCCCTGATGTTGTCTGTAAGGTTGGAAAAATTACACTTCCCTTATTAAAACTGAAGGTAGTAATTATCTATAATAAAATCAGAGCAGTTAAATTCTGACAGTCTTGGTAGTTTCATGCATTTTTTGGAATAACGCGCAATGTCATGAAAACACTTGGCAATCAGAACTTGTCATTAAATATATCCAGTGGTAAGTTTGTAATTTTTCATTTTCTGTTGCAAATAAACCATAAATAGCTCATTTTCCCAATATTTGAAAACCTGTACCAAAAAGTAAAATAAGTTTTGGAAATGTTATTGGTTGATTCCATCACTAAAAAATTTGCAATCTGCTACTACAAATTTAATGAAGGAAAGTATATTCTATGGTTTTAACTAAGCTGCATAAATGGAGGTTAGCCAGGTAGCCCAGGCTGGATCTACACGAGTCAGCTACATTCTAGCCTGGGAAAAGAGCAGGCAAAGAACAAGAGAGAAAGAGCAGGGTGCTCTATTTGAGGACTACTGTCAATTTCTTTGTCCTTTCCCAACCATGCAGGCATACAATTGTTTTATTTGAAATAAATTTTTAATGGTATACAAAATCTCACTGTTTCTTTAAGCATTTCAAGATGATGAGTTTAATAATCATTTAGGGTGAGATGGGCTGGCACTGCCCCAACCTCATCCCCTCATCCTATTTCATGAACTGTTGTTCTCTAAGCCTCATTTTCACTCTTAACACAGTTCTAGTTCTTATTTGCAATACAAACATCAACTTTAGTCCTTCTGAAGATGTATTTAAAATATTTACATATTTACTTGCACAGAACTGAATTAAGACTTTGGCTCCTAGTTACCTGCTCAACCTACCATTAGGTAGACCTCACTCCCATTTCTTGGGAGAAGAGGGGTGGGGCAGAGGAGAACTTTTCTAAAACAGAAACTCAGTGATAAATACATTTGTTTACCTGATCCCTGTCCCTATAGTTTTGCCACTTTCTATCTGTTCCCATTCCACCTAAATATGTCTTGCTTCTAGTAAACAATCACACCTATTGCTTGAGGACAGGAGTTAGAGACCAGCCTGAGCAAGAGCAAGACCCCATTTCCACAAACAATAAAAAAAATTAGCTGGCCATGGTGGCGTGCACCTGTAGTCCAGGTACTCGGGAGGCTGAGGCAGGAAGATCACTTGAGCCCAGGAGTTTGAGGTTGCAGTGAGCTATTATGATGCCATTGCACTCTAGCCAGGGTGACAAAGCAAGATCGTGTCTCAAAAAAAAAAACAAAAACAACTATTAAAGGAACTTTTAATTGTCTGGGCTTGCAGAACAGTGAGGAGGCATGAATAAGGCCAAGCTATTTATAATCTAAAATTCATCAACTTTTATATTACTGCAATAAATAAACAAAAACCTCCAAAAAGGACAGCCCCATGTTATCACTAGGTCTTGCCATCAGATTCACAATGACAAATCTTTTCCTGAACAATTGAAAATAAACTATATAACAACCTGTAGTTACATGGATACAGATCCTCCCAAATGTAAAGCAGAAGTGCAGGGGGGAAAAAAACAGTATTAAAAGGAAAAGAAGAAGAATTTAAGGCAACTCTGTGGAGCAAAAAAGGTTGCTATGAGAGGTGATGATTTGATATCTTACCAGACAGAATAGGAGAAATAAGCAGAAGACAGTTGGGAGTATGGAAGGAAACATTTAGAGACGCAATGCCTAGGACTCAGAATAAAGCAGAAAGATACATGTACTATAAAGGACATTCACATCTTTGCCATGGGTATCACACTGCAGGAGATGAAGTTTATAGCTATGTTTACCCTGAATGTCTTGGTAAAGAGGGAGAAGGGAAGACACCTTCCATAACAGAAATGTAAAAGGACCTCTGTACAAGGATAAGCATTTATGACCCAATTTATTTCTACGTCTGCTCTTAGTGCACTGTTGATATACACGGGCATACTTAAGGAAGAAATGGACTC
Source organism: Lemur catta (assembly GCF_020740605.2). Taxonomy (NCBI): domain Eukaryota; kingdom Metazoa; phylum Chordata; class Mammalia; order Primates; family Lemuridae; genus Lemur; species Lemur catta. The sequence goes on along the minus strand of NC_059129.1, from coordinate 129,466,927 downwards.
CAGCTTTCACTTGGGCCACCTCCATGTCTGGCAATGCAAAGGTTTTGATCCCTTAGGCCAGTGGTTTTCTAGCCCTATCCAGGTCTTCAACTCACCGCCCCTAGTGATGCGGGTGGGAGGGAGAAAAGGCCAGGTGAGCGAGGCACCAAGCCCCTTCCCCAGTCTGCCTCAGGGCAGTGCAAGTTGTACAATTCAGTGGTTTTTAGTATATCCTCAGAGTCAAACAGCCATCACCACTGTCTAACTATAAAACATTTCATCACCTCAAAGATCACCTCTGTACCTATTACCCTCCTCTTTCCACAATGCTTGGCAAGCATTTATTTACTTTCTGTCTCTATCAATTTGTCTATTCTGGACATTTCATATAAGTGGATTCATATAACATGTGGTCTTTTATGACTGGTTTCTTTCACTTAGCAGAATATTCTTCTAACTTATCTGAGTTCCAACATGAACTCTTGCTTGGGAAAAAAAATGAAAATCATTCAAAAGTGCAAGTCTCATTCCACATCATATATTCTTTAGCTAAATATATTCAAGATTAAAGACCAAAGCAAAACCAGCCAACCAACAAAAACAGCTCCTCTCTACCCCATTCGTAAAAAACCCAACAAACACCTATCTGCCTTCCCAAAAAGCTATAGCAGAGACTGAAATTGAGTTTCTGATAATGCTCATATTTATATTTTTTAAAAAATTAGTGCATACTCACATAGAAATAGCACATTTTTATTTCCTCAACGATTTTTATATTGAGGAAAAAAACTACCACCAAAAGTTGTAATCTAAGCGTATTAATTCATTAGTGCCATAAATTTTATGCAATATTAGAAGAAAAAGTGAAAAATAATTCATCCCACAGGAACTGGGGATTATATTTATGTTAGCAGAATGTAATTTTTTTAGATGGGATAGAGCCAATGAAATGAATTCAGCCTATTTTTGCACCAAAAATGTTAAAATATTTATACATAGTTGTTCTAATTTGCTATATAATGACAGTACTTTCTATCTCTATTTTAAAATGCTAAAGTAATGGTTTGGTTAAAGAAAAAGAAAGAAAAAGAGAACCACCCACCTACCATAACGAATATAATCAAATTCAGTTCTATCTTCACACTAGGTATAATATTTTGTTCTTTTAAGCAAATAACTATCTATATGATAGGACAATGAAATTGAAAGGAATATTCATTACAGCACAAATTATCCAACATTTTAAATGACTAAGACTTTTCTTGAAAAATTAGGTTTCTGTTTATTGTTGTAAGAAAAGAAGGAGAACAAAAGACTTTGTAGATCCCAGCAGATGAAATGAGGGAATGCACTAGCATAGAACCCTGCACCTTCTCAACTGCAACCGTTCAATCTCATTTCATCATCATAGCCTGCGAGGAGATTATCGTCAGGTTTTTGACACTTAAGTAAGTTGACACTAAGTCACGAACTCCAACCAAGTTCCGTGAGGAGAAAGAAAGCTGGTCTGGCAAACCTGGCTATTTTCAACATGACAATACTATGACATTTCTCCTTGAAAAATGGGACCATTTTAAGCTATGTGAGAAAAAGAACCCAGAGCATTGACAAAAATGCCTATTATTACATTCTAAACTTTTTCTCCATTTTAAATAAAGTACTAGTAAGATGCCATGCGGCTGAGTTTTTTAAAAATTATATTGAAATGTCATTTTATAGGTTTAAATTGCATATATAAGACATGTTTAGTGTAAGTACAATTAGAAAGAAAATACATAGGAAGGAATAAAAAGAAAAAAAGGAAAACTGCCAGCTACTTGACCACTCAGAGATAATCACTCCTTTCCACTGAGTATCTGTTGCCTGTTTGTGTTTCCCACTGAGTATCTGTTGTCTACTCTGGGGTTCTCCAGTTCTCAGGCACCTTTGCTTCCTTCGCTTTCCTCTTGCACAGAAAATGATATGCTGTAGGTTTTGTGGCCAGTGGTGGCTTATTGTCACCCTGATTTATTTTGCAGATATCTCATCAACTATTTTTGTTGTAAACATTGTCTTTGAATTTTTGGTTTTGCTGTCTTTTTGCCCTGTCCCTTTTTATGTAACTACTTTATCAATGGGAGGAAAATGGCAAGGGCAAAGGAGATTAAAAAACTTTGAAGCCATGGTACAGCCATCTTCCCCAAATCCCTCTGGACTGATTTTTAACAAGCACCTAACAACTCACATGTACAAATTAGTGCTGTTCTTCAACTTGTCATTTTTGGAAAGCTAAATGGTGGTGACTCACTATGACAAACATTTTAGAAGTGAACCTACACAGACAAGTGGGCATGTGAATACTCAAAATATATTTCACTCCACTGTACTGCTTATTAAGTAGCAGTAAGACGATAATGGCAACATATCTGGATAATAAGAATTAATCAGTTCTTGACTTTCTCACCACCAACTAATACAAATGAATAAATAAAATATGAAGAAGTGTCACTGAATTTTAACATCTACCCTGGGGTAAATTTGTCTGTGTAAGTTTCTATGAAAACCCTAAAGAAAATCTTTTGTAAGGTGGAATCAGATAATATATCACTGTTGAGATTCTATTTAATCAGCCACAAAAATGTTAGGAGATTTTAAATTTTCCTACATTTTATCCTTGATTGAGAATAAATATAGACATTTTACATGAAGCATAATTTAGAGTTACTCTATCTTTTGCTTGAGTTTGTCTACATACATATAAATGCATGTGTGTTACTCTGTATGCCCTGTTCATATTACAAACTGTATATTCTTATCTTAAATGCTGACACCTATGGGCTATTGAACTTCAAAAACATAGATATGTGGCTGAAAGCTTTTCCCTCTCATTATTGTGAATTGCAAAAGGCAGCAAGGATAAGGTGCAGAAGAATCTAGAATTCAGAAATGCTAACCCCCATGGTATTCATAATCAAGTAGATCCTTGAATAAATTGCTTTACTACCTCAGCTCAAGGACTCCTGCTATTAACACCAAAGAGCCACAAAACACATGAAAAGGGACTATTTACAATGATGCCAAATAACCTAAAGGCCATAACACACAACTTCTATCATAAGTACTGAACAATTTAAACAAAACACCAAAATGAACTGCAAATAAAGAAAACCATATTTGTTTTAATTCTCTCAATTTTATGAGGCAATTCATAACTTGAGATATCAGTATTAACTAATTCCTTAACAAATACTCCTAATATTAGATTTTTGACTGTTCACTACAAATATGAATAGGCTATATAGAGAGGAAAACAAGGAAGTACAAGGAAGTAAATCAAGGTTATATAAAAAACAACACAGTCATCTGGCACATGAGAAGAATAATTGAACATTGTCATTTGGATCATGCACAAGTGCTAAAATCATTGTTGAACAGGACCCTCATTAGCAGGATTTACTTCTTAAATATAGAGTCAACAGTCCCAAATGGCATATGTGTACTTCTAAGCAGTACATCTTATTGTCGTAGGATTTATTTTAAAGACATTCTCAACAGTTTTTGTGTTTTGTGTTTTTTTTTGCAAAAGAACCTCTAAGTTTTTAAGTTTCATTGATTTCAACAAATAAAAAATTCAGCCACATTTGAATTCCATGGATAGGATGCAATCAGTAAGAAAAGCTCAGAGCCTTTCAAGTCCTAATGGAAAAATATGAAACTAAAAAAAATTAGCATTAACAGAATCACCAAGGGGTCAAGAACAAAGAGGGTAGTAAGTCATCCGAAGTAAAATGGATTTTGTCCAAACCTCACCTTAAAAGCTAACGATACAATCTAAATGCACTAGACTTCCTAGGAAAACAATGTAAAGTGGGCAAGAGCTGAAAAAACACTTCACGATGCTGAGGTCAGAGAAACAGCAATGATGCTGCGTTTTTAACATATTGGCAAATGCTCCCAGTCACATCTCAAGAAGCAAGACTGCCAAAACCAAGCTACACCAACTCAACATGGAGCTTTCCAAAGAATGAATCAGCATTTTCTTACATCTGATTTTTATAGTTTTACAAATACATTGATGCTGGCAGGGGTGGAGAGGAGTAGACAAAACAACTATTTCTAGATTTTTTTTTCTTTGTTCTTTTCATTTTGGTTTGTTTTCTTGCCAATGGCATATAGTTCACAAAGAAAAGGCATAATTTAACTTTTAACTTAAAAAAAAGAAAATCTTCTCACTAGAAAATTATGATTTGTCCACAGTTTCTAAAAACACTGGAAATATGAAATTTTGGTTTATTTCTCCAGAGAATAATCAATATCGACAAGAGTGTATTTGAACCTGTCGCTTTAAAAACAAGTACTTGCTTAAAAACTGCAATATAAATTTGTTTTAAGTGGTATTAATTTAATAAGTTGTTACCCATCAAGGTATTTTTTTTCCTGTCCTCCCCCTTTCTCACCGAAATCTCAACAAAACTAGCAGTACAAAGTAGCCCTGTCTAAAGCCCAGCAAGTGAGCTGGGAAATGGACAGTAAATCTACCCCAACAATTTAAATGCTGGAAGTAGCGAATGTTGCTGACCTTTCAAGCAACAAAATTTTGCAAACAGCCCGTCCTTTCTCCCTGAGCTAACATGTCTCTAAACTACCTTCCTATCCTGCCTAACCCTTCAGATTATGATATCTACATTCATCAACAGGTAAAGTATTTTCTTGCCTTTCCCATTTCTCGTTTTTCCTCCAGGCACGGGGCCACTCTCCCTCAGCAGATGCACACAGCATGTCCATCTACCTTTCTTTCCCCATTATGGTGAACGCTGTGTTCTTTCACACATTCCCCTACATCGTGTTCAAATTGCTATTTCACCCTATCTCCTGAAATCAATCCTGATGCTCCCACAGTAACACGATCTCCCTTACAATCCTCTCCGTTATTGGCTGTATAAACTCTCCCTCACAAAGACCAAGAAAAAAGAAGGTTTACACTTGATGGGGTTCAGACACATTACCCCAAAATATGGCACCTTGGCATTTGAGAAAACACCAGAAGCAGGAAGGTCACTCTCTGACCTTCTTCCATTCATTTCCCCTGAGGCAGGTCATAAGACCCTTATTAAAGAAGTGCCTTCCGTATACCCAGATTGAAGGAACATCCTTACCTCTGAAGACACAAGGACAAACAGCAGAATCTGAACAAACAGGCCTTGCTAAGTCCCCCCTAGTTTATTACCATTAGATCATCCCTCTTTGTCCCATGGTATGTCTGCACAATTGTCCCTGCTTCATCAAACACAAGCATAAAAATACACAGGCTTCCCTGTGTTTTGGGGTCTTCATTTCCTTATGAAGGCTCCTGTGCCACGTACAACCTATACTAAAAAATTTATATACTTTTCTCTTGTTAATTTGACTTTTGTTGTAGGGGCTTCAGCCAAGAACCTAAGATGAGATGAAAAGGTTTTTTTTTCCTTCCCTTAGACACAGCTATCAGCTGCCACTTCTAGAGACGTAGTGATGACCTTCCAAGTACAACCTCATCTTTAAAACCTTCTCTGTTTCACTTCAGTCACACATTAGGGTATGGCCACGTCCCAGGCTTCATCATTACTAAAAACACAGTCCCAAAATGCTTAACTTCGAAAAATACTAGAATCCTCTGATCCTTCATCCCACTTCGTTAACATGAATAAATCTCTTCTTGCCCCTATCATCTTGATTTCTAGCCCCTCAACCCCCTTTTGGATTTTTTCGGCATGGGGATAGTCAAAATCAACTAGAGTATCATTAACACCTTTTAGCTTTTCACTCCCTTGGCCTCAACCATCCCTATTGTCTTTTAATTCCAAAGCTACTGAGCAATGATGGAGTGACAAACTACAAATCCTTGCCAATTAACCTCAGCTGCACTCTTGTGGCAGATGTAGCAAGCAATTTACTCATCTCCTTATGACTCATGATTGACCCTAGCAGCAATTCCAAACATTTCTCATTCTCCTTAGTATTTAACCCTGTGCAGTTCCCTCTCACTGCCAGCAATTGCATGATTTCCTACAAATCCTATGTGAACTTCATCACCCTCTCTCTCTAATTTAAACAAGGACTATTTTTGGTCCAGCCATTATGGGAAACAGTCTGGAGGTTACTTAAATCTTTAAAAATAGAACTAGCATATGACCCAGCAATTCTGGGTACGTATCAGAAAAAAAAAAAATAAAATCACTATCTTAAAAAGATATTTATCCTCCCATGTTCATTGCAGCATTACTCACAATAGCAAAGATACAGAACCAACCAAAGCATCCTACAATAGATGAATGGATAAAGAAAATGTGGTACAATGTGTACAATGGAATATTATTCAGCCTTAGAAAAAGAAATTCTGCCATTTGCAACAACATATATGAACCTGGAGAACATTACACTAAATGAAATAACCCAATTACAGAAAGACAAATTCTGCATGTCTCATTTACGTATGGAATCTAAAAAAAAGTCTAACTCATAGTAGCTGAGAGTACAGTGGTGGTTACCAGGCAGAGGAAAAGGGATGAGACTAGTATATAAACTCTCAATTAATTATACAATGAATAAGTTCTGGAGACCTAATGTGCAGAATGGTGGCTATAGTTAATAATGTACTGTATACTTGAAATTCACTAAGATAGTAGATCTGATCTCAAAAAAAGGGACTATCTTTTATAGGTACTAACAACAAATAAAAATGTTTCGAATTTGAATTAAATTTTGTTTATTTACAACAAGATCATTTAAAAGAAGATCCAATTAGGGTAATTTTCACTATGAAATTAAATGATCATAAATTCTTATTCCAATCAAAAAGAAATTTAAAATCTGAACAACTTTAATATAAAATATAACTATTTTTAAAATAAATAATAATGTCCAAATTCAAATGTGTAGTGCACAACAAGAAAAACATTGACTATCTTGATCCATATACTTAAAAATCATTCTAAAAATTACATAGTCTTGTTAAATTTCTCCACATAGAGGCCTTTTTTTCCTCTTTCATTATATTTTCTCTGTATCCAGTCCCCAGCGTGGTACATAACAGAGTATTTGACAAACATCACATTCTACCAAGCATACATAAAACACTGCTAATGTGTTCAATTATGAGTATATTTCCCTAATGGAGTTAAATCATCAAATCCATGCCACTAGCTTTGCACAAACCACTTACCTTCTTTACAATTTAGTTTTTTCTTTAAAATGAAGATGAGTTAGGTGATCTCTTAGATTTTTTGCAGCTTTAATATTCTATAATTAGTATTTATTAATATAATGTCAGATATGTGCTCATTTACCTTTTATGAGGCAAATTTAACTAAGCATAGGAAGAAAAGTATAAGATTCAACACTGTCCTTAAGGAGTTAAAAGATAACTATGGAGACAAAAACACCACACAGAAAACCATACAAGATAATACAGAGATAAATGCTAACTGGCCAAGTAGAGGCTGTTGGAGAGGCCACTGAACTAAGCGTTTCGGCAAGGGTAAGCACAGGAGCTTGGGAAGGTTTGACACACAAAGCAAGAGATGAGCTGTTTTTGTGAGAAGGGGGAATTTGGACGAATGGAGAGAAAATGGCATTAAATATTATTAAATATCACCTGCATCATGTTGTCTCTTGAAGAGGAACTTTCTTATTGAGCCTAATGAAAGAATTCTTAAATGTACAAATCTAGATTATAGAATGGTGGTGGGGGGGGAAATAAGAGTTTAAAGAAATCATTTTCTAGAGAAAGAAAAATTCTGCTTCACCCCCTCATATAAATATTTCATTATCAATATCATAAGATACCTCCATGAGTCATGGTAGTAGTACTAACACATACGCCATTCATCTTCCTACATCTAAAGACAAACTTTGCCATAGACAATAAGCTGATAGGCTGGTAAAATATTCCAGGAGCTTTGTGGATTTAAAATAAAATTTATAAATTTCAGAAAGTTTTTAGCAATAGGAGCATTCAGAGTCAGCTGAAAAGGACCTGAAGGAGAAAGAGATCATGTCAGTGTTGTGACTGGTGTATCTTGTTAACACAAAACTGAGACGCGCCATGAGAAATGGAAACACCAAGATCCACAGGCAAAGGTCTGAGCCATTTAACACTCCAATGATACTGTCACTGTACTGAACAAATTCACATCTGAGCTCATTTTCTAAGGCTGACATTAAATGAGTTTAGGGAACGTTGGGTCAAAGATTAATGAACCATAAATAAAGCTTACTTAAAAGAGGAGAGTAAAAAATTTAAAGAATTTGGGTGAGAATAAAGAAATTTTGGAAAGCAGTTAAATCAAGTCATTCGTTACTCTGAAATGCAAGCATCCTTTCAAAAACTCCAAATTACATCTATTTCCAGTTATTTTATAAAAAGTTGTAGGGTTGAAGGTAGAAAATAACCTGTCACAGTGATGATTTATATGGAGGCTGTTGAGAAGATCACTACACAACCTCAGGAAAGGGCAAAGGACCTCCCAAAGCATGTCTTGAAAAAGGAAGCCATCCCTGTACAATGCCTGATAAGCTGTAATCTTAGAAATGATAATAGTGATTTTTCTAAGACTATGTAACAAGAAGGGTTTGGGGCAACTTACAGATTTCATTTAAAATCGAAATTCATCTGTGCATCAGTGATTCTCAAGCAAGCTCCTACTGGCCAACCATTGTCAGAGATATGTCGATTTCAAATTGTATAGGTATTTTGTAAAACCATTAGGAATTGCTATGTTTAAGACCAAGAAAAATAGTAATTCCATACACCTTTACTATAACAATTTAACATGTATTTACTTTATGATATTTCCTATTTTGACATTAGCTCTTTATAATCAGCTTCCTAAATTTCTAGCTGTTATCATGTAAATACTAATATTATACTTCTCCCCAATCCAAATTCTTTACAATGATTTCGGGAGTTCCACACAATCTGACACTTATCTTTCTCTTTATTCCCATCTCTTACCATTCTCTCTTTTGTGAAGGGAGAAATTCCTTCTTTGTCAAATTTGTCTCATTTCTTTCTGTGCCTTAGCCACACCCACCTCTTTTGCAACTCCAGGGTGGGCTTCCAGGATGTGTGTCCTGTGCAGCTGCCCAGAGCCCCACGCTCAAAGGACCCTGAACTTAACCTACTGCTCTGTTGTTGCCATCTTGAAAGTCTTAATACTTTTTAAACAAGGGGTACACAGCTTCATGTTGCACTGGGCACTTCACATCATGCAGCCAGCACTCCCTACCGCATTCCCCTGTGAAATAGGCTCCGTGCCCTAATCCCACCAACCCCTTTCCCACATCTAACCACCTCCTTTCCTACATCTAACCACCTCGTGCGGTGTTTCTTCATTCTGAAATACCCTTCCACTAGTTCTTCACACAGCTGATTCTTTCTCAACCTTTGGTCTCAACTCCAATGTCACCTTCTCAAACAGACCTTACCCGATGTCTTTGTCTAAAGCACCTCCTCATTCTATCTCATTATCCATTTATTTCCTTCAAGGTATTTACCACAATCTATAATGATCTCATTGACTTGTTTCCTTGTTCATTGTCACAAACCCCCCTCCTCCTAAACGGAAAGTAGCAGGGGAGTCAGCAATCCAGTCCTTCTGGCAGTACTCTGATGAATGATCAGCACTGAGACTACTGACATACTCCTTGCCCAAACTCTAGTCAGCCCCCTCTGAGCCCTGCTCTCAGCTGAAGCCTTGTCCTATAAACACTGCACATTCTCAGCACAAATCATTTCATTCATTCCCTCCCAACACCACCCCCACTAAAAGACTTGAATAAACATTCATGTAGATACGTACACACACAGACACACACATTTATATATAAAGTCACTACATTACTGATTAAAATCTGTCCTTACCACTTTAACTAGTGTCTGGCTTTGTTTATCTTTGATAACAGCACCTAACACGTTGTAAGTGTTCAATATTAATTTGTTGCATGAATAAATAAGTTACTAATAGTAATAAATGATGCTTCACAAATTTTCTTGGGAAGATTTTATTTTCCTAGTTAAAGCTATTTATTAAGCACTATGGGTGTTTAATCCATTATAATTCAGCAGCATTTTCTAGAAATTTCCTCTGCACACATAGGGCCCTTATTTATTTGAGATGAGATACCTAAGAATGTGAGATTTATATGTGTATACATTACAAGTATTGCTGCCTTTATGTCAATTTATGATCCAAAAAAGTAACTCAATTCTCTAAACCAAGGAAAATGTGCAGCTTTGTGAATAAATTTTGGCACTCTTTGGAAGGAAGCTGAAGAATAGCTATTAACAGAACGTGAGGATAACTTCAGAAAAAATAGCTTAAGCTCAAAGAACAACAAGAACCAGTATCCAATGCTGGGGGGGCTATAGTAAAACTGGGACATTAACAAAGTGTGATCAGAATACAAAGTGGGATAAACCTCTTCTCAATAACAACTTGGCATCAATTATTTTGGTGATAAAAATACTCGTATTCATTGACTCAGATTATCTATTCTAGTGCTTTATTCTATGGAAATGTAATTTAGGTAATATACGGAAAAGAGCTATCTTCACAAAGATGTTTATGAGTGCTGTTGATAATATTAGAAGATTGAAAATAAACTAAATGTCCAAATTTAAGGGAATGGTTTACTAAATTAGAGTAATTCACTCAATTAAAAATTTTGTGACTAGCAAAAATTATAGTGTGTGACAACTTGGGGAACATTTACTGTACAAAATGCTGAGTGAAAAATTTAGGAACAAAAATACATGAATATAAAAATAAATAAAATCTTATCAAATTAGACACATAGAAAAATGTTAAAAGGTAGTTTACTCAAGAGCTAGATTTATGAATGATATTTTTAATTTCTCCATTTCCTACATTTTTACTAATGGGAATATAATATTTAACTATGAAGATATATCTTAAATATGTCTAAAAGAAACATGTTTTTTCATTGCATAGTATCATTTTCAATGCAGGTCAGTGTGAGCTCTTAAAATAGTTTGCTATCAAAAAAGTTAAGTTTAAAATCAAAACAAAAATGTAAAAAAAGTTAAATTAAATTTTCAGAAAAAAATATATTTTTTCTGTATTAACTCTACATAGATGTATTTACTTAAAAGAAAACAACAAAAAATAGTTAAGCAATCTTGAAAGTGATCTTTTTTCCAAAAAAATGTTAAGTCTAAATAAACCAAATAAAATTTTAGACACTAGTTAATTCAAAAGCAATGTATTTAAAAACAAACAAACAAACAAACAAACAAGTAAACAATGGCTTGGTACTTACAGGGATACAATATTCCACCATTGGATAATGCAATTTGTGACCTTTTGCTGTTCGACCAGAAAAAAAGCAACTCTGGCAGACATCGTAATTAAAATGCTTCAGACTTCTATACCTAAGGAGAAGAAAAGAAGATTCATTGGCTTGCATTCCTATTATTTAGTCCAAATCAATCATGTGTGGTAAGGAATTTCATTCATCCAAATCACCAAGGAAATAAAGTAAATTTTTGGATTTCCAGTCTCTAGAACATGTTTCCATCTGTTTATAAACGATGAGGAGACAAATATCCATGTCTGAAGATTTTCTTTAGTGTTGAATATAAATGGAAAACGGTAGAGAAGGAAAGAGTTATATTTATCAGCTTGACACGTCAAAATTTTAAATACCAATTATACCATCAATAAGAAATAAATCTTATGATTCACTCACAAAGGTATTTTTTTTTTTACAGTAAGCATTTTTATACTTGGTTTAAACTAGTCATTAGGGAAAAAAATTAAAGATGAAGAAATACCCTGTAATGAAGAACTAAATAAAACCTGGATCACAATGCATTCTTGAATGGAAACTGTTTTTAAATCTCTCGCTTAAGAATGACACTGCATGTGACTTCCATTTGCACAGCCTTAGAGGAATGAAACTAGATAGTAAGTACTTTCTATGGGTCTGAGTGAAAAAAATATCTCCCGAATTTTCCATTCCATCAACATTGCTGGTGGAACTAAGAACATAAATTACATCCATATCTACAGAAAAAAAAAATTGTTTTTTGATCAGCTTTGAAATGCCTGTCCAGAAAAGGAAAAAAAAAATTATATGACAGGACTAACAGAATGAAAATGGAAACAAAATTAAAAGGTTATGTGAGGTTAATACTGTAAACTATTAAGTGCTGAGTAGCTTCTAAAATGACCTGCAAAATCACTTGCAAATCGATCTGAAGGAAATCAATCTGGGTACACTCCAGCCAGCTTACTTTCGCAAGGCAGCTACTGGTTTGAAACAAACACATCCACTAACAATATCTGTTGACCCATCAGCACGTTTGACAAATATGACTGACATCTTCTCTTCTACAGGGAGTTTGTTTATTGCTGAATACTTCCTTGGCAGATGGCCAATTTCCCCTTTTCATTGGAAGGAGACCCTGGTACTGTTAGTACACGTTAGCAAGGTGCCCTGTGAACAATACTGTTTCTCAGTCTCTCTTGCTGATGGTGGTGATCAGTACAAGTAGAAGTCACGGGGTGGGGTTTCTAGTTGGAATTTCAAGGGACTGACTCAGTTGTTAAGAGGCAAGCTCCCTCTTCCTTCTTCCTGGAAAATGAACCTGACATCCAGAAGAGTCACCTTGTTAGCATGAGGTGGCCTTGAAGATGGAAGCCACATGTTAGGGGTCACAGAGTACATAAAGACAGAACTAGGGGCCCATATGAACACAGGACAACCATATCAGTCTTGGATTGCCTACCTCCACACTTCGTTTACATGAAGAAAAAAACTCAAACCTCTAATTTATTTATGCTACTATAAAGCAGTTATATGGAATTCTAACTGAAAATAATTCCCAGCTTACAAAACATTTTGTAGATCTAAAATTTCATTAAAATTTAATTTGAAAGTAATTAGTGAAATGCTCTAGTAGTATTTATAGAAGTTCAAAGAAAATGAATACATATGTGTATACATATATACACACACACACACATACATATATTAAGTAGGAGCTTGATAGTCTAAAATTAAGTTTATTCTATTATATAATGCAAATACTCCTCTATCTTTATTTCTGTACTTGGCTTTTAATTCTTCCTGTGGCCTCAGAGGAAGAGGTATCCCTTTACAACTAAGCTAATCAGACCTTTTTTACTTTGACCCCATTTTAATATTGGAATTGTTCTTACATTCATTGCCTTCATGCATAATCTTTATGCAATAATTAAGTCATCATTAGTTTGAAGAAATGTTTGCTTGGCCTTATTTCTAAACCAGGTATCAACTATAAGACATATTTCTCTTTCACTCAGAAACTAAAAATTTTACATGTATTATATTCTCAATATAGAAAACTGAAGAAATACATATGCAAGTAAAGGGAAGACAATATATTATCTACCATCTTGCCATTTTCAATATCCTGACATATTTTTAAGTTAAAGCTAGATTTCTTGAGCAAGTTCTTTGCACATAATGACCTACTTATTTTCCTGAGCCTGAACCTGCCTTCCATCCTTACCATGACACAGAAAGCATTCTCTCTAAAATTCCCAAAGACTTCTCCTGATTCACAGGTCTGTTCTCACATAAGATCTTTAGGATTTCACTGCTGCACCTAACACACACTTCTACCATCTTTCTAAAGCCTTCTCATTGATTTCCATACTACGCTTCTTTACTTCTGTTAAGAATACTGCTCATCTTTCTCTCGCTTACGTACCTCTTTTCCATCCTGCCTTCTACTGAGCAACATCGTTGCCCAGGTTTTTCTGGTATTTTTGCTTAATGGAAAAGTTCAATGATACACTTGTAGGCTTAGCTACTAACCCACTAATGATGTTATTGGTAATAATTAAAAGAGCTAATATTTACTGAATGCCTACGTTGTTGGTGATAAGTACTTCCCTAGACACTTTTCATGTAGTAACTTCTCCTAGGAGGAAACACTCCTTGAATTTGAAGTTGAAGAAACTCAGGTTCAGGAAGGTCAAGTAACTTATTCAAAGTCTCAGAGCTAAACAGCAGATCCAGGATGCAAATCTAAGCAGTTTGACTCCAGAGCTAGATATCTCAACACACTGTTTCCTACATGTCTTGTTCAACCTTGATCTCTGACCACGAGTCAACTTCACATCTTCATCATGGAGATATGTATAGGTGAATCTTATATTAATATCAAAAAGTTAAATACTGAAATTTGACACTTAACATTGTTCACCCTTTGTAATTGCTCTTTCATATTTTTCTTATGAAATATTTCAAGTTAATTCAAAAGTAGAGAGAATAATATAATAAACATCCATGTACCTACAACTCAGCTGTTAAATATTAATATTTTGGTGCAGTTACTTAAGGTCATTTTTTATTTAAGAAATAAAACTTTAAAGGTCATGCAAATATTAATATTTTTTAGAGTCTTTTGTTCTGTCCTTCTCTCCCTGTCCACAGTCTGTGAGAAATCTGGTCTCTCATGGCATCTCTAGGCTACACCACTGGCTACATATGACAGACTTTATATAAACCAGTTACTTCCCAAATCCACTAATCTGGATGTTTCCTGTGGTTTCAGGTAACAGTTTATATCAGTGTAATATTTTTGGTTTAATAATGAATGTCCTAAATGAATTGTTGTTTTCAGTATAATTTAATTACTTCTTAATATTAAATCCTTCCTCTCCTAAAAATCTAATCTGCTTTTTAAAGCCACCTTGAAGCTAGGTGTGGTGGCTCATGCCTGTAATCCTAACATCCTGGGAGGCTGAGGAGGGAGGATTGCCTGAGGTCAGTAGTTTGAGACCAGCCTGACCAAGAGCAAGACCTTATCTCTACTAAAAATAGAAAAATTAACTGGACATGGTGGCACGTGCACGTAGTCCCAGCTATTCAGGAGGCTGAGGCAGGACGATCACTTGAGCCTAGGAGTTTGACGTTGCAGTGAGCTATGATGATGCCACTACACTCTACCTGGGGTGACAAACCAAGACTCTGTCTCAATAAATAAATAAATACATAAAAATAAAACCACCTTGATTAAGAGCACAAAACATCTGGATTTCAGAACCAAAAAGATCCAGATTTGAATCTCAACTCTGTCTCTGTTCATTGGACATTTCGCCTTGGACAAGTTGCCTAATCTTTGAGTCCTAGTTCCTTAATGTGTAAAATAGAGATAATACTCCCAATCTTACAGAGTTGTTATGAAGAGTAAATAAAATAACAAATGCAACACATTTCAGCACAGTGTCTGGCATATAGTTAACAATAAATGGCAGTGATTATTAGCTCTGATAATTCTATCTCTCATGTGGATGACCCTCCCAGCAGTATCCTGAGCTTGCCACATTCCAGCTATTTCCTCTCCTGTGTGTCTATGTCCACCAGGTACTTCTCACTTAGCCATTCCAAGAAATCTGCTGTACATAAATTGTGTCTTTCTCATCTTCCTCCTTCCCACATTTGCCCTGTCACTTCTACTGGGGCATCTATTATCAAAGCTCTCTGCCAGGCTTATATAAGCTGACTCTTCTTCACACTAACTGCCTACCTTTCCATCCTCCTAGGATGCAAAGTGGCAAGGCTCTCTGAAATTATACCACTTTCGATAGTGTCCCCAATTATATCATAATGTATGAGACAGGAGGAAATTTAAATTCTATTTCTTATGTTAGCTACCCACAGAGAATGCAATGCTATGCTTCATACAAACTATTATGCTGACAAAGCCAGTCAAATGAAAGTAATTTTATTTAATTCAAGATAGTGACACTGATACTATGTATTAATACAACAACAGCCAATCCCAGCCCTCCTGACTGGAGTCTCCATTTTAGGATCACCATCTTAGATAATTCTCTTCAGGTATGAATGAAAGGTACATATAAAACCTCAAATTCCCCTGCTGGGTAGGCTTATGTTGTTTCATAATAGATTTCCAAATCAAACGGGGGCTACTTTCTAGATTTTCCTAGAAGAGAAATATAGTATATCCTAAGAGGTCAAATGCATCCTTTAAAATCAAAGGACCATGATGGCTAAGAAACTTCATCCTAGGACAAACCACAGACTTTGCTCAGTCTGCTTTGGGGTCACAAACTGATGAGTCTGACACAATGATTACATCAAAGTGTGGTGTTTAGTGACATTCCTCGTGAGAAGGTGAACAGTAGGGTTACTGTACTTCACACCAAACTTGACAGAAGTAACACAAATTAACTTGATTACTTCTCAGTTAGTATTTAAATGTTGCTTCCTGCTTACTAAGTTTGACCTCATAGATCTCAGAATATTCATCAAATTCCATCAGGCCTATATATTTATCATCAGTCATGCAATTACCATGCATGAACATTTGTGTGACCTAAGTAAATAGAAATTCATAAAAATCTCTCGTTCTTGACCAAAGTAGTATAGATAACAATACTACTTAATACTACTACTACTACTACTACTAATAAAACAAGCTTCATGTAGTGGTTATAAGAAAGGATAAAAATAAGATACGAAAGGATTTTTAGAGAGAATATGATGAACAGCTTCTCCATTTAGGTACAAACTTCTGAATAGGAAATAGAAATGGATGCTGGACAAACCACTGAGATCACACAAATGGAAAAGAAAATAGTCTACTGCCAGCACTAGTACATCTCACCTGAATCCAACAATTGGACATTCTTTACAGATGTTGCATTTGGCCTGATGCTTTGCAGTCTCGGCCGCTGCCACTCGATGCAAGACCGGCAGCCAAACCATGGACTGCGGTTCCAAACGCATCCAGTCTATAAACTCTTTCACACTTATCTCAGGCTTGTTGTTATTCTGGTGAAGAAACAAACATATTAAAAGTGGAGAAAATGTCTTCTTTTAAGCTGCAGCAAGTGTTGTTGCTTCATAATCTTTCCGAGAATCTGTGCAGAAGGGGAAACATATAACTCTTTCCAGGGCAGTGAAGTCATAAAAGCTTTAAGGTTCTTCCAGGCAAGAAAATTCTAGACTTCATAACTTAAAAGCAGAAATAGCAGAAATTGTTACACAGGAAGAAGAAAAAAATCCCAATACCTTAATATACTCAGATTTAAAAAAACAAAAGCAAAAACCAAAACTACACAATTCTAGGTAATCTTTTCACATAAATACTTTAATTCTATAAAACTTCTTCATCTAAGACAGTAAAAATTTTGAAAGTAAAGATTCACTGATAACTTTACACACTTGAAGGCCATTATAAATGCTAAACAAAAGCTGTAATTTTTGTGTCGTCTGCTCTAGTCCTATTACATCACACTGGGGGCATTCTGCTACGAAGAATGTACTTTGCAGGATTTTCAAATTTATCATGACAAATTATAGGAAACTTCTCGATCCCTCTTCAAATCTTAATATAATACAAAGCGATTGTCTTACATACAAAGTAAAATTTCTACCAACATCATTTTCCTGCTGTTGTTGAGGTCATTCTATGAAACAACACCTGTGACTATAAATCACAGTTAGAAATTTCATGTGATATTTTTTGTGTTTCTAAAATAAGAAAAAAGGCCATTATAAAATGTAATAACCCATGACATCAATTCTCCTCAAAGATACAGTGCGAGCATTTTTTTTTTTCTCAGTAATGATAAATCACCGGCTGTGCTTTGGCAAAATGTCCACAGGCTTGTACTTCATGCATATGTATAACACCAGTAGTAACATTTCTAAAATGCCTTTAAACACAGTAAACATTAAAAAGGAACTAAAATGCTTTCCCTGTTTAAAATTAGTAACTTAGATCAGTATAAAACTTTGTACATCATTCTTCTTTTGTATGTATATTCTTTTCTATGTATATTCTCAAAGAAAATACTACTGCTATTTTAATAATATCTTTAATTTGTATTTTTAAAAAATCTTACCTAGAAATAACTCAGGGCATTTTTATTCATTTATTTAACAAATATTGATTAAAGTAGCTATGACGTTTAAGGGACTGTGCACAGGGATATGCTATGGTCTGAATGCTTGTGTCCTCCCAAAATTCGTACGTTAAAACCTAACTCCCAAGGGGATGGTATTAGGTGGTGGACCCTCTGGCAGGTGTTTAGGTGATAAGGGTGATAAGGGTGGAGCCCTCATGAATGGGATTAGTGCCCTCATAAAAGAGGCCCCAGGGAGCTCATTCACTCCTTCCACCATGTGAGGACACAGCAAGTGGGCTCAAGGAACCAGAAAATGGGCCCTCACCAAATACTGAATCTGTTGGCAACTTGATCTTGTACTGCTCAGCCTCCAGAATTATGAAAAATAAATTTCTGTTGTTTATGAGCCACCCAGTTTATGGTATACAGTAAAAAGATAGATACAATCTTTGTCTTCATGGAGCTTAGGTTCCGATAGAAGAAACAAATACTAAACAATGAATTCTACAATTCACTATGTAATTATAATTGTAATGAGCAAGAGAAGGAGGAGGTAAAGGATATTAAGGTGAACATAGTAGAGAAACATACCTCATCTGAAGAGATAAGAGAAAGATTCCAGGAGGATGTGAGAGTTAAGCTAAAACTTAACACTGAATAAGGATCGAGGATGAGAAGGGAGTTAGTGGGCAGAGGGGAAGGAGGAGAATTCTAAACAGGGGGCACAGGTGAAAATGCACTCAGGCGAGAGTCAAGGAACTAAAACTGAGGGCTGGAAAGCAGAGAGCCAGGGGAGAAGTAGCAAATGACGAGGACAGGGGAAGAGAAAACAGCAATCTCATAGCACAGGTTAAAGATTTTAGATCAATCCAAAGAAAAACAGTAAGTCTCCTTGCAGGGGTCACTATCCTTCAATCAAATATGCCTTAAGAAATAAAATACAAACTTACTGGATGAGACCCAAAGTCTTCCACCATTTGGCTTCAGCACAAATTCCCTATTCCATCTCTCGGAACCTCCTACCACCCTTCTCCAACACATGCTATATGTCGCTGATCCTCTGTGATTACCTGTTGGAAGCAGCTGCGAACACTCGGTTCAATATTACTGCCTCCGAAAGCCGCCACTTCTCCCAGCTGCCGGGGGATCTGGATGGCATCGTGAAGCAACAGGCCCAGCTGCCTCTGGTCACACATTTCTGTGGGTCCCGCCACTTCCTTAAAGAGAACTGCAAGGAGGAGAAGTAAGAGGGTAGCTTCCATCTGCCTACAGTACCCTTTTACTTGAAATATATCTTTGGTAATGTGGATTGAACTATGTGGATTAAAAAAAAATGTCAGGCGGACATGAATCAGATTATTTGTCTCCTGAATTCTAATGCTCTTAATATTCTGTGTGTCTGCCATCAGGAACTGCTTAACCACATGCTCCTGAAAATAATCTAATGTCTTGTGTGCATACATATAAATAGATCAATAAAGACAATTTTGCTTTTTAAATGGTTACAATAAATGCATGTGAGTTAATTTTATGGTCTTCATAAGGATTTCCCTTCTTATTGAGGAAAATGATGAGCCAAAACAAAGCTTTCTTCATGACTTGTCAAAGAAATAAATGTGCCTTAAATAGCAAACCTTTAAATTGCAATAGATTTACCAATTTTTTGTGCTCACTCCTAAATTCAATAGTCTATTAAATATATGTTTTTAGCTTCTTTTAAAGACTTTTATGTTCAAATCTAGCTTATGTAATAAACATTAAAAAGGGCCAAGGAAATGTACTTTTTCTTTTTAGGGCCAGTCTCTCATTCCCTATTAGCTATAAAAATTATTTTTGTTTTACTTCATGTAATGAAATACATTTATTCAAATTTTAAGGACTCATTAACAAAAATTTGTGCACATTTTCGTACAGTTTTTTAGGCTTTTCCATTCATAAAAAATGATCTATTTTATAAATTTCTTAATTCAGTAAAATTAAAACTCCTCTCTTCTTTACAGTATTGGTTTATCTTCTGTTCACCATATACAGTATTTTGAAGATTAAAATTATTACAGTATTTTCAATAATAAGACTAATGTACTAAGATGTTACTTTTGGAATAGGGAAGTTTTTAAAAAAAAAAAACAATCCACTTCATCATAGAAATTAACAGTCTTTGGAAAGAAATTTGGAAAGACATTTACAAGTCCTAAAAATTCAAGAGCACACAAAATCTAGATGTTCTTCATATGAAGTTTTCCAAGAGTAGAAGAAAGGAGAGTAAATATTTATTTGATACTGAAACACATTTTAAAACAATACCTGATAAATGAATGTCAGATCAAAATGTGTCATTCTCTCTTTATTTAAGGGGAATAATATTAAATCTAACACTGTCAATAGTGAATTCTGAAACTACTGAACCAAGCTCAGTGATATTGACACAGTAATTATAATGAAATACGGCTTTAATTATAAGCACGCATAAGGAAAGCAAATTCAATTAAGATAAATTTAATTATTATTATTATTTTTTCACTTAGATTTGGTTAGAGCTCTCTCAACTTATTTATTTTCATTTTTTTAAAAATAAGACTATCATAGCCAAAAACATTTATCTAGGAGTCTTATTATGATGCTCATTTTAAACCTGTTCCTGGAAAGAGGCTTATTAAGTAAATACAAAGTTGCTGCATACGTATAATAATCTTTTCAGAGGAGTGCACATTTTCAGCAAGATCAATTGGGCCCAACTTTCCTCTTTTGAGGCAAATAGTTATTCTACTATGCCACTGTTAAGGCAAAATTACTCATAAAACATAAGGAGAAAAGCATCCTTAAACAACTGACATATTTCTAAATTCTTTAAAAAGTTCACATTTTCAATGTTGTAGTCAGATACAGAACTCAGTGTCAAGATGTGGGAGGTGGGTCACAAGAAGGAAGTCACAATCTAAAACCCAAATCCCAATAAATCAGCACAGGAGAGATGTAAATGGCCATTCAAAACGAGGCTTTGTAAATGTGTTTTCGATGAGGCAAGAAAACCATCCAGCTATAAGCAGGAAGGCCAGGGTATGGTTAGAACCTAATCAAGGGATATTTCCAGGAAGCCATTAAGAGAGAGGTGTCAGGAGGGTGAAGACACCCACATTGGCCATTGCAAAATCAACATTCAGATGGATACCAAGTGACCCTGAATGGTGCCATTGAGTTTGAAGAGCAAATTGTTGTAAATATTAATTCTAACAAAGGAAATAATAATGAGGAGGTGTGTTCTGATATCACTGGGGAAATCAAAAGTGGAATCAGAGTTGCTAAAGGACCTCAAAGTAAAAAGCAAAACAAAACCCCAGAACATTCCAGAGTTTGGATGTCCCAATAAAGATTTAGATTAAAGCTTGTAACCCATGAGATTTCCTATTTAATTAAGTCCTAAAATCACATACTTCATGGATTAAATGAAATATTAGAAATTTTCATTGCAGGGACTTCTGTTTCCTTTGCCAAAATCTAAAAGTTTAATGTTGACTTATAGAAACTATAAGTTTTGAGGCTGAATTTGCCTTTGTTTCAGAGTAGATGCAGCACTACAACGCAACCCCAGTTCTTTCAGGAAGGAGCACAGGAAAGTCCTAAATCACAGATGGTAAGTGCTTTTAAATTTTGGAATATTGATGCTTTTGTTAACACTTTCATTTCCCTATCATTGTAGAAATGATAACTTTTCTAGCTTTGGAAATTGTATCTTTTCACAATTATGATGCTGAAGACAACTTAAATTCTGGATAAAGTGCCACAAAACAAAAGCCTCATGCAAAGCTTTCATTCTGGCTGGTTTACTAGGCTCTCATTCTGTTAGGGCACCTCACCTCCTGATCCCACAATCAGCTTTTCATTTCATACAAATCCACATATCTTTTTACTGACATTCTTGTCAAACTAAGTAGGAAAAACAAGCCATCATGTTCTAGACCTGAAATTCAAAATCAAATAACCTCACAGCGATCCCAGAAAATAAGTTTTTCAAATGTATGCATGTTCACCTAAGACACAAAACTTTAAAGTTTATAGGACCTGTGATCAAATATCCTCTTGTTTTTTGGTATCTTTCCATTCACAAAATATCCTTAACCTTCTCCCACAAATATATGGATTTATTTGTAAGGAATCATCTGGCAATATGCATGGCAGGACTGAATTACTCATATTTTATGGACAAAATTAAATCAAAAGATATATTATAGTAGCTAAGAGTTTGGAGACTTAGCAGCAAATGCTATCATTTATTCAACACCTGCTATTTCTAAGTATTTTACACATGCTATCTCTAATTCCTTTCCAAGCAGGAATTATAAGCTTCATTTTTCAGTTGAAGAAAGTTCACTAAATTTCCTGAACTGTGAAATGGGAGTAATATTACCTCTTAGGTGGCAGCATTCAATAGAATCACATAACCTGTCAAAGACACTCAGGCACTAAGTGGTAGAGATTTGAAGGCAGGTCTCTCCAGACCCTGTGTACAAGCCCTTTCCAATGCCAAGATGCCTTTCATTAACTGACAGCTAAAGGGACACCACTGATTTATTTGTTGAATTTATATTCAACAAATATAAACAATAATACAAATTGAAAAAATTTTTATCACTTTTTATTTTGTCACAACTATAAAATATATTTACTTAGGCTTATCATCTGACTATGTCCATAAAGGTTCTAGATCATCTTACTTTTTTTTTTTTTTTTAAGCCTTGGGAATATACAGAAATAGAAAACGTTTGGGCTTTGGAGTAAAAATAAATCTAAGATCTAATTATAGCCTCATGACTTACTGGATTCTTAACCTACCTCAGCATTAATTTTCTCAGCTAGAAAATGAAATCCCAATGCCTATATTGTGGGGAGATTATTCTAAGAATTAAATGAGATATAATTTGTAGTCCATTATTAGTCCATCAAGACACCTCACCTCTTAGTCCTATAATAAGCTTTTCATTTCATACAAATCCAAATCTCTTTGCACTGTAACCCTTTGTCTAACCTGGTACACACATAGTAAGGGTTAAAAAAAATAGTAACTATTATTACTAGCAAATCATATAAAGTAAGTCCCTAATAAATTATTATGATAACTATTATTACTAAAAACACTGTTGGTGTATGAAAGGTCTTACATACATCTGTATTTTTCTTCCAGGAGACCTTTGGAAAGAGACATCAATCCAATCTTCAGACTCTGCACTCTAATTTTTCCAGTTCGACCCCTGAAATTATAAGAATCTTACTGTGTTAAATGCATTTAAAACTGTATATAGTATGTTATTAATAATTATTTCTGAATATCTACTTTCTTGAGGGTATATCATTAAAAATAATTGGATTTTGAAGATGCAACTTTTCTATGCACTTTTAACAATCGATATTAAACCTCTGCCACAATTTCACCATGTATTTTAATAGTGTATTTGGTCAAGTCTAAAAGAATACTCAGCCTGAAGTCACTTTACATAAAACACATGAACTGAGAAGAATAAATTACAGCAAAATGAAAATGATAATTATAAAACTGAAAAGGTTTTACTTTTATAAACACTATAAATTAAAATATATCTGTTCATAACTGTAAATACAAGATTCAAATGAGCTAGAGCTACATACATAATACATATGACTTAATACAGTAAGGAAAGACTAGTGATATATCTAAAAACAAACGTAAGAAAACTGATTAGAAAATTAGCTATATACTGAGGGCGTATAACCTGCTGAATACTTGAAAACTTTGGTTTCTGTCAATGCAGTTTCTATAAATTGCTATTGTAATTTTAATAGTCTATGATTTTAGACAGGTGTGAAATCTCTATTGGGGGAAGTATCAAATTATAATTAAAACAGAATGCATTAATTAATCAACAGTAGAAAATAGTTTCACACTATGCTAATGAGAGACCATTTCAACTTTACTTATAACTTGATTAGATGAAAATTTTATCTTTGAAAGTGGAGAATTGACTTTATTCCATCACTTATCAAAGACTTACTGAGTTATCTACCAAATGCTAGTCATAGTCCTAGATCCTGGGGATGGAGAAAGAACTACAAAAATTAATAAGATAGGATTCTTGCTATGGAATAACACACACAGAGAAAAGGCTTTATTGCTATCTTTATTACTTTGGATTCAGGATTGGTTTTCAATTTAGGTTTTTATTGTCAATTTTCTTATGATATGTTTTTAATACACAAGCACAGTAAACTTAAAACCTATAACCAATGTTATAACCAAAGGTTTACATAATTATATGAATACATAAAATTTAGTAATTCATGGTATTTAAAAAATAAATATTTGTATTATGTAACTTTAACTTAATTATTGCCAAATTATATTTAAATCCTTATTTTATTGGTATTTTCACTATTAATACTAACTGATATTCTTCCATTCTCAAATTATAAATACTCAAGTAAGTTTCTATATACATACCAGGACATACAAAGTATAAAATAAATTAAAAAGGAAAACATGCTTAGGGAATGGTGCGATGCATTTTTTTTTTTTGGAGACAGTCCTACTCTGTTGCCCCAGATAGCAACCTCCAACTCCTGGGCTCAAGGGATTCTCCTGCCTTATCATCCCTAGTAGGTGGGACTACAAGTGTGTGCCACCATGCCCAGCTAATTTTTTTTATTTTTGGTAGAGACTCCTGACCTCAAGCGATCCTCCTGTCTTGGCCTCCTAGAGTGCTAAGATTATAGGTGTGAGCCACCATGCCTAGCCTGGTGAAATGTATTTTCAAAATAGTCCTTTAATAGCCTAGAGTTTGTAATTTATATTAAATCATACCCAATAAACTTACTGAGTCCTTACTATATATGTGTACAACATTCTGAATTGATTATGAAAGAATTAATACTTAATAATAAAATAAATATAGCCCGTATAAGCAGAATTTCTAAATTAATATACCCATTCAAATTTCTCACAATTAGACATACAAGTTGCAAATTAACCCTACAGTGAGCCATGCTACAAATTGTGTTTCTACTGTATATTTTTTAGGAGTTTCCTAATTATCACATGAAATAGACAATGTTTGTTTTCTTCCTTTCAAAAATCAGGAAATGTTTACTCTCTGGACACAATCAGACAACAGACTTGCAGAGGATAACAAAAGGCCATGTGAATGGACTGACACTAGTTCATGAATGTGGCTAAGGATAAAGCAACCCTTAAGGGAAAAATGATCAAAACGATATGCATTAGAGCATGACCTCCACTCTAATGTCACAACAGGAGAGACGAACATCATCAGGAAGACAATTGAAACTGTCAATCATCCATTCATTGCACCATCAATATTATTAAGGCTTACTGGGACCCCAGTTTGTTTTGTACTATGGGGACCAAGAGAAAATTAGAAGACACAATTCCTACAATGATGAACTCACATACCGGCTGGGGAGGTAAAATGAGAAAACAGCTAGGGAACACATGAGACCAACTTTTATGTATGGAAATAAAGAATCAAGTACAAGATTATTGTGGCTAACTAGTCATTACTGATTAGTGATTCGTCTGAGTAGTCATTAGTCTTACAACTTTTGATAGAGAAGATAAATCTAAAATAAGACATTGAAGGCATGACGTGGCTGGACTGTCCAAACTAGGAGAAAGTAGAGATCACAGGAAGAGCCTAGGCAAGGGGCCAAAGGGAGGGATGTGAGCAGCAGAGATCAGATGCATTAGGGTGGGGCAAGGACTTGCATCAAGGCTAAATGGTTGACCAAGTTGTACAGGTTATATCGGGCCAGACGATAGAGGGCTTTGATGTGAATTGAGACATCTGGATATAAGAGACAACAGGGAGCCAATAAAATTTATTAGTGAGTGGCATTGCCCAATATTTAAGCATTTGGTTCCCTGGTAGTTTTCATAAGTAACTCCTGAAATTAGTTTAACTGGAAAGGTATTTACCTTATAAAATTATATCCATCTGAGAATAGTGGGAAAAAATGACTAAACGCTGCAGCAAATGAGGTTAACATTTTCTGTAGGGAAAAAAATATTTACAGCAAGTGCCCAGACTATTGCTTTAAATCATGATTTAAATGTTTTTGATTTCCATTAAATCTAGAAGGAAGATTGTGAAATTAAGACTTTTTAACCTGGGAAAATGAAGACCGAGTGAGGCTGTGAATTTCACAAATGGAATCAATTTCATCTTTATAAAGTCCTTTTTACATACATTAGTTCCTTTGCCCTTCACAATCACCTTTTGTGTGGTAAGCAGAGCAGATATTTTTATCTTGGTTTTTTTCAGATGAGAAATTGAGATGCCAATGTTAAGTGGCGGCCAAGTCACAACAACCAGAATGAAAAATCTAAATTCTTGTCATCCATGACAGATGAAAATGGATTTTTTACAAAGTCCAGAATATTAGGAGGAGTTGAGTACATGGTAAAACTTGAAAGAAACAGTTTACTTAAAATAATTTATAAAGTACTATTTTTTTCTAGATATGGCAATATGGTAAGAATACTCAAATGACCATCCCAAAAATCTGAATATTAGTTCTATAACTACCACTAATAGGCAATAGGTGGACAAATTGTCTTGTCTCACTGGGTCAGTTTTTCAAGCAGTAAAATGAAGTGGCCAGAATGGAAGGGCCTCAGGGTCCTTCTACTTTGAGAATTCTATGATCTACTGTGTATGCATTACTCATTATTTCAAGAGCTGGTTGAAACTGAAAACACCAGTTCTGGCTGCATCATACTATGAAAAGTAAGGCAGTCAAGAATATATGATTAATGAATGAATGTCAGAAGAGCCAAATGAAATGGAAGTGTTAGAACAAGGTACCATTTCTAAGGTGCACAGACTTCTCAGACATCCACAATGCCTATCAGAGGGAGTAGATGGTAGTTTTGATCAGATTCTCAAAGAAAATTATGGCTTCAAAAGAGTTAAAAAGTATTGTTTAGATAAAGAAATAAGTCATAGTTTTTAGAGAAACTTGGGTAATCAACTCTGGCCGTCTGAGACTACCATCCTAAGAGTAACTGTTTTTTCTTCTTTAAGTTAATCTAGGGTACTTTTCTCCAAGACAGAAAGCTAGACTGAATGGGCACCATTCTGACCCAGCAAAGTCTTTGCTATATTTCTTTGGCATGGAAGGGAGACAAATCCTGAAAGGCATTTTTCCCTTTAAAATGAAAAATGAAAAATTTCAAGATACTGTCTTTCTGAATAAGAAACAGTACCTTTGTTTAGCATTTCCCATGTGTTCACATTTGATGGTGGGAAGTGAAACTATGCCAACATTTAACTCCCTAGAATAGGAATCACAACATTTCACGCACTGCCTCCTTCCCAGCTGAGTGGCACTATTCCCTTTGCCCTGTCCAGTGAAAGCAGCATATGTGTGCATTATGTCCCAAACTGTGTCCTCTTAAAATTCACATGTTAAAGTCCTAACTCCCAGAACCTCAGAATGTGACCATATTTAAAGATAGGATCTTTAAAGACATAATTAATTTAATGTGTGGTCATTAGAGTGGACCCCAATCCTATATGATCAGTGTCCTTACAGGAAGAGGAGATAAACATAGCACAGAAGAGAAGCCACGTGAAAACACAGGAAGAAGATGGCCATCCATTCATACAAGCCAAGGAGAGAGCCCTCAGAAAAAAAATCAACCCTGCTGACACCTTGATCTCAGACTTCCAGCCTCTAGAACTGTGCAGGAAATAAATTCCTGCTGTTTAAGCCACACAGACTATCATACTTTGTTATGGAAGCTGCAGAAAACTAACACAGTAGGTCAGCGCCACACACAATGCTAAAGGAGAGCAATTTAACCTCTTTTACAGTCTTCCTTTAAAATGTGGTGCACGGTATCCAAGCCCTTTACCATACTCTATAGGGCTGAATGGAGTTCCTAAGGATTCTATGAATTTATTAATAGCAATCTTTCTGGGACATAAAATTAAGGAATAGGTTTTGCAGTTAAGACATCTAATTGGCCAACAATTTTTGTGAATTTATTGTAGAAAATGTCTCTTTTGAGGATTTAAAAATATTGAAGAGGAACTTAATAGTGGATTAATGCTAATGGTAATATTTTACCCAAAGAGAATAGAAAATTTGCATTAAAAAGAAAAATATTAAAAAATATCAGATGGTAACTGAGACTCATGATTCAGTGAGTTTCTTAAGAGCCCTCAAGCACACAGTGGTTATTTGATTATTAAAAAAAAGATTTTGTTATGATATTTGTGAACATTGAAAGGTAAAAGGTCTTTCTAATTAATAAAATAGAGAGAGGAGGAATGGGAGAGGTTGGTTAAAGGATACAAAATTATAGCTAGATGGGAAGAATAAATTCTGGTGTTCTATACCATTGTAGGGTGAATATAGTTAACAACAATTTATTGCATATTTCTAAAATACTAGAGGAGAAGATTTGTAAATGCTCCCAACAGAAAGAAATGATAAATGTTTGATGTGATGGGTATCTTAATTATCCTGATTTGACCTTTAATATTGTATACATGTATCCAAATATTCTGTACTCCATAAATATGTAAAATTATGTGTGAACTAAAAATAAAAGGAAAAAAAATTAGTTGAGTCAGCTCCAAAGTTCTTGTCTTGATGACATTTACTTCTTACACAGAATCAACCAGCTGCTAAACATGTGCATTTAGGAACCATCATCTATTTTCTCTCTAAATCAAATAAAAAGCTGATAAACACAAATTTTCATATAGTTAATTAATGGGAAATAACTTTTAGGGTATGAGAGAAAAACAATACCTCAAGTTTTCCTATTTCATCTTTGCATACTTCAACCTCCCACCAGAAGAATGAATAATTCCTAACATTTCAGAAATGTCAGCCCACAGCAGGTCTTTCTAGAATTGATTATTTCACAAATACATTGTCGTATTCAACAGGGCCAAATTAACAGCAAATGAGTTATGCAGGAAGTTGAGAGTGCTCTTTATGTAATAGTGAACACCTAATTAAATTATAGATGTTAGAGTGTTCTGTAACATAAATTATTTAAAACACCGTATATACACATAACCACTATTTATTTATGGCAGTAAATAAAGTTAAGAGCAAAAGACAAATTAAATTCCATTCTTTGCTATTCAAATCGCCCTTCCGTTGGCATACAAAGATTGTAGAGCACATTATTATAAGGACATATTGATAAATCATTTTAATTTACAACAATAAAAATAAGATTTTTTCCTTTCAAAAAAGAAATACTGTAAGACATTCTGGAACAAGAAGGAATTAGGACTTACCTACATTAGGTTTCTCCAGCTTCTTGACAAAGAATACAACAAATCTGACAGCCTTTGTAAAGTGAAGCAAAATCTTGAAATAATAGTTCTGCATTCTATTTTGTTCTGTTGTTTAAGAGCTTAATGATTTGGAAAGTCATTTACTTTCAACAATTAACAAATATTTCCACTGGGAAAAGTACTTTGAAAGTACTTTTTAAAAAATTCACTTTCAAAAATTAGACATTTTCTATTATCAATGTATTTCATTCAATGACAGTATTTTAATGGGAAAAAACACAAACTTACGTGTCATACACATTGAGTAACCAGTTGAGACACATGTCCACACAGAGCGGCACGTTGACCAGGTCCTTATGCATTTGTTCAAGTCCATCGTAAGTTGTTGTCAGACAGTTGATGACATCTGGAACACTAAGGAGCTGATCATTTTGGTTCAGCTTGTGCTGTTTGAAGACTTCATTTGTTGTATTCAGCTCTAAGAGATCCACTAATTAGGTGAGAAAAAGGATTATGTACAGTCATTACATGATAATAACATTGAAACAAAAACACTTGTCTCAAGTATTTAGCTTGATTCTTCAATTTAAGAATCTACCCTTTTTAGTTAATTTCAACTTTTAAAGAAATAAACACATTTCCATTCTTACATTTCATCACATTTCCATGCTTTTCAATCTGAACTCTGTTGCTTTTAAACCTTATCCCATTTTTTGCTCTTTGTAATAACAATTTTCCTACTTTCCTTTTCTGGCTTTCCCTTCCCTAGTCTCTTTCTGCTTTTAAATATAGAAAGGCATGAATCTTTAAATCCACTCCAAATGGTAGAACATCTCTAATATTATATTGCTGTCCTCATCTTAACTCCTGCAAACAACCTGCTCACCAATTTCCCCTTCATCCTTTATATCACTGCCAAACTAATTATTCCAAGTTTCTTAACATGTACATCATGATAAACAAAGCTCACTGAAGATGCTCAGTTAAAAAAAACAAAAACAAAAGGTTCTGTAGAGAAATAATAGTTCTCCACTGCCTACTGAACTGAGCCAGATCTATGAGGCCGTCAGAATCTGGCCCTAACCTGGTTTACTTTCCATAATGCTCTGACTTAGAGGCAACCTGTAGCTAAGGAGGAGGAGTAGAGGTTCACAGGACAGACCCTGAATCCTTTGGTCTTCATATATTTGCTCCCATCCTTACTCTTCACGTGTAGTGGGCATGACCAGGGCTAGAGCAGGAACGGTGTGCACAGAAGGGCAAGGCAGAGCCCCTGCTCTCAAAGACATCTGATAACTTTACTAAAAGGAGGAGTAAACAGGACCTAAGAGAGGACTACACAATTTCTATGAGAACTATTACTGCTAGGGCAGAGGAAGGACAAGTTGGAAAGGCTCTAGGGAGACAAGATTTGAAATGGGCCTTGAAAAATACACAAGATATAAGAGATCCATGTGAAGCAAGGAAAGAATTCCAGGAGTACAGAACTGCTTGAGAAAAGACAAGAATTTAAGCCAAGTCTGGTGTCCTAAGGCATGGAGGACTGCAGCATGGATAGTGCATGGTTACGGTAAAGCAGGCGGGGGCAGTGGAGGGGCCAGGTACACATTGCCCCAGGGGAGACCCGCAATGGCCAGGAGGAGGTTAGATAAAAAAGACGAAAAAAAAAAAAAAATATATATATATATATATATATATATATATATATATATATATTTTAATTTAATCAACTCTGGGTCATTCATTAGCTAACTGAAAACAAGGAAACAAAGCAGATTATCAAACTACCCCGTATCTATACATATCTTAAGCATGAAGAATGACTCTTCCAAATATAAGCATATGGGTAAGGAAAATTCAGAATCCACATTAATTTAAGGTCTGCTTATACAAATTGTTGTTTTATAAAATTCTTCCTCTATTTCTAATATTTAACATTTTAGCATTAAAAAGATAAGCTTAATGGAACTTTTAAATACACACACACACACACACACACACACACATATGTATATAAAAAAACAACTACTTTCTCTTAGCCTGATGCAAAAACTGTTCCCTCAGAAAATATAATGACATATTTTGATGGTTAACTAAAATGAACAAATAGCTTCCTTTGCATTTATCTATTTTTAACCATTAATTATCACTAAATTGGGATATTTAAAGGCATTTATGAAATGTCCTCATGCTAGCTTCTCAGATACCATAGAATTATTTATTTTTTCATATTATCTACAATGGAAAAGAACTGCTTTAAAATTATGCAGATTAAAGTGATTTCAAAAACAATTCAACAGGGAAGACATTCTTTTTAATAAAAGAGAGAAAGAGATAACCATAAAACACCCACGTCTGGATAATAGGCCAATCCATTTCTTTTAGATGTCAAATAAATCATTGGTAAACTTAAGCTAATTAAAAAAACTCACGTAAGCTTCCCGAGTTAGAGATGGTGTCAGGAAAAAGCCAACAACCATCTGGAATTTTCATTGTCATTTTTACCACATTTCTTGGCATTACATAGTTGACCCTTGAACAACATAGGTTTGACCTGAGCAGGTTCACTCATACATGACTATCTTTCAATGAAAGTTACACCGAGTGTGCCTGCCTCTTCTTCCTCGCCTCTGCCACCCCTGAGACAGCAAGACCAACCCTCCTCGCCTCCTACTCCTGGAAGACAAGGATGAAGATCTTTATGTTGATCAATTTACACTTAATGAATAGTAAATGCATTTTCTCTTCCTTATGATTTTCTCAATAACATTTTCTATTCTCTTGCTTACTATATTGTAAGAATACCGTATATAATATATACAACATACAAAATATGTGTTAAATCGACTGTTTATGTTATCAGAAAGGCTTCCAGCCAACGGTAGGCTAATTAATAAATTTTGGGGTAGTCGAAGTTATATGCACCCCTAACCCCTGCATTGTTCACGTGTCAAATGTAGGCTGTTTTCAATTATAAACCTCTAGAGGGTAGGAGCAAAATTCAAATTCCTTCTCCACAGTGCCTGCCAAAGGGAAGTGTTTAATCAAAACACAGGGGCTACAGAACTACAAGTCCCCACAGACACGAAAGACCATATTTAAATACTGCCAAAAGGCACTAAGTTTTCTGAATTCCAACATTAATTATGCCAGCAATACAGCACTGCTATTGGATCCCCACGTGGCATAAAATGACAATAGACCAAATTCCAAAAAGCCAATTTCCTGAATCAGGCTGTCCTTGCATTTCTTTCAGAAGTCTCCCTGGCTATACACTCTGTAGCTGTGACAGTAATTTGCCACTTCCCCTGGACTATCATGTCTTCAGTTTTTAGTGATTTACTCTGACACTTTGCCTTAGTGTCCAAGCCAAGCATACATCTTTCTGAAGTGTGTCACATTGAGGTACCTTTAAAGGACTCACTACATTTAAATCACAGAAAATTATGATTATGATTTTTCCTTTTCAAAGGGAGACAAATGACAGCTCAGTCATGTGGTAAATGAAACAAATAGCAGAATCATTTTTTATCCAACTTTTAGACTTTTTCTTTAATCCCACATATGAGGCACAGGGGATTAATGCAAATGCATCATCATTCTCTTGTTCTGCAAAACAAACAAAAACAAAACTAACACCATTTAGCACCCAACCTTGGGCTTGTGTGACTCCTATTCAGGTCCTGAGCTGTTTGACCATTCCTCCTTAGCACTTTTCCTATATCCTCTTCCCAAGCACCACAGAAACGTAGGTGTGCTCAAGGTTTCCTGTCTGACCTTTTGTCTATGAACCTGATGCCCTCACTCCCAGTATCACCTCTCTCCCCAGGGCTCCAGATTCTCTTTTCTCCTTCTGACCTGCCTGAACACTTGATCACACTCCCATTGCTCGGTTCCCTACCAGAGGTAGAACTTCTACCTTAACGTGTTCCAAATAAAGGTCTTGCCTTCTTGTCATGCTGAAATCCAGTCTGCAAATCCTGAGCTATCCTAACACCCTCCTTCTTTCAGCCTCCATAATTTAGCAACTAACAAATTTCCCAAGCCATCAGTTTTCCCTTGGGCAGTCTTACAAATCCAGACCCTCATCTCCCATCCTCCTACTCAGCCAGTTCAGCCTTGACCAACTTTCGCCTGAACTATTTACTCATTTTGTGTTTCCTGTGCCCTGCAGTCTTTCTTAGATATTATAGAAAGCATACGTCCACCTCCGGCCCTATCTCCAAACTCTCACAAGACAGAAAACGGTTCATAGCTCTCCATGCTATAAAGAAAAATATCCAACACTATGAGAGCTTGAGGAACCACCCCCAAAAAAAAGAAAGGAAGAAAGAAAGAAAGAGAGAAAGGAATTTCAGGAAAGAAATCACCTTTGAAGTGACCTAAATTGACTTTAAGGGACTTTCTGGATATTGTTCAAATAGCTAAGCTAACTACATTCAGGATCCATTACTTGATGTTCCCTGAACTCCATCCACACATTTGATTCTCACACATATAATGCCCTCTCTTCCTAGCCCTGGTTAATAGCCATGTGCTTAAGTTGTCTTGGCTTTTATGGCCTGGCTATTATGTCTGCTACCCAAGGAAACTTGCCTTCTTCATGATGAAGGGACTCTGTCCCTCCCCTGAACGCGTTTTTCTTTTGCTTCTCCGCTATTGCCTATAATATGAAGTTTTTAAATCGAAATACAAAAGAATATATAGTTCATTAATTCATCACATAGCTAAAGATGTAGAATGTTACCAATATCTTGGAAATCCTCCTTAATCACACACCCTCATAATCACAGGGGTTACCACTAACCTTAGTATTTCACTTTCAGTTTTTAAAAGTATGTATGCATCTCTAAATAATATAGCATTTAGCGCTTCATGGCTCTGAATTATATACAAATGGAACCAAACTGCACAAATTTCTTCTACCACTTAATTTTTTCCTTCAATTTTATAATTCTAAGATTCAACCATGATGATGCTGATTGCTACTTCATTTATTTTTGATGCTGTATCATTCCACATTTATGAATATGCTAAAATTAAACAGATTTTACTATTAAAAAGTGCTGCTATAAATTTCCTTGTACATGTCTTCTGCTGTACTGCTATGCAACCTTCAAATTCAAATAATTTACTCACTACGTCCTAAACAACTCCTGCTCTGTGCCAGAAACTATATGAGACCCTAAGTGGAGAAGAACAGAAAATCATCCCTCCCATGAAAGCTTAGTTCACGTGGAGACACAGACAATAAATAAGTAAATAAAAAGAATAATAAAAATTATGACCAATACTTTGCCTTAGTGCCTAAGTTAAGCACCATGACAAGTGGCATGTAAGGAAAGAATCAGGTCTATGGGGAGGCACAGAAACCCTCATTAAAGCACAGGTTGCTCAAGTACAAACAGCTAGGACAAGCACTCTTCAGGCAGGAGGAAGAGAATACAGAGTTTGCCATGTTGATCACCAACTTGATGATGAAATGATGACATCCCTTGTGGAGGACAGTGACGGAGGTGGACAGAGAGATACGCCTGGAAAAGGCCATTCCATTCTAAGGGCAAAAGGAATCTGCTATAAGCAGGGACATTGTGCCCGGGTGTAACGTTCCCTCTCTGAACTTGAGTTCCTTGAGTGTGAGAACCAAGGCTCTTTATATTATCTCGTGCACAGTCCTGGAGCCCAGGGAGTGAATGAACAACGGCAGTGTGCCCTCTGCTTTAGTGCATTATACTGGGAGGGGATTGACACAAAATAAGAGGGGACCCTGACCTAAAGCATAGTATCACCCTATCACACAAAGGGAAGCATATGTCGCTCAGGTGAGAAACTGTCATTATAGGCAATCATAAAGTACCAGAAAAACTGGGGGCAGGTGGAATTAGCTTGTAAATGTCTCCAAAAGAGGTAAATTTTTAACAGTATTTGGGAGGAATAAAGGGTTATAGGCTGTTGCAGAGGACGGTTCAGGGCATTTCAAGTAAACAGAAAGGATGGGAGAGGAAGGAGCAGATAACTCATGAACAGGTGAGCTCCAGAAGCAGCATACAGGCCCCGCTAGACGGCGGTGGGGGAGGAGGCAGGGGCAGGGGGTGGGAGGGCCAGATCCCGGCTGGCTCTAAAAACAGCACCTCGAACATTTAAAATCCAGCACAACCCAGCACTTTTCTAATTGTGCATTACCAAATGTCATTTAGTATAGAAGACACAGGAGTGTCCCTTCTGTTCCTCTCAAGTTTGAGGGAATGAGCTGAGGAGGGAGTTTTTTCTTTAAGGGGTCAAAAGAACCAACAAAAGAAAACACCAAATGTGTTAATATGTTTATCCACTCAGAAGTACTACTGAAAACTGGGACCGTGTGTGTGATGACACAAAGCAGGCTTCTGTCAATGGAGATTTTGGGGCTGAGTCATTTGTCCTCATTTTATATCTCATCAGGCCTGAAAAGACCTTCCAGACTTGTCAGCTGGATCCTGGGCTTGCAGCTGAGCCTCTTTCTAAACTGCTGTCACCATGGGCTCCCTGGGCAGACCAAACATCCCTTTTGTGTGTTTGTAATTTACTTCCTATTCTCTTCTCGCTCAACATACAGATCACCAGCCAGAGTGTGTTGGCTTTCATTCTTTGCACTGGTAATTCTGCAAAACTTGCTGCAACTGCTACAACCTGCTAATTATCTTAGGGGCTCTATGGATTATTCAAGAGTCAAGGTCATCTCATTCTTTCTGGCACTGCCTCATCTGAAGGTGTTTTAATGCCCTTTCAACTTCTCTTAAACACATAGTTTAAAGCTTATCTTAAGCTTTGCATTGCTACATTTTTCTCTAAATTATTCTACACCTCACTTTTTTCAACTCTCCTCATGTAGGCATGATAGGCAATTGATAATTTCTATAGACTTTCAAGGAGCAGATTTTTCAATCCTAACATATCATTTTTCTAAGGATAATTTTCAAAGCTGTACTGAGCTGCCTAGTATACATCAACAATTAACAAAAGGTAGCAAATAAGAATACTTAGAACTTTCCAATTTCCTATCTTAAAAGTATAGACAAATGTCATTTTTCATAACAATTCTCTGATAATGCATATATGTTTTTTGGATAGACTCAATCATTAAAACTAAAACCAAAAATATAATCTGGGTAGCTTAAATCTATACTCCATTATAAGCATTCATATTTCTACTTAATTTTAGGTTATTTGGGGGGGAAATATCCTTTTGGTAAAATGACTGTCGCAGAATATCACTCTGAACACATCCTCCACCAAAAAAAAAAAATGCATCGATAATGCTAAATTCTCAAGACACATTTAAAGAAAATAGACAGCCTTTTGTCTAATTTGCTAAGGTGCCAGTTCAAATTTCCATTAGGAATGTGATTTTTAAGTGTTTCTTTATTATGGGATTGTGTTGAGACAAATTGTTTGTAACACTACACTTTCAAATGGATACAAAGTACTAAAAGGCAATGAGCCACTACTTTGATTCCTTGATTTAATCTTTTTAAATCGGGTGGCAGCATAATTTTTGGAAAAGCTTTTCACATTACTCCTGTGTTTTGGTTAAGTTTGTTCTCCATCTGAGAATGGCATATGTTCAGTTGTTTCACTACTGCTTGCTGATGGGCCAAATGATAAGAGCTTTAATAGAAACATAGCCAACTCCTTAAGTAAGGTACACTGTTCAAATTAACTCTACAAACACATCACCATCTTCATTTATCTTTCTCTTAAAAAAAAAAAAAAAAAAAAAAAAGCAATCCAAAGAATACAGTGATTGACTTTGGGAGAATAACTTACAACAAAGTGCTTTTTGTAGCCTTCGAATTTTGATTGCTGTACGGTAGGCAGAGAAACGTACATTATTCAGGTCAGCTGAAATGGAAAAAGGAACAATTCAAAAGCATGTTTATTATTTAACTTACATTGAATGCTAAGAATGCATTTGCTCACTTCAGATGATGGAAAAACACTATGTCTGTCAAATAAAGTCTTCTCCTAAATTCTACAACATGTATTTAAGAAAGTAATTAAATGACTATTAGCACCATGTTGAGATCTATCTCAAAGCAGTGCTACACAGAAAATCCCAAGAAAGCATTTTCAAATAGGTGTCGGGGCTCAGAACATGATACCCCAAAGTATGGTGCCTTGGAGCAGTAAATACTTAGAACTGAAGGAGCCTGGAAGGCCTCAGAAGCAAGGTCTCCCTGATCTTCTTCCATTCTCCTGTTCCCTGTCCCTCTTTCTCCCTTCCAAGTGATGTACAGAAACCAGAACTCCTCTTCCCCAAGGTGAGACATCGAAACTTGAACTTCTCTTCCTCAAAGCAAGCCATAAGACTTAGAAAAGTCACTGTCTGACCTTATCCTCTCTCTCCCTTGAAGACCCTAGTGTGAAAGCTGTCCTGTCCCTGGGGGTGGGGGGTGGGGGAGGATGCCACACAGAGAGGCCCAGAAGAATTTAAACAGACAGGCTTTGCCAGGTTTCCCCCTCAGTCTATCACCATTAGATCACACCCTTTTGTCCCATCACATTTCTACCAGCTGTCCATTCTTCACTGAACCTAAGCATAAAACCAGACACTTTTTCCTGGGTCTTTGGGTCTTCGTTTCTGAAGGCTCCTGTGTCGTGTAAAACTTTGATTAAATAAATTAGTTACGCTTTACTCTGTTAACCTGTCTTGTATTATAGGAGTGTCACTGTGACCCTTATGATGGGTGAGGAATGGTGTCACACCCTTCTGCCCCAGGTAGGAAAAGATGGAAGATGAGGAAAGGGAAGCACAGCTATTATTACAGCTTAATAAACACATTGCACAGTAGGCTGAGCGCCCTTCCCTCTCTACTGCTAAAGAGAATTCTCCTCTGGGGACATTTTCGCCAAGAACAATTCCTTCTCTTTCCATCAACCTGTCCATCTCCCTACTCATGAAGCTCTGAACTTCTTTTTAAGTTCCTTCCATCCTGATTCATTTGCTTCTTCTGCCCCTTTGTAGATCTAATTAAAATGATTCTATAATCAATATTCAGATCTTCAGAAACAATGGATATTTTGATTTCTTTCTCTGCAGAGTATCAGAGACTAGGAAAGTTAGAAGAAAACTTGGAAATCACTATAATCTGCCCCCTCATTTTACAAACCAGTGGCTTTTCTCTTGCTTGCCCAACTTTTGCAGAATCCTTCACCCACCCAAGTAGCTCATGCGGCAGCCCAATATTTATAGAGATAAAAAGGGGCACCCCTCTTGCTGAAATGGGAGTGGGAGAGGGAGGCCTAGTGTGCTGCTCTAACCCCCCAGCAGCCCGTTAGCTACCCAAAGAGAAAACTTTCAAGACTACTGGAACAAGCTTAAGAAAGTAGGATAAATAATCAGTTGAAAGTCATATTCTATTAGAAATTAAAAAACTGGAACTCTCATCTAATGTGTTTTCTTGCATTTTTATATTAAAATGAAATGAAATTAGATAAGCTAATTTGATAAAATTTACTTAGTAAAAAATGAGCCAAAAGCAAATTTAAAGCAGTGGATTAGAGGTTCCTATATTTTAACTGTATATGTATATTTTTTGCATTAAAACTGGAGTTTAAGATGACTCACTACGAGAGAATTAAAACCTACAAATACATTCCTCCCTGTACTTCCACTCTTTTTGGTTCACACAATTTCAAACGACATAATTCTCTTAAGAAGAAAGGCAATACCTGTGTATTGTATTGCCCTTAGAAGTTCAGCTGCTTTTACATGTCAATGATATGATTCAGTGTAACATGCTATAGAAGAAAAGCTGGTTACAAGTTTCCATTTAAGAATATGCCGTACTCAGTTGTTTAGGTTAATTCATTACTATTAAACAAAACAATACTCACCAAGGGATTGAAAGAGTTCAGTCATTTTAGGATGATCCCAACAGGTTGTCTGTGTTTGATGGCTGGAAACAAAAGGTAAAATTAAAAAAAATTAAAAACTATAAAACATAATATAGGCAACACAGAAAACACCCAAATAGAAATGGTTTTTTTTCACATTTTTAAAAATATGTGCAAAATTATCCCCATCATGGAACACTCAGAAACCCAATGTCCAATTATTACTTAATATTTGAAACACTGAAAATAAATTTCATTTGAGCAACTATATTGTGAAAAGACAGATGAAAATTTTTGTTTTGCCAATTTCAAAAAGAATTGCAGCTAAAAATTAAAACCTAGGTCTAAAGTCTGACTGCCACAGACCCTCAGGTGCTAGGCTTGATGTGCCCACATCACTGTAGGTTTCAGAATGATAGGCTAAGCAGACATAGATTCTCATTCAGAACAAATCTTCTGACAGCAGAAGTGCTGTGAAGAGTTGCTATACTTTAAAAGTCCTAATCAAACTTTCAAAGGCCAGGGATATGAGCAATTCAACTCTGGTTTTGAACTCCTAGCCTCAAGCAGTCAGTCCTCCCCCCTCAGCCTCCCAAAGTGCTGGGATTACAGGCGTGAGCCATCACACCTGGCCTAAGAGTTTAACTCTCAATAACATCACCTCACCATCTATGCAGCCTCCCTCCTCTTCAACCTTACACAGAAATTTCCTCAGTACAAACTTGTTCTCCTCCCTCTTCATGGGAATCTGGATTCCCCACTCCCCTTTGGCTGTGTCTCCTGTGTATTGTTTTCACCCTGCACCCCTCTTCTCAGCTTCCCTCACGTAACCAGCATTATTTTTTATATGGATTCCTCATAATCCTTATTCTTCACTTTTAAAGCAAGTTTTATATGTTCCCTTTTTCTGCAAATTCTAAAATGAATTCATGTATTAGTTAAAAGTCTTTGGGGAATAAGATGAAGATAAAACAGATAAGTAGAGTGCTTAAATTAGCTTCCTTAGATTGTGTGTATGTGTGTGTGTGTGTGTGTATGTGTGTGTGTGTGTGGTGTGTGTGTGTGTATGTGTGTGTGTGTGTGTGTATGTGTGTGGGGGGGGTATGTGTGGGGGGGTAACAGCTCACAACTTGGATGGGTCAGTGGCCTTATATTTATAAAAGGAGTCCACTGCCCCTTATCTAGGTCAGAATAGAGTAATAACATTTAACAGTTCTCCAAAGACTTCTTAGATGACACTCAGATTTTATAAAACTGTTTAGCGAGCTAAGTGAAACAGCATAGTACACAAGAGAGAGTGATATTAAAATATTCATAAAATTAAATTTAAGAGAAATTGTTTTATAAAAACCTATGCAATATATCAAAAAGTGGGACATGTCACTGGGAAAAGAATATAATCACTGTTACATAAACCCTAAATAACTCATAATTTGCTTTGAAGAATATTTAAAGTTTATATGTGAAGTTGAGTATGTAAAATGTCCTGGAAATTCCAAAATCTCAAACAAAATAATATCCCTACGATGTGAAGATCTGTCTTGGGAAGAGATGGAAGGTCGTCTGGCTCCTCTACCCTGGTTCTTGACTGCAGTGCAAAGGCAAGTATTTCCCTTTCCTGGTCTGCTACTGAACACCAACAAAACCATTCCACCCTTTTACAATCTGAATTGCTGCAAAGACCATGGAGCAAGTACTGAAGTTGTTTGACCTAAATTCTTACTATTCACATAGTCTGGCTCAGAGTTTGCCAGAAATGTGGAATCTCAGAAAGAAAGAATTAAAAAAGGATTTGCTGAAAAGATGTCATTTCAGTAATGTCTCAAGGGCCCCCAGTCTCAGACAGACTACCAAAATTCAGGCGATCTCTTGCCTTCTCTTTCGGGTAATTTCAATCCCCATGGCAACAGTACCGTCCAGAGACAGATATCCCATCGTGAAGGAAGAAACTGAGGCTCAAGAACCAAACTAAAGCCATCAGCAATGCAGAGTCGGACTTTATACTTAAACAAGAAATATAAGTACACTTCCTCTAGAGTCACAGATGTGACGCTTCACCTCGCACAACCCCTCCAGAACCACGAGGGGAAAGTACCACCACCCGGCCAGGAGAGGACTGAGAATTCAAGAACACCGCTTGCTAATGGCTCTTTTTAGTGAAGCCACTACTGAGAGCTGAGGGAACATACACATTTGGCAAACAGATGGAGAGAGGGAAACTGCGTCTCCCTTTGTGAATTCAATACCAGTTGATTCATTAGGCAGAACTGCCAATGCTGAAAATAAATACAGCCTCTGGTTACAAAAGTATAACCACAGCTTACCAAACGACAGTTTTTAAAAAAAGTAGACGCAGTTAGCTGTTGGATTTTCTTCTTTTTTTTTTTTTCAAGTGGGGAGAAAAGGTTAAAGTAAAATCCACAATGAACCTAAAGGCTTAAACTATTTGAACAGCTGCAGAGAGAGCTCAGCTCCTCCTGCCAGAATGCTTCCAGTTCTCCCAGACAAGGCAACCAAAACAGAATAACAGTAGCATTTTCCCCCGCAAATAACAACAGCATGGGTTCCAACTACTCTCAAATATGAAAGGGGAGTGGGACTTCATATTGTGCAGCTTGATAAACTAGAAAATTAAATTGTAATTTTGTTACTAAAAATCCTCTTTTTAAAAGGCAACACAGACACAGGAATCTAGCCAAGAATAAAATAAAAAATTAAAAATCTAACAAAGCAGCAATTAACAGTTCAATCCAAAATCACAGAAAGCAAACAATAGTGAGAACATGCAACATATAACTAGCGTGCCCAGACGTGTCAGATTTGCTTGTGTAGGGAAAAGTTGTGAAGGCCCCTGATGTAGGCAAAAAAATTAGTGGGTATCCTGTAAAGTTTAAATTATCTTTGGGTATTTTCAACTCTGCAAACTGAAGAAAACTGATAGCAATGAAAATTATTTTTGTCCACAGAAATGCAAATTGTGTCCATGGGAATGCAATTGATTATGGTCCTGTGGATATTGATTAGTCTGTCAGCTTGCATCTACAGGTAAATTCATTTCAGTTGCCCTTATCTGACTATAAAGATGTAGCGCTTTATATTCTCTTTGGAACCTAAAATAAATTCTCACTAGTTCCTGCATTAATGAGTTAAATGAAATATTTGACACAAGCTCTTTTTATATCTGTATGAGAGTCAAGATCTTACCTCTTTGGGGAAAATTATCTTTTAGTACCTGGGACAAACCTGCTTGATACTGGACTGCATACTGGAATTACACATTAGTGTCCTGGTATAATCATTAAAAGTGCCCTTTACTCTTAAGTGTCCCGGTTGAGATAACATGTAGTCCCTACATTTTATGGACTTTATTGAAATATTAAACCAATAAGGTTAGTAAGTAGTATATCCCTGTACCTATTATAATTTGTAACAAAATACTCTGATAAGCCACAGAAAGTAAAATACAAATAATATAACGTACAACAACAAACAAAATGTTGTGTTCCAACACTGCCTAATATAGGAGACAATGAACCCACAGCAAAGTACATGTGCTTTTGATAGATTGGTATGATACTGATTTCTGGGCAAATGACTGCTGGGGAAGATACTCTTCAAACCCATTTGTCCTCCTTAGAGTGGTCTCATTTTTTTCCATGAAACATTAAAAGATATTCAAAAGGCATCCTGCTTGTCACATAACTGACAGTCAAATATACTTACTTGTTACTATCTACCTAATTTTATGCTCATAACTGGATTTTGTGAGGTTTGCTATTGATCATTCCATTCCAATTATAATTATAAAGGCATATAAGAGAAAAAACTAAAGGTAAGTGAGTTAAGTAAAAATACTAATGTGGGAAAGAGAACTATGTATATTGCTCTGGGATAAGACAATCACAGGAAGAGAAAAATTTCTTCTTTGGTGTGCAAAGAGATATATAACATAGTAAGTCAGGATGTATAATGTTAATTACAGTAACAGCCTCTTATTTGAGTGCTCAATTTGTACCAAGTATTTTTCCAAACTTTTTCTATGTGTACACTTGATTCACATTGCAATTCTGTGATCCAGGTGACAATATTATCCCCATTTTACAGACCAGGGCACTCAGATAACTTGCTGAAGGTCACACAGTAATAGAAATGGGATTTGAACACAGATGTTCTGAGTTTAAGCCTGAGCTCTTGATACGGAAGTATATTTGCATAATGAAGGTTTTAAAATATTTCTTGATGAATCTGTCCAAATTTCAGTCCATGGTCTATCATTATAATCATTACAAACAACCTCATCTCTCTTGCTTCTCTCACCCCTGACAAATCCCAGGCCTGGAGTAGCTGAATTACTAGCCTTCCCTGGACCTGCACAGCTGTGGATGAATACAACTGGAGAAAATCACTCAAAAGACGGACTGATTTTACTTTAAATGTTTGATTTCGAACCTCAAATGTCCAACTGCTGGCAACTGCACTACTCGCCCTAATAAACTTTCTTTACTAAACTCTAAGACGACAATTTACTCCTGTCTTCTCTCTCCCCAAACCGAAGAGAGTTTCCTTCCTACCTCAGTACCATCTGACTTCATCTCACACTTCACTGAAAAACTAAAACCCACGAAATTTGGACTCCTTTATCTTCCCATCACCAAGTCAGTAAACCTCCCATCTGCCAGTGTGCCTTCCTCTCTCCTCATTTAACTGAGAAACTGTCCCCTCCCCTATCAAAACCCAACCCTTCCCAACGATTTCTTTAAAAACTCTAGTGCTACACTATCTCCTTAGAATATAAATGTTTACAGATCGGCTGTCTTTAAACACACACACACACACACCCATTGAATATACATTTTCCACTAGCTATTTTTCTCTCCTTCAGACAAAATTCACAA
The DNA here is from genome assembly GCF_020740605.2 of Lemur catta. NCBI lineage: Eukaryota > Metazoa > Chordata > Mammalia > Primates > Lemuridae > Lemur > Lemur catta. The sequence goes on along the minus strand of NC_059129.1, from coordinate 129,422,965 downwards.
CTGAGTAGTATACGCATCCATTTCCTCAGGTCCCATTCACTACTCAACACACTTCCCTTGGCTTCTGACTCTCTCCTGCACCCAAGCTGATCCTGCCAAAACTATCAATGAACTCCACGGTGCCAAGTGGAATGGCTGCTCCTCAGCATGGGGAGAAACACAGAAGAGACAAGAAACTTCATCAGTAAGTTTCAGAGTGTAGTAGACAGTGAGAAGCGCTATGAAAAAAATAGAAGTCTCCAGAAAATGGGAGGCTAAGGGGGGGGTAAACTTCCATGTTCCTCAGGTTTGTGCAGTTTCTCGATCCCATCACAAACAGTGTCTACTGTCCTCCAAGTGTTTAACGGCAGGAAATCCAAGGTTAGGCTTTTTGGAAACATAAGAGTAAATTTAAGGGAAAAATTTAAGAAAGTTTGAATGTCAATGTTTCAAGAAAAAAAAACCTTCTGTTAAAAATTCAAGCTCTATGATCCTTCTTGGTAACAGGTACTGCAGAAGTATAGAGTCTTCCTTAGATGTCATTAGTTCCTCGTGATAATGAAGACTCAACCCAGGAAGACTACACTGTGAACAATGAATAACTCCATGTCTGTTGGATTGGACTATAAAATGCACTTAAAATAATTTCACACTCAGGGGCAGATTCAAGGACACAAACATGTAAAGGACTATAAAGTAGGCTACCGTGCACCCCAAAACAAAATGTCAATGTCACAGGCATGACTAATAGAACATTTGCTATAAAACAATAGAACAAGGCTTATTTGTGTTTGTTTTAAAATAAAGTAGTAGAATTAATGACTACAATTGATGTGCCTGGGTGTGAGGAAAGGCACAGTTGATACTTGTTTTGTGGGTACTGGAAGACTGAAGTGTAAACGCAAAAATGCTCAACAAACCCAGGGGATCTCTGCATTGTCAACATTTCTACTTGGGCCCAGAACTCATAGGGAACCCCACCTCCTACCCACCCTACCCTCATCTATCTGATTCTCAAACTGGGGAGATTCAGACCATCTCAACGTTCCTGCAGGTCACCTATTGCTGCATTGGCCCTGGTGTGCCCCCGCCTGAGGGAGTTGGCACCAGGATTATGTTCCCACCAGAGTGGAATCTGTCATTGTATCCTTTTAGTTTGCTTTTAAAAGCTGAATTTATAGCTTTTAGCTTTAAATTTTTTTTACTACTTTATCTCTTTGATTTATATATTATTAAAAGCATGGATTCATTACTTCTAAGTTTTTCTATACGGTTGTATGAAATCTTTTAGTGTATTATTTCACTTGATAATCAGCATGCAAAAGATATCCTATTTACAATTTTTAAATCATTATTACTTCTGTACTTCTGCTAGTTTCAGCGACAATTTTAAAAATTTAATCTTTACAAATTAAGGTACAGATATTTTTTTTTTCATCTCACAATGGCCCCACAGCAATCCTTCCTGTATTGTGTGGTAGAACTGCATCCCTGACCCTAAAAAGAAAACTGTACAGTAAGGCTGATGGAGCGAGTACAGTGCAATGGAGCTGAGTAATCTAGAGGATTCCAAGCCAAAATTCTACTCCATGGCCCCAGCAATGTACAGATGAATTGCAATAAAGGTGTTATCTTCTTAGGTCCTGAAATAGCTAATGTCTTTCAAAGACAATGTCAACTTCACCGAAATTATCTCAATTAACCAGGACACTAGTAAATGCACTAGAAGATTTCCAGTGACGATTTGCTGACTGCTGACTGCTGACTGCTGGCTGCTGCAGGGCAGGCTGTGTGCTATTTAGTTTTCTAGTTAGCCATGGTGTGCTCAATTATCCAAAGCTGCCTCTGAGCCCAGGAGAAGTTTAGTGATCCCAAGGTGCTTACATTCTTGCACAAAGCAATTTCGTTCTTACCTCCTCATAGCAGAGTTGGCCTAGTGAGTTTTAAGTATTTATTTTCAATAAAGAGTCACAGACTATTAGAAAACAGACTCTCTAGTACATTTTCTTATGCTTCTATTTTACTTACTTCTTTTTTATTTTTATTTTTTGTTTTTTAGAGAAAGGGTCTTGCTCTGTCACCCAGGCGAGAATGCAGTGCCTCAGTCATAGCTCATTATAACCTTGAATTCCTGGGCTCAAATGATCCTCCCTCCTCAGCCTCCTGAGAAGCTAGGACTACAGGTACACAGTGCCTGGCTAATTTTAAAAAATATTTTCTAGGGACAGGGCCTCTTGCCTAGACTGGTCTCAAAGTCCTGGCCTCAAGTGATCCTCCCACCTTGGCCTCCCAAAGTGCTGGGATTACAGGAGCCACGGAGCCCGGCTCATTTATTTCCTTACCCTTAAAACCAAAAAATCAAGCTCCACTTCTGGAAGAGACCCTAAGTGTGTATTCCAAGAGTTCTCCACTTAAAAATCTGGAACCAGAAGAATGCCATCCCTCATCGTGATGAAGGTGGAAGAGAGAAATGAAGACTACTGTACAAAGCCTTTCGGAGAGAGCTGTACTTGTTTTTCATTGTTAATTATATCTGTGTTATGGATTTATTTTGTTCTAGGATGAGTTTTCTATAACCTTTCAAGATAAAGTGCGTTATGTTAATTCTTTGCTGTTGTGGTTATACATACTTTGTTAGCTGGGACTTTCCTGCGAGGCTGCAAACTTGGAGATCTTCTTGCTGACATTCCTCTCTGCCCTTATTTAGGGAAGGACTATTTCTCCTATATTGCCTAAGCTGGGTCTGCAGTTCCTCCAGAGAAATATGCATTAGTTCTCTCCTCTAGATGGTGCATGTAGTTCTGCCAAGACAAGTATATGTGGTCTTTGCAAATGAGCTGTATGACTGCTATAAAGAGAAATTACTCCCCAAGATTTCATTTACAACTATAAACTTCACTTCTTTTCAGCAATTGATGGATTAGGGAAGGTACGGGGTGGCCTTGGGAGGTCAGAGGAGGTTCTAAAACAGCTTCACAGGATTATCAATAACAGACACAAGCATAGAAAACAAAAACCTAAAGGGAGATGTAATAAATTGAAGAAAATCTTGATTTAGACCTACTCAAAGGGGAAGTTAGAGCAAAGGAGAGAAATGAAAGAGTGGTGTTTATATAGATTAGTTTATTCTGGTTAATACATTGCAATATTGAGAAATGTCAGTTTTAGAGATATGCAAGGTCTATGTAATTAGAGATTACTAAAATATCTATATTAAAGCTGTGTGTATATAAGATTGAACACTGCACATAGACTCTATTAACATCTGCACTTCAAATTCCAGTGGGAAAAACAGCGCTATAGAACTAAGTTATGTTGGTAAAGCCCTGTCATGAGAGCAGAATAATCATTTGTACCAAGACTAAGGCAAACCGAAAAGTCAAGCAGTCAGGGTTTAGAGAAGACATTGTAGGGGAAGAAAGGAAAACCATATTTCCTAACTACATCTTACTAAATTCTACCAAATACTATGGCTTACAGAGAGGCTGGATGTGCAGAGAACCATATACATTTTAAGTTCCACAGGACGTATGAACCAGCTTCGTTGACTGTCTTACTCACGGATAGAAATCTCCCCACTGACAGAAATCTCCTGACCACATAAGCGGGGAGAGGTAGAGGAGGGCCAGTTTGTTTCCCGCCTCAGAACTCTTATAAAGGCAGCACTGTGGAGGATGGCATCTTCCTATCTATAGAAAAGCATCTTTGTCCCATTACCAGAACATGGTGTGAAATTGCCTTAAACATCTAAAACATATATTAGCCTATAGAAATAAGCTACAGCAAAGCCAACACAAAGGCAGTGTGGAGCACTGGAAAGAGCATGGGCTTTGTCCTTGGACAGCTGTGCTCACTTGCTGGCACACAGTAGGTGCATAATAAATGGTAACCAGTCTATATTATGAAAGAAAGAATGTTTGCTCAGATTTTTGCCATTATTATTCTCCTTCCTGAATATAATCCTTCTTCCTAACCAAATTCTCCATGTGACTAAAACATTCTGTTCTCTGCCTCAACTAACACAGGGACAGGATGCAGCACCACGTAGCAGTCAGGAGTTCGGGAGCAGGACACAGTTTCTGGGTTTGAACACTAGCTCTTCTCTTTACTGGCTGTGTGATGTCAAGCAAGCTATGTATGTATTTATTAATCACCTACTAGCATACTTATTGATTATTTGTCAAGCTTTGCCTATAATGGAAGTACTTGTAGTACTTATATTAATACTTCACTGAGCTACTGTGAGAATTAAAAGAGAAAATCCATGCACAGGATTTTGCACAGCACCTGGCAAACAGTATTCAAAAAATGTAATTTATTATTATTGTTATTTCCCATGGCAATTATTTATTATTATAATATATTATTATTTCTGGAAGCAAATGAGAAGCAATGAGTTTTACATGATAAATGTGACATCATTTCTTTTATCCCTCAGAATCCCTGGAGGTTAACTTTTAGTGGAGGAAATGAACAACCTGTGCAAAGCACAAACATGTGACCCAAAATTTACAATGAAAGAGATCTGGATTTGATGGTAGATTTTTGTATATTTTGAAGGCAGCAAGAGCTATTTTAAATGGTCTTAAACCCAGACTACCAGCTCTCATTGGACTACCCTAGGGGAAAAAATAACTAGATCAGTTTCAGAAAGTCTACCTTAGAGGCAGAAAATATAATTTAAAAATATGAGGTTCAAGTTAAGATATTCACAAATAGAGGGATTTATAATACATAGATGCTTTCTGTTCAGATTTATATTCTATCATTTTCTAGAAAAAAAAATGAGTCATGGAGCCACTGCAGTATGCTTCGAAATATTAATAAAGAATTACCTAGAGAGACAGAAATGCAGTGGGGAGCCATCAAAGTATGTTTTAACTGATCTATAAAATTAAAATATGACATAAAAATTATTTGTCCTTCCTATTCTCCTTTCAACTTTCTTGCTATATTCTAGCAGTGGAGTACATAAAACTATATATTTAAACATTGAAAACATTGAGTACTTCTACCTGAATGTTATTTTTTTTCTTGGCTAACTTAATACATTCTAATTTGCCCAGGAAATTCTAGTTGCATGACAATCATGCTAAATTTGTTTTTAACATTCTTCTTTCACTTACTTGTGCAGCCATGCAAAGGGGAGCGTATATTAAAAGCCTTTTCATTCATCATTTACTTGCTTATTAATTTGGGAATTAAATTTTGTTTTCATAACAATTCTTCATCCAGAAATACTGGCTTTTATAACTCTACCTTCGGAGCCTGATGTTCCTTCTTTATGAGGAAATAAACTGTTAAATTACACAACAGAGCAAGTAATAAAAAATTCTGGTTAAACAAGTTTTGTAAAAGCAGAAGAATTTGCTCTACACAAATGAGCAAACATTTAAATATCTGAAAGACTTAAAAGACATTTAACACTGAAACTATATATGTTTAAGAAAGTCCAATCTTTTACTTGTGATGGAGAAGATATTTTACGGTGCTATAGTCCCAAAGGTCATTACTTAAAATACTGGTCATCATTGTATTATATATATTTTCCAGCACTGGTTATCCTGGTCAGTGGATGCCAGATAAAACTAGCTTTTATTCCACCAATCTGCCCCAAAGGAATTCGAAGACTGAGCAAGAATGCAATACTACCAGATCATACCAAACTATAAACATTCTAAGTAGAGAAATTCTGATTTAGACAACTTAATTCTCAGTGATATGTATTTAATAACTGACCTGGACATACAGAAATTTCTTTTAATAGTAGAGCTAAAATTAAGGATGGACTTTAAAAGTGTCAAATCAAACAAATAACCATTGTATAAACATATTCAAGCAAGAAATTTAATATTTTCTTTATTTAGTAAAAACAAAAATAGGCCTTACTGGATCAAGTTTGCATTTTTAAAAAAATAAGATGATACAGGATCCTTGGTCAATTCAAAATTAATTAATTTCAGTTAGTTTGCATGAAACATCTTGATTTTTGTATAGTACATGTATTAGTTTTTGATTCCTGCTACAAAAGAAGTCTTTCTGGGCTGAAATCGAGGGTGGTAGGGCTGTGTTCCCTCTCTGGAGGTTCTAAGAGAGAACCCCATTTCCTTGCCTTTTCCAGCTTGTAGAGGCTGCCTGCACCCCAGGGTCACGGCCCCGTTCCTCCATTTTCAAAGGCAGCAGCTGTCATCTCCAAATCTCTCTCTTACTCCTCTGCCATCCTCTTCTACTTTTAAAGCCCTTCTACTTTTAAATCCACAATATCTCCCTAATTAAAAGTCAGCTGATTCGCAAACTTAATTTCATCTGCAACCTTAATTCTCCCTTGCTATACGGCCTAACATTTTCACAGGTTACAGGGATAAGGAGGTGAGCATCTTTGGGAGGTGGGGGAAGTTATTATTCTACCTACCACAGTACATCAGATTTATATCTAAACTGCAATATTCAATTCAAGTCAATATCCACCCAAGCAAATTAAAATTCTCTAATACTATTGCTATTATTATTATTGTTATTATAGTGTGGAATAAAAATGTAAAAATTACAAAAAAGATTTTAAATTTGGGTTAGATTATCACATCTTCTTTCAATAGAGACATGCCAACTTACCCAGCTTCTGACCTCTTTCCCAATGCCTGTACAAATGTGATACCATCAACTAGTTTGATACCTTGTTCTCAAGTTTATCACAACTCAGCACATTGTCGATTGTATACTGATATAAGTATCAAATCCCCATAAGACAATGTAACAGATATTGCTTATTATACTTTCTGTATATTATATTATATTATATTATATTATATTATATTATATTATGGTAACAATTTTTTTTTTACCTTGAACATACATCTCAGACTACAATAAAAACGTCAAAAGAAAACACTATTTCACTAACATTGACTTCAGATTTTTCAGGAAGAGGTATATTGGAAGAGTATATTATTAGCATTGGCATAGATTTTAGAGATACCACACCCCATTTTAGGAATGATATAAAGGAAACTTGGCCCAGAGATCTTCATCCAGCTTCCCTGAGGTCACACAGCTAACCTGTGACAGAGCTGTCTCCTGATCAGTAAGTGTTCTCATGATTATGCTGTTCACCTTACATATAAAATAGGGTCAACTATGACTCTTATTACTATATCATGTTGTAAATCAATAGCATTACTGACTTACATTTCAAGGGACTATAGAGGTATTTATCATTCTGTCTCATGACAATACATCAACTAATCCAAGGATTAAGTCCTACTAACACCTTGTGTAAATTACACTAAATTTATTAAATGTCACATAATAAAAAGAAACAGCATATTAGAAAGAGAAACTAATTTGACAATAAAAACAAAGAATGAGTCTACACTACTAATGCAGATAATTTCCATAAGACAAAGAAAAACTTGACCAATATTTAACTTTTTCATGATAAATCACTATTTCTTTTTGGTGGATTAAGAAAGTTTATATGAATTTCCTGGGAGAAAGAAAAATGATTTAGAATTGTACAGTTAGAGAAAGACCATGTCAAGAGTATTTGAAAATTGTCATTTTTTCCAAATATTTTGATCTCTGCTTTAAAAAGTATCAGTTAAACACACCTATAGCCTAGCCCTAACCTAATAAAAGACAAATATTACTCTAATTTTTAAACTAATTTTTTTCAAATATTAAATATATGTGCTTTCCTTCAAATAATAGGGCTAAATTCCATTTTTAAAAGTTATGGGGGTGGGGAAGCCTCTTAAGTTATCAATAAAACTTTATTTTCTTGGTATCATAAAGTAGAATGAAAATCAACTTACTTGATGTAATAGGGCACTTTATTATGTGAGATGGATCTTTGCCATGGCAGCTGGACTGAAGCTGGGGAAAGAAACAAAGGGAGATTATTGGAAACACTGGTAACTCAAAAGCCTTACACCTTAATGCAAAACAACTGAACATATTTTTACAGCAAATTCAATGATAACTGCTCTGGTTTTGGAGCTGGATTCCTATAATTATGAAATCTAATAGGCCAAACAAAAAACAGCTTTAAAGATTCATTCGAAGTGAGGAAAAAAACAACACAGGTTCAATTTTTAATACTTTTAAAAATCACATTTTATCATCTATGACCACTATAATTTAAAACTAGTCCCATCTGGAAACTGTACCTTTTTTTTTTTTCTTTTTTGGGAGATAGGGTCTCGCTCTGTCACCCGGGTTAGAGAGCAATGGCGTCATCATAGCTCACTGCAACCTCCAACTCCTGGGCTCAAATGATCCTCCTGCCTCAGCCTCCTCAGTAGCTGGGACTTGGCTAATTTTTCTATTTTCTGTAGAGACAGGGTCTCCCTCTTGCTCAGGCTGTTCTCCAACTTCTAGCCTCAAACAATCCTCCCACCTTGGCCTCCCAAAGTGCAAGGATCACAGGCATGAGCCATCCCGCCTGGCCATGTACTCTACATAATTTTGATAAAACTAAAACCAAAATTAATTTTACTTGTTATATCTGGATTAAAAACTAGATTGTTCAAGACTGAATTTTCCAAATCACTAATAACATTCTTACATTGCATCATATTCATGGGAATAGCTGTTGAATACAGATGGCATTTAAACATATTTAATAATATGAAATAATAAAAGAGAAAATTCCAATGAAAATAGGCAAAAGGTTGTAAAAAAGCAAGGCAATCATCTGGGCAGAAGAATCCCAAATACTTATTTTCATCTGAAATGCAGAGTGAGCCCAGTTTCCTATGTTTGCACTAGGCATTACTATAATTTAGATGTTTATGTTTTTTTTTATTGAAGTACTTATTTTTTACAATTCCAGTTACTTATTTCTAAAAATGCATAATTTTTACATTAAACCAATTATTTTAAGACTTATTTAAGAAGAGTAGTACATGTGAATCTAGAGCTATAAAGTAATTTTGCAAAATGAACTAATAAGAAAATTCAAATAAAACTTTGCACATCTCACTATGCCCTTATGTAGCCAGTTGTTGCCACTGATTTTTTTTTCTGAATTTCATATCATATTAATATCTTACAAATATATATAGCATTCTAAACTTGGCCAAGCATTTTCAAATATATCTTTTGGTAAGGAAGCCAGCACATATTAAAGTTCCATTTGATAGATGGGAAACCAAATACACAGAGATAAAATAATTTGCACAAAAAGTGATAGCCAGGAAATAAATGGTCAAGCTCAAATGTGATCTCAAAATTTCTGAATACTAGTTCAGCAATTTTTCTACTCAACTCTTCTTTATAAAATGCAAGTATTCCTTTCTCCAACTACGTCCATAAAAACTATAAAAAGGGGATGAAAATGAGGAACTAGGTATGTTAAATTTCTCATTAGAGCCAACCTCATTTCAGCACTGGCACCAGGCTAATAGGTCAGTTTGTATTTTGTGCCTAACTAAACAAGCCTCTTTTATAACCATGGATAAAGTCCAAGAAATATAATAAAGCCAAGGATTCAAGCAGCAAGGGATAACAATTCTTAAATTTACTAATTGGGATTTTGTTTACACTTCTCCATTCATTTTAATAATTGTTTTGATTTAAATAACTTCGACATCCTTGGACCATCAGTTTGAAACAATAGAAGGCCATGTGTTTGAGTTTCACAAAATGTGTTTGAATTTCACAATATTTCACTTCCTAAAGAACATGTGCTTGATTTCTACTATGAGAGTGATTGCTAAGTTAAAGTGTAGGGTTTCATCAATATTAAAGATATTGATCCTTAGAACTGAAAAGAGAATCTCTATTATTTTGTAAATTCCTCTTTAATTTGGTCTTAGTACATAGCTTCACTCTATAAAATTCAGTTTAAGAAATCTGGAATATTTAATATCTAATGAATATACTGCAAATTTCCATCAACATTGAAGGTATCCAAACTGTAAAAATGCATCCTGGTACCCAGGTATACGTTATAATTCCAAGAAGGACTACACATCACTCAAAGATAGACTACTTAAGGGGTTTGTGACCCAGAAACAGTGTGTGTGGTGGGAGTGGGGGGTAAAGTTGGTGGCAAATGTTAGCCAGGAAGGGCAGGGAATGACTGATTAGGATTCTTGAAATTGTAAAGGAACAGCCTGACCTTTAATTGAGGTAAAACAGTTTATCAACAGTGACAACAAGATTAAGAGAAAACATAAATGCAATCAATTTAGTTCCAAGACATGGGATTACTTCAGTTTTCTCTATGGTTACAGTTACAAAGAAGTTGTCATAATTGAGAAATAAGCTTTGCCCTAAGTTTCAAACTTGACTTAAATTGGATTAAATGAAACAAATTGCTTTCTTACATATATTTGCCAAAAGAAATGAAAGGAAAGGAATTAATATTTACTCAAAGCATTTGTGTCAAGAACTGTGCTAGGTGCTCTGTGTAACTGGATATGGTTTGCCATTTAATTCTCAAAATAATCAGAGGAAAGAGGTATTATGGTATTTTAAGACACGGAAATTAACTTTCAGAGATTCACAGTTCTGGTAAATGGCAGAATAATTATTTAAACTCAATCTGGGTGACTCTGAATCCTACATTCTTTAGTGTCCTCAGCAGTGAATGATAAATAAAGTCAGAGCTCAACTTACTTATTCATGAACAGTCCATAAAATTAAAAATTTCAGTTGGAGAATACTACATAAAAATCTACAAGTGTAGTTTGGCTAATTTGCAATACTTGACCAGAAGAAAAGTTAAGTGTAATTGCAGTGAGTCTAATAAAACCAAATTCTTCTCAATTAAAGATTTATGGAGAGTGATATTTTATTTTAAAAGCTTCAGATGCAGCACTATTCACAACAGCAAAAATATGGAATCAATTTAAGTGTCTATCAATGGACGAATGGGTAAACAACATGTGGTATACATACACAATAAAATACTATTCAGCCATAAAAAAGCATGAAATCATGTCATTTGCAGCAACATGAGTGGAACTGGAGAACATTATGTTACGTGAAATAAGCCAGGCACGGAAAGACAAATACTGCGTGTTCTTGCTCTTTTGTGGGAGCTGAAAACGTTCACTCTTGGAGATAGGGAAAAGAACAACAGATACCTCAGGTTCGGAAGGGTATGTGAGTGGGAGGGGACATAAGAGAAGTTGGTTAATGGATACAAACATACAGTTAGAAAAAAGAAATTCTAATGTTTGATAGTGGAGTAGGGTGCCTGTAGTTAACAATGACGTATTGTATATTTCAGAGTAAATGGAAGAGAGACTAGAGTGCTTCCAACACACAGAAATGATAAATACTCAAGATGATGGATACCTCAAATACCCTGACTTGATCACTATACATTCTAGGCACGTAACCAATATATACACCCCATAAATATGTAAAATATTATGTATCAGTAAAATAATAAAATAGAAAAAAGCTGCAGGTGCATTTTAAACTAATAGCCACTTTTGAAGGAGAAAAATTAATTTAAAATCTTAATATACAAAAATGATTTATTAAGAAAAAGTTCATAACCTTTCTTTGCCTATGACAAAGCAATAATGATATGATACTATATATGAGTTACCATAAAAGATGGTCCAGTGAAAAACCATAAAGACTAATTCATTTTTATACCACTTCAAAGACTTACCAATTGTTATCATATTATTATAAATAATGAATAAGCAATATTTTAATTAATATGAATATCTCTTTTCATACATTTGATACAAGCAAATATATTTATAGCAAAGAATATAGCTTCTTAAATAAAAGTGAAAGCATAGGGTGATTCATTCAATTAATGCGATCAGTCAAGTTTATTAGTACTTACTAGAAAGAAAATGCTGAGAGGATGGTCCAAAATCTCTGTGGGCTTCCTGAAGCTGTTTAAGGCGATCATCCACAGAAACCTGTACACACAAACACAAGACAGATGAAATAATGTGTTTCAAAACAATGGCTTTAATCATATCCTTGACTTAAGGACTATAATAAATGGTGCTGTTGCCCAAGATAACAATTGCTTGTACAGATTCCTTCTCTATCTCTGGTATCAAGTAATAGTATAAAAATGGGCTCCTTCTGGCATCAAGTAACAGTAAATAATGCCAGGTGCTTTTCTAAGCAATTTATATAAATTAACTCTTTTAATCCTCACAATAAACATAATGGCTAAGTATTACTACTACCATCACTTTACAGATGAAGAAACTGAGACACAAAGAGGTACCCAAGATCATAAAGCTAGTGAGTAGCAATGCTACTATCCATACCCTGGCCACCTGGTGCCAGAACCTATGCCTTGTTACTCTACACCACCTCTAAGGCAGTATAGGCCTCTTCAGCCTCTAAAATCAAGATGTGGCCACGGGATCAGTGGCTACTAATCTCTCTTTTGTAAGGAAGATGGTAAAATGCGCTGTAGAGGGCAAATGAAAAAGAAGCCTAGAATACTCCAAGGGAAACTAGACAGATGAATAGATAGATAAATAGATCAATGATGGGTAGATAAGATAGATAGAGTAAGATGATAGATAAAAGATAGTAAAAAGACACATGAGTAAGGACCACCTTACTTTCCTCCAAGTTCATGTCTGATCATCTCTACTTGGGTTTGGGATGTATATTCAAGTGTATACCAGCAGTTTAATATACACCATATATTTGTTTATATACATTCCATAGTTAATCCTCCTATGAAAATGCAGTTATGAGAAACTAAATGCAAATCAACAATAATTACATGGAGCCCACTAACATTTCCATTTCCCTTTTCCTGGTCTTTGTGAAATACTAGTCATTGTTCCACTTAGAATGACAATCTTATTTTCAGCTGTCTTTCATTGAGACTTGTTCATGTCTGGCTCACTGGACAGCTAGCTCTAGTTTCTCCTGGATGGCCATTTAAATAGCATTAATATGCACTTTGTTTATTAAGGCCAAAAAGCATTAAAATGCCACACGTTATGAGTAAAGTAAATGTTATTCCTGAAACTTAACAGCATTTCCTGTCAGCATAGATTTTTTTTCTTCTTATTCAACTAGCAACTAACATCTGAGCTCTAGTGGTTACCGGATCATAGATAAGGATGACAGAATACATGTTTTTTTTCAAGTATAACATTTTCTCTGACTTCTAATCTTTGGAGATGCTGATAACAGAAATAGAATGGGAAGTAAATCAAGATGGACCACAAGAATCTTCACATGAAGATAATGATTTAGAGCAATGGAGCAGAAGATAAAAAGAAAAAAAGATCAAACACTGTTTTGTTCTAGCCACTAGAAAAGCACATATGAACTTAACAGATTTTGCCTTACTAATCCCAGATTGACACTCTTCGCAAAGACAGAAGATTGTTAAATATTATACATTCATCTCTTACTTCTTCAGTTTCATTAAGAAAATATGAACCACTGACTATTTTGACATTTGAATTAATTCAGCAAATCTATTATACTATAAAATATTATTATCTGTCAAATAAAACACTTTTATATACTACATCAAAATTGCATATTTAAGGTTTAGAGTCATTAAAACAACTGCATTAGAAGAGCTCAGATGTAAGAGCTAAAGGTAAACACCACTATTTAAATAGCAACCAGTTGGAAGAAAAAGGATGGAGACTTTCTTAATTTTTCAAAATAAAACAAAAAAATAGACGAAGGTTAAAAAATAACTCCTTTATGAATCATTATGGGAAAAATGTTTCCGTGACCTACCGTAGGTTTCAATTACTGTGATTTATCTGATCTTTTGCAATTTTCTACAAATATCATAAGAATAGCATATCAAAAAATTACATTCAAATCTATATGCACCGGCTGGGCGCAGTGGCTCACGCCTGTAATCCTAGTACTCTGGGAGGCCAAGGCAGGTGGATTGTTTGAGCTTAGGAGTTCAAGACCAGCCTGAGCAAGAGCGAGACCCCGTCTCTACTAAAAATAGAAAGAAATTATCTGGCCAACTAAAATATATATATAGAAAAAATTAGCTGGGCATGGTGGCACATGTCTGTAGTCCCAGCTGCTTGGCAGGCTGAGGCAGGAGGATCGCTTGAGCCCAGGAGTTTGAGGTTGCTGTGAGCTAGGCTGACACCACGGCACTCACTCTAGCCTGGGCAACAAAGCGAGACTCTGTCTCAAAAAAAAAAAAAAAATCTATATGCATAAATAAATGAGGCTCTTGGGTTCAAGATACTGAAAGACAAATACCTGGTGTTGCCACATGCTAAATTCATTATCAATTACAAAACAAAGAAAAAAACGGTGGTGCATGGTATTATAGAATAGTGAGGGAGGGTTCAAAGCCACCAAGTTGTAGGCCTGCATTATTGAGGGGGATAAGCTGATACCTGTAAAAGCTTCCATCGCATATTAAGGTCATCTAGCTGGCGAGACATCTTTACAGATGGATGGAGGTCAAGTGGAGACAGCTGACTGGATAAATCATTCACTGTTTTAACTTTTAGGTGGATTGGTGCAATTTCTTCTCTAAATGCCTACAAGAAAGGGACAGAAAATATGTCATCAGAAAGAATGTGACAAAAGCTAGTACACTTGACCCTTGAACAACACAGGTTTAAATTGTGCAGGTCCACTTATGCAAGGAACTTTTCTACCAAACATAGGGAAAATACAGTATTCACAGAATGCAAACCCGAGTATGCAGAGGGTCAACTTTTTGTATAGCTGGGTTCCGCAAGGACTTTGGAATTTAACTATGCTCAGATTTTGGTATCCTCAGGGGCCTGAAACCAATCCCCTGCATACACCACACCAAGGAAACTGTACTACCAACTTTCCTTCAGGGAAAATGGCAAAGCCAGCAGAGAGATTACCTGCTGCAGCTACCCACTCAACACCACAGCTGACTTAATTCAGGCTTCAGTAACCTGGATGAGGAGGCAGAGTCACCCTTTATAACCCAACATTATAAATTAGTTTGTGCAGAGAAAAGCCATAATTCAAACTTATTTAAATGATTATGTAGTTCCTTTCATATTTTTTAATACATGAAATTTAGTCTGGAAAATGTTTGCCATTATTTTCCACTGTACTGATTTCTAGTCTTTATTCTATCCTTAATTTTCTTTCATATTTTCTTTTCTTTCTCCTATTTCAACATGGCTCCTTGAATACTTTTTCACTCAATGCAACAACTTGATTTAAACATGTTCCACTTAAAATTAAGTTAGAAAGTGGCCCGTAAAAACAACTTTCCTAACCACAAAATCAATGCCTATTTTAGACTCCATAGATAAGTCCTGTCCCTTTCAAAATCATTTATCATCACTGTCTGTGGTTGGGGCCAGGACAGGAAGAATGAAGTCTACAGGAAAAGAAGTAAATGAATCTTAGAATTGACAATGCCACCTCTGAGCACAGTACAGAGAGAGCTGGTATGTGTGGGGGCAGAGGGTGTATGAGAAGAGCAGAAGATAAAACAAAACATATTTTGGATCAGTGAAAGTAATATGTCCCATAAGAGCAAACGGAATAACGAGAATAGTACCTTTTCTCCATTCTCCACATAACTCCACCTGCCTCTATGTTTATATTCTCTTTTTCCAACAATCCTTGCCTAGATCCTAGGGATCCTTTAAAAGGCTCAACTCTGGTCCCCACCCATCAAGAAGATTTCCCTGAGGCCTTTCCTCCTGCAGCCTAGACTGGAGGCCCCTCCCAGGAGGCACTCTTAGGGCATTTTCTCTGCCCTCTCCAACCTAGCCAGGACTTTGAGCCAGCACACATCTGGACACACACTTCGGGACTGAGGGGTTTGAGGGTGGGGCTGTTGTGATTGGTGTCATACCAAACCAGTTATTAGATATTTGAAATATCATTTCTCATCAGAGCACTTGGTAGTTGATATTATGAGCAACCATATTCTTGACGTCCCAACAAAGAATGGAAGCTTCTTGAGAACAGACACTCTCTAGTATTCGACACATGACTTGCAATACGGGAGGGCGGAATTCATTTATGTTGATAAAGGCCCGCAAAAATGATATTTGATGCAAGATTAAGCCAATATAGAAAGAGAAACAGAATTGAGATGCTAAAAGAGAAGACTATAATATTTTTAATTCTTTGGTATGTCACAAAATTATAGTTAATCATATACAAAACTTCACTTACAGATAGTAGGTGTTGTAAACATCCTGGTAGCATTGGCCTTCAGGTTTTTATCATTTCTACATTCCCTATTCTTTAAGAGACTAGGCATAAGTCTATTAGCCCTTTTCTGTCACCACTACAAGTTTAGTAAAGAAATAATATACACTAGAAATAATATATACCAGGGTGCTTTGAAGACTAAAGTTTTATTAAAACACTATGGTATTAATTTGGCTTCTTCCTTATGTTTATAAAAGGAAAGCCTCTTTAACCACTTCCCCCTTTCCTTCTCTCTTCCAAAACATTTGTAGTTACCTTATATAACTCCCCCTTCTATAACATGTGAAGGATGGTAGAATATGTCATCCCAAATAGGCCACGTTGGCATAAAGATTTTGAGCTGAAGACACTTAAAAAAACAGGTGGTACAAAAGGGAACTCTGACCTTTGACTTTTTCTTCCTGAAATCGGGAGACATTAATAAAACTCCCATATTTAAAATGTCCTCCCTATGCCAGGAGGAAAGTAACCTGTCGTCAAGGATGAAAAGTTAAGACTAAGAGAATTCTGTACAGACAGACCTTGTTAAAATAATTCTTACCTTCCTTTAGTCTACCTTCATAATTTAGGTACTTTTACAAAATTGCCTCCTTTTGTTCAACCTAATATAAAGTTATTTAGTTGTTAACCATTTCTTTGGGTCTTCATTTCCTTATGGGGGACTCTTGTGTCACAAAAAACTATATGAAAAAAATTTGTGTGCTTTTCTCCTGTTAATGTCTTATGTCAGTTTAATTCTCAGACCCACATGAAAAACCCTAAGAGGGAAGAGGTAAAATTTTGCCTCCCCTACACATGTATATGCTAAAAATAATCATTATGGCTGATAAACATCAAAATAATATTAAGAATCCACTCTATTTTTAAAAAGGAAATTAATCCTAGGTAAAGCAGAGAATATGATTTAGTGTTTCAAAGTTCTTTAACACACTCAAAAGCCACATGAAGAAGCTCAAGATGGAAATGACCAGTTACAGTCAGATCTGGAGCCCAGAGTTGGTGTGGGAAACACGGACCTGGAAACAGCAGTGTATAAATGACATTGAAACAGTCAATGTGAAGTCAATATTCATAAAGTAAGAAATATTGCCAAAACCCTGCAGATACCAACATTTCAAAAGCAGATGGAAGGGAAGCCCACAAAGTCATGGGAATTGCTACAATATGGAACTAGAAGAAATTTAGAGTTGAAGTAGTTTTCTTCCCATTGCTGCATATTTTATGGTTGACAGAATGTGCATACAAAGACAGACACACAAATGAGGTTAAATAGGAAGAGCAGTTGTACGGTAACAGATGCACTATAGGTGTAAAGAATTAATTAATACAGAAGCATGTGATAGAGGGAAGTGTGGGTTAGGTGGAGAAGGAGAATTTTTCAGTCTGGACTTTGAAGGGGCTTACGTTCCCGCAGATTCAGTTTGAGAACAACTACAGAACTCCAGTCCTTAGAAGTTTCTTCAGTCATGATTGTCACTTTATATATTAAAATTCTCCCCATGGGTACAATGGAGAACTCAAGAATTATAATTAGCTTTTAAAATCAACTTTTTAAATATTTTAGGTATTCAAGATTAAAAATGAAATGCTAGAAAATGTTCTGAGATTTATATAATTTTAAATAATAACCAGTTTTATTTCAAAAGATGGTAAAAGTTGTTTTTTAATTAGATTATACCTTCGAGACAGATTTTTTAAAAATCTTATAGAACAGTAAAGGAGTTTAAATTTTTCCTCTACAAAAATAATGTTTTTCTATTATTAGCCATAGGTGAAAACATTAAAAAGGCTTTGACAAACAAAGTCTTTGAGTTTTGTTTTTGTTTTTATGGTCAAGTATTTTATGGCAATGAGGAATCTTTCTATCAAGAAAGTTTATCTTTTGTTTTTTAAGAGCTTCAAAATTAAGGGGCTTGAAAGAAAGCCAGTTTTAAAATGGTTTCAGAGTGGCTGTGTGTTCTAGTATAAAGAACCAATTTCTCAGGTTTTGACTACACTTTCCTATTATAGAATGAGTCTATGTGGCCTCTCTTGCTATAAAAACAGAAACATCTGCTAGTATCAAAGGTGCAGCCCACTGGCAGGTGTGAATCCCAAACCTGTTTCCTGCCAGAAGGTGTATATTCTGCAAATAAGAATGATTAAGGATAATTTTAAGGAGTTGAAATTATTTGATTTTTTCCAAATATTTTGTTTTCCAGTTGCCTTGACATACTTAATAATATTTAGCAATAGTCAATACTTATTTAAAAAAAAAAAAAAGGCAGGGTGAGGTGGCCCATGCCTGCAGTCCTAGCACTCTGTGAGGCCAAGGCCTGTGGATAGCTTGAGGTCAGGAGTTAGAGATCAGCCTGAGCAAGAGCTAGACTTCATTTCTACTAAAAATAGAAAAAACTGGCCAGGCATGGCAGCGCAGGCCTGTATTCTTAGCTACTGGGGAGGCTGAGGCAGGAGGATCCCTTAAGCCCAGGAGTTGAGGTTGCAGTGAGCTATGATGATGCCACTGTACTCTAGCCCAGGCAATAGAGTAAGACTCTGTCTCAAAACAAACAAACAAACAAAACCTTATTTTTATCTGACTACAGTGTCAATGAGATTTTAGGTATACTTTAAAGCACATGTAAAACATCACAGACTTTTAATCTATTTAGCTTATTGAGACTTACGATTTTATTTTCTTTTTTCCTAAAAAGATGTTAAAATATTTTAATCCACAGTTTAGTCCTTTCTATTAAAATATTAATTGTATTTTTCCTAGCTTTCCACTTAAGCAGAGATTTGAACAAAAGTATTTGGATATAGAGGTAGGTAAGTCTTTTAATCAAATGGGATTAACAACTCCCAAACTTTTGGGCATTTAATAACCCCAGATACAATTCTTTATGCTTCCCCCAACACTAACCATTCTGTATTATAAATTGATACTTTCAAGTTCAAATGGGTAAATTTCTGCTCTAATCAAGAGGCATTTTTGCAGTTCAATAGGCCATACTTCTTGTAAACCACTGACCTAAAGATTTTAAGTGTTTAAAATCATCCATAAAAACACAAGAAGTGTGTAACTTCCAAGGAAACTATGCTAAAGGCTTTGTTTTCAGTGGGTTGTTTTAAACTCAGATCATGGAAATGGTTTTTAGGATTCTAGTTGTAGGAACAAGCCTATATAATTCATAGGGTAGCTGGAAACTTATGTATATTTACATACACCAATACTCTATTAATAATAAATTTTTAAGTTTAAAATTTAATATTTAACTTTCAAAGCTTTAAATTCAAATAGTTGATCAAAGTTGTATTAAAAGGTCTTTGCAATGAAAGAGAAAAGCAAGAAAAAAAACCATGGAAACTCTACCACTTACTAGCTATGTGGGCTTGAGCAATTACTTTCAGTTTTATTATTTGTAAAATGGGGATAATAATAATAATAACTATCTTTTATGTGGATGTGAGGATTAAAAGACATATCCGTGCAAACTGGCTAAGAACAGTTCTTGGCACATAGTCTCAATAAATGCTACCTATTGCTATTATTATTATTCCTGTGTCTATACATACATATATTGACTTATGTAATTTACCTAAGTATTCAGTTAATTTCCTAGATCTTAGTTCTCTTTCTATTCAGCTATATGCATACAAAGGGGGAAAGAATGCTATCCAATGTTTGTGCGCAAAAGATGTATATCTTTTGCAATAAAAATTCCACTTATGATATTGTCAGTCTAATAACTTCTAACATTTCATTGGATTATCCATTGATTTGATTCGTGACTACCTAGCATATAGTTTACTATATTACTACAAACCCTACTAGACTCTAAATCTGTTATATTTGCATCTCTTATTGCCTAAATGTCATTAACTTTTTTTGTAGAGATGTTCTAGAATATGGGAACCAAAAGGAGTCTAACCATAGGTCTAACATCCTTAACTTTAGGCAATTCCTGACAACAAAGAGAATTTATATCTAAACTATTTATCCATTAATATATTCAGATAATGAGATAAAATTTATAGATCAGAATTACCAGTAAAACAGTGTGCTTTTGATTAAACCTATAAATCATACTACTGATTTATAGGAGATAGAGTAGAGGGGAACCTGTATACTATACCATGTGGACACATTTCTGCAAAATCCAGGCTAATGGGAATCACTACAAAACAATTCAGGTTCTTCAAGAAATAAATTGCAAGGAAAAGAAAAGAAAAAAGAAATAGAGGGGAAATCTAGAGATTAAAAGGGACTTTTAAAGTATTTTTTTTAAATAGGTAAATATAATCTATATTGTTTAGGGATGCAAAGTTGGATGAAAAAAATACAAAGAAAAATGAAAGTAAACTATCATAAGAGTCACGTAAGTGGTTATTTGTGGAGAGGCGGTTCTGACGGTGAGGGACATATGGAAAGCACCTGTTGTGACTCCTGACTTGGGTAAAGGTTGCAGTGGTGTTGGCTTTATAACAATCCCTTATAACAATTCATATATGGGGGTCTCTTTGAAGAAAATATTTCTTAAAATCCTTTTTCAAAGGTAGCAATGCTGACCATGGTTTTTTCTATGTGCTCCTGCAGCGAATCGATGAGTAAGTCTCCCACTGGCTTCCAGGCGCTCCGCACGGACTCTGCCTCCTTCATGTCAGCATCTAGGTCGTCCATAGCTCCCTGCAGGTCTCTGAGCTTCTCCAACGCCTTGTCCACTTGCTTTTGCCAATTGCTTGTAACAACATTTAGACTTTCCCACTTCTCTTTGACTTCAGAAGACTGTTTGCGCATGGCTTTGGCAATCTTTTGGGCTCTCTCCTCGGGAGTCAATTCTGTGATTAAAAAAAAACAAAACAAAACAGTATTAGTTTGGATGTCTGATTGTACATTCTGTATAACCAAGTGGCATATCACCATTTAAAGAGTTGCTACCAGGGTATACAGAGAAAGAGTTAAGACAAAATTACTCCAGGGTAAAAATTGGCCAGGATAAGAAAAAATTTCTCCCCACTTTCTCCATTAATTCCCCACCACACCTCAATACACATGCAAAACTAGAAGAAAACAGACACTCATGCTAATAAATTGGCCCAGAGTTTTTGGTGACTTTTGAATTTTAATATATTTGTAAACCTTGAAGTATAACAAGATAAATGAAGAAATAAAACAATATTTTGTTACTGTAAATTTAGTATTGTGAAACCCAAAGACAGTGTTTCATTTCATTGTTCTCAAGAAAAGTATTAAGTATAATTAGTGTAGAATAGCTGTAAGTCATGAAGAAAACCTCTCGAGGCCAGCCTAAACAAAAGCTAGACCCTGTCTCTTCTAAAAATAGAAAAAATTGGCTGAGCATGGCAGTGCACACCTACTAGTGCTAGCTACTGGGGAGGCTGAGGCAGGAGGATCCTTTAAGCCTAGGAGCATGAGGTTGCAGTGAGCTATAATGACACCACTGCACTCTAGCTTAGGCAACAGAGCAAGACTCTGTCTCAAAAAACAAAACAAAAAAAACTTATTTTATCTGATCAATTTATTGTGTTCCTAAAAATAAATAACTGAAGACAAATAACATATCTTGGATACATCCTCATGTCTAAGGCTGTTTGACAGTTCATTTTTAATAAACGGCATTTTCTGCAGCCCAGAAGTGTAGCACGACCATGAACCTTTCAACAGGAACATAGCAAGATCTCAAGGACCATCCTAATGCGTAATAGAGCAAGAGGGCTTCCAGAATGTCTGAAATAGGCTTTCAGACAAAAAGGGCAGCATAACACAAGGCCTGGCCTCAGGACATAGGCGGGAAGAGTAAGCGTCCAGAAGAGAAGCAAAGCATACAGACAGAAACCAAAGTCAAGTGCAAAGCTGAGAGTCGGAAACAGAGACGGGGAGCTGACGAGACAAGGGCAGAGGAATGTGATAAACACGGAGAGGACACTCTCAAAGCAGGTTAGAAAGGTCTCCTGCACAGCTGATCACGCCTGGGGCCTCAATTCCCTCCACATCTGAGGATGCCACCTTTCCTGTCTAGCTGCTTTGACGGTGGTGTTCGACTGTCCACTGGAAACAGGCAGATCAGAAACACACTGTCAAGGTAAACTGTAGATTAAGACAGAAATGCATATTCTTCTTTGTGATAACATTCCATCTTTCAGTATCAATCACATTAGCCATTTCCACTTCACCTCAAAATGTTCCAAATCATTTGTAAAATCATTTGTAAAATGAACGAAAGTTCATCTAACTTCATTGTAACATGAACTACATCATAAGATAAACTGAAAAGCAAGCTCTTCTAAACTGTAACTTTCATCCTCAATGCAAATTTGCCTGCCTAACTGGCTTTATTTAAATATTGTATAAGAGTCAAATTAAAGGTGAGATATATATATATGTTTCTCTATCTGAATTTCCAGAAAATTCTAGACATCGACATTTAAACTTAAAAATGGCCTAATTGTAATAAATCTCTGGGAATCAAATGGAATATAAAGCCTTGGCAACCACAGAGCTGGGAGTTAGTGCTATGAGGCCACAGAGAGACTTGAAAAATCCCTTAACAATGAGTTGAGGAAAAGAAGAGAAAATATCACAACTGTTAGAGAGGCTGAATATACCAGCACAGGGTAACTTAGGAAAATAAGTGAATCAGAGAACCAGGGTTAAGTAACAGCTGGGGAAGGAGGCAAGGAGCCCAGAGAAAAGTCCTTAAACCTGCAGCATGTCAGGACTCCAAGGTTTCTGAGAAAAAAGCTTTCTGAAGAAAGGTATGTCAACAGAAAGGCAAATCTTATTTATAATAAATCCTTATACCTTCAAGATTTTTATAAGATGATAAATATATAATACATATATATATTTTATATAAATATAAAATGCTATGTGTGAGATAAAAAAATCATTCTTAGCCTCATGAGAGATGGTAACTTTTACTATAAAACCCCTGTGCTTGTTAATAAGTAACTTGGGCTTTTCAAGGATATATCTTAAGCACTGACTATCATAAAAAAATAAAATACCAATTTCAGAACAGACAACTTAATTATGATGATTTTCCTCAGATAAAGTAAAAACTGTTTCTGAGTCAGTCACTAAATAACCTGGCACAGAGAGACTCCATGTCCTGTGACAAAACATCTTCACTGGCTCTGACTTTTTTTTTTTTTGTCTTCCCTTAATGTAAAATCTATTGATGGAGTAGGCCTTTTGTAGTATTTCTTATATAATCCCCACTCAGGCAGCTACTCAGAAGAAAAGCTATGTTCAATGCACCATCTGTTTCCCAGAAAGGAAACATATTAACTAATCACTTTTGAGTCAGAATAAATATGCCTCCTATTGCAGCAACAATCTCAGTTCAATGCACACTTTAAGCCAAGAACAGAGCAAAGTACAAAACAAAATAAAAACTTTCCAGAACATTTGCGAAACATGTAAGAAGGAACATGAGAAATACTGATTTATGACAATTTTGGGTAAAAAAAAAACTAGAGAAACAAATTAAAACATCAAAAAGGCAGAAAAAAATGAATTAAAGGGAAATTGATGCATTCTTTAAGAAAAAAATTCTCTCATTTGAAAATCAAAGGACAAACGTTGCTTCAAATTTTCTAAATAGATATTCCGTGGTAAATTCTAAAGCCCTCATGCAAGAGTGAGGAATCTTCTCCACCAGTGCTTCTGAACTTACCACCCTGAGAGTGAGTGAGTTAGTTTTTAAAGGGTGGTAACAGAGGCCCTACCACAAAAGGTACCGATTTAGCTGGTCGAGGTGAGGCCTGGCATGGATAAATGTCAAAGCCGCCAGGTGGTTCTAATAGTTGTCAGGATGGAAAGCTGCTAGGCTATTGGCATATAAATTGATTTTCCTAGTCCCTGCAGCTGAAGCTCACAGGGCTTTTCCACTCCAGTGGGTCCTTGTGTCAACTCCAGGCAGAGCACAGCCACTAAATACTGGAGGCCAGAAAGCAAGTGAAGCTCAGTGATAAGAGGGTAATCTAATTTACATTTGAGAGACAGTAATAGAGGCTAATCCTAGAGACAGAAGAAACAGCAGGATAAAACCAAATAAATTGACTAAGTAAGAATTCTGAGACCAGAAGAGCTTCTCCTATGTTCCTTTCTCTCTCTGAAGTGCGTGCATGTGTATGTGTGTGTGCGTGTGCGTGTGTGTGTGTGTGTGTGTGTGTGTGTGTGTGTGTGTTGTCTCCATTCTTCTCCCTCCAGATCTTCCCGTTTAACTGGCCAAACGTTGAGTGGAATTATATTTAATTTGTATTACTCATATTTTTATATTTATTTCTTTATATGGCATGTATGATTATGTAATATATTATAAATTATAAATATCACATTATTTTACATTTATATTTTATGATTTTTAAACAGCAATTTCTTTTTGTTTATTTTGTTTATTTATTTATTTCAGGATATTATGGGGGTAAAACATTTTGGTTACATGTTATGACTTTGCCACAACCAAACTGCGATTTGAGGCGTGTCTTTTCTCCCCCTACAACACTTACCGCATCCATTAGTTGTGAGTTTACCGCCCCCCCCACCCCGCAACCCCCTAATCCCTGGAGAATATTACTACCGTGTGAGCACCATAGTGTTGATCGGTTAGTGCCAATTTGATGGCGAGTACATGCGGAGCCTATTCTTCCCTTCCTGTGATACCTCACTTCGGAATGGGCTCAAGCTCCATCCAGGAAAATATAAGAGGTGCTAGATCACCGTCGTTTCTTATAATTGAGTAATATTCCATTGTATACATATACCAAATTTTATTAATTCATTCACGAATTGACAGGCACTTGGGTTGTTTCTACATCCTTGCAATAGTGAATTGTGCTGCCATAAACATTTGGGTGCAGATGTCTTTATTATAGAATGTCTTTTGTTCTTTTGGGTAGATGCCTAATAGTACTATTGCTGGATCGAATGGTATTTCTATTTTTGAATGGTATTTCTGTTTTTTGCTCTTTGAGGAATCTCCAAATTCTTTTCCACAGAGGTTGCACTAATTTGCAGTCCCACCAGCAGTGTAACAGCAATTTCTTTATTGTGTTACAAAGATATTTAAGGGAGTATAGGTAATTAGGAAGAAAAACAAGGAAGAAAAAAATAAAGAGAAGAGAAAGGAAAGATCAATCCTGGTTTTCTCTCTTGTCCCATTACCTTTATTTCTTCAAATATGCAAATTAATAGTATAGCATTAATGACACGCTTTCCTTTATACCATGGGGGTAAAGACTGTAAAATGGTTTGCTGCAACACCAATGGCAAACAAGCCTGCACCAGGAAGAGACTAGTATTGGGATCAGCCCTGCTCACCTCTCGACCATTACTCCTATGCAAGCTGCCTGATCTGCTCCACCCGGTTTTATCAAGTGGGAACCCTATTTTCTCATGCTAGGAAAATATTTCATTCCAAAAGTCTATTTACCTCAATTCAAAGATGTCAGAAAGGCTGAGTACATCTCAAAGACACTTTAATAGTAGAGGAAAAGAAATCTCCTTTTGAGTAATTATGCAAAAATTTTTTAAAAATTTAATAACGAAAGTATGTTTTTCCCATGAAATAATGATAGAAATCTATTAGAATCAGCCCAGTATTGTTTTTAATAAAGATCTCCCATATTTATGCATTTTCTGCCTCAATTGTGATACCGACTCTTAAAAACTCCATTGTGACTTTTAAATTCTTAGATTCTACAACCTTATGTCATGAATGTTTTTTTCTTTCCATCTTTGTTTTGCAGTACCCAGTCTAGAGACTGGTATGTTCTCAGTATATAATTACTGAATTGAGTTGAACTAAACAGAATTTTTAGGTTTACTTCTCATTGAGAATTTGAGCTTCATAATTTTAAGTGACATCTTTTCATTTAATTTTTCCCCTCCTTTCCACCTACATCCATATAAAACATTTATAAAAAGTTATTATGAAAGGGAAGGATAAACCTTACAAAGTCATTTCAGGTAGGGTAATTCCAAATATCTTAGTTGTACTATTTACTTTTTTGCATGTGTCTATAATCTTACTGTTGTATTTCACCAAAAGATGAAAAGGAAATATTAGACAAACAAAGAAAAAAAAAGTGCAACTAGCATTTTGACTGCTGGACAATTTGGTGCAAGGAGAGATTATGAGATAATATGCCAGTTCCAATACTAACTACTTAGGTAATCCTGATATGTCCCTATCTCTATGAACCTCAGTTCGTATGTATGGAGCTATTGGCACATGCCTGGCACACCATAGGCCCTCAAGGAAGGTTAATTTGTTTTGTTCCTTTTATCATTTTATTACTGAGTCTGGGAGTTTGAGGCATCTCTAGAGATTTCCACATAGCCAAACCAGGTTAATTAGCTAACAAAAATTCAAGGAAAAAGACTTGACCTGCTCTCTCTCAATATCTCTCTCTTCACTCCACCTTCCATTTCTTTCTTACTCTCACTCACTCTCTCTCTTTCTCAGTCTCTCTCACTTCATGAGCAAAAGATATTTCTGATTAAAATACTGGGCAATACACTCTTCCCAAATTTTCTGATTAAATGATTAAGGTCAATTTAATCTCCCTGAAATGTCCACTGTTTAAAGGACTCTGCCCATTTCCTCGTCTGCATGATGACAACAACACACTGTGAACCAGATTACAAGTACATCGTTAAGTGCCATCTGCTGATTCCCGTTTTAATTATGTTCATCTAATAAATTATAAGATGACAATAACAAGAGGCTCCTCAGAGTAGATTAACCTGCTTAATGTGTGGCCCATGTCTTTCAAGAGGGAATGACAACGATGATATGGGTGCATCCTTGCTGCCAGGGGACTTCTCAAATCCTTTTTTTTTTTTTTACTTTAAGACAGAGAATATAGATAAATTTAGGGGAAAATCAAGAGCTCCAAAGTAAAGAGATTTAGGGAAACTTCCACAAATACCAAGTGCAAGGTATTAAGAAAGGGGAACAAATGAAGAGGAACTAGGAATACGGTCCACACTCTGCAGGGAGTAAAATGGCACTTCTGACCAGAGGTCAATGGAGGCAGAACTGGACTCTAAATACGGTTACATTTTCACTCTTCCCGAAAAGTGAGCCAAAGTAAAGAAACTCAGTGTTGAGCTGAGAAAGAAGCAGGGGCTGGTCATTAAGGAGATGAACCTCCAGGGAAGAAGCAGGAACAGCAGCAGCAAGACCCTGGAACAGAAAACCAGGATCTCACCACACAACCTGAGATCTCACTATTATTTCCCGAACTGCCTCACAGTAATGGCAGTTTTGTGACTTATTCAAATTCCTTATGTGTGCTGACTGGCAACAGTAGACAGGTCACTGGGGGTGAGGGCCGGGGGGGGGGGGCGGGGAGGGCACAGAAAGAAGAAAAGCCGAGAGTGTAAGTTTCAGGAGGGGAGGACATCTGTTTTGTCCACCGCTGTATCCCTAGTAACGAGAATACCCACTGGCAAATAGTAGGCACTAAGTAAGTACTTGTTGAATGAATAACTAGATCTCTGTACAACACCTTAGACTAAAAAAAGAAAGAGAGAAAATTCTCCCCTTTCTCCTTCAAGAATCAATGGACAGGAGTCTTAGATTAAAAGTCTTTATTTCTTGCCACACTACTGCCCATCCCTCCCCAGGCTGTGTCCTGGCTAAACACGGCAGCTAATGACTGACCAAGCTACATAGCAGTCAGGAACTTTCTACCCATGCTTAGCCATCTTATAAGTTAAGTACGTCTTCTGTTTATGCACTGCCTATAGAAGTGACAAGTGTAATTGAAAAGGAGAATGTATGTCTTTGCTAGGATTACACTTCCTAAAAAATGGCAAAACCTCTAATTCACTCTTGAAACGTTCCAGCTTTCTACTAAGGAGCATCAACAATAACAAAAAATAAGTACATCCCCATATTAAGAGTTAAGCATCCTCCTATCCTTTATGTTTAAGTCAGAAAGTAACGTCTCAGATGCTGATTACAATAAAATACACACATGTAAATTATTGCCTTCTTTTTTTCATGAGGCAAATGTGATTTATGGATGGTTCTAACACTGATTAGAGAACATAACAGATGGTAAACAATTAATTGAAAATGTTGTGTCCATCAAACTCACCTTTATCACTAACCTTTATCATATAACTCTTCATCAACAATGTTATTTGCTTATTTAAATGAGATTTCATTACTATGCTATACATTAGCATGAGAAAGTTTTTCAAATTTTTACCCAATCGATGGGCTTATTCAGCCAGCTCATGATATTTTAGGAAAGTTTAAGACTAGATTCAATACATCCACACAGATATTAAAGAATTTAATTTGTGAAGGATCACATTACTGCTCTGTAGTTAAGAATGCTGGGAAAGAAAGTAACATTATATTTTTCTGTGCTTTTTCATGCATCACAACTTTACTAATCTAATTTAGATTTGAGAAGCTAATTAAATTATTGCCATGGTCTACAGGCCTGAAAGCAATTACTTATATTCAAGTTTTTATAAGAAAATGTAAAAGTCAAAGTCAAATACTGCCTCAACACCTTCTCCCTCTGTGTTAGGAAATCAGTGAAGGGGTTTGGGAGTCTATTAAGCAATGTGATATTTTGGTAAAGAAAAAGCAGCATAAATGGAAAAGCAAAGAGTTATAAACATGTTTAATTACTGCGTGAATTTTTTTAAAGTAGAAGAGTATGGAAAATAAAATCTTATTTCTATTGAATATCTATCTAGAAATATTGATGATTTAATTGGTGGTTATGAGCATCAAGCTTCATAAGCCTTGGTTCGTATTTCGGCTCTGTCAGGTGACAGGATGCTTCTAAACCTCTCACACTCTCAGTTTCCTGATCTGTCCAATGGGTGGTCATAGTGCTCACACCCCAAAGGGTTGTTATGAGAATTAAATGAAACAAAGCACATAAGGTTCTTGGCACAGTGCCTGGCACCTTGTTAGCACCTGTTAATGTTGGCTTGTGAACATCTTCATTTACTAACATTCCTCACTTCTCCCTTCCCTTATTGGAACTGATATTCCTTCACTTAGCATTATATTTAAAAAGGGACCCTGAGCCCCATGTTATTTAAGCTGAGTCAATCAGAGCCCTCTTCTGGAATGTTCTAGATCTAAAGAAGGGTTAGCCCTTCCGGGTATGAGGCTGTGAAATGTAAGGTCATAGGAAAGCTAAGAAAATGAAAACTTGTACAAAAAGGCAGAGAAGAAAGCATAGAGGGAAGGCTTCTGGGTGGCATTGCAGTCCCTGTGCCCAACTGTGTCCCTGTCATTACCATAGCTTAGTTATGGGGTCCAGTACACTCACCCTCATGCCTGTGCTTATGGAAGCTGAGTGTCTGTCATTTACAACGAATAACGTTCTAATCAATAAAGCTGTTACTAGGAAAACAAAAAAGCCCTGGGGAGAAAACACCCATTAATTTTACTAGCTTAATTACTTGTATTAGGTAATGTGTAATTTGGCCTCATTTTATTAGATACACAAAAAATATGTTGTAACCTTAAGTTATACAGAGAATTGCTATAAAAGTAACTTCTACTGAACTATATGATAATTTCACATCTTTACTCATTTAATGATCATAAATTTTATTTGCACAAGTTTGCTAATGCTGGCATAAAAGGGACTAACATAGTGGACTGAAAATATCATTTATTACTTCTTTGTTACATCATAAAACATGTAAGATTTCACAGAGAAGAGAAATAATCAATACTTGGCTTTCTAAAATATTATAATACAAAGCACTTAAAATTAAAAGAAAACAACTTACCCTGAGTTAAAATATTAAATATTACTAAATACACATAGCCAGCTGCCAAAGGACCAAAGATGAAAACCTTAACCCATACATACTTTTTTATCTGAAAAGATGATTATTAACCATTAATCACAAATGCATTCATATACTATATAAAGTTGTATATGCATATACACATCTATACAACTATACCCACTGCACACAACTATACATGCATGAACATACAAAATTAAAGAATTGCTAGGTTTCTCTGTGATTATTGATGAAATATCATTTAAATGAAGCAAAATTGACTATACCAGGCTGAAACAGAAATGATGTTCAGGCAGCCTAAGTAAAACAACCGCTGTAGTAAAAGTAATGCTTTGACTGGAATAATTTTTAAGGATGATCTGTGGGAAAATTTATGAATAAAATAATGCAACCATTTTTAATCTTAAAAAATCAAAAGCAGAAGATAAGAGTTTTTTCTTATGCATACAAATACGATACATTGTGTAATTTTCTAAACACTTTTAGAGGCAAAAATATCCTCTAAAATTGTTAACGGTTTTATTTTGTGATTGATATCTTAACCTTAAATTACAAAACATATGGGGCGGGGAGGTGCTCCTGTGCACACACGCCTGACTGCCTGCATCTGTATGTGGCGTGGAGAGAGGGATGCAGACAGAAGGCTCTAACTCTCCTGTGCAAATCTGACTTTTAACCTAAAGATACTGAACAGGTGAGAAGGCACAAGTATTCTCTGATTCCCTCCGAGGGATTAGGGGTAGGGGTGGGCTAAGGCCTAAGCTTGCACTGCTTCATAAGGCAGCAGTATGGTTGTCACAGGAATTCAGATCTGGGGACTGAGAACAGCAAAGGAAGGTTAGCAGCACAAGGGAGAAAGCAAGAAACATGGATGTGAGGTTAAGAGACTCTAGACACTGAGAGTCAAGAAGGAACTCGGAAGTCAGTGGCCAGATAGCCTGTCAATGAGCAGAGACAGAGGAGATAACACTGAAGGGATGAGTCAAAAGCCAGCCAAAATCCGCAGGTTAAGGGAGGTCACTGACATAGAAGCTTAGTGCTACGTTCCTGCATCGACCCTGCATTAGCGGGAAAACCTTTGTCAGCACCACAATATCTTTTTTTTTTTTTTTTTTTTTTTTTTTCAGACAGAGTCTTACTCTGTTGCCTGGGCTAGAGTGCCATGGCGTCAGCCTAGCTCACAGCAACCTCAAACTCCTGGGCTCAAGCAATACTCCTGCCTCAGCTTCCGGAGTAGTTGGGACTACAGGCATGCGCCACCATGCCCGGCTAATTTTTTCTATATATATATTTTAGATGTCCATATAATTTCTTTCTATTTTTAGTAGAGATCGGGTCTGGCTCTTGCTCAGGCTGGTCTTGAACACCTGAGCTCAAACCATCCGCCCGCCTCGGCCTCCCAGAGTGCTAGGATTACAGGCTTGAGCCACTGCACCTGGCCAGCACCACAATATCTTCTTGGCCTTTGTGTTTTTATTAAAAAAAAAAAAAATCAAAAAAATCATACTGTATGATCTGCCCAGCTCACAGGGATAGACAGAAGAATGAACATGAAAGTGGTTTGAAAAGTACAAAGAACAATGCAAATGATGATGAAAGGTTAATTCTTCTATTGCGTTACTTTTTAACAGATTCAAACTGGTGATTAAATGAAAAACAATTCGACTGCATTAAAAGGAAAAATTATATAGTGACATGATAGAGATTAAAGTAAATTAAGTATTTCCATATTGCTCGAACAAGATAAGGAGACTATTGACAAAGTTGCAAACTTTGTAAAATTTCTATAATTATTCAGATGATTTTAGCTCAGTTAAAAATCACACCTACTTAATAGCCATTTACAAGCAGAATGAGTTATTCTGGGTAGCTGAGTTTTCCAGACAGCTACATTTCACCCATTGAGCCCTATTTTTTTTTAATGGTTATGGTTTTGGAAGGATATTTACAAAAATATAGAATAAATTCCTATGCCTTCTCTTAACTGATTTCTATTCTGCCTTTAAAAATAAACTAATCATAATTCATAGCCTCAGTTTTTCTTTTATTGTTAAAAGCCCCCAGAACTACCCTGTTTTGTTCATTTTAGAATTCTCACATATCCTTTTTATAATTTTCTTTCTCCTGTTGCTGCCAGACTGCCAGAGTAATTTCTCAGTGCCAACCTCTGTCCCTGTCCTGCCACTTCCACTTTGCTACTTACCTGTAATTCACTGGACATCAAGTTCAACTTGTTATAATAGTGTTTAAAGTATGAGTTAATACCTCCAAGAGAGAACTTGCATGGCTTTCCCATGAGCTAAGAACAGGATCTGCACTGTGTTCCATGCAATGTCTATTTTGGCTGCTAAGATCACTTTTCACACTCTCTCAGATTCTCAATCAATGAGAGACATGACTGGAAAATGGAAGGGCTGAGCTTCAGACACGGATATTGCAAGCACAGCGAGAGAGACGACAGGTGCCAGGGAATCGTGGACGAGAACTTGGGAAGGGGAAGCATTCAAGAAGACACAAAGCCTGAGCAGCCCGAGGCAGGCCAACAAGGCCAGAGCTGGAAGTCAGGTCAGACAGACCCAAAGGCAGAAACGCCAGGACCGGCTTTGGATACAGGCGAGGAAGACCACTGCCTGCAGAACATCGTGAGAAGACCGTGTCCCGCGGACATCCAGTGTGGAGCAGAGGGAGGCATGAGGTGGGACTGGGCAGAAAAGCTGAGGTCACAGCACTGTGCAGCCTCCTGCACAGGTGGAGGAGCTCAGGGGCCACACGCAGTTTTTACACCAGGAGAGCAAATGCCAGGTCTGTGCTTTAGATCTGTCATTCTCGTGTCTATGTTAATGGAGAGATATTGATGAAGAAAGTATTGAAATAGACCCAGAGAAAGACTGGTAAAAGGACCTAAGATAGGGTGATAAGAGTAGTAGTGATTTTTAAATATTTAAAAAATACATACAACACTATAAGATAATTGATAACAGAAAAAAAAAATTAAGGACCTGGAAGAAAGAAAAGGCATTGGGGAGAAGAAACAGGGAGGAAAGTATTTTCTGGAATAGTTACTTAAAAGGAAAGAAATGGATTCATCGTGGTATTCCCTGATGGCATGGGACATGTAGCATACTCAAGAAATGCTTATTAAATAGAACCTAAAAGATTTCTGCCTACTTCAACCCCTCCAACACTGAGTTCTTTAGCACCTACTAACGTTCACGTGCTTTTTCTGATAGCAGCTGTATATGTATGTCATGGTAAACAACAAAAGTATAAAAGCTATTATGGACAATTTTCTTTCATTTACTTTTAACAGCAGGTAAAATCAGCCAGCATTACAGAAAATAATATCAAGAAATGATAAAGTATAAAAGTAGCTAATCATAAAAAAAATCCCATAGAGTTAAATTCACTTGACTGTTTTTTTTCTTGCCCCCTCCAAAGGTAGTATTTGAAAATGGGGCACAGAAACATCCTGAATGTAACAGCAAGAACTCAAAAAGCAGTATCTTTTTAACCATTAAGTGACTGGACCTTGAAGAGAAGGTACAGTGAAATGAAGCTTTAGTGATATAACAATACTTTTTAATGATATAAAGTAGCTTATTATAAACTTTCTGCAAAGTATTGGGGAAACAAGGAGACAAGAAAAGCAGATGAAAGGCAGACTTTAAAATGGTTATGGTGAGATAAGTGAACTTATTTTTCTCCCAAGCTTAAAAAAACAAACAACTTTTAGTATCACCTTCTTTCTTGCCATATGAAGGCAAAATATTCTGCCTGAGTTTCCAGGTGCTCTGTAGTCTGAACCATACAGCATAGACATGCTCCCCATCCCCACCCCCTGTCTAGGCACCCTCTGACCACCAGGCTGGGCTGTCCACTGACCCCCCAACACACAGCTGCTCTGCTCCTCACTGCTGAGCTGCTCTTTAAGGATCCTGTTCCCCCGCGGCGTGGCCGTCTCTCTTCCCCGTACCTGATCACTCCCTACTCATAGCCCGAAGGCTAGCTCAGGAGTCACCCTTTCCACTCTGACCCTCCAAGTCGTTCTCTCTTGGAATGCCCACACCACTTAGAACCTTCAAGACACAATCGAGAACCAAAGTATGTATGCTTTATTAAATATATTTGTTTTCTCACCCTTTGTGCTAGTTTTGATCTCCAACTAAATTGAAACTTTGTCAGGAAGAAGTGTCTTACACTTTATCCATTCCCAGCAATGCTCAGCCCATGCATCCATCCACTCAATAACTATGGCGTACACACCTGCTATGTGCCGGACAGTATTCCAGATACTACAAAACAAAACAAAACCAAAAAAGCTCTGTCTGCTGACATTCCACAGGGGATGGAATGAGAGGGAGAGTTCTAGGAGACCCGGTCAGGGACGTAACAAGGAGCCAGCCGGCTCACAGCCTGTGAGGCAAGATAAGGAATCCGACTCCCCTGAGTGAGAGGAGAAGCCCTTGGAGGTTTGCAGCAGCGAAGTGATGTGCTAGGACTTATATTTTCAAATGCTCACTATGGCTACTGTGTTGGAAATCTCGAACAAGGAAGCAAAGGCCGAGCAGGAAGATGCGCTGGAGGAACCTGCAATAATCCCAGTGAGAGGTGGTGGGGGGTTAGACCAGGAGGGGATAGCGGAAGTGACAAAGGATCAGATTGTGGGTACATTTTGAATGTAGAAACGACAGGATTTCCTGATGTAATGGATTTGGGTGACAAAAAAAGACAAAGGAGTCAATAGTGGCCCAAAAGATTTTGGCTTGAGCAACCCAGACGATAGAGTTGCATGAGGCAAGATCCAGAGACTGCCGGAAGAATAGATTCAGGATGGCAGGAGTTTGTTGATATATATAGGAAAAAACTCCGTAAATGCTGATCGCCTATTCCAGAAAAGCTGGGGTTTATTTGTATTCCATCTTGAAAATCAATGATCCAATGACCGTCTCTACTATTCATAATATTAGTGTCTACAGTTATACTTTATGACTCAAGATAGTGAGACAAAGTAAGTTCTGATGAGTTCAACCATTTCAAAGAACACCCTACAATTTGGGTTCATTTTCTTTGCTTTTAAATGTGGTAGTGGTGGCAGGGGAAAGAGGAAAATCATTGTCAACTACCTAGCTCATAAAAATGTTCCTGTAACAGACTGTTATGTAAAGTCAGGATAGTAAACAAAATAATTCCTTTATACCACTGATTTATGCAGGCAGTCTTGCATTCTTCATCAAAGTTTTATTGAGTGCCTGATATATGCAGGCATTGATTGTATAGGATACAAAATTATTAAAACTAGATTCCCGAACTCAGGACAAGTAAGGTAATTTTAATATCTGAAAACAAATCAATATAAATGAAAATTCAAATGATGGAAGAAGAGAATGTAGCACAGCTACGACAAAAGAATTCCAAGATCATTCAAGGAAGTAGATAACACACACTGGTCATAGAACTATGAAAATAGTAGTGAAAAAAATAGGTTGAAAAATCAGGAGGGCTTTTTTTTTTCACAAATATTCTTAAGTATCATGCTAGAGCCAAGAAGTTTTTTCAGTATGCAATAAAAAGTCAGGGAAGGAACATAAATACAATGTGACGGTAAGATGTACTCATGGGTACTCAAGTGGAGGAAGAAGAAAATAGGCCAATGCTATGTGTTGCACATGGAAGAAAGAACACTGTAATGGGACAAGTCCTACCAAAGTAGCAATTGATTCTGCTAAAACTATTCCAAGACTATATACAAAAGGCTGGGTATCTGGAATTAATGGTAGTATATGTGTGTGTGTGTGTGTGTGTGTGTGTGTGTGTGTGTATAGATAATACATATATAATAGAGTAGTCAGAAGGAATAAGTATTCAAAGATAGAAATAACAATTATGAGTGATTTGCAGACCGTGGGGCTTGATGAAAAGTGGAAGACTCAACAATGACTTAGGTTCCAGTAAGGCTGACTAGGAAAGATAGTGATACCACTAGCAGAAAATAAAATCTAATGCTAGAAAAGGATAAGTATGCTCTCTATGTGTGTGTTCATATGTGTGCAGGTTGTATGCATACATTAAAACTAGGCTCAAAGAGTCAAGAAAATCATGGTTTTGATGAAAAATTTATTCTAACTGCAGAAGAGTTTCCTTGAGAAAGTCTCAGTAGGAAAATGGCTACTTGTCCAAATGACTGATCCACTTCCAGCAACTAAAAAAGAATTTCTAATTGTGCTTCCCTTAACAGTAATAAATGCTCATGATTTATACCGCTGGACACAGGCAACCTTTCAGGTTTGCGTTTACTATGTTAAAGAAGTGAATGATATGTTGAATGGCATGTTTAGTTTTTAAAATGCATCAAAATGTTTTTATTGCCAACAGTGAAAAATCATAATAAAGATATATATTGGACCCCAAATTCATTACAAATTTTCTATCAAATTTACTATGTGATATATTACCATTTACTAGTAAGGTAGTTACTGTTTCAATTTTAAGCCAAAGCACATAAACACTATAGGTTGTTACTTTTAAATTAAACAAATGCTGCTGTCTGCTTGTAAAAGAAAGGCACTTCAGTGTCTCATTTTCAAAAGTAATCTTACTTTATAGATATTGAAATATTTTATATATTACTCTGATATTTTAATAACTTTCTTCTACTTGCAGTTATTTATCATGTAACTTGTTTAAATAGAAGAGAGAAAAATTTTTATTTCTTAGAGACGTTTTTTGTAGCTACGGTATACTTTTTAGATAAATCTATTTTTCTGCAGTTAATTTCTTTCAAAAATGATGATACGGAAGTATACAGCAATTTCATTTTCTTAATTTAAGAATCTAGATATTTGTTAAATAATTGACATACTTGATTAAAGTTAACACTTTGAAGAAACGTTTTAAATATTAGATCCTGAAACGCTGTGAGGAAATTTCCTACTTGATTCTGGGTTTTTGTTCTCCTAACATGTGTTTTTTATGATGTATTGAAGAACCAGTCTCACCTGTTTTTGATTGTAGGTTTCTCCTTGGTTCCTCAGGGGCCTCAATTGGCTGATCAGCCAGGAAAACGCGAGCCTGGTCGACAGCATTCAGGACAGAATATTCTTTCTCCTTTAACTCCCGTCTCAGTGCCTTTGCAAAGAGAAGCAAAAGTTGAATTGGTAACCTCATGTGTTCACCAAATCATGGAACATCTTCAGTTAGACCACTTCTGACCACACTGTCAAAGGAATGACTAACAATCAGCATTTAAGCTAAGTTAGAAGTGAAAATATATGAAAAATATGAATAAAAGCAAAAAGATGACTTCTGTAGAACTTAAATATGCAAAAAAAAAAAAACCACTTTAAAATATTCACCTAAGGGAAATTGTTACAGTGTATTTGAACTTACAGAAAATGTACTTTTCGGCTTTTCACTAATGTCAGGTTGCTAAAAATAATAGCCTGTTCTAAGACACTTTTTTCTTGTAAGACTGACTGACAAAAAAATTACATCCAAAAGTACAGAAGAAGGTAATTTTACAAGGAGTAATGAGATCCTCAGAAGTGTTTTACATTCTTTAGAATACATTGAGAAAAAAAATTAAGAGATAGAAACCAATTAAAGTACCTACATGAAATCAAAACTAAACCAAAGACAGCACATATAAAACAGTCTCCAATTATCTTAAAATATGTTCCATCTCTCGTGCTGAGGCAATTACTATTTTTCCTTTGTAAGGTTTTTCATGCAAATCTATGATTCTCAGAATAGTTTCTCTTTAGCATTTTCATTCTTTTAAGTGAGGCTAAACTTTCGCCTCTGCACCTACAAAAACAACAAACCTCTTTTAGTGACTACTGCAAGATAAGAGTAAATGAAGATTTTCTCATTTGCTATTGTAACACTGTTGCTAAATCTATATTGTTAATATTGTTATCTTCTTAAGATTATACATATAAATATAGTTCTGATACTTTGCTTTTGGTGCAGTTCACTGGAAACATTATGAAAACTGTTATTTTCTAAAACACTACATTCTTAATAGTATTTTAGAATTGACAAAATCTTGCCTTCTGAATATAACTAATTTTTTAGTAGTATTCAACTATGTTGGGAGGACAGGGTATTTGCAGGCTAAATCCTTATCTTACGCAGTTGATAAAAAGTAAAAATAAAAATATCTAGAAGTACCAGGATAATCATCTTACGTAATTATATGGAGCTAAATGCCAAAAACACACTGGTAGTGAGGTGGGGAGAGCTGAGAAGCACTGGCGAGGAGTAGTGCTAGATAGAGTACAAAATGCTAATTTTTGTGTAAACACTACACATTTTTTTGACTTTTAAATGATGTACAATTATTACTTCCATTTAAAAAACTTGAATTAAAAGAATAAAAGGTAACCAAAAACCCACCAATCTGCAATTCAGACAGTGATGAAATACAGGATATGCGATGAAATAAAACTTTCTCTAAAATCTACAAATACATTTATGCAACTTTCCTAGTATCTATAAAACCAAAAACTGTGAAGCAAGCCCAAATCAACAAAATTTCCACAGCAATTAGGACCATTAAATGACATGTTAGGAGGGAAAGGCCAAACCCTCCATCATTTCTTATTTAAGAAGTGCAGCTTGTTCCTAACACAAAGAATGATAAATGCTTGAGGTGATGGATACCCCAATTACCCTGATATGATCATTACACATTGCCTGTATCAAAACAACACATGTACCCCATAAATATATACAATTATCACATACCCATAATAATAAAAAACTTAAAAATTAAAAAAGAAACAGAAACAAGAAATTCAGCTTGTGAAGAAGTTCCAGGGTATAACATTCCAGGAAATAAAAAAGATTATCTTATGACATTTAAAGTTTCTGATATGTGGAAATAAAAGAAACACAAGAGAAATGGAAAAACATACATTTTTAATCCAGAAATATATGTACACATTTACAGGTCTTGAGCCAATTAACTTAGGTTATTGTATTATTAGAGCAAGAAGCTCTAGAGGAGTAAAACTAAACCTAGTATTTACTTCCAAAACCACCTGGAAATACAAAATAATGATATGAAAAATCATGATGCTTAAAAAACAGCAGTGAAAAATAAGTGTGTAATACAGCAAAATTATTTTTAAAAATTTTACTGGTCAAGAGTATTTATCCTCCCAACCCAAATCTCACCAGTAAATGTGGGAGTGGAAAAGATTCTGAAAATGCTAGGCAAGAACTGTGCTAGATTTCTTCTTTTGGGAAGGGACATCCCAGGAATATTAGCTATTTAATGTGAGCTGTGGAAAAGAAGGCAAAGGCGCTAGAAGAACACTTTTTTAGTCTGGTTTGACAAACAGGAGGACAAATTCACAGACAGTACTTAGAGATTTAGCACAAAAGAGAAACGCAAAAATACCAATAGGTAATGAGGTGGAAAGAAATGAAAAACTGAGAGAAGAGGCAACACAAACGAATGTGACTCAGAGAAGCAAGAGCAGAGGCAGTACTGGTCCTCTGGAAATACAAAACCATTAGGGGGCGTGTAGTTCACAGTGGGCGAATCCAGATCTTATGCTACAGAGAGGAGATACCAGGATCCAAACAACTTAGGTGTATAGCAATTCCCAACTGGGAATTCTGGACTAGTATTAATAGTAGTCCACAAAATGTGCGTTACTGAGTAAGGGTGTGGGGAGGGAAGAGGGCAAAAGAGAGATTTGTCTTGGAACTATTTTTAGAATTTCCAAAATCCCAATGGAAATATACATTTGTCTACAGAAAGGACACTTGAAAAAAATGAACCCATCAATTTCCTGTATGGCTGGACTTTTATCAATTTAACACAATGCTCTCACAATAGAGTAATTTATTTGGCTGGCTGTTAGCTCTGCCCAGAAAGTTCTTTCCCCAGATAGCCACTTTGCAGATTCCTTCACTGGCTTTAAGGCCTTCTAAGAAGTGAGGCCCACCCACCTACACTATTTAATGTAGCATTCCTCCTTTCCTATCCCCTGCATTTCCCAATCCCATTCCTCTGCTGAACTATCACCTTCTACTATGCAAGGTAGGTAATCAGTTATTAGTTGATTGCTTAATCTCTGTCTCTCTCAGATAAAATATAAGCTCCACGAGACCAGGGACTTTTTCTGTTTTTTTCACTGTGGTAAACAAAACACCCAGGTCAATGCTGTGCCCTAGACCTAGTAGAGCCTCTGAGGGCTCTGAAATGCTTCCTGGTGGAGGTGGTGCCTAAACTGAGTCTAGCAGAGAGAGAAAGGTACTCCCACGAGAGGAAACCAAACACTAGCAGAAGAATGACAGAGTGTCACAGTTGTGCCCTCAGAAAACTACAAGCACTTCAGTGCCCAGAGAGTGATCTCAGCTGAGGCCCAAGGTGTGGGCAGAGATCAGTCCAGAAAGACCGCTGCATGGGCTCTGCTGCATCTGAGACTCAATCCAGTAATGGGTGACAGGAAGCCAAAGAAGAGCTGGACAAGTTGCTGGGGGGAGGGGGGGGGGAAGACTGTCAGATTTATATTTTGTTTTTTATAATATCATTGTCAGGTCTCCTAGATGGATAAAAAACCAGTCTGAGTCTATGAAAATCCCACAGGTCGAGAAAATCTATTTTCCCTCCTGACCACATTAAACTCCAGCACTTCATAAAAAAATCCTCTCTGCACAGTGTGCTGGCTGGGGAATGTCTCGTGCGCTCCTTTGATATGCCAAGTACAAGAGGCAAGCAAGTGTGAGCAAGTGAGAACCGTGCCACGTAAGTACAAACACGGGGCTCTGGCCCTAATGCCAACTCGACATCTAAATATCCTAGAGAGCAGTACACATGCAGTAATGTCTGCTCATGCCTTTTTTTGTAAATTTAATTTTGTTGTTCAATTTGTCCTATTTCAATTATATTTAATTGCATGTCAGAAATGGATTTAACTTTCAACAGCATTACACATATAATCATTTCACCACCCTTTACCTCTCAATTAGACATAAAAGAAACCTGCATTTTCCAGCCACCTGGTGAACATTAATGATAAGGTAATTAGACTCCAATGAGTTGTTTTGTATACAGACCTACAAAGTGGCATTCAGCTTTAGGTTCCAATATCACATGACTTGTATGTATATATATGTATATACAGGCCACCTTAAATGAGTATAACATAATCTAATTGAAATGTTTCTATTTTAATGACTTTATATTTTCATTCAAAACAATTCTGTTTCCAGACAATAACAAATATTGGTGAGGCTGTAAAGAAACTGGAACCGTCATGCATTGTTGGTGGAATGATGAAATGATACCATTTTGTAGAGCAAAATATAACAAAGACCCCCAAATCTGTTCATCCTAAATTGAAATAATTTATGGATTCTAGTTAGTTCTGAATTATTTTAATATCTA
This sequence comes from Lemur catta, assembly GCF_020740605.2. Classification (NCBI taxonomy): domain Eukaryota; kingdom Metazoa; phylum Chordata; class Mammalia; order Primates; family Lemuridae; genus Lemur; species Lemur catta. The sequence goes on along the minus strand of NC_059129.1, from coordinate 129,381,614 downwards.
CTTTGCAAATTACTGTTAGTAATTTTTTGATGTAAAGTTAGTTTTCTTCTATCACCTATCAGCTACTCTGTGCTAAGCATATCAGTCATATGTTGGTTTTTATTTTATTAATAGCAAATCTCCTTTCCTCTCCCTTGATAAACAAGAAACTGATCTCGCTGGAAGGGATGGTATGGGTTCACTCCATCTTTTCCCGTTTTTTCACATCCTAACCCATCAGGTAGCTCTATAGGGCATGGTTTCAAAACTACTGCTAGTCATTAGAATTGAACAGTGTATCCATTATCACTATTGGATATCAAACCCAACTAAAGCTTAGTGGCTTAACACAACAACAATTTATTTTTCATGATTCTGTGGGTTGGCAATTTGACCAGTTCTTCTGCTAGTGCCACCTGGGATTACTTGTGAGGCTACAGTCATCCACAGCCTGAATGGGGCCGGAGGTCCATGGTGGCCTCACATGCCTGGACATCATTGCTGCCTATTAGGTGGGGCAACCTGTTTCCCTGTATATGGTTTCTAATTGCTGTCCAACATAGTGACCACCAGTCACGTGGTTATTTGGCACTTGAACTGTGGCTAGTACAACTGAGGAGCTGAATTTTATATTTTATCTAATTGTAAGTGATTTAAACTTAAATATAAATGGGTATACATGGCTAAGGGTTACCATCTTAGCACAGCTCTAGAGTTTGCACACCACTACTGTCACATTCTATGGCATGAAGCAAGTCATGAGGCCAGCACAGATTGAAGAGAATGCAGAAATATGCTTCATCTCTTGGTGACAAGAGGAAAAATGTCCCTCTGCATAGGGGCTTGGACACAGGGAGGCATGATTCATAACTATAACAACTTACCACATGGGATAAGGGGGAAAGAAACAGCTGTGTTGAAGGTCGGGCTAATACTATTTTATATAAGTGGTCAGGGAAGACATCTCAAAGATAGTGATATATGAAAAAAATGCCTGAAGAAAGTGAGACAACAAGCCATGAGAATATCTGGCAAAAGAGCAATCTAGGCCCAGGGAACAGAATGTGCAAAGGCCCTGGGGACAAGTGAGTGCCCAGCTTAGCATTGGTGCTATCAAAGCTGAGTCAGTGAACGATGAGGGTGACTGTTTCTGTAAAAATATTTTATGTCATAAAATTTAGGGGGGAAAGAATCTTTCTGCTTGATCAGAAAAGCACTTAGTAACCATGTACTTTTCCATGCAGCAGACATCTGGCTACTTTTGCTGACTCAAGGCTTAGGCATTGAGTTAAGTGTTCTTATGTGATGACCTGTCATAAAGTTTACTCATTTTCCATTCTACAGGTTGAGCATCCTTAATCAGAAAATCCAAATCTGAAACTTTTTGAGCATTGACATGATGCCACAAATGAAACATTCCATATCTGACACTTCTGCTTTCTGAAGGTTCAACACAACATATGCAAACTTTGTTTCATGCACAAAGTTACATAAAATATTATATGAAATATATAAAATTACCTTCAGGCTATGTGTATAAGGTATATCTGAAACATAAATAAATTTCACATTTAAACTTGGGTCCCATCCCCAAGATATCTCATTATGTATATGCAAATATCCCAAAATCCAAAAAAAAATATGAATTTTGAAACACTTCTGGTCTCAAGCATTTTAAAGAAGAAATACTCAACCTGTAGGAGATAGGTGGAAATGCCCTCAATACCCCAACCCCGGACAAACACTTGTAAAATGAAGTTTTGGCCTGCAAGCAGTAGGCCAGCCCCAGCTGTAACAAGGAGGAAGATGTAAGATAATCTCAAAAGGGAAAATACAATTTATGTTTTAAAAGTTGCATGTTCTGAGGTGTTTAGTAGAAGGAGATATAATCCCAGACACCTCAAGAGTCAAGAATAATAAATGGGAAACACAATGATTGTCTGTGTCCATAAGAAAACATTTAACTTTTCTCCCATTCTCAGGTGGCATTAAAGTGTAGATTTTCCAACAAAGATTTCTACCTAAATGAAAAGTTTAAAACACATATTAACTGATACAATATATAAAGAAATATGCTAGGCACAAGAGGAGACAACAATTAATCAGCTATGTACCCAATCTTTAAGAAACTTGTAGTCTAAGGGGGAGAAAAGAATTATGCTAGTCAGAATGTGCTAAGGGCCAAAAATTGTTGAGAGAAGTACAAGGAGGGCACTGAGGAAGGGAGCCCCATTATATACAAATACATGGGGGGGGAGTGGTCAGCCTTCTCAAAAATATGTGAACTGTGTTGAAAAAGAAATCGGAATTAAGTTAAAGGTAATTAGAAGGAAATGAATTCAAGAAAATAGAATAAACAAATGTAATCTAGTCTATCATTGTTTCCCTGTTATGTATCTTCTGTATGCTCATTTAAACTAAAAGAATCCCTGAAATGTCAGATGAATAAAGACCTGATTGTAAATATCAGAATTTATCTACCTAAATCACAGAGTTTTCATTCTCAATAGAATTTCTAAGAGCCCGACATCCCCTGTATTAGAGACTGCCCTTCCTCCTGTGTCACCTCTTCTAACTCAAACTCAGGGTGCTCTCTGGCAGCTGCTGGCGTTTCTGAGTGCCAGGCGGCAGAATAAATTGCTGCTTATTCAACTTTAAATGCCTTTGGAGAGATTCTCAATTACCCGCCTTTAGTGGTCTGGGAACATTTCTCCCCACCTGCTATAACTTAGTGGGAAGGACAGGGGATTAAGGGATAAGGAGGTATAAAGAAGTGCCTGGTGTGGCTTAGGTCAGAAATACTCGCCAATCAGCTGCTCTTCGTTTTCATGGTGAGCATAGCATCAGCTCACTGGAATGAATGAGCTTCTGCCAAGCAAACAGCAGTAATATCAGTTATTCCTGGCAGCGCTCACATGGACAGGACCCTGCAAGTTTCTTAATAAGAAAACAGGGTCTGAGAGAAGCTGGAGAGAGGAGGGAATACCTGGTATGCTCTTCTGTCCTAAACTAGCAACTGGCCATACTGGACTGAGATAAGGGGAGAAGACATGTAAACGTGCGTGTACCGAATCCTGGGTGCCATCTGCCTTCTTTAGAGAGCAACTCTTTCCTTTCTTCAACCTAAAGCCATCCTCCAAATTGTCTGTATATCAAGTGGAGCTTGATACACAGACATCCACAGAGGATGTACTTTTCTTAATATTTTATAGGTCATGATATTAAAATTATAGATAGATCATGTTGCTCTCTTGCTTAAAACCCTCCAATGGCTTCCTCTTGCGCTTAGAATAAATTTTAAACTTCCTACTAATGTGAACTCTCCCTGTTCTCCAGTCTCCTCTCCTAATTTTCTAGCTTCAAAGTCCTCATTTCTGTTCCTGGAATATACCAAGCTTTTCCCTCCTCTTGGCCTTGGCAACTCAAAAAGCTTTTGCTTCAAATCTTCAATGGCTGGCTCCTTCTCATTAGGTTTCAGCACTCAGGACATCTTTCGGAGAAATGAATAAAGAAATGAATAAACTGACATAAAAGAAAATGTGGAACCTCAGGAAGCTTTAGTTAGAAGGAAACCAAGGCAGGATAACTCTGGGGAAATGAGCATTTCATACACAGCAGGTCTGTGGAAGAAGCAGCATGGAATAACTTTAAGCAGGAGAGGAGGGAAGTAGCTGTCTCCTGATAGCCCGTCATAAAAGTTACTTCTCAAGACACAGTATCTGCATGATTTTCTCAGCAATCTCACTGACTGTCACTGGTGAAAGTCAAAGAAATCCACAGGGCTCACCCTTCCTGGCCATTTAGGGATCCGGCTCCAGTGCCACCTGCACCATCAGCACGAACCTCGGCCCTCTCTCCACTGTGCCTTCACCTTTCATGGTGCTTGGCGTCCACTCTGCAGGACCATTCGGCACCCTCTCCTTCAATGGCCTCTTTGCAAACCCGACTCCTGCACCACACTAAGCCCCCATGGAAGGCTCACATCTGTGTCCCAGAGGGTATTATGGAAATGCAATGAATATTTGTATGAAAGAATGAAGAGACATTAAAAATACTGTTTTGTGGTGGAGTAAAACCAGATAAAGACTTGCAGCCCCAAAGCCTTGTGCTCGGGTGCAATCCTCACCACGCAGGCACAGCCTCCCCCACCACCATGAGCCCTGCCTTGGGTTTGTCCCTCAACCTCTCTGCATGTCAATAATATCTCTTATTTCACTAACTTCACAGGTGAGACAGAGGGTGGGAACATATTTTGAAACTATTCAGTGCTGCAGAATAACAAGTTAGTAGTAAGAGGATGCTGATCTTACCATCTTTCCCCACTCTTCTCTAAGACTGAATTTCTTTCCAAAGCCTCTATTCACTGTTACTTGTGGAGGAAAGGTCTAGCAATTTTATCTACACCTTTGGATGAGCAATACCAGTTTAAAACCCTCCATTTGCAGAAAAAACTGAATTAATTAATTTAACTCTTCTAAGGGATAAATCATTTAATTAGAAAAAAATAGAATTATGTGATTATCCAAGATTAAGCAAAAATGTTTGGTAAACAGAAAACTGTATTGCAATAATCTTAGGTCAATTTAGATTCTTAGAAAGCAAACAATAAAAACAAATGTAGTGAGTTTTTATTTTTATTTATTTATTTTTTTTGGTGAACCAATTTGTTCTAGAATTAAACAGCAAGGCACAGCTCTGGGGAGGTAAAAATGGTCAGCTAGATCACATCGAATACAATAATTTGAGATAAATATCAAATTTCTTCAATTGATGCATCCAGCAAAGCAGGGACAACTTTTCCCCTAGTCCTTCTAGGCACAGCTAAGTCAAATACATCCAACCAGTTCTCCTCTTCCTTCTCTCTGAGGGAGAATCTTGAGTCAGGTGTCTGATATCCTCAAACTACTTTCTAAATTTTCACACTTACATGGCATGCCAGTATTTCAATAATAACAGTACAAGGTTGATGGAAAAGAGGGACAAAAATGAGAAATTACAGGCCAGGGTACAGTGAAGCTGCACTTTCACATGTTGCTGGAGGCAGAAAATTGGTTCAATCATTTGGGAAAGGAGGTTGGCAATATATCAAGAGTCATGACTATGGTCTTATTCTATGAAACAAGAATTTCACCTTTGGGAATATATCCTGAGAAAATGATCCAAAAAAGCTACAAACACAAAAGTGTTCATTATAACCTTACTTATGATTCAAAAAAAATTGAAAGCAACTTAAATCTCCAACACCTGGAATACATTTAAGTTCACTATGATATGGCCACACTAGGGACCATTACGTAACCTTGAAAAATTATTGTGATAATGACCACCCAGCAACGTGAAGAAACAGGCATGACATATATCTAAGTGAAAAAGACAGGATAAAAACTAAGTACTCTAGTAAAATTGTGCAAAAGATAAATATGCAAAAAGGAAGCAATGCAAAATGAAAAGGGTTGTTACAGTGATAAAATTGTGGCCAATTGTTTTGGTCTTTATTTTTATAAATCTGTAATATGTTATCATTTCTGTAATTAAAAATTATACTTTTAAGATAGAAATGCCCAACAGAATTGGGCTCATTTAGCATGGAATAAATTACTACTTTTAAAGGATAGCGTTATTAAGAATTACAAATACGTTTTAGAAGCCTGTTTTTCCTATCTATAACAATTATAAAACTTTCCCATTATGTTTGACTTCAATGACCTCCGAGGCTAGATTTATTTATGAAATGTAATGCATATAATATAGTTACTGAATGAGAGACTCCATCCATATGTTTAAGCTACTCCCTATGTTAGGAATCTTAACTCTTCCAGCTTTTAAAAGTATCAAATTTCTACACTAGAGAGAAGCACAAACACTGGGAGAATCTGACAATATCCACCACATACAGCCAAAATAATAAACTATATCTTAAAAGTTATCTCAACAATCAAAGACATGCCAATTCATTTTCTCTCATATAAAAATCTTTCCCACTCTTGATTTGAACAATTTAGGCAGTATTAAGATAGGGAAAAGGTAACTTCTAAACTGCGTATAATATTAAAGTATAAAATATAAGTGCATTGATTTATTTTCTTACATTTCAAATATGTCAATGTAGTAGAAATTATTTCTAGCTCTTGAGAAAAAACTGTTGCTTATATTTCTAAGTCAGCTATTATCTTTATTAAAGATTTGGCCAAAGTAGAAATATTTTCAAAATGTAATATTCTTTAGAGCATGAACAAGTAAAAAAGGATTACTGAGAGATAAAGAGACAAAAGGAACATTCATACCAAAGGACGTGTTCCCTTTGGTATTATTTCATTCAGTCAACGTTTAAGTAATATTTATTCAGCATCCAGACTACCAGGCATAGAAACAATAGAAAATAAGTAATTATGTTAGAAGGTGACAAATCCTATGGAAAAGGAAAGAAGTAGAACAGTGTGAGAGAATAGGAGTGCTTGGCAGGAGGCTGCAATTGGAGCAGAAGCACACTAGGTACAGAAGACAGCATGGCGCTGTGACCAACAGCACAGCAAGGGACCCGCGTGGCTGAAACCAGAGGGTAAGAGAGAAAATAGCATGAGATGAAATGCAGAAGGTGTGAGCGGCAGATAGAGAAGATCATTGTAGACCATTCTGAAGACTGTGGCTTTTACTCTGAATAAGATAGGACGCCACTGCAAAGTTTGATTTATTTTAATAGAAACACTCTGGCTGCTGTGCTGAAAATGCCACAGGCAGAGGAGCAGTGAGACGTAGTGGATCCAGATATTCTATATTTTCAACACAGAACCAATAGGATTTCCTAACAGACTGAACATGAGACACAGATGGGATTGTGAGTGATTACTTTTTACCTAAGCAACTGAAATAGGATTCCTACCAATCAAAATGCAGAAGACTGGGTAGCACACGTTTAAGGGGCCAGTTCAGGAATTCAGTTTGGTCATATTAAGTGTGAGATGCGTATTACATTCCCCCCAGTAGAGATAACATATAAAAAGACACACATTGGGAGTGGTTACCATATAGATGCCATTTAATCCCGCGAAGGAGTGAGTATAGAGAAGTTGGCATGGCCTGACACCTGGTGCATCCCAATTTTAGGAGATCGGGGAGAGGAGGAACCAGAAATGGAGACTGAAAAGGAGCTACCAGTGAGGTGAGAAAAAAATCAGGAGAGTGCAGTGTCCCAGAAGTCACAAGAGCACAGAGGAAGAGTTAGTAAGTCAACAGGAAAGGGGAGAACTGAGAACCAGCCACTAGCCCAAGCTCGGCCAACACTAACAAACAGAGACACGACAAGTTACATCGGTGGGTGTGTAACTCAGAGTGGGGCTCACGGATGGCTTACGTACTTAAGGAGATAGAGGATGCCTGAAGTAAGTTTCAATAAGCTTTCGTTATTGTAAATGTTACATTTTGCATGTGTCAGCACATATACATTATTGTTGTTCTTGAGGCAAGATAGTCTGGCTATATGATCTGCAGAGCCCAGTGTGAAGTGAAACTGCAAGGCCCCTTGTCCAAATACTATGAAGAATTTCAAGATGGTGGCAGCAGAGCAATAAAGCAAGGGCAGAACCCTTCTAAGAGTGGAGCCCTGTGTGACTGCAGGGGACACCTAAGAAGCTGGCCCTGGACACAAGGCAGCTGAGCTATAACAAACAGAGGTATTGCTGGTACAGCAGGCTTCTTTAGCTTTAGATTTCAAAAAAAGCACTTAACTGCTTATTGCAGGATGCAAGCAGAAAAAAAACAAATGACACAAACATAAAGAGAATCTGCTAGAATGTAATGTACTTTCTCCACCCCCCCTCAACTTGCTTTCAAAGCTAAATCAGCATATATGGATCCGAAGTCATTATAGTATGACAGCAAAAAAGGGCAGAACAGTCATTAAATTTGATAGCACTAATAAAACTACATGAAAAAAAGGGAAAGAAAACAGGCTTACTTTCCATTGGTATGCAGGCAAAATAAAAAAATATATATCTTTCATAGTGCTTTGAAAGCCTTGGTTAATGTTTCTAAATGAACAGTTAATATATAAATTCATTTTGGTTCCACCTCACTGACATCAAAAATAATGCTTGAATCAGAATACTAAGTATGAATGCTAAAATCAAGACAGGAATTCTCCAGCTTCTCATAGTATTAATAATAAAACACTTTTCTTCCCTACACTCTTTAAAATACATGTATACACAAATGGATTCCTTCATACAGCAAATAAATGCAGTACAGGTTGGTATCTCTAATCCGAAATTCGAAATGCACCAAAATCCAAAACTTTTTGAGCACTAACATGATGCTCAAAGGAAGTGGTCTTTGGAGCATTTTGTATTTCGTATTTTCTAATTAGAAATGTTCAGCTGGTAAATACAATGCAAATATTCCAAAATAAAAAAATCCAAAGTCCGAACACTTCTGATCCCAAATATTTCAGCTAAGGGATACTCAACCTGTACCTACTCTTACCTGGCACTCTATTAGGTGCTAAACTTTTATTTTCTGTCTCTTTCATCTTTATTGTTAGATAATCAAAAGAAAAGTAAGCAGCACTTCTTGCTCTATTGTATACTCGAAGGCATGCAATGGCTAATTTGGAAGATTTTCTCCTCCAGGTGTTTTGATAACACTGTTTAATGATTTCTTTCTTACTCCACGGTCTCTTTCAGCTAAAAAGCTTCTTGCTCTATGAAGCCTTTCCAAATCCTTCCAAGCACAAATAACTGTGATTCATCTGTGCCTGCCTAGCTGTGTCTTCATGCTCATAGTGCAGCACTTTTGATATCTACTGTAGTCACTATCTCTGCTACTAGACAGTGAGCTCCAGAACAGCAGAAACAGTCTTACAAACCGATGCATGATGAGTATGTAGCAAAGTATGTGGCAAACATCAGGTGCAACATAAAAGTTTCCTGAGTGAATAAATGGACTACTAGATTAAAGAAATTGTCTCTGGGCTAAATATGTCCAGAGGCAGTAAAGTGGTGGACTGTATTGATCGGTTTTACAGACCTCTGTTTCCTATGTTTGTTGTCCACTTTTAATTTCACCACCAGGGAATGCTATTATGCTGCCTCGCCTCTCCCTCTAAACTTGGATATTCTATGGCCCTTTGGGGTAAGGTTTCAATTTTATCCATCAGGCTCAGGAGTCAAGGCCAGGTGCAGACAACTAAATGGGGTGTGGCAGGTAGGTATAGGCTCTCCTAGAGAACTGCTGCGTAAGGCCTGCCCACAAGTAATGGCTTTTCTAGCAGACCTTAGGGAGCTGTGTGTTTGATAAGAAGGAAGTCAACATAGGTGGCAAAGGTTGGAGAAGAACTTAGAAATTAACTTTTTTTAATTTTAGAAAAAGGCTAATTTCCAACCTTAGGTAACCTCATAATACAGCAAGACCTCAAAAATTACAGAATCACAGTCAGAATCTCAGATTACTTTAGTATTGAGAAAACCTTACCCCCACTCCACATACACACACGCACAGCCTAAATTTAATGGTGAGGTGTTGTCATTTTAAAGACAATGTTAGAATTTGTTATTTCAATAACTATGTTTGCTAATGTATCTTGGCAATTCAGTTTAAGGCCAGAATGTCCTGACTCTTTTATAATAAGGTTTGAATACAGGAATTAAATTGGGTTAAGCAAAGGACAGAGTAGGCCTGAGGGAAAGGACACACACAAGAAATTATACCTGAATCATGCACTTTCAATTATTCTTGGTGATTTGCTTTTCTAAAATCAAATATGCATTCTATTGGAGAAAGGGTGTTTGAGTTCTGATAACTGTCCCTATTTAACTTTATATTGACATTGTTATGAAAATGAAGTGCAAATTGAACAGTGAAAACTGCATCTGGGATTTTATCCAGTCTTAGAGTATTTGACTGAAGGAAATCTGTAACATTACAAATAAACGCTATATACATTATAGGTGCCTTATGAGTAATTTGTTGATTGAATAATAGTCTCACATTCTTTAAAGGAAAGTTACATATTAAGTGACCTCATTTCCAACAAAATTTTAAAAATGATACTAAAAATTTGATTTAAGTCATTAGATGGGAATATTCAACTTAATCCATTTATTTGAAAACAGTTCTTAAAAACACTACGTATTATAAAGTAGTAATTTATTTTAACATTTGAGAGGATTAAATATGTACTTATATAAAAAAAATGATATGATTGTACTGTTTACCAAACTGATAACTTGTATCTACTGGTGACCCCTGTCTAATTTAACAGTTTAATTCTCGACAGTAATTGGAGGCTAGATCTGTTAGGTTGTATTAGATAGTAAATATCAGGTATTAATACAGTTTTATTTAATTAAAAACCACTCATATAGCCTAGATAGTTTTAAACAAAATGAAAATGATCAAAACTAACAAAACAGACTCCCAACAATTATGGGAGATCAGCCACCATTTACTGAGCATGTACTATGTACTGGCCCCAGGCCAAATCCTTTCCCATCAGAGTCCTATGATTTCTTTTTCTTTTTCTTCTCCTTCTTCTTCCTATTTGATGTATCCGTCTATGCGTATATACTGTTAAAGAATTGAACAAAGTATTTATTATTGACATTGTTGAAAACATATCAATATTCTGAGCCACTGGTTAAAACATCCAAGAGAGTATAGCCATTGAATTAAGGATCCAAAATACGCTAGTATTTCATAGTATCAGTTCCTGGGGCATTTACACTAGAGAAGGAAAGGATGCCAATCCGCGAGTCTCACATTTCAATGAGTAAGAGAGAGGTTTTGAGCAGAGACTTTGCTATGGGGCTTTCCACCTGATTGTCACCCAGGCCTGCTACATTTTTCCAGCAGCATCAACCTCACTAGTTACTTTGCATGTCTGCTTTGTTTCTGGTCTATAGAATGTTTGTCATGTTTTGGATCCCAACAATGCCATGTTTGGTTTTCTGTTTTTTTATATGTTGGCTATAATTGCTAGGTGTTTGAACAGAGGTAGTGCTTTAAAGCATTACTTTATAGTATCATTCTAGCTCGAAATCTCAGACCCATCACCTAAAAATGTAAATGTATAATACCCCTTTTGGATATAACCAACAAATCACAAGCACCGAGCTTTTAATAATAGGAATATCACTGAAGTTCAGAGGCTATGCTTTAGTGTTCTCTTTATATAAAAGCATTAACTTTAATTATTTACTTATTTACTTTTATTTCAATAAATTTAGAGGTACAAGTGGTTTTTGATTACATGGATGAATTGTGTAGTGGGTTTTCTACTATATCTGTCACCCAAATAGTGTACCTTGTACCCAATAGGTAATTTTTCTTCCCTTACCCCCCTGCCACTCTCAGTCCTTCTGAGTCTCTAATGCCCATTGTACTACCATGTATGCCCCTGTGTACCTGTAAAGAAGTATTAACTTTAACATTAATGCATTGAGTGAATACTGCAGGTGGATGAATGGATGGATGGATGGATGGATGCTAAAGTGATTAGCACTGCCATTATCAAAGAATAACTTTGTCTTTGAAAATGAATGAAAGAGTGTCATTAAATTATTATTAATAAATCATCAATGTACATATAAAGGATTAGAATATATAAATATAGGTAGGAATCAGAAGATAATATATTAGTTCTTATAAACCAATCCCTAAGTAAGGGTGACTGCATGTATAAATCTGAGATACCAGTCTCTTACCATAGTTATCTGTGACTCTGAAAACAGACTGGACCGAGGATAAAGTCATGCAAATGAATTCAAAATAATACATACTAATTCTGTTCCTTTATTTATAAATTACAGCAGCATTGAAATACTGACAGCTTTTAAAGGTAATTAGACTCATGCTTAAACATTCATAATTTGTTAACCTTTGATAAGTTAACTAAAGGCAGTACATGCAGATATGTCTTATGGGTTTAGCCTTTCCATGATAAGCTATTTTCTTTTATTAAGAATAAGAAATAAGTCATCTTCCAGTCTCTAGACTCATATCTAATCCTTTGTAAATCCTCAAAAATATTGTTGTTTCAGTGACTTCATCCAATTTCCTGAGCAGTCTAAAGTATTTTTTAAACCACCAATAGACAAAAATGATAAATGTAAGTTATGGTATTACAATTTATCATACCCCAAAGTAATGAATTTAAGAAAAAATACAAAATGCAGACCTGGAGCAACTCAAATTAAAAATATGCTAGAAAATCCAAGTCCTAGTTCAAAGAGTAACTCCAACTGCTATTGCTTATTGAGCACTTACTATACGCATTATGCTAAATGGTTTATTTATACTGATGGGTAGAAACTAAGGACTGAAGAGACTTGACAATATGCCCTAAAGCCTTGATCATAGACCCAGTGAGTAGAGGAGGTGGGACTCGAAACCGGATCTACCTAAGCCCATGTGCCAGGTGCCCAAGCTAAGATGTCTCAGAATATAGGGTAACAGCTCACTTTTGAGAAGAGTCAAAAACAAATTTTCAATCAATCTGAATATATAAACTGCTACAGATATAGGTAAAATAGTCAGATGTCTACTTATAATTATTGTATTCAGATTCTTCACATGATGCTTTGACATCAGATCTTGATATCACTGGACACACTTAACAGCTTTCTAGCATGCAACAACTCTACATCCATGTAAGGTATTGAGACATAGCTTTTTTTTTTTCTTACTTTGTCTATGATGATGTCACAGGCAATCTCAAGGCAAAACTAAAGTGCTTGTTTGAGTAACATTATCATGTGGGTTTTAGATGCATCTTGTGGATGTGTATTTGTCTTGTCCAGAATGAAAAGACATATTGTATTGCTTTTAAATTGATCTTTGAAAGACTTGTATACAGTGGTATGCAAAACTTGCATTTGGGGGATCATATCTGTTGGAAATAATTAACAAATCAGTGTTATTTTCTTTGTCTCCTCCAAAAAAATTCCAGCTGTAATCTTTAGACATCCTAAATCAGCATGGAGAGATTATGTCAAATTAATTAGTCCTGTGTTGTTTGAAATAAAGTAATCCTGACAGCTACCTGTAAGATTAGAGAATGGAAAAGAAATCAAGTACAAGGTCCCCCTCTTTCTAAGGGGAAATTTTAAGGAATAAAAAAACCTTGACTAATATTAGTATTAAGCCATTTGAGGGTTGATTTTGATTGATTCTAATTATGTACTTTTAAGCTGGCAGGCAAGAGTTCTTTGAAGTTAAAGAGATTTTTTTCACTTTACTATAACAATTAAGAGACCTAAAAAGCAAGAGCTCAAAAGAAGAATTACAGCACCCTGACCTTGTGAGCAATACATTTCTGTTATTTGTAAGCCACCCAGTTTATGGTATTGTGTTATAGTGGCCTGAATGGACTAAGACAGTACTCATTATTTCCATTTTACACATGTGGAAACTGAAGCGTGGGGAAGTCAGATAACTTTTTCAGGGTCACCCAGGTAGTCAGTGACAGAGCCATCCCTTAAACAAAGGTATTCTCTTTCCAGCTCAGTGCCTTTCCCATTACCGTACCCCTCAGGAACAAAGCTCACTGACATCTTTAACCCAAATTATCACACATCTGAGGAGCCACCCACCACTCCTCACCCGCCTCCAGTGCACCCTAAAATCCCACAGCCACCCACACTGCACAGTACGTTACCTACATCACAGATCTTGTGCCGCACATAAAAAAGGCTCATAACATTAGACTTTCAAGCCTGACTCACAAGGCAATACCGAATGTCACAACCTATAAAGAAAATATGGAAAAACTGTGCTTTAAGCTTTTATTCCTTCCCTTGAGTTTTTCTTCTCTGTATAATTCATACGGGTAAAGTCAGACATGATGCCAGTTAACGTACTTATTAATACTTGATGGCCATCCTGGAGAGAACCACTGATGCTCCAGTCCTGCTGCTTCAGCGATGACCTATATAGTAATAGAATGCTTGCCCCACACCCAAGCACATTTTTCTGTACCGTATCGTGTTCCACAGGGAAATAGATAACCGGCAATTTTTTTCTATAAACTCTGTGAATCAATTTATTCAACTAATGCATACTGAGTGCTACTTTCAGTGGAAAGTTAGCATTATATATCAAAATATTAGCCCTTGAGAATAATATATTAATGTTCATTTTGTCTATTTTCAGAGGGCAGCTAAGGAAAAATATAGGGTGAGAAATGTCACTTCATATTTTTTCCATAAACTAAGCCAGGAAAGTGACATTAGAGAGCAAAGAAAGCAGGACAGAAACCAATAAAAACAAAAATGAAAACAAAAACAAAAACATGAGAATGTACCCCAGTGCTCAGAATGGTGCTGGCAGATAAAAGGAGTTCAATAAACATGTTTTGAATGAACAATGAATATATTAATATTTGGAGTCAACAGTCCTAAATTTAGACCCTGACATTGCTAATTGCTCATTTAAGTAATGGTGGGTAAATTGCTTGAGGTCTATGATTTACAAAGTCCTTAAATGTAAAATGCAGATAACAGAATAGGATTTTTTGAAGGTGAAATGAAATAGCACAATACTTACCAGTGTACCAAGAATGTCATAGGAACTTAAAACAGTAGGAATTAGTACATTATTATTATTATTTAATCCTGTTATGGGCTAAATTGCCCCCTCCAATTTATATGTTGAAGTCCTACCCCCCATTATGTGACTAGATTGGGAGACAGGACCTTTAAAGAGGTGATTAAGTTAAAATGAGATCATTAGGGAAGGCTTTAATTCAATATGACTGGCGTCCTTATAAAAAAAGGAAATTGGGACACAGATATGCACAAAAGGAAGACCACGTGAAGACACAGAGAAAAGACAACCATCTACAAGCCAAGGAGAGAAGACTCAGAAGAAACCAACCCTGCCAACACCTTGATCTTGGGCTTCTAGCCTCCAGAATTGTAAGCAAATAAATTTCTGTTGTTTAAGTCACCCAGGCAATTGTACTTTCTTATGGCAGCCCAAGCAAACCAATACACATCCTTACAAACTTTACTCTAAAATCTATTCCGTAATTTATTTCTCCTAGTATCTTATTCCTGCTTAGTTCTCAGAATTGAGTATGAAGTGTCTGTCCAAAGATTATAACAATAAATAATATTTTAAAATACTGCAGTTTTGGATCTTGATAAATCGACAGGCAGACTATGACAGACCACAATGGAATGTCATATTCTGGAACCTAGAATCAACATGAACTTTTACAAAGCATTGTTTCTAGCAAGAATATAACAATGAGGTGAGACCTGACCCAGCTCAATATTCAGAAACTCAATCAGTATTATTCATATAACCCATCTACTATATAACTCACAAAGGTAAGGAAGCACAGACTGTTAAATAAAAACTCCTGGTAAGACCAAATTACTGATAAAGAATATCCCTCAACAGTAGTTTGGATCATAGGCAACCTGCTAAGTGATGGCAATTGTGATAAAAAAAATAACAGTAACCTGAGAAAAGTCCAGAAACAGGCATCAAGAAATTTAGAAAGCAGGGCTGAACATCCAACTCATGCCATTCCTTGCCCTCACCCACAAACAGAGGTATTTTGAGTAGGTTTACGACTCAAAGGATAAATGGAACATGAAAACATCATTTTTATGTCAGAATCCCAAATTGTATTAAAACCTCCATTAACCTCCCTTCTCACAGCCAGCATTTTGACTTCCAGCTTTCCCTCCTATTCTTAGTGATTTCGATATCCATGAAGACAATGCTTTCATGACCCTGGAGGTCCCTGACAGACTGTCCTCTAAGGACCTTGCCCTACACCCTACTTGTGCAACTCATTTTTGCAAAAAGGAAAACCACTGGGTATTGTCATTAAAAATATAACACACCCCTCCATAAACTCGATTTCCAGCAGCCTGTCTTTAACCACCATTTGCATTCTTTATACTTCACACCCCACCAGGCTCCCAACACGAACAGTTAGTTCCACTGGATTGTCTGAGTCACTGACTTCTAACACCGTTTTACTGTCCCTCATCCCTCTCGTACCCTCACACCTCCCCTTACCCAGCAACAATTCCATGTTCGATCACTACTGTAACTCCCTTGTGTTATATAATCCTTTACCTCCCTTGCCCCCTCTTCCTCCATCACATTTGCTTGACTAAATTAAATTCTCCAATGAACTCTTCGCCTTCACTAAAGCAACTAAACACGGATGAAGAAAAACCCTCACATTAGCTGTTCTCACTTGTGAATTCATGACCACCGACCTCAAGTAGATCCTTACGGTCACCCTTTAGTTTTGTTATAAATCCCTAGTTTATTAACTTAGCTACTTCTAGACTCTATTTTCTACCTCTTCTCTCCTCAAACCTCTACATTTCTTCCTTCTTCTCATATTCAGTTGATGATCTTGCTTCTTATTTCATTGAGAAAACACAAGCAATAAATAGAGACCAACTACATGTATCTACAGCTGAATCCATGAACCTACTCTTGTTTGTACCCATATAGTCCATGTTGCCTTAGGTAGGATGAACTCTTTGCTCTCCTCCCTAAGACCAACTGCTCCACCTGTACACTGGATCCCACTCTGTCAATGTCCCATATAGTGCTCTCTCTCCTGCATCACTGACTTTTCCCACTTTACAGAATTATTCCCACCAGCACAGGACATATTGAATTATTCCCATCTTTATAAAACCACTGATTAACCCGACATTCTCCCCTCCAGCTACTGCCTTATTTCTCCATTAACTTTGTTCTAAAAAATCCTTGAAATGTTTTATATACTTCTGCTCATAGTCTCTTTTGAATCTACTCCAATCATGCTACCAGCTCTATCATGCTACTGAAACAATTCTTGCTCAAGGTCAACAAGACTGACTCTAGATGGTTAATCTTCTGCCCTCATCTAACATCCCAGCAATATTTGATCCTTGTGACCATGCTCTCCTTCATAAATTACTTTCCTTTTTTAGTATCCCAGGCTCTGTTCTCTCTTGGTTCTTCTACCCTTCCAGCTCTGCCTTCTCACTCTTCCTTATCTTCCCAACCTCTAAAGTTGAGGCTCCTTAGGGCTCACCTCTTGGAATTTCTTTTTCTAACTGTAACCACTACAACCTAGGTGATCTCATCCAATCCCACGGCTGATACGTAGGCTGATGATTTTGATCTCTAGTCCTGACCTTTTGCCTAACTTCACATTTGTAGACCTAACTGCCTAATAAACATCTATAGCTTAACATGTCAAAAACCAAACCTTTGGATTTCCTTCCCAAACTGCAACTCCAGCAGTTTCCCCCACCTCTCTAAATGCTACTTCCATTTTCCATTGCCTACTGCAGTGCTTGATTCTTTCTCTCACATGTGGCGCATCCAAATCCATCAGCAAATCCTGTTGGTTCTCTCCAAATACATTCAGAAATCAGTTACTCCTCATTATCTCCACTGTTATCCCCTTGTCCACGTCACCAGCCTCTCGCCTTGGATTACTGAAGCATTTCTGAACTCCTCTCTGTGTTCTGCTCCTCATAATTGAATTTGAAATTGTGATACAATAAACCAGATATCAAACTTTTCATGGTGTCCCACCTCACTGAGTAAAAGCCAAAGCCCTTACAAAAAACTTTCAAGAATCCCTGTGATCTGAACCCCTTCCTCCCACCTGCCACTCCAGCCTCATCTCCTGTCTCTCTATTTGGCTAAACTGCTTCAACCACACTGGCCTCCATGCTATTCCTCACATATGCCCCAAACATTCAGCCTCTGCAGCCTTTGTGCTTTCTGTCCCCTTTCCATAAAGTTTCTACCCCCAACGGGGGTGACTAAGTGCTTCAGTAACCTCACCTGCTTTAGGTCTCTGCTCAAAAGTCACCCCATTTGTGACACTTTCCTGACCTTCTCCACGTAAAGTAGCAACTCTGCTGATACTCTCCCATCCCCCTTGCTTTATTCTTTCCATAGCACTCTTTACTGTGGGATAGAGCATGTACTTACTGCCTATTTGTTTAGTGTCCATCTCATACTACTCAGAATCAGGCAAGAACTTGGTTTTGTTCAATATCAATTCACTAGTGACTGCAATAGTGCTGGTTCATATTAGGCACTCAGTAAACACTGGCTGAATAAATGAACCAACGTTATTGCCAGCACCACATCTTTATTACCTAAACACCTGGGTGTAAAGGATTGAAGCAGAGAAACTGCATGTGGTGTTCTAAGAGCAAAACACAACCGAAAGCCAGGTAACCTTGCTGGAATGGGAAACAAAAAGTAGCCAGGACTGACTGGAAAGGCTGAGATGCACTTTATGTGCTAAGGCCAGAATAGGAAAATCATTTCAAGATTTGGGTTTTAGTCAAAGCTAGTAGCACAATCAGCCTTCATTCCTTACAGAGTACCTCTACCAGAAGAGCTTTGTATTATTCTATTTCATCACTAATACCATAACCCACAAAAAGGGAATACTCTATGCATAATTAATAGAAAGTTGAAAAAAGTAAGGAGAAAGTGTGATTTTCTTAAATCAGTAATTTTAAATCTCCTATTATTATTATTTTGCATATCATACAAAATAGTGTTTTCCTTTTTCTTATCTTAAAGCTATTTGTCTATCTATCAAATTCTCTCTTCAAGTAGAAAGAGAAAATATACCCAAATGGTAATTTTAATAACCTAGTCACAAGGGTTCAAGATAAAATAAATTTCAAGGTCTTATCATTTTGTATTAAAGCAACTTATTACATAGATGACATGTTCCTTTAGAAGATGTGTAGGTTAGTGATTGTCATTTTTTAAACGGAACTAGAATTCCAAGTCACATTAAAATGCTCAGATCTAGAATGAAAACTTGCATTGCATGTGAAGAGTAAAAAATACAATAAAACAAGATGAAATGCAATATACGAGAAAATGGGCATGAGGGATTATAAATAAATTAATTGAAAGTGAGCAAGGCAAAAATTTAAATAATATAAGAATCTAAAGAATTAATGTGTCATTTGATAACATTTCAGCATACCTGTTTGCTAATCAAAGTACATATTTGCATAGAGACAAAAATTTGAGCAGAATGAAAATGTAATTCAAAGAAAAGGCTAAGTTTAGAAAATTAAACATATAAAATGATCTTAAATGCTATGGTCTTTATTTGCTTTAAGACTTTATTTTCTTTTTACTACCAAAAGTCCTTATTTTTTTCACTTTTATTTAATAAAACAAGATATGTTGTAATTCCTTATGATCCTATGACTTTTAAATTTAAGATTAAGTCAACTTATAGTTAAAAAATGTTCCCAATATAAAATATTTAATATTCTGAATCTATTAGAAAGTTAAACTTCACGATAAGCTAAAAGTAATATGCTTTAGATGCTGTAACGTTTGAAAAATTTTAATTAAATGTGCAGACACAATGTAATTTGAAACAAATGAAAGTAATACATACAATTTAAATAAAATGTCTAAATACTGACAATTACAAGTGAGGTGGGGGTTGCGATTATCAGTTCAACTTTGAAACTTATCTAGAATTTTATTTCAAGTGTTTACATCACCAAAATTAAAAAAAAAAAAAAGATACCCCCCCATAGGTGGTCAACTTACTTTACAATGGTCATATTGGAGCTGTAAGGCTGGAACATCTCCTCCAATAGGCATTTGTTTTTTAAGCTCTTCATCTTTCATATTCAGCCATTTGATTAGTTCTTCTAAAGACATCAGCAACCTGTTCCACTTCTCAGCACTGGCCTCCAAATGGGCCCTGTTGAGAGATAACTAACAACACTTAGAAAGAAGTTCGAAGTGCATTCAAAAGTATATACCTTTCATTAGCCTAGTAATCTTGTATGACCAACTAATGGTCACTTCCAAGAAAGACACTGAATCTTTATAAAAAAAATTTCCTGTAATAAGTAGTTATTTTGAATAAGCTAAAATATTCAGAAGTTATGTTGGTAATAATATCTACCAAAATTTAAAATGTACACGTCCATATCACAAAGGCATAAATACAAAGGTTTCAAGAAGGATGCCCATGATAGAATGTAAAATTATAAAACAAGTTTTAGTGGTTTATGTATAGTATATATGCACATGCAAATATATTTTTTATCATCTCATCTATGTAGATGAGGAGAGACAGAGAAGAAAAGAACCCCTAGGAGTACAGTTAAATGCCTACTTTTTATATACTTTTGCACTGCTTGAGGATTTACAACAGGCCCATATTATTTTTCATTCCAAAAAATAAATTAGGTAATTTTTTAGGAAAGGAAATTACTGATGTCTTAATTTCTCTTGTAACCAAACAAATTACTAAAAGCAGAACATTACCAAAATTTATCTCAAAAAGTTGGAAAACAATAAGGCACTGCTTGGACAGGATACTGTTTGGCTCAGGGCTCACGGATGTCCAGTGACAAATGGTCATTGTGAACAGAGAAAAATGGGCAAAAGTCATTGATTGCAGCACTTTCTACTCTCATTTAAAGGTAAGGTCTTCGTTTCTATGTTTTCAGCACAGAAACACAGCTTCAGGTTCTTAGATTATGAACTTCATAATCAGGGACTATGCTTAGAAATGCATTTTTATGTGGTTAAGTTTCCAATAAGAGCAAAAGCTCTTGAGAATAGAAGTGTAAATCAAAGCACAAATTCCTCCTTGCTCTTGTTAGGGCCCTAGTGAAAGCCCACTTATCCAGCCTCAAGCCCACTGGTGGGTGGGATTTAAAAACACGGATCAGAGACTCAAGGAGTCAGACTTTACTCAGTGCTGCATCACCCCCATGGACAGACCGTGAATGTGGACTTAAGCCCTAACCTGGTAAAATGGAATTACAGTGACAATCCATGATCTTTCAGGTTTAGAGGGGCAGGGCTGATAGAGATAGACATAAAGCTTGTTACACAATAGCTTCCAAAGACAGACGACTTAGGAGGGAAAAACATAACTCATTTGGGGCAACCCCAGCTACAAGAAACCTCTGTTGACTATGCTCAATGCTTTCTCATGCAACTCTCACCTTAATATTGGCATAATGGTCCCCACCTCTATAAATCTGCTCCTTTACTGAGGGATATGGAACCCACAAACCAGGCACAGCCACCATCTCTTAGACCTCTCAGTAATCTCCCTTTTGGACATCTGATCTATTTGAGCCTCTGTCTCAATGCCAATAGCTCTGCTATAGTTAATTCAAACAAACAGTCCTTCACTGATCACATTAGGTGATATTCCTAGCAACAAATATTCAACAGTGTCTTAAGTCCTTGTTAGAAAGTTCATAATGTGTTCACAAGAACAACTATTATATAGATCTCTAATCTCTAGTTCATCTAGAATTCATAAAATAATAACCATAATCTATCAACCAATATGCTTGGTTTAAGAAAAAAAACTGGAGTTCTGCATATCCTTTAAAATACCATGAACTAGCATTCACATACAATCACATACAAAATTAAAATGCTATGTCTTATTCATAAAACCTAGGTATGAAATAATAACAAATAATTTATAAATACAGGAAAGTTCAAAGCATTTTATAATTCTCTGAGAACTGTATGATTAAAAAATTTATTTTATTTTCTTACATTACTATCACTTCTGTTTATTCCACAGGTGCTATGATTAACCTCAGTTTACAAAATTGTTTTAACAAAGTCCTGATTCTGCTTGAACTCCAGCTCTCCTGCACTCATATTGATTAACTTTAGGCCAAATATGTAATTTACCTTTCCCTTATGAACAATAATTTCACTTGTCACAGAGCAGAATTAAATAATTTTAATTATATTAACTGAAAACTCTCTTCAGTTATAGCCATTTTGCAACAAGTACATTTGACTGAGCTGTTGAGATTTCTTTCAAATATTTTTTAATGCAAAAGATGTCTAGAAACCAGATGTCCTTGGTCACTCAAATGCTTGAGTGCCTCTGTGTGCAAAACATGTATGCACATAATATGACTTCTTATTTCAGATGATTTGATACTGCACATTCAATGTCTGTACTTTAACTCATTAATCAATAACTAAATCACACGTTATAATCCTTTGAAATTCAGTCACAAACATTTTATTAAAGAGCACACAAATGTCTTTGCCAATACAATTAACTCTTCTGAATGCACGTAAACAATGAAACTGATCACTGAAACTTTTGGCATTCAGCATCTGAAGAACTATCTATAAGGATAAAGACAATACTTTTTAAAAGAGATGCTGAAGTGGTGTTGAAATAAAAATGAAAAATGGGTGTACAGAATTCTTTGCATCTTTGTTTTTCCATAGTAACAAGTGAGCTGATCTGGCAGAACCTTTGCTTGGCCAATCTGTCCCGGTTATTTTCCAGTAGATTACAGCTATGTGTTTAGTGGATTACTACCACATGCCCAAATACACGCATGCTTCTGTAGTAGCTTCAGAGTTCTAGTTTCATTTTGATGCTTTCATCTTGAAAGATGAAAGCTTTTTCTTGGGCAGTAGGTTGAATGCTTTGCACGAAGAAACTTTCAATTTCTAAATGGCTTAGCTGTACTTTTTCAATTTTCCTATAAACATTTATAAAACTTAAATTTCTCCAAGATGATTGCTAACCAGTCATCAATCATGTTTTCAGAGTCTTTACTTAAAATATTTCTTTATTGAACACATCGCTGTGGGCACTCACACTTTTAGATAACTGGATTCTAACTTCGTAACTGCTGCAGTTCACTCTTTTGGCACTTGATGTGTACAAAGCCATAGATACTTTCACTGACTGTATTATCAACAGAGGATAGTATCTACTACGGAATATGCTTTGTAGAAGTTACCCCTTTCTAAAGTAAATTATTTTTGACAACTCTGTAAACATTTTTAAGTGACCAGTTATTTTTTTAAAATGTAATGCAAAAACTTGTTAGAAGGCAAAGATCCATAAAAATGTACCTCATCATTTACGTATAGTAGAAAAGAAACTGTGGAGAAAACTATGAACTAATGTCTGTTTTAAATCATCAAAAGGCTCTACCTTTCAAAGAAGCTATGTCTTCCCACAGTTATTATTCCTTCTCCCAGTATATAGATATGAAAGAAAATTGTATGAGTGAGTGGGGAGAGGCATTTGTTAAAATAAAATACAGTTTTTTGTTTATTTAATACAAACAAGCATTTATGGAGCAGCCCCTGTGACGGCAGGCACTATGCTGTTTCAGAAATAGAAAGTCATGCCGTCAACAGTTCCAGGGTCAGGTTAGGAGAAAGACAAGTAAATCAAATGTACTCTAAGATAGGAAACCTGACAACAGATCTATGAGGGAACTGTGGGTCTGAGAAGGAAGAAGTTTGCTGAGGAAGCCATGGTGAAAATTTGGAATGCAACCCAAAGTACAAGCTCTTTCTACTACATTGCCTTCATCATGGGCAGCATTTAAGAGGGCAGATGGAAACTGCCCAGATGTATGGCACTTACAGACAAGTAAAGATACATTTGGAAAGTAGGTCTACCAAATAATATAATGACCCAAATCAAGAGGAGGCAAAGATATACCACTCCCTATTGTGTAGGAACTGCACAGAATTAAAAGCCCAATTTGGCATTCTTACTACAAGTATAATTTCTTTTTGGTTTATGGTAAAATCCACAAATTATAAATTGGGTTATAATGAAAGAAAATATCTTAATTAGTGTAAGAATAACAGATAACATTAAAAGGGGATTATTCCTGTTCCCAGAAAAGGAATTAAGACCTACTACAAGAAAAGAGTCAAGTCCTCAAAATTCAGTCTGACTGCATTGAAAAGAACACCAAAGCTGTACTTCCAATATGGTAGCCAGCAGCAACATGTGGGCTATTTAAATTTAAATTTAGGATACTTAAAATTAATAAAGTTTGAAATTCAGTTCATCAGTCGCACTGGCCACATTTCAAGTACTCAATAGGCCACACTGACAAGTGCAGATATAGATCATTTCTGTCATTGTAGAATGTTCTATTGGAAAGAACTGCACCAGAGGAAAAAAGAGAAAGAGGGGAAAAGTAGAATCTTCCTCTATTAGATTTGGGAAAAGGAAATTTTAGTAGTTTTACAAGATGTTTAGCAAAACCAACTATCTAATGCTAAAAGTGCTATCAATGACATCGTAAAATGTGATAACATTAGATGTAAATGATTATGCTGGAGGTTAATCTTCTCTAAAGGCTTTTAAAAAGGTGCCTGAATTTTTAAGAGGCTCATAAAAGAAAAGGAAGATAGAATTTTATCTTTGAACTCTGTTTTCATTAGATTTGACAATTTCACTGGCCTTTGAAACCATATTTTAATAAGGACCTATATTAAACATCATTAAGCTGATAAGTGGATATTTAATTAACATAATCTTAAATTAAATAAGTTTAACATAAAAATTTAAACCATATCATCCATACTACAGAACTTATTAGTGTACTTCCAATTCACATTTTTCCAGTGAATAAAAAATATCAAAGTTTCCAAGAGCCTATCTTCTAGCTGAAGTTTCAAATTGTTAGCTGTCTTCTCTTATACTGATCTAAGTGGAATTGTGAAATCTATAATTGAATGTATTATTTTTAGATTGCTAAAGAATATTTGGCATGTCCAATTTCAGTATTTAACAAGTTTAATCATGGTCATTCAAAAAGACTGCAAAAAAATATTTAAGATATTAACCCAAGGTATTGAGCAGCATATTATTACATTGTTCCAACGACCACATCATGGTCAAAGGAGGTGATGCCAGTAAAGCACTTGGAGTAGATTTTGCATATAAATATTCAACAAATATTAGCTGTTATTATGACATTCTCTTTCCTAAAAATGATGACAAATTAGAGCAAATGCTTCCTGCCATGACAACTTTATGACATATAAAACTTTAGATCAACTTTAGTACAATTAAAGCACAATGTGAGATACAGAACCCACAAGTATTACATACTCCAAGTAGCACAAGAGGCATCATCAGATGGCCTAATTGTCAGAAAAGAATGAAGCAAGGCCACCTGCAAGGAAAGAGGTTTGGGGGCTAAAGAGGAATTGAAGTCTTTTAAAACAGGCATGGTGGTGAATATATGATTGATAGAAAATCATTCAAAATTGCAATACCAATTAAAAGTAGAAAGTGTCAAATTATAATGGAAGAAATGTTATCATTTTTTACTTTCTAGTGCAACACTAGGCAGTCCAAGATTAAGAGCAGGGGATAAAGAGGGTGTGGTCATCAGAGTGTCAGAGATTGGAAAACAGACAGAGGAAGTACAAGGGGGAAAGGAAATTCAAGGTCCTGACATTACTGAAATATCTTACGATGGGCTTCCAGCTAGGCAGAAGGAGTTGATAGAGTATGAAAAATAACTAAAGATTAGAAGAAAGATGGGCAGGTTCAGGAAGAAGAAGGAAAAATAAAAAGAAAGCTAATCAGGTGTAGTGGCTCATGCCTGTAATCCTAGCACTTTGGGAGGCCAAGGCAGAAGAATTGAGCCCAGGAGTTTGAGACCAGCCTGAACAATACAGCAAGACCCTGTCTCTGAAAAAAAATTTAAAAATTAGCCAGGTGTGGTGGTGTGTGCCTGTAGTCCCAGCTACCTGGAAAGCTGAGGCAGGATGACTGCTAGAGCCCAGGAATTTGAAGTTGCAGTGAGCTGTGATGACACCACTGCACTCCAGCCTGGGTAACCGAGTGAGACCATGTCTCCAAGAAAAAAAAAAAAAAAGAAAGAAAGAAAGAAAGCTAAGAATTCCACAGTTGAAAATACTGGAGGATAGGCATTTTTAAACAATCTAGTTGGAATACTGTAGCTTAATTATATATACTGGATAAAACTATTAAGTTAAATAATAGCAGATAGATGGGCCCAGTATATAATAAGCTAATAAAGGAAGGCACCCCCCTGGATAGGGTCTGTAACTTTAATGTGAAAAAGAGATGTTTCAATGATGATGTTGTAAACAATTCTGATTTGATTTGATACATCAGAAGGCACTTCTGTAAATAATAGGGCCAAACCAATTGCATTCAGATGCACATTGCCAGGTGGAATGTAGTAAAATGTGTGGTCTGGAGAATAGTTTGTCCTTGGACTCCCGGAGACTGATGATCTCAAGGATGCCAAGATGACAGGGCATGTTAACTCAGTCCAAGTATGACCAGGCCTATGGGACCTAGAATAGGAATAAAGGATTTTACAGATAAAGTAAAAAGAAACTTGAAATCAAAATATAAAAAGTCCTTAATATGGAT
Organism: Lemur catta; assembly: GCF_020740605.2. Lineage (NCBI taxonomy): Eukaryota > Metazoa > Chordata > Mammalia > Primates > Lemuridae > Lemur > Lemur catta. Next base: position 129,355,426 of record NC_059129.1, on the reverse strand, counting down.
ACTGACACCAAGAAATAATAGCTGAGAAAAGCATGGAGAATAAAAGGTAAGTGGCTGCTCAAATCAACGAGCACATAGGGAAGTGCATCCTATAGATCGGGAGTAAAGTGAAGGAAGGGTAGAATGATGGATGTATTCACTTCCAAGGAGAAGTTGTTGAAAGATGGAGAAGCGATGCTTTAGCAATGAGGCTGCCCCTGTTCCCGCTTATCCCTACGTGACAGGCTTTTGTTTCAGCCAGTGTGTCTTCTGCTGCCATCCTGGGCGTTTATGGCTGGCATTCGGATTGTTTGGTGTCCACAGCATGTTGTTAAAGATATGGAATATTCCGATTGGCTGCTGGGTAAGGAAAATGAGGAATTAATCTCTATAATATATTAAAGAATGCTTCAAGTAAAGCATGCAATTAAGGGAAAAGGCAGCTTTCAATTGTAGAGAAAAGTGGTGGAAGAGTTTATAGAAATATTAAAGATGTAGCAGAGTTTGTTCGCCATAGAAGACAGTGCAAGGGGCAGCCTGTGCCTTAAAGGAGAGGAAGCAACAGAGAAGCAGAATGAAGAGTGCTCCACAGGCGTCATTTCCTGCAGGGAATGAAGGTGTCAGGAGGCCGGGAGGTGGGCGCCTCTACAAACTTGTTAGTGAGAACATTCCCCCATTCCTTAGGGAGGGGTTTTTTTCACTAAGCACACTCTGGCATCTCCACCCCTTTTCCCACTCATCCCTACAGAGGTAGCCTGATGACTCTGATCTGCAAGTTCAGGCAGAGTAACTGGATGTGCTTGGCTCAGCCCACCCTCTCCTGAGAACAGGCCTGCAGAGACTGAGTTCTTTTCTACTCTCCCATGTAGGGTTCCCCTCCTGGGAGGCCACCTCGCCCAGTGACTGCTGGTAATTCTGTCTCATTCTGGGGTTCAGCTAATAGCCCTACTCACCTCCATTCTAAGTTATCTCCTCCAGCCTGGCCTCGATCAGTAATTAACATGGCATTTGAGTTCTCTTTTGGCCATGCTATGCATGTCTGTTGAGTTCATTTTTGTTTCATACTTGTTCAGAGTCCAGCAAAAAAGTGAGATGCTACTTAGTGAGGACATTTTGAGAAATCTCCACCATTAGTGACTAAGATAGAAAAAGATGGGGTAGAGAGAATATCTATGTCTTTTAAATTAACTAGTGCCACACAAAGTGGTAATCAATGAGAATAATAACAATACTAGTTAAAAATTATTAAGTACTTACCATGCACCACTGTTTTAGGCAATTTATAGAGGCTAATTAAACAAAATATTCATATCAACCCAATAAGGAAGCTACTATTATTATTCCTATTTTACATATGAGGAAACTGAAGCATATATGGGTTAAGTAACTTCCCCATGCTGATACAGCTGCTAAGTCACAAAGCCAGTATTTGAAAACAGTCAGTCCAGCTCCAAGAGTATAACTCTATTAAATGCTATCCTGTACCACTTCTTTCTGAGTATCCAAGATGAAGGCCCATTACTGAGAAATAATAAACCATTTAATCTTTTATAAATATCTAAGTAATAATGAATGTTAATGTAATTTATTCCACCCTTTTTTTTGAAGACAAAAAGGAAGAACAGATCATTCACTTCTTTAGTTAAACAGATGTAATCTATGTGGAGGAACAGACAGGTCAAAACAGATATAGATATGGCCCCCAGCTGCTATAAACTTGTGATACTGTCGTGTGTCATAATATGGTAACAGCAATTGCATTCTTCCCTCCTCTTCCTTTCACAGTGGACTTCCTTGAGATAACTAGACTCAGTTCTCCTTCTGCTTCTGCACTTCCTCTTCTGTCTCCTCAGTCTTCTGCAATGAGATTTCTATCTCAACCAAAACATTGCCCTGGCAAAGAGTCACCAATGCCCTTCTTATTGCTCTTGGACTCTGCAAGCCTGATCTTACTCCACCTTCTTCAAGCAACTGACACTATTTCTCGTGCTTTTCTTTTTGAAATTCTTCCTTCCTTGGCTCTTGACAACATTGTCTCCTGGTTCTCTTCCTTCAAGGACAGCCACAGCTCCAGTTCCCTTGCTGGCTTTCCATTCAAAGGGTTTCTCAAGTTTCTCTACTGTACCCTCTTCTAATGTTTCACTCTCTTGAATAATTAAATCACGATGGTTACCTGCCACCTCTATCTGGATACCCCCAACCCCAACCCATCTGTCTGTTTCATTTACTGCTCTCTTTTGAAGAGCAGATATCCACTCAGTGGCTACTGGTTATCAGCTTCTGGGTGTCTCACCAGTGCCTCAACAATGTGAACTAAGTATCTATTCAATCTCTCTTTCCTGTCCTAGATGCTGAATGGTTTCTTAACAATTCTCACTGTCTTCAGGATTGACCCAATGCATCTTCCGTAAGTTGTGTGAGAGGGATTCCTCCAAAGGCTCAAATCTAATTGTGTCTCCCAAAAAGTTCCCAATTCCATCACCAGTGGAAGGGAGCATGGTGCACCCAGGTGTGCTATGATTTGTTTCTTACCTTTCTCTCTACCTTTTTTCTAGCCACAGTCTTTCCCCTACTACAGCACCAGCAAAATCTATTCTTAGCTGGACTGAACTTCTTAATTTTCACAAAAAAAACAGTTATTTCAAGCCTCCAGCTTAGATGCCCTTCCCCGGTCCTCACCCAATCCATCTGTTGAATAACTATACATCTTTTCAGGCTCAGCTTAGGAATCGCCCCTTTTATTAAGCTTCTGATGGTCATCGGAAGTGAGAGTAAACACTTCCTCCTTTGGGCCCTAACTTACCTGAACAGATCTGTGAGTCCCTAGAGGCAGGGACCACATTTTATTTATCAATAGCAATGCTTTAAACATAGAAGTAAATTTTTATTAAATATTTGAATAACTGTCTGGATCTCTTGAGTAGTCTGGCTAAAGATTATTTTAATTCATTATCACATTTTACTGGACTGCATGATCTACCGTGATGCAGAAGTCCACTGGCACATGCATATTCTCCCGTCTTCTAAAAATAACATTAATTTACTTATTAGATAATATTCCAACTATAGTTTATGAGTTCTTTCTTTCCAGGTTAGAAAAAATGTGACTTGATAGTCTTATGTGATAACTCTCCAATAAAGACCAAAGATTTTTTGTCAGTAGCTTTCTACTATGATGTAGGGCTTCATTAAATTTTCCTTCCTAATGAATTTATTCTCTAAACTCTGAAAACTTCAGCACCATGTGTACAATCTTCACCAGGGCTAGCCCTGTGACATTTAGCTCATTAGCCCAGATGTTGCTTCTGCTGGCTCCTCCGTGAATGCTTTTTGCTGTGTTAACATTTTTAATATTTTTGTTTATATTTATGAGGAACAGAAAGTCACAACCCGATGGGATTGTTGAAAATTCAATTCCTAAACAAGTATATTATCTCACTACAGAATATTCTCTAATTTTCCTGTCTTTAAAAAAAAAGTAGTTGGCTGATGCTGACATAATTTCCAATGAGATCTTTACACAGAGGCATCCATGTACATGCTACATTACTCCCCTCCTTACATCTAAAAGGAACTGCAAATTCCCCTCTATGAGCCCCAGTAGAATAAAAACCTTTCAGGACATTTACTTATTTACTTATTTTTATTTTTTTAGAGACAGGGCCTCACTCTGTCACCCAGTGACCATAGCTTACTGCTATCTCGAACTCCTAAGCTCAAGCCATCCCTGCCTCTCCATTCGCTGAGGTTACAGGTGTGAACCACTGTGCCCGGCAGGACATCATATCAGAAACAAATTTTTTAAAAGTTCATTCACAATAAATAATCATTGACAATTTCTGCTCTTCATGAAGTCATTCTATGAAATCCCAAAACCAGCTGAAACAGATCCACTATGCTACTTTATGTGTATAAAAAAAAAAAAACCTAGATGCTTCTTAAGACAGGCTTTGCATAGAATAAGGAACTATCAAATTATCCCATTCAATCTTCACAACAATCATGAGGGTTAAATATTTATATTCTGATTTTATAAATGAGAAAACTAAGGTTCAAAGGGACTAATTTGCCCAAGGTCAGAAAGTAAAGTCAAAGAGACAAATTCAAGACCACTTAGTTTTAAGATTGTATACATGAAACACAGGGAAAAAAAAAAAAAAACTGATCTAAGACTTCCTACCAGCATTCCTCTTTTGGATGTTTCTCAATAACATTTTCTTCAGTCAGTATTCCCTAAACTTATATGTAATTAGGAACTGTCCATTATCTATTAAACATAATCTTAAAATATTCTTGGCCCCCAGTAACGATAATCATTCTGTCATGTTGGGTAATTTTTCAAAGTCTTTTCCTATTCAGAATTCTAGTCCTAAGGTTCCCCCTTATTTAATTTTACTCTCTCCAAATGCAGGGATGAATCATCAGTTTTCCATTTTGGTGTCCATAAAAGATATTTAATTTCTATAAATACATTTTCAAACTGGATGTACAAACAGCATGATGAAGCAAAACATGTTCATTGCCAAAAGTCAAAAAGATCTAGATGCAAATCCTGGTTTTGGCACTTGTTAGCCCAAAAACTTGGCAAGTTCGTTATGTTCATTAAACCTCTACTTACTCATATAAGAAAGGATTTTACCATCCTCTTACTAGGATCTTTTTAGTACAAAATAATGTTTGTAAAAACCCTAACACAATACTGGGTCAAGGTAAACACTCAGTAATTTGCAGGAGTCAGTAACATTAGTAGTCAGTAATAGTAGTAGTAACGTTAGGTTTAAAATACGATATGAACATTTGTGAATAGTCAAGAACAGTTGGCAGAGAGTATGGGATATAAATGGAGCTAAAACTATAACTTTCAAGAAAATAGTCTTTGCATTTAAATCTCAGACTATTTCTGAGAAAGTAGCATTGGTAGTAAGGCTGCCCTTTCTCTTTCTGATACATAAAAATCTGCCCCCCATTATTTTTCTTTTGATATTGACTATTCTGACCTGATGCTAGCAGACTTTGCCTTTAAGTCATTCCATCTTTGGTTCATATCATCCAGTCGATGTTGAAGCATAGTAGCCTCTTCAGAATTTCCTAAAGCTTTTACCATCTTTTGTCTGTTTCCATCAATGCTTTTAAATATGTCATTATGGGCATCGATTTCCGCCTGGATGTCCTAAAGAGAAAAAAGCAGAGAAAATGCAAATATTAGGTATCAGTATTAGGTATTGGGTTTTCTGTATTTATTTTTTTATATTCACAGATGAGTTGCTTTCAAGAAAAATAGTTCATTTCACCCTAAATGACAATAAATTCAAGCATTTCCAAGTCCTTACACTGAAAATAATAGTCTTTAAATCTTCAATATATTGATTCCCCAGTTCTTAAAAAGAGAATGTATTATAATCTAAATGTTATGCATCAGCTAGTTAGATGTCAGTATTTCAAATTCAATGAGCAAGTTTCGAAATTTCATACAACTTTTGTTGCCAAATCATCAAATACTGCCTAATATCCAAAGAGATTATTTTTCCCCTTTATACATGGGCAAAACTTCCCTTAAAATACGACACTTTACAGAGGTCACTAAGATATTACATAATTTTAAATGTTTTTCACATTTTGACAAACTTACTAATAGCTTGCCCCCTTCAGTCTTATAAAATTTATTTCTAAAATTGTAAAAGAATATTTTCATATATAATTTTATCCTCATTAAGAAATAAAAACTATTAATAAATGTTTTCGCCTATGAAATAGGAAAGTAGTTTATTTTTATAAAATAGATTTGGGTGAAGTTTGAATAAAATGAGAATTATTATAAATAATAAAAATTGGTTCATATTTTGAGGAAGTATTTGTAATCAATATCAAAAGACATAAAACATTGAAATTATCTATCCTAAGCAGATTTATGTATTAAATATAAACATATTTAACACATTGATTGTTTTCAATGTAAAAAAGTAGAGACTATCATAACACATTAATGGTAATACAAAGTTTAAAAACAAAGGACACAAAACTAAGTATTATGATAATTTCATTCTATTAATAAAAATAGGTATTTAAAGTGGCATATGTAGTTGCATATAATTGCACACATATACATGTAAGAGGCTATACAAAATAAAAAAAATAGCATAATCTCTATATGAGAGGATTACAGGCAATTTTAGTTTTCTTTATATTTCTTTTTAAATTTAATTTTATTTTTTAATTGACAAATAGCAATCATACACATTCATGGGATACATAGTGCTGTTTCAATACATATAATATATGGTGATCAGATCAGGGTAGTTAGTGCATCTATCATCGCAAACATTTATCATTTCTTAGTGTTGGGCACACTCAATATCCTTCTCCTAGCTAGTTGAAATTATACACTATTGTTAACTATAGTTATCCTACAGTAATATAGAACACTGGAACGTATCGCTCCAAAAACAGAGTTTCTTTTTATAATTAGATAAATATAACAAATTTAAAATTTAGAACACAGTTTAATCAATTTTTTTACTACTGCCCATTATAGGATTGTCAACACTACTTTCTGTATTAATTTGGCAATTATACTTTCCTCCTGAATTTAATAAAAGCAACTTAGTTGTAACTAATTCTGGTGTGAGAGCCACTAACATCCCACAAATAAATGTGAATTTATTTAATACAGAGAGAAAAACAGACACCAGAGAGGGCTATGAAGGTGTGGTGTGAGTTTCATGGCATTAACTGATAATGAACAGTAAAGCAACTCGCCACAGAAATAAAAAGCTTCTATTTCAGGCAATAAATCTGAATTAGTAAAGGAGAGCTAACTCTTAAAGGCCATAGTTCTATTGCCCTTCTATTCTTAAGTTTTTCTTTATAAGCCTCTACAATGGTCTGAATGTTTGTGTCCCAGCAAAATTCATACATTGAAACCCTAAGCCCCAGGGTGAGATATTAGGAGGTGATTAGGTCATGAGGGTGGAGCTCTCATGAATGAGCATAGTGCCCTTATAAAAGAGGCCAAAGAGAGCTGTCTTGCCCTTTCCATTATGTGAGGACACAGCTAGAAGGTGACACCTATGACCAGGACCCCACCAGACACCAAATCTGCCAGTACCTTGGTCTTGGACTTTCCTGCCTCTGGATCTGTGAGAAATAAATTTCTGTTATTTATAAGCTGCTCAGTCTATGGTATTTCGTTATAGCAGCCCAAACTGACTAAGACAACCTCACTCTTTTTAAGTCTATCCAATTATAAATGAGCACAGTGAAAATTCAAATAGAAATTCTTTAAATATTCAGAATGCTTTCAGTCATCTAAGATTCACTCTTGATAAGCACATCCATGAATTGCATCAAAAACCAAAGCTTGGGCCGGGCGAGGTGGCTCTCGCCTGTAATCCTAGCACTCTGGGAGGCTGAGGTTGGTGGATCGCTCAAGGTCAGGTGTTCGAGACCAGCCTGAGCAAGAGCGAGACCCCATCTCTACTAAAAATAGAAAGAAATTATCTGCCAACTAAAATAGATATATATATAAAAAAAAAATTAGCCGGGCATGGTGGCGCATGCCTGTAGTCCCAGCTACTCAGGAGGCTGAGGCAGTAGGATCGCTTAAGCCCAGGAGTTTGAGGTTGCTGTGAGCTAGGCTGAGGCCACGGCACTCACTCTAGCCTGGGCAACGCAGAGAGACTCTATCTCAAAAAAAAAAAAAAAAGAACCAAAGCTTAGGGACTAGCACCTAAGTGACTGTTCTTCAATCCCCCACAGACTACATTAACCAGAAGGTTACACCCATGGAAGGGCCTTTCGCACCTCATCACTCCATCAGCATGTTAGGAAGTTGTCACTTAACATGAGGTGAAGAAGCAGAACTGCTCTATTATTGTTTGTGATGGGATTTGTGATACTTAACATGATACTAATAGGGTCAGATTTGGAGAGTGGGTGAGAGGAACATAAAGTTTGATAGACAACGACTACAAGATTTATGCTCCAAATTTGCAAACCCATTGATCTCTGAGGTTATCTGACCCTAATGACAAAACCAAATCACATCCACCTGCAAGGTGTGATTCGCAGAACCAGGGCTAACCACTGAACAAAAACTCTGAGATTGTTAAATCTTTTGCATTTTTCTGGCAACTCTATCCCAGGGAAGTGCAGTGCACACTTACATAGGGCAGCCGGGGAAGAAAGTCAGATACTGAGTCAAGGTTCTCAGCTTGGGTAATGTTATGCATGGAAAATGGCAATCTCACTATAGTCATAGTTTGAGACACTTCAAATAGAAATTCTCCATGAAAACAAGAAAGTTCTGCTGAAAAGTTCTTTGGTGTCATCCCCTAGGCCATCTCCTAGGCAACCTTTTTGGCACCAGGGACCAGTTTCATGGAAGACAATTTTTCCATGAACTGGGAATGGGGGGTAGGGTGGGCTATCATGTGGGTGGTAGTGTGGTGTGGGGCTCATGTGGTGATGCACAGCCCATTTCCCAAAAGGCCATGGACCAGTAATGGGCCACAGCCCGGGAGCTGGGGACCACAGTCCTAGAAAAGATGATTCCTATTCATTAGGATGGAACTGTTCTATTTTTGTGTCTTGAAATGCATTTTAAGACATCTAAAGAGATATAATATATTAAAAGGTCAGCAGATAATGTTTGCAACAGTTTTAAGCAAATGCTGTGTATCTGTATGGTAGCCATCTTTCTCAATAAGCTCAATGACACAGTAAGCAAAGCATTTCTTTGCTCTCTATTGTCAAGGAGAACTGGGCCTTAGATTTCCTATACATGATTATTGTTGGTGGACCACGCCTAAAATCACAAGACAACTTCAAACCACAACATCCTGTTGTAGCCTGATGTATTTGCTTCCTTTCATATTCAAGAAATGCAGAAAGATAGAAGCGTATTAAGATGTATAAGTAGTTTTCTGAATTTCACAAGAACATTCCCCAACTTCAGGAAATTTGGGTGCCAAGAACATGAGCTAATTTGCCTCCTCGCATCAGATCAGGTGATATGTTTTCCAACCCAGCTATCATGGTGAAATAGGATGGCATAACTGGCCCGGCCAATGATGCTAAGTATGTCCACAAAGCTCTCTTTAACAGCACTACCAGTGATCATATGTTCATGGTGGAATATAACTTTCAATATGTGGAAAACCCTTCCACACATGAACATCATCAAAAGTTGGGAAGAAAATCAACACCCAGAAAGTGATCAAAGAAAAGGAAATCAGATACATTATTTTGTTTTATGTAACATTTGGTGGCATATTTACTTTGCCAGATATACCAGGAGCTCCTAAAAGCAGAAAATCATCTTAATATTTCTCCTGTATCCATCACAGTCTCTATTACATAGAATGAACCTAATGTAAAATAGAATAGATAGAGGATACATAAATAAGTGTATAAGCCCATGAAGGAATGTATGAATAAGTGCATCCTGATTGACTGGCAAATTAGCCACTGTAGTGCCACGGAAAAAAACAGACAATTGAAGAATTGGAAGGGAATGTAGTAATCATTTTGTTTAATTTTTTCACTTAAAACATTTAATAGGGGGAACCTAAAACTATTTAGAAGCCTACACTGCAAAATCCTGCCTAAGCTTTCAATGGAAATTTAGAATTAAATGCTGTTAATGATTCATGCTCGTTCGAAGATCACTGTACAATGATGCACTGCTTCTAAAATCAGGATGTCAGCATGAGAGGCTGTCAGATCACGGCCCTGATGTGGCATTAAATGCTACAATAAATTAAACTTTCATGAAAGAGGGTTGACTCACTGCACAGCTGGCCCTACTAATGACACTTGGCCCTACTAATGCTTACCTCTGTCACCTGCAAGCCCTTCTGACCATTAAACAGCACAAAATAGTTACTGATAATTAGTTATGGGAATGTAATCCATCTAGAAGCACAAAGCAATGCTCTTTGAAGCATTTAACATAAACCAGTCATGTGCACAGAAGGGCCATAGCAAGATATTCAAGCAGTGAACTAACTTCTGAAAATAGGGCAGAAGGAATGTCTTAAGGATGCACTTGAAAAGTATCTTTAAATAATATAAGTGTAATCTGGATGGTTAAGAAAAGCCAGGGGTTAGAAAAAGAGGACTGCATATTTTTCTATAGGTACAACACCCTCAAAAGCACAAGATGCAGCCTTTCAGAGGAGCCTTCCCAAAAATGGCTACAAAAGCTCACAGAGGTTCACTGAGTAACAATTAGTCTTTTTGTGCACAACATCCACTACCCAGGTCAAAATAAACTTCACAAATAAAGAAAAACATTTATTTATTTACTTTATACTTATTTAATAATTAGTATTTTAACACCAATTTTGCACTTAACTGGACAGTTCTTTAATAATATAACTGCGAACACTTTATAATGTATATCACATACTAATTCTTTATAACGGTCTATAATCAAGCAGGAGCTGTAACTATGTAAGCAAAAATATTTCTTCAGATTATAATTACCAGAACTCTTTGAACCCTCAGACAGGAAACAGAGATTTACAATAGTACCACCAGGAAGTCTTCAACAACCAAATGGGTGTTAGAATAGAGTCATCCTTTTTGCGTCTCACTAACATAATTTTGGTTTATTTTTGCATGGCATATTTACCTAACCCTACGTGGCCACAGACAGCAATGTTTTCCCTGAAGGAGTTCTGACCCCTTTCCTGAAGGTGAAGAAGAAGTGAGGTTAGAACAACTTCCCTATCACGTCTCAAAGCTCAGGCTAAATAAACAAAGTTAAACATTAGGGGAAAATAAATCCACCATTCCTTCCAAAGATTAGACAGGATTTCAGAGATAGTTTTGAATTGACTTTCAGGAGCTCAGTAGGATTACTGCCAGAGCTTTAGACTTTGAAAATGAATCATAACTTCTAAAAAGAATCAGATATTACCTAAATAATAATACAATGAAAAAAATCATCACTGAAGCTTATGTCATATGTAAATATGTCTGGGACAGTTTGTGAGGTTTCTGGGATAGTGAATAATTGTCATTAATTACTCAGTTAATTATTTCAATTAATTTATCGATTTCAATAAATTATTAAATTAATTATTCCATAGACTATATTTTTTTCCAACAATCTCACAGATTTTAATCACTCTACTGAATCACATTTTCACCAGCAGAGGTGATATCATCAGGTCTACAGCAGCCTTTATAAATTTAGAAATCAATGCTAATAATGTTCTTTTCCCATTAACTGTGATTATAAATATAGGTAAGACAATAGAGTAGAAAAAAGAAAAATTACTAAGTGGAACAAACTCACAGTTTACTGCGCATTCAAGATAATAGCCAATTTGTAATGGTAAAAATCAATAAATGAATTATATTTTAAATTTCAAAATAGTAAACACATAAGGAGAAATATCTTTGACAAGCAAAAAATGTTCCAAATCCTCAACTCTAAACCAATTGTTTCTAAAATACACTAAGATTGTAGTGAATTAAAATACCAAAATACCGTAACTTCCCTTCTAAGGTGCACTATACATAAGCAGATTTGATCTACATATGAACACAAGTTTCTTAAGAGCAGTTATTAAATATTTCGTGAAGCCAAACTATTATCTCACCTTAATTCCCCAGATCAGATAGTGTAATCAAAATTGAACAGATTTGAAAACCCAGACAAGAGTTATTGCATTTAAATGTTTAAAACTACAATCCTGGGGCATACAACTCCTCCTTCACTCCTGACCCGTGTCGAAACAGTTCCTATTGCCCAGAAAGCTCCCATCTCTTCCTTCGACTGGAGGCCACCCACAGGCCACACACACACACACACACACACACACACACGCACACACACACACACACACGCACACGCACACACACACACATGTGCATACTGGCACACATTCTCATTTCCTTCCTTCATCTTAAACTCTTCTGTTGAATCTCAGTCTAAATGTAATTGCTCCCAGAGAGACTTCATGAGTACCGAGATTAATTAGGGCTACTACTACTCTTCTGACTCCCTCTACTTTTGCTCACCCATGCACTTGTCATTTAAAACATCTTTTTTTAAGATCTGTATCTTCCCGCTGGGCTGTAAGCTCAGTGAGGGAAGGTCTTCCCCACTGTCCTTTCCACGTCTACACCCATTTACTTCATAAATATGGACTAAGGATAGAATAAATGAGTTGACCTTGAAGTGTGAAGTTTACATATTTGTTTTAAAATTAGATAAAACAGGCCGGTGGCTCACACCTGTAATCCTAGCACTCTGGGAAGCCGAGGCGGGCAGATCCTTTGAGCTCAGGAGTTCTCAGGAGTTCAAGACCAGCCTGAGCAAGAGCGAGACCCCGTCTCTACTAAAAATAGAAAGAAATCGTATGGACATCTAAAAATAAATATATAGAAAAAATTAGCTGGGCATGATGGCGCATGCCTGTAGTCCCAGCTACTCGGGAGGCTGAGGCAGTAGGATCGCTTGAGCCCAGGAGTTTGAGGTTGCTGTGAGCTAGGCTGACGCCACAGCACTCTAGCCCGGGTGACAGAGTGAGACTCTGTCTTAAATAAATAAATAAATAAATAAATAAATAAATAAATAAATAAATAAATAAAACTAGATATTACAAACTGAGCTACATAAGAGAGCCTCAAATTGTCATTTTAAAAATTAGAGTCATCTTAAAGGTAGTAAATGCCACAAAGAAATTCAGCATTGAGTGGTTTCTCCCTGCGTTGTCTCTATGGAGAACATCTCTCCCCAAGGATTCACCAAGAGAATGGTACTACTCAGTCACACACCAAAAAAAAAAAAAACCTTAGAGAACTACCATTATTATTAATCATCTAGTAGCAGGGGTGCATAAATTATTAATAATAAAAGGCAACAATCACTCAAAATGTCACTGAGCTAAAACTGTCCATGACTCTCTCCTCCATGACTACAAAACAAAGAGAATAAAGACAGTACACAAGAATATGGCTCAAGTATGACAGAATATTAACAGTCACTAAAGCCATGAGATAATTCCTTTAAGAAGTACTTTCAGGGAAAAAATAATTAATTAAAGTCAGGGTAGCAATAAAACCAACCTATAGGCTGGATTTCAGAGAGGTGTGTTGGTGGAGCAGCTTCCTGTCTCAAGTCAACCACGAGTTTGAACTCTCCAGATAGTCACCCTTGGGCCAAAGCCACAACTGCTTATCCCTCATCATTAGGTTGGATGATTAGGACCTGCTTGCTAGCAGGCACATCTTGCCACTAGGTCATCCTAGTTCTTCCTCTTTAGGTACCACTCTGGGATATGTATGGTTCCTCCCAACTGGGGCTTCCTGATCCATGATGAGCTGTCACCTTGTGGGAACAGAATCCTCCTGCCTCCTGGAACCCCAGGGACTCCCAGCATTGCCATTTCTGGTTCTAGAAGATTAAAAACAGTACCAAGTACAATTTGCCCCTCCTGCCGAGGCTGGAAAACCATAATCCTGGTACCACACATTTTGGGACCAGATACCCAATCATGTGCCAAACATTCATATATGAATGGATACCCAATAAGAATCACAAAACCACTGGATTTCTCTAAAATTCAGAAATACCTACTAGAACATCCCTTTCAGTTTGCCTCCACAAACAAACTGCTTCCTTGATGTTATGCTGAAGGTCTGCTTTCATCTGGGAACTTTATCTGATCTGTCTGTAACTTTCCAGATTAGTCATCACCGCAAGGCCTTCCACTCAGCTGCTGGCCTCAACTACCGAACACAGCAGGATTTGGGTCCACTCTCCCAACACTGGACACCAGGTTTCTTAAAGCCTGAAATGGTTTCAGGAACCTAGCACAATCACCTTTTTGCTGAGATAATCTAAACATCAGATAGAACAATTACAAATGCTGATACGAAAAGTGTTCAATCACTAAGGTTAGCATTCTCTCTAGAAACAGGTCACTAATGCTGATGAAAAGATGGACTAAGGGAGTTGAGAGTAAAGGGATTCTACCTTTGCATATGGAAAGACTGCTATTCAGCATTTGAAGGTATCCTGTGGCTTTTGCCATTAGAGCAGTAGGCCTTGATCTTTTCCTAGAATTGCTTTCAGAGATGGGGGAAGGTAGTTAGTTGTATTTGAGAGGTATGAGGCAGTGATACCTTTTCATAATTTCAGTTTTCCTGGCAATGAATCAATGTAGCAAAGGCTCAACATATGAGACAGCTTTTGTAAAAATACACAAAGGATTTTAAGACTTGAGTTGGGGAAAATACATTCATGTATGACAACTTCCTACAAGTGAAATATGGCAAAGAGATTAACTTTCACATAGGTTTTTATAACGGTGTCTAACACAAAAATAAACACGTGAAGAACTTCAGACTGTGATTGTAGCAGGATTGTTTCTTTGAATTTGCCCTCTGTCTAAAAAAAAAAAAAAAAAAACCCAGAAAACCCCAATCAAACCTTTGACAGGAAAAAGCCAGTAGACTTCTTTCACTGTCAATTCAACTACCAAAGTAAGAAATATTCAAAAACTAAGGCTTGAGAGTTAAAAGAGGAAGCATGCTAACATGACCAGAACTTCTAACTTCACCAATAAAAGGGCCTGAAGGCTGAGGCAGGTTACTAACCTCTGGTATCTGACCTAGGCTTTTAAGACTAATAGCAGCAATTACAATACAAAAGTCCAGCTATTGCCCACAATTACTGCCTCTCAGGGGGTCTAAGTAATGAATTATTCATGTAACATATGCCCCATACCTTTTAAGGAAGAAACAGACAAATCTATACAAAACAAGCTAACAGACCTCTTTATGGTCATAAAGTTTGTCACCTGCTGTTACCAGCTGCCGTAAGGAAGATATTCTTTCCCTTCCTTGCCCCTTCTACATGGTGAGCAAGCTGACAGGGAAGCATCTTTCAGGAATTTAGATGTTTAACCACGCATTAAAGCAAGAGGTCAAAGTCTGCCCTGCCTTACAAGGATAATCCTCTCGGTTACAGTTGGGGTGTGGGGAGAGTGGGGAGCAACTGTGGCCAGGAGGGAGCACCTGCCTAGGAGGAGCTAAATTCCTCTTTCTCCACATTCTTCCCACTACAACGTTCCTACCATCAAAAGGCACGCAAGCAATGACTGCAATTGTTTTGGAAAAGCCTCTCCACTTTTCAAATCGTGTGGTTTTACATCTTTTCCCTCTGGCAATTGTGGTTTATATGGAAAAGCCCATTATTCTTTTAATGACTCAATACAGTCTGGCTTCTACAGTATTTGTACTTGCAATGAACCAGAGGGTATCCATGGTGAAAACCACTGAGGACATCTTTTAACAACTGATAAATAATTGACTTAGTGAGAGAGGACTTCACCTCTTTCTGCCTTTCTTTTTATTTGAAGATTTGGAAATCGGAAGACTGGTGCTTGGCATCCAAAGGCTAAGGATGATAAGAGCCCATATGTGGCATGTGAAGGTTTTCTGTTTTAACTATAAATGTAAGGTAGCATTTGGCAGGCTACACTCAACCTACAGTGTGCCAAGAGCCTTCCTATGGAAAAAAGAACTACACACGAAATTAATAATTCAAGCAGTAAAGCCCCGCAGTGAGTACATACAAACACTTCACGTTTAAAACACACAGAGATAAAAAGGAAACGCCTGAGGTCAGCTGTGCCATCGTGGCTGTAAGGCAACTTCTGCAACTTGGAACTGAGTCCTCAGGCAGAGGGGGCTGCAAAGGGCGGTCTGGGCATCTGGAGAGAGCAACCTGAGGGGTATGGAAAACAGAAGCCATGCCCGATGAAGTCAGACTCTGGCACCAAAACCAGGTGTTTGCTGCTGCGTTTTTGTTTTAGTTTTGTTTTTTCCCCAAAAGAAGTTTCAATTAAGTTACCAGCCGACTTGAGTACAAAGGATCTTTTCTGATGTGGAACTCTAAAAGTGACAAGCCTCAGGAGAAGCCTTCCAGACCAAAGGAAAGAATTGCTAGTTTACCCTTTACTGGAAAAAACCATTTAAAGAGGATATCAAAATCAAATATGCTTTATAAATTATATTAAACCACCAAAGAGTCAATAGAATATCTGGGACCTAAACATATACTTAAAAAAAAAAAAAGACAAGAAAAGAAAGAAGGAAAAAGAGTAGATTCACGAAGTTTGCTTTCTGCATACCTTTTCAAATTTTGTCAGCAATTCCCGTAAGCTGAAGTTCAGACCAATCATCGTCCAGTAACCCTTGCAGCCTACATCTTTCCGGCAAACTTCCTTCAAACAACAGCGTTTCACTTCTAAAAACCGTATCTGTTCTGGCTATACTTTAAAATCCTTTGTAAAATCCTTTACAAGCCTTGCCCTTGAGCTACGGTCCATCAGCAGCAGCAGCTTGCGCTGGGACATTTTAGCCACCCCACCGTGGGTCCGTTTTTTCATGGACTTCGGAGTTCGCAAGGGATGGACCTGCTTCTGTGTTTTCTGGTAGCTGCGTTCCACGAGGCTGGCATGGTCTCCTCTTTCTCTGGGAACTTCTGCTCACCTCACTAATGACCTGCAGGCCACAGTGGCTCTCTCCTGGGCCCCAGGCTTAGAGTTTGTTCTCAATTACACACAGCAAAAAAAAAGAAGCTATATCCTGGAAACTTGCATGAGAGAAGAAAAAAAAAAAAGCCAAGTATTACCAACTTCCTCCATTCAGACTGGTTTCAGAAAGAAAAAGAAAAAAAAAATCCTGGGTAAAGAGCCAGTTTTCAAAGAGCATGACTTATGTAGAGTTCGAACAAGGAAGAGTGAGCTCTTAGCAGAGGAAACACCCAACACGGGACAAGAGGCCACCGGTTCTCACTCTCCCAGACACCAGCAGCCCGGGTTGCTATGGTAACCACCAAGCTAGTTGCAGTCCCTTTCCCTAGGTCGGCCTGGCCAAAGGGATGCTGTCAACGCAAATGAACTAAAGTTGTTTTAAAAGTTGTTCTATCTGCCTGGAGAAAAGTTCTCGCAGCAAATCTCATGGTCCCCTCTGCAGGCTCTGTGGCAGGGGAGAGCAGCCTCAGCCAGCTTCCGCAGCTCCCCTCCCTGGTCTGACAGCAGTGTGCCAATCGACTTCTCTCTCCGGCAGTTGTTTATTATTTTAATCAGCATCCTCCCTTTCCACCACCCCTCACACAGTCTGAAGTGAAGCTCACTCCCACTTCCTGGAGGCCTGCTGCCCCAAACTTCAGCGCAGGATCTCGCACATTGTCTCAATCCTGAATGGGTCACAGCACCCACTTTCCAACCGGGAGCCAACCCATTGAAAGGAAAGGGAGTGAATGTACAGAACAATACAAATCACAAAAGAAAATATGCGTGATTACTTTTATTATTTCTAAAAAAAAAAAAGGTTTTAACTGTAAAATGATAGCGAAAATACTCTCAGAAGAAAGTGTTTTGATCTCATTGATAACACTGAAAGTCATGTAGACTGTTCTCATATGGGGAATTTACTTGTTTCTGACATAAAACTTAACAAGAGAAACTACTGTATTCGAAATGTGAGTAATAACTAATCACTTTGAATGTGTCTTCCATTTTGATGTCAAATTATTACTGGTACTCAGAGAAACACTATGTTCCACAAACTTAAAGTGTAATCATTTTAAAAGAAAAACTTCAATCCAAATTATAAATTCTTTGTAGTGGTATTATGGACATGATTCCAAGGCATATGTGATTATGCTTTTGTATTACATAGCTATTTAGTATACCAATAAATGTTAAATATGACAGAAATGGCCAGATGAAACATATTTCTCTAGTTGTGTGCAAAATTTCATCATAAATATATAGTGTTTTAAATAGTAATAACATAACAGATGAAATTATTAATATATTAATCTTAATATAACTAAGTTTACCTTTTGCTTCAGGATATAGACCAAAGTGGGGGGGACCCTGAAATTAAAATATGCATCTCCTAAAAGGCAATTTGAATTGCTTAAATATCAAAATTGTTAGCACTCATTTAAACATGTAGTAAGAGATTCCATTTAACAGCAGAAAAAACTAAAAACCTATCAGGGAACAGTATACAATGTGGTTATTTTTCTTTTTTTCCACTTCGTTCCCAACTTATTTTCCTATCAGTATTTAAATAGCATGTGTTTTACATATGCCCATCTATACAAATTTAACAAGCTTTTAAAATATTTTCATTATTTATTCATAAAAACCTACATGTCCCCAGAGGCAAAATGGCTTTATGAGATTTCTAGCAGAACGTGTTTCACCTCAACGCACCTAGTCCAGATTTATACACAGGTACTATTGATTTCAAAAACAAATGTGTTAATCTAATGGTTATTCAGAAATCCATAAGTAAAAATAATCTGCAGTTAGGATCAAAGCAGCATTAACATCAGTATGAAGGCTAACCATCAAAAATGAAGCAAAGAAACTTACACAAAAATCGACCACATGGAACCTGGTCTGTGAGGGTTCTAGGGCCACATGCTGAGATCTCTCAACAGCAGCAAATAAACTTTTTACATAAATACAAGACAAAAGAAACCACCAGCACCGTCACCATCACCACCACCACAAAAAAGTAAATAAATAAATAAAGGAAAGAGAGTAAAAGAACAATCTTTCTCAGCTGGGCAAACTTCCAGCTACCACCCAGGGTGCTGGATGACTGTGATCAGAGACATGTGCAAACACGCCATCCCCCATGCACATATCAGGAGAGTGAATTAAATAAAAACTCTGGAGAACAACAGAGAATACCATAGTCTTTCTCTGAAGTAGACTCTTTATGTTTATCGGGTTCTTATACCAAGACAAGAATGATATGTTATTATTAGAGCCTCAAATATCTTGTGTCCTTACCCAAGGCTAAACACAAGGCCTAATACAAATGAGAGAAAAGAAAGAGCTTCCTTTGTATCAGGGATTCTTCCCCAAAAGATAATAGCAAGGGTACTTTATAAGTACCCATGTCTTTGACAGGCTAAGGAAAGAGAACAAGAGTATGTTGCCGCATGGAATTCTAGAGTAGAATGTCCAGAAGTTGATGCCTCTGTATCAACTACTCATTCTCAGAACTGACATACTCTGCCAATGCAGAAAAGAGAACACTTAAATTAGGCTCCCTTACTTACAGTCATAAAATATCAAAAACTAAGATATTGACAAAACTAGCAATGACGACAGCCTCTTTAGAAGAAAAGGCAGAGGTTACAAAACTTAGTGGATCCATATTCAAAATGGATCATCAAAAGAATGTGGAATCATTCAAAAGAAAATTTAAAATTCCTAACTAATTTTCATTACAGGATACTGTATTGTCACTAAAACAATGGAAAGCAACCAAAAATGTTATTTTTAAGTATAAAAGGCAAATAGATTATTTATGTAAAAATCCAAAGATATTCTATAAAATTCAAATAGCAAAATATTTGATATAATATTTAAAAGTAACATACTCTTTGATAATTCAGTAACACATTCAAAGTGAGACTTGTAAAATGTAAATCTGAGTAGCTTTTATAACAGCGAGTGCATTTTATTCTGAATTGTGTTTGATATCTGTAAGATGAGAATACTTTCTCAGTTTAAAGTCAGCACACAAAGTATCATCTTAGTAAAAAAAACTTTACATTTCCATAGCCCTTTTCTACCTACCACCTCTTTGATACATTATTGCCTGTAATCCTATAATCATTAAAACAAAAAACAGAGGTCTCCAGTGAAAGCAATACATCACCAGAGAGACTTAATAAATTGGATGATGACATTTGAAGTAGGTGACATTTTGCCAGTTTCAACTAGTGTGCAAACAAATTGTTCACTAATCCTCAAGAGGTAGAATAAGCTTAATACTACCAATCCCTGTAACAGATCAACACTGAATAAACCTGGAATCTCTAGCTCAATAGGTTATGTCTCAAGCATAGACACATAGTTCCATGAGAAAGTAAAGCTTCTAGAACCACAGACAAGCACAGGAAAATTGAACAATGGACTCAATAAAATCTAAATCTAAATTACTCAATAAAAACCACATTCCAATGCCCAAATGAAGAGCTCTAAATGTCTATATGGCTTTGCCAAGAATTTTTCATAGGCTGGGCTAATTTTACAACTTTTTACACTTAAAAACTATATTTTATGTAATTTGTTAAAAGATGACCTATTTAGTAATTTTATTAAGGCAATAAGAGACTCTTTAGGGTTCAGTCAAACATAAGCAAAAAGAGCAGTCTAAATGCTTTGTGGAAAAACAAATTAATGTCTTGACTACTATAGTCGATATAAAAGCACCCTTCCCAGTAAACACTAAGTTCAAATTTTTAAAACTGTAAAGATGTAAAACCTAACAGGTTTCTCTTTATATTGGCCAATACAAAGAACAAAAAGAAAAGAAAAGAAGAAAAGCTTCTTAGGGGCCTCTAAAGTGAAGCATATGGAGGTCAATAGGTGATTACACATAAATCGCTACATCATGGCTTATTCATTACTAGAATGAGGAGCTTCAGGCATGGGTAGAAAAATTTACTTGTTATAAGCCCATTCTGACTCAAGGAAAGATCCAGTTTATTTCTTGTGAAAGAAATATACACAATTCTCCTTTTCATAACCCTTCTAACTTGAGGTTTATAATCCAAAAGTAAAATAGCTTCAAGACCCTAAACATGATCTGAGATTTCAATTCACTGTCTTCTACCACTGAAGTGCCATTAAGGAGAGACCACTCCATATATTACAGCTTTCTAGTTAACATCAGCCAGCAGCGAAGGCTGTCAGCTGGTAGCTATTTAAGGTAATATACAGCCCTAAAGGGCAGAAAGTTCAATCTAAAGATGGAGGCCTGAGCGCTCTGATGAAAGGGGGAGCTCTCCTTTTATCCCAGGAAGTTCAGGCGATATACTTTGTACACAAAGAATTATTTTCAATGGTCACCTCTTCAGTATAATGCCATCAATTTTGACAATTATACAGGTGGTATTTGGGAAATAAAATTAGTGATTCATAAGAAAATGATTCAACACTTTGTGTATATGTGTGTGTGTATTTCTATAACTCCTAGCCAGAAGATTCTAAGAGATACTTAAAAGGCACAAAAAGCTTTTTCTTTTTAAGGGGAGTGGGTGGGTGGAGTAGGGGTTCAGGAAGAGAAATAGCTGATCTGCTTCTGAATTAGGCAACCAGGTGCAGGGGTGAGCCTTCGGCAACCCCCTATTTAATAATTCAGAGTGCACTTTATTAGGTGACTAAAAATAATGCCAAGACAAGTTAATGTTTCCAAACCATATCCTTTCTAAAAAGTATGCAGCATCAGACAAGAGTGAAACAATCTCAGGCAGCCAAGCCTCAAAATTCCAGATGTCTACTGACAGCCTGTGGGATACGTAACTAGATCACACAGGGAAAGAAGGTTCTTAAAGGGTTTTGAAAAGTTCTATAAAGGTTTTTCCAGTTTACCCGAGCTATCCAGATTTGGAAAATTAAAGCCAAAATTAAAATACA
This sequence comes from Lemur catta, assembly GCF_020740605.2. Classification (NCBI taxonomy): domain Eukaryota; kingdom Metazoa; phylum Chordata; class Mammalia; order Primates; family Lemuridae; genus Lemur; species Lemur catta. The sequence continues at coordinate 129,333,968 of NC_059129.1, read as the reverse complement.
AATTTTAATTACAGTGATGAAAATGTCAAAATAAATCAAAATTGAAAGTGCAAGCTGTTTTCACTCACAAGTGAAAAACTGGTACTTTTCCCAGGAGGGCACTGTTCCTATAATCTGAATTTGCATTTAAGGAACTAAAGATTGGGTAAACACAGAGGAAGTTCAAACTAACCCCAAAAGATCAGCCATTTTTCTGTGTATAATACTAGGCAATGGGGTTTTCCTAATACGTGCAGGCTAATCCATTCATAGCTGAGTTACTGCTTCAACTGAACCATGGCCTTGCCGTTTTCGTGCTTAGTATCCTATTTGGAATTCTCTGCAAAATCACACCCCAAACCTATTTCAATTCCCTGGGCATGATTCATTTTCACTAATCTCACCAATAACCAGTTAATATGCTGACCACATGAACAACTTACACTTACAAATATGGCTTCCCCTCAAAAGTCACAGACCACAATCATCCATTTTTTCCTAGAGTTATATTTATTTCCTGTACCTTATCTCACTTTCCTCAGATGCTTGCCCTGGGCAATGAGTTCTACATTGTATCTTCGTTTCTTTCCAAAAAGTTTCCAATAAAGTACTTCATAGATGGTGAACCCAATATATTATGTAGCCTACAAGAAAATCAGTAGGCTGATTATAGGATGAAGAATTCCTATGTTCAACAAAATTAGGTTAAGCCATTATATTTCCTGCAGATTACTAGAATCTGCCAAATTTGGGGGTAGGTGATAATTTACCAACACTCATTGAATATTAAAATGCATATAACCTTTGACTCAGAAATTCTGTTCCCAGGAATTTGCAAACATGTGTACATAAATATGTACAAGGATGTTCAATAAGTCCTATTTGATACAGCAAAAAGCTGAAAACAATATAAATGTCCATCAATAGGTAACTGGGTAAGTGAGTTATGGCAGTTTCACATAATGGAATGCTATGTGACTATAAAAAGGAGATGGTCTCAAAGGCTAACAAACACTCTCTAATATACATGTATGTATATAGTATATATATGTACATGCCAAAAAAGGATGGAGTGATTTAGTTATGTATAAGTACAATATGAAATAATCTATTTGTATAAAGAACTATAAGATAGCAATAATGGTTATCTCTGAAAGATTGGAGATCTGAGTGTCTAGAATGGGATATTTTAAGTTTAAATCTTTTATACTGTGTGAAAATTTTACCACAGCATGTGTTGCTTTTTTCACACAAAATTAAATCAATAGATGGAAAATCCCCAAGTAAAACACATTTATCTTCCTAGGTAGATATCTATTCCAAAAATGGTAGCATCATTATATTTGAAAGTTAACACCAGTGGAGGCAATTATTTTTGCCTCTGAAAGTTTCAGGAGTTTAGAAGTGCCAGATGGTCTAACATTCTACCAAATCAGCCCTCAATAGAAACAAGCCTTCAGCAGTAGTGGGTTGGTCAATGGTAAACTTTTCTAAAGAACACATGGACAAAGCCTTTTTGTTCTCATAAGTTATCCTGTAACTAGTAACTCCTGCTTATTTAAATAACAACTTTGCGTCTAAATAGGCATTATATACCTCATGCTTTTCTCTTTCCAAGGAAACTAGTATTCTATTGTCATCTAATATTGTAATATTCTATGGTATAAAATATTTTCGAATATTTATAAAATCCACTGATACATCTCAAAAACGAATGCCTGGCCTAATTTGTTCAGGCAGTTGAAGCATCACTTCATCTTTCAAGTTGGACTAAGTGATCCACCTGGACTAGCAGAGTGAGCACGCCAGAGTCTCCTAGCAGCTAGGGATGCTGCAGTACAAATAGCAACTTCACTGATGGATCTAAGTTGTACTAGTGAAAAAGAAAATATCCTGGATCCTGCTGTCATGTTCAGAGAAGGGATACTTGATGTGCTACGAAAATTACTGTAACAAAATACTAAAGAAAATGCACTAGTACAGGTGAAGAAGCCATCTGACACTGACATCAGCTGCGTTCTTATTTAGGACTAGATCAAGTAGTAGGGGGAAGTTTGTAATGTTATGTTATCTCTAGCTCTATGTTAGAAATTGCCAAACCAGCAAATTTCAAGCAAAATTTAAATCCAGAATTGGATCTGAATGGTGTTTTAACTTTAAAAATTAAAATATGGAAGGATTATGAAGTAATAGAACCTTTACAAGTACTACACCAAATCGAGTATTTATGCACAAAAAGTGAGTATTCGTATCAAGACCGTAATGTTGAAAGGCTAAACAAGTACCCAAGCAAAGTCACTATTGCAGAAAACGTTTTTGGAATATTCCTTTGGAGAGATCTTTATAATTAAAAAGGGGCTCATATAATGAAATTGTCATCATTTTTTCAATTATGCTGCCACTTTCACCAAAATTATAATACCCATCTTGATCACTAGACTAAACTGAGTGCTGCTGGTAATGTGCAAAAACGAAATACATACTTGAAAGTCTAAGGTCTGACATTATTTAGTAGATTCAAAACACTATACGTGTTATTGAGAATGCTACAAAAACTGTGTATTATTGAAAAATATGAAATTCAGTTAGAAATGAACTGCAACCTAAATGTTCCTACGAAATACTCCGAGAAATATCAATATTCTTTAATTCAGGTTATATCATCCCACCCAGCACTATTCCCACTCCCAAAGCCATTGGTTGCTCCTTTTTAGTTGTGCCATATATTTTTAATGCCTCTTAATTACCTTACAATTGATACTACACACTCTTATAGAAAAGATTGTAGCTCAGGATGATAAGAACCTAAGTCACAGAACATAACTTTCTCATTAGAAATTATGAGTCAGGTCATTCTACTTCTATCATAGTCTGATAAGCAATATAGAAAATTTTTTAATCCTATGAGAAAGTATTAATTGATGTTACCTATGAACTAGATTACTTATTTGTAGTTATTTCACCCTGGCCCTTAGATATTATATCTTTCATGGGATGAATAAGAAAGTCAAAAGACCTGTGTCGTGATTTTATCTGACACTTATCTAGCTGCTTGACCCTGCGCCCCTTTTCTGGACCTTGATTTTTCTGTGGAAAATGTTCCTCTGACACTTGAGCAAACACTCTTATCAAGAAAGGCATTCACTAGTACTATACAATTGATTGGTCATTAGTTTCAATGAAAATTCATTGAGAACTGGATAGTTTTAGTTACAGGAAAATTAAGACATTCCTATACTTACATGAAATACCAGGAGTAGCTACATTGAATTTTTTAGGGGTGAGGGTTCTACTAAGTTTTCATACATTTAAAAAAAACTAATAAGAACTCTGAACATATTACAGTATATTGTTTCGAGAAGTTAAGTGGATGATGTTTTTTAATATCTCTGCATATTTTTACCAAAATATTTACACTCGTTAAGAGTTAACATTAGCTATTATTAGCAACACAATTTTAAAAACATATATACATAGATTACATGAAAGTTCATCACTGATCACTAATTATTAAAAAGCAATATTAAATAATAAAATATTCATCAAATCAGTGAAGCCATTCTTAAAATAGCAATACTCTTTCTATTTTGTGCACTGATGTATCCCCATAGATTATAACAGTTTCTGATACATGGTACACACCAAAAAAAATAGTCATTGAATTACTAAATCAATATCATATATACTACTATGCATAAGCTCAAAAATTTTGAAACTTCAAAACAACTTGGAATGACCAATAATTATACTCACATTTACCAACTATTTAATATCAAAATCTCTTAATTTTTTTTATGCTCTCTCACCTCCTCACAGGATTACTTCACACCATCCTTTCTGACTCTAGTCTCTCTGTATCCTCAAATTATCTTCTTCATCCTATTAGCATGGCAAACCAAACTGAATTCTCTTAGAAAGCTAATGAAAAAGTTACTCCTTTTATCTCACCCTCTATTTTCTCATCTATAAAACTAGTATACTAGCAACTAATTTAAAATGTAAATTAGCTATGACATTTCTTAGAACACTTATACAAAAAAAGTTGGTTTCCTGCTCACAGCTTTAAAATTCAAATATTATTCATACTATCTAATCATCTCTCTTTAATGGCCCTGCATAACCCAACCCCAAAATATCTAAACCCTAATGTATTGCTGTCCAAGAGAACTTTCTGTGATAATGGAAATGTTCTATATCTGTAATGTCCAATAGAACAGTATGGCTATTAAATGCTTGAAATGTGGCTAGTATGACTGAGGAACTAAATTTTGATTTTAATTAACTTAAATTTCAATGTAGATAGTCACATATGACGAGTGGCTATGGTACTAGGAAGTGCAGCTCTACTGTCTAGCTTTCAACGTGCCATAATATAGCCTTGTTCTACACACCAAGTATTATTTCTTCCCAATTTTCTAAACAATATGCTTTTCTAAGTTTCCCTAATGCATACTCCACTTTTTCCTCTGTTGACAGGATTCTATTCTCTTAAATAATAGCTGACCTGTTTTTTCTGTCTATTCAAATTTTATTCAACCATTGAGGTTCAATTCAACTTCCAATCTCCACTCAAAGCCCTGCCCTATAGCTTTTACTCAACAATTCCTATCCAAATAGGTCATCTCCATTATGTTATACTATTATCCTGTACTTTACTTACATGTTGCCTTGCTTTGTTTACAAGTTACTTTATCAACTTGCTTTACCTTCCCTCTAACCCTAACAGGGAGTAAGCTCTTTGAGAGAAGGAGAAAACAGTTCAATTTTTTTGCCCCTCAAATGACCTATGGAATGCTGAACATACAACCATTGTTCAATACATACTTTTTATTTGACAAGAGTAAAATAATTAGAATATATTAAAATTATACATCCTTAATGTGATTCTATAATTGAAGAGAATGTCATGATCTTGGCAGACTCTTACATGTTTACAGTTACCAAACTAGTTAATCTAATTCAAATTTCAAGTCAAAAATTTTAAGGGCTGATTTTAATCCATCTTTCCATTTTTAGAAAGATCCCAAGTTAGCCTGTAGATTTGCACTCATCCTACTCATAAATTTCCCCAAAGAAAGAGGGGCTCCAGTCTTCCTGCAAATCACTCAAGCTTAACTTCATGGCAGAAAAAAAAGTTAATTTGACTGTATTTTTTGAGTCATACTTTAAATTTTAAAAGAAAGTGCTGCCCTCTTGTGAAATGAGGTAGAAGATTTATCATTTCACTGACAGTTGAGTAAATACGGCTAAAGAATTACAAGTTAAACTTTAACATTAAAACAAAAATAGAATTTATCGCAAAGTTGAATGTGTTTCCCCTGGGGTCTCTCCCTCCTGTTCTTTTCTGCTCTGTTGGTAAATTTTCCAACCAAACGAGGAATGGATCATTAGAGTAAACTGCTCATCCTGGAACTATACCTGAAAAATAATGAATGAGTGGTATGTGTGTAATTTCACTCTAGTAAAAATGAAGAGTTGTAGTTTTTTTTTGTTTTTTTTTTTTTTTTTTGAGACAGAGTCTCACTTTGTTGCCCGGGCTAGAGTGAGTGCCGTGGCATCAGCATAGCTCACAGCAACCTCAGACTCCTGGGCTTAAGCGATCCTACTGCCTCAGCCTCCCGAGTAGCTGGGACTACAGGCATGAGCCACCATGCCCGGCTAATTTTTTGTATATATATTTTTTTAGTTGGCCAGATAATTTCTTTCTATTTTAGTAGAGACAGGGTCTCACTCTTGCTCAGGCTGGTCTCGAACTCCTGACCTCGAGCGATCCACCCGCCTCGGCCTCCCAGAGCTAGGATTACAGGCATGAGCCACCGCGCCCGGCCAAGAGTTGTAGTTTTTTTAAATTTATATTATTGAGCAGAGAACCCAAGCAACAGCCAGTGGAGGAGAAGATGAGGCAATGACAACAAGGGAAGTCTCAAGTCAACTCTCTGTACGACATTGGGCAAGATTTTAACCTGTCTTCGCTCCACTTATTTACCTATAAAGCGAGTATTTCAATAATATTCCAAACTCCAAATAGAGTTGTGTTGAGGTTGAGTGAAAAGCATAGGTAAAATAATTAGCACAATGCTTGTCACATGCTTATTATAGCAGTCATTTAAACAACACAGTCCCTAAGAAAATATAACAATGGCGATAATATATTTATTGTCCTTTATTTGAGCATCTATTATGTGGCACAGATAACAGATAGCATGAAAAAAAGACACAGAACTATTACTTTGCAGGAGCTTACATTCTGAGCTATCCATGCATGAAAGATGCAAGTACCAAATGGAATCACTATGTCAAATCCTAGAAAATGGAGTTGGGAAGCCACAAAGGGGAAAGCCTTCGTGCACGAATGCCTGCAACAGCCCTTATCGTAAGAAATTCCTGCATGTACTGCATGTTTGTCTGTAACAGGACTTATTCCAAGGAAATTCCTCTAGACTGCAATATCCCAGATAAGCAGCTTGCACAGGGACACCTGACTAGTATGGCTGTCTTCACCAATGAGCTAATGCCAATTCCTGCAGAAAGCCCCTGTAACAATGATTTTTCATTACACAACAGCTTAAGTGGACTTCTCTTTGTCTTGTAAAGTCTCCGTTTGACTCCAATCCCACTCAGATATGCCTATGAACTGTCATAGCATGCATATCCTGGACTGCAATCCTCTGCTATTACCAAATAAACTCATTTCTTCTGGGGAGCCTGGCTCTCTAAGTTTCTTTTTAGGTTGACACATAAAAATATATGAAAAGCTATTCCACAGTTTTGTGAAGAACAAATGTGAGCAGATTCACAATTGACAGAAATGAACACTATAAATCTTATGAGCTTTAAGGATCCAATTAAATATATCAGTTTACTAAAAAACCTTCTTGAGTGACAAATAATGGGTTGACTCAATTCTAAAGGTACTAAGAACTAGAACTGGAGTGAAAAAAATCCCAAACTGAGTGTTATCCAATAGTCTTTCCTCCCTTTCCAGAGAGTGTGCTTCTTAGGATAAGATTTATTTAGATGTACCTTCCATCCTCTGCTCTGAGCCTAGGAGGTAGGGAGGGTGCGAGATTGGCTGGACAACATAGTATAGCCAGAGCAGAGGAAGCCATCTGGACTACTCGTCTAACATTAACAAACATAAACAATTCACAAACCAGTTTTCATTTATCCACTACACTGGGACTCACATGTAAATAGCACCATTTACATATGAATATTAGGAACAGGTGTGCCCATTAAAGAAAAAGTATTTAAAATTCAGAACATTCTTTGATTTTCTGCACCTTAAGGAAGTTGTCTATATAAAGTAATCTTTAAGAAATTCTTTTGTAATGTAGAAGATCTTAAAAGTCAAATTAAAAGCCACCCCTCACACCATGTATTTGTCTCCTCAGTTTGAATTTTTATGCATGAGAGATTTTCTTTACTTGGGAAACATCCCATTTTTTGATGAGTATTATTTATCATAGAGAATAAAGGAAGGATGGCATGGTGAAGTGAAAAAGTGACTCAAGGGAGAATACGGATGTGCTATTTTATTAATATAATACATTTTTGGAACTGCTTCCTTTAAAAAAATCTCCCTTTAAAAAAAAAAAACTATGAGAATGGAGGAATGACAATCATGCTATTCTATTATTCTAATTAGTCGATCCTCTGTTCAAATAGCAGACAGCCACAGAGGAACCTAGTAACATTTTCAGTGAGCTGAGAAAAAAAAGTCTCCAATTAAATGTTAAGGGAAGGAAATTAGCATGCACACGATTTATAACATTTTAAAATTAAATAATGCTTTGACTTTGCTGGACTTAGACAAAGAAATATTGACTCATCATACACTTAAGGGAATGCTTCTAATAAATAAAGGAGGTTAAAAAGGTGGGAAAACATACGCCTCAACAACTTTTCAAGCCGAATAGAATTGCACGACACTGTAACCACTGATTTTCTTAATCTCGTAGAGGGGGTAGAAGTGTGACAAAGTGAACTGTTAAGTAAGTATACAGTAAAATAGCAGGAGTAGACCTAGGCCTTGTTACCATTTATTTAATCAGGTAAAACAGAATCTGTTTAGTGACCCATATTAAGGATCAACAAGAAAAGGTTTTCAAGTTCACAAAGTAAGAGAAATGAACCCCCAGAGCGTGTGCTAAACAGTATGTTTTCAGTAAAGGTGTGTTGATTCAATGTGATGGACCACTGAATACCATTTTGACATAAATTTTTTTAAAGAGTTGCTTTCTGCCCTCCAATAACTAGCAACCAGCTCTACCTCAACCTTCCACTTTTTGCAAAAGTCAGAACCATGAGAAGCCCGTAGAAGCACATCACCAGCACAGCTTTCTCCATAACTCCTCCTTTTTTTTTATTTGCTGTCTTTAATCCCCAACAACCCCTCTGTTCAACACAGATTTCTTGATCACCGGCTGTAAGGCTGCCTTCTCTGGCTCATTTTATTTTATTTTTTCAGATTCTTAGTGTTTTGTCTAAGCCTTAATATTCTCTCTCCTGTTATTAATCAAAGAGCCAGGGGCAACCTGTGTATTTGCTACCTTGTTAATACTGCAAAGCACCATTTTATGATGTGAATCATACTTCTATTATTTACACAAGTGTTTGTGTTTTCCTTTCAAATTGAACTAAAAGGAAAGCCCAAGGAAGAATATGGAAGTTGTCTTTGGAGCTATTAAGTTTAAAGACATCCTCAAAACAAAATATAATACTTTATATTAATAACTAAACATTATCTAAGGTCTATGGCTATTTTAAAAGGTGCAATTTTTTTATTTATTTAAATTTTTCAATGTTAATTTTTTTACAAAACAGGTTCTTGCTCTGTTGCCTGGGCAGAAGTACAGTGGCATCATCACATACATAGCTCACTGCAGTTTCAAATTCCTGGGTTCAACTGATCCTCCTTCCTCAGCCTCTGAGTTGCTGAGATTACAGGCCCATGCCACCACACCTGGCTAATTTTTAAATTTTTTTATAGATATGAGTTCTCACTGTGTTGCCCAGGCTGGTCTGGAACTCCTGGCTTCAAGCAATCCTCCCACCTTGGGTTCCCAAAGTGCTAGGATTACAGGCGTGAGGCATCCATCGTGCCCAGCCAAAAAGCTGCAATTCTGTTGCACTAAATAAATGAAATTATGCACAGTGATTAGGACAGACAAAAATAATTCTTTAAAGTATCCTGAAGAACAAAAATTAGCTGGAACCCCTCCCAACTCTATGAATCTTTCTCAAATTCTAAAATGGTGACCACTCATCTATTTTACTTCCTACACACCTCTATTTACTGATAGAGACACGAGCCCTTTATTAAACAGTACTTTTAACTTTTGCCTTGTACTTTTCTCCCATGCATCAACAAATTTTCTGGGACAATCAACTATTATTTTCCCTGAAGGTATATGATCATGTTAGATGGAATGAGGACTGAAACAGAGGGTTTGTGGTTCTGAGAGACTCCATGGAAAAATTAAGTTTGTCTATGTAAACCCAGAAGAAGCAAAAAAGTATTGTATTAGGCTCAGGGTCAAAGTTTTCCTGATTATATAAAATCTGCTTAAGCACATCCCATAATATATTACACAGTCATAAATATAATCTACCCAGAGAAGTCAATATAATGGAATCCTACCAATATTTATTCCCACAATTTTAGGGGTGACTACACTTTATGCTCAGAATAAAACAACTGTCCTATTGGGAAAAAAATCTTCTCCTTTGTGGGCTGGGGACATTCTTCACTGTTTTCTTAATTTCTCCAAAACAAAGAAGCATTTCCAGTTAAATAGATCAGAAAAGGGGACGTCGTAGAGTTCTTTGGGAGAGTGGAGGAGGTAGGCAGATTTGTGACATTTTATCTCTAAAAGAATTTTCCTGTCACTACTATAAAACAGGTGGAATTCAGCCATATGTAGTGCAACTTATCTGAGAGGAAGGAAAGCAAACACAAAACTCAGAAATTAAGAAACATCCTTCCAAAATCCCTCAAAATATATCACCTATGCCTCTTGGGATTGGGGTTAGAAAAACAAAAGATTGCACAAACACACACACACACACACACACACACACACACACACAAAGCAAAGATGAGTAAAGTGATAATGACATCAGATTAGCAGAAAATTAAAAAGAAATGGCTGGAAAGAAGATAGATATAATATGATTAGAGCAACTAGGAAAAAATTTAGGCTTTATACAAATGAGTACCACCTTTGTGGACTCAACACTATACATTAAATCCACACCTATAAAATTCTCCGGCTCATAATATTGGGTCTTTGTACAAGTAGTATAAACTTAAAGGAAAATTAGCCATAAGAAAAAGAGAAATTCAGACTATGCTTTTGCAGCTTTTTAACTGAGTCAAAATGGGTAACCCAAACACAGACAGTAATTAAGAAAGTATCCCCATCTTTTCAAAAAAGGACATACATTCTATGCCTTATTGGAGATCTCATTAACTTGGAATAAGTTCCAGTCAAAGAGAAATAGGTTTTACATACCATACTAGATTTTAATTATGGCTAAATATAGTTGCTAATTTTATATTCATGTAAACACCTGCATTGCCTGTGTCAAGCTTCCTCAGCAATAAGACTTCTGTGATCTGAAAAGCATAAAATCAACCAATCACAAATTAATTACTTTATTCATGGAAATATTATTCAGGTCTTGAGTGCTTTTTCCATAACTGAGTTCTACTCACTTGAGTTTACTGAAAGTGTAAGACACTCAAACTCTAAAAGTAGCATTTTGATATATCACTTAATATAAGCAGGGCATCCAGAATCTGTAATTGTCTTAGGGCCAAGGAATGATTTCAATAATGGATTATTATCATTGGTGAAAATGAGTTAGGATGCCTAGGATACTGATGATTAAGTGCATAGTTTTTATTAATTGACCTTCCTTAATTCTAGAAAAAAATCTCTTATTTCACTTTATGTATTTATTAATCTGAAATAAATATACATTCTTTGCCCAAGGACTTCTGGTCTTTAAATAAAACAAAACAAAAAAGACTGGATAGAACTATTTCAACTGCAATAATTGAAAATAACTCTAGTAGTATATTTTAGATGTCAAAAACAACGAAGATCACAGTTGAGAAGCTGTTCTTTTCAAAACATTGTGATCTATAATATAAATATTGGGACCATGTTGGCAGACTTTCATACAAACCCCTAATAATAACAGTTGCTAAAACAAGTATTTATATAGCAACTTTCATGAGACCAAAGCTTTGAACAAATAAATATAAATTGTTCTCATGATTATATACCTCCCTGCCTCAAATCTGTAAGTTGCAAGATACTCTTTAAAGTATGTAAAAACTAAAAAGACATTTTTTTCTTGCAATTTCCCAGGAAATTGTAAACTAATAATCTTAGCAGAGAAATACATAAATTGTATTTATGATACCTGTTGCAAAAGATGTAAAAGAATTTAGAGATTGTCTATTAAGTTGTCTATTCTTATAAATATTTTCAAGCTTTAGAGCTAAAACTGTAAAGCTTCTGAGGTACTTTAGAATTATACTAAGGGATACTCTTATGTATTATGTTTGGGATTGGACCTTAGAGGTCCTCCAGTCCATGCTTTATGCCATCTATAATATACCTGATAAATATTCTCCAATTTCTATATTAACATCTAACAATGAGGAACTGCTTCTCAGTATATCAGATTCCAAAATTTCTTCTTTGTATTAACATGGGAATAAAGGTGCTTCTTCTTCTATCACAGAACAAACTCATATTTTCAAAAGATGATCCTTCCTCTATTTGAACATAATTATCATAATCCCTTAGTTTTCTCTCTCTCTCCCTTTTTAAGCCTAAACTACTCTGTTCACCAAGCCATTTTTTTTCAAATCTTAATGTTGCTTGCATCATCTCTAGCATATGCTGGAGCCTTTTCTGGGAATAGCCTCTCTCTCCTGCCTGTGATAGTGCCTCATGCACCTGTGGCCTGGATAATGCCAACACATTCTTCAGAATTATCTGCAGATGATCTCCCCTGGCAAGTCTGCTCTCTGAAATCTCAAAGCTTGGTTGATGCCCCCTCTTCCACACAGAAACTCCACAGCACATCCTGCAGGCAGCCCAACACGGCCCATATCACCTTATCTGTTTATATGGTTTCGTAATTCAAGAAATACTGAAAATAAAAGCAATACGAAAAAAACAGTAAGAAGCAACAAGACTGTGTATTTGATTGAGTGGATATGGAAAGTGATAGACACAAAGTATTCAAGAATGGTACCTAAATCTCTGGCTTGGATAACTGAGCAAGATTAATCCAACAAGTAAACACAGTCAGACAAATGGATTTGGGTTTTGAAGGGTCTGTTGAATCACCAACTTGAATGTCCAGTAAGTACCTGACATAATAATTTAGAGCTCAGGAGAAAGATAAGGGCTAGAGATAAAGATTTAGGAGTCATTAGCAAACAGATAGTTGCAGAAGCCAGGGAATAGTGGATTCAGTGAAAATGAAAGAGGTTTGAGGACAGAAACAGGGGTAATTATTCTAATTAAGTATTGAGTAAAGGAAAGAACTTGAACAAAGAAAGGAGAAGAAATAGCCCAGTGTAGCAATAAAATTAACAGTACGTGATAAGCCAAGAGATGAGAACACTTAAAGGAGAGTACTGTCATTGTAAAGTGGTACAGAAAGATAAAATTAGGTAAGACCAGGAAAGAGGTAGGCAGTAAGGTCATTGACTATCCTGGCAATGACAATGTCCTTGTGGTTGAAACAGAACCTAGGTTGCAATATATTGAGGGAAAATAGGAAGTGAGGATACTAAGACCATGTGAGTAGAAGCTGTTTCAATAATTTGACTGTGATAGAAAATATGAGTGAATGTTACAGAATAAGCTTATTTTGACCGATTCATAAAACACTAAAACATACAGTTGGCTAGGTTAACCACTAACAAATGGAAGAATGTAAGAACAGTAGTTCTAGTTCAAGCTCTTTTAATTAAATACCTGTGGAATCCTAGCACTAAAGTCACTTGATTGTGATAGATGAGCCAGTTCACCCCATTGCCTTCTAAAAGGATTACAACCAAGAGCCACAATGTGTTAATGACATACAGCATTCTATCACACAAGAAAAAGAAAACACAAATAAAATACACACAAACTTCCAAAATTAATTTTAAATACCGTTGGTAACTCACAGCATGATTTTGTAACTTTGATTAATTGAAAATCAATTCTGATATCATTTTCCAAACAGGTATAAACTAGACCTAAATGCTTGGCTAAGAAAATGGATATTGTGCTCCTATGAAATTCCACAAAGATAGAATTGCATCTTAAGTGACTTCTCTCACTGTTAAGCAGATATACTAGTGACTTGCTTTTTGGGAATCCATATTTAAGGGAAGCAGCCCAAGTTTAGGGATAAGGAGTACTAAGTGTAATAAAATCAATTCTACCACATCCAAACAAAACACTGCAGTCTGAAAGAACGACAAAACACATGAGCTTTTTTTTTTTCTATTGAAATATGGCACCAAAGAATAAAAACAATGTAATTTCCAACAAGGATGACACATGAACAAGAGTTTATCTTCAGTGAGTAATGAACACTGTTTTAAAGAAAATTTCCCTCTACTTCAAAATTGTTTCAAATGTTTCAACCTGAAAATCATTAGTTTTTTTTTTAATAGTGCTTTCATTAGATGAAATGCTTTCCTGAGTTTGTGATCTACAGTAACCCTTCGGAGTACTTCAGTACCCACTACCATGTTTAAAAGACAATTTCCTAAATATTATCTTTTGAGCTTTCAAAGTACTAAAATTATACAAACACGGAGTAGCATCTAATAATATCTGACGTGTAAAGTCAAATACATCGCTTCTGTTAGCCAGAATTATTAAATCCTCCTATTCACCCAAATTTTTAAAATGGTTTACACAAAGAAGCCATAACAAAAGTTAAAAAAAAAATTTTAAAAATATAATTTAAAAAAAGAGAGAAGAAAATTAAATCAGAAAGTTGTGGCTATAGCAGGCAACTGTAATTGAGCACTGGGCTCCTGGCAATTGTAAATGAGCCTAGAGCTCCCTGGCTGCCAAAACAAACTGAAAAGCAGAAATTAGTTACATCGTTATCCAATGTCAACTACAGGTAGAGGGGAAAAGGCAAGATGTTGAAGCACATGCAAGTACAGAATAATATCATTTCTCTTTTTCTAAAACAAAGTATGTAAACATAAGTGCTTATATATACATACATTAAAATCTTCTGGAAGGCTATATTAAGAAACAGCCGTTATTCTGGGTGGTACTTGGGAAGTATATTACCAGAGGGCAGGAGACATTTCACTTTATAACACGTACATACTGCTATATCCGTGTTTTTCTTCCAAGAAACATGCATGATTTTATAATGTAAAAATCTAATATAATCTATAATTTACAAATGTAGTATAAATGAATGCACAATAACAAAGAAGGGAGTGGGGGGGCATATAATCTAAGGGCCAAATAACTTCATTAGATTGTGAACATGACAATGTGATAGTAATAAAGACGCATGATTTCAATCACAGCATCACCAAATAGTTACCATAGAAAAATTCAAGGTTACTCTGATAATTTGGAATCAAACTTAAAGATAGTTCAAAGGGAAAATCCAATCATGTTCTTTCACAAGATCAATAAGAGATAGAATGAGAGAGAATTCAGGAGAGAAAATTAGAGAATGAATTAAAAAAAATGGAACAAGGAAAAGCTATTTTCAGACTGACTGACAAGGGGCAAATGAAAATCCAAATATATGAATTCTATACTGCAAACAACTATAATCCCAAGTTATAGCACTGGAGTAAGCTATAAAGATGACTATTAAAACGCCTGGAATTAAGAAGAAAGAATATTTCTGCTGCTAAAGCCTATCTTCTTTGTTATCTTCATTATGAAAAGAAAACTTTCTTGGACAAACCAGTTTAAAACTATTAATCTTATTACAAGCATAAGAAAGTCACAAAACTTGCATTTCAATGGAAGGGAAGCATCTGTTAATAACTTGCAACATATTACATCTTAAATTTTTCCACCCTTCAAAATACTACTACTATCACACATATTTCTAAGGTATTTAAAATTCATACATATAAATTATAAATAAACATTCAAATATGGTATCAAAATTCATCACATTCTTATTAGAAAGTAACAAAATAATTGTCTAAGAGGTCATAAGCCAAAGAAATTGATTATAATTTTAATAATTATGATTATCAAATCCTTAAAAAAGAAGGGCTAGCTGTTAATAATAGTGACAGGTCTATCAATTCAGAAAAGAAAAATGCAAAAAGCTTTTTAAGGGCAGCCACAGATAACTGGAGGTTTTATATTGTTGAGTGTATTTAAAAACCATTTCACACTAGGTGTCAACATTCTCAAATATATACAAAAGACTTAAAACATACTAACAGGCCTAGCAATTCTGCCCAAGAGAAATAAAAACCTATGCTCACACAAAAACTTGTGCCTGAATATTCATAGTAGTATTATTTATAATAAGCAAAAGTGGAAACAACCCAAATGTCCATCAACTGATGAACGGACAAACAAATGTGGTCTATCCATACCATGTAATATTATTCATCAATAAAGAGAAAGGAAATACCGATACAAGCTACAGAATAAACAAACCTTGAAACCATGATGCTAAGTGGAAAATGCCAGTCATAAAGCACTACAAACTGTATGATTCTATCTATATGAAATATCCAGAACGGCAAATCTATAGAAAGTACATCTGTACTTCCAAGCGGCTGGGGGAATGTGTGGATTAGGAGATAATGGCTAGGGGCTAATGAAAGTGTCCTGAAATAGATGGTGGTGATGGCTGGGCGACTCTGCAAATATACTAAATACCACGGAGTTGTACAATTTAAATGAGTCAATTATATGGAATGTGGATTACATCTCAATAAAGGTGCTAAAAAAAAACCATATTAAGAAGACAAGAGTCACTTCCATCACCCTGGCTGATCTCAACCTCGTAAATCCTATTCCTGCACCAGCACTGCCAGAAGCAGAAAGAATCTAAACTGATCTGTAGCAGATTAGTGTAAAGTCTTCTAGTTGTCACCCACACGGCAACTCTAATTCTATAATTTATTATTTTATTTTATAATTTATAAATGTAATAGAAATGAATGTAAAATAAAGGGATGATCAACAGAATCCCTCAATAGACAGTCACAAACAGCCAACCTGAAAGGCCCCCAACTGACAAGAGGGCTTCTTCTCCAACCAAGTCCCTTAATCAAGGTACTTCTGGATGCCCCTGCTGTGAGGATTTCCTAAAACCAAGTGTTCATGGCCTATTTACTGAGCTCCTAGATCCTGAATTCTTGATCACTGTGAAGACAGCACATCCACACATCCCATACCTACATGTGTCCTAGTTGTGCTCCACCCAGCTACTTGGGCACTCTGCTACTGCTGCCTGATCCCATATTTTGCCCGAATGGGACTGAACAATGGGAGTTCCCTTGGGCACCTTCTTCTGACTGCCAGGTTGGGCTTCTTGGCACAGCAGTGCAGCTAGACATGAGCAGAAAGAACACCTATCTAATCTAACGCCCTTCTCTAACCCAAGAACCTTTCACCCTGTAAGTAAACACAGTTGCACTAACAATGCTTGAGATTACAAGACAATCAAGCAGCGATAAGATATTTTCTGACAAATTGCAAAATAATATTTTTTCAAGTATTTTCCATTTCCTAGAGTGGAATAAAATAATTTTAAAAGAATTCATCATACCAAAGGCAAGAAAAAGAATGAAAACTATTCTAACAGATGACTAAAACTATCCAGTCAATTCATCAAATGGAACTCCAAAGAATATTAGTGCAGTAGAGCCCATTAAATGGTATGTTCACTGCATTTCCTTTTGAGGACTACTCTGGTGACTATCTGAGGGAAATTGTGTGTTCACCAAGATAACAGACTCACCACAAAACAATAGATAATTCAATGCCACTCTTTTGAAAAAAAGATATTTTGTGACCAAAATGAAGAAGCAGCAGGTTATATTTCAAGTTTCTTTGCTCCTTAAGAAATATCCTATCTGACAGAATAGGTAAAAGAATCATAAATATGCACTTTCAATTTATTTTGTTAAATGCCTCATTGCAAATATGCAATGAAGCATTGGCAAAGTAATTATACCATATATTGATAGTTTAAAAAATATGCTTTAAATAGGTAAAAGTTTAGAATATAAAATTAAGTATATTCCTACACAGTATATCAAACATTCATGACAAATATTCACTGGGATGCTCTTGTTATTAAAACAGGGTAAAAATAAATAAGACTATTAGTGGCTATCAGAGAAGGGCGTTTCCATGGTTCAATATTGAGGACAATATTCTACAAAATTGTACATCTCTGCTGTCAAGAAAGATCGTCTGAACACGAGAATCATGTGTGCTTTTACTTCATTCGTCATATTCACGGAATTTCCACGGGGAAAGTAGTTAAGAAAAACAGTGCACCTCAATCTGTCAGTAAGTTTCTATTACATTCTAGATCTTCAAATTAGGGACATGTCCTCCTCTTCCTGAGACTATATTCACAAAGATTCTCAGCATTTCCTTTCCTTTTCAGTTGCGCTATATTTATAAAAGATATATTTAACAGTTGGATACAATTATAGTACAAAATACAGACAATATGAATAACCAAAAATCCAAATTAAAAAAAAAAAGGGGGATTCATTTTCACGTCTTTTACAGCAGTTGAGTCTTAAGTTGTTTTCAAGTAGGACGGAGTTGAGAGGAAATTGAGTTTTCTCACCACAACTTTGGTTCTCTCAAGATCCCCAGTGAACTCAGAAAGCTTTAAGAGGCACGTTCTAATAATGTTCTTTACGTTTTCGTATGCCCTGGGGCTTCCCAAGTCCCTCAGAAGCCAAAGTATCTCAAAAACTTTTCCTTGACATCTGAGAGGCGGGAATGCCAGCCCTTTCCGATTACTCAGAAAAAGCCAGAATTACTTCACCATGGAAAATTTAGCCTCCATTCCTTCTAAATTCATCGCCCTTTTTCTTTTATTCAGAGCATTAATAGGCCACAATGAAGTATGATATTATTGTTTTCCCAACGCCAACTAGAATATCATTTAAAATTTTTGAAAATGACTTGTTTTTAATGAAAAGAAAAAGAAGATAAAGCCCAAAGCCTTCACGAACAAGGAATGGGGAAGGGGCAAACTAGAGAACTGATCTATGGTAGACAAAATGAAAGAAAATATTCTACACTCCCTTAAAATCATGACAAGCACCTCTCTCAACATCTTTGATTACCTGCTAAATTACCATGATTTTCCAATACATATGCCAAGTTCTCCGTTCTCCCTGCCACTCCTTTCTATCACAAAACCTTTTTTTCCTTAATTATTTATTCCCACAATTTAGTAGTTTATGGAATTTAAAGAATGACAAGCCATGAATGCTTTTCAAGTTCTCTAAAAGAAAATTTCTTTTCCAAGCTCCCTCTCTTTGCTCCAATATTTGGAACACAAGTTATGCACTAAGATAGCCAAGGAACAGCACAGCTGGAGCCTGCCAGGTGAAATGAGTGAATACCAGACAGGATGTCACACCAGAATAGTTCCAGGACATCTTAAAAAGAATAGCTATTCTCTCTCTCTCACTCTCTCTCTCTCCTTCTCTCAGCAATCTCAAAAACTTATCCTCAGTTCTCATACTAGGAGGGAATATTACTCACTGGGTTCAGCTACGCACAAGCACAGAAAAGGGTTTTCCCATAGTAACTCATCTGACACCCTCTGCTTCATCTCAGCAGAGGTCAGGGGACATCACCTCCAACACCACTACCTGTATGAAGGGAAGGCAAGAGAAGGGAAGAGAGAAGAACCCAAACCAAAATAATAAAAGTATCTTCTTTTTTTTCCCATACAGATCAAAAGAAATCTGAAAAGTCTTCTTGGGATGCTTATTGTGAAAGACGGGAACAAAATGAGGGACAAGGAGGTGTGACAATTGCAGCACAGGACACATAGTCAGGTAGATAAATACTGAAACTGAGCTGAATCTTCAGGCCAACAAACAGAGGGACAGCATGAGTGGTGTGCAGAATAACTTAAGTATGCATATGACAAACAGTTCAATTCTATTCAATAAATATTTATTAATGACCTGTTTTGTATCAGGCACTCTGCAAATAATGAAAATTTAACAAGACTAAGCTCTCTTTTTGAATGTTAAGCTTTCCCATGATATATACGTTTAGTAATTCCCAATCAGAATGCCACTTTTGAATGCTCTAAAATTTTTAACACTGTCTTCCATTTCCCAAATCTCCATTCTGCATTCGCAGGTGTACAGTATCCCTAAAATGACACAAATATATTAAATTGTAAAGTGCTCTTACAGGTGGAATTATCCTTCAGATATTTAAAACATGTCATGGCTGAAGTGGAAGTAAAGTTTCAGCTTGGATGAGAAGCACTGTGATTACACAGAAACATCTGCACTGGAATTCAAAATCACCACGAACAACTCATCAGCGCTTAAAAGAATTAGTCTCTATACAACACTGTATGTAAGAAGGGCATTTAGGATGCAGCATCCCCACTTCCTTGCTGTACACAGAATAGTGGTTACTTTGTAAGAGAAGAGAGGGAAATATAAGCAAGGATGCACACACAGACAGCTTCTAAGGACCAGCAATTACTTTTTCCTGACTGGTTGTTTTAATTATGATTCTTTATGCTGTCCATATATGTTTTACACTGTTCTGTATGCACACTACACTTTAAACTAAAAAGGAATATAGCATTTATCACTGGAAGAACACACAAGAAACTAGTGTCAGTAGCTGCCTCTTGTGAGAGCAACACAAGTGGCTAGTCAGGGTAGATTTTCTATTACATACCTTTTTTGCTTTTTTTTTTTTTTAACTAAATATATGTAGCGCCTTTTGAAAAATAAGAGCAAATAATAAATACACTAAGACTTTGCTCATACATGATATTAAAATTAAAGGTAAGCAATGAAGATTTGTGTCTCATGATTCAAAAGGAAAGAGCTTCAAAAATAGGGGTAAGTGCTGTTACAGTTCAGAATAAAAGAAAATTTCATAAAGAGTGCTACCAATATAATAAGCAATTTTCTATACACATGATATTAATCTAACTTAACAGTTGCAGAACCTTGTTTGTAGAGCCCAAAGATTTGCAATAATTTATAAGTAGAATGTCCAAACAGGCTAAGTACCCTGATTAGATAAACCAGTCCTCAGTCCCAGAACTTCCAATCTCCCAGAGCAGGCTGTTCTCCTCTACAATGTCCTCTGCGAATCGTCCAATCTATAACCCTCGGTCTCAGGGAACCTTGAATGGGAAGTGAGATTCATTATGGGGTAAGAACCATCAATCACAACATACCAACCAAAACAGAATCAACAGAGTGATTCCATGCACTCTGTTTAGGTGATTTCATTTAGCTAATGAGTTAGTAAGCCACAAAAGCCAGTTCGGGATAAAGGAGCTTTACCTAAAGCATGTCTATTAGAGAAAAAGTTAAGGAAAAGCTAAAAATGTTGGAAGTTCTAAAGAAACGTAGTTTAAACTGCTCAGCATAGCTTCATTGGAATTCTTGTGGGCTAGAAACCAATGGTTTCAGGTGGAAGTTTTAAGTGGTGGAGTTCTGCACACATTTCAAAGAAAGGGACTGCTGCCCTTCTCCCAGGAGTACAATAATGAAAGAATATTATATGCACACAGATTTCAAAAGAAGTGTACATTGGGGCAAGAGCTATGAGAGATGAATAAATAACTGATTAAAAATTTACATTTAAATATACCCAAAACAATTGAAAGCAGGGACTCAAACAGATACTTGTATGCCAGTGTTCATAGCAGCATTATTTACCATAGCTAAAAGATGGAAACAACCCCAGTGTCCACAGACAGATGAATAGATAAGCAAAATGTGGTACCTACATGCCATGGAGTAATACTCATCCTTAAAAAGGAAGGAAATTCTGAAACATGCTATCACCTGGATGAATCTTGAGGACATTAAGCAAAGTGAAATAAGCCAGGCACAAAAAGGTAAATATTGTATAGTTTCACTTATACGAGGTACCTGGAGTAGTCAGCTTCATAGATAGGGGAGTAGAACGATGGTTACCATGGGCTGGTGGGAAGGGGGGAATGGGAGTTATTGTTTACTGGGTACAGAGTTTCTGTTTTGGATGAAGAAGAAGCTCCAAAGATGAATAGTGGTGATAGTTGGACCATCATTCATGTACTTGATGCCACTGAATTGTACATTTAAATTGATTAAAATTTCATGTTTTATATGTTTTAATATATTTCACCATAATTTTTTATAAAGTCATATTTATAGTCAGAGTAACCAAATAGTAACTAAATAAAAGACAGAAAGAGAAGGGTTATCAATATTATTCAAAATGGCTCTTATCTGAAACCATGTGAAGAAACAAAGTAAACTGATAAATTATTATACTAGCTATCACCCCCTTTCACAATTCTTTGGTGTCTACAATGGGAATGACACCACTTAGATGGGATGCCCGTGTGCAAAGCACAACTGTACCTAACATCTTCCTCCTGGAGACAACCCTACCAAGCAAAACACCCATATTCATCCTCCCCGTTCCCCCACACCCCCACACAGATGGGCTGAAAGACTACTGACGGGGGACTGAACCCCGGTGGGTGTTCTGTTTGTATAGACTTAGTCTCATTCCTCAGTGATCTACAAACACATAAGATATAAACCAGAGGCTGCAAACTGAAATGCCTAAAGAGACAGGCACACGCACAAAGAGAGATACACACACACACTGATTTGTGTAGAATAAAAGCAACACCACAAACCTGATGCTACCCAAGCAACAACCTCGGTGCTGAGGAAAACACAGCAGCCTGTGCCACGTGCAAACCCGCTATGCCCAAATCTACCGATTTTTCAGAGGAATTATTCTGAACTAATGGAAACATTAGTAGAATTGGAGAAGAAATGCAGAAAGCGGAGTAGGAAAGCAGATTGGGGTTTGAGATCAGAAAGCCATTTGGGTATTTATCTGTCTAGTCCTTGATCAGCTGGGAGAGAGGCTCTGATTTGGAGGAGGCTGGAGCAGTACCTTGTGGCCAGAAAACGTGCAGATGTTTCTAAAGCTGCACTAAGAATAACTAACTTTATTATGGACGCTGTAATGAGGAGAATTTTAAAATATTTATTGAAATAATTTTTGCAGTATCATGGCAAATGAATTGAAAAGGTGAGAGAGAATACATAGACTAGTTTAAAAATGTAAATCGGAGTTTTCATTAATTCTTTAAATAAACACCCACCATCCCTCCTTAAAATATTTTTTAATTAATAACTTTCCAAGTCCATATTTGCTTTCTTTGTAAGCTTGAGGCAATGAAAATGAACTATTGGTCACTGTCAGGCCCTAATTCCTATGACACAGCTGTAAAAATACTGTCTGAAAAGAAAACTGCTCGGTTCACTATCGACAGAAAGTTTTTTCAGCCAGAAATTGAATATTTTTACATTTCAGTTTCAGAACCAAGGATTTATAAAATCTCCAATTTTGTTTATGTTTTCAAAATCATTAAGCATGCAACATTTCTCATTTTCATCATTTAAAAGGAAGATAAAATATATTATATTCAATTATTCCAGACAAAGCCAGAATAACCTTAGTGAAGTTATGCACCAGGTTTTGTTCCAGGCTATATTGGGTTGATTCTACTAAATATTAGAGGACTAAAGGGCACTAGGGGAAATATTTAGACCAAATCAATTCATAAATATCTTTACTATGACATTCCATCATAAATTTGGCAGCTTTTCACTTAACACAGCACTTATTTCTTTATCTGAGTCCTCGGGCCGTTCAACCACCTCCTTTGAAAATTCTAAATAAATTCTAATGGTAGTGATTTTAGATCTGGTATTATTTACAAGCCAAAACGGACAAAATATTTTCTTAATAAAGTTTAAGTTTTTAATTCTGGAAACCAACAAAGTCAAGAAGTCACAGGTAAGCTAAGGAATCAACTATACAGATAGGCTGGGCACAATGGCTCACGCCTGTAATCCTAGCACTCCGGGAGGCCGAGGCAGGAGGATCGCTCAAGGTCAGGAGTTAGAGACCAGCCTGAGCAAGAGCGAGACCCCATCTCTACTAAAAATAGAAAGAAATGATCTGGACAGCTAAAATCATACATATAGAAAAAAATTAGCCGGGCATGGTGGCACATGCCTGTAGTCCCAGCTACTCGAGAGGTTGAGGCAGAAGGATTGCTTAAGCCCAGGAGTTTGAGGTTGCTGTGAGTATGACGCCCTGGCACTCTAGCCCGGGCAACAGAGCGAGACTCTGTCTCAAAACAACAACAACAACAACAAAAAAAAACCTATACAAATAAACACCTCATAGATTATCCTATCAAATTTCTCTATGGAAAGCATAAACCATAGAAATCTAACTCAAAATGGTATAATTATGTAGCTTTTCATATGCCTATAAGGGTATCTGAAATATTTGATGACGGTGAGAGACAAATTGTCTTCAAGAAATCTACTCAGTATTGATTAATTCACCCTTGACCTGGCATTACAGAAGTCTACTGTGGCTGCTCTGTGTCTGAAACTCACTTTCCTTATGTGCCCAATTATATTCACGGGTTTCTTTCCAAGGGGCATCTCACCATTTCTTCCATGTATATGGAAGAAAATACATAGACATTTTCTTCCTAATGAAAGTATTCTGTTAGGGCCTTTATTATCCATCCAATAATTAAATCTTGGTAGAGCCATTAGAGTGCCTCTCAATTTTAATCAATGCTGTGGAAACTGAAGGAAAATTTCACAAGCATTATATTCCTCTCTTATATTGTGCATCTTATGCTCTCTGACTCTTTCCTCAGAGTGGAAACATGTTCAGCTCTCTTACTTTCCTAAAAAGAAATTTCTCAGTCTCATAACTCCCTCAACGTATTCATGGTATTTGGTTTCACTGTGAAAAACTATCTGTATTCACTGCCTCATGGAGCATTGACTTTTAATCTAAGTTCCTAGGGCTATTTACCCGAATGCTCTCCTAAAGATCTGACTTCCTATGCTATCTAGGTACTTATTCGCTGGCTGCCTGCTGGACTTCTCTAGCTGGAGAGCTGACTTACCCGCCCAAGGGGCAATGAATCCAAAAAGCAACTCCTCATCTCTCTCCCACTGTCCCTTCTGCCCAGCCCCAACCAACCTCAGCCTCACTTCACTCTGGTAATGCTGCTCCCTACAACCCTTCTGTCTTCTAAGCTGAAATTTTGGAAGTATCTCTGACTATTCCCTCTCTTTCTCTCACACATCCCTGATAACCAGATAGATAGACATCAGTGGCTATTTTCTACTGATTTTAACTAGCCAAATCTCCTGCTTTTCGATTTTTACTGACATTTCCATTCTTCACTTGTTTATCCGAGCTATTAATAATGCCATCATGTCTGGTCTCCCTCTTCCTGCCTCCAATTACTATTCTACGTTATATATTGTGGCCAGATTAATCTTTGTAAAGCACAGTGATGCCCTTTCTTCTCGAAAACCTTCAGTAACTTCCTTAAAGTTAGAAAGAATCAAGCTAAATTCTTTGACAAGAACTTGAAATCCTTTGCAATCTGCCTCTGACCTAATGCTCCTTTTTAACAGGTACTACTTGGCAACACTGGCTTCATCCCATTCCCAAGCCAACAACCAGGCTGTCCCCTCTGCCCCCAATGCCCTTTGTTTCCTTTCCCTCCATTGCCACCTTTACAAACCCAGCAGGATGCATCCACCAGGTAGCCAATTCTCCCAACTAGAAATAATCTCTCCTAGATCTAAATTACTGTAAGACTTTGTTCCTCTCTTTCAATAATTACTTCATTCTACTTGTTTTCTTTTATTACAAAAAAGATACAGTTTTTATCTGCCCTCCAAAATCCCAGAGTTTATTAAAGGCATCATATAATTTTTCTTCTTCCTATTTTTCTGTTCCCTACCAATGCAGGATAATTTCCCCAACATATGTGCTATGACCTACTATTGAATGAAGGGAATTGTAATAATTCCATGAATAATCCTTTTTTAAAGCCTTAAAAATTCTAAAACACTGACAAAGCAAAGCATGAATTGGAAATACTGAAAATGAAAACATTTCCTATTTATGTAGCTTGCAAGGCTCTAAGCACTTTTACACAAAGAATTTCAAACAGCTGACTTAGTAATCTACCTGAAAGGGGACTACTGTTTTTCTTCACGAAACTGTGTGCTACAATGAAATGAAAAGCAACCTTCCCCAGGGTTCTAAAGGGGATTCATCTCAATCTAGGAATGAAATATAGTTAGGAGAAATAAGTAATTAGAATCATTTAAAGTGATTTACAAAGTAGCCTTAAACACTAAATCTTGTTATCACTTACAAATAACATACTTTGTAAAAAAAAATTTCAAAGGTGAATTAAAGGTGTATTTTACATTTAAGTTCCTTAAATGATGACAAAATGACTTTATAGGCTCAAGCTTTACTGATGTCATTAATGTTTCTATTAAGATCAATAAAATATAGTGCTATGTCAATTATTTCAACCTTTCTCATCTTACAGGTGAAGAAACTGAGGGCCAGAGAATTTAAATGACTTGACCCAATTCATGCAGCTAGTAAAAAGTTACAAAATCAGGACCCAAACTGAAGTGTTCCGTCCCCAAGTTAAGAAAACAACTACTTAGGTTGATAAAGTAAAAACCAGTAAGAAAATGAGTTTATGTGGAAGATTCCTTTATAATTTTCTGGAAGAAACCTGGTCAATTGGGAGAACTGCTACTGTATTTCTTTAAAATGATGCTCATACTTGGCACTCCAAAGACATTACCAACACTCTCTACACTAATACTTATGGAGTTGCCAATAATCTTGCACTTATATTAATTACTTTAATCTCATTTTTAAAATAGAAGTGATTCAGAATGAAATATTAATAGATATCATCTGTAACAATCATTGGTCTACTATGAGAGCAACAATCACTTTCCAAAGCAGATGGGAGTTTCTACAATCCTTTCCTGTTTTTTAGAGCTAAATTTCCTCTTTATGAGGAAACATATTTAAAAGATTCATTTATAAATAAAAGCCTATAAATGTTCATGCTTTATTCCCCCTTGGATTGAGTGATAGAACATTACAATATAGATGATTTCTAACATACCTGTAAAGATATCAGAAAAAACAAAATATTAATCCATCTAAAAATAACAAACAAGTATATATTTCTTATCAGGTGATCCCACAATTTACATATGGCTATTATACTTAAATTTGATGTCATAATATTACTAATATTTTTTTCTCCATTGTAGGACACCATCTGTTGTCAGATAATACACTGATTCAATGGTAGATTTGAGATAACATCAAAACTATGTATAAATAGTTCAAAAATAGAAAATATTCTACTGGTTATTCATTATAATTTCATGAAAAATATAATGAAATATTTCATGAATATAATAAAAATCTGTTTATGCTAAGATGAAGTGAGTCTCCAAAGGGATGAGCAAAAAATAAGTGAGAACTTTAAGTAAATTAAGTGCACACAAAAAGAGGGACAGAGAGAGAAGGGGGATGGGAGAAGGAGGATGAAGAGGAAGAAGAGATAAAGAAGAACAAAAAGGGAAGGCAAAGGAGGAAAAAGAGAAGGAGGAGTAAGAAAATAAACATCTTCTCTTCCATAAGCTAGACAAATCAGCTTAACAGTTCCATTGAGCATTTGCTAGGAAATGAATCAGGTATTTACTATAGTTTCAAAATGGGATCTTATATTTAAGGTAAAAGATATGGTGGTGATTCATGTCTTAGAAGAATCTGACTTGTGAACACTGAAAATCACTTTACCTTTCCTAATCAGGTATCAGTGATACCCACCAGTTTCATGTACACAGACTATTCATGTTGATTATTAAAACTACAGGAAGACTCTGTATTAGCTATCAAGGACAGAACACATAAATATAAGAAGATGATCTCCTTATAATTACCTACATGCTATATCAAAGATATTAACTAAGTGTTGTGGCAGCCGACGGTGGGAAGTAAACCCATTCTGCCTGGAGGAGGTCCGAAAGAATTCACTAAGATAACCATTGATATTAGCCCCGAAAGATAAGTAAAACTTTCTAGAAGAAAAGCCTTCCAGGCAAAAGGATAGGTATGAAGTCAGAAAAGTGCACGGTTTCTTTGGAGAGCCATGAAAAGTTTCATATACAGCATGGTCTGTTCACATTAGCAATAAAAAAACTGTTGTTCTCTAAAAGGTTCATGATTCTTGTTTCTCTTTTTTTTGTTTCAAAATATTAAGGGGGTACAAATGTTTTTAGTTACACGGATCGCTTTTTGTAATACTTGAGTCAGGGCTGTAAGTGTGCCCATCACCCAAATAGTGTTCACTGTACCCATTAGATAGGTTTTTGCCCAACCCCTGCTCTCCTCTCCACCATAATTCTTGTTTTTCTAACTCACTCAAATTGCTATTCCTACTCCTAATAACAGTTATTATTAAAAATGAATATTGCAATCAGATAAGCATTTCTCCAAGCACTTTATCTGTAATAATGCGCCTAGATGCATGAATCTGTCTGTCTCTCATTCTGGTTTTGGTTAAGCATGTGGAATGTGGTATGTTGGATTCCTCTTGTATTGTTGGTTTACTTTAGGTGCCTTCTGCTTATATTGAGCCTGGCTTATTTGGGGTTAGCTTATAAATTTAATGAGATCATTGCGATGGCCATGATCGCAGAATAGAAAATGTCACTACTATATGCCAGTTTGTTTGTGCCAGGCTGTGCCAGGCTCTCATTGAATCCTCATAACAATCCTAAGAGGTGATACTATTATTAATTTCTTCACTTTACAGATGGAGAAACAGAGGCAGAAAGGGGTAGTCTGACTTCACATGCTCTTAGGGCCCACATACTAAACCATATGCTCAGCTCAATCATCAACCCTACTAATACTGCATCAGGGACGCTCTTACTATACAATCATCTCCTGGCTTACACCTGCCCAACCTAAGTCTACTGTGGACAATAAGAATGGGGATTCCAGACACCAAACCTACCTCCTACTTCCTCCTTAGAATCCCTTTCCACTCCTCTCCTTTTCATTCTTTTCTCTAATGGTTTCAGGTCTCAAAGCTGCCATTTCACTCTACAGTAATTCCTTATTCCCTCCTCATTCTCATGGTAATGTCACCAAAAATGCAACAGGATCAAAAAGGAAAAAAGTAAAGAGTATGTCTAAGACAGGTTTTAGACAGAGCTATCTTGTCCCAAGTTCACCAAGACTTTATCAGAGAAGGTAGATTTTCATGAAATGCAGAAACAGAGATGTATTATACAGGAGATGGAAAAAAAGTAGCGAGAAAACCAGTATGGTTTTGGATGCTATTTCTCATTCACTACATACATTTCAGCACACGGATGGCAGAAATTTAACATGTCCCAAATAATACATTTTAAAGTGCTCTGGTCCTTCTTGCCCTTTAGCAACTATGCTTTCTCAAAACGATTTTTAAAATTAGAAAGGCCTATATGTCTACCAATTAAGCAGATGGTGCCTTTATTAGAACGGGAACAGAAGCTGAAAGGACAATGGCACACACCCCCAGATTAATTTACCTAGTATGAGAGTTGAAGAAACCGAAATTGGAGCAAAAACATATTAGCCAATAAAATTCAAATGGAGAGTTTAATAGCACAGGTGGGTACTTAAAAATGATTTAAACAAACTGGCACATAGTAGTGACGTTTTCCATTCTGCAATCATGGCCATCACAATGATCTCATTAAATTTATAAGCTAACCCCAAATAAGCCAGGCTCAATATAAGCAGAAGGCACCTAAAGTAAACCAATAATACAAGAGGAATCCAACATACCACACTCCGCATGCTTAATCAAAAACAGAACGAGAGACAGACAGATTCATGCATCTAGGCACACTGGATATCTGTCAAAAAAAGAGCTCTGGGCCCAGGGATGTCCATACTTAATACATATGGTGAGCCACTCCAGGTTTAAAGACCTTTCACATTACAGAAGGAATACCCTTCCTGGGTGGTCTAGTGTTGAATCACCCACATGGTTTTACAATGCTTCCGTATTTCTAGCTCATTTGTAATATAAACATTATTCACAAAATGGTACTTTCAGAATTGGGAAAGATGTGAAGAGGTCATTTTATAGCCCTCTTTCCTCCTATGGAGTCCGTCTAACTTTGTCTTCTCCAGATTATGTATTAGAATCAATAGAGGTGGGATACTTTGTATTTTTGGCACATTTTGGCAAACTCAACCAAATTCCAGAGCAACTTCACATAGACCAAAGGAACTCTCCAGAAATAAATCACATAGAATAAGAAATGTATTCACCATTGAGAAATTTCACAAGGCACATTAACACCTTTTTTCCATGTAGACACCCAACAGTTTTAAGAGTAAACTGGACTTCTCTCATATTGTGGTTTAAGAGGCTGTAAAATTGTATTCTGCCTCAGTAAGTAGTTATTCTGCTTCATTCTATAATGAGTTGCATTTCTACACTGACCAAACTGATAGGTAGAGTTCTCAAAGAATAATGGCAGCATTTAAAGTAGAAGGCACTGCTTAAATGCCAAATAATTCTGATGGTATAAAAAGCAGTTGAACTTCACTAATGAATATGAAATTGTGGTCATACTGCTACTTAATGATTTAAGAAATTAATAATAACAATCCCAAAGCTGAATAGTCTACGGCACAATAATAAAATGTTTATATTGACCAATTTGATAGAAATTTGCTGTGCTTATTTAATCATACAGATAGCAAATTCATAATATGCTACTAAGACCTTGAGGGAGTCATTTACGACTTTAAAATTATGATCATGAAGCAATTATATCTAACATAATAGGCTATTTGCTAAGTGTCAACAAAATCAAATGGTTTTATTTTAAAGGATCAAATAGTTCAATTGCATCAAAGTTGTGCATGGTCAATTTATTTTTCATCTTTAAAAAGGCACTTCTTGAAAGAATACAAATTCTGTTGGAAGGAACAAAAAATATATTAAATATTATACCTAAATTTATCATTTAAGATATTTGCATGTAAATAAAACATACTTGGTGTGTTTTGACTTTTTTTGGCTGTTGTGGTTAATGATACAGCACCATGCTTAGCTCTAACTGACATAGCATATAACATAAAGTATTTTAATTTCCAAACTTCAAGCAATAATGAGAGAGGAAAAGAACTGGGTAAAGGTTATCACAGTGCCAAGGACATAGTAAGCACAAAACTAAATATTTTTCAAATGAATGAATAACTGGATAGTTAAATAAAATTGAAATGGTGTTCAGTTTTTAAAGTTTCTTGACTAACTATTGATTATTAAAATTATTGAAGCAAATGGATTTTGAAAATGAACTCTAAAGTCTTTTACTCTGTAACTAACTAATTCTCTGTGGTTTGTACATACCTAATTAATACACAGAAGTATAAATTCAAATGTCAAGCTGAAGATTGGCTTATGGCAAAGTATTCATACAAACTGAAGAAATATTTATTAAGGAATATCATACCCAAGAAGGCATTGTGCCCAGTGGTACCAACAATAAAAAATTAATATAACTTTTAAAATTGAAAGAAAAACTTTCAGCCAACTAGATTTCCAAATCTGGAAGTTGTATGACATTACAAAGGCGGAGTAAAACCTCCAGTTGATATCCCAAAGCTCTGCTATGACAACGACATTAAAAATTATGACCCTGATTATAACTTTCAAAGAGTGACAGATGGCTTCTCTGAATGGTCTCTGTACCTTTTAATTTTGTTTGCAAAATAGATCCATCTTCTGAATTACAATGTAAGGCCATTAACACACACATGTATCCTCTCTTTAAAATACCAATGTGCAATTTAATCAAAGCAAGCTTTTATTTTTTAAAATCTTTAGATCACATTAAAATTTTATTAAAATTATTAATGCCTTATAGTTAGATTCTCATTTATTTCAGCTCTTGTGTTTGTGAGCCCGTCAAATTTACAATGATGTTTAATTCAAGTCTCCAGGTTCTATGAAGGTAGGAAGAAAATGTAGTCAAAGATGAAGGAAAGATTGGCCACTGAAATAATCTTTGGATGAATTGATGCTCATGACAGTTAATTGAGGTTAAAAAATCATATATAAAAGAGCAAAATGAAAAAGTCTGAATGTCTTCAATATTGTCAGAACCTACCAATTTGTACTCTTCTGGGGCCAATCTCAAAGACTTCCACAATACGACAAATGAAACTCTTCATGGTTCTAAAGTTTGCCAGGCCAATGCTCCATGATCCATCCACCAGCAACACAACGTCTGCTTCAGCTCTAGTGAGACATGCCATCCCTGACACGGCAATCGTGAGACAAGGCAGTAAGGAGCAAACTGTTGGCAGGGTTACTTCCTAGATATGCCTCTACCACTCCAAAGCAAGCTTTTACAGAAACAATACAATACAAGGTAAGGAATTGCTCAATGGTCTGCTAAATCCAGGGATAGATTTTTGATCATCTGGAGAAATGGTTGGACTGCATATCTCAGACAATCCTCCCTAAACTCCCATGCAAGTTCTGAATGGTGCTGCATGGGAGGCAATAAATTTGAGACTATGGTTCCCTGCAAGTATACTCCCCAGTAGAACAGTAGCTCTATGCAGCTTATGAAATGCAAGGTGATTATGCTTCAATGTCTTGGCCATGCAGACCAAGACTGATGGACATTTACAAAGAACTGAATAAACAGGACACATTCCTAAACAGACATCCACCTCCGCTCTCTTGGGACGCAGTGAAGAAGTCCAAGGACCAAGTTCACTCAACACAAACTCAAGGGAGATAAAACTCCTACAGTTCACCCACAAAGCGCAACCATAATGACTCCAGACTGGAAGATGTTCGAAGCAAATATAATATAACACTCACAATTCTGGCCTCCACAGACATAACTTCAGCAGGTCTAGCATTAAGAACCATAAGATGCTGATGCTGCTAAGAGGAATTGGTTGCCAAACGCAAACCTGGTTATCAAATTGAGGTGATCTGCTACATACTTGGTTATATTAGTTTAAATACAGGAAATATCATGTGAAATCATGATGATGATTTCAGAATAATTAATTGATGGCAGGAATTGAATAGCTGGGCCAGTGGGTAATTAAAAATATTCTTCATTTATGTTTTCATTTGTATACTACAGAATGCATCCCTCTCTGTTCACCATAGTAAAGAGTATAGTGTAGTGGATCTAATTCAGCCAAAAGCCTCATCAAATCATTAAGAATTTAAAATGTGTGGACAGATGGAAGACAGAACACATGCCTGTCTAATTCCAATGAAAATCATCCTCTGATATTTCAAGACATCATTTCTATTGACCCTGAATGTAACCAATGATAGTATAACAGTATTATGGCACTAGTTCTGCTTGAAAATCAATAATACAGGGTCCGAATTGAATTCATGGGGCTTTATTCAATAATAGATTTCTGTTCACAGATTCAAAGGCACAGTAATAGTCAATAAAGGCCACAAACAGTCTTCGTATATTCCTAACAGATTTCTTTACCAGGTGGTAGAGCGCCATGGCGGACTGGCTATGCTGATGCCCACCTGTGCCTGGAATAGAACCTGGCATGAGAAACACAACTCACAATTTATAAGAGCAGACCTGGCATAGATTTCAAAGAGACTGTCCAATGAGCCAGTGGGCATATAATTTTGGGAGACTGAAGAATTCTTTTCTTGAAAAAGAATTAGTAAGACATTCTGGGTCTTTTTAGAGGATATTAAATAGCTACAATAATAGAGATAAATATCAAAGTAAAATGGCTATCAAAGATGTTCACTGTGTTTAATTTTAGGTTATGTGAAGTTCATCTCAATTTTTAAAATCTTTTTTAAAAAGGGTACCAAAGAAAAACCTATTTAGAGAAAGCACAAACTTCCAAAGCAACCACTGATTCATGATTGCATAGGAAACAAATAACTGATTCACAATTATCATTAGCATTACAATGCTTGCTGTTGCAAATTATTATGGCTGTGGCTTAACTGAAAAGATTTATTAACAGTTATTTCTCTCATCTTTATGACTCATTTTTATAATTTGAAGAAATCCAATAAATTATCCATCAATTCTAGCCCCAAATCCTGCTTTATTAAGTAGTTCTTAAGCAACAATGGTAATTATAGTTAACATTAGAATTATTTAAGCAATACTTCAGAATCAACACTTCTTAAATGGTTCAAGATTTCACCAAAATCTGCTGTAAGGCCCACTGCTTATCTAGTTCAGAGTAATTGAATTAATGCAGGATAAAATATTATACATCCGTAGGGCCCAATGCTGCCACTAAGGAGGAATTCCAACATGGAGATCAGTGAAAACTGTTTCAGGGTAAGGGGACAGTAATGCAAATGTCCTGTGGCAGGAATGTTTGGTATTGTGCAAGGAACAGAGCCAATATGGCTCAAGTGTAGTGGACCAGGGGCACAGGAATGCTTTCTTTAAAAAAATGTCAGACAAATGGTCCCGCCTGATCATGAAGGAAGACCTGGTGTGGCAGGGTAAGGAGTTTGGATTTTAATATAGTATGATGGAAAGCCTCTGGATTGTTTAAAAAGACAACTGAAATAACTCGATTTATGTGTCTAAAAGATCATGGGGCTGCTGATTTGACTGTAAGAAAGTAATACTAGAAGCAAAAAAAACACTTAGATGGCCGCTACATTTGTCCACTTAAAATGATGTGGCTTTGGTTGATTAACAGTGAAGATTAAGAGTACACTTTGGAGACAGACATCAATGTGCTTACTGAGATAGACCAAACAGGAATAAAACATAAGGTAGGTGAAACAATGAGCAATCAGCCATTACTTGTAGGGTTTTAATTTGAGCTAAAGGAGTCAGAAATGAATCAGGGTGAGAATGACTGGGTGGGAATAGGTACTGCATGAGCACAGAGAAACTCCTAGGCCAGGTGTCAAGAGAGAGAAGCAGTCAAGAGGAGCTTCCCAGAAAAACTAATGTCTGAGTTGGCAACCGAAGGAATTAGACAAGCGGACTCCAAGAGAACAGTCTACACAGCAGAGAGAACAATATTTACTGAGGCTCACAGTTAAAAAATCAGGTCCATACCTTTGAGAGGCTGAATTAATACACTATTATGGTCAAATAATATAGGAAAAGACTTCTACAGAGCTGTACCATTGAGAAGTATGCAATTTTATACTATATAATACTGACTCCTCAGTGAAATGACAGATCTAGTGGTTTGTGGACATCCTTTCAACAGAAGTATTCCTGAACAGTTATAAACTGTTTTTCATAAACTAAAATGCCAGTGATTGATTTGTAACAATATTTCATAATAATGTCAATTTTCCAACAAATATTTTACACACTGTAAATGAACACCAGGAAGGAGGGGTCCATTACTTAGAATGCTCAAGATGAAGACTTTGGTAAAAAGAAATAAAGTGCTCTGATTTGTGCCTTTGGAATGTTCAGGTTTCTTAAAGACTAGTATATTGAAAGCTAGAAGTTATCTTTGTTTAATCAAGAATTGCTTCTAAACTCCTGTAATTATCATGTAAATAATTTTCCTAGGAAGAGAACAATTGAGGAAAAGTTTTCATTTCTAACTTTACACATACTCCATAACCCAAAGTACTGAAAAGAATTTATCCGTTCTCATATTTAACACCACTGTGCAAAGGCACATTCAACTACTTCATTTCCAAGTTAATTGGTGGGATCTCTGACTATCGTGCTGCTGGTATTGGAAGCCAAAAGAAGCTAACAACATTCAGGGAATAGCTGGCTCCTTTTACTCACTTATTTGTTCATTCATTCATTTTGCTTGAAGAACACGCAACTGACATGTAATCCATATATATCTGAGAAAACCATATAATTATTCCAGAATTTGTACTTATTTAGATAGACTAGCTGAAACTAAAAAGATGTATTTAACTTAACAGGTTCAAAAACTCACTGGAAACCCTTCCAGGAATCTGTCACTGGGGGAGGTCCTGAGACTCCATTGTATTTTTTTCTACGATTTGGTAGCTACTCTTTTCACTTATGTTTCTCCTTCATGTGTTCTTCCTAGAATCAGCTGGATCTTTTCTTCATGCTTTATTGTTTCCGTCTTAAGATAATATTTGAATTTATGGTCTTGTTTGCCACCAAAAATCTCATTCAACACCTTTTCACAGCACCTTTTAGAAGCAGGCAGAAAGCATTAAATACCAGCATTGTAACTATTCTTCCAGGCCACATCCACCGAAAAGAAGTAATGATGGGCAAACCGGGCTGCTAAGAAGACTTCTAGGGCTAAGGCATTATTGAAACTTCAGAAAAGAGAAAAAAAAAAAAGGCTCTAGCTCACAATAAGAGAATCCATTCCTTCATTTGACTGCAAATGTGTGGGTTTGTTTCTGGGTTTTCGATATCGTTCCATTGGTCAATGTGGAATTGTATGTCAATTTTATGCCCATACCATGCTGTTTTGATTACAGTCACTTTATAGCATGTTTTGAAATCAAGGAGTGTGATGACTACAGCTTTCGGGTTTTTGCTCAAGATTTGCTTTGGCCACTCAGGGTCTCTTGTGGTACCATATGAATGAGGACTGTTTTTCTATTTTAGAAAATGACATTGAAAGAATTCAGTCCATTTACATTTAAGCTAGTTTTTGATAGGTAAGGATTACTACTGCCATTTTGTAATTTTTTTTAATTGTTTTCCTTTGTTTTTTTCTTCCTCTCTTACTTTCTTCCTTTGTGGTTTGCTGGTTTTTTGTGGTTGTACACAAATTTAATTTTATATTTAATTTTATTTAATTTTATATTTTGTCCTGCTACTACAGGTTTTTGCTTTGTAGTGTGAAAGTTGCAAATACCAGCATGAAATCACTCTCTCAAACCCAAAGAAATTGGACCTGGGAAAGTACGAGCGGGGAGAGTGCATGCTTGCATGGCTGAAAGTAAAAACTATCTGAAGGACTTTCCAAAACAGCCCCACAAGAAAGTCCTTCACGTCCTTCACACATCTCTCTCCTGCAAAGGGTCCCAGAATGGTGGGGAAGCTGAATATCCACCCCCAATTCACTTTTCCCACTGTAGAAATCGTGGTTGCAGGGAAATTCTCTGTGCATGGTAATGCAGTGGCTTGGTGGAAGGGCAGGTAAGTCAAAGAGAACCTTTCTTAATGTTTCGTCACAGCTTTTCTCAGTCCCGCAGTCAGGGGCATGTCTCAGCCTCACTCTCAAGTTCTGGGATATTCACAATGGTATTCTTGCCTGTGGATAGCCGCTGGTTGGGTTTTGGGGTTGGGGGGGGGGGGTGAAGCCGGACAACTCCTGTTCCTATTCTACCATGTTGCTTATATCACTCCTCAAGAAAAATTTATTTTAAGAAATTGGCTCATATAATTGTGAAGGCTTGAGAAGTGTAAAATCTGCAGAGTTAGTTGGCAGACTGGAGACCCAGGGAAGAGGTGCTGTTCAAGTCCAAAGCAGTCTGCTGGCAGGATTCCCTTTTCTTCAGGGAGGTCAGTCTGTCTCTATTAAGGCCTTTGACTGGCTGGACGAGGCCCACCCACACTATAGAGGATAATCTGCTTCACTAAAAGTCTACTAATTCAAACACTAAAAAATAACTTCACAGAAACATCTAGTTTGACCAAAGATCTGGGTACCGTGGCCTAGACAAGTCGACATATAAAGTTAACAATC
The DNA here is from genome assembly GCF_020740605.2 of Lemur catta. Lineage (NCBI taxonomy): Eukaryota > Metazoa > Chordata > Mammalia > Primates > Lemuridae > Lemur > Lemur catta. The sequence goes on along the minus strand of NC_059129.1, from coordinate 129,297,084 downwards.
ACAACATCAGTAAAGGGAGAGAAAAATGAAATCTGGGGAACACAAGAAGTCGCTACAGCTATGCTTTGTGTTACAGGGCAGTAGAGTGAATGACCATCCTTGCTTGTCCAAGATTGAGGAATTTCTTCAGGCAAGAGGATTTCCATACCAAAAGTGTGAAAGTCCCAAATAAAACAGGACAAAGTCACCCTAAGGTAAGGTTATTTCATCAGTCCTTATTCTTGCTTCAATCTCTTCCAGTTTATCTCTGATCTTCTAAGTTACACTTAAATAGATTCAGGTTCACACCAGTCTTTGGACAAGATACCCTCCAAGGTAAATTGATAAATTTATTGCAGTTTATACAGCATTGTCTGCTGAATTTTGATACCATGAGTGTCCATCTCTGAGGGCACTGAGAAAGCCTAGAATCCAGCCCCACCCTGATAATGTCACCAAAGTTACAGAGAGCTCAAAACACCTGCTAAAAGTCAGGCAACCAGCCTTTACCTAGTGAAACCTATGGCCCTTTTCTGCCAACTTCAACAAACAGGATTAGCAGTTAAATGTTGATATGGCAGGAGCAGCATTTCCCAAACTTGTTTCCATGATAAAAACTGGCTCAGGGGAAAAGAAAATGTTTAGAAAATATTGAGATGAACAAAATTAAATAGCAGAACTTTTCATAGCATTGAAAATATTATGTGCATCATGCAGCTCCAAAGGAAGATATAATTTGCAGAATTTTCCAAATTGGGCCACAGAAATCACTTTCACAGTACATACCACCATCTCCCAGAATAGAGTTCAACAGAGATCCCATTTGTTATAGACAGGGCTAACAAGATATACATGGGAAATATTTCAGCTCATCATAATATTTCCAGAAACATAATTTCTGGCTCAACATTTATTCTCATAAGCAATTATGCAGACTCCAAATTTGTTTATGTATAATATCTTAGTATATGATTCAAATGTTGATTCACTGGTGCGTTTTACCTTTAAAGAAAAAATTGATTGTTTTTCTTCTTTCACTTTAACATATTCCCAAACCAGCAAACAGGTGAGAAAACACTGTATAATGAGACCGAGGACACCATATGGTACAGCAGCTGCCCTCACTTCCCTCCCCCTTAAAGGGGTTCACCTGAGGCTTGGGGGTAACAGCTCCCTCTGTGGTGAGGAATCATGGGTAGTGAGTTACCTGTCAAATTACTCTAATTGACTGAAGCCCCACTAAATTTTTAGAGTTGACATTGACTGTTAAACCTCAAATAGAAATTCCAAGATGAAAACTCAAGAAAGCTAGGCCAATAACATTTGAGGGAAAATATGATGCAGGTTAGGGGGAATTTCTAACTCAAGAGAGTAACTACCTCATGTAGTTGACTCACAGAATCCAACTCAAGAGTGTTAGATAACGTGTATGGCTATGACAATTTAGACCAATGCCACTTTGACCCACTAGAAATAAAGCTGTAAGCCCCAGATCAATTTGCAGAGAAGGTATGAAGAACATTTTTAATATAATACAAGGCATTCATGAAAACTAAAAAACGCATACTTATTGGAATGAGAAAATGCAAAACTAGTGAAAATATTGAAAATGTCAGTACATTGTGTAGCACTTAAACTGAGCATTAGCTAATTTTAATGATTGCTTTCTCCTGCGATACTGCCAATATTGCCAGCAACAGATGTTGTTACTGAAAATGCTAATTATTATAGGTCCTAGACACCATCTAGCTTGCTCTCTTTTTCTCTCTCTCTTTCATGGTTTGTATTACAGCAATTAGATCTGTGTATGTATAAACTGCATATGATCTGAAGTTGGGTTTTGTGTAGAATAATGTCATCACACCAAAATAACAGAGATCAGTGATTTCATTTCCCACTGTCAAACACTGTTTTATAAATAGTACTGAATAAAACTAAGTTCATCTGTGATCACTGATAAATGTCACATTTCAGGTCAGTGGTGTACAATCAGAATTTATTTCCATTAGGTTCTAACAAGCAAATACTCTCAAATTAAAATGTTAAGACGTGAAAAAAAATCACAAAACATATTACATGTTAACTTCCCAAGAGTCAGTGCAGTGTCAACATAAATACTACTAGGACAGTTATAAAACTTGAAAATTATTCTTTTTAGCAACTCACAAAGGCAAACATTTACAAAGAAAGATAAAGAGTATTCAAAATGAGAATAAAAAGCTAAAATCCTCAAAATAATTTCTTCTGCTTAATTTCTAAGTATCCTAGATATTATGATGAAGATTTCTTACTTTATACTTAATATTAAGTTCAGATATAAAAGATGGAAGGCAAAAAAAAGTAAACACAATGAAGTTAAAGAATTCTGAAATTAGTTGAAAGAAAATATAGGACTATATAGTGTTTTAAAGTAGAAGAGAGACAATAAATAGAATATTGATTCACTTCTAAGTAATTTCATTTAAATAATTGACAGATTATCTCTTGCCAAAACTGATATTAAGGGAAAAGTTATTCAGTCATAATGAAAAATAGTGGGAACAGATCTGAAATTGGAGTTTAATAATGAAACTGCGAAGGAAGTTCTGTTATTGATGCCCTGCCTAGCAAACTGATAGTTGTATGCTATTCTTACGCATTTCAAGTATTCTTGAATATCTATGATAGGCCAGATTTATTTCTGTTAAAAATTTTGTATCTTGCTGTTTTGGATATAACTGTTGGGGGAAAAAAGATTAATTGAGCAGGTCGTATAAATTGGTACAAAGGTAGTACAAGCAGGCCTAAGAACCAAGAGGGAATATCAAGCCAGTGCCAGGGAGAGACCTGTGTTCGCTGGGAATTGGAAGAACCTTTTCAGAGCAGTAGAGTTTTACTCGATAGCGACACAGAGCTGCAGGGGAGCCAAGGACAGCCTGCAACGACTGGATTCTTCCAAAAATATCATAAGAGACTAAGCTCAGAAAAAAATATTTGCAGACTTTAGTGATTTTATTTTTTGTCTTTTAAAGCCATCAAACATGAGACCAAACTCTAACATTCAAAATTGAGCAACAATTACAAAATGTTCCATATACTGTACTGGGGAGACACATGACAAAAAAAAAAACACGTTCTCGTGACATAAACGATGTACCTTTAGAGGAATAATAATAGTCCACTTGTATAAAGTTCCTGAGTTTAAAAAGTAGTATTTGTCTAGAGTTAATTATAACCTTTAAGATTAGCCATAATTTTATGAAGTGTTATAATAATATGCAATTTTTAATTCTTTAAATTCTTAAAAATTAGCTCATTGATTTCTTAAGGCAAGATCATTCATAACTGAGTAGAAGTTACCCCACTTCATACTCTTCTTTCTCTCGCATAATCCTGTTTGGTCCTTCTGAAGACCATGAGGGAGGTATAGCTACTACATTTATGGGATACTTTGTATGTGCTGAGTGGGACCTTGCCATGCATGGTCTACCTTACAAACAACTCTGAGAGATATGAATCACTGTTTCTACTGCATAGATGTGGAAAATAAGGCTCAGGCAGCTCAAAAGTGACAAAATAAGAGCGTGAAATAGTGTCAAATTACAAAGACGCATGGCTCTGGAATTATAAGGAAACAGAGAAGTGGAGATAAAGATGCAGGGGTAGACATAATTTACATTCCAGAAAGCCTGATATTTCACTACCACACCCCTACAACACAAACATACATGTCTTATTGATTTAAATCATATGAAACTATCAGTATTGACACATCTCTGCTGTGTCAGGAGTGGACTAAATCTTCTCAGAATTAATTAAAAATATAAAAGTAAATTCCCGAAAAAAAATTAATTAGTTATTTAAGTAATACTGGAGCCATTCTTTGTAACTTTTGCCTTCTTTTTCGGAAATAGTAAACATATCGGTGACTTGATATTTTAAATAAATCATTGGAATGTCTGATTTTTTTCATAAAATGTCAAAATTTTTTACTGTGCTGAGATTTTGCTCTCAAATACTTAGAAAATAATATACTTCATAATTTCAATGAAAAAAATTACTTCCAAAGTAATTTACATTCCTTAACATCAAAGAGATGCTAACCAGGTATTGAAACATCAAACAGATGTATACCACCTCAAAGGAAATAAAAAATTTGTCATGGCCAATAAATATGAGGAAAAAATTCTTATAAGTAATCAAAGATTGGAGTATAAAATGTTCAAATTAACAAAGATGTTAAAATTATAAAATTCAAGGCCAAAAAGAGTATGGTGAGACCAGTGTTTTCACACACAATAGGAGCAGAGTTGGACAGCCTTTCTGCAAGGCCATCTGGCAATGCGTAGCCTTTGATCCAGCAGAGCCACTTAGACGAACCTTTTCTAACAAAAAACATTCATCAGTTACAATCAAAGACTTATACATAAAGAATCCACTGCAGCCTTATAACGTCAAAATCAGAAAAAGTTACTCAGTACATAAAGTACAATGGAATACATACCATTGCCATAAAAAGACATGACTTATAAAGAAATATAACAATACTTACAAAATGCTATTAGGGAGAAACAAAAATAAACAATATTCAAAAGAGCAAAAGGTATTATATAAAATATGATTCCAAATTTGTACAAATATGATTTATATACATATAGGCATACTTGGAGATATTGCAGTATCAGTTCTAGGGCACTTCAATAAAGAAAATATGGCAATAGAGTCACATAAATTTTTTGGTTTCCCAGTGCATAAAAAAACTTATATTTACACTATACTGTAGTCTATTAAGTATGCAATCACATTATGTCTAAAAAACAATGTACAGCAGGTCCTCGAATAACATTGTTTCCCTCAATGTCATTTCATTCAACATTATTTCCTTATAATATTGATGATAAAAAAAAAAATCAGTTCCCCGCCGGAGCCCCTATCTGTGTAGAATCTGCAGTTCTCCCCATGTCTGCACGGGTTTTCTCTGGGTACTCAGTGTCCTCCCACATCCCAAAGCTGAACCTGGGAGGTTCACTGGTATGTCTACATGGTCCTAGTGTGAGTGAGTGTGTCCTGCAAGGGAATGGCGTCCTGTCCAGAGCTGGTGACTGCCTGGCACCCTGAGCTGCCAGTATGGGCTCCAACCACCTGCCACCCTGAACTAAAATAAATGGGTTGGAAAATGAATGAATGAATTATTGTAAAACAAAAATTTGTGAATTATATGATAATCATACAAATTCACGACAATAAACCATGCAGCCAAAAGCACTCAGTGAGCTGCCATGTTTGTGATGGATTTGGAACTGGGTGATGGAAGGAGGTGTCCTCACAGTTTTCACTTTGCAAACATTAATTTGTTCCTTGACTTAACCCACCACTACAACAACCAGCATCACTCACCGATTCACTCAAGATTAGGTAAACAATACTCTTACTTGTTTTTATGAATATTTCTTAAATGTATATAGAGCTCATGTGTATTTCAATGATTAATATTAGAAGTGTTTTGGTCTTTATTTAGAAGTTTGCTGATTTTTGTGATAATAAATATGCTATAGAAACTTAACTCTTATTTATCAATTGACCTATGGTAAAATTGCTTTTGTTATAAGTTTCACTTAAAATTGCAGTTTCCAAGAACCTACTGACAACAATGTTAAGTGAGGACTTAACTGTATATACCTTAATTTAAAAGTATTTTATTGCTAAAAAATGCTAACGATCATCTGAGCCTTCAGCAAGTTGTAATCTTTCAGCTGGTGGAGGGTCTTGGATCGATGTTGATGAATGCCAACTGATCAGGGTGATTTGCTGAAGGTGGGGATGGCTGCGGCAATGTCTTAAAATAAGGCAACAATGAAGTTTGTTGCATTGGTTGACTCTTTCTTTCATGAAAGATTTCTCTGTAGCATGAGATGCTGTTTGATGGCATTTTATCCACAGTACAACTTCTTTCACAATTGGAGTCAATCCTCTCAAACCCTTTCAAAGCTTCTGCTTTATCAACTAAGTTTATGTAATATTCTACATCCTTTGTTGTCATTTTTACAATGTTCACAGCATCTTCACCAGGAGTAGGTACCTTCTCAAGAAACCACTTTCTTTGTTCATCCATTAGAAGAAACTCCCCATCCATACAAGTTTGATCATGAGATTGTAGTAATTCAGTCACGTATGCAAGCTCCACTTCTAATCCTAGTTCTCTTGCTCTTTCCACCACATCTTCATTTACTCCCTCTACTGAAGTCTTGAACCCCTCAAAGTCATCCACGAGGGCTGGAATCAATGTCTTCCAAAAGCCTGTTAATGTTGATATTTTGACCTCCTTCCATGAATCATGAATGTTCTTAATAGCATCTGGAATACTGAATATTTTCCAAATGGTTTTCAACTTACATTGCCCAGATCATTCAGAGGAATCACTACCTATGGGAGCTATAGCTTTACGAAATGCATTTCTTAAATAATAAGACTTAAAAGTCAAGTTACCCCTTAATCCATGGGCTGCAGAATGAATGATGTGTTAGCAGGCGAGAAAACAACATTCATCTCTTTGTACATCTCCATCAGAGCTCTTGGGTGACTAGGTACACTGTCAATAAGTAATATTCTGAAAGGAATCTTTTTTTTGTCCTGAGCAGATTTCAACAGTGGCCTTAAAATAATCAGTAAACCATGCTATAACCAGGTGTGCTATCACCAGGCTTTGTTGTTCCCTGAATAAAGTGCAGGATTTGGCATAATTCTTAAGGGTACCAGGATTTTTGGAATGGTAGATGAGCATTAACTTCAACTTAAAGTCACCAGCTGCATTACCCCCTAACAAGAAAGTCAGCCTTGAAGCTCTGAAGCCAGGCATTGATTTCTCCTCTCTAGCTATGAAAGTCCTAGATGACATCTTCTTCCAACAGAAGACTGTTTTGTCTACATTAAAAATGTGTTGTTTTGTGTAGCCATCTTCACCAGTGACTTAGCTAGATCTTCTGGAAAACTTGTTGCAGCTTCTACACCAACACTTGCTGCTTCATTTTGCACTTTTATGTTGTGGAGATGGCTTCTTTCCTTAAACCTCATGAACCAACCTCTGCTAGCTTCAGATTTTTCTTCTGCAGCTTCCTTATCTCTCTTGGCCTTCATAAAATTGAAGAGAGTTAGGGCCTTGCCCTGGATTAGGCTTTGGCTTAAGGGAATGTTGTGGCTGGTTTAATCTTCTATCCAGAACACTCAAACTTTTTCCATATTAACAATAAGGTTGTTTCACTTTCTTACCATTCATGTGTTCAATGAAGTGCATTTTTAATTTCATTCAAGAACTTTTCCTTTGCATTCACAACTTAGTTAACTGGGGCAAGGGGCCTAGCTTTCGGCTTGTCTAGGCTTCTGACATGCCTTCCTCACTAAGCTTAATCATTTTCTAGCTTTTTACTTAAAATGAAGGGATGCTTTCACTTAACACTGAGAGGCCATTGTAGGGTTATTAATTTTACTATTGTTGCGTCTCAGGGAATAGGGAGGCCTAAGAAGACAGAAAGATGGAGGAAGAGCCAGTTGATGCAGCAGTTCAAATACACACATTTATCGATTAAGTTTGCTGTCTTATAAGGACACAGTTTGTGGCGTCCCAAATCAATTACAATAGTAACATCAAAGACCACTGATCAGAGAGCACAGTAACAGATGTATAATGATGATGATTATAATAATAATAATGAAGTTTGAAATACTGCAAGAATTACCAAAATGTGACACAGAGACACAAAGAGAACACATGCTGTTGGAAAAATGACACCGATAAACTCGCTTGACGCAGGGTTGCCACAAACTTTCAATTTGTGAAACACGCGTTATCTGCAAAGCACAGTAAAGCAAAGTGCAACAAAACGAGGTATGCCTGAGTACACAAAGAAGAGTGAAATGGAATAAAAGTAAGACATTAATAATATTCCCTTCTGAGTAGGAGACTCAGCTGGTAGGTTTTATTTTCTTCTTCCTTCCTTTCTGCATTTAACAAAGTGAGCAGTTTCTTTCTAAGCCATCCAGGAATTACATGTAAATGCTATTTTTAAAACTAATGAAATCTATTTTAACTTTTCAAACAAAATTAAATTTTACTTGCTACAGTTGCATATTCAAAAGCTGATATCATTATACCTCTTTGACAGTATAATTCAGAGATTTTTTCCAAAAAATAATTTTTTATACCTTAGAGAAACTGAGAGAGATAAAATACTGGGGTTCGGCACAGTCAGTTGGCATACCCACTTCACTCACATAGTTGAAGGTATGTCCAGAAAGACAATCTCCCCACTCCCAACCTAGGGCCCCCTTTGCCATTCCCCCTGCTTCACAAGTACTTTAATTCTTTATTTAATCTCCAAAAGATTTTTTTTCAATGTAAAATAGTATCATGCAAAACTATTTAATTGAGTATCCTTCCTCATTTCCTTCCAGGCCTAATCAACCACCCCATTTCCCCATACATATCTGCACTAATCGGGTGTATATCAGGAAATATATGGAGTGGTTGACTCCTGGTCTTTAATTTCTGGCCCTTATTAGTAAAGAAAACATTCTACTTCTCTGTACAGTGCTTTGAGCCTTTAGTGAAATTTCTCCTACACTGCAATAAATATTTGCTAATTTTGATTTAATTCAAAGACCAGGGAGGTTAATCAAGAGCAATTAATCAAGAGTACAAACTAGATGCTATAAATAAATAAATACATTTTCAAATCCTCCAACAACTTTGGAGTCATTTCTAGTCTAGCAACATGCATTCTGATTCATTCTTGGAAACCAGTATAAAATATGTTGCTCCATATAATTTTCAGTAAATAAGGAACAACCCTATGTTTCAAACGTTATAATTTCTATCATTTTCTCATCAGATAAAAGGAAAATTCAGTTTATCTGGCAATGTAAAAAGTGCTAGATATAATGAGGTTTAAAATATAATGATTTAAAAACAACAGCATGTGCCCTGAGAGAACCACACCATATGTGATTAAGTCAAATTATAAAGCAGTAGCTTTAAGCAAAAACTCAGAGAAATGAGAAAAGCAAAACAAAAAGATGTAGTTATGAATGGGTTTTGCAGTAACTTATTACGAGTAAATCATTCACTTGACAAAGCTTATGTGTCTTTCCCAAATAAAGACAAGGATAATTCCAGAGCTTAAGAATAGAATCTTGATAAATTTCTAGTAACTTTGATAAACGTGGAAAACATAAAGACATCATGTCAACACCAAAAGAAAGGTCCCCTGTGCCTGCCTCAACAAAAATTATCAGTTTCAAGCAGGATTTACAAAACCTTGTCAAATAGGGGTACAAACCAAACTTTCCTATTATATTGAATTTCAAAGAATGAATGCTTTCCTAAAGAGCAATTTTCTTTCCAGTCTCTACAGGAATTAGTAAACTATAATAAATGAGGATATCAACATTACATATTTCAAGCTTTAGGAAGTCATAAACTTCTGTAGTAGGTATGTGCAGCTTGTGTAAAAGGAAAAAATGAGAGTTTTAAAATGTCTTCCACTTAAATTTAAAATGAGCTGAAAGAATAAACGCTACAAACTCAGTAAATGTTGATCAACAGGTAAGTCAAAACATTTTTAAACTATTTTGCATTTGTCACCATCTTAAGTTGAAAAGTGAAGAACACGCAAAGAGGGCAATTCCAGTTCCTTTGCAACCCTCAATGTTAAGTGTGCAAGGCTTCAGGGGATCCGACCAGTCTTGACTACAGTAGGGTTGTTGTTACTCATAAAACATTTTATCATGAAATAGTCAAGCATATAGGATAATTGAAAAAAACAGTAAAATAAAACACCCGTATACTGACAACCAGAGTCAACAGCTGTTAAGATGTTGCCACATGTGTTTCACCTAAAGAGGTATATTTTATTTATTTATTTTTTGGAACCTTCTTCAAGTGAATTGTTCACTCCAACTACTTGACTCATTTGGTGTCAACAGTCCAAGTCAGAAACCTGTAAAATACACTTTGTAGTATAGGCCCATAAAATCCCCAAATAGAATATACTCTTATCAAAACGGTTCAGCCATGGCCACTAACTATTAATACATCCTAGGATAGATCCCTTCACCCCTCTAAGCCTCTGTCTCCTCATCTCTAAATAATGAGGAAGCTAAACTTGAAAATATCCAAAGGCACCACTGGTTATTAAATTTTATCATCCCAATACCCACAAGAAAACTCTACTCTCACTGCCCTGTTCAATCTGCATATGAAGCTTGGAGAGACTGTACGATTCCTAAAAGACAGGGGCCCTCCACCCTAGCCCTCACTGCTGCGGACACTTTTCTAGAAATCACTCCAGCTTTTAAAGTAAGGATGACATTTGGCACAAGTAAACTACTGAATTATTAAATTGTCTAATGAAGTATTGATTCTCAACCACATGCAACTTCCTGAAATTTTGGTGTATATTATATAATTTCTCAGATCTTTCACTAGCTTCCCAGCAAGTTTTGCTGCTCAGCTTTTAGAAATAAGTATAATAGGTCATTAGCCTTCCATTAGAAGCAATTACTTCAAAAAAGAGCAAATGTTTCCCTTTCTTTACCACCACATCATGTAAGGATCTTCCCCAATGACAGGCTATGTAATGAGCAATCTAGGTTCTGCTTCAAAAATTAATGCAAAACAGCATTTGGTCATTATGGGCATTAAATTTGGATCATTCATTACCTATCAAAACCTTACCCTCAAAATAGACATTATATGAAAATCATGTGAGAATTACCAGAATGTTTAATTATTATTGAAATTCAAGAAAGATCTTCTTCAAGCCTTCCCAAGTTTTATATGTGCCCACCAGCATCTAAGATTACTGATGTATAGACTTTTAAAATTATGGCTGCCCTGATTTTGGATTGAATAAAGATACCATCCAGAACATTTCCTTTGACTAGAAACTGTAGCCTCAGGGGCTATTAGTCCTGCTCTGAAGACACGGACCCTTTCATGCAGCCCCAGTTTGAATCTAAGTTGTCTGGAAACAGTACTATTTTACTGGCAGCAAATGCACCTTAATATGGAAGCTGGCTGTGTGCCTTAGGAAAGAAGAAAAATGAACTGACCCTGCACTGCAGAAAGACACAAGATAGTTACTATTCAACATTCTGCCACCTGAGCTGAGACAAACAGAAGCTTTAGTTAGTATGTTCTTTCATTATTTTCAAAAAGTATTCCAGCAGTGAACAGTGGTAAAATCATATGTAGATAAATATTGTCACTGGTTTTTTGTTGTTTGTGTTTGTTTGTAGAAAAAGAAACTACAGAAAATTTGATGTTTCAGTTTCAATAATACTCTAGGTCTGTATAGCAAATTTATATGCATTAACACCTTGATCCTATAATATCTTTCTCAAATAGAACGCAAGTTATTTCTGCTGTCTAGATGACAGAACTGAGGATTGATATATCACTTGTGCATTAAATAAGATCAATTAGCAAGTAAGGAATCAAATCCAGGCCCTGAGATTCCAAATGCACCATTTTTCCCATTACACTTTACTTTCACCATACTATAATTAATATGAAAAATAAGTTACTATGTATACTTCAGTTCCATAAGGTTTACAAATCATTTAACATAAGCTACTATATTTAGTTGTTATAATTAAAGCTCAAAACTGTCAAATTCTCTAAGATAAAGTAGTAAATTTATCATAATAAATTAGAATTACTTTTCCATGACATTTCCCTAACACTATGGTATCAAAGTCTCACTGCCAGCTTAATATTAAAAAGAAGAAACCTAGAAAGAGCGTTTGTGGTTGCCTAGGGTTGGGCGGTGGGATGGAGGAAATGGGGAATGCCTGCTCATGAGTAACGAGTATGGGGGATTTCTTTTTGAAAGGGAACAAAATATTCTAAAATTAGATTGTGGTGATGGTTACATAACCCTGTGAATATGCTAAAAATCAATGAATTGTGCATTATAAAACAGTGAATTACATGTGAATTATATACCAATAAAGCTTTTAAAAAAGAAAAAACTGGAATCAAATTATGTAGGATTTCTGCTTCATTATATTAACATTGTAAATCCAAGGAAATATTGAAATTTGGGTTTCTTATTCAATTACAAATACTGTTCCATTCAAAAGACTCTTCTAAAATAAGATATGGCCCCAAATTTAAGAAGTTTATAATTCAGAAGGTAAAACAAAGAAACAGTTAATTATAATACAAGCTAAAGTTAAATATAAATTCCATAAAAATAAGTGTGCCTAAAAAGTAGTGGAACATTCCAGAGGAATCTCCTGGAAACTTAAATATGAATTACCAGGGGGCTCTGTAACCTTGGGCAGCACAAAGTACTTTAAGAGCACAGCTCTGCATACAAGTTAAGGCATTGCTTATTTGTTTATAAATTAAGGAAAGTGATCAAGGAATTTCTACAATTTCTATAAATCGTAAAGTTCTAAAAACTATAATTTAAGTTGACACTAGTTAGATTGACTTCCACTGTGAATTATTTTTCATTTTTGCTTGAAATATTATGTTATTACCTTATCAACAAGTCATAACATAGAAGTATAACATTGTTGTCATTCCCATACCAAAATGACTTGCATCTAAAATAAGACTGTTTCCTTTTTTTTTTTTTTTTTTTTTTTGAGACAGAGGGTTGCTCTGTTGCCGTGGGTAGAGTGCCAAGGTATCATTATAGCTCACTGCAACCTCAAACTCCTGGGCCCAAGCAATCCTCCTGCCTTAGCCTCCTGAGTAGCTGGGACTACAGGCTCACACCACCACTCCCAGCTCATTTCTCTATTTTTAGTAGAGACAGGGGTCTCGCTCTTGCTCAAGGCTGGTCTCGAACTCCTGACCTCAAGTGATCCTCCTGCCTCAGCCTCCCAGAGTGCTAGGATTACAGACGTGAGCCATTGTGCCTGACTGAAGATTATTTCCTTTAAAGGAGACATTCTGAAGAACTATGTCCTTATTTTAAAGATACAAATATTATACAGTCTCTCTTTTAGAATTTCCTATTGTAAATGCTCTCTATGTTTGCATATCTCTAATATTCACAATATTTTTCCTTTGAAAATGGACTAAATTTTGGAAATGGTCAAAAGTCAAAGATCTGGCAAACAGAGCTGGCAATCAAAAGAGCAATTTTTTTTAACTAAGATGAAAATGTAAATGAATAAACATTGTAGCCATTTCTGATGAACAAGTAGCCAATGTCTTCTGAATCCAATCAGCCTGCTGCTGTACTCTGTATCTTTGCTCATTCAGTTGTCTATTCTTAGAATTCTCTGCTCTACTAAAATTCTACCTACTCCTCAAGTTCTATATTAGCGCTACCTTTTCTCTTAACACTTCCCTGACATTGTCAAGTCAGAAATTACTACCCCTTCTTCTGTGTTCTAACAACTTCTATTATTTTATTATACTGTATTTGGCACACCCCATTTTAGACACTACGGTGTTTGCGTTCTCAGTATCTGGAACTCAGACAGCACTAAGATAGAATATTTGGTTCCACACTTAGCCAAATCATTTAACCTGACTAGGTTTTAATCTATATTCTGTATCAGGGATATGTTTTTCATCTAATGACTTCATAAAATATTTTTAGTTGGCATTGACTCTTATTAGGGTACAAAAAATTTAGGCATTTAAGCTGGTAGTGGGCATATAAACAGCTATTACCTTGGCAAGAGGGAAATTTATATATCAAAAACCTTTAAATATTTTGGTCCTTTTGGTCCGGTTATTCTATTCTAAAAACATATTCTAGACATAACAAGGATGCACTCAATGATTTATAAGGATGTTTATCACAGAATTATTTATCATGAGAACATTGGTAATAACCTCGCTATCTAACCATAGTGGATAGCTTGAATAAATTGTGGTGCAGCCATTCAATAGAATTTTATTTACACTGTTAAAAAAATCACAATAAAAGACATGGAAAAGCATTCATGATGTGTAAAGTTTAAAAGGAAGGTTATAAAATCTCAAAAGAAAGCCAAATAGCAAACAGCATCTCACTGGTTCTGTATGACAACCACCCTGGCCTGAGGGATGCCAGTGCCCTGGGAGCTTGCACTGGGCAGCTACACACACACCTTCGTCTTTTCAAATCCCGAATCCACAGTAAATACACTGTTAGGTGATGTTTTCGACTGAAAGAAGTTCCCCTTTTCTCTATCTCTTTAATTCTTTCAAAGTTTATCCTAAAAGATGTAAAACTCCTCGTTTTATAAAATTTCTGAGCCAAGTATCAAGAACTTTTTTTAAAAAGGTTATAATTAATAGCAGACCTATACCAAGAACACTAAATTCAGATGTTTTGGGGTGAGCTTAGATTTAAAACTGATAGACTCAAAAAAGGTAATTGTTAACAATATTGAGAAGTACATTTAAGTCTCAGTATTTCTTTCCATACTATCCTAAGCAAACATGTTTGTTTTCCCTCTTATATCAGTCACAGTAAAATGACTTCTTTCCTTTGCTTTGTTTAGTTTCTGGCAATGGAACAGGACTTCTTTTTAATATGATGCCTTACGTAAAAACAGAATTATATCAGTTTTACTGTGGGTTAATTAGGTTTTTAGGAGCTATCTAGGAGTCTAAGCAATAACCCAGAGGAGCCCTCATAAACTGGGAAGTACCCATCCTGCGAGGTTGCCATCACAAGCTCACTGGTCAAGGGAAGCTTCTTCTTGTACTTCCTCAAGCTGAGTCCCAGAGAAAATAATGACCCCGAGGGAAACTTGAAAGATTTATTTTCTCCTTTACTGTTGAAAGCAGTGGTTTGTGTAACCTGGGGTGGACCAGGTTACATCTGAGACCCGGTGAGTCAAGGTCTGTGGGGCATGAATCTTTAGGAAAAGTTCTCTGGGCGACTATGATGTGAACTTCTTGTTAAGAGGTAAGGGATACTTCAGGGGTGAAGGCAATGAGGGTGAAGATCACAGCTCTACTCCCAAGAGACATTAGGCTGTGCTGGCAAATTGCATGGATCATCTCGTTTGAGCCACACAACCAATGTGTGAGAATAATCGTGACAATAAAGATAACTATAACAACAGTCTCCAAAACATATAGCAGTTATGTGCCAGCTCTGTTTTTACCATTTTATAAATACTAACTTATTTAATTCCTATGACAACCTTATGTGTGAGAGAGAGAGAGAGAGAGAGAGAGAGAGAGAGAGAGAGAGAGAGATTCCAACCCCATCTTCTGAAAAAGGAACTGAAATGCAGAGATGTTAAATGACTTGCCAGGGGCATATAATGGGGAAGAGGCAAAGCCAGGCTTGTTTGAATCTAGACTCACTCTAGACTACTCTGAACTCTCCTAACCATTAGAATTCTTCAGCACTACTTATCTGAACTTCCTCGTTTTATATGGAAAATGCAACACTGCATTTTATGTTTATGGGGCTTATGACATATCTTTGGCACATGACAGCCATTCAATACATGTTCTTTGAATTAAATTGAATTTTGTTAAAAGACACATTTCTTATTAAAAAAAAAAAAAGCCCCAGTCTAGAAAGTTGACTCTTTTCAATTTATTTTTTTAAGGTGTTATCATACCCTTTTAAGTGCAATGATAAAATAACTACATTTGGAGCCAGGCACTATGGCTCATGCCTATAATCCCAGAACTTTGGGAGGCCAAGGCAGGAGGATTGCTTGCACCATGGAGTTTGAGGCCAGCCTGGGAAACATAGCAAGACCCCATCTCTACAAAAAATAATAAAAAAAATTAGCCGGGCATGGTGGCATGCTTATAGTCCTAGCTACTCAGGAGGCTGAGGCAGGAAGATTACTTGGGCCCAGGAGTTTGAGGCTGCAGTGAGCTATGATCATGCCAGTGCACTCCAGCGTGGGCAACAGAGCAAGATCCTGTCTCTAAAATGGGAAAAAAGAAAACAAACAAACAAACAAACTACTTCTAGGTGGTTCTGTGAATGCAAAATTTAATATTTGTATTATTGAGACTCAAACCAAACTAAATTATAAATCTAAAATCAGAACCAACTATATTAATTTACGTTAAAATGAACCAACCCATCTTTTTTACAAAACTGCAAAATGAACCCATTAAAAAAGCATCCAATGTACAAATTTAAACTACAACAAAATCTTTGTTCTCTTAAAATTATACAACCAGAACTTGAACATCAAAATAGTTCTGAAAAGAACATAATTCATTGTGTTTAAACTTCTGAGATAAAACAAGTACATAGCTACCCTCCAAAACTGTCAACAATAAACATCCCTTATAGATGATCTCTGTTCCTTATCTATAAAATGAAATGGTTGAATCAGATGATTTCCAACATCTTCTTGTGATCCAGGATTTCACAGCTCATATTTTAAAGGAAAGTGTAGGCTAAATTTCTTTAGATAATGAAATGCATATGGCGACAATTTAGAACAAAACAATATCTACTACTGAGATAACGTGACTCTCTTTCTACTACATGGTCCATTTTAGCCCAGTACAATTCCTAAAACTATCTGAAATTAAGTGTAGAGAGACACTGGATCAGGAACCAGAAAACCTATGTTGAGTACAAGTTGTACCACATACTAGCTAAGTGACTACTGGCATGTTTCTTCACTTGCTGATTTACAAAACCGAATGCTTCCCCCGTTGTTGAAAATTTCTTTCCTACCTATCTCTTAAGGATAAAACACATTAATTAACATTATATTTATCAACAATGTGAATATGAGAAAACACACTGTAAACTCTAAAATACTACAAATGTAAGGAAATCTTATCAGCAGTACCAAGATATTTTCCCATCATGAAAGTTATTTTATTGCTAGAGTCAACCATTTTTCTCTCAATCCTCTTAAAACCAAAACAGTTGTTTATCGTAAAAACCGTTCAACATCTTTTTTCATTTGATGTTTTTCCAAAATTCCTGTTTAGGCTTGATCAAGCCATACTTTCATATCAGCCTATTATTTATTAAGCATTAAAAGGCACAGTCTGCTTTTATAAGTGAGCTTTGTTATAATTTAATCTTTTAAGATTCCATAGAACTGAACGAACTAGAGGAAGAAAAATTAAAAGAAACCCTCTGATGCACTTCATATCCTTTTTAGTTTCAATTATTTGGACTCATTTACTTTGCCCAGAAATAAATAAATTTTGTGAAACTGAGAAAGCTACCATGGCATGAAATTTTCTATATTCTCCTATTCTATGGTTGGAGCTCTACTAATTGCTTATTTTAGGGAACTAAAAATAAACTACCAAATATACTAAGAGAAGCTGGCAGTGCTCACAGTCAAGAGTAAGAGGGAGAAGATAATGTCTGTACATTTAAAATCTAGCAGTACATATAGCTTGGAAATTTCCATTTGAAATTTGATAAAATTTACCCCTAGGAAAACAAAAACCATTAACCTTTTAGTTACAATTATCAAATAATACTCTAAAAAAAAGAGACCTTTTACCCATATCCACAACACTATTCCAACTCTCTCTCAGAAGGACTTTCTGTTTGTTCCTGATCTGTCCTAGTATCACATTCGGAGACTTATGCAAATGACAAGGATATCATGCCCATAAAAGAGCTTTAAAATGCAATCTTGTAGAATGGTATTAATTATTTTTTAATTAAGTGACAAAGCATTACATCAGAACTAATTATAGTGCTTTTAGCTAAAAGTCCTTGATAGCATGAGTTTTCTGATTAAAAACGTTAATTAGCGAACTTTAAAAAAAATTCTGATAATACACATCAACTTGGGGAGTTATGGCAAAACAGAGGTCAAGGAGCCATCTAAAATAGTGCTTGTGCCTATGAAAGCCACAGGAAAAATATTTGACAGTGACAGGTAGGAAAGCAGGTATTGTTTCCTTGACTCTACCCCACTTTTATTTGCAATCTTGGCCTGATCAGGAAGTGTGGAAATAGAGGGAAAGCAGAGGAAGCAATCTGCTGGGGTGGTAACACAGCTCTGAGGAAACACACCTAGGGCATCCCCAGAGAGCACTGAGATGGAGGCCAATTCTTCCCCATACGCCATTTTTCTTCATTAAACCTCAGTCTCCATGAATTTTCTGAACTAACCAAACCAAGAGTTTCTCATGAAACCAAGAAGAGACAATTCTTCCCATGATCAATGGGGAATTCTAACCTGCAGATAGAGGGTCATGACTCCGACCTTCTCTATGGTTCAATCTATATGTGATTCGATTATGAAGAAAAACTGAGGAAATCTGAGAGTTGACCTTAAAATACCTACATCTCAACATTCAGATCATGACAGAGTAAGGCTTCCTCACCCTAGAACACTTGAGGATTTAATTGTTCAAGGATAGCAGAGTTTTCCACCTGAAAAAAAGGCTGGAAAAACATTTGCAAGTAAAAAATATAAGAAAAATTAACTAGTTGAAAACCCACCATTCCGTCCAATATCGTCTGAAAAACCACATATTCAACCTTAACTAACTCTAAATACAAGGAGCTACACATGTAGATGAAAAATGATGTGTGAACTTACTTCATCAGTGAATCTGAAAATCTGTTGAGAAATTAGTGTGCCTTTGTGGTCATAATCCATGACCACTTGGCACTATAAGCATTCATATAATTCTATGTTGTCCATAGGTAAACACACACACACACACACACACACACACACACACACACACACACACACGCAGAGCAAGTGTCTTATAGAAATCACCAATCATGACTTGCCAGGTGGAATTTTCTGGTCTCTCTATTTTTCACAGAGCACTCAGAGGCAGCTGCTCTGACACCACGGATTACACAGTTTTCCAGGGATGGCTTTGAGATCAGCAGCATCCTGAAAGTTTTAACCCCCCAGAAGGCCTGGCTAAGAATAGCCACAGTTTCACTCTACATGTAAACCACTTGTCACCAAAATGGTGTGTGTACCACATAGAAAAAGATGACCAGTGGGGGGTGCAGTAAGACAATAGTAGAAAGTAAGAACAAAATTACTCTCTACTAATATTTAACATATGATTTTACCATGGCATAGGTGTATAGCTTTTAAATAGATCTATATATAGTTATACATTTAAAATATTTTTGCTGATAGGACTACATGATCAAAAAAGTTTGGAGATGATTAAAACCATGTAAACTGGCCGGGCGTGGTGGCTCATGCCTGTAATCCTAGCACTCTGAGAGGCTGAGGCGGGTGGATCGCTCGAGGTCAGGAGTTCGAGACCAGCCTGAGCAAGAGCGAGACCCCATCACGACTAAAAATAGAAAGAAATTATCTAGACAACTAAAAATATATACAGAAAAAAAAAAATTAGCCGGGCATGGTGGTGCATGCTTGTAGTCCCAGCTACTCAGGAGGTTGAGGCAGAAGGATTGCTTGAGCCCAGGAGTTTGAGGTTGCTGTGAGCTAGGCTGATGCCACAGCACTCACTCTAGCCTGGGCAACAAAGCGAGACTTTGTCTCACAAAAAAAAAAAAAAAAAACATGTAAACTAAAGTTATTTACATATATATGCAGGCAAATAGAAGTTATATTACTCAAATCGAAATTTGTAAAAGTGCTTAAGTCATGAAGAACTCAATTCACAACATGAAATTTTTAATTTTTTCTGATTCTTCTATAATGGCTCATATCCCAATCTACTCTACAAGAAGCTGCTTTTACCATGTCCTCAATTAAACATTTTGCAAAAATTGGCACTATGAAAAAAAGGACGTATAAAAATCCTTTCTGACTCAACATAAACTCAGACAACCAGCTTTTAATCCAAAGATTTAATGATATAAAACATCCCAAAGTGATTATATAACAATGAAAACAAATTTAAGTCAATATTATTTTTAAAATCATTTACATTCAGTTTTGCTCTTACTATGCTCTATGAGAAGAAAAATTATTTTTTATAGTCATGAATATTTTAAAGGAACTAATCAATCAAAACCAAATCTGGAAAAATTAGCAAACAGTATAGGGTGATGTTAGGTCATCAGGGCAATTTCAATGCTGCTAATTATACCTCCAACTAAACAGAACTCATGTTTTAGCTCCCTGCCCAAATTTTATGGGATGTATAAAAAGGAAAAAATATTTTTAAAGGCAGAAAATACAAATGAATATGTAAATAAGTTGAGAAGGGGAAAAGTATATTTTAACTCCGAGAACTGTGAAGTGCCTCATTTCATTCCTCCATTCTCTTTGAAACATACAGAGAAAACCCACAAAATGAGAATATTCTACAGAAATTTCCACTTGTGTAACCACTATATTTTCTGACAGATGAAAGAGGTACGAAAATAAGCATAGAAAGATGATGTGCCACTAAGGAGAAAGTCTGATAAATGACTAAAATGCCATATAATATGTAAAAAAGACTGATTACAAAGAAGAATTAAAACAGAGATAAAAATAGTAACAGATACTGGATTTCAAAATGCCAATATGAATCTTAAATCAAGTTTCACCTAGGTTATGCAACATTTTTTTCTCATTCTCTTCAGTCTGTAAATGTATTTACAATAGATTTTCTCTATATTTTTAAGGAGAAACATTGAAACTTACAGTATTGCCTTTCTAAGAAACTAAATTTAGAGAATGTAGGAGGTATAGGGAGAAAGTCATGACAGCATTTATAATCAGGGGGAAGAGAATTTACAGTGTCTTAAAGCAAATAAATGCCAAACCTATTTAAACTTTAAAGCACAACACAGAAACTATTGAGAATTAAAACACAATTAAGTATTTTCAGACAGTATACATGCTTATGTCAATATTTGAGATGGCAACTGTTAATTAATACTTAATTCCGCAACTAAAACTTTTATTTATAACATATGAATTAATATAGTTCAATAACTAAGATGAGTTTTCAAAACATGACCATGCAAATAAAATATATCTGTTACTAGCTCATTTATTTCATAGTAATTGTGCCACTTCCTAAACTGGATTTTCAGTTCTTTGACCAACAGCTCATGTATCACTGCCTTATATTGACACCTGCTGGACAGTACTGGAATTGTACATTTCTCATTGCATTATCTAAGCAGTTAATTTTGCATTTGTGAAAAGAATATGTGGAAGATAACATTTTGACAGTAAATAATACAAATTTTAATTTCCTAAAAGAAAAAAGTAACATTCATTCTAGACATTTAAATTTTAATGACATCTTTAGGAAATAAAATTATAAATCTCAGGTATTGCCAAAGAGTACCTCTGACGGGAGTTAACTTACTCATAACTTCTGTAACTTAACTTATGCTTATTTTGGGTACAATTATGCAACTAATTAGCAACTTTCTCCAGTACTTGACTTCTGCTGCTTCATACCTTGCACTAACTGAATGCCTTGGTCACATGACATGAGGAAAAATATTGTTTGGTTTTGTGAAAGTACACATACGAAAGGATCAGAAAAATGACCCAGCTATTTAAAAAAAGAATGTTTTATGTATTCATACCGGTGGCTTAAAAAAAAACATGCATTAGTGAATGAGGTTTTCTTCCCTATTATCAAATTTGTCTTTTCATGAAAAACACAAATGTTTACCAGGAAATGAACCAAAACACAACACATTGAAATAATTAGGTTTAAAAATCTGAACTAATTAAATTATATTAAGTTTTAACTAACTATACAAATGAAAACGCTTCTAAGTATTTCTTCAAAGAATGCCTCACTATCTTAATCTGTCTCCCAAAACTTTTCGCCAAAAAAAGTCTCCAGACAGAAATATATTGAATTGGCCAAGCTGTAAGAAATAACAATGTGATATGATGAAGTTAATGGAATGCTGCTTCCCCATCCCGATCTGCTGCCATACATGCACAGTCTGGGTGCTTGGACATGTCATATTTTATACCAGCAGAAAAATAATATTGTCTTAGAGGCAATTTTTCCAATTACAAATGAACCCGGGCAGCTAACAGAGGAACAAGATGCATTCTTGAGTACGGTACTAAGAATATAACAGGAAAGAACATGGTATTGCGGTGGTGCTTTAGCATTCCTATTATAATTTCCTCCTTTTACATCAAATCACTCTAATTTTTGACAACAGTGATGAAATAGTATGAACATAGTTTGAATAAAACAAAAGTGTGATCAAAAATATAGCTAACTTAAAAAAAATACAGCAGCCAATTCAATGGTATATGTTCAGGATGACGTAGTAGTAGAAATTTGCAACTGTCAAACAAGTTGCCTTCTGAAAGTCTACTTAATCCACCTGTCCAAACGAAATTAAGTTCTTCAAGTGTTACTGCAACATATGGAGATTTAAAAATATAGGGGATGTTTTATGATGAGATTAAGTCTGATCATTTTTTAAATGTGCTTTAATTTTTTAATTGAAAAAGTATCGGCTATAAAAAGATGGGCAGTTTTTAAATGATCTCCTGAAAGATTATTTTAAAGTCTTCTTTTAATTTTACTGAAATTTACATATAATTAACATGCCATTCAATATTAAGACACTACAAAATCCCCGAGAGGAAACAGGTCTTAATAAATATAGTAGTTTTGCCATATTTTCTCCAGACAGTTCACTAACCTATTTCAGAAGACAAGGTTGTGTCAATTGCAAAATAAACTATGTACTAAAACTGTACCTGTTTCAGATTCTTAAAACAAAATTTAATTAAGCAATTCACTTATACAGCTTTTACAAGCAGTTACTAAGAAAGGAAATTTTCCCTTGATAAGAACCTGAAAGATTAGTTTTTAGAGGCTGAGAAACAGTAAAATTGTCAGACACCCGAGATCCTTATTTTCAATCTCTCAGTTACCTTACAGAGCTTCTGATACCGAGGAGAGGAAACTGCCATCCTTTGTAAACGATGCAACAAAACCACAACTTTCTGCAGAGACGTTCTCACCACAGCCATCATTTTAAGTTTACCACACTTCTGAAGACACCTCAGAATTTGCATTATAAATGAAGAGCAACGATCATTTCCTCCCGGTCACTGGACAATGATTTGCCAGTTCTCTGAGCATGCTCGTTTCCAGGAATGCATTTGAAAGATACAGGGGGTTAGGCTCTAGGAAAAAGCAGGCTGGTATTCCTTCAACTTCTTCTCAATTTAAAAAGCAAAGACAGATGCCACACAGAAAGCCCCCCAGCAGATGCTCACAGCCAGCACTTGCTCAGCCTGGCATGGCCAGAAATGAAGCAAGTTGTCGAGCCGCCAAGCGCTGCTGGCTGCCGGAGAGGAGTGCGCTCAGTAGCCAAAGAGGATATTAAGTGAAACATTAAAGCTGCAGATACAAAGCAGACATCCCCTGGGAACAGAGATTCAACATATCGCCGCCGCCACGGTGCATGCCTTGTAGCTGCTTTATATTAAGAGAGAGAGTAGCATTCCCCCTCTCTAAAGAGGGATGCGTTCACTACCTGATAAATACAGCTCTGGTTGTGCTCTGTAAATTAGTGAACAAGAGACCCTGTTATAAATCCTGAGAAGAGCAGAAGGGTACCTGACTCTAAGGACAGCAGCCCATACATTAAGTGCTGATAAATCACCTCTAGACAGGTCTCAGCACGAGATCATCTAAAACAAAAAAGCAAAACAAAACAAAACAAAAATACTTGCAGGGGGTATGTGGCTTTACCTAAGATACCCTAAAAGCAGAGCTGTCCAGAAAGCATTAGAAATGGGATAGGTTAGGACTCCTCTAACTAAATGGCAAAGTTAATAAAAAATAAAGTCTGTAATTGACTACTGAATATTCCCTTGTAGACAGCATTTTCATGATCTCATTTTAGTTATCATAAAACTGTTTTAATTTTATGAATAGAAAATATGAGACCATAATTATATCATATGAAGACCCAATTCAGAATTTTTTGGCTTTTATGCGTATGTATACATTCTTGAGACACACTCTCTACTGCAGTCTGAATACCATTATAAATAGCAATTGGAGTAAAGTACTGTCAGGAGATGAGCAAAATAACCCCGAATGATTAAATGACTGGGTCAAAGAGCACAGCCAGAAATAGAACCCAGATGTTTCTCATTATCAGCGTCCTGCTCAAATTAGTAACCTGGGCAATGCCACAGTTTCACCTCTCTCGAATGTTACCATGACTCTTTAAAAGAAATACAGTGTTTAAGTATTGGTTTCTCTTCTTTTACTTCATCTGCCTTTTTCAGTCCTTCATTTTAGCATGATTTAAAGTCCTATTGGGTCTTAGAGAGTTGTTTATCAAGCAGTGTTTTTTGTGGCTTCTTCCCGCAAGTTTTTTCCCTGAAGGGCTATACCGAGAGTCTATACTGCCTCCCTCTGGTGAGGCTAACGATGTTTTACATATGTGCCAAGCCAAAAGCAGAGGATGTACTCAAAAAACATGATTTAAAATACTAAGCTATTAGGCAAACAGAATCAGATTAGTGATTGTTTAGGGGTGGGAATGGGGAATTGACTGCTAAAGGGTAAAGGGCTTCTTTTTGAGGTGATGAAAATGTTCCAACTTGATAGTGATAATGTTTGCACAACTCTGTGAATACACTAAAACCAACTGAATTATAAAATCTAAATGGATGAACTGTATAACGTGAATTATATACCAATGAAGTTGCTATAAAAAATATGAAGTTATCATCTCTTTTCCAGCACTAGCACATGAAGTATTTACCCCAAATACAGGGTATAAAAGAAGATCTGAAACACTCTACAAAGTCTGTATCTATGGAATGAGACGGTGAAAAATTAGGCTAAACGCAAACACAGGAGATGCAAATATAATAATCCCAAAACACAAATTGTTAAGAGAACAAAACCAGCCACCTATTTTAACATACCCCAGAAAGCAAAAGGGCCTCAGGATTTTACCCAGGAAAGAATAAGAGCATCTCAATTCATACTGCTAAAATGTAAAGCTTAAATTTTAAAAAAGAACTAAAATAATAATATTCTAGAACATGGGCATGAAAATGAAGAATAAATGCATTTGAATTAATAAACTAGTTGGAAGAGAATAAGCTTTCACTCAAGAGCACAAAAATAAAATAAAAAGTTTTTGCATTTTTGGCCAGATTCTCTCATCTGAATACAGATTCACAGCAACAACCACATACCTGGCATCTCCTCCTCGATGTTACTCAAATGCCTCATTTCAACATAGTAAAAATGGCATCTGTGTGGTCCTCTCACACTTACCACTAACTTGCACCCCAGCCCTGGCATTTTCTTCTCATATGTTCCCAGTCTCTCGGTCTCTAATACCACCTCCTTGTCTCTCCCCATTTCCCGACTATCCAGTCATTAGGTCTTGCCCTACCATTGCCTCCTTTCTGGTCATTATCACTTCTGGCCTGGTGGGCTACAAGGATATCCCAACAGACCTCTCTGCTGTCACTCTTGCCTCACTCAAATCTATTCCTTATAATGTCATCAGTTAGATTCCTATAAAGCAGAAACCCCATTGCCTTACTCTTCCTTAGTATCCTTTATTCCTTCTCCCCATTGCCACCAGGTTAAGACAAAATCCTCAGCATGGCACACAAGACCCTCTATGATCTGGACTACTCAGCTCTTAAGGAGCTTGTCTTTCCTGCAAGTCTCCAAAGGATCAGCTTTTCTCTTACCAAAAGGCCTCTGCTGAAGGATAAAACCTCACAGCCTAGCAGCAGGGCAATGAAACATAAATACATAAATCCAAATGGTCATCCATCCCTCATAGAAATTGTGTGTATCATAGCATACTCCCCCAAATTAATCTTCATCTTCATCTTTCATGTGCTTTAGAGCTGTCCTTTTATCAAAATTTACCCACGATTCACCTTAAACTGAATATAGAATAAACTTCTTCATCTTCATGAAATAGTCCCATGCCCCTGCATGTGGCTGTCACAAGACATGAAACAAGTATAAATAGTAATGTGTCATCTAAGCATTTCTATATACACCCTTCTGCATGGAGCATGGATACACTGGGGTCCTTGTTTCACCTTCTGTAGCGCACACATAACCACCACCACCACCACCACGCCACCAGAAAATTTATTTTGTGATTTGACGTGCTTTTGTACAGTCATTTCCCTCAACAAACACCTCTCCATTTCCAAACAAGTTTCCATTTTAAATGTCTGTTCACTCATACAAAAGGAGAATCAATACACAAGCCCATAGGAAAATTAAAATTCTCTTGCCTCAAAAATACTCAGTGAAAGGTACTAAGTCTCTAACAGTCATCTACCTATAAGGTATTAAAAATAAAGCCATAGAATATTTTCCAAATAAAATGGAGAGAATGCTTTAAAATTAAGCACATTTAATAAAGGAGGAAGGGAGTGAAAAATCATGCGAATTACCACTATATGAAACATCTTAAACAAATGTACACATTTATCTTTAGATAAACAAAGAGATTTTGGTAAGCTCTTAATAAATGCCCTCTTTATTATTTTCTATGAGCCAGAAGATTCTATTTCAGCAACATTAGATTCTTTTTGAGAAGCATTACTATACATGTTATAATGTATTTTAGTATTTTTGTCAGCAACCTTTCCTTCTCAATGCTGTTTGCCATACGACAAGTAATCCTGTGCTGAGCTATTTTTATTTAGAAAGACTTTAAACATTTCTATTTACATTTATGTCTTCCACAGTTTGAATATTCATTAAATATTGAGAAGAGTTTTGGCTATGGGAAGAATGTATCCTAAGATTAAATGTGTCAGAAGACATCATTAGAGTCTACAACAGGCCTGTGTTTTGCTGGTGCTCATTACCAAGGTTCATTTCAAGGCTCCTTTTTTACTCGTTGTCTATAAACCGTTACCTAGTCAAATGCATAGCCTAAATAGCTATTGAAATTAACACCATTACATAAATTAAGTATGGGTGAGCATTTATAGGTCAGGCTTATAGTTTAAATCATAAAAAATAATACATTCCAGCATCTATCCACATTTAGAGCCCTCTGTAATCCCCTAAAATCCAGATGATAGCTAAATATTTTATCAATTCACATTTATGGTGACCTCATGAGACTCCAGAGCATGAAACAAAGGATCAGATCTAACTCTGATACTTGCCTGGTCATACTCATTACCAAATCACAAAAGTACTGGGAAATGAACAAGAAATAAGAAGTAATGTAAATAAATGCAGATTTTCATTAAGTTAATCTAAAGAACATAACAGTAAAACACCGTAAGAGTCTCTATGCATGCGAACATGCTATAAATAATCTTATTCCAAAAAGGTCTCTTTTTAAAATTTTGTAACTTTTTAATGAAAATAATTTCAAACTTACAGAAAAATTATAAGAATAAGAGTAGTCGAAAGAAAGCCCCAAGATCTTTCATCCAGATCCACACATTTGTTGACATTTTACAAAATAGTCTTGATATTGATATTTCAAGGGAAAAGAGTTCCTAAGAACAAATTCAAAAAAGGTCATCAATACTGAATTTCATAATAGTGAAGCCAGGGTCCAAGAGTGGCAGTTAGTATTTACTTAGGATTTGCACTCAGGGCACTGCATAGGCAACAATGTGGAAGAATATAATCTCCGTCCTTGAAGAACCATGGGATCAACTGGGACAAGTGGAGATAGGCATCCAATGACAATGGGACACGTGTTCACAAGCATATCAGAAAAATAATGATAAAACTGATGTGAGAATGAAATGGCATAAAGAAGTAATGACACGTTAAACTCTGGTAGACAAGGAGAGCTCCTCATTGAAATAGGTTTTGAACTAAGTTCTAAGTGAGAAGGCCTACATGATTGGCAAGAATAGATCAATCTAGGCAGACAAAATGGGAGGTTCAAGGGCATTCAAGGGCACTGAAGCAGAACTACCTGGGGGCAGAAAAAAAGTTTCAGACATGCTTCACGAGATTCTTTGTAAATTTTTTAAAGGAAAGATTTTATATTAGCATACTTTACATAGAAGAAAAATTCGAACCTCAGACTGTATATACAATCATTGTTATCAAGCTAAAGACATAAAAGTAATACCTTCGAGCCTAATATTCTTAGTTGTAAACTAAGCCATAGAGTTTTTGCAGCTTTTATATTAAGTATGTATAATAAATGGAGAAAGAAACAACTTCACATTAAGGGAAAACGCCCTTATAATTTAGGATTCAATAAAGCTAACTGTAATAGGGCTTAAAATGACGGAAAACAGAATAGCTATGAGCCTCTAACTCTAAGTAAACAATTATTACTTCCATAAAACAAGATGGGTTTTTTCCTCTAATATTAAGTAAAAATATTTTACCGATCTTATTTCCAAAAACCAATTATTCACAGGAGAGCAGGGATTTCATAGCAGAACAAGGTGACAACCTCACCTTTTAACAGCAATAAATTTGCATAAAGATGGATCAAAAGAGCACAGTACCAACACAGCATTTACCTGCATCTGCTGTTTGAGTTCCCTGGCCAAGATACTGTCCTGAAGAGCATCCTCCCGCTGAGAGGCATCCGCAAGCACATTCACTGTGGTTTCAGCTTCCTGGATCCACTTTAGGAAGTTCTCCAGGTCTCTGCGAGAGGCCTGCACTGCCCTCAGCTCAGCCTCCAAGGCATTCTGTCTGTCAGCAATACTGAAAGTAACAACAGGACAGGCACGGTTCCATTACTTACAGTGTGACATTCCACATCACGCACACCCTAAATGAAGATTAACAGACAGCTTCAGAGGAACTTTTATTTAAGTCACTAAATGTAACTTGGAGATTTATTTATATGTGTATCTTGAATAATCCTTAGTGGAGGAGGCATGTGAATTGTGACAAGAGCGAGATGGAGACACATAAATATTAACAAAATCCATATCATAACATAGGTACGACTACATTTTACATCTCATAATTGCACATGAAGTCATTCCCTCATATGCTTTAAGTAAATATCTCAGTATAATGCCAGGCACCCAAAAGGCAATATCAAGAAATATTCATACAGTCAGTGACTAAATGAATTCTAGGAAGTAAAATCTGAAGAAATATTTAAGATAAAATAAAAATAATTTAAAGGGTCGACTTTACTTTTTGTTGTTGTTGTTGACATAGTCTTGCTCTGTTGCCCCAGGTAGAGTGCAGTGGCATCATCACAGCCCACTGCAACCTCAAACTCCTGGGCTCAAGCCATCCTCCTGCTTCAGCCTCCAAGAGTGCTAGGATTACAGATGTGCGCCACTGCGCCTGGCCGACTTTACATATTTTTAAACAATTCAGATCAATACAAGTTCATTTTTTAATTTGATTTAATAATATCTGGAACTCATTGGACAATCAAGCTTTTATAAACCCTTCATTAAATCTACATCAAAATGTGAACATAGAGTTATCCTGGAATTACCTGAGATATAAAGTCAACATTTAAAACTTTATATACCTCAGAGGCCCATAATGAGAAAACAGACAACTCAGTTTTTAAAAAATGGCTACAACAATTCCACTCATAGGTATTTAAACCCAAGAGAACTGAAAATGTAAGTCCACACAAAAACTTGTACACAAATGTTTGTAGCAGCATGATAAACAACCTAAATGTTCATAACTGAGGGAGGAGTTGATAAACACAATACAGTATGCCCACACATGGAAGATCACTCAGCTATAAAAGGGAATGAACAACATGGATGAACCCTGAAAACAATATGCTAAGTGGAAGAAGCCAGACACAAAAGGCAACATATTATGAAATTACATTTATATAAAACTTCCAAAATATCAAATCCATAGAGAGAGAAGGTAGATTAGCTGTTGCTTGGGACTGGAGGGTGGTGGGCAATGGAGACCAACTGCTTATGGTGTGAAGTTTTCTTTCTGGGTGATAATTTTTCTGAAATTAAAAGTGGTGACGGTCAATATACTAAAAACCACTGAGTTGTACAACTGAAAAGGATGAATTTCACAGGACAGTAGGCCCCCTTTATCTGTAGGGGATATATGCAGTGGATGCCTGAAACTACAGATAGCACCAAAGCCTATATATGTTATGTTTTTTCCTATACATGTATACCTATGATAAAGTTTAATTTATAAATTAGGCACAGTAAGAGATTAACAACAACAAAAATAAAACAGAACAATTATAATAATACACTGTAATAAAAGTTCTGTGAATGTGGTCCATCTCTCTCTCAAAATGTCTTACTGTACTACAGACAATTGAAACTGCAGAAAGAGAAACCACGGATAAGGAGGGACTATGGTATATGAAATATATCTTGATAAAAATCATCATATCTAATATGACTTCATTTTTATTATTTTTCCTGTGTATTCACTCATCCATCCATTCATCGTCCATATACTCCTTTGTCCTTCTATCCGTATACATACATAGAGGGAGAAATGTGTGGAATGTTAACTTATTAAAATAGTTATTTCTGGGCACTGGGATTTAAGTTGCTTTACTTTCCTATTTGTAGTTTTCTTCATTTTTTGAATTTACAATGAACAAGTATTTTTTTAACACATAATAAACATGTTCCTTAAAAAATGAGTAAAAGATTTAAACCAACACATGACCATAGAAGGTATATGGATGGCAAACAAGCACATGAAAAGATGTTCAGAAAGGTACACTCAAACCTCAATGAGATATGACTACATATTTAAATGGCTTTCAGAGAATGACTATACCAAATGCTGGTGAGAATGTGGATAACTGCAACTCTCATACATTGCAGGTAAGAGTATAAAATGGTGCAGCCACTTTGAAAAACGTTGGCAGTTTTTCAAGCTAACCATGCACTTGTGATACAACCCAGTAGTCCTATATCCCTAAGTATTCACCCAAGAGAAGTGAAAACATATGTCTACACAAAAGCTGTATGCAAATGTTTAATGCAGCCTTACTTGTAATGGTCCAAAAGTGAAAACAACCCAAATATCAACTGGCAAATGGAAAAACAAAGTATGGTACTTGCATACAATGGTACACTCCTCAGCAATAAAAATAAACAAACCACTGATACATGCAACAACATGGATGGGATCCAATATGATTTCCGCTAAGTGCAAGGAGCCAGACACACAAGAGTACATACTATAATCCGACTTAGATGATATACAAATTTTGATCTCAGCATTTACTTACTAACCTGAAGAAAAAATTCAAATTGCCTTGCCTGGAATTTAATGTCCTTCATAATCTATCACGAGTTTACTTTTCCAACTTTATCCCCTAGTTCTGTCCAATACTCTGTTCAGGTCAAAGAGGTACATTTCTTTTTCTATAGAATATTCTTAATACTGTTTTCACATAAAAATTTTATATCTTTATGAAAAGTCCTTCTGACCATCTCCATTTATCAAAATCCTACCACTCCTTAAAGGTTTAAGAACCACCTCTTCCAGAATATTCCATCCCAACTAGGTTTCCTTGCTCTGAGTTCATAAAAGGTAATTATTCCTCTTCACACAACAATTAATCACTCGTATCTTAGAAAAGCCCTTGGATTATGATTTTGTTTCACTCTAAAATTTTACTTTAACTATATCATATAGATTTCTTGTCTGTCCACCTATTCTATAAACTCTCCATGAGCAGAAATAGTTTTTTATATCTCCATATCCCTCAGAGTCCTCATTACAGTATTACAATAAGTATTTATAGAATAACGACAACCTACCCATAATATGCCTTTAAAATTCACTCCCACAGACCATTTTTCGAGAAGCTCCTAGGCGATGTCCTCCACAAAATCCAGTTTGACAATCAAGAAGGAGGAAGATATGAGAAGCATAAGAAAGAGAGATCCAACCCAGAAAGGAGCAAAGGGGCTCTCATGCTGATGAGAAAGGAGATCACAGAAAAGAGTGGGGGCATTCAAATTGGAGCAGATGAGGGCAGTCATCACCATTGCGACCACTCTGTATTCTTGTTTTAACTTGACAAAACTTACAAAGGATATACACAGACAAAATGAGGAAACAGCACAAAAAAGGAAAATAAAACAAAAGCAAAAGCAATAAAAACCCATGAGATCCAAGAAATAGGGATTCTAAACTAGGAGAAAAGCAAAGAAACAGCCAGCATGCTGGCTGCACAGCAGGCCTGGAAATCATGTCTCCAGAAGAGATGTCTCCCAGCAACAATATTAGAAGTGATAGCCTCCTTAATGTGATTGACTTTGTGGAAAATTGTACTGTCAGCCACTGAAAAATGTGGTAAGAATTAGGAATGGGTGCAAAGAAAACCAGACATATAAAAACAAGGCAATTATTAATTTCAGGTGAAACAAAGAGGACAGAACTATAGTAAACTTCAATGCTTGGCTGTTAATAATGTTTGGACAGACATTTTGATGACACTCCTGAATATCTACTTATCTAAAAATTCAATAATGAAGAAGGAAAGTGAATAGTGGCATAAGAAAACTATTTCCTATATATTTACCAAAATAGAATGTCAGTAGACAATGTCTAATATTGATAAATTGAAAGATAATGGCATACTCATCTTATTTACAATATGAAAATGTATAAATGGTACAAGGAGAAGCTATTATAAAAAAGAAATTAGTTGCTTCTGGGAGGCATTGCAGTGAGTAAAGAGAGAATAACTATTTTTTGTTATTATATAAACCTGGACGGGTTTTTTTGGTAATCATAGGTATGTATTTCTTTAATTTTTAAAATTGAGAAGTTACCCATAAGAATTTGAGTGGTTGCTGTTGGTGATGTTTTGTCCTCCCTCAAACCCTGCCCATATTTTCTGTGTTTAAAATATCAACAGAAAAAAATATTAAGAACCACCAAATAAAGGCTATGCCAAAAAGTTACTAGAAAGCAAAGACTTAGAGGAGTACACACATGCAATTAATCTGACATGAACAGGCTATTCTTATTTTAAGAATATTCAATATATAAAATTTATTCATTATAAAATTTAGTAAAGTCAAACACTTTCATTTTCCATAATCAGAATCCTCTCATTATTTAAGAATATTCATATGTACTTAATACATTATGTGGCAAAAGGTGTTGTACAAGTAGATCATTAGATATTAGTTCTATTAAACCAAGAATGCCCACACTCAGGAAGAGGATGCAAATGTCTAAGAACCCTAAGAGTGAAGACAGAGAATTCTCTACACACAGGAGGCATTTATACACCCAACAAATATAAAGGACCAGGCTAGCAGGGGAGGTAGAAAACCTAGAGTCATGCTTCAAAGGAAAAGTGAGCTAAGATCATGAGCCCTTGGCCTCAGACAGTATTCCACTGGATAGAGTAATTCAGGCAACACACTTTGGAGACCAATAGAACATTCTGAATCCAGAAACTAGGGCACTTATTGTCAAATTGTCAACTGTCTACTGGTCATCACTGGGCAAAACAAAATACTGCTTTAAAAATATTCACTGCATGGGAAACTGTCCCCCCAAAACCCCTAAACTTTAGTTGATTTCATAGGAGATGTCTACTTTATTGGTTACGTAAGCAGAGGAATATGAGTTTGGATCAATGTAGATAAGGCTCCATCACTGACTAGCCATGAGAGCTTGAGCAAGCTGCCTTATTTCCTCGAGTATCATTTTCATCATCCCTAAATTCTGCTTAACACACAAGATTTTCCATGATCTGATTCTTGCTCTCTTCCCCAAGAATTACTTCATCACTCTGAGCCTCATGCATTTTGTCTACACAAGTGAACCAATTAGTAATTCTCCAACAGGTCATTGTCTCTATATCCAGAGCTTGACATTTTACTTCTTTTACTTTAAATATCCTTCCTCTTCCTTCTCCCTGCCCCCAGCCTCCACTAATTTTCCCCTTCCCAGCTGGTTAACTTCTACTGACCCTCCAGAACTCGGTACAAACACCTTCCAGATCTATGGTACCTTTCCTCACGTACCTCATGATTTCCCCTACTATGGCTCTTGGTGTTCCACTGCTGCTGTGATAAATTGCCACAAACTTAGTGGTTTCTTAAAGCAACACAAATGTATTATCTGACAGTTCTGCACGTTAGTGTCCAACACAGGTCTCCACTAGTCTAAAATCAAGTTGTCCACAGGGCTGCAATCCTTTCTGGAGGCTCTGGGGTAAATTCATTTCCTTTCCTTTTCCAGCTTCTAGAGGCTACCACTTTCCTTGGCTCACGGCCCCTTCCTGCACCTTCAAAGCCATTAACAGTGGGTGAAGTCCCCACATCATCTCTCTCTGACCCACCCCTCCCTTTCTCTCCCACTTTTGCAGAGTCATGGGATAAGACTGGGCTCACCCAGGCAATCTAGAATAATCTCCACATCTTCGGTGGCCATCATTCTGCCTACTGCACTACATCTCTAATTATTACTGTAAGCGACTGTTTTCTTATCTGTTTGAAGCTTCTGAATCACTAATACACCTGAGTGTCCCTAGGACCCACATACAGTAGCAATTCAACAAGTATTTATTGAATAAACTAATGTAACAATAGGAATAATTTCTGCCTTATAGCGATATTTTAAGGAGAAAACAAGGTATACACACAGAAATGTATCAAGATATAATAAACACTCAATAAATAATATTTTCCCTAACCTTACATATGAATTTGGTCATATACTGGGAAAGTAATTTTGTTTATAGCTTGCAAATGTGCAATTTGTAATAAGTGTCCTGGTGAACTTTTTTAAATGTACATATAGCTTGTGTCAAATTTTTTATCATGAACTCAACTACTAAAAATAATGAACATACTGAAAACTAAACTCTGTTTACAGCAGTCCAAATTGTTTTCATATTATGATAATGAATATACGTTTTTAAACTTATAATCATAGTTAGTATGTATGTATATTAATTTGTATTCTGATTTTTGAAATCAATATAATTCATATGAAATTTCTACTAGAATGTAGCTCGATTATATTAGCTTTCTCTGCCCCTCAGTTTATTTTTTTTATTTTTAAAAATTACATCCAAGGTTAGCGTGTGATACATCCATATTATAAGATTCTTTTATCCATTTTCAAGGCATTTCACATGATTTACTATAATATCATAAGGCAAAAAAGTCACTAAAATCAGAGGCTCAGGAATATATATGCATACTTTATCACATAGGCTAATAAATTACCTTTAATGCCATTTGTACACAGCTTTCAGAAGAAAACGACTCAATTCTACCACCTCTGCCATTTACTAGCTATATAGCTTGGGGTAAATCATTTCAAATTCTCAATTTATTTTTTTCATCCTTAAAATAACAGGCTTGTACTAGATCAGTAAAAGACCCATTTCAAAATCTCCAGGGGTCCTTTTAAAACTACATAATCCAACACAGGGATTAAAAAACGTGCTAGAAGAGTTTCTCCATGCTCACCTCCCTTCCCGGCTTCAAATTCAGCTTCATTAAGAATCACTGCATGTAAATGAAAGGTTACTGATGAGAATAGATGAGTAGTGTGCAGATAGCAAAAAGGGTGGGAAGCTTTAATGTGGAAGATTTCTAAGATCCCATCCAGCACTGAACTTACATTAGTCTATGATTCTCAATGTAGATTTTATATTTGGCAGTTCTGATTGCTACATCTCAAGAAAGATCAGAACAGAGATAGAGG
This sequence comes from Lemur catta, assembly GCF_020740605.2. Taxonomy (NCBI): domain Eukaryota; kingdom Metazoa; phylum Chordata; class Mammalia; order Primates; family Lemuridae; genus Lemur; species Lemur catta. Next base: position 129,261,593 of record NC_059129.1, on the reverse strand, counting down.
AAATCTGGAGAAATGTAATGAGAGAATATAGGGGAAGGAACACTATTATAGGAAAAGAAATGATTTTAAGTTTAGGAATTTGTGGCTAGAAGACAAAGGCAAGGAAGATTTTTTTTTAAATCTTTTTTTAAATCCATAAATCACAAAGGTAAGCATAGGCTGAAAACCTGAAAGATACAACATTTTAAGTTTACAAGTGTAACTTCAGCAGAAATAAAATTTTTTGCTTCAAACAGAAGAACTAACAGACTATAAAAGTCTTTACTGCAAGAAATGGTGCAGACGGAAAATATAAATAGCTTCCCATAAAAGATTTAAGAAAATCCGCGGGTGACAGATTCATAATAGTTTACATTAAAGGGAATGAGGATTTTTTAAATGTAAACTCAGCATTTAAAGAGATTTCTGTAATAAAAGCAGCTATGATATGCTATAGCCTATAGTTATTTTGTAACATAACAAAACATGCCCCCCACAACGTAACTGTCTTTTTAAAATGTCAGTTTAAAGGTGTTAAATAATACTTGGTATTTTAAGCTAGAATATATAATATATTGTTTAATCAAGTGTGCATGTGCTTATAATTGGTCAAAAGAACACAATAGATATATCTTTTTTAAAAGACTTCAATGGAAAAGAGCATCTTAGGAAACCCACAGATATGTGTTGCTATATTTGGTGTACTTAAAAATTGACCTTGACAGTGATATGAGATTTAAATATATTCATCTCTTTTAGAGTAGAAAACAGTAGCATCAGTAGGTTGAGTGGCAGGTAGACAAATTAACAATGAAACAATTCTTTAAGCTTTTCAATGGGTACCTTCACAAGGTAATTTCATTCTTTTGTAAATAAAATAACATTTTTATAGAAATATATTATGGCATGCTGTGGGAAAAATGCAGCAGAGGTAAAGAATTAGTCACTGCAGCTATTCCCAATGATCTGTGGTCTTTTGGGTGGCCAATTCCTGTTACATAGAGGTTGGGTCATCACCAAGACACTTCAAAATGCACTCCATGAGACTCAAGGAGACTCTCCTGCAAGCTGCTAATGCCACACCACTTGGGAAGCTCAAGGGAAGACCCCCAACCCTACCACAACCTCACCTCCATCCCATGATACATGCCCATAGCCTTGGGTAACCCAAAGGAGCAGTTCTCCCTGGAGCTGCCATTCCAGTAAGTAAATATGCAAGACCACAGAGCTATCTGCTTCAGAGGATTCATGTCACCACATCCTACTTTCCTTTTAGCTGAGTCGCTGTCAGATATTCGGTCTTCATTAGACAACTGATATTGGATCATGACACCAATACTACTCTGTATCTCCCCCAATCTGTCCCAATCCACCCCCCAAACCCTTCTTCCATCATGCCCTAGAGCTTCTATTCTATGACCACCAGACTCCTCTGTAACTTCAGCCTCCCCAGATCAACTCCTTTATCTTGTCTTCACTGAAATTAGTCTCCGCAGGGCCATCAAATCCCTTGCAAACTTTTAACAAAGTTTTTTTCTCTCAGATCCTTTATGCCTTGGTGTGAGGAGTTGGAACAAGGATCCTTCTTGCTCCTCACTGCGATTTCCAGGCCATGGTTCACTCATCTTCCAAGTAAATTCCTATTGTTTTAAAGCCTAAGACATTTATCCATTTCATTCACATACTGAGCCCCAGGTTCAGGGTCACTGCACACAGTTATAAAGGTTGTCCACTGCCTCATGGGTAAGCGGAGTCTGAAATCCAACTCAAGATCTGCTTGTCTAGTGAGGGACTGCACCATCCAGAGAAAGGGACACATTAGACACCATTATGGACTAGAGGGAATCCCAGTCTCCTCTCCCTTCCAAAGACCTTCCTCTCCCCCACTCCATCTTTCCCCACCTTTTATCTGCATTCCTTATACTTACTTCTGAGTAGATGAATACTGCTAAGAAACACTTCAACAGGGCTACCTTCCTCTTACAATTATTGTTATGAACCACAAATGGGCACTCCTTACTGCCAGGCAATAGTATAAAGCTCCCCTAAGAAATTGTTCTGCTCACCAAGATTCTGACTTTACAGCCAATCTTCTTTCTTCCAACCTCTCTCAGTCCTACCTCAAACCTCACGTAAAGAAAGCTCAGTCCTTGCACAATCTTTCATCTTCTCATCACTGAAGCTCCAGTCCACATGTGTCTGGACTCATCTTCTCATTGTTCTTTCCAGTCATAATGAAAAATGCATTCCAGCCCTTACCAACCTCAACTCTTCAAATCTGGTCTTATCTACTCAAAGACTTCTTGTCCTCCTTCTTTCGTCCCCTCTGTCAGTAATCATCAGTCTCTTATCTATTGGATCATTCCCATAAGCACATAAACATGCTTTTTAGTATGTCCCCTTTTAATAGAAAAGCCAATCACCTTCTCTTTACCCTGCAACCCCCTTCAAGTACCACCCAATCTCTCTGTCCCTCTTCACAACAAACATCTCTAAAGTTGTTTCCACAATTCTTTCTCCTTCCTCACCTCATCTCACTCTCTAGCATCTAGCCTGGTCACTTCCTTAAAACTGCTCTCTTTGTTATCTGATTACTCAACCTAATTCAATACAGTGGATCATTCTCTCTCAGAAATACTCTTCTCTCCATTCTCTCTTAAAAATATTCTCTTTCCTCCACTTCTGAACACAATAAATCCAGGATATTCTTTCTAAACCCTTGGAAGTTTCATCATAGTCCCTTTTGCTCTTTGCTCCTTTTTTGATCAATCACCAAACCCTAACCCTATGGACTCAGTGAAGCATGCTCTCCTCTTCGGGGTCTCTACTTCTTCCCCAGTGAGCCCATCCAGTCCCACATGTTTAACCTCCAATGTAAACGCTGGAAACTCCTTAATTCATATCTGAGATCCAGAACATTTGAGTTCCAGATTCATACCCAATTGCCTCTTTAACCTATGCACTTAGATTTATCTAGTAGGCACCTCAAACAGGTCAAAACTCAATTTTTAGGTTTTTTTTTCTCCCAAAACTTCCACAGCCATTCCCAATTCAGTGAGTGAATGGTGTCATCACTCATCCTCTTACAAAAATGACATCTTTGATTTTTACCGGTCCCTGAAACCACGTATCTAATCCACCAAAGTGGATTTTCTACTTCTAAAACATATCTCAAATCTACCACCTTCTTTCTATCACTGCTGGCACACAATAGCCAAGGGCATAACCATTTCCCAACTAGACTACAGCAATCACTTCCTTTCTGTTCTCCTAATTATTCTCTTTTACCCCTACCACCTATCCTCCACATAAAATCCAGAGAGATTAAAGTTTAACATATATAAATTAGTGTCACTCCCTTATTTAATAATTCCATAGCTTTCCATTGTACTTATAACAGCCAAACTCCTTCCCATGTCTTGCAAAGTTCAGCCTGATCTGGCCTCTTCCTCCTTCTCCTACCAAGCCCTTACCCTCTTATTGATTATGTTTCAGGCATATTCTATGCTTTTTTATGCCTCATGACATGTATATTTGCCATTCACTCTGTAATTTTCTTCAATTGGTTCCTCCTTAACCTTTAGAATCAACTCAAAAGTCACCTTCTAAGTTATACTTTCTAAATTTACCCAAGATAATTAAGTCTCTCTCTTATATAGCACCTCTTCAATTTCTCTCCCCTCCAAAACAATCCCCTATAATTATGTATTATGTTCTTATTTACTGTGTGGCTACCCCAATAAAATGTAAGCTTCCTGAGGGCAGGCACAGGGTAGATTTGTGATTCAATCCTCAGGGCTGATCACAGAGCTTGGCATACAGGAAGCTAAATAAATACTCATTTAATTCAGTTGTTAATTAATGGAAAAGGAACAAATCAAAGCAAAAACAAGGACTATGGGCACTGGCCCTTTAGTTTGTTTGGTACAGAGCTAAATGTACTGAGAAAATATCTGCATGCTTGAGCTTGATATTTACAAAATGAAAGCATTAGCACTCTCAGGCATATACCACAAAGATATTGTCGGTAACATTTTTTTAAGACAATAAAATGGTACTTGAAATATTAAAACAACATAACAGAAGAGGAAAATACAGAGGAATATAATTTTTGCAATTTTCTTCCTGGCCAGTTTTATTCCCAGCTTGAAAGGGAAAACTAAAACTGAAAAGCTAGCAACGAAAATAAAAGAAACAGGCTGACAAATAAAGGTGACTTTCAGGGAAAGAAGTAAGCTTCCGAGAGGATAAATCAAGTTCACTGACCCTAATCTCTAAACCTCATCCTGGTGGACAGGCCAGAAGGAAAAGGTACCTGTACTTTTCACCGAAGCCCACTGATTTGGGAATGGCAGCTGCTATAGCATTCACGCTAAGAGCTCAAAGGTTGAGCCTGGCTGTAGGAAACAATTCCAATATGAGTATTTTCTATTGATCACTTATTAAAAGGAATTGACCAAATTGAACAATAGATAATTGCTGAAGAAAAATGCTTCATTTTTATTAATCTAAAGGGACAATAAACAATCACTACTGAAAAAGTAGAAACAGAAATAAGAGAAGTTTCACGATATACAACAAAATTAGGAAAGCAATCAAAAACAAATTTAAAGTTTTAGAACTTAACCTGTTTTCAGCATAGTCAAGGGGGCTTCACAAATTCAGTCTTTAGCATATACACTATTTAAGTAACCAGCTGAAAACTAGGTCTGGCCATTCCGCATGTCCAGCTGGCCATTATTAACAAGTTAATGAACATTAATGAGAAAGACAACATCATTTCAAAAGAAGAAAATAAAGTTCCCTCACTGGATAAATGTGTATTTGTGGCTCTCGCTTGAAATAATTGTGCCTTTTTAAATTCTATAGCCTTTCTTCCCAGGGTGGTTAGAGTTTCGCTTTAGCAGAAGACACTTAAAGGCAACATAAATTCAGCAGCTGTGATGATTTCACTAACCAGGAAAATTGCATTTTCTAAGTTTCACCTGGTAATAAAGATTTAGAATGTCTATCCCGCATTCAGTAAAGCAGATAAAGTATTTTATCATTAAGTACAGACCATTCGAGATGACTGTAGACAAACAACTGATGACTCAACCTTCCGCTAAGTTAACCATAGAAAGTACCGTGAACCAGAACGCAGGCATTGATTTTATCAGAAAGACATGATATGACAAAGCAGATGATCGTAATCTGGGCAACCTTTTGTTGAGCATACACCATGTACCAAGAGCTTTTATATATAACTTTTGAGCTCACAATAATCCTATGCATTAGATCCTCCACTTTAGAACCAAGGAAATAGAGACTCAGTGAGTTGAAATAACTTGCTCGAGGTTCACACAAAAAGTAAGTGCATAAAGTGGAATTTTAACTGAGGACTGCCAGATACCATTCCCAGTGTGCTTTCTGCTCTATCTGTACAAACCCACAAACACCTTAAAACAGGCAAGGCAAAATATGACTTCACAGAGATAAGGACAAGAAGAAAAATACACAGTAATTAGTGATTTAGAAGAAATTCTTTCTAGCATACTGTTACATTGTCTCATTTCCTTTCTAATACTTCAGCATAGATAACTCTGTGTGTGTGTGTGTGTGTGTGTGTGTGTACATATATATATACACATAGATATAAAATGTTATTTTAGCCCTGGAGTGCCTATATATAGGGCTAAAATAACATGTCAGACTCAAATCAGGCATCCACATTTCAAAAGTTACTACAAGCACATTTCAACTATCACTGTCTCAATTGGCACTAAAAACATTGTTAATTGGCATTAAGAGATAGAAGGGAAAAAAGTCACAGGTGAAAAAAGTAGTGGTCAAGATACATAGATTAGTTAGAAACATTAGAGACAGGCCTGCCATTCTCAGGATCCAAACTTTTGGGAGTCAGTTGTGTTTCAGAATTAAGAATTTTTTGCACATTAGAAAACTAACATTATGAATGTATCCATATTACCCATTAACCCTGAGCAGGGTCTGAGAAACCAATCAAACACATTAATATTTCTGCAGCGAGGAGCAAGGCTATTCACACTAAGCAGGACAAATAAAGACTATAACAAATAGCCTCATGTCAATTCAAAGCTTTCTGTTATCAGAGCTTTTTTTTTTTTTGGATTTTGGCATTATAGATAAGGGATTGTGGGCCTATAACTGTGAATGACCAAATTACTTTGGCCAATTGCAATTCATACAAAACATTTCCTTTTAAAGCTCATATTAAACTTCGTGCATTATGCTGCAGTATTCAATGTATAAGCAAAACAACCCTTCACCCCTCCAGAATCTGGCTGACAATGATGTATATACAGAACAGGTAGTGAGATAAGGGGAGAGCCAGGGTGGAAGGCCTCTCAGCAGCCATTACCAGACTGGAAGGTGTTACATCATTCATAGAAGAGGCCACCATCCCTTTAATCTGATCTGCTTTCTAAACTCAACACAGCTAAGAACCAGTAAGCAGGATCACAAACAGATCCGAGAGGCAGGTACACAAAGCAGGCACCAGCAATAGCTGACATTATTATTCAAAGAAAAAAAGTGAAACTGTTTTTTAAAAAAGGTAAGAGCCTGATGGGGCAGTCCAAAAGGCTTGAATTCCAATTCCACCTCCACCATTATGAGCCATGTGATCTTGAGTAATTCCTTAACTTCTCTGTACTTCAGTTTATTCATTGACACAACGTTGATAAAACTGCTGCCTGTCTCCTAAGGTGACTGTGAAGATTACGTGAAATAATGCATGAGAAGAGCTTAGCACAGTGCCTGACAATGTGTATAGTGTATACAGTAAAATGTATACACTAAAAATAAAGCACAAAATCTCACAAAGCATAGCAGCCTGAATAAATTTACTACCAATTCTTCAGAACTCAGAGCATGGAGAGCATCACCATCATTTAGCATAGATAAATATTGTATCGTCTTGGCTGTGCTCCATGATGTTGAACTTGTCATTTAACCTCTCTGAGCCTGAGAACATTAGTTTAGACCCTGTATTCTCAACAGAGGTAATAAGTGGTTATTTGCAGAAGAAAGGGCATGGAAAAAGTTTACTCTTTTTATGAATAAAGAATAACCATACAGTCCAGAAACCGATACACAGTATACCACAGTATTAAAATTTCAGGGGGCAGGAGGTCTAAAAAGGCTCCTTAGGGAAGGAGCAACTGGTATTGACAAACCCCAGTTTAGATGAATTATAATGTCACTTACATCTCTTAAATTTCCTTAATTCTGTCTTTGCAACAATAATGCCAAGAATTCCCAAAAAAGTTAAATACAGGTTCACATACTTTGTTTAAGAAGGCAAGGATTTATATATTCCAGAAAGATATCCATTTAGAACAGTCAAAAATTGTAAATATCATTATGTTTGAAATAGAAAACTCTCTCAATATACAGAAATCCTAGCCGCCATTCATGAAGAGATCCTGTGAGCAAGTTTTGTTGTATTTTCCCTGCTTTATAGATAACAATGTATCTAAATCACATACAAACACTAATACAATTACTTATGTTCCCAAGAAATGCAGAAAGAAAGTAGAATAAGGACAACCACTTGTAACTACAAAAAATTTGGAATGCTGTGGTTGTCTTAGCTAAGATAAATGAAGGATCACCTTGGAATATAATTCATTTTTAATTGCCTCTTCCATCTAATCTAACTACTGCTGTAGGCTGTCTTAAAATATTTACAAAGTAAAAGCACAAAAAGAATTTGAGGTGCTAAATAAAGCAGGTCACACAATCCTAAGTGATCGATTTTTCTGGTATTGGGTTTATAAAAAAAAAAAAAAAGTCCTAACACTTACACATGTCATTTTGGAAACACAAATAGTTTAAGGACTGTCTCTCTTAAGGTTAAAGTTGTTTTTAATTCACCTTCTTCCTTGCCTTAATTATGGTATCCTTACTATATCCAAATATCCTGTCATAATAAAAGAGAAAAGTTGTAGGAAAATGCTCGAAAGATCAATCTTACAGCCATTCTGCTCTAACCACTTGTGAAGTTTTATATTTACTAGCTGAGTCTTACTCTCTCCAATATCCTAGGTACATCTAGCAACACATTCAAGTTCACATACTGCCCTCATAATTCTCTTCTTTGAGTTTTCAGAAATGCCTTAGAGGTTCTAACTAAAAATAAAATTCTGGAAAAACGTACAAAACTCCTACATGTCAAACTATTGTTAAATGCCTGGCCATACTTTATTATCAGAAATAAATAATCATGAAGTGCACTAATATTATCCATTTTATTCACAGCAAAATAAATGTGTTTTGATATCAAATCAGCTTTGAGACAGTTGCATTTTAATAGCTAAAGATGTGTGTAATTTCACTTAGACACAGGCATTCCCAATACTATGCATAAAGTAAACACTTTTTTTACTAATGATGAATACAAATACACAATCTTAAAGAGATGCTAACCACTGTTTACAGTTCCTCAAATTCTAGGTGTTCAAGTGACAGAAAAATCTCTTGTAAACTCACATGCTATTTTAGGCTGTTCCAAATATACTGATTAGACAGAGTAATGGGAAGAAAAGATTACAAATTAGTTGAAACCCTAAATACACATAGATTATTTCAGGGGTATAGTGTTGGATGCATGAGTGCCTGGTCCTCAACTTGGAATGCTCCAGCCAAATATTAATAGCACACTAATATAATTATAGTTAGGGAGAATAGTACCCTGATGCATCTTTAAATACCTTTGCTCCTTACCATCAGAGCACTACAAAATGTATTTTAGATAGTACCAAGAGGCATAAGAAAATTAGAACACATAAAATGATCATTGGCAAGGTTTAGGCTTATTCAGGGGAAAACTCCATTGTAGAAATTCAAGTAGATGTAATATAAATATATATTCCGCACTAAGTATGATAATACTAACTCAGCACATCACAGTATAAAAACAGAAAATAATAAACTGTACTTACAGTGGTCATCTATTTGGCATGTTCCCATAAGAAAGCCACAGCAATCAAATTCTCAACCTGACAAATGCACATTTACCTGCCAAGGCCTTAGAGTTACCTTTGTTTTAGATTGATCCATGATGTTTTTAAGTACTCAGTGGTTTCCTTCACATTCCTTGTGTCATCATTGCCATATTCCTCCAGCAGTTTCTGCAGGACATTATCAAATGCCATGACAATACCATCACCAGGACCCAGTTCTTGAAGCAATATCTAAGGTGTAAATTAAAGTGTATTTGTTAGAGTTGGTCATTCAGTAACTAATTTTACCAAAACAAAGGTACTTCCAGGAGGTTTCAACATGTTTTAGACACACATATCACAGTAAGAAAATTAAGCAGGGGACAAACTCTTACACATAAGCTTAAACCAAAATAATTCTAGAAGTGAGAATGAAGATCTCTAAGAAAGTGATCAGATATATAGATGATATTAAAAAATTATCTTTTTCTCTTTGAGATATTTTACTTCCTCCAAACATTTGTCTTTTTCATTCCTTCTGCAGTACATCTGATCCTTATAGGAACACACATCATACAGGAATGAACGCTAAGAGAATTCCTCTGTAAGTACTTGGAGAAACGCCAAGGACCAGTAATGTGAAAGTCTTCTGCCTCTTGCCCCTGGATCACTGTGGATGTTACAGAGTTAAATGCTTGAATGGATCAAGCAGCCAAGCAAGGTTTACTGAGAGTTTGCTTGAATAGACAAACTGATGCTGAATTTGTCCACAGGCATTGGTTCCTTGACACATTTTTTCAATCTCTGAGAGTTTCTGGACCCAGATAATCCCCATGAAATCTAAAGGACAACAGAATGTTTCTATAATGTTTTTTGTAACAACTGGAAAAAAATATTCACCCTAAGGTTTCAGAAGACAAGAACTACACTGTTGATTAGAAAAGGATATTCTGAATATGATGACAAAACACTGGTATCACTTTTAATTATATTCCTTTAGTTAAGTGTCTGGGGGCTTTGTTACTTCTTTTGAGTCATTTGGTGATAACAACCAGTGGGTATCATAAACACAGAGAATGATCCAGCAACTAGTATGCATCGCCACTTGCTTTTTAAACTGTAACCACAGAAAGTCTATGTTTGTGGAGAATAAAAACATATTTCATGTTTTAGATTTTGTCTCCTACATATTCTCTATTGTTTCTTCACAAATATACACTTTCATCTTGGGCTATTTGAAGGGTAAATAAACGTTACACCAAAATATAACTTCACAACCACAACCTCCAATTCAAGAATATTTTTATGATTGTAGAGAGAATCTAAAATAGCACTTTATAAATACCATAGGTGTTCAATAGTGCCAACTCTATGACCAAACTGATCATAAAAAAGGTACTAGTTATTATGATATTGATAAAACTGTTTGGTTATAAACATATTAAAAGAAACTAAATTTACTTATTACCTGATTTATTCTGTACAGCAGACCTCAAATGAAAATCTCAGGAAATTTTATAAATAAAAATAACCTTCAGGGTAATCATGGAAAGGGGCAAAAGAGGGTTCTTGGAATCCTAAGAATGTTCTCTTTCTAGAGGTTGCTTCATGGGTGTGTTCCATTTGCAAAGCATCAGTGATCTACAAATCTAGCAGACATGCACATTCCTACTTGTTATGCCTCCAGAAAGTTTTCAAAAAACCTTCCTGATCAAATTCTTCATATAAATTTCAATATGTATTCTAAGAACTTGAGAAAACATCCTAACAGGGTCCTAAGAATTACACTTAACAACAGGAAAAAAAATATATCCAACAAAATGATATTTCCAAAAAGTATCTAATGACTCTTACTTGGTTATCAGAAATTTGTTTGGTAAGTGGATCCCTTCGGGCTTGCTGAAGAATATAGAGTCGAGCCTCGTATTTTCTCATAAGCTCTTCGGTCTCTTCCCTGTGGTCATCCCACTGAAGACTGTCGATGATCATGTCCTCTAGCTGCTGCTGTCTTAACTCCACACCATGCTGGGTGCTATCCCATTGGTTCTTGACTTTCTCCACTGGGGAAACATTACAGAAAATAAATCTCAAAAAGTAAGTCTCAGGAAAAAGAAAACAATACCTGACACCAAATTTACCATATGTATATAAACAGAAAAGAGATAAGAGGCAAGTTGATAAATACATTTTAAAGGAATTTTAATACACATCAGCCACACTATACAACTGATATATTTATGAAACCATTCTTGAGAAAAAAAGTCTTGGATTAAACTCTATTTTAAATGCCCTAAAACATCTCACAATAAAAAAAATCCACTATTACAAACTGATACAGAAAAAAAAAATGATAAAGAAAATAATTTTCTATTTAATTTTGTGCTTATGGAACTTGGTTTGATGAAGGTAGATCTTAACAGTGTGTTATGACAGAACTGTAACATAGAGACATGGCCACTTGCTACCCTCAAAGGAGATTGAGATTCTCTAAGCTAGTCTTGATTTTAAAAGAAAAAGAACTGTTTAAGAACACTTTTCACATGTGTTTTATTGTAGCACAAAACCTCTCTAAAAGCAAGTGTTTTTATATGTTCAAGTTCAAGGGAAACACTAAAAGTAAAGTAGATTGAAGATCTATGTACCCAGCAGCTCTTCATCATAACAATTCTGTATTGACTCTTCTCCTTCCTCTTTTTTATTGTGGTTTCTTTGCACTCCTATTTCTCTCACTCTCACTTTCTGTCTCTTGTCTCTGTATTTCCTCTCCTCTCCTATCCTTTCTCTAATTTCAACATGGAGTTAAGGAAAGAAAGATCTAAGGAAACTTAAACTTTTGATTAATTACTTCAGGGGCAGTTCATGATCTTGAACTAAAGTACTAGTAAACAATAACTGTGAATATCTGTCACAACCCATTAATAATAAATAGGTAGAGGTTAAAATCAAACTGCTAGAAGATGCTTTGGATGCCAGGCAGACTGAAGGGCTGAAGGGTAGCTAAGTACCAGGCTCGAAAAGAACTTAACTACAAGCTAACATTCTAGCTGGGTTATAATGGAACATTTTGGTAAAATTCTTGGGATAATATATGGTTATAGCAACCATAAAAGCTATCAACCTAAGGTTGTTCAGAAGGCTGTAAGTTTACTTAAGTGTCATAATTCTAAAAAAATTATTCAATGAGATTACCTATTATACGCTGGCTTTTTTAACAGTTTAAATGAATTGCTTAAGTTTTCAACTTACAGAGAGGACAAATCTATCATAATGTTCTACTTGTCAGTTAAAAAGTTACATAAAGTACTTATGACTAATTCTATTACTAATAGAATCCTTTAACATTGAACATATAAATCTAAAGACATCAAGCAAAGTAAATATCACAGGTTTATTATAAAAAATAAGCAAGTTATCTTATTCATTATAAGTGCTAAAAACAGGTTACTATTGTAGTACACTCCAGCTGAGAAGAGTTTTTCATGTAATGAGTAGTGATGAAGACTGTATAGCTTCTACACAAAAAAAAAAAATCAAGAGAAAACAAAGAAAGGGCATTAAATGCGAAAGGAAAGATATTCAGAAGAAGAAAAGTCTTGTAATTAAAAAAAAAACCTTAAAAGGAGTTTTGGACAAACATAGAGGTGATGGACAAACATCAGATGATAGAAAAAGCAAACAGGAGATGGCTTTGTCAGTAGTTTGGTATCACTAAAGTAGAGGTGCTGCCCTGCCATGTGAAGGGAAATGGGATTACTCCAGAGTTCCATAATAGGCACAAGCAATCGATCAATTAATAAAAAGAGGAAGAAAGAAGGAAAATGGCCTACTTAATAAAAAATAAGCCAATACTGCTAGACACTAAAAGTTCTTTGCTAACTCATATCCTATTGCAACCTTATTACTACCACATTTATTTTTAAATTAAAACACACTTTCTATAAGGGAAATAGTTGATCTTCTTCCTTTGAAAAAGATTAGACTTTATTATTCTAACTTATATTTTGCTACAAATATTTATTAAGTAGCTAATTTGTGTTGTACACAGTAAAAGTCCCAAGGGACAGGAAGATATGTATTCATAGTCTATGGAGGGGAGAGAGAATTAAAGTGGCTACACAGATCTACAATGAAGTAATGGGGGAAAAGGACACAGAAGAAACTAAATATAGAAAATACAGTTCCCCAGGCACTAGAAGAGAGTAGGAAAGACTTCACAAGGGGGTGACATTTTAGCTGCTGAGCAGAATTTTCACCTGAGGAGAAAAGGCCAAGAGGGAAAAAAATAACACGAATAAAGGTGAGGAGACTAGGAAATATCAGGATGTTTTAGAGAAAATATATATATATGTGTGTGTATATATATATATATGTATAGCACAGGATAGTTACAGATGCGGATGAGGGCTGAAGTGAGAGAAGGGACAATGAGAACAGATTGTGACTGTCCCTAGATGTCATTCTTGAGAATTTAAACTTTGTTTTGTATGCCACACAGATTTAACAGATATTTTTTAGCTAGAATGCAAACTCCAAACAGGGATCTTTATTTGCTATTGTTTTATAAGTTTATTTTTTTGTTTTATTTTGTTTCTAACTAAAGTATCCCCAAATTTGTGCCAGTCACATGAATTCTGAGGTGAGTTTGAAAACATGGAAGACCTGGGTTTAGTGAATAAACTATAATGGGAGAATGAGTTTGCATTCCTATGGGTTTCTCTAACTTTTGTTTTTCTGATTCTTTTAAAAGAAATCCTAACGTGAAAGAAGAAAACCCAATGTTAAGTAATTACCTAAAAGTAACAATGTTAATACTTTAAGGAATTCATAAGGAAATTGTGACAATGTTCACAAAAAATAAAAAATAAGGGAAAGCTAGATTTCTTCCTAAATAAAGAGTATCGAATATTAAACAATATTGTTTCCTAGTTGAGCAATCTTTGAAAATGTGTGTGGGGGGGGTACCATTTGCAGGAAAAGTGCATGGTACATAATTTTTTTAAAAAAACTTACATTTTTCTGTGATTGCTGTTCTCACATCTGAACTGGAAGCTTTATTTTTCAAATTCTGTGCCAACGTAAAAACATAATCCAGCTGAGGATGGCGCTGTTCTAAGTCAGCTTTTGTAATCTGTTAAATAGAAATGATTATTAAGGCCAATTAATAAGCTATACAATAAGAATACTACCTAAGCAAAGCAGGTTTGCTGACATCAAAATTGTTGTTATCATGGCTATTTCCTCCTCTACGGGATTATGAGTCATCAGCAACATGACAGAGGAAGAGTGCATGATTTGGAGTCAGAGGTCCCGGGTTCAAATACCAGTTCTTCCTCTAACCACCTGGGTCACCAGGCAAGGAGTTTTACCTTTCTGTGTTTTAGTTTTCACAAAAAGAAATAATAAAATACTGACAGCTCAGTTACAGCAAGTCTGAGAAAATTAAGAAAATCTCACTGAAAACTAAAAAATGCTCTGAAAACATTAGCAGTCATTGCTGCTGCTGAAGGCTTGCCTATCTGCTCTGCATCAGATATGAACACAAACTAATGTTATCTATAGGAATGAGGGTGACATTAAAAAAGTGCTGTTTGGAGTAACTGCAAATTAAATCATCTTAGACATGAAAAACTGCTGCTCTAGTTTGTGTCTCTCAGTACTGATACATATGGGAGAAACGGTAACAATACCAGGAAAATAGCATATTTTAAGTATAGAACTAATAGTCATAAAGAATAGAAACACAATTTACAATAAGTACAAATAGTGACAAAGGATTCTCTCCCAGCCCTTCCTCTTTATGAAGTCACAAATTTTGTAGAGTTTTTACTCCTGCAGTCTCAAACATTATTTCTAAATAGATTGCTCAGAACTTCAGATCCTGAATCCCAGAGTTCATTTCAATGAATGCTGATCACCTACTTCTACAGGCATGAGGACTCCTCAACACAACACATTCAAAACTAAATCATTCAAATCCTCATTCACACTCTGTTTCTTCTATTCCTATTTCTGCTAATTGCAAAAGCATCATCTTAGCCACTCAAGAAGAGCCCTTTTCCATGATTTAAGCATCTCTTGCCTCCAATCCATCCTAGTTGTCTTACTAAAGCAGAGCACTGTTATCATGAGTTCCCAGCCACAATTTTAAAAAGAAGAAGAAATGGAAAGAAAGGTGTTTGCCAATTGCTTACAGACTCAAAGTCCACAGGGCTTTCACAGGCTCCCTCACAAAGGGAACTTGAGCTGCCTTGCCTGCCTTGCTTTCCTCTGTATTTCTTTATTGCATGAATGTTGGCTCTAACATCCCTCATGCCTCCCCCTATTTCTTTATCCACTGTTCCCTATATCAGTAATGTCATCACTTTGTCTCCAGATGTCAAAGCTTCATAGTGCTTTCCATTGCTAAAGAAGTAATTCCTTCTGCAGTCTGCTCCCCACGTTGCTTGTACCTGCCCTACAGCATTTACTAGACTCTGCCTTGCCACAGCAACTTGTCTATTGATTTGCACTCAGTGCCTCTGCCCCAGCTTGGGCTTATCGGTCACTTGGGGATAAAAGCAGTATCTACCTCACAAGATTGTTAAAGAAGTGTATGAGATAATGCATATAAATACTTTTAAAAAAATGCACAGCACACATTAAGCACTTAGGAAAAGTTAGCAAAAGCTGTTGTTATTATTTTATCATACATTCCCAATTTATACCTAGTATTAATATACTCTTTTCAGTATATAGCCAAGAACCTAGGATGCACTAAATATGGAAAAAGAACTTTAGAAATTGTCATTAGATGATATATGAATGATAATGTGCACATTCATTATATTCAGTAATATTCATTGTAGTCGGGGGATGCTCACTTCTAAAGTTGGAAATTAAACAATCTCATTATGAAATATAAGTTGAAAAGGTGCTTTAGGAAAACATCCTACATCACATTATAGGCATTAAATGTAAGGCAAGCTTACATTCACATTAACATGCCTGGCTGTATGCTATCAATTTTAGATCTTAAAAATACACTGAGACTTCAGTTTGCGTCAGTAAACCTGATCTTATCATAACAGTATATATGTGAGAAAAGCTTACTCTGTGGAGTTAGCCCAGGATGGCTGACAGCAAAGAATTTTTTTATACCTCATTCTCTCATAGTTTGGGATAAACAAAGGGGATTCAACTCGATCTTGTCTACCTTTGGGTTGTGGTGTTTCCATGCTAAGCCTTTGCACTATGCACCTACTTTCATTCGGGAAACGGTCTTATTGATCTCTTCTACATCCCCGACAGTGACAATGTTGGACTTCAGCATTTGGTCGATCAATACCAGCCAGTCGGCTAGTTCTGTTATAGTTTTATCAAGATCAGCAGGAACTGAAATTTCTGAAGTACGAGGAGACGGAACAGGAATATCTGAAGCAGATGATACTAGCACCACCTTTTGGACAGCAGGATGAGCTGAAATTAAAAAAAGAAAAAAAAAACAGCAAAATAGAAACAAATCAACAGGACATTTTCATTATGGTGGTGTAATGGTGACAGGCGTTATGTGTACTTAAGTACAATTCAGTTTAAGTAAAAGAAACTCTAGGAAGTTTTCATTTGTTCGTACTGAAATGGATGTGGAATTGCCTGTAATATCTATATGTCTCTGGTGGCTATTAAGCCAACTAAACAGAGTCTCACAACATTCTGGGACAGCAGTAACTTAGATGTAAACAACACTGATACTGAGAAAAATGAAAATAAAAAATATACCAACCATGAGAAAATTAGGATTTTTATTTTATTTTGTCAAGATGTTTTTGCCTTAATTATAAAGCAAATTTATTCATACTTTTTATTCTTTTTCATTTAACTTTATAACACGAGCATATTTCATTTTTAATACACATCATTGTGATCACCTATGTAATAACTTACACATTATACACTAACTTTTATTTAATCCTTTTCCTTCAGCTGGGTATTTGGATTGCTCCTGAAATCTTATTTTCAAAAAGAACTTGCAAGAAATATCTTTTTGTGTTGAGTATTTTGCACACTTCTGATCAACACCTTAGCATAGATTTCCCAAAGTAGAATTACTGAGTCAGGAAATTTGAACAAAGGTATGTATTTAATACTCATTGTCAAACTGCTTTCCTTAAAAGCTGGAAATTTAGATTTCCAATGGCAGCATGTGGAAATGATGAACATTCTACATCCAAATCAACAATATTCTATCTCAATGGATAAATACACATCTTTCACCATTGTTTTTATTTTATGTTTTTTTATTACTGGTAAGAGTAAATATTTTTCATGCCTATTAACCAAGTATGGTATAATTTATAACTGTCTGTTTTTTCATCCACTTCCTTATCAATCTAGATGAATTCTTTATGTAGAAAGGACAAGCCCTTTTCATATTGTTGAAAACAATGCTTTTATCTGGGGATTCTGTAAATGTGTGTGTTATTTTTTTCGTTTAACACATAGATGTTAACAAACTTGAGGTGATAAATACATGAATCTTTCTTGGGCTATTGTTTTCCTAGGACTTTTAAAATTATAAATTCTAGTGTTCTCCAAAGATTTGATATATGTATTCTTTCCCTCTGGTTTTGTTTATTTTGTTTTGCTTTTTGTTTTCTGTTTTTCAATGAGGGGAGATTAATTGTTTTTCTTTGGTTTCGATACAATAGGTGGTTGAATTAATGATTAAATCCATCTGGAACCTACTTTAGCATAGGATATATTAAATGAGGCTTAAATAATTTTCTAAAAGATATAGCCAATCTTTAAATTGAGTACAATTCCAATCAAAATCCCAATGGTTTGAGTGGGATTTAACAAAATCATTGATTCAAATTTCTGGTTGTAAAATTAATATAGAAGAGAAAAGGGCCAAAAACAGTCAAAATCTTATTTTATTTTCAGCAGAGGGATATGCCCTGCCAGATATTTAGTTATATTATTTAGCTATTTTAATAGTGATGATAAACTCAGTACCTTATAGATTGAGACATTCGCACAGACCAATGGAAGAGAAGAGCCACAGAGTGGAGGTGGCAGAGAAACCTGATCTTGGCAGAGGCTGAGGTATAGATCAATGAGGAAGAATTTACTGTTCAATAAATGATGCTGGCAAAGTGGTGACCCATGGCTGGAGCAGGGAAATGATGGGGCAGATTTTTAACCTCACATGCACCATAGGTAAATTAATTCTTGGTGGGTTAAGGACCTAAATATGAAAACCAAAACTGTTATTAAAAATACAGACTATTTTTATGACATCAGAGCACTGAAGGAGCTCTAAAACAAAACACAAAAAAAGAAGCTATTAATAAACCATGAGTTTTTAAGAATTCTGAACAAAGCACCATAAGTAAAGACTTTAAAAGCCTTTGCAATATTGAGGGAGACAGTGTTTGCAACGCACAGTCCAGACAAAGAATTAGTAACCAAAATACTTTCTATAAAACTCAAAAATAGTACACAGACAATCCAAATAAGAGGAAAACAAGACAGGCAATAAACAAAAATATGGAAAAAATGTTCAGCTTCACTGAAAATTGAGAAAATACAAAGTGAAATGAAATACCCTGTATCCCCAGGTCGCAAGTCAGCAAAGTGACATCTGGGAAGCTCTGGGTTTCTGCAGACCCTTCCACGGGGTCTGGATGCCTAAACTATTATCATCATCATAAGAAGTCAGTTGCCTTTTCATTCTCCCCCAAGTGTACAGCAGTGGTTTACCCAGGGCTACGTAACAACTGATGTCACAGGAGACCAACTGCTGTGGCAGATATGAGAATCCAGGTGTGTTCTAGTAAACCAGACATTTAAGAAATCTTGAAAAATGGAAAGCAATGTCACTTTTCTAAGTTTTTGTTTGTTTTGGAAAACAAAGGTTCTTATGTTAGAATGTCATAAAAATATATTATTTTTGTTAACATGATGGATTTATTATTGTTATTTTTAAACAGGTTAATAATCAAATTATTTTGAAATTTCATTCTAGTTAGGTAAATATAAATAGATATAACTCATACAAACAAAAGCTCTTTGGGGTCAATAATTTTTAAAAGTGTAAAGGGGTCCTGAGAACAAAATGTTGGGTTCCGGTAACAATGTAGAGCAAGGAGAACCCACATAAACAGCCAGTGGGAGTGTGAACTGGAACAAGCAGTCTAGACAGCACTCTAGCAGCTGCTAGTGAAGTGGAAGGCACCCATATCCTACCACCCAGTGATTCCACCACTAGATATTTACCCTATAGGCCGGGCACGGTGGCTCACGCCTGTAATCCTAGCACTCTGGGAGGCCGAGGCGGGTGGATCGCTCGAGGTCAGGAGTTTGAGACCAGCCTGAGTAAGAGCGAGACCCTGTCTCTACTAAAAATAGAAAGAAATTATCTGGCCAACTAAATATATATATAGAAAAAATTAGCTGGGCATGGTGGCGCATGCCTATAGTCCCAGCTACTCGGGAGGCTGAGGCAGGAGGATCACTTAAGCCCAGGAGTTTGAGGTTGCTGTGAGCTGGGCTGATGCCACGGCACTCACTCTAACCTGGGCATCAAAGCAAGACTTTGTCTCAAAAAAAAAAAAAAAAAGAAAAACCCTATATGTGCTAGGCAATGTTCTAGATGCTGCAGGTGTGGCAGTGTACAAGGGAAAGTACCTGCCCTTATGGACTTGCATCCTGGTGGGGAAGATGGAAATATGTTATGAAGTAAAACCAACGCAAGAAGACAGAGACAGGCAGAATGAACATTGAATGTAAGTATCTTGGCATGTTTGAAACAGCAAGAAGACTAGTATATTTGAAGCAGAATAAACAAAGGGAGAAGTAAGAAATGTGATTAGAAAGATAGGAAGCACGCAGATCATGCCTGGTCTCCTGGATCATGATGAGTCTTTGGAACTCACGTGGATGGAAGTGATTAAAAGATTGTGAGCAAAGAAGTGACACAATCAAACTTATGTTTATAAAGCATCACTCTAGCTGCTAT
Source organism: Lemur catta (assembly GCF_020740605.2). NCBI lineage: Eukaryota > Metazoa > Chordata > Mammalia > Primates > Lemuridae > Lemur > Lemur catta. Next base: position 129,241,655 of record NC_059129.1, on the reverse strand, counting down.
CAGAAGAACAGATTATGGAGGTACAGTAAGGCAAGAATAAAATCAGGATGATGAGTTAAGAGAATATTCCAATAATACAGATGAAAGATGAGGGTGTTCAAGACCAGAGAAGTGGTTGGGATGGGGCATCGGACTGACACAACTTGCTGGTGGATTGGCTATGAAATCCAGAGAAGAATGAATCCAAGCTTATTGGCCTAAAGACTGGCTGAATCATCTACAGTTGAAAATATGTCTATAGTCATAGGACTAGTAAGCACAGCTAGAGAAAAGAATGCTGAGGATTGTAGTATACATCCATGCAATGGAATACTGTACATCAATTTAAATGAATAAACTAGAGCTACATGTATCAAAATGTATGGCAACAGGAATAATTCAGTAGAGCAGGAGAGAAAGAGGATAAGTAAAAAGCCAAGAGAAGATGTGATCCACAGCACAATCAGAGAAGTTGGTCTTAGAAAGGAAAATGGATAACTCCCCCTCTGAAGAGGGAGGAAGTATATAGAGTATGTGGTGTACAAATGCAGGTGGCTTGATGGATTCTCTGGTGGGAAAATGAAGATTTTGTCTGACAAAAGGGGTTTTTTCTTTTAAAAATGAGATGAGGTCATTAGTTGAGAGATGGGTGACAAGGAGTACTCAGAAGAAAGTACTGTAGGATTATCCGCTAGCACTGAGTGCCTATTCAAGATGCATAGTCATAGCTTTGCAATGAGTATAATCAGCAAGAAGCTGGCATGGATGAACCTCAAAAACATTATGCTAAGTGAAAGAAGCATTGTATGATTCCACTTATGTAAAATATCCAGAATAGATAAATCCATAGAGACAAAACGCAGATTGGTGGTTGCCAGGGGCTGGGAGGAAGAGGGAATGGGGAGAAACTGCTTAATGAGTAAGAGGTTTTACTTTAGAGAGAGAAATATTTTGGAACTAGAAAGAAGCAATGGTTGCAAAACATTGTGAATGTACTAAATGCCACTAAATTGTTCACTTTAAAATGGCTTTTATTTTTTAAATATAATTTTAAAAAGAAGAAGGAACTGAATTAAAACATCGTGCAGGAAGAGAATGACACACTGAGATTAGCTTCAGGTCTCAGCCCTGCCCCAGGGAGGAAGATCTTGTTAAGAATGCACTGCCAGTCTAATGGAAGGTGTAGTTCTGCTCTCAGCTGTTTGTACTTTAAATATGCATTTGAATTTTCCCTGCTCCTTTGCCATAATGACGTTTAAAAAGTAAGATAACCCACTATTATTTTATAAAATGCATCAAATCCTTTCCGTATGATTATGGAGTTGAGCTTGCTTTTGCAAGGTAGCAGTACTCAAATGTCAATTCAAGTGTTTTGTATATTAGTCAAGAAACCCGATCAAGCCCTTAGTATTTCTTGTACAAGTTACTGGGAAATACAAGTAATATAAAATGCAATCTTGGCCCTCAATAAGCTTGCAAATCTCAGAAAACAAAAAAAAAAGAATCTTGTCTTGCATCATTTTTTCCAATTCCTGAAGAAAATGAGAAGGAAAAGAAGAAAAAGAAGAGGAAGAGGAGAAATAAAACGACGAAAGAAGAGGTGGAAGGGGTAGAGGAAGAGGAGGAGAGAGGAAGATAGGAAGCAGAGAAAGGAGGAGGGAGGAGCAGGAAGAAGAACCAGCAGCCGAGTAAGTGGGTAGTTAGGGTTAACCACGTTTGGAGTTTTGCTGGGTGACAGCAGGGGAAGAGCAGGGCAAGATGGTTCGGGTGCCCTACAAGGCAGTAGTGACAGTGGCTGTGGTGCAGCAGCCTGAGATCTAATCTGGACAGAGAGAAGGAAACAAATTGTGAGAAAATACTCTTCTATCTCTACATCCAAGTTAGCAGTATTTGTCAGTAAAATGCCTTCCTGGGATGGAGAACACTTCTAAATCCCCATCTCCCACCTGTTTCCAAGGATATCTAAACCTTTTGTGTCTGGTCATGATCAGGTGTGATTCCACATGCCAACCAAGTGCATGTCAATGTTGCGGGTTATAGCTGATTTCCTAAGAAGCCACATGGACCCAGAAAGTCAGTCCATACTTGTCCAGCCTGGCCTCTCCGCTTCCCTTCAGCAGGACCTGTGGATGCCCTGGTGCCATCTGGTCCAGGGAAACGCCAGTCTTCATCTACCAAGAACAAATGCATTGCACACACCGTGCAGCCAAGTATGCCTTGGGTTTAAAGAAGACATTCTTTTCAAACAATTAAAAGTAGAATAGCAAATAAAATTGTATGATGTTTTTATAATTCATATATGATGCTCATATCATAAAATTTTGTTATGTTGATTAAAAAAAAAAAACTTTGTTAAGGAATAACTGTTTCTTACCAGCAATCCTTGGCTGTGAAACAGAACAGGGCTCCTGGATGCGTTCCTTTGGTGTGCTAGGTACTTCTCTGCATATCTGTTGCATCAGGCCAAACAGAAAGAGAAGAATACTATATAAATAAAGATGACCATATTTTCAAAAGAGGAGGTGTTATTCTGAATAACGCCACAGCTCTTCTTCCCCTTAACAACCTCATTATCCACACAGCCCACCCCACTGACATTGCTACCTCTCTGGCTCTTCTGAGTTTCTTTTGCTGGCTTATTTTCCTCTGCCTGTGCATCAAATACCAACATCCTACATGGTAGGTGTTTTGATCTTCTTACCTTCCACCCTGGACTTTCTCCCTGAGTCCTGGCTTCCAGTGGTTTCATGTACCAAATGCAGTTTTGAGAGACTGAAGACCCCAAAAAGATATCTTCAGTCCAGCTCTTTCTATCAACTGGATATTTAGACATGTCCAAATCTGAATTCATCATCTCCATCTTCCCTGACACCCACTGTGTAAACCTTTCTAACAATTCAAACTAATCTTTCTATATCCATTCTTAGGATCACTCCATCCATCTCTACAGCACAGCTATAGTAATCTTTCAAAAACATAACTTTCCTCTGCTTAAAACCCACTGATAGCTGCCCCCTACCCTCAAAGTAGTGAATTGTTCTCAAGATGAAGCTCAAATCCCTTGTAATGCAATGTGAGGCCTCCAGGATCTGGTCTCTGAGAACCTCTCAGCCTTAAACTCTGTGTTGAGCTACTTCCAGGAACCAAACGCACTTTGCTCATTCTCTGTCTCCTCCAGACCCTCTCACTTGCTGCTGCTCCTTCCTACTATTCTTCACCTCACCTATACTTATTTATCCTTCACAAATGAGCCTGGATGTGATCTCCTCCATAGAACCTTCCATGGTTACCCTCAAAGCCAGGTAGGTACTCCAGCTGAACGTCCCCATGGCTACCTGTGTGTTATAACTGCTTCTCTACTTGTCTCACTCATGATAAGCTCTTCGGCTTAGAAGCAGTGCCATACTCTGTTGTATTCCCAGTTCTTAAAACGATACCTGGCATAAAGCAAGAATCTAATAAAAACTTAGTAAGTGAATATATGAATGAATTCTTGCATGGATGAAATAGTCCAGATAGTATTTCCCAAAGTGTGTTTGTTGAGATTCTCTGCACAATAAGCATTGTTTGGTCTTAGACATTCATAATACACCAAAGTGAACTATATTAAAATCTATGTGAAATCCTGTAATGACAGAAGCTTTAGTATTGCCTAAATTAGTTACCGTGCCTTTTTATATACAATACCTACTGGCATCCTTTGTGTTAAATAAATATGTGTGCTTTGATTGCATAGGGACAAATTGAGGCTGGCAAGGGACAGAGGGGCCCATGTGTCTACAGAGGAGTGTAAGGGAGAGAGAGCAAGCAGATAAAGTCAGAGAGACAGCAGGGGGCCAGACCATGAGGGGCCTTCCAAGTCACAGCAAGCATCTGAGCGAGATGGAAAACCATGAGTGGTGACCTAAATCTGTCCACGCTGGCTGCTTTGTCTAGAAGAGACTGACAATGGGTGAAGAAGGAAGCAGGGAAAACAAGGAGGACACTGCAGTCATCAAGACAAGAGATGATGGTGGCTCGAAATAAGTTAGTGGCAATAGGGGTCGTGAGCAGCAGTCAAATTTATAATATTTTTTGGCCTACGAAAAGTTGAAAGAATTGTATAGGAAATAGCCTTGTGCCACCTGACATCTATAATTGCCAAACGTTTGCTACATTTGCCTTATCATATGTAGCCATCTGGCCATCCATGAACCCACCTATGAAGCAGATACGGATTTTGAAGAAGTTGATGATGGTGACTCCAGGGTATAGTTTTTGGTTTGGGGGTTTTTGGGGGGGCTTTTTTTGAGATATAATTTATACACCATAAGAATCACTCCAAGATTTATGACCTAAGCAATAATAAGGATGCAACTGCCATTAACTGAGATGGGAGATGTACATTAAGGCACAGGGGGTGGGGGGAGGGATGTCAGGAGTTCAATTTCATATGTAGGTTTGCGATACCTATTAGACATCCAAGTAGAGATGTAGAGCAGGCAGTTGTATATGCCAGTCAGGGCAGGGCTACAGATGTGTGAGTAACAATGATTCATCAAGGCAGTAATTCTCAATCAGAAAGATCAGATCAATAAAGCACCTACATCATTAGATACAGGATAATGGCTACCATTTTAAGAGGATCAAGCAGAGAGAAAATAACTGATATGGAGTCCGTCCAAACCAAGGGCAGAGACATACCAATTCAATGTTCCACTCAGACCTCATACTCTGATATGGCAGGTACCAGGGCAAACTAAAAAGAAATCTATGACTTCATCTACCCTTAACTGTTTCAACTGTGAAAAAGTAATGGCATGAGGGAAAGATATCTTAGTCATATCTGTAGTCATAGGCCATTACATTCCAGTGGAACCTAGTAAATACATATTGAATGAATAAAATCATTAAAAATAAACATACATGTATGATAATTTATGTGCAACATCAGGAAGGTATTTTAAGGTCTTCATTTTCAGAATATAATCACTGGTACTTTATTGCCTTAGTACAACATATATTATTATTTAATGTAGTATATAATGTATAAATCCCCTAGGACAAAGAATACCATGTAAAATAGAAGGTATTCTTCGAGAATACATGCTTCTGTCTATGAGAGATGAAAAAAATAATTGTAAACATTAGTCAGCATTAGTAAAACGTGCCCATATTTGGATATACTTAAAAGTAAAACAGTTACAAGACCCCACTTCTTGACAACAAAGTCAATAAAAGTAAGAAATGTGTTATAGTAACTCTGTACACACAACCTTATTCCACGTAGTATTTACAGTTCTTAAGCTTTCTGAAATTTTATCTCTTTCGTTTAAACTCAAGCTTTTATCTGAAAGCATTTCCAATTCAGTTCTATTCAGCCATTTGAGTTTTTCAGCTTGCACTTCCATCTCTTGGGTTAAGTCCTAAAGGAGTCAGAAGACAGGTGTGGTTAGAAGGTTGTCAGATGGGGAAAGTTCAAGAATTGTATTAGAAATCTCTTTGGAAAGTAGTCTTATAAATATGGATTTTTAATTTCTTAAATAAAAAATTGAACTCATGTTGATAAATTGTAACAAAAAGAGAATGAACACACACCTTCAATGTGCATTTGTGTGTGCACATGCACAAACACACTCCCTGGCACCCTCTCTGTCTCTTAATAGCATCATAGTATATCATATTATATTACATTTACATTGCTAATTTAACATTCTGTTCTTATCTCCACCTTGCTACCCCATCCTAATATACTGTCCCACTCTTTGTAACTCTCCCCAAGTTGTTTACAAAGGGGACATTCCAAGAAAATCATTGAAATTTTTAGATAAAAAAAGAACAAACTTGTTAGATGTGGTCACATGTTAAAAAGAAAACTTAATAAATGTTTGCCACATAATATTTTTCATCATTATGAAAGGTCTCTTTCCCCAAAATGCTTCAACCATACTCTGTTATAAACAAAATCTCTCATCTAATTAGTAAATATCCTCTCATGTATACTTTTATGCATGCACGTGTGTGTATATACACGTATACACAATTGCTTTTTCTTTAATAAAAATAAGGACACATTATGCCTATTGTTCTGCAACAAGTATTTTAATTTTTAGCACAACAAATATGAGAGTTTATGGATATAAAACTCTGTGAATATTTGGATATATTACATATTCACATATCTTTATGTATTTTTACAGATTGTATACATATACGACTATAAGCAATTCTTGTTGGGTGCGAACCCACAAAGAAAATGTGTTGATTAATACAATCATGACACTAAGTCTACAGTAAGCTACAGTGAGTTACTCTGAAAATCAGTGTTTTCTTGTAAAACTCAATTTTATAGATAATAATCAGTAATTATCTTCTAAATCTAAAAGCAAAAAACTATACTCTACAACCCCATTATATTCTAAAATGATAAAGTCAGTTCACAATATCCTAGATCCTTTGGTCTAACAGTGAGGCCACAATGATTTGTTCTTTTTATGTGAGTGAAGCTTTACCTCTGCAAGACCAAAATTACAGCTGCTCTTTAAAAAATAAAAAAGGATATTCCTCTTGTAAGTCCACCACATTTACCACAAAGTACAAAGCTTCCTTCCCTTTCTTCTTCAGTCATGCAATATCTTATTCTTAAGGGTAATGTTTGAGCATCAAAAGGCATTGGCAAATACAGAGACAAATAAACCACTTACTGTTAATTCTTGCAGGTTTTCTTCCAGCTCAGCAGATCTCTTTTGCAAAGCATTCTCGGCCTTTGTTAACCAACAGATAATCTCATCTAGCCTATTTCTATATTCAGTCACCTGCTTACTTTCTCCTTTTAGCCTAAAAGAAAACATTATTGAAAAATATTGAGAAAAACTATCTAATTAAGGAGAACATTATATATTTGCTTTAGATATTCCAACTAAACACTTCCCTAAATAAATAATTCCTAATAATTATTTTAGTGTGTATTTTTAAGTGAATCTTAGTGTTATATACATTCTGCAGTACTAAAAATTGTTTAATAATAATAGAAGAAAAAGAAGAATTTTTCCTTAATTCAAAAACATTGGAACTAAAGAATATTATCCTCTTTCATCATGAAAAATTATATAGAAACTTAATACAAAAAAATTTTTAAGTTAGATACCACTGTGCAACATAATAGAAATTTTTTTTAACATGAAAAATGTCTTTATCTAAAATAATAAGGAAAAACACATAATTCTCTTTCAGTACTCCATGGAGATAAAAAGCCATCATTATATGACATGTTATTCACATTAGGTGGCAACTATTACTCTACTTTATTCATAGGACAGAAAGAATAAGAAGAAGGCAAGGTACTGAGAATTGGAAAATTGTGTAAGTATTGGGAAAGACAAAAAAAATTTAAATTTGGTTAGTTCATTATAATAAGTATTATATTTGAGTATAACACCAAGTTGTAAAAAGAGATGTAGAAAAAAAAGCAAAAGTTTTAAATGATCCAAGTAAAACAGTAAAATGAATATAAAAAAAGAACTGCCTTAATTAGATCTTTCAAATGTAAGAATAACATTTATAAGAATATAAACCATCTGTCAAAAGATAGGAATATGATTAGAACTCATATGACAATAAGATTATATATTTTTAAAAAAGGATTTGAAAGCTATTAAAAGCTGGGTGGTATCATTATTTTTATAGCTTCTATAATTAACTACTAACTTAAAAACAGAATGCAACTTTTAAATGAATTATATTGTGTCATCCCAAATAAGAATTTATGTTTTTTATGGCTATAACGTTTTGTTTTTAACCACAAAAGTCCTAACATGATACTGTAATATATGTAATAAAATATTAAAGAATATATATTAGTGCAATATATATAATAAAAATTAAATACTTATATATTTAATAAAGTCAATAATATTTGAGAGTATTATAATGTTTAAAAAATGAATGAAAATCACTACAAAATCATAATTCTTAAGTATCCACCAGGAAAGAATACTACTTCAAGATTTAAAAATAAATAAACCAAGCAATAGTACTAATTGTTAAGACTATCAGCAATAAAATAGGTACTCGACCCTCTGTATTGAAAAGTATTTAACTTGTATTGAAAAATATTTAACTTAAATAACATTTTGAAAACACCCAAAATACTTTTATGGGTCTTTTGTTTCAAAAAAAAAGTTGAAATTTAAATTGCCAATGTTTCATAATCATGATTAATTTAGTACTTTGAAAATAGAACTATCAAGCAATTTCAATAAGACATATTTGAGTCACTCAACATTTTCATCTGCAAACTAGCTAAATATAATCTGCATTTTAAATGTTATCCCTAAGAGTAAAAACAAATTATAAATTCATGTTCAAACAGTAGATAACAATTGCTCATTAAGGAATAACACCATAAGTTGCTGAACTATGCAAATATTTAACTACAGGCATTCAATACAAAAACAAATTGAACTATGTGATAATTCTCAGTGACTCTGATAATAGTGCACACACAAGCTCTTCCCAGGTGGTCCCCATTTAAGACAGATTCCAAACCTGAAGTCAAGTTTAACATGAATTTATGAAAATAAATATTGCTTCAGTTAAAATATAAGATGTTGGGGAAGAGATTCACTATTCTTTTCACTTCCCAAAAATGAGTTAAATAAGTATTAGCTTCACCTTGTTAGTTTCAGGAGCTATAATTGGCACACTCTACAGAGATCCATTTGAAAATCGTTAGGAAAACTTCTGCATTTATTGTTAATACCCTGCCAGGAAGTACATGTTTTTCTTTAAGAATGCTGAGGAGATACATCATTTCAAGCTAGAAGAATTCTACATACAAACTGATTAGTGTGACATATAAGATCTTATGGGACCTCAGCTTCAAATCCTACCTCGCTGGTCCCCTGAACCCTCCTCTCCATCTGATCCACTGCAGATCTCTCACATGGCCATGGTATTCATGCCTCCCACGTTTGCCTATTCTACAACTTTTCCCTAAAAGGCCCTCCCTGGAAGATATTTATGGGAAACTGCTATAAATGCTTCAAAAAACAGCTTCAGTATTTCTCCTCTATAATACCTACACATTCCACTCGCCATCACACCTGCCTCTGTGACAACACTGTACCTTCCTAATGATGTTTTCTTCAATTATTTTCTTCTTAGTCTCTTAGTTCCTTAGTCATACTTATGTCCCCAGTGCTAAACACAAGGCTCAATAAATATTGATCAAATCAATGAATCTATCATTGGCAAAATGTAGCAATAAAATGCTTGGGGGGGAAAGTTCTAGGGTAACTTACTTTCATAAGAAATAGATATTTTAAGAGTTTATTATGAATAGTCAGGGCATATACATTTTATGAACACTATCTCATTTAATCTTCATGACAGTCCTCTGAGGTGACAGAGTTCTCATTTACGGAGAAGAAAACTTTGCCAGGGAGCTCTGTGGTCTTCCCAAGTTTGTGCAGCACCATATTTGGGAGCGCAAAATAGCACCATCATCTAGTTTCTATGAGACCCTGGGCAAATTACTTAACTTCTTCTCTCTCTGACCCTCAGTTTTCAAAGCTGTACAATCAACCTAACAGTCTCCGAAGAGGGTAGTCGTGAAGAGGCTATGCGTGCAAAGTGCCAAATACTCTTTCTGCCACATGGTAATCTTTCAACCAAAGCATATAAATTATTTGTCTCTTACCAAAAAACAAAACATCATAAATTTTTTAATAAAAAGTGACTATAGGCTACATCATACTTGAATATTTTAGGTTATATTATAATGCTGGACTTGATAAAGTATTCAACATTCCTTCAACAAAATAGCTTATCACTGAAATAATGCATCATCTACAGTATTAAAATTAGCAGAAAAAAATATCTTGGACTTTTTAACCCAAAACTACCAAAAACAAACAAACAAACAAAAAGATCATTAATGAGATGAAATAAATTAAGCAAAGGAGGAATCGCTCATTAATTTTTTTTTTTTTTTTTTTGAGACAGAGTCTTGCTCTGTCACCCTGGCTAGAGTGCCGTGGTGTCAGCCTAGCTCACAGCAACCTCAAACTCCTGGGCTCAAGCAATCCTTCTGCCTCAGCCTCCCAAGTAGCTGGGACTACAGGCATGTGCCACCATGCCCAGCTAATTTTTTTTTCTCTATATATTTTTAGATGTCCATATAACTTCTTTCTATTTTTAGTAGAGATGAAGTCTCACTCTTGCTCAGGCTGGTCTCGAACTCCTGACCTCGAGCAATCCACCCACCTCGGCCTCCCAGAGTGCTAGGATTACAGGCGTGAGCCACCACGCCCGGCCCTAAATCTTAACTGTCTCAGAAAATAACCTCAAATAATTTTAAATCTATAAAATATGGATAATGTTGAGTATTATATTCATTGGTAATAAAACATATTTGCAACTAGAAGATGCCCTAATAAATTCTGGGGCCTTGTAACATAATGTGACATAAAATTAGCAATAATATATTTATTATATTATATAAATGAAGAACTTTATTAATTGCAAAGCACTGACATATATGGATAGAGTACAGCCTTTAACACTAAGAATAATGTGATCAGAGAAATTATGAATGTAGGTTCAGTCAGGAAATAAGCAAGGGGAAGGCCTCACCTTGAACCCAGACCTTCAGACCAGAAGTTTGGTGTGTTCTTTCAATTACTCAAATTTCCCACCATAATCATTGTTTCATAATAAACAGCCAGAAATAAAAGGTATAAAGGAGCTTTTTACACATATGATATCTGAGTAGAAAAGTGAGACTATGGAGAACCTAAAAATACAGTTAGGGGAACCGTGGGCAGCAGAGGTTACGAATGCTAGTAAAATCCTTATTGTAATATCAGACAATAAAAGAACTTTGAACTCATCGAACTGTATCTTAAAAAATTCTACCTAAAATATGTTTATTCCTGTGCCCTCAAACGATCACGGTTAAATCACCTGGGTTGCCTATCCATCACTTCTGCAATGATCGCAGTCCAGCGTTGGTTTAACCCTGCCAGCTTTTCTTTCAAGAAGCTTCCATCTGTTGGGGAGAGCTTCTGGACAATCCTATCCCCAGTTCGATTTAGTGCTGCAAAACTGGGCTGGTGGCTACTGATGCCCTCTTCGAGTTCCTACAATCAAGCACAACTCAAGATTAATGCCACTACTAAATTAAATGTTCTGATGCAATGAATCCACCTAAGGAGTGTGACAACCATTTATGCATTAGAGAAACAAATTCCTGGAATGATATTTTACGTTCATGAAAAAGGCATTTTAAAATAATTTAATTATATTTCAATGAATACACTAAATGAAATCTATTTGGAAATCCAACCCATCCTCATCAATATCATCAGGCAAAATATAGTGAAATAGAAGATCCTAATAACATAAAACAATTAATAGCTGTTTACATTAAAGCATAAGCATCAATCATGTTTAATTGCTCATCTTCTTCCAAATAAGTGCTTGAAAGAATCTCTTAAAAATATATATATATATATATATATATATATATATATATATATCCCCATATACCCTTACATCCTACCATATATCAGTAAACCTCAATGTGCCTTTACTGAGACATTACTTCACTGGTCTGCAAATTTTCAAGTAACAGGTGAAAGGGATAATTTAAAGTCAAATTTAAGCACTTTAACTCTGAAAAGAACAAAAATGCATTGACACGACTCTAAGAAAAATATTAATAAAAGCATTCTCTTTAACTTCTCAAGAACTTCCTACATAAAACACATTTTTAAAATTTAATAAAAGAGAAAATATTTTTAACAATGGTAAAATTGAAATTTTATTTGCTTTCTACCATTATTTTTAAAGACCTATTGTTATCAGCAGAACTGACTTGGCAATTGTGTTATATTTTCCCAAGACTGAATTAGACTTACATGAGCAGCTGCCCTGTTATAGCTCAAGAATAATTTACTTTTATGATAACTATCAACGATACAAAGAAAAACAAGATGCCTATGAGTTTAAGTACAGAAAACAAAGGTGAGGTATGCATATATTTTTCTGTCTTTGATATAGTCCTGGGTACAAAATATTACAAGTGTTAATCTGAATATAAAATTTAAAAAACAAAGTTTTTTTTTTCATATTTGCCACTAAAGAGCATTTTTTATTTAAATTTCTTTAAAATTCTGATCAAAAATTCTACATGACTAATTTTTCTTAAAACTTTGAAACTGGAAATTAGAACTGGACAAAAATTATAAATTCTTTATAGGCTCCTGAAAAATTAATATATTTGGCCCCCACTTCTGAAACCTGTTTTAATAGCCAGATGCCAAACGCACATGCAACCTTTTTAGCAGACACCCCTCCTCTGACAGAAAGCACTCACCTGCTGATGTCTCCTGGCTTTCTCTAAGTCCAGACTACCACCTGGAACACAGGTATCAACCAGCAACTCTTCAGCTTCTGTTATCCACTGTGTGAGGTCATTAAGGTCACAGTGGAACTGTCTCCATTCTTCCACAGCCCTATCAAAACAACTAGAGGACAACAAACAAAATAGGTTTCCAAACTTCCCAGAACAGCCCAGAAGCAATTTTTCTAAAAAAAGAAATTCAAATATCATTTAAACTGAAAGCTCTCAAATGAGTGAATTCATAGCTCATTGCTCTACAAGACCAATTTTCATAGTGGGTTACAGTTACTATTAATAATTCTTATTAGAGAAAAAGGCATCACATCAAGAGCAAAGCAATCTGTGCACACCATCACCCTCCCACCTCCCTCTCTCTCACACTTACAGGTACACAACACACACACACACTCACGAACACACTAAGGCAGCTTTTTAACTGAGAAGATTTAGTCTTCTCTGGCTTGGAAAATCAAGATTGATTAGCTGTAGGCATGTTAACCTACCCAAATTTATACACTTAACATTTAAATACCATGAATTATAAAATATGATTAATTATTCCCTCAGGAAAAAAAAATAATGCTGTTGTACTGCCAGAAAAACATTGTCAGGCAGAATAAAACCCAAAGGGCCAAAATACTTCACAGTTTTCTGATACTCCTTTATCTCTATGTTATAGACTGAACTGTGTCCCACCAAAATTCCTATGTTGCAGCCCTAACTCCCAATGTGATCATATTTGCAGATAGAGCTTTTAAGGAGGTAATTAAGGTTAAATGAGGTGATAGGGTGGGGCCCTAATCTGAAAGGACTGGTGTCTCTACTAGAAGAGGAAGAAGCCCCAGAGAGATGTCTCATGTGAGGACACATCTAGAGGGTGGCCGTCTGCAAGCCAGTAAGAGAGGCCTCACCAGAAACCAACCTTGCTGGCACCTTGATCTTGGACTTCCAGCCTCCAGAACTGAGAGAAAATAAATGTCTGTTGTTTATGCCACCCGGTCTGGGTATCTTGTTACGGCATCCCTGGCAGACTAATATACTTTGGGTAGCGACTAATCCTAAGTGTCCCATTTACCTGAATACAGCACAGTACAGAAGTCCATGCAAAGTCCAGGTTAGGAATGAGAAGAAAAGCTACTGAGATCTCTCTGTAAACCCAACTCTTTTAGAAATGAAATAGAGTAAAACCTCAGTGCTTGTCATATTCCAATACACAAAATATAGTAAGTATAAAAAGGAAAAGCTTTATAGGATTAGAATCATAAAGAATTTTTTTTTATCTTTTTGTTTAGAGTAGTAGAGCTGGGAGAGGTTTAGAAGAGATCTCTGAAATTTTAATAATATTAATAAAATTTTTATTTGATATAATATAATAAAAGTATATTATTACTTTAAAAATAATAAAATGGTCTGTGACTTCAGTAACCCCTAAATAATGCTTATCTTGCTTTCTTCCAAGAAAATTATTTTTAAAATTCAGTTAATATTTGTTGACTGCCCACAGGGAAGCAACTTTCTCTCGGGCATGACAAAAATAAGAGCACTTCAAACAAAACACTATGAGAAGATATTAAAATATTCATTATTGTTCATAAAAATGTGTAATAACTACATAACAATCAAGATTTCCTATTTTTGAGAGACTGCAATAATGAATAGAAAATATTACTAGACAGGCTGTTCCAAAGATTTAAAGACTTTGAATGTAAACATTAAACTTAGAAAAGATCAATATCATCATTCACAGAACATTAAGTTTCAAATAAATCTAAGCAGCATAGCTATGGATTAAATTGAAAAGAGCTATACAAAAGGATGCTCAGGTAGAGTTTGCAAAGCCATCACCAATAAATATATTTAAAAAATATTCAAATCTCAGTGATAAATAAATGAAAATAAAACTGAGATGCAATCTATCACTATAAGATTGGCAAAATTAAAAAAAATAAACGAAAAGCCTGCCAATGTTAGCAAGGGTTCAAAAACAAGGACACTTTTAACAAATACTCTTTGGCAGGGGTAGAGTAAACAGTTTCATGATATAATCCAGAGCCTTAAAGTGTTATTATTTTTTAACAAATTTGTCTTCACCTAATAATCAAGCCTAATAAAACTACAGATAAAGATGTACGTAAAAGAATATTTTCTAAATGTACAAAGAGATAATTCTTAAAATCCATACAAAGGAATATACCAAAGGCCTTTAAAAGCTATCTTCTCAAGAATTGTTTAGTCACATGAAATTCTACGGTAAAATATTAAAAAATGAAGAACATGATGCCTAGGTTTTGCGTGTATGTCTCCAATGTATTATTCTGTGTTAAGGTTCCTCTTATACAGTACTTTATATCCGGCTATTTCCTATCTTATCTGCCTCTTTACCACATTCACAGCTACTGGCAAAAATCTTACCAGTTTTTATTTCTATCTATTAATAGGCCTGGTCAAAATCTAGTAAGAAGAATGCTCAAAAACATTCTTTTAAACAGAAGCTTATAAAAAGGGGTCTGGAGTTATATATGGATTCTCATTTTCTGTAGCTATCTCTGTTCTTCACTCACATTTATCACCAAGTGTACAGAGAAAGCGGATATTAATGAAAATCCTTATTTAAGTTTTCTTAAGAAAATGGACACTATTTAAATGCTAGAAATTAGAAGTACTTACATACCATTAAGATGTTATCTCATAAATGGCCATCTATATGTGATCAGACTCCTCTTTCTTTAAGGAATTGTACTCATCACAATTTATTAAACCAGAGTATATTACAAGGATGTTCTCAATGTGCACAAGACCATTTCCATGGCCCATGAACTTATAGGCATTGCTTAAAAAATGAAATATTAATTTTATTTACACATACCCTTTACGATCACTGTACATTCTGTTAACTCTGTCCCACTTTGCATTCAACTGAGTAAGAGTATCTCTGATCTGAATGGCTTCAGGTCCAGAGGCATCAAGAATAACATCTGGTTGTTTTTCATGAATGACTGCAATCTGCTCTCCAAGTTTATCCAGTTGGTCTTTGATATTCTAAAAATATATTATCATACATTAACAAAACCCAGCAAAGTAACAAAAAAAGAAATCACAGATGATCAAAAATTTATACTATATAAGATTCATTTAAAATAATAATGAGGCCTAATAACTGTTGCTCATGAAAACTGGCAAGGCTTAGAAGGAAAAAAAAGAAAACCCTATTATTGGCCAAAGTAGGAGGAATGCCACATAATTTACTAATGGCAGGGGAATAAAAATCCTCACAGACGTTCAAAGTAACATTTGTACATGACATATGAGAAGCTTCATTAACATTCTCTAAAGGAAATGAAGTGTTTGAAGCTGGAATTATTTATATTTTCAAATACCTAATAATGTTAGTTTAAATGACAGAAATGAACTACCAAACCTATAAATCTACCAGTGATTTTATTGTAACATTATATTTAAATGCAATCAAATTATACAAAAATGCCTTAATATAATTTAACAGATTTTTAATTTATAATCAAGATGGCATTCCATACCTCAACAACTGACCAATCTTAAAGCATTATAAATGGCCTGTTAAATGCTGACATTTTACGTCAACTGACAATCAGGTTTACAAGACAGGAATATGGTCTGTGTCTGATTTTAAAAAAAGGCTCTGGATGTTGCAAATAATTAATAACTGTGCACACTTAAAAATCCACACCCACCTTTAAAAAATTAAAACTTTTTGATTATATTTTATTGGAGAATACAGAAAAGGTTTATTATTCATATACATTATTAATTCCCTGGAACAAACTTTAAAAAATACAGACCATCTAAGTAGGCACAATAACCAATTCCTTGCTTTATTTCTACATTAACTACAGCCATTCAAATGCAAGGCTGGGAGATTCACCTTCAGAGAGTCTTCCTGAGAAGAGAAGTCTTCATAGGTTGCAGTGTTTAGCTCTGGAACATTAAGTGATAATTCAACATCATCCATGGAAAGTAAAATTCTGTCAATTTCAACCAGATAATCTGTGGGGAGAGGTGCTGATCGAATCCCAGAAGCAAGTTGACCTGTTTTCCTTTGTTGAATAGGGACTGCCTATAAAAACATTTTTTAAAAATATTGAATATGTCATAAAATATCCCCACAATGAGTAAGTAATAATGACTCGAAAAAAGTATAGGACTATTGTGTGAAGGAATTCAATACCATGAACCAGACTCAAAAAACTTTGTTTTAATTTTTTTTTAATTTCAAACCTGCCTTCCTACAGAAACCCTTAACAATCTTTATTCAAATTTTCATCTGCAGCCTGCTGCTAAACAGCGTTAACAAGTTAATATTTGAAAGGCTTTTCTTTAAGACCAATGTCATCTAAATTCATTTAGCACACAGGAAACAGCAACTCCTTTCTAAGTTGTTGAGGGAATGAGAATATGCTGCCAATCATAAAGATCTGTATGAAATCACACACTTTGATACCATTATTATCTCACTCTTTTTAAAATATCACAATTAGATTAAACACTCTGGGCCTCACTGATGAAAATATAAATAAATTAAACATGTTTCTATGACATAAAAAATGCAATGGGGGCTTTGATTAAAATAATAACCAGGTAATTCAGTATATAATCTTAACCTTTGAGAACCTTATTACAGAGCATGAATGTCCTATTGGAGACAATAGGTCCTAACATGCTAAATTCAGACAGACTTGAGGCTCCATGGACTCCTCATTTGCCCTAATATAGAATTTCAGGATCCTCTACTCTGAGCTTTCTACATAATAAGGAAGGACCAGGATGGAATACCAGTCTTTCAGGAGTTCAAGTCCTTCACTCCTAAATGGCTACAACTTACTTAATAAATGCTGTCTACTACTCCCAAAGGGCCAAAGAGCAGCTACTCAGAATTAAGGTCCCTTCCTTGACACTTTCACTTCTCCTATGTTGAACTTCTAAAAAATTGTATTCTTCTAGAAATTCAAAGATGATGGTGAAAATGATCACAAATACATGTTCATTCAGTTAAGGATCTTGAAAATGGTTATAATCCCTAAATGAAACCAAGACTCATAACTAAAATCTTTGAGCCAATAATGTAGTGTTAAACCTAGAGGTCTGCATCTATTGCCTCCTAGAATTGTTAAACTACTGCTTTCATCAGTTGAGGGGCAGCCCTCGATAGCCAGATTAGAAGCAGACCTGCAGATTTCCTAATTTTTATCAACAGACTTAATTATACTTGTCTCTAATATTAATTTTATTATCCTAATGCCACATATTCAAATTTTAGTCAGAAAGCATTTCTGGATATTTACCCATATATCTAAGAAAGCAAATAAAAGAGAATGCTAAAATAAATAATATGTCCACCCAGGAACCAGTTTTGAATAAAAAGATGCTCAATATTTTTTAAAGGAAAAAAATTAAATAATTTTTTCAGCTTTTCACTTCAAATAAGCCAATTGTTTTGGAAGATCGCAAAATTAGGCCCAATTGTTCCTCCTTTTAACTTTAAGGAAAAATAAAATAACCCAGTGAAAGTATTTATAGGTTGAGTAACCATGTCAAAGGAACAAATTGAGAAACTGAAACCCATTTCCCTGCTTGGCTTCCCATCTATTAACCAGGATTTTGCTGGGAGGTCATGTGTTTTTCCAAGACCAAAAAGGCTCCAGACATCCAGCTACTTTTTTGTGTTTGTAGGACATTTAACTTTGTAGTACTTTCTTCACTTAGCATCGCTAGATACTATCTGCCAGATTTTTAAAAAAAAAATCTCATCTAGTGGATAATTGGTGGGAGCCACATTTATACCTTAGCAACTACTATAAGTCCAGAATTCCTTGTGCTGCTTCTGCAGTTACATAACAGACTGTCATTCTGCAAGGCCACATGTACCTGAGGGTTTACAGTGAACTAGGAGGGTCAGCAGATACTAAGAATATAATGTTCCAAGTTTTAAAAAAATCATAGTTATTAAGACTGTTTCACTCTCTACTCAGACTATAAAGACAATCCAAGATGTTTTTCTGAGGCGTCATGTTCTTGCAGTAGCAGAAAGGCAGTTCAAGGTTTAAACATGTGCTTTCTAAATTCCCAAAATAGATTTTTTTTCCCCAAGAGTGATCAATCAAAATGCCCTATGAGAAAAAAAAAGTCCTCGAGATCTGCCCCAGACTTTACTTCTGGATAATTTTATTTTGAAAGAATTCTCCTAGGACACAGAAACACAAATATACTACAGATCAGTAGTGAGATGAGATAACGTTACATGATGTAGCTCATGTCATAACAGCAAACTAAGGTTCAGATAAACAGTTTATTTTAAATAAGCACTTTATAAAAATGTTCTAAGTTTTGTTATTATCAAACCATAGGAAAAACAAGGAACTAAACAGAATCAAGTGTGGCTAAACAAAAATTTTAAATGGTTGCATATTAAAGGTAAAATAATTAGAAGATAAATTAGGGATTAATATCTTAATTCTTTTTAAGAGACAGGGTCTTGCTCTGTGGCTCACTGTAACCTCAAATTCCTGAATGCAAGGGATTCTCCTACCTCAGCCTCCCAAGTAGCCAGGACTAGAGGTGCACACCACCAGGCCTGGCAATTTTTTTTATTTTTTGTAGAGACAGGGTCTCACTATGTTGTGCAGGCTGGTCTCGAACTCCTGATAATCCTCCCACTTCGACCTCCCAAAGTGCTGAGATTACAGGTATGAGCCACCGTGCCCAGCCAATATCCTTATTTTATAAAGAGCTCATACATATTTAAAAACTGTAATCTTCTGGTCAATAAATGGGAAAAGATCACCTAACACATATTCCAAATAAGAAAATGAGCTCTGTAAGCTGGTAGTTTTCAATCCTAACTGCACGATAGAATCATCCAGAAAGTTTTTTGGGTCTTTTAAATTTGTTTGTCTGTTTATTTGTTTTAATGTCCACACTTAGATCCAACCTGAGAGATTCCAATTTAATCCGTTTGGGGATTAGATTTGGGCATTGTTATTCTTTTTTAAAAAAGCTCCCCAAGTGACTCTAATGTTCACAGTTAAAAACAACATCAGCTTGAAAACTATAGACTTGAAGAAGTACATACCATATTTGGCCTATTGAAATAGGACAAAGATGTTTTAATTACAATAACTAATGGTAGCAAAACCAAAATGAAATGAGCCTGTAATAGTATATATTAGTACTTTTAAAAAACAACTGTATTTTATGTATTAAAAATCTAAAAATTATTTCTGTTTTGTACCAGTAATAATTTCTGATTTGGGACCCAAAGATGAGTAAGATATGGACTGAATCCTGGAAAAAGTACTAGGCTAAAAAAAGACTTAACAATAAAGCAAAAAACTATAATGTGATCTGATAGATGTTAGAAATAAAAATGGAGCTGAGTCTTAAAAGACAGTGTATTTTTCAGGCAAAATAAAAAGAAAAATCCTGCTCCAGGGTATGGGGATAAAATCAGCAAGATCCCAGAGGTGCCAGGGCATGTGATGTGCTCAGGGAAACGTACAGAAACTCAGCGTAGCTGTGCTACATGGCAGATCACAACAAATCAAAGAGGAGGTGGCCAGGGGTCAGACTGAACCCTTGGTATGTCATTATATTGACAAACCTTGCACTTCAAGCTCTTTCTGTTTTTTGCAATATTTTCCCGCACGGATTTTTTGGTGAAGGAATGACATGATGAGCCGTGACTTTGGGGGGAATAATTCAGAGAACGATATGGAGGGCATGGTAGAGTAAGAAAAACTGGGTGTGAGAAAACCAGTTTGGGACATATTGTAATAATTCATGACAGAAAACCGTAAGTTTGAATTAAAGAAAGGACAGTGAAGTAAGTCACTTTCCCCTGGTCATAAAACAAGCAACTGGTAGAGCTATATATAACCTCAGGTCAGACCTGTACCTTGCTTCATTCAGATCTAATGGTTTTAATCCCTAATCAATGTGGTATGAGGAACAAGAGAGGTGAGGAAAAAGAAGTAGTTGAGAATGATGTTGAGGTTTCTGCCTTGAGAGAATGGCTATCTTTTAAAGCACAGTCGTGCATCACTTAACAACAGGGACACGTTCTGAGAACTTTGTCTTTTGTCAATTTTGTTGTTGTGGGAACATCACAGAATGTGCTTACACAAATCTAGATGGAATAGCTTCCTACACACCTCAGTTACATGGTATGGCCTATTGCTTCTAGGCTACAACCCGTATGCGTGTTATTGTACTGAATACTGTAGGCAACTGTAACACGGTGGTCAGTATTTGTGTATCTAAACATAGAAAAGATACAATAAAAATATGTTATTATAATCTCATGGGAAAACCATTGTATATGCAGTCTGCTGTTGACCCAGATGTCATTATGCAGCTCATGACTGTAATTAAGAGAGAGAATGAAGTAAGAAACACAGGTTGGAGAGGGAGGGAGACAGCAAGTTCAGGTTAGAACATATCACAAGGCTCAGATGCATAGAAACATCCAATAGGTGGCAAGCCAAAAGAATAGAACCCACTCAGTTTCTGAAATCATCAAATAAAACTGGTTCTAGAAAGAATTACCAAAGAGCAGACCCCTGGTGAACACCAGCATGCTTAAAATACAGCTGGAAAGATTACCATTTAAAAGGGAGCTGGTAGTGAGACTTTTTCTGGAAAAAGTTTAACATAGTATAAGAGTTTCACAAATTTATTTATTTGTAAACTAGCAATATTTTTGATGTGACAAAGACCTCTACATATAAACTATAGAATTGAAGGAGGAAGTTACTTCTGAAAGGGATAAATCTCTTTTAGGCTTAACATATAATCAGAAATCTAAAAGAGTCAATAAGTTTTTATGTTTCTATTTTCTTTGAGTCCTGCTCCATCCAAAAATATAAACATATTTAGTAATACACACTAGAAAGGAGGAGATAATATTCCAACTGGTTTGTTTAAAACTGTCCATGATGCAACAACACACATTTGAACGGCCAGGGCTAAGTAAGTTATTTAAATGCAACAGAGACTCTCACATTATAGTACCTTAATTTTGTTGTATCTTGTATGCAAAAGTAATAACTGCAAACGGATCTTTTCTTTTTTATTATCCTCCATAGGTTGATGTAACATTTGTTCGCCTCTTTGTAGAACTTCCTCAATCTGTGCTCTCTCCTCATCCATCTGAATGTTTGAAAGGGAAAAAATTTACTCAAAAGAAAAATGCAGTGTCACTATCAGTTCCCAAGTAGGAGAACTAACCTACAAAATTCTGAATGATCAAAAAATTTTTTTTTCTTAAAATACTTTATATTTGAAGTTAAAATATCTCAAAGCAAGTTTAACAGAAGTTAGATAATACTAAAGATTACCTTTAGTCAGAAAATATGTCTATTTTTTTTCTTAATTATTACATAAATCACTTGGCAAATCTTACACTGATACATACCAGAAAATCACATTTGGATCTTTTTCATTATGTTTGGCAGATTATTATGGGTAAATATTACTGATGTAAAAATATAATTAACAGACAAGAAAAATGAGAACACCATGGTTTTGAAAATCTCCTTGAACCAACCTTTTCATCTTCATCGCTGGATTCCAAGTGTTTTTCCACAACTTTTAACATATTTTCTATGTCATTTTCTAATTTTTCCAACTCAGAGAAAGGCATATCAGCTTCAAATGTTTCAGTGGTGACCAAACGGTATGATAATGGTTCCTGATCAATTAGCAACTGTAGAAGAAAAAGAGTTCTCTGAAAATATATTTCCATCATTGACCAGAGAGACAAGGTGTCAAGAGAGGAACTAGCATTTATTCAAACTGACTTTAGTTTCATTCTTTCATATGGCAATGATTTTACCAATCTGGGCTTCTCTGAATTGCCCATTTTCTCCAAACTCTGGCCAGGAATAGGAGGAGGCATGCGATTGACTGTGGCTGCCTGGAGTGCTGTGTGGTGGATTCAGAGACCACATACATAGTAGGAAATACAGTCTTAATTCAGAAGCTATTCCTGCCACGGCCACAGAAAGGACATAGCCATAAAAAGGAAGAACGGCCACCCAGCCCCCAGTGCAGGGCCACCCACAGAATATCTCTCCATTTAAGTTTCCCCCATAGAATTCTTCTTGCATTTTGATACTCAAAACTTCAAAGAAGTGCCTATTTCTCAATGCCATATTTTCACATAATGTCCATATAGAAAGATTTCATATTTGGATAACTAAAAATATGACAATTATAATAAAACTAAAGGCAGAAAAATAACACCAGTGTTGGCTAAGTGTGGAGAAACTAGCACTCTCACACCCTGAGTATGGAAGTATAAATTGGCACAAGCTTCCTATTGGGCTATTTGGAAAATCTATTTAATAGCCTTTATATGTAAAACTTTTCCAATGATTTCAAGGAATTCTAAGAATTGAATTTAAGGGCATATTAAGAGATGATCAAAAAGATATGCATAAAAGGATTTTTAACAAATAAAATATCTATAAAAGCACAATAAAGTAAAAAAAATAACTTAGGAAATTGTAACATCATATACTGGAATATTCTACAACCATAAAAAATCAGGCCAAAAAAGAAGATATAAAACAACATAAAAATGTTGATATTTTAATATCATGTACATATGAATAAGAATAGACATGTATTCCAAAATGTTTACTGAGGTTATTGATGGCGATGATGGTAATTTGGTTTTTTTGTAATTCCTTGCACCGTATGTCTAAATTTTGTGCATTCTTTTTATACCCAGAAAAATCTCCCATAGAACTACGGAAAAGAATAAAATGAACTGAGGTTAGAAGGCTAGGAGGTAAGGTCACAGTTAAGACAGGCAAAAGCTAAAGCAAGATTATTGTTTGTCTTCTTGAAGTTGAGAATTATCTAAGTATATTCATAGGTTATATGAAAGATAATTCAGCTTACTATATCAGAGATTTCAAATCAAAGCAGTTTAAATAATATTTACTTCCTCCAAAAAAGAGGATCCTTCCTCTTTGAAAGTTTCAACACACAACTCTCTAGAGATTGAATTAACTGAGTATTCAAAAAATGCCATCCGACAGGCACAATTGAGATCCTTAAAAACTCAGAATCGTATGTCAGAATGAATGCCTGGTTTGAATGATCCCAAAGTCAGCTATGTTTTTTATCCATAAAACCATCAAAATGTTTTCATCTTTTCAACTGAACATTTACTGAGCACCCACAACATCCCAGGTCTTAAGAACATGACAATAAGAATTTTCCTTTCCTCCCCTCATAAAACAAGGGTAAAAAGAGAGAACGAGAAAGATACACACAGAGAGAAAAATTATACCATGGTAATATAATAAACACTATTTAAAAGAAAGCTCTTATTATCCTCTTAATTAAATTTATAAAGCTCCTTTTTAAATTTATAAAATCAGGTAGTACCTTTCTACATTACACCTGAAATGTCAAATTATCTGTAACTTTTAGATTTGTCAACATGTAAAACACAAAAAAAACAAGTTCATAAGATGTGTAGTGTGAACACATATAAAGTATGACTATAAAATAATGGGTTTCATATTCATGCCTAGCTTTGCAATTAGTCTCATTATTTAATAACCAATTCTAACCTTCAACTTAGTCTTTAAAACCTTTTCTCAAATGCGTTATTTTCTTCAATATTAATTTCTTGTTTTCTCTCCTTCATATGCACAATCACAAATAAATAAGGACAAATGCTTCAATCAAAGAAACAGTGATTGAAATCATCTTAATTAAAAAATTCTTTGATGCATATACTATATAATATCTATCATTTAGATTCATACTCATAGGAAAACTGGTTTTCTATAAAAATGTAATTACTCACTTTGGCACTTTTGATATGTTGAGACACCTTGTCAAAGTTCCTATTCAGTTCAGCTAATTTTGGTTCTACAAGCTCCCTGCTTGAGCTTCCTCGTGCAGTCATCAAAATAATGGCTTGATCACGGACGTTTTCGACCTGGAGGTTGGCATCATCCAGCTCAGATATTAAACGCTAATAGTAAGAAAACACAAAATTATCTCATGGGAAGAATCAAAACCAAACATGGGTATGTGCTTACTCAGAATTAAAGGTAGTTTAAATAAATATCTGGCATTTCTAGCAAGAGATTTCAGCATAATTAATTAGAATAAAGAGCTGTTTGCACAAAACTCCTCAGCAATCTCAGTTTCTCCTACCAAAACAAATGTTCATGAATCTACTGCATGGAAAGAACATCTGCCTAAGTAAACTGAGAGCATTCCATAAGAGAAACACAACAACAAACATGCTCCTCTCAAAAGTGTTAGTAATTCCTCTATGTTTGCTACCTTCACAATTTCTTCCCGTTTACTTGCTGGTTTTTTTTCAATTTCATCCAGTAGAGCTTCAGCTTGATAAAGCCAGGTACTTATGTGAGCTACATTTCCATCAAATATTTCCAACTGGTTCCGATGGTTCTACAAAGGAATTAATAAAATGTTCACATAATCACATGAAATATTTAAGACGATAATCTTAGAAGAGATTTAAAAGACCTTCAAAGAGCAAATTGTATGCTAAATTTAAAGAAAGGTTTCCACCTTTCGGCAGAGCTCTTCTTCAGTGAATAAATCTCATTTCTAAAAATGCACAGCTGTGGTTAAGTACTTTTTAAATTTGTTTGATTTAGACCTCAGCACAATAAAAAGCTGAAGTAGAATAAAAAGAGAAAGTTTTTTTTTCAATTTCATTTCAAGTTTATCCCTTATTCTTCATTCTTATATAACCACTGATTTCAACTGTCCCCTTCACTCATACTTTAAGGAAGTAATAATATTTAAAAAATGACGAAAGTATAAATTGAATAAGAATCTGCATGCTCTGCTTAGAGGACAGTCTGTATCTCTTTACATCAGTATCCCCAGCACTTAATATTACACCTGGCACAGACTTCAGTAAGATTTCCTGAAGCAGGACATAAAAGGTGCTCAACAGAATAGATTTGAAAGCAACAGCAACAGTTAAGTAGATTATGAACTGGGCAAAGTTGCTGAGACTAAATCAAAAAGTTAGAAGTTGACCCAAAAGGGTAGGGGAGCTTATGATGAAATTAATATTCAAAAACTTCATTTTATAAGATAAAGGAAACTAGGAAAAATTTAAAAGAAAGAAGTTTTAAAAAGGACACACATTATTAATCTATAATACGGACAAATAGTTGAAAAAAGAAAATGTGAACTAATAAATGATATGAAAAAAATTTCAACAGTGATCTGGATTCTAAGTAGGAAGAATTGACACACACTAGACTTATTTACCCTCTCAAGCAGGTAAATCCAATGCTCTAATAGGACTAGAAAGATATTGCTTGAAAGGAGAATTTGAAAGACAGACTGAAGAATACAAAAGTAAGGGTCATGAGAATGTAAAACAAAGCTAGTAATAGCAAAAATGAATATATAAAATATTTAACAACTCATTTTGTAAGCCAAGAATCTCATATGCATTATTATATTCAAAATTTAGCTCTGTTAGATATACACTTTTATTCTCATTTTTTATGAATGGCAAGTGAAGCCTAGTACTACTAAGTAATTCAGCTAAGGTTATACAGATAGTACGTCATGGACAGTGGTTATAAATCTATGACAGATCAAGACCTAAGCCCATGATCTCTACTGCCCTACACATCGTGATTGATCTGAACAAATGCTCAAACACACCATAATTTATTTTTTCTGTCTATCCATTACCTAGTAATTCTATGAATTTGATAAAAAAGTCCTATCTTAGGTAATCAGAATAAAAAAAATTATAAATGACAATTCCCTCCACGGCAAAGGAGGGTAGTGTTGCCATGTATTTATTCCTAGTATAAGAAGGACAGAAAACCACCATAAAAATTAAATGGTAAATATTTTCATGAGATATTTAACAGAGTGGTGGTATAACCAAAGACTAACATACATATTTAATGATTATCATCATCATAATAATATCTAAAGTTGTTTTACATATAGCTATTTAAGAGCACTACATGTTTTCAGTCACAAAATCATCACAAAACTGTATAAGGTCGAAATTATTAATAATGCCCATTTACAGAGAAGAAAACTGAGGCTTAGAAAGTGTTTAATAACTTGACCAATGTCACCCAACTAGTAGTCAAAGTTTTTACACAGGCCATCAGATGCTAGAAACTGTGCTCTTAACTAGTACACCACTCTTAAACATTATAAAAGTCATATATAAAAATAGCTCATGATAGTATGAAAATTAAATCCAATATGAAATCGTTAACATGAAACAAGGTACATTTACTAAAATATTAAAGTACATATTTCTATGGATATCATGAATATTTTATTCTTTAATGGAAACATTGTAAACTCTGCCAGTTATTGCCTTGTCAAAGAAAAAATAAAATGTAGTCTAATGAAACAAATTCAAAAGCAAAACATGACTGTGACTCATAGGAAATAGGATTTGAAATGTAATCAAAGCTATATTCATTTCATAATAATTAGAGAAGAGGAGACTATTTCATCATCCAGTCTTTCTGGAAACATACCATCAAGGTATTGCACCAATCCTCAGTCCAAGTGCGAACACGGCTCCACCCAGCGTTAAGGACACAGAGCCTCTCCTCTAAGATAGGCTCGCTGCCCTCAGTCAAGTTCTGCAGGGCAGCGCTACTCTCTGTGATGGTATTTAAATCAGCTTTTCTCTTTTCCAGATCCTTCAAAACATTCTAGAAAATAAAAATACCGAAACCCACTTGATCTTTCATAACATTGTAGAAGTGTATACAACCTTAACTTTTTAAAACTTTCCTTCCACATATATACAGTAGTCCATGGCTCCCTAGATAATTTACAATATGGTGAAGGTTTACAAAACTCCCAAACTTATTAACATGGTGAAAGTTCTTAAGTTCTTAATTAAAATTAAAATGTTTAATTAAGCTAATATAATGAAGGTAACAAACTCAGGTGTGGAAAAGCAATTATTTCATTTATTTTAACCATAAATTCTATTTATTAAGTATAAACACAAACACTAATTATCTTCATCGTAACTCTAAAGAATCAATTTCATTTTCAGTAACTATTGAAATAAGCTGGCAGAGCAGAAGGATCCCAGAACTCAAAATTCTAGGAAATTCCTAATAAATTTATCTCCTAGATTATCACATAAATCTATTGATATGGATTACATATACTTGCAAGGATTACATCCTAGAACTAGGTGACTTAATATATAATCTGTTGTATAAACATTACAGAAACCATTTCATCTTAAGTAAGTCATGGGAGAACTATCAAGTCTAAACTTTGGTCTTACACCTATAATACGCAAAGATAATACTCTGGATGGTATGATGATAATTGGATTCAAACATTCATAAGTTTGCAGCAAAGAATACAGTCACAGATTTATAGACAGTACCAGGTTCCAAAATTAAAACTACAAAGTTTTTCAATCAAAAAACAACATACAGATATCTACCCTACTGCTACTACTGCTGTTGAACCTTTTAAAAACTGTTGCACCTTTTTAAATCAACATTGAGACCAATCATTTCAAGGAGCTCAAGTTTATATTTAAACATCATTAAATCACATTTTGGAAAGCATAAAATTGCAAATTCACAAGTGAGTCAAGGTTTAAATATTAACTTGGCCATGTCAATTACTGGTATATTTATGAAGGCACTAAAATATGTCTTTCAAAAGTTCTTCTCCAGCAGGGGGGAAAAAATAAAGGATACCCACAGCCATGCTCCCTGCAGTTAAGACTCTTTGAACTCTTTCATTGGTTATATACTGATTGACTAGAATAGTTTTTAAAAAATATAAGAAATAAGAAACTACAAGTAATTAAATTTAAATAATATACACACTGTGCTAATAGATTTTATAATAAAGAAAAGTAATAAACTAAAAATAATGATATTTAAGCTATGAATCAAAATACTATTTAAGTTCAGGAAGAAAAATGCTATTTAAGTTTTGCATTGAAAATAGTTTTACATCATCTTTAAGTGCAACTACATTAAAATGTTGTGAAATATGCATGTTCCTTAAATCTAAAAACACAATGTTGAAAAGATGGTGATTATGTTACATACTGATGTTTCATTTGATTTACTCTAATGAAGAGAATGTGCTGTGAATTCGTAATTTGTGTATACCACCTTCATTATTTCAAATCTGAAATAAGATTAAATGGAAATTTAAGAGAGTATTGTTCCGGAAGAGACAAATTTATCATTATTCTCAGCCTTTACCTAAAAAATGATGAGACTCAACTGAAAAAAACAATTGAATTTATGAATACACAAAGATGTCTGATTAAAAATCAAATATACAAAAATCAATACCATCTATGTGCCAACTATAAGCATTTAGTAAAAAGAGAAAAGCATACTTTTGCACAGCAATAATAATAAGTATGTTGGACAAAACTTCTTTGCATATATATAATGTTTGTGAAGAAAAGAATCAAAACATTACGTAGGGGCCGGGCGCAGTGGCTCACGCCTATAATCCTAGCACTCTGAGAGGCCAAGGCAGGCGGATCATTTGAGCTCAGGAGTTTGAGACCAGCCTGAGCAAGAGCAAGACCCCATCTCTACTAAAAATAGAAAGAAATTAGCTGGACAACTAAAAATATATATAGAAAAAAATTAGCTGGGCATGGTGGCGCATGCCTGCAGTTCCAGCTACTTGGGAGGCTGAGGCAGTAGGATCGCTTAAGCCCAGGAGTTTGAGGTTGCTGTGAGCTAGGCTGACGCCACAGCACTCACTCTAGCCCAGGCAACAGAGCAAGACTCTGTCTCAAAAAAAAAAAAAAAGGAAAATGTTAAAGTTTTTTAAAGAAGGTCATGAAACGCTGGATACAATATAATTATTTTTTAAATACATGCTTGTGCCTGTGCACATCCATACAGGCTCGAAAAAAAAAATGACAAGATAACAGGTTATTCTTTGAATATAGGTGATTTTTGCTCCGGTCTTTCTTTGTATTACAATATGTGAATTTCATTCAATTAGCTTATATGACTTATCTTACTAATAAGAAAATAATGGTTTTCAAAGTGCACTGTACAAAGAAGATAATATTTCCTTGAAAAACTTAACTTTAACAAAAATAGTTTGGTGTCTTTGTTTTGCATTCACCTACAATACACCATTACTTGCAACGTTCTTCATTTCCCTCAAACACCCTTTTCTTCATCTTCTTTTCATTCACACAGCTCAAGGGCACGATCACACTTTTCATGAGCTATTTTCTAAACTGAGAACATTCTTTCCAGGACCTAATATCTCAGCTTTCTCTCAGTTGTCATCTCCATAGAGCGTGCAAAGTAGGCAGGAGTTGTCACCCCACGACTTCTAAGCACCTTTTCTTAGAGGCCCACGGCAAACATCTGTAGAGGATGTCAAAAGTGATACTTGCAGCTTTATATAAATATTTGTCATGGTATTGATCAATTATTTTCAACACTTCTCTCTAGCATACTTGTTTCTTTCTTAGGAAATAAATTTAGGAAAACAGAATTGCCTTGGTAAGAGAAGTACTCTGTGCTCCATCCAATTCTTTTTCTACCTCAGAAGAGAGAATTGGCAGATCAACTCTGTAATCTCTGTGATTTCAAAGTAACTATAGGGCTAAAGAAAACTCTTAGGCCAGGCACAGTGGCTCACACCTGTAATCCTGGCACTTCAGGAGGCCGAGGCAGGAGGATTGCTTGAGGTCAGGAGTTCAAGGTCAGCCTGAGCAAGAGTGAGACCTAGTCTCAACAGAAAAAATAGAAAAATTAGCCAGGCATGATAGGGCACACCTGTAGTCCCAGATACTCAGGAGGCTGAGGCAGAAGGATCGCTTGAGCCCAGGAGTTTGAAGTTGCAGTGAGCTATGATGATGCTTCTGTACCCTAGCCCAGGCAATAGAGTGAGACCCAGTCTCAAACACACACACACACAAAAAGAAAACTCTTGTATTGACTTTTCTTATTCTTTTCCTATGTTCTTTACATCTGTTCGTTTGCAATAGAAAGATTAGTTACTGGTAAAAAAGAAAAAGTTATTAAAGAAGAATCAAATTTAGCACAATACTTTGTACATACTTTGGAATACTCAAGATGCCACCAATTTTTAAAGTGGTTAATTACTATGTTTTTAAGTACCACATAAGCATAATGACTACAAAGGCCTTGAGGATCCATATGGGTTTAATGCTTTTGGAATCAAAATACTTGTTTTAGAAATACTCTCCTTAGGACAGAAAAGAGGAAAAAATAATAGAAAAAAAGAACAGACTATATTTAATATGAAATGGAGGGAAACACTATCTGCCAAGATTGCTCTGAACCAATGTCACAGGTGACACTGGCATAATATTGTTGATTCATCTGAACTGCAACTTACTTTAGCCCAGGAAATTTCTGTATCCAGGTCACCAAGCAGACCTTCTGAAGTGGACTTCTGTACCAATTCAGTTTCAGTAACAGAAAGCCATTCCGAGAGAGAAGCAGCCTCCTTCTTCATTTTCCGGGCCAACTGTGATGCCCTTTCCAGATCCTGTTTTCCTTCTGTCACCTGAAAAGGAGACAGACAGGGAGACAGAGGTTGAGACTGGGATAGGAATGAAGATAAATAGGAAGAAATCAGAACATTAACTAAAAATCCAAACTGATGCATAGTTAACCCCTATATATCACCTTTATCTCTAGCATCTTAAATCACTCCAAACTTGGGTTTCTGCAAGGAGACAACATACTGTAGTGGCTAAGTGCCAGCCCTGGGTTTTCATCTTAGCTCCACAGCTTACTTCCTAAGTGACATTGGTAGAGGAATAACCCTCAAAAGATTGTCATGAGTAGTAACTGAGAGGAGCAGACATACATAGGTCTTGTCCCAGTCGTTGGAACAAAGTTCATAAATCAATAAATAGTATCGATTATAATTTTGAAGAGAAGATATCTTAGAATCCTCTCAATGAAGGACTCTGTTTAAAAAACACATACATGCTGTATTATAGGAATTTGAGGGGAAAAATAGCACTATTTTACAACTATATATTTGAAAATTCATCAAATAAAATACAGTACATGACTATGCAACTTCAACCTTATTATTATTTTATTCTTATTGTTATTGGCAGAAGGCAAAATGAACAGAACTAACATTTACCAAGCTCTTAATACAGCTTCTGCATTGTGTTAAGGAATCTTACGTGTTATGCGATTATCACAAAAGCTTCTGTGATAAGCACTCTTCTTCCTACTTTACGAATAAGGAAAATGAAGCTCACAGAGACTAAGGTCGAGACCAGGGTGGCACAGCCACCGGATTGAGTCCAGTCTGACCCTTTGCATTACATGATGATGCTCTCAAACCAAGAACAACCATTCACAATGTACAGCTAACACTTTAAAGGATATCACAACACAATATATAAGTTCTTAATTTTACATGCACATATGCACAGACAATAACATCTAAGTAGGAGAGTGACAAGTCACATATGAGATGAAATTTCCTTAGGTGATATAAAATGATATAAAGACTGAATTTTGTTAATAAGTAACATGAGATAACATTTCTCTTTTCTTGTCCCCTGTGTTCAATTTCACTCTTTCATAGTTAGAAGATTGATTATTATTAAATTCCTTCTTAAAAGTGTAATTTTTTTCCACAGAGTTTAATTAAAATTCATGGCTCTAAATTAATGGCACCTCAATGCAGACTTTAGGATACAAATACTTGGATTATATTAGAGGGTATAATATATTCAAATGATACTTATCTGACTTTGACATGCCAGGTGGCTACACAGTCATCATAAAACTTAATGCCACCAAAGATTTGTACATAAACAGGAAGAAAATAATTTACAGTCCAATTCAAAACAATTTACACTTTCCTCAATCTGATCAATACATTTTAAGATGTACTGTATATTGAATTAGGACTTACCAAGTTGTAAATTCTTTATGAAACCATTGATCCCTCCTCTCTGTTGGATAGTCAACCATTTCCCTTTCAACAAAATCATTCCCACCAGCTATCAAACACTCAGTTCTCTCACACTCAAAACATTCTCTTCTTTGGCCTCAGCTCCCCTAACAACTTTCCTCTCTCCACCTTTCCCACACAGACCCTCAACACCGCATTCTTACAGTGCTGTCTCCATGTCCTCACCTCCCACACAGACCTCACACCCTGATGCTCTAGCTTCTACCCGCATCACTCCACAGAAATTGCCATCGATAATAACCCCAATGGCAACAGATCTAGTAGACATTTTTAAGTGGACATCATATTTAACATTCAATAATATTCAAAGCAGCCGACTACACCCATTCTCCAAATAGCATCTTCCCCTGGCTTCCCCGGTGTGCCTACAACTTCTTGCTACTTATTTCAGTTTCCTTTCCAAGATCATCTTCCTCATATTTCTTGCTAAATGATGTAATTCCTAAGACTTGGTCGAGGGCCCTCTGCTTTTTCACTATATCCTATCCCTAGGCAATCTATCATCCCTGCAAACGTTAATTACTGCCTCTATGCAGATGACTCATAAAATCCATCTTTGCAGCCCAGATATATTCCCCAGGTCTGAATAGCCACATGAGTATCTGACATCGCCGATTAACATTCTCAAAGGCGCTTAAAATATCAATATATCAAATACACGCTTGTGGTTTCTGCATGTCCTTCCAGCACCTTTCCTTTCAGCACCCGTCCCAATGATGGTACCACCCACATAATGAAGCAGAAACCCAGGAGTCTTCCTTGGTCTCTCCCTCTGCTGCACCCCTATATCTAATCCACCACCAAGTCCTATTGATTTCACTTCCTACGTATATCTGAAATCAATCCATCAATTCCATCTCCACTGCTCAAGCCACCATCATCTGTCACTAGGGGCACAACAGTGACTTCCTAACTGTTCTCCCACATCCACTCCTGCCTCTCTCCAATTCATCTCCAAATGGCAATGAGTGATCTTCTAATAAACATATCTGAGCATGTTATTTCCCTACTAAACACTCCGCAAAAACTGATTATTGCCTTTGAGACAGAGATTAAAATCTTTGACACAAACTCTACGACACTGGAAGGGTCTGGTGTCATCTCCCCAACACCATATTTTTCCTCACACCAGCTCTCTCTGCTATAGCCACACAAATGTACCATGCTGCCTCCTGCCACAGGACCTTTACACATGCTGTTCCATCAGTAGCATAAGTTCTTCCTCTTATTTCACCCAGATTACTCCTCCTATCCTTCAGATATCAGCTTATGCATCACTTCCCCAGGGAAGCTTTCTTAACCCGAGACAGAGCCAAATCTCCCTTTACCTATACTCTTAAAGCACCATGTATGTTCCTTTATAACACTTCAGACAGATAATCTGACATTACTTCACGTGACTCCATAATAAATGTTTTCCACTTTCTTAAGTTCCATTAGACAGTATCCCTACTGCCTATATACCTCCTGACACACAGTCTCAGTTGAATGAGACTTTAAATGAGAAAATAAATTACTGGTACAATCATAGTCACAATAAGAGGATTAGTGCAAAGAAAAGCACTAGTATTACCACCCATAAAATGCCTGGTAAATGAATAAATGTAATAATATTGAACAAATAACTTGATCTGTCTAATACCAAAAAGAAGCCCTAAGATATGTGTTCCAGATGGGCAATCTTTCAAGGTGTATCACACTAACAACCTAATCTTGCAGAAATGAGGTCAAAATTGCCTAGAAAAAGTATGGACTAGTCATTCTTATTGATTTTAAATTGATAACAAAATTTCAGCTATTTTTCTCTGGGCTTATATAGAAATTTCAATCTTACTTCACCTGGAAGTAGTTAATATTTAATAACTGAAGAAGGATCCAAAACATTGTCTAAAGCAGTTATTCATTATTCCCAAGGAAGTTTCACTTTTACGTATTCTTTTGTTCTGCCGGTTTCAGGGCAAAGACTCTAAATGAGAGAAGACATTAAGCCTGCTGGACTCAGTCACTCACCATATATGGCCCAACAACTGCTGCATGGATTCACTAGAATGCCCAAATTAGAGATGTTTCTTGGGAGGATTTTAAATCCTAGTAGATTAATGAGAACTTACTGTCACCTATCATTTACTAGCGCCCTGATGTTTTCACATTTCTCAGTAGACTATTTAATTCAGCAGTCCAAGGATCAATAACATAAGTTTATACAGGAACTATTATTTGTAGAGTTTCCTTGGAACAACTTATGGAACGTCAGTAGCTATTAAAAGTATAAATAGTAAACTGGATTAAATACTAAAAATAAATTGCTACATAACATTAATCATTATAATGTTAGCATATACATTTAAAGAAATATAATAAAAATTATTGTAATAAATTGAAAACATGTATGAATGCCATAAATTTCAAACATGCATTTTCTGAGAGGTGAAATTTTAAAATACATGAGTGAGAGAGAGAGAGAAAGAGGGAGAGAGGGAGAGGTGGGCTGTGGCCTGTGCTCCTCACCTGCGCGCCCAGGTCGTTGTAAAGGACCTTCAGGGATGTCAGCTGCTCATCCATCTCTTTAGGGTTGTCAGTTTGCTGCTTTTGGACAATGTGCCTTCCTGTTTTGATTACAGTTTCGACTTCAAGTTTGACTTCACTCAAAGTTTTGTATAGTTTCTTTTAAAACAACAACAACAAGACAAGTTACACGTTGTAATGAAAACGTGCCAATTGGAATCCTTCCAGAACACACAGCTCACACAGATTGACAGCTAAGACCTAACTGCGGAGATCAAAGGGCATTATCTTTCTTGGATTTGGTTCAAAGGTCGAGTCAAATGAAATCAAAGTTGCAATAACTTTTTCTCGTCAAACAAGAAAATCCACTAATAGAGTTTATGCCTGTTTTTTAAAAAATCAGACATGTGTTTTAAATGTTTGTAAAAGTACTTGATAACATAAACATTTTTCCTATACAAAATGGGAAAATATTAGCACTAAAAATTGAATGTCTATCATGTTTAAAATTACATTTAAAAAAAATCCTCAATGCTATGACCGGCAAAAGTCAAGGCTGGCTACTGCTGACTGTTGGAATTTGGAATTATTACATTTTTTTCCTTTGTGTTCTTTGAAGTACCAAGTCTACAACAATAAACATGCATCACTTATATAATGAAAATATATATATAATTCAATATATCAAGATGTACATGACTATAAGAAATTGGAGTTCTGTATGTCAAATTCAGAGCTGTCCTAATCCTAGTTATTTTGAAACCAAAAAGCTTTATCCTCTTGACTCCATATGTCATCATCTTAACCTGAAAACCTCTCATGGGACACTGTCACCACTGAACTAAGTTCCATGAGGTCAAGGACAGTGTTTTCTCTGGTTGCCACTATATCACAATAAGCAAATAAATGCTTACATATATGCACATATATATTAAAATTTATCCTATCTGTACATTCTTCCACCCATGTAAGAAACAGACATGTGGAGACTGCAGTTTTGAAAAGCACAAAGAACTCTTCCCAGACTTCTCTTGTCCTAACCAGTCATATCTTAAGTTTCTTCATGATTCTCCAGCAGAGCACTAATTCTAAGATTGTGCCCTCTTAGCCACATTACTTTTAAATTTCTATTCAATTGAATTATAAAGTTCAAGCCTAAAAAGGTAAGAAGGCTTTATATTAAATATATCATTTCTTCTTTCCCATCTTAGCTTTAAACTTCTATTTAAACTTGTATTTTCTTAGAAAATTAATTTTTTTTGCTATAAAATTCCTGACATCCATTCTAAGAATAATTTTTTTCTTTCATATCTTCAACCCTTTCCTAGGCTTAAACTTTATAACTTAAATGTTAAATTTTTACTTTCTTTGAAAATGATTTTTTTAATGTGGTAATATTCCTGACATCCATTCTAAGTATGGTTATTCTAGCTAATTCAAATTTATCCTTGAAAACTTAGCTTATTAGTCACATTCTGCTGAAGGCTTCTGTAACTTCACACTGTGATTAAGATTTGTTTCTTTTGGTTTTTTACCATGTTACATACACATCTATTATAGTTCCCTTTATCTCCTTACACTGCAATAATTGATTTTACTTTCCCCTAGCTATCTCTCTTATCCCTTCTAATTTCCTTGGGGGCAAAGATCACATTTCTTATTTTTCAACATGTTTTCCTTGTCAAGCCCTCTGTTTAGCACACTGTAGCCTAAGATCGTTGAACAGACCAAGCATGTAAGTGCTAGACTAAGCCATAACTGCTTCCGGAAAACCCACTGGACATGTGAAGTGCCCAACAGCCTCACCATACACTTGTCCAGGTGGGTCTGTATGACATCAGGGTCTACATCCTTCACATCCAGAACATGAAGTTCTGCCTTCACACCGTCCAGCACGCGCTTACAGTCAAGCATGCGCTGCTCAAAGTTAGCAGGCTTCTGGAAAAGCTGGAACTTTGTCGACACCTCTCGAAGTTTCCTCTGTTTGCAGAAATGAAAATAATAAGCAATTCGCATCAGAATGATAATCTCTCTCATCAAATGATATGAGCATAACATATACTGCTAAAAAGCTATAAAGTAAAGCACCAACAAAACATTCAATAACATGACCAAAAAAGAGAAAAAGAAATCCTAAGGACCTCAGTGCAGTTCCCCGATCACCTAAGTGAACTAACTGCACAGCCCAGTGCCATGAATCACTTGACACTCAGTGTCTCAATCCCAGAGATAATAAATTCGGATAATAAATTTGGACAAAGCTGGCTGGCCTTGCTGGAATTAAAACTTTTTAAATTTTCTCACCTGTTTGAAAAATATAGATCAGGAACCTAGAACTCAAAATGCCCTTCATCACAAGTTTAGACTGAAGTCACTTGGGTCATCAAGGGACTAAGTGTCTGATGCTGCACCCCATGTGAACTCAGCCTGCCTTGTGCGTCAGCCACGCCAGTACTGACAGGGGCTCTGCGTTAAAGAAAAAGTCAATATAATGCTAACTTCTAAATCCAGCTCATTCTTTCACTTCTTAACTCAACTGTAAAAATCAGATTGAATATTTTTTTCACCCGTGCAACAATTTGTTTCTGCTCCCTGAGATGCAATGCGCCTTCAATATATCACTCCTCTCCTGTGGTTTCCATCATAAAGAATACCAAAGGCACCCAAGTAATCAACTCTTTTTCCTTTTCTTTTTATGCCCAACATATTGAAAAGCAAAAGGATGCTTCTTGTCCTCTTTACCTGTAGCACATCCATCTGACTTCCTCCTCGAGCAGTCCTGCCGTCTGGGGAGGTCGGGAGCTGAGAACGCGTATTTCTTCTCAGCTCCTCTAGGGTTAGTTCATGGGCTGAGATCTCTGCTTGGATTTTCTACAAAAGAAATTGGAAAGGGGAGAGGATGCCCTTTTTAAAAAAGCACAAAAACAGAAACAATACAAAAAAAGAACAATACAAAAGTTCCATATAGCTATGCAATACATAATATTGTATTTTATGTAATATTGTCCCCATTCAAGCTTTAATAAGTTGGTGGTATAATAATAATACAGGCTACTGTATTGTAAGACTACTGTGTGCTATTCACATGCTAAAGTCCTTGCATTCATCATTTCTAATGCTTACTATTTATTTATTAAAAATTAATTGATCTAATTCCATAGCTAAGAAAACTCCAATTTAAAATTGTTGGTCATTTACCAGGGTCTCACATAGAGACCTAGAGAACTCCAAGACCCAAGTTCTGCCCATAAGTAAGGTCAGTCTTTCCCATGAACTCTCGGTTTTCCATGGCAGAAGTTCTCTTGCAGCTGAGGAAGTGAGTATCTATGCTCTCTTTCTGACTCAACAGCCCTTAAATCTATGGCAGTACCTGAGCTTCCTGGGGAACTTGGAAAGCGTCTATCCTATCAGTCAGGTACGTGGTGAGCTGTCTGTCCAGCTCCCCCAAGCTCTCCTGTAAGACTTGAAGCATGTGATCAGTTTCCCGCAGGACCTGGAGTTGCTTTTCCAAAGAAATCTGCTTGCTCTCTGCCTACACAGGGGAGAAATTGAACCATCAGTTGCTCAGCACAAATATAAATAGCTGAATACATATGTTCTGGCCACTAAGAAAAGTCTAACAGAGCACTGGTTCAAGACATTAGCTTTCCTTATAAATAAATAATAACTACTAATGGTAACAGTGAAAATGTCCTTCTAGGATCTTACATACCTTGTGGGTGAATTACTAATTTTCACTTCTTTTTATATATGACAAAATTTAAAAATGTAAAGATTTCTTATAGAATACATTAAACAGCGTATAAAAATTTGTTATTTATTATAAATTTAGAGTGTTTTTAGCCATCAGCAATCTCTGTCAATAACAACATAAAATTTAACAAGAATGTCTATCAATAAACATCTGAATCTCTTTTTTTCCAAAGTCTAAAACAAGTTCTGTTAAACTACTATGTGCTGCACTTTTGGATTAAAAGCCTGATGCTATTCGTCTAAACATCAACAGTTATTATTTAATATGTGCTTGAAAGCATCAAATACCCACCAAAACTTTCTATAAAAGAACAGTGTCCTTTCTCTAATTAGTGACATAGACATGCACACTGTGTTACAACCCAGATATGAACTAAGAGATTATGGCTTTCATAATACCTTGTGTCAAATCATGACAGCCCTAATATTTACTATGATAATATGAGTTATTGTTCTTACACACAGCTATAATGTGATCCTTAATGGAAATTAAATAGTTCAAAGGTAGAAATAACCTCAAAGATAATTTTTTTTTTAAAACAAGTTCTGCCTGCCTTATAAGTATTAGGTCTATTCTTCCCTCCCTGGTATGTCAGTGCCTTCATTAGTGTTGGTTGCCAACTTTAACCAACTTTAGATGTTACCAACTTTAACCAACATTAAAGCTCTCTACGATACGGAGCTTAGGGTCAGCTCCATCTCATAAATACCCAATCAACACTCACACAATTCTTACCAGATGACTCAGGTCTTCGTATCGGCTGTTAAAAGCCTCCAGTTTCTCGCTGATTATATCATCGAGAATCCCTCCGTCAATCAGAGTCTGGCCAAGTTCCCGGATCTGGGTGCGATTATCTGCTGGGTGGCGCAAAACAGATTCCAGAGACTGTTCCGGGGATGGGGAGAAAAATAATGCCTTTACTAAGGCAAAATGTATCCAGGATCCTAAAAACGTACATTTTTTTAAACAAGTCATTCCATTTTCTAGAAATCTATCTAAGGAATAAGACCAGAAATTAATTATATGACTAATTCACAAAATATCCATCATGGTACTAATACATAAAATTGAGAAATCAGTATGAATGATACATGATGATATAATTCCACACAAACAATTTCAAAAGTAATTATATAGAGAAAATCTTCTGACATGATTCAATGTTTGAAGGCAGAAAATGGTACTATACAAGCAAAATTATCTCAACTGTTATTAATTGTATTACTAAAAATAGATAAAAATTATCTCTTTTTTTCCAACATATACAGAATAGAGGCAAGGTGTTATATACTCACTTTATATATATAAAAATCTAATTAACCATATGGACTAAATATTATTCCCATTTTACAGATGGGAAAACTGAAGGTCAGAGAGGTTAAATGATTCGCCACCCACACAGTCAAGAGCTAAGATTCCATCTTGGCTCCAAAGCCTTTATGACCCCCAGGCCTTTGATCCAGTGTAACTACCTCCTAGTGCGTAGACGTAAAAAATAATATTAGGAAGAAATACACAAAACGTTTAAAAGTGTTTATCAGAGTTTGCTTTATACTTTTCTCTATGTTCCATATTTCTAGAATGTACATGAACTCTCATATTGGGAAAATATTTTTTAGAAAGTAAGCTTTTCACAGTTTTCATTTTTCCAGTCTCTCACTCTGCTTTGAGAAGTGCCATCTTCTCTCCAGCAGAACATCCATCTCCTGGAAAGCAGGTGCCACACTTCACTTACTCCTGACATTCAGTCGTCCACTCAATTCCCACATCATGAAAGCACATCGACCTTCTTTCTCTCTTTTTATAAGCAAACCTACCCCTCGTTACATTGCAATTCAGTTAAGAAACAGCTATTAAGTCATCGTGTGGCACACACTGTGCTAGGAACTCAGGGACAACAATGAATGGAAGAATTGGGTACATTTCTTGGCCTCAAGGAGCGTAAGGTCCAGGCGTGATGACAAGCTCCTATGACAGGATCCCATGTCTCAACTACTGTCCCCTCAGCCTGTCTTTTAACTTTTAACATCTGACGGGAATAGACTAGAAGCCACTGCAAACTGAGTCACTGTTGTGCTTAGTGGATAAAAATAAATTGATGATGAAGCAGAAGGGCAGTTGTCCCAATAACATGGAGCAGAGCTTTGTTCAGAGACTGGTAAAATAAACTGCAAAACCACTAGAGTGCTGTGCCATGTCTAAAATGTACCGACTGCCACTTCACGGGGCTGAAACAGTGGGTCACAGATAATCTAAATACACACAACTGTAAATACTTCACACTACAGAAGAAAACACAAGGCACACTGAAAACTACTGAGGAAGCAAATGAGTTTCCCCACATAAACCATTATGTTCCTCATTTTAATACACGTGCAGCCTCATCGCAACAAAAAGAAATGCCACCGAGAACGCGGGTTCCAACCTCTAGGGCTTCGTTGACAGCATCCGTTTTCTCAGGCAGGACCTCTGTGCTCTTCATCCGCTCTTCCAAGGTGTTTAACCAGGTGGTTTCAAGATCCAAATAGTGAAGCAGTTCAATCCAACAAGACCAGACTTCCTAAAGAGTAAAAAAAATTAAATTAGACAAGAAGCCATTTCATACGTCGTGTCTCAAGTGCCACACATTCTCTTTAATCAATAATAATTTCATTTAGATGTAAGTATATCTGGGAATTTAGAAACTGATGAAGTTGGATTTTTCAGATAAATGAAATATAAAATTGAATTCATCAATAAATCATATTAGAGCAATTGGTGGGGGAGGGGACAAAGAGGACTGGGCAAGAGGCTGCCTTGCTCGTCCCATTAAAATAAACTCCAAGATCTGACTTAAATGTCAAAAATCAAACTGTTTAATTGGTAGGAAAAAAAGGAGAAAAACATTATTAGTTTTTTAAATAAAAGGGAAAAAAGTCACTCAATTGTAACATTTTTAAATAATTGCATAGGAAATTAAAATCTCGTGGGCCCCACCCAGTTCCAACTCAGAGCTAACTGATGTGAAGAGTTTGCTGTGTAGCCAACTTTGTCCTAAATGCAGAGGACATCTCTATTTAAGAAGAGAGCCATGCCAGGCTCAGCAGCTCGTGCCTGTAATCCCAGCACTTTGGGAGGCTGAGCCAGGAGGATCGCTTGAGGCCAGGAGTTCAAAACCAGCTTGGGGAACATAGTGAGACCCCGTTTGTGGCTCCCTGAGCCCAAGAATTCGAGGTTACAGTGAGCTATAATGACATGATTACACTCTAGCCTGAACAATAGAGAAAGACCCTGTCTCAGGAAAAAAAAAAAAGAAAAAGAAAGAGAGTGAGCCACATTTTACCCCAAATGGAGTTATACTGTTCCTACTGTGTTAGTTGCTATCACCCATTTCTCACCACTAAATTTTCCATGGGGCGGGGGGAGGTGCTGGAAACATTTATAAATTTATACTCTCTTATTCCATATAAGAGGAATCTATTTCAGTGGTAAATTTAGGAAAAAGAACTCAGCTTGGGGCCTCCTGGGTTTCTCCTCTTTGGGATCTACTGACCGAGTGAAGGCACACTCTAGTCTGTGCTCCATGTGGGGCAGGCTGACCAGAACAACGGTCAGCAAATGTTTCTATAAAGGGCCAGAGGAAATAGTTTAGGTTTTAGGGGGCATATTTGGTCTCTGTCATACATTTTTCTTTGGAGAGAGAGAGAGAGAGAAAGAGAGTGAGAGAGTGTTTTACAACTCTTTAGAAATATAAAAACCATTCTTAGTTAACCAGACATAGAAAAACAAGCCACAGTTAGATTTAAACCCTCAGCCGTAAGTTTCTCTTTGGCTGAGAGCAAAAGGAAAAAGAAGTTTCTAGTCCCTACATTTCTACAAGCAAAAAGCAGACCAAAACTCTGCTCGAATGCAAGT
The DNA here is from genome assembly GCF_020740605.2 of Lemur catta. Classification (NCBI taxonomy): domain Eukaryota; kingdom Metazoa; phylum Chordata; class Mammalia; order Primates; family Lemuridae; genus Lemur; species Lemur catta. Next base: position 129,199,098 of record NC_059129.1, on the reverse strand, counting down.
GCAACCTTATTTCTTATGGGAAAGAAAAGATAACTCAAAGAAAATCACTCCCAAGAAGCAGAATGATTCCTATTCAAGCAGCTTTCTTACTAACTAGTCTCAATTATACATATTTATCTTAGCACAAAATTGATTAAGAACAAGCAAGTAATGAGTGAATTTAGGTTAAATACGGCAGTTGCCATTTTTTACCCTTTCAGGATTTCCCACAATATAATAATTTATTTTAAGTTGAATTGAATTTAAATTGTTATACATTGAAATGTTTCTTAAATCTTACAACAAGATATGACAAAAGTCATACTAACATAAAAACAAACAAGCAAAAACTTAGTTTTATTAAAAAAAAAAAACTCATAGAATCATCTACATCTTAAATCTAATGTCCATAGAGAAAGAAAGGTACTTTATCTAAGGCACAGCAAAATACCAGCATATTTAAGTTCTACTTTTCCTTCAGATGACTCTCTAATTTTAGACATCACCTAAAATTAAAAAAAAAACAAAAAACTTTCATTCATCTCTGTGTACTCAATCAGGCAAAACAAAGGAAATGCTTACAATGTCTTCAGAAATTTCTGGACTGGAACAGACACTAAAGATCATCTGTAACATGAAAACCTCAATTGCATAAATTAAAAAAGTAAAGTCTGAAGATATTAAAAGACTTGCCCAAGAAATTTCCAATAACTGGGGACAGATCTTAGTCTCCTTTTTTTTTAACCCATGTTTCGTTTTTATCAATCTATTCCCTAAGAACTACTTGTCCTTTATGATCCAGTATTTGAAAGAAAACAGGGTTTTTTCCAAGATTTAGAAGTGGTCAGTACATTACAGAGTCTGGATCTCAGAAAGGCATCGCTGAAAAAAACGTACCTCTAGCGTGTGGCACTTTCCTCTAATTCTGTTACAAAGAAGTTGGTAATTCTCCAGCACGACATTCAGCTCAGACGTCAACTCCTGGCCACCAGAGGGCACTTTGGCAGCTAATAACTTGATGTTGTCTTTGAGAATCTTCACCCTCACCTCCTTCTGCAACACATCCTCCTTTGCCCTCTGTTTCAAGAAAGGATGAACTTGAAAACTGTCTCCCTTTCGCAATAAGCAATTTCTTTCTTTCTTTTTTAAATAACTAAACTAAAACTAAAACATCTAGATGATTCTAATTGCCAATTTGGAACATTATGTAGGTAATCACTGCAGTGAATGTTTTTGAAATAAGATTGCTAACTCTAACATTTTACTCATGCATCCCAATGTACATAGCACCCACAAACATTTTCATTTCATAACAGCAGTATTAACATCCAAGTTATCCTAAGTTATGTTTACTGACATGAAATAGTTTCAAATTCTGGGTCCAAGATAAAAATCTAAGTGAATTAATTTTAATTGATCACTGGAGATCTAAGCATATTAAAATGAAATAAATTAATTTTCACAAAAATTGATATGCGCCATGGTAGAGGTATCCTTTAAAAAGTTCCCCAAATGATTTAAACATGTTTTTTTTCTCCTAGGTCATAGGTACGTGTATCCTTCTGATAGTTAACAGCATTTCAAAGACGATAAAGTTACACTGGAACAATTTTATCCAGAAATAGCTATTTCCCTGACTCCTCAAGATGAAAAATCTCACATTCAGGAAAAACAACTTAAAACAGCCTTTCACTGTCCATTTCAGCTTTCTCTACTGTTTAATTGCCTTCAACTTCCCAAAGTTGGGGTAAAGTAATTAAGTGTAGTGTTTTTGAAATTTATGACTGTTTGAAAGAATAAAAATAAACAGAATGGCCCAATCAAGGATTTTAATATCAATTTTCTAAACTCTCATCTACAGTAACTTTAGAAAACCACACAACTAAAATGTCAGTAGTGTAAAGAAAGAGAATAAATGAGATAAGATTATTCTTAACATGGTAGGCTACCTTTAAAATACCTTATATAATGAATATTTTAAAAATTGTTCAAAAAGAGTTATACTATAAAAGATGTTTCAGTGAAAATACAATTTCAACAAAGGTTTCCTGTGATATTTACTTTGACTTATATTTAATAATGCATGAATGTCATATAATCCCTTTAAAATAAAAATAAAAAATCTGCACAAAGATTTTTGCTTTAGTTACATTTCCAGGCAAGTTAACTTTGGGGTAAAACATTCACTGTGTTGTTTACACTTATAGAAAAAAATAGCCTTTCAGACGTGACCTCCTTTGGTTTGAACACTCAAGGACAGCTGAAGCAGTGTTAGAAATTTGGGAATGATGCCCCGTTCTTTTATTATATATAAAAAAGAGAGTGTTCAAGACTATTGACACAAGAATGTAAGCTTATAGGAAATATATCCAGTGAAGCCAACTGGTATGACAGTCCTTGCTGCATTCCTACTGCTGCTCTTACCTGCTCTAACAAAATTTTGGTATCCCCATGTGCCCCATGTGTTAACTGGAAGATTGCCACCTGGTAAAACACAGATAAACCCCAACCAGCTCAGGAAGTCTTTCTTGCTCCTTACAAAAACATAATTGTTCCTGAAAATTTCTGGAAATAGGTAGTGGTGATGGCTGCAAAACATTCTGAATGTAATTAATGTCACTTAATTGTGCACTTAAAAATTGTTAAAATGGCAAATTTTATCTGATATATATTTATCCCAATAAAAAATATAATTAATTCTTCCTTATGCCTACTACCAGAGGTTTTTAAGTCATTATCTGTGGCTTCTCGAAGTTCTACCCTCAGAGATTGTCTCAAGGGCCTTCATGGACTCCACTCATGGGCCAAGCAGAACAAGTGGATTCTTAATTTCCTTTTCCCACTAAAATCATAGCAGCCACCTTTTTTTTAAATTTGAAGTCCTGCTGTGAAGATGCTGTGTACATATGGTGCTTTCAAGCTAGACAGATGATTGATGGGCGGTTTGAGAGGGTGGGAGGGAGGTATGAAGCCTGGTGGCACCGGCTGTCCCAGCCTCACCTTCATTTCTTCCACAGCACTTTCAAGCTCTTCTGGTGACTTGTACTCAAAATCCCTCTCCAGGTACTCTTCCTCAGCCTGTGTCATCCATTCCTGCATCTCCGCCAAGTCTTTCTTCAGGTTCACTGCTTTTTCCTGACTTTCAGACAACCTACTTTTTTGAATAGCAATCTAGAAAGGAAAAGCCATTCCCCTAAATAAACAAATGTTAACGTGTTCAATGTCAAGTTCCAGCTTTTAATATTTACAGACACAGCGATAACTTTCCACAAAGTCAGATAAAACTTTTTACACATTTTGTGCTGATACGGTGGCTTATAAGCAATAATAAGAACAATATTATAACTGGGATTCTAGACCACATTTTGGATATCAATCTAATCTGGAGATATCTACTATAATTTTGAAAATGCATAACTGTTGATAGTAATCCCGGATGTAAGAATCTATATTAAAGCAATAAAAGCATATGTATAGTAAGTGAATTTACTGTACCACTGTTTATTATAAAAAAGAGAACCAAAAAAATTCCTGAAAGCAACCAAAATATCCATTTTCTCCTTTTAAACAGAATTCCCCACTAAGATTTCACTTCTAAAAAGCAAACAGGGAGAGTTTGCTATTAAAGATGTTCATGTAAAACATCTGCTCTACAAAATTTTGGTTTTGATAATCTACTATATTTGTATATTCCATGTAGACACACGAAAACGGTTACATTAGAAAGTAGATATTTATCAGATTCTGATTAAGTTGGTTAAAAGCTTCAGAGAACTCAAGAAGTATTTTCAGAGAGCTTCTCACCATAACCACAGGCTGACTTAAATATGAGAGAAGATACCATTCTGCAGTCACAGTCCAACCCTCCCTTGACATATTCAGCCTCCTGCTCAAATTAAATGTCACAGCAGAGGCCACCTTCCCAGGGTTCGCTGGGCTGCTAAGCTGACAGTAACCAAAGGCCAGCACAGCACAGGAAAAGGATGGTTCTCACAAGCTCAGGGTGAAGCAAGAGTTACCAGCTTTCCTGGTCCCTCCCTCCAAACAGGACCCCAGTCACAAAAACAGGGACGAAACACGAGCTTTTCTTCCACTGCTCCACATGTACCCAAGCAACAGTGCCAGCAACACTAGTCAGTTCCATAATTTTCATGAATCCACAGAAAAATGAGAAAAATAAAGACACTGTTATGAATGTTTTTAAAAACCCTCAAAATTACAATTATCCTGATTTGTTTCATATGCCTATTCTTTCTTAGCAAAATAAAAATTTGGTGACATTATGCTTGTCCAAAACCACTTTAACATTTTTACTGGCCAATGAAGTACAAGAGTTTGGAACTGCTCTAGATAATTACTCACACAGTATGTGCTTACCTCTTAAAACTTAAAAATGTCCTATATATTTATTCCTATAGGTTGAATCAATAATAATTCACAATAAATTCTTTGTTGTCATTTATGTGTGCATGGATGGATGGGCAGACAGACAGACATAGACACAGACAGACACAGAGACAGACTTCTATTTAACGCCTTCCTAGCTCCTCTAAGCCACTTCCAAACCATTTTCCCTTTTTACTTCCTCAAAAATCCCAGTTCCTTCAGGGACATGCCATCAGATTATAGCAAGTCTAGAAAAGTCTGAATTTGGCTAGGATATTAGATGATAGTATAAGATTATTAGTTTCTTAAGTGTGATAATGGTACTGTGCTTTAGTAGAAGAATGTCCTTATAACGGGAGAAGCATGCTGGAGTATTTAGGGGTGAAGCGTCATGATGTTTTCAACTTCCTGTCAAAAGTACATTTCTAGCCACCCCCCAGAAAAGAGTATGTGGGTGTGGGTGTGTGTGTGTGTGTGTGTGTGTGTGTGTGTAAGTGTAAATGCATGTGGGCATGCACGCCTGCATAAAAAGAGGGGTCGAGGGAGAGAAAGCAAATATGGTAAAACATTAGCAAATCTCTGAAGAGGTATACAGGTGTTCCTTGTATCATTATTTCAACTTTTCTTTCCAACTGAACATGTTCAAAATAAGGATGTCGGGGTAAAACAACAAAAACAAAATATTCAGTTATGGAAATATAAATTTTTCCTAAATAAACATCAGCCAAAAGCACTGTATTAAGAGACCTGTACCATCCACAGGACTGTTTGCAGGATGTCTGTATTTCATATTTTCTCCTCTATTTTTCGTCCCTTTGTCAGTCACTTCAACTATATACAATGTCACTGTTATTTCACTAAAAAAATGAAAGCAATCAGATGAGAACTACCTCCCACTCCTGCTGTCCCCATACGGTTCATTTCATCCCCTGCTGCATGATCATGGACTTCACCTGAGAAATTCTCTTATCTCCATCTCTCCTGCACCACTACTTTCTTTTTCTAAGTGAGGTCCTCCTCTTCAGCATGCAGACATCCCATAATATCTCTCATTATTACAAATAACAAAAACACCTCTTTGGATCCCCATCTCCAGCACCCACTCATTTCTCTGCTCCCCTGAATAGAGAAATTTCCCAAAGTTGATCCTACTAGTCCCAGTTCCTCACTTCCCATTATCTCCTCAATATTCTCCATTATGACTTTCTTCCCCGCCACTCCATGGAAACCACTGTTCTCAAGCTCAACAAAAGCCTCCATTTTGCCATCTTATCAAATTTTAAGCTTCATTTTCAGTTCTGATTGGCCTTGGCAGTCTTCAGCATCGGGCATGGCAAAAAGCTTTCTCCGCCTGGCCTCTAGGACCCAACCTTCCCCCAAGTATGTCTCTCCTTTTACTGACTTTTCCTTCTTAGCATCTAGCATCTCACATTTAACACCTCCAGAATGGAAATCACAATTTCATCTGCACCCGCAAAAGCTTCTGCTCCTTGAGTCTTCGTTATTCCAGTAAATAGCACCACGATTCACACAAAGTGGAAGATTTACAAAAATCCTGAGCTGTCCTTGATCATTCACTTTTCTTCTATCACACATCCAAATCTTCATGTGGGTCCCCTCTCTATTTGCAAAATATGGTCCAAACCTAGTATTTCTCATGACCTCTATCACTACCTCCTGAGTGCCAGGGGCCATCCTCTCTCTTCAAGACTTCAATAACCTCCTAAGTATTCTTTCTGTTTTCATTCTTGCCATCTCAGAGCAAATCATCCACATGAAAGCCAGAGAGATCTGAAAAGATCTCTATCACATGTCACTCCCCTGCTCAAAACCCTCAAATTGTTTTCTGTGTCATTTCACACCTGGAATAAAATCCAAAACCTTACCTCCAAGCCCATATCTAATCCATCCTTTGTCTACCTTCTGACCTCAAATATTCCCATTCTGCAACCCACTAACTCCTCTCTGTTGTATTCCAGCTATACTGCCCTCATTCTTTACTGAACACAGCAAGCTCATTCTGACCAGTGAGATTTAACACTTGCTCTTCACCATGCGTGGATGTTCTTACCTGAATCTCATATGGCTTCCTTTACTTTGCCCAGTGCTCTGTTCAAATGTCCCAGTTTCAAAAAGCCCTTCCCTGACCACCCTCTTTGAAATCACCTACCTAACCCTAACTCCTTACTACTCCTACATAATATTATTATTCATTTGCCATCTGCCTCACTACAATGCAAGCTTCTGAAGGGGAGTTTATTGTTCCTTGTTTGATGCTGGGGATCCAATGCCTAGAATGATGCCCGACATATGGCAGCTGAGTAATAAATATTTGCTACATAAATAAATGATTAATTGGTTTAACTATTGGGTAACATACTCAAATGTTTTAGAGGTAAAGCAAATAACATAAATGCGTGTGTTAAGCTGTATTTAAGACAAGAAGAAAAAGAAAGTCCCAGGCAAAATTGGACAGTTAGTACCATCCCTTAATTTTAAATAAATGATGTCTTTCTTGGCCCAACTTGCCACCCATGTTGTAGTTATTAGACCACTGTTTTTCAAACTGCATGGATTATAAAATCCCTTTAGTCAATCAAGAGATGCCATTGTCTTCACTTCTTGAAAACCAGAGAGCAAAATTTAAAAACTCACCTCCTTGCTAAATTTCTCCAGTTGGGTTTGGTAGTCAACTAGTCTTGTCTGCACCCAAGCTTTGATTCCAGCAATTGGACAGTTTCGAAGGTTAGTTTCTATTTCTTTCATGTTTTTCAGAGATGATTCAACTGTTTCTATTTCATTAACAAATGCCTGAACACACAAAATATGCCCATGTTGAGTTCATTCCTATATAAGTGGATGCCATAATTATAGTTTGTCTGCTGATATTCCTGCAAATATTATAAAAGCAGATGGCTCAAGAGTCAAGACTTTTAACTACTTCAGATATATTGTGCCTTAAGAAATTCAATTCACCTGGGTGCTTCATATTGCCATCTGCCAAATTAGATTGGAAATACTTGACTCTCAGTAGGGAATAGTCTTTTAATTAATTTAGAGAAGCTGGATGATTTCACCAAATATAAATTGCATGCAGTATTACTAGCAAATTTCATTTGTTAAATATGTATTTCTTAAATCCTCACCATGTGGCGAAAGAAAAGCAATACACAATTGGCCCCTAATGAACTAAAATTGCTCTTGTTCTCTCCAAGCAAAATTCTATAATACATAGCCAAAAATAAAAATATGAATAATCTGTCATTCTTTTATTAGCTAAAAAGTCATAAAAGGATGAAAGATATTTTATCTAGGTTTAAGTCAGTGTCATATTCTTACAATTTTAATAATAGCAGCAAATAACAAAAAAAAAAAAAAGAAGAATATGTTATTTGTTACTGCAGAACTCACAGAGCACTGGTCTAGCTGCCTCTGCAGACCTGCGGTGTCTCCCTGGGCAGCCTGCTCTTTCATTAAGAAGTCTTTCACACCATCCATCCATTTCTCAATGACTTTTGAATCAGCCTAAAATGAACACAATAACAGAGGGGGATATTATTCAGCGACATTCAACCTACTACATCTCAAGATCTACAGCTACTGGATAAAAGGCAACTTGTCAAAACTCTGATAGTATCATTTTCACTTATTTTATTTCTTTTTCTAAAACTTCCAACTTTGAAAATAATTATTTTCTTCCCTCTTGACTAAAATCCTCAAGAGATGACAGCTTAGTAATGATTCTAAAAATTTCAAAACACTCTCCAGTGAACCAAGCTATTTTGCCTAAAAGCAAGCAATATCTATGATTAAAAATTCAAATTACAGGCCAGGCACAGTGGCTCATGCCTGTAATCCTAGCACTATGGGAGGCAAAGGTGGGAGGATTGCTTAAGGTCAGGAGTTCAAGACCAGCCTGAGCAAGAGTGAGACCCTCTCTCTACTAAAAATAAAAAAATTAGCCGGGTGTGGTGGTGGCATACCTGTAGTCCCAGCTACTCGGGAGGATGAGGCAGGAGGATCACTTGAGCCCAGGAGTTTGAGGTTGCAGTGAGCTATGGTGATGCCACTGCACTCCAGCCAGAGTGACAGAGCAAGACGCAGTCTCATTAAAAAAAATTCAAATTACAAAAAAAAAAAAAAAAAGTTTTTCTAGGTATAATCAACTACAAAACCTTTTGCTCTCACATAGCTTAGGACAAATTTTCTCCTAAATTTAGCTCCTCAGAGCAGTGATGAACAAATAGCATAACGAATGGAATACAATGGATTATTCTTAGTTCAGCTGTTGGATGGGCTTATTATCTGAGAACCTAAGACAGTCTGCTGCCTGGCTCCATTCCTTCATCCAACATTTATTAAGCATCCACTATATACAGTTATTGTGTATGGTGCTGAGGGTTCAAAGACAAATGAGAAAAAAAACATTTTGCAGAGAGAAAGAGACTTCAGATGGAGGTAACATTAAAAATGAGCCTTAAAGAATACAAATGAATAGATGCAACATGAGCTCCAATACTAAAGTAATGATCATTTCTTTTTAAGGACTGCCATTTCACCATTAGTAAGTCTCACTAGTTAATTTCCCTAGTATTGAGCTAAATTTGTTTTCTTGTACCTTCTTCAGTTCTTTGCTTCTTGTTCATCCCTAGGAACAGAGACAAATTTACTATCCTAGTCAAAAAATCCCTTCAGATTTGAAGGCAACTATCATGTCTTTCTCTAGTCTTCTATTGATTAAACATTCCCAGTTCCTTCCCGATGTCTCTAGGACATGATATACAGGTATTGCACACACCGTTCTGGTCAACATGCTCTAGAAACTACATCAATTTTCTAACGTCCTTAAAATGCCACCTGGCGCCAACTATTTTTATACTTACAATGTTGGAATGAATCACAAAGACAGAATTTAACATATAGATATTACACTCATAAAATACCACATAAAATCTTTTTAGTTCTATTTTTCTTATTGTACAGTTGTTTGCTTCTTGTTTTTTATTTGTGTATAGATATTTTACTCACAATATTCAGTGAACTAAAACTCCAGTATTCCCATTAACTACCTTAAAATATATTTCTCCTACCACACATTGCTGAATTGACTTCTGTAATAAATTCAGAACTTGATAATTACAAATACTAAACTTTGTGTTGTTATGTTAACAACAGCAGCATAACGACAAGCTAACAAAATATTTTGAATGTTTAGTCTTTTCCCTTTGCTATCAGCTATTCCTCCCAGCTATCTCTCATCTACAAATCTCACAGATGAGTATCCTTTTCCCATTTTTGTTGTTGTTGTTGTTGTTGTTGTCGTTGTTGCTGTTGAGTTTTGGGTTTTTCCAAGTGAAAAATAAAGCCAGTGACAGTGCCTACCTGAGCGTTTCCCCATGAGGACCCCACGTCAGTCATCAATTGACAAACTATTGGCTTAGTTTTCAAAATACAAGAATCTACATAACAGTAGCATCGGCCTAGTTTTCCACTTTCTTCTTACAAGGTTATAAGAGATGATCACACATACTTTGGTGAAATCAAGATCTGCCAAGAATGATAATTTGTGAGCATTATTTGAACTACATAAGGGTCCACCTTCAAATGTGAGCTTTTATGGTTCTGTATATCTAATAATCTAGCATTCCTCCCCCAAAAAATAAAAGAAAGCAGCACTGAAAGGAAATGAGTCTGGGCACAGTTTATTAGCGGTGCCCATGTTGATTCCTGGTGATCGCCACATTCTTTCCTAAGCACATACGACATCTCTAATTGGTCATTTATCTTACAGCTTTGCCAGAAACTAACATCAAGTTTACTTTAGGTCTTTAGCTTCTAGAAAATAATGTTCCTCCTTAATTAGGACATTTGGCCATCTCCATTTTTCTAGTAATTTCTCACAAGATCATGAAGTGACCCTGAGACCATGGGTAAAAATCTTACTGTTATTTGAGATGCAGGTTTATGCCCCTGGAGGAGCTGAGTGGTTTTTCCATGAGATTCATAGTTCAGGCTCTAATGCACTCTCAATAATGACTGTTCTACCCTTTCTCGTTTGGAGGGCCACTCTCTGATGAAGATTGGAAGCAAAAAGGGCTTATATAACCAGGCTGTTCTGGCTCCTCTCTTAGTATCACACCATGCCACCCGAGCGCTTCCACAGCCCCTTTACTCCAAGCAGAGCTTTCAAGGTCCTCTGAGTCCCACTGTGCCCTTTTCCCAAGCTTCCTCTCCCTCCATTCTCCAGCCGGCCTGTCACTACCCACGCAGGCTCACGCTACTCCAGGTATTTTCTTTTGGTTACAGATCTCTTCTGTGTTTGCGCCAGCATTCTAAGATCTAATCATAGAAGACTTATTGGGAAGACAAACTCAGGGAAGAGTGGGGTGGGGTATCCAAAAAAGATAGACGTGCAGAAAGAGAGAAAGTAGGAATGCGTTCACAAAGTTCATAGAATATGACTTCTTAAAATTGTCCATTTAACTGGTCATCACAGATTCTTGCACTATTAATCTCCATCCTGAGCTTGTTGAGAACGCATTACTGCTATGTAACTGGGAAATTCATTAACTTAAGTTTTGAATAAGGAAAACTGATAGTCTCCTGGGCCATGGATTTTCAAAATTTATATGGAAACATTATATTCCAAGGAGGTTTTTACTACTATTGGCTCTTATTGAAAAAGGCGGCCTGAACTACTCCAGTCACTGGAATATGACAGGAAGTTTTATGGCCTCAACCGCCTTCCTTCCTCCATCCTTCCTTCTCTCTCTCAGACACACAGACCCATGTGGGCACATGCAGTTCACACGCACCTGTTCCTTCCCTCACTCTCACTGCGACGTGAGAAAAAAGGAGGAAAGCAACAGACACAGGCAAGCCATGTAGACCCACTGATCATCCCAACAGTGACAAAAGGAACAGATGAGAATCTGAAAAGTCACACTGTTCTCACTACTAAAAATCCTGCATGTCATCCTGACCACGCCAACTGCTAAGAGAGGCAGCGTGCCACGTGAAGAGAAAGACTAAGGTCTGACTATGGAGCTTAGCACCTGACTAGAAAACTAACTTGTATTCTTTGAGTCTCAGCAGTTCATCTGTAAAACAGGAATGATAACAACGACCTTGCCTGGCTGTTCTGAAAAACAGAGGTAATGTTTGGAGAGTGGCTACCACATAGAAGCATGCACTAAATGGCAGCTGTTATTACTAAGCGACAAACCCAACTGCTTTACCACTACCAAGATTAACAGCATAAAGGAGTTACCACTTCCAGGCTTTGGTGTTTCTGTCCCATCAGAGGCACCACCAGAACAAGCAGCCAGGGAGAGTATGTGTTTGCATAAGCATCAGTTTAATTTTTTTTAATTGCTGCCAACATTAATGCTTGTTCAATCCTGTAACTGTTTAAAAGTAACTGTTTAAAAATAACGATTTATCTGACTAGACCTGGCCAAACACAGCTCAGATAAAGGAGGGAAGACCCAAACTTTAGAAATGGCTGCTGGCAGCAGATTCCCTCTGCGTTCTCAGCCTGTGACCACACCACGTGGTTAGGGTTACTGAGGTACAGAGATCAATACTAGCTACCACCTGTGTGCAGGTGAATGTAGGAGACAGGGAGCTCTGCTTCGCCCTCCATTCCCCCATGGTACCTCCTCTTTCCCTGGAAGCAAAATATTGCCTCAATCCACTTATAGCAGATGTTTCCTGTGCAAAAATACCAAAAGTCTGCTCACGTTCAAGTCCATTCCACAGCAAAGAGGTTACAAACAACGTGAAAGAGCTCACACGAAAAGTGTTTCTCTGTCCATTTAAAAACCACTCAGCTGATGCACTTACGAGTTTCTAATCTGCCACACTGAGTATTTGATATTTTCTCCACCTCCATCCACTTACAGAATGACTATGTAAAGGCACACACACACATACGTCTTTGTGGGACTTCAGTTCTTATGAAGCAAAACAAAAAATAAGAATTACTAGTAAACCTCCAAAACAAATGTCTGTCATTATTTCACATGCAAACAAATAAACTGTAAGTACTAACCTGGGGCAGCCCCATCTCATTCTTATTTTGACTTGCAAATACTTAAATAAATATAAAATTCCTAATATGGTATTTCTGAAAATCAAAATACCAAATATTCTAGTTTGGAAGGGTCAGAATTCTACATTGACAATCACTGCTCAAAGGCAATGATTTATAAGCATTTTGGATGAGCAACTCCTGCTGCTGGGTCACAGAAAGGGAATGCAAGGTCACTAAAACAATTCCTTTAACCCTATCTAACCAGCCCCCATCCCCATGCCCTGAGCTAAGAATGGAAGAAATGTAAAGCTTGGTCACTCTGGAGTTAAGACAGTAAGACTCCAAGACACACAACTACCTCCCAAGACTTGATTACAGCTAAATTCTTGGCATTTCTTTTGCTCCTCCTCCTTCTGTTGGAATGTCCACAGCTTTGTAAGTCACAAAGAACTGTGAAACCAGAATTAAAACAGTAATTTAAGGTCTCCATTTTGTTTGGCTTTAGATTACCAACATTCATTAACCTCAAAAGCACTACCTTGAAAAAGAGCTCTCTTACTTAATAGAAAAGGCAAGCGATGACATTGCCACTACATTTATTTCTCTAAAACTAATAAAGTTCTTAAATCTAAGAGATGGAACATACCACTATTCCCTTTAGTAAAGTAAAATGTGTTCACAAATGAGAAAAAAAAAATTTCATGAGTTAATAATATCAATTATGTTACCTAGAAAGAGTTAAATCAGTCACACTGCATATTAACTCTTAGGAAGTATTTATCATTGCATTTTAACCCTAAAATGCTTTCCAAAGTAATTTCAAAACCTGGTTCTACATGTCTCTGAGTCCAGCATGCCCCCTTCTACATTCTGAGTGAGGGCAGGTTGATTCGGTGTGGCCTTTGACTGCTCAGGTGTCCTGTCACTTAGGATCCAACCTCACTAGAAAGGCACTTACAGAGCAACTGCATTCACATCTGTTCGCTTGCCGCATGTCAGACAGGGTTCCTATCCTCAAAAAGCTCATGCCTAGGGAAGGACAGACACACACAGTTCTAACCACAATAAAAATTGGCCTGAGTCGGCGTCATTGTGCAGGTATAAATGACACAGACAGAGCAGAATCACAGAGGAGGGAATGATTATGTAGCTGTGGGTATTGTTGTGAACAAGAGAAGAGGAGGATGTGAGTCCCTAGCAACTTTGAGGTGACATTTCTGGAGAAAGGCAATAGTCCAGGGTGGTCCTTGGTGACTCATCACAGTCTTCTCACCTGACTCAGCTCACAGTGGGGATGCAGGAAGGGCTTTGATTCGGGCAAGAAAGGGGCAGGGTGATGACACGTTTGTGCAAGTACTTTGTATAACTATGGCGAAGACAGCCCGATCCTGTTCAGAAGTGTAACTCTGGCACCACTGTGGTAAATGAATTCCAGAGGGAAAAGGCAGGAAGTGGGAGTCAAGGGTAATGGAATTGCCCTGACAAGAGATGACATGAGAGAGCGAACCCAGCAGGAAAGGACCGGAAGTGGAGTCTGAGGAGGCAGGAGTGGTGTAGAAAATATAAGACCAAGTTGTGTGTGTGCCTTGGGGATGTTTTCATGATTTCCCAGTTATATCACACTGCAGGAGATCTTGAATAGGGGAAAGGAAATACAGAATACAAAATACCTTGCAGAATCCATAGATATCACTGCTGGCAATGAGAGATAAGCAGCCTGTTAGGATTTTATAATATTTTATACCCATCATTCACAACAAAATTTTGTCTAAAATCAATTTAAAAAATTTACTTATCTCACGTATTTTTAAATGTTTCGCCATCTGGAAGGGCTGTGGTAGTTTGTGCAAGTACCAATTAATATTTAAATTGGTTTGGTTTTTTGTTTTTTTGTTTTTCTTTATTTATTTATATTTTTTTTTTGGAGACAGGATCTCACTCTCTTGCCCTGCCAAGAGTGTAACGGTGTCACAATAGCTCACTGCAACCTCAAATTCCTGGGCTCAAGCAATTTTCCTGCCTGAGCCTCCCAAGTATCTGGGACTACAAGCATGCACCACCACACCAGCTAATTTTTCTATTGTTTGTAGAGATGGGGTCTCACTATGTTGCCCAGGTTGGTCTCAAACTCCTGGCCTTAAGTGATCATCCTGCCTGGGCTTCCAAAGTGCTAGAATCACAGGCATGAGCCTGGCCTAACATTTTAATTCTTAAGTACAGGAATCAAGACCATTACTTTGACATGGCACAGATAAAAAGAATTTAAGAATGTATTTGAGCATGATACTATGAATATGTAGGCCCAATCTCTACCTGTACAAAAGGAACCGGCCATGGAGATAAAAGAAATATAGGCAAATGAGGAAAAGTACTACAATATCAATACATAACAGAAAAGCAAAATTTGCACACCCAGATTCAATGCAAACCCCATCAAAATACCAATGACATTCTTCACAGAAACAGAAAAAATAATCATAAGATTTATGTGGAACCACAAAATACCCAGAATAGCCAAAGCCATCCTGAGCAAAAAGAACAAAACTGGAGGAATCACATTACCTAGCTTCAAATTATACTACAGAGCTATAGTAACCAAAACAGCATAGTACTGCCATAAAAACAGACACATAGAACAATGGAACAGAATAAACAACCCAGAAATAAATCCACACGTCTATAGTGAACTTACCTTCGACAAAGGTGCCAAGAACATACAGTGGGGAAAGGACAGTCTCTTCAATAAATGGTGCTGAGAAAACTAGACCCTTATCCCTCTCCATGTACAAAAATCAAATCAAAATGGATTAAAGACTTAAATCTAAGACTTGAAACTATGAAACTACTAAAAGAAAACATTGAGGAAATGCTTCAGACATTGGTCTGGGCAAGGACTACTTGAGTAATATCCACAAAGCACAGGCAACCAAAGCAAAATTGGACAAATGGGACAACATAAGATGAAAAGGTTCTTTCTGTATAGCAAACGAAACAATCAACAGACTGAAGATATGACCCACAGAATGGGAAAAAATATTTGCAAACTACCCATGTGGCAAGAGATTAATAACTAGATATATAAGGAGTGCCAACAATTCAATACGAAAAATATCAAATAATCTGATTTAAAAATGGGCAAAGGATATGATTAGACATTTCTCAAAAGAAGACATACAAATGGCCAACAGGTATATGAAAGAACACTCAACATCATTTGTCATCAGAGAAATGCAAATCAAAACTACAACGAAATATAATCTCACCCAGTTAAAATTTTGGCTTTTATGAAAAAGACAGGCAATAATGAATGCTGGCAAGGATGTACAGAAAGGGGAACCCTTGTACACTGTTGGTGGGAATGTAAATTAGTGCAAACATTATGGAGAACAGAATGGAGGTTCCTCAAAAAACTAAAATAGAACTACCATATGATCCAGGAATCTCACTGGTAGGTATATATCCAAAAGAAGGGAATTCAGTATATTGAAAAGATATCTGCACTCCATGTTCATTGCAGCACTATTCACAATAGCCGAGATTTGGAATTAGCCTAAGTGTCTATATCAATGGATCAATGGATAAAGAAATTGTGGTACATATACACAATGGAATATTATACAGTCATAAAAAGAATTAAATCCTTCCATTTGCAACGACATAGATGGAACTTAAGAATATTACATTGTGATATAAGCTAAGCACAGAAAGACAAATCTCACATGTTCTTATTCATATGTGGGAGCTAAACATTAAGAACAATTGATCCCATGGAGACAGAGAGTAGATTGATGGTTACCAGAGTCTAGGAAGGGTAGTAGGGAGCAGGGGGATAAAGTGGGGATGGTTAATGGGTACAAAAATATAGTTTGATAAACAGAATGAACAATACATGATAGCACAACAAAGTGACTATAATCAACAACAAGGATATCCCAGTTACCCTAATTTGATTAATTCACATTGTACACCTGTATCAAAATGTCACATGTACCCTATAAATATATACAACTATTATGTACCCATAATAATTAAAAATAAAAAAATTTTTAATTTGCATACAAACAAGAGCATCTTACAAGTATTATAGGATAGTAGAAAAAAGGAAGTACACAGCCATGAAAATACTTTCAAAGTGTAAATGTGCTATGTCAATGAAAGACATTATTATTTTAAGTAGTGGGATTCACACTCTAAGCTTTATGGTGTGCTATCTACTTAAATGTCCCTCATGGATTTCCAATATCACTTGTTTCTATAATGTGGAGAAAAAAATGGTTAGAATTAGCAATATTCATGGACTCCTCTTTTTTAATTTGAATACATTAGCCTCCAGCAAGGAGCCATTGTTAATATTAGCTGCCTCCAGGGTGGTGGGAAATGGTATTGGGGAAGAACAGGAACTTTAAATGTTCTCTTTAAATAGTTCTGTGTTATTCAATTTCTTCACAATGTGCAGTCTTCGTGTATTACTTATATAATGAAAAATGCATTTTAAAAATAAACAATCCAATTATTTTTGTTCCTCAGAAACATCATTAAAAATTGGCACTGAATCTAAAACCTACTGTGCCTCCTGACTTAAAGACAAATAGAACTTAAATGCCTTATATTAGGTCATTGAAAAAGGGAACACAATGCTAACCTGCAAATGAATATTTGTTGTAATTATCTAATAACTTTGGGGACCAATTTTAAAGTTTTCCCAAGTGAATTGTAAGTAGTTAACTAACAAGCAATTACTTCAAAGCAAAGAAAGGGACAAGATATCAAAATGACAGATGCACTCATATGTTTATCGCAGCAGGATTCACAATTGCGAAGATATGGAATCGACCTAATTGCCCAGCAACTGATGAGCGGATAAAGAAAATATGGTGTGTGTGTGTGTATATATACATATATACACACACACCGTGGACTACTACTCACCCATAAAAAAGAATGAAAC
Source organism: Lemur catta (assembly GCF_020740605.2). NCBI lineage: Eukaryota > Metazoa > Chordata > Mammalia > Primates > Lemuridae > Lemur > Lemur catta. Next base: position 129,181,750 of record NC_059129.1, on the reverse strand, counting down.
AACGTCTTTCACAGCAACTTGGATGGAACTGGAAGCTATTATTCTAAGTGAATAGAATAGAAAGCTATTATTCTAAGTGTTTTTCCATTTATGAAAATGGAAAAACCAAAGCAAAATTGGACAAATGGGACAACATAAGATGAAAAGGTTCTTTCTGTACAGCAAACGAAACAATCAACAGACTGAAGATATGACCCACAGAATGGGAAAAAATATTTGCAAACTACCCTTGTGGCAAGGCATTAATAACTAGATATATAAGGAGTGCCAACAATTCAATACGAAAAATATCAAATAATCTGATTTAAAAATGGGCAAAGGATATGAATAGACATTTCTCAAAAGAAGACATACAAATGGCCAACAGGTATATGAAAGAACACTCAACATCATTTGTCATGAGTACCGTGTGTACTCACTTGTAAGTTGTAGCTAAATGATGGGTCACACAGAGTGGGTAAAACAGACTTTGGAGACTCAGAAAAGGGGAGGGTAGGGGTGAGGGATCAAAAACTACCTATTGGGTACAGTGTACACTATTAGGGTGACTGGTACGCTAAAAGCCCTGACTTCACCACTACACAGTTTATCCATGTAACAAAAAAGCCATTTGTACCTCCTAAATCTATTGAAATACTTGCATTTCAATGAAGAAGTTGCACAATTGAGAAATACAGACATTGTCAACAATCTTGTAGTTGGCATACAAAGGAGCAAACAAAAGAAAACTGGACATTACAAGTCTACTACTGTAATAACAAAAAAAAAAAAACCCTAAATACCAAGACACACATGCTTGATGTGGGGTATTTTTAATGGAAATAAATATTTGGCACACACTCCAACTGGCCAGTTTAAGTGCCTGGATTAGGAACAACATTTAGTAACCTATCCTAACGCTAGTAAAAACCCACTAAATCCTAAAGCTGGATTACTATAACCACAGGACTCTCTTCTGTGTTTTGGGAGAATATTTATTCTCCTTAAATTCCATATTAAAATATGGCACACATTCAGCTAACCCTAAAATACACTTTTAAAGGTCAAAAGATTAACCTTGGAGTTAATCTTCATTTGTAAATTTCCCCAAATACATTTTAGATTTAAATTTGAAAACAAAAAGATGATAGTTTGAAAAGATGAGAAATATTTAATCTAGCATTGCTCAACTTTGGCACTTTTGACACTTGGGGCCAGATAACGCTTTTGTTGTGGAGCCCGTCCTGTGCAGTATAGAATTTAGCTGCACCCCTGGGCTCTACCCACTAAACACCTTCCCCCACAGATGTGACAACCAAAAATGTCTCCAGCTATTAACAGGTGTCCTCTGTAGAAGCAGTCCACAACCTTTTTGGCATCGGGGACCGTTTTCACGGAAAACAATTTTTCCATGGATTGGGGGTGGGGGCAAGTGGTTTTAGGATGACTCAAGGGCATTACATTTATTGTGCACTTTATTTCTATTATTATTACATTGTAATATTTAATGAAATAATTATACAACTCACCATAGTTTGGGGACCCCTTCTCTGGAGGGCAAAAATCACTCCTAGCTAAAAATCACTAATAATCCAATGCTTGAACCATAACTAAAAACTTTAGAATCACAGATAGGGTAATTGGAAACAATTACTACTGACAACATACAAGAAGTGGTACCACTCACAAAGTTAAATGGGTCAAAAATACTAAGCCACACATAACACACCTCTCTTCCTAAATAATTTCTTATTCAAATGAAATCTCAGTCTGGAACTGCACTTACACTTACCTCCTGCCACTACCACCACACGCCCACACACACACACAACCCTCCCTCTGTATTCTACTGCTGGTCACTCATTGGAACTGTCCATTAGCTCCTGAGCCAAAGAGCGTCCCTGCAAATTCATGGTCACCACTCATGGAATCTTGCTGGATCCCGTCCACAGGGATCTGTACAGTCTTCCAGCTCCTCTTCTAGCACTGTTCTCTAACTTTGATGTTAAAAACATACATTTTCTTAAGTTTTGTCTTCACTTTCAATCTTTCACTTTTTTGGGCAACATTCCTCACCCAATTCTCTTAGGACCTACATCCAAATATATATCTCCAAATTTAAATCTCCTGTTACTAATCTCATTTCATTCACTGAAAAATATTTATTGCATGCCTTCTCTATGCCAGGCACCATTTAGAAGTATATCATGAGATACATTGGCGAAGAAAAAAAAAAGGCAAAGATCCCTGACCCATGGAAAAAAAGAAAAAAGCCCAAGGTAAGGAGGCACTAGAAGGACAGGAAGCCTTGGCAGGCAGAGTGTGTGATTGGTTCATTCTCTCCCCAGACCTTTCCTAGCAGAAAACCAGGAGGATTTGGAAACTCCGCTTCCACCTTTCTCATAGCAAAACGTTACAATCCAACCTGTCTTATCTGACACTGACTCTCTAATTTTATGTCCTCACATTTATCCTTTCCTCTTGACCTTTACCATCGCTTCACCTGTCAACATTTTCAGATGTAGCAAAGGATCCTGCTTCTGAACTTTCGTGTCCCTGGAACTACTTGCTTTCCCAGTGTGACACTGGTTTTCGATGGCTTAGTTTAGACTTTCAACTTCAAATGCCAAAAATCTTAAAAAACAAAAACAAACAAACAAAAAACAACAACCAAAAACCCAGGTTCATGGACTCGGCTATCTGCTACTTCCTGGGCTACTTCTACCACTCCAATATAGTTACCGCTTCAATCTAATCAGCACACTTCATGCAGGCCCCTACTGCCTGAAATATTATTTTGAACATTTTTAAGCAATTTTCTCTTATCTTCAAGGCCCAGTTTACCTCTACCAAGAAGACTTTCCTGCAAGGCAAAAGAAATAAATGTGTTCTCCAGCACATTAAAAGTATGCCTTTGATAAATCCCAGCTTAAGTACATAATAAATGTGGGACTAGAAAGAATGTAAAATACTCAAATAATAGATATTTGAATCTTACATGGTAATTACTATTTACCCTGTAATAAACTTAAACTCTTAGTGGCCTCTGGATTTACCTCAAACATTCTGAGTTTGGGAGTAATTTCTTCAAGCAAATGCAGATCTTTGGAAACCATGACCTTTAGTTTCTTCCACTTTCCTTGGACATCATCAAATTCCTGCTTATACGTTTTTTCTATAGCAGGAGGAACGTTTTTCTCCAAAGCCTTTGTTTCTTGTGCAAATTTATATAATGCAGGTTTTTGACTCTCCAGGATTTCATCAAGGGCCTGGAAAAAGTTTTAAAAGATTAAAAATATGCACAACAATGTGTCTGTACAGATATAATAATATGGGCTATATAAAGTCGAAAGTCACTTTAAAAAGCATTAAAAAGCATTTTTATCAAAAAACCATTGTGAAAAGCTCATGAAAAACATAGGCATAATCAAAAAAGCTAAAGCTTTTCCTTTATGAGTTGTTGTGTGTGGGCAACATAATGTATTTGCAACACCAAAAATCACTGGAACAACACATCAGGCGTGGGCAGAGTGTGCAGTGCCCAACAGCTGGTCTTTTTTATCTAATAAAATAGTGCAGAACCTGAAGTCCACCCAACTAAATGATCAGGGAAGCATTTTTATTCAACATAGAAAAAAACCACAAGTCAATTCAACTGATAGTCCTCATTTTATTTTATTAAAGATATTTTAGCAGATTATGAACAGGTTACGAATTTTAATTTACAATAGGAGAACATATGCTTTTCCTCTATTAGAAATACTTAATGACAATATTTTCTTTTATCTGAGATCCTACATTACAGTACTAACCTTCAAATGATATGAAATTTTTGGACCAGTTTTGACCAAAATGACCAATTTTTTTTTTAAACTCTAGAAAAACACTCTAAAATATGTAATATGGGATATTACAAATTCTAGAGTTTTAATATATATTAATATATCTTACCTTTTTTTCTTGTAGGGTCTTCTCTACCTTGGCAAGATCATTAAGGACATTCAGAGATGTCTGGGCCTTACTTTCTGAATCACTTAACATATCTTTCAGTGTTTTCAATGTTTCCAAATATTCATGTCCAGGTTGGCTCTTCAGTTCTGCTTATTTAAAAAATATTTGCTTTGAGAAAATAATGTTAGGAACCTAATATTATTATATATACCATTCATCTTCTATATATAATAAGTGAATTCTAATACATAATAAGTGAGACCCCATGATTAAAATTAAAAAGGGTCTCTGTTAGTTAATACAATAGATCATTCCATTGGCATTTCTGAGAGTCAGACAGTGACTTCATTCCTGCGGATGTTGACGTTTGAAATATTAACTAACCCACTATCATTTTTCTTCATTTCATTATGATGAAATGTCTCTCTGAAGATGGAACAACAATGTCCCTTTTGTCCCATATAATCTCCTCTTCCCCATTAGCTCCACAAAGAATAAGAGAAAACAAAGATCTTCTCAAGCAGTCTCCCGGTAAACTCAAGCGTGTAGACAAACCCATCTACAGAGTGGTGGACGTTATACAGAACGGGCCACAGGTACTCTCAGAAATAATGACTGCAAAAACCAGCTGGAACAGTGTTTACGTCAGTCACTAACTTAAAAATAACTTACAAGTAACACTTGTGTGGAAAGGAAGTGAGTTCATTCAAAGCACAAAGAGGTGGCACCAACTAGCAGCAAAAGTTAAACTGCCTACTAAGCACTGTCAAAAATGAAAGCATAGTTTGTACCAGGAAATTGAGAAAGAGGTATTCTCAAAGATTTATTTCATATTCTAGGTTAACTGGATTCAGTAAACAAAGACGTGGTGTCCAAATATCTTTCCAGAAAAAAGGCAACATGACACATTTGCCTAACGTGCACACATACAGATCCTTCAAGCCATTACACAATTTACAATTGCTGAAGTAAGGGTGTGGTTACATGTAGAGATTTTTAGCATGTGCAACCCATAACAATACACAATACAACACAATTCCTAACTTAAAGAGGAGCTAGGGAGAAAAAAATGTAACATGAGGGACAAGCTTTCAAAATCTCTAACAGTTAACTTCCCCAAACCAAGTGCATTCCAAAACTAAGAACTCTAAAATTTTTCAGATTCTGAAACAGGAACATGATTTCTTTTAAAAGACGTGATGGTATGGCTAAAACTTTAACCATTTTTGAGAAAACAGAAGTAAGTGATCATTCTTTTTAGTCTGACTACAAATAATATATTAATTGACTTCCTCAACCTCAACCAAAAGGAAGAAACAGCAGTACCTGTTTCTCTTTAAAAACAACAACAACAACTCTTTAAAAATCATTATATCCTATTAACACCATTCCAGAGCATGTGAAAGCTGTTACAAACAAGTGTGAGTCCAGGGAAGAGTCTTTATACAGTATACTTTAAGACAGGCACAGAGGAAAACAGAGTGAGGCTGGTGCAAAAGAAGCAGTATTCTAAAGGCCTACATGTTGAGACTAATTGTTAAATTAAGGCAAACTGAGAGGGGAGATATTAAAGTCATCGAATAAGAAAGCCAAAGGAATGGGTTTACCGTTTTCTAGCTGTTGCTGATGATCCTCTAAAACCCGTTGTACAGCTTGGTACCGGCCCAGAAATCTATCAAAGCCTTGCTGGACAAAATCTGGGGCAGAAGGCCGAGACTTCAGGGCCAAGCAGCTTTCACGCACCATTTCAATTTGGGGGCTGAGGCCAAGGAGATTTGTCAGTTCCCGCTATGGAAGAGAAAATATGGTCACATAACACACTGAAGACGAACATCCTCACAGATAGATAATCAGAGCAGAATTAACTTAAAGTTCATTGATTCAAGAAGCACCCTCCTTAAATAAGGGACTGGGCACAGAATTCTTTCACCTTCCAGATGGTTGGCTCTTTACCTGACAGGAATCCTTCAAACTTGTCAAGGTCTGTTGGGGAGATTCAGAAAACGGAGTGCGTTTTACCCACTCCTCCTTAGTCTTGATGACCTTTTCCAGCTCTTCAAGCTGCTTAAAATAAGAGTTTATATCTTCCTGTAGCTGAATCTTTCTTGCCATATCTTCCAAACGCTGAAATACATTCTTCCATTCTGATAAAACCTTCTCCAGAAGATTTTTTATTTCTTCAGTAGGAAGACCTTCTATGCAGACATGAAAAATAAACAGACACTTCATATAATATTACAAAATTTTGTCTAGACTTTGTTCTAAACATTCTAACATATACAAAATAACAGAGCAATGTCACATATAATGATCACTTCCTTAAGTTCTTTTTAACACAAGAAAAAATTATAATGATACATTTAAAAATAATCATGTTTAACTCTGACCGAAGAAGGAGGGCATCTTAAGATAGTGCGTCAGGAAGTAGTGTGGCTGTTGCAAAAGGCCCATCAGCAGAGCTTCAGCCACTGCCTTTTCTACAGAATGTGTGTTTCCATCCTTGGGATGGTACCACTAAAATCAACTGCCCTGATCTGTCTGGGGCTCTCATATCAGAAGGGAGATCTTCTGTCATAAGAAAAAAGACAGCTGGCTAGAAAAACTAGGAGGCATCTCCAGCCTTTGGTGACCAAACTATAGTATCATGCATGTAAAATGCAAAATCAATGGCAAGAAAGAATTCCTTTTGCTGAGAAACAGCCTGGTAAGTGAAGAAAGAACATTGAGCCAGCAGCCAGGTCCAAGAAGCATCAGCGAACCTACTGGGTACATTGCACATAGATAAGCAAATACTAAAATATCGAGGTACTGCAAACATTATCTACTTTATAAAAACATTTTTTAAATGCCATTATTTTTATTACTGGAATCTTAATTTTGTTTGTCTCACATTTTTGAAAGGTAGAGAATGTTCCTAGAAATGATAAAGCTATACATAATAATAGGTTTTATCACAGTCCTTAGTATACAATACTATCAAATCCTTTAAAATTACTATGAACAAGTATAGGAAATCTGCAAAAGAATCTTTCTATTCAAAGGAGAACAAGCATGTTGAAAGGATGAACTTCACATTTTTACTGTCTGAGTAGGAGGGCAATAAAACAATTTTGCTTTGTAAACACATGCAATCAAAATCCAGGGAAATTAGAATTCGAACTGGAAAAAAAAAAACGGCATGTAAAACAAAAGGTCACTTATGATGCCCACACAATGCAACTTTAAAAATTTCTATAAAACACTGATCTCTAGGAACAAGATAAGCTAAACCAAGCAAACCAGGTATATCAGCCATAATGTCAAATGAAACAAATTATCTTGTTTTGTAAAAACATTTTTATGCTCTATGAGATATCACAAAACTTAAGTGAAATGCATTAGGCAGGAAAGACCTATCAGGCTTGGTTGGCTGTGGTGGGCTTTTTGATGAAACTGGTTTCAGGAAAACAGCAACATGATTATTTGAACATCTGTTTTACTGAAGAATTTGATACCTTGTCCTAGCTGAACTGAAACATATAGACCCTATTCAGTTCAGTTACCACATTTCCCAGCTTCTCACTCCTATCCTAAAATTTTTTTTAGATAGACGTATGTTTTAAAATGAATAGAATTAGGGTCCTCTAATGAATGCATTTGTAGTTTTATCAATGCTTGGGGGGAAATGGTAATACAAAATATAAAAGGCTTCCTATTAAATTAGACAAGTATACATTAGGTGACAAAATTCACTCCTTTATAAAGCCAAATATCATATATTTCCTGATGTTGCACTTGGCTTTTTGCGAATAGCACTTTCAAGCGAATTCAATTTCCAGAGTATGTATTTCTAGGAACTGCCTACTCACAGTAAGATTTTACCAAGCAAAGGCTATAGTCAGCTAATGAACTCCCTCACTTTCCAGATGCCAAAGCAAAGAGAGAAAAGGGTTCCAAGACTTGCCCAAGAACAAGAAACTAGAAAAGGACAGGAGAATGCAAGTTCACCTGCTCCCCATTCACTGCTATTCTCATTACAACATATCACTGCTCACCAACTTCCCATCTAGACAAAGTCTTCTCTAACATGAAATGAAGATTGATAGAGAAGACTAATTCTAATTAGTCTAATTCTGCCACATTGCCTAAAAGCTGACACAGAAATGGGGGTAAATTCAGCATGCAGACTCATGAAGTTATCCCACACTCACAACACGTAAAGTCTGAGTTCCAAGGTACAATGTTGAGTTAGAAATAATCTACAATTGTAACTGACATAAATTCAACATTCAATTTATTATAACTATTGAAAGAATCAGTACCTCAAGGGAAATTATGGTCTGTTTGTGTCTCTGGGTCCCTTTAAGTTAATATTTGAAAGAGTAATCTCCAAGTGAGGTGGCCACACATAGAATAACTAAGACAGTCTGCTTAGAGTGGATTTTGAAAGAAAATACTATTCTATCTAATTTTATTTAAAGAGAAATTAACCTTCACTAATAATATATGGACTGATAATAATACATTTGCATAATTTCAAAATAAATGAACATACATGATACATATATGTTATATGCTACATTTGTGTGACATATATCTGTGTGTGTGTGTGTCCAGTACATACACAAAATAAGTGAATACATTTTTTAAAAGGCTGGAGACGAAAATAATCTAAGGTCAAAAGAAAAAATAAGAACAATTGTTTTCTGGGAGTGGAGGAAGGTAAGTGATCCAAAAGGGACACCAGAGAATTTTCTACAAAGATAGAAATTTCCTATATAGTGATTTGTGTGCGTAGGTTACACAGGTGTATCTATTCATCAAAACAGCACATCTAAGTTTTATGTATTTCTGTGTAAGTAAATATTATTTCAAAAAAACCTATAAAATTAATAATAATCAAGAGGGTGCAGAGTGAATAAAGGCATAGATAATTCAAGGATGGCAGAATATTGTCAATTATCGACCTAAGTAACTGATACAACAAAGTTCACTATACTATTACATCTGCTTTGTATACAGCTGTTATTTTCCATAATAAAAAGTCAAAAAAATGGAAAGATTTAATGCTACCATTTTGACGATTCTTGTCAAACTAATATTCCTAATTCTGCTTTAGGTGTCTGTGGCTTTGTCAAGGAGAGCTACAGCAGACCTCCAAAGCACTTACAATTACAATAAGGAATACGGAATACAAGAAATGTCTTTCAAAGGTAGAACAAAGAGAATCATGTATAAAACTGCATAGCTAGAATATTAATCTTTAGACTCCTCTGGGTCACTGGGAGCTATAGCAAAAAAAAAAAAAATACTTTGCTATAAGTAAAAATTTCAAATACAAGTAATACCTTTTCAAATTTAACTATAAAAAATTGTAGTAAATCAATATAATACATTGAAAGTAATCAGAAATCAAATACCCTTAATGGATTTACCTTAATTTAACTTCAATTCCTAAATGTTGCATAAGTAAAATTTTCTTTTGCTACCCTGCCTGCAAAAAATATTCCCAATATATAAACCCAAAGGATGAGGTTTTATAATTTTCTATACCACTGAATTTTAATTGTTCTGCTAATGTGTCAGGGTTTTTAATTCCCTGGCCCCATACAAAAACAGAATAACTTTGCTTTTATCTGCTTTTTATAATCAGCTTCAGTCATTTTTTAAAACATTCTAATGCCTTAAAATATGCTTATAAACCATTTTCCTGACAAAAAGAAGATGAGAGTTTTAAAACAAATATTTAATATGTCAAACTGTAATATTATTTGGTGTGGCCATCTAAAAAATATGGCGAAAAAAACAGGATCTCACCTTTTCCCATTTGCTCCACAAGGATTTGTCCAGTTTGTTTTAATTCATCCAGTCTGGGGATTCTTTCTGTCTGTGCTTTTTCTAATCCCTGAAAATAAAGTTCCAGTACAAAAATATTGCAAACTTTATTCTCAATATAATGTGATTTTATTTTAAATTTTTAGGTTTAATGTCCCTCCCACATTCTCTTTAGGCATGTTAGTCAAAATTAACCTAAGAGAATACTGCGGTACGAAGCTATGAAATACCAGGCTACCCTCCAGCCCTCCAGAGATGAATAAATCTGAAAAGATAAATCCAAACAAACAATGATCACAGCAACTAAAAAATGCTGGTTTCTTTTATAAGGAAAAAAATGTACACCATAATTATGAGCTCCCATCAAGGGAAAATAACCACAATTATGTTTTAGATCCCGAATACCTATTCACCTACATAGCCTGAGTATGCTATTATACCACAAAAATAATGGTTGGAGTCAAAATAACTAAATGTGCTATGATAGAGATCACTGATCAAAAATTAATTACTAAGAAAAAGACACAGAAATATTTTGAGGCTCGGTACTATTTGTTGGTGTTATATTAAGCCTAGGATCTAATACAAATTCAACCACAATCATATTTATTACATAATTTTTAAATAATGAAAATATCCTTTAGAACCCAAACTAAAGCATTTGCTCTTTATGCCTGAGGAGTGCCTTATAATTTTAATATTTTTGTCTTTATAGTTTGATATTCTCAAGACAAAAATCTTGCAAGGACTAATAAGAATGGGATGAGCAAAATAACGAACACACACATATACACAAGTGGATGTGCACACAACTCAGTATTTGAAATCTCTCCCATTCCTCTATCCCCAACTGATATTTATAAATTAGTTAACTATTCAAATCGTGTCCATCATAACACAATCGAAACTTCTAGGCAATCCATATTATTACTTCAACCAGACAATCCAGAGAAGAAGCCCACTTCTAAACTCTTTACATGTAAGCACTATCAAATAAATTTAACTATCCAATTTTGATCTTCACACTTTAATGTGACTAGGTAGAACAACCACTTTTATTGTTAAAGACCAGGAAACATTAGCAAGAGAGCAAAAATAAACATTACCATTTATTTTTGTTTAACTAAGGATCAATCTAAAAAGTCACATTAACCTGGAGAAAAAAAATGATTATCTGCTTTTTGCAAACTGATTTTTTTTACTACTTCTAACAGTGACAGGAGACTAGACTATGGATTCTCTACCCAGGTATTTCATCCCTTGGAATGAGATCTTACATCACTAAAAAAAATTAAGCTTAATCTTTCCCCAATTTGCAAGAAAAATTAGAGATCAGAGTAATGATTAAATTTTCTTTATTTTACACTTTTTCCAACTCTTTGCCATCTAGTATTTGTCTGAAACAACAAAACAAATGGACTTACAGATAAATATTAAATAGAACACATAGGAACTGCTAATCATGCCTTATGTAAACATACACAATTGTTATATTAATCCTCTCAAATGTCATACTAACAATTTCTGCCATTAAAATTGTTCCTGGATCATGGGATGGGCTTTAACTTATCAATATTTTATGGAACTTGCTCCATGAAGATCACTGTAACTACTAAATTCTCTGCCACCCGAATGTCTTTGAGAATTGGGTTGTTCAATGATGGTTAATATCATCTACCAGCCTGTAGATGATATTAGATCAGAACTGTAAGAAGCATATAAAATGTTGCAACACGGGCCTCATTTCTCTCTCGAAAACTCTGTGCAGGGGGTTCTGATGAAGGTGCTCCCAGCTCAACCACCATTCCCATACCCCTGTCCACCCACAGTTTTCACGTCCCCTCTTCCATGAGCCAAGAGCTTTACCAAGTACTGAAAGTACAGGGTGCAATGAAAAATTACCCTTGATTTCTTTCTTTGCCTTTTTCTTTTTTTTTTTGGAAACAAAGTCTTGCTCTGTCACCCTGAGTAGAATGCAGTGGTGTCATCATAGCTCACTGCAACCTCAATTCCTGGGCTCAAGCGATCCTCCTGCCTCAGCCTCTCTCTAGTCGCTGGGACTACAGGTGCATACCACCACGCCCAGCTAATTTTTCTATTTTTTTTGTAGAGACAGGGTCTCACTCTTGCTCAGGCTGGTCTCGAACTCATGAGCTCAAGCAATCTTCCCACCTTGGCCTCCCAGGGTGCCAGGATTACAGAGCCACCACATCCAGCCTATCCTTGATTTCTAAGCCCTCACAGGCAGGCATGGAAACGAATAACAGCATACATGCAAGCAGGTCTTTCATGGAGGTATGGCCAAAGCCATATGGAAGTCAAAAGATGAATCACTTAACTCTTTCTTGGGGGGCCAAGGGAGGCTTCCTGGAGTAGGGGGCATTTCAGCCACACAGCAAAGTAGGCTTAATGGAGGGCCATTCTGAGCAAAGAAAACGGCCCCTCGAAAAGGCAGGAGAGTAAGACAAGAGCAGGAGTCAGGAGGGCTGGAGTTCAGGGGGCATGTGGGAAAATGAGAAAGCATGAGGCGTGTTTAGAGATAGGGAAGAGTGCCCTCTCGAAGGCCCTTGTATGCCGGGGTGCGGTGGAGTTAGATCTCATCCCCAGAGCGGTGGGAAGCCCTTAACGGATGGCAAGCAAGGGAGCTGCCTAATCAGATTTACATTTGAGAAAGACCACCTGGTCACTGAAGACAAGGGCTGAGAGTGTAGGAAGGAGGGAAGAGTAAACAGTGGCAAATGCTGCAGAGAGCACTTCCGATGGGAAAAGAAATGCGTTCTTTGGATTTGGAAACTGAGCGGTCAATGATGACCTGAAAAAGAGCAGCTATGATGGAATGATAATGCAGAAATCAGTCTCAACTTCCCATTCAAACATTCAAACTTGGTCAAGGTCTGACCTAAAACCACCCATCCAGCTTCAACTCTCTACACATACCTAGCACTAAACAAAATGCAGTCGTTGTTCCAACAATCACTAGACACTTGCCCACCTTGGTGCCTCTGCTTAGGGACTCCCTGTGCCTGCTGTGCCCTACACACCCTCCTGCAGGCCAGCTCAGGCCCCTTCACCCTTGGACTTCACTACAGTGTAGAGACTTGTGCCATCCTGGGTTCTCTCAATTTCTATGTTACCTAGCACTTTCTAACTTACACCTTAGATATTTATGCACATCTTGTTTGTTAAATATCCTCCAAACTCTTTAAAAACAAACCCCGTGGCTGATACAGAAGCCACTACAGACTTCCACCAGATGCCCAAATTGTTAATGCAGTGACACACAGAGGGACATGTGAGCACAAGGGACAATACAGCACTGCAAACGCCCACACACTTTTCAGTAACACACAAAAGGGTGCAAAATAGCACAACTAAGATCCCATACATTTTAATAGTATTTATTTTTAAAAACCGTGTCTCTTCTCTAAAGAGAATATATTGAAGAAATTTTAAAATTTGAAATAGCTTGCTGTATTTGGAAGGTAAAACATCTTCAGCAGAATGTTTACACAAAGTCATAAATTATTAGGCACCAGATTAAGGTAGATCTAAATAAGCTAAAAAATAGTAATAATAACTGAATCACCACTGGAAGTATTCCTTACTGCATACCTCAATGGTTGAGGAGGAAAAAGGGAAAAACAGCCCTCCTCCAAACAGGGATCTGATCACAGCTAGCGTGAATGGATTCAAAATTTACTACAATGTTCTAAAAGCTACCTTATGCTTACATTTATTTTACAGGAAGCTTTTGGATACCATCATATTTTTAGGCCAACAGTAAATCTAATGAGATGAAATATTTTATGCACTAGGATATTTTTGGTTTATGTTTTACCTTCAGCTTCTTTTTCACTTCTGAGGTCTCTTGCATCTTCTTATACTCTTTTATCTCTGTGGTCTGAATGGCAGTCTTTGATTTCAAAATCCAGTTCAACAGCTCTGCACTTACAGCATCAAACCTGATGTAAGATGCAAATGTTACCATCTGGCGTGTATTTTCTTCTGTTGCTTAACTTGGCTCAGGAAAGAGCAGCCCGAGTGCCCATCAGGCAGGTGTTTTCAAACACTCCCCAAAAACAGCCACCCAGAAATATAGTAACATGCAAAATAAGATGACACATTTACAATTAAAAATATGAAAAGAGTAAGAATACTATAGTGTTAATAAATAATTGAAGAAAATAATTAAATAAAATATTTTAAAACTTTATATATTAAAAAATTTTAAGTTTATAAGGAATCACTTGTGTTTTCATAAACTCTAGCAGATAACAAAACCAGATTTGGTTAGATAATATCAAAAAAGAATGAGTACAGACATTCCTAAAGTCAACACCCTCTTGTGTTCAATATGTCACGCTTGAGCCTTGCCATACGCCAGGCATTGAGCAAGGCTCTTGATAGGAAGGTGAACTAGACACCAATCTCAGACCTTAAGGAGCTTCTCGACTAGTAAGCAATGGACATTAATAACAAAAGAATCTGCTAACTACCAATTCCAGAAATTCACAGGAATAGCTCCTAATCCAATCAGGGAAGGGATGGGTCCCTAAAGGAGAACAACAGTTTAGCAGTTTTCCTTGCCAAGGGAGAACATAAACAGGGAAGATCACATTCTGCAAACTCCAAGTAGCTAGGTGTGTCTGGAATAGTGAGTACTGCACTTGCAGGGAGGGACAACTGAAAACGTGGCCAAGAATCACACAGACCAGTGACTGGAAGGCCCTGCAGGACATATTAAGGAGTTCAGACTTAAAAAAAGGGCAGCTAAGACCCAAGGGAAGGTTTGAAGCGTGAGACTGATATGATTCTATTCACATTCTCAGTGTTCACCCAGGAGAAGGCATGGAAGAAAGGCGAGAGCAGAGAAAAGACTGTCGTACCAACAGGAGCCAGAACTACGATAGTGACGACGGGAAGGAAGACAAGGGGACAGGCTTGAGAGGTCTTGACAAGGCAGGTCAAACCACAGCTAGAGGAGCCAGAGGGGAAACAGGCATCGACTGCTGCCACATACCCGGCCCTTTCTAAGTGTTTTATGTGCATTATTAGCTCCAGGAATCCTCACAACTACCCTGTGAAGTATATACTATTATTGTCCCTTGTAAAGATGAAGCAATTTGAGCCCACAGAGGTTTTCATTAACTGTCCCACGCCACAAAGCCAACAGACAGGAGAGGTGGGATTCTCCCCCTGCTGGACTGTTTTCTTAACCAGTGCCCACCCCAGAGTTCTCAGTACTGCAGGCAGGAGCACAGGGTGTTATTGCTGATCGTCATGGGAAACTTCATTTAGAGTGTTTCTCGAGAATTATGAATATTTGTCTTTTCATGAAGGTAAATTTTTCCTTTGTGATACTCTAGGTAAATAACCAGGAATTGAGCTATCACTCAAACAGGGGTATATTCCTCCTGTCATCTTAACAGCAGAGTTCTGTTTAATCTTTCAGGGTGGAGGAGGGCCACAGAAAGACCACACATTTAAAATGATCTTGGAGACTCAGTCAAGTTCTGCCCTCAGTATGAGCAAGAGTGATGTGATGATCTCAGGTCACAGTGACAGATATCTACATTCTAAGAAATGACGGCCCCACTATACCCTGAGCCGGGGTAACACCCAGGGAAAAGAAGGGGGAATGAGCCGCCATTTTTTAAACATATATTTTAAAGTAGGCAGTGCATTAAGCAGTTATTTAAGGCTCTCAACTGTTAGGGCAGTCCATTGTAAGACAAGCTAATAGCGGTTTTGACAGCAGACTAAAGATATGAAAGAGTCTGGAAACCATGTCACACTAGGAACGGTGAAGGATACTCTGAACTTTAGAAAAATGAAAATCAGAATGTAAAAGTTATCTTCAAAGGCTAGGGAGATACAGATTGAAGATCGATACGTGGCTCTATGTCACTCCAGAAAGAACTAGCACACATGGGTAGACTTAAAAATAACCTTTCTAATAATGAGAGTTAACTGTAATGAACTGGACGTACTCAAGCCTCTATTTGTCCAAGAATTAACTAAAGGAATGTCTGCAGCAGTCAAATCCTGTAGTTGATGACTGTGGCCCTCACAGCTGGTTGCCCACCCAACAGACACCCCCTCTCCACATTTCTTCCTTGCTGTCCAAGTCCCCCAAAACACAACCACAGAGACTGAAAAGGTTAGTTAGTTTCAACCTCCCTCACACCCAGGGAATGAGCAAGTGACTGAGTCCTGGCCAGTGAGACCAGGGGATTAGTTTGCTGAGATGACAAAGCTGAAGGTGAAAGCCAGCATCCAAGGATGACAAAGGCCACAGATGGAGAGTTGCTAAACCACACCTCCCATTAAAACTGCCCTACCTCCAGACTTCTTGTAATGTAATATCATCAGTGACCTCATTGTTTAAGTCACTTTGGGAATGGTATTCTCTTTCTTGTAGCAGAAAGCACTCTACACAATTCGGTCATGTTTAAGTTAAGATTTCACAGTTATGCACCCTAGTCTTTTACAACCTTCTGTGCTTCTAAATGCACAAAGTCAGCATTAGAAAGATACACTGCCGGATATACCTGGCAGATATTATGCACTGAGGAAATGTGAGATCTATTCGAATATTAACATCAGAAGCATCTTTCTCCTGTGCTGCCTGGGCTCCAAAAGTAAACATCCTACCACTGCTGCTTGCAACTCAGAGGTGCACTGATCTACAAGCAGAAGCTATTAGGAGGCAGAAACACAGTCTTATTATCAAAATAAAAACATCTGGTAAAATTGGAATCCTGCTTTGTCTAACGTAAGCTAAATTAGGGAAAGTATATCATTTTTATTCAGGCTCAAAATAATTGCTCACTTACCCAAGCATTGTGATTCTACTATAAAAACAGGAGAGTAGTACCTTTCAAGAGCTATTTGGAGGATTATCTGCTATAGTGCATGTAAGGTACAGTACCTGGGACACTGTACAGTTTAACAGAATATCTGATATCAGTAAAACCACAATATGTATCGGTCATTAATTATCCTTCTTATAAAGATCCTAGGTTTTCTTTTGAATGAACAAGATGAAAAGAAACATTTTATGCCAAAGATGGATCTTTAAGCCAAACAAGAAGAATATGCTAATGATATGACAAAGAAATTAACAAACAAGAAAACACGAAAAAGAACGAGGGGGAAAAAAGAAAAAAGGAGACTAAAAGTGAATTATTTCCCTGAATCAAGTATTTTTTAATGTTGAGAGGAGGAATCGGATTCACAAAGAATGACGATGTCTACCCAAAGCAAAATCGTCAGCGTTGTGGCTAGTGAAAGAACAAACAAATAGTCATGGACAAGGTGAATGATGGGAAAGGAAGAAAGAAGGGCTCAGCCACACAGTTCTCCAAAGTGAATACAGGATAAATAAAACCATCCAAGACAACTGAGATGCTTAGCTAGTGTGAAATAGAATATTCAAAAGACTCAGGGGCAGTGAGTGGTTCAGTAGCTGAATTTCCATAATACTAATTATGTCTAAATTTGCATATGATTAGCAGTAGTGCAAAATAAGTAGCAAGTATCAAATACATTGTGTACAGTACTGGGTTTGAAAAATTTCTCTGTTCTCACTTTTTCTTAGCTTCCATATCCACATGGATCTGTCTCTTCTTTGGAGGAGGAGGGGGAGGGAGCTCCTGCTTAGACTTTTTTGTAGTTACTTGTTCTCTTACACGAACAGTCTCCAAAAGATCCTTCTGAGGAATCTGAGACATTCCCAGCTTTGCTACAGCCTGAGTCACCTGAAATAAAAATCAACCAATGTTTAAATTTTTATAACAGCTTTACTAAGATATAACGCACATGCTACATTTTGTTTATTCATTCATCTATTGATAGACATTTGGGTTGTTCCCATTTTTGAGATATTATAAATAATGCTGCTATGAACATTCATGTACAAACCAAAACTTTATTTTTGATGAACTCATTAAAATATTTTTAAGATCAATAAGATTATTTAAGATTTAAGATTTTAAGATTATTTATTGGATACCTGCCTATGTGTTATCAGTTACTAAAAATTAAACTACTGGATATATTAATATGTTTTTTGAAGATCTATTAAAATTTACTTTAAAAAAACTGAAGGAGAATAATTTCACATGTCAATTTTTCATCAGGTGTAAGGAATCAACTTTTCAGTTCACCTACTACTCTTTTATGTAATAAAAACTAAAATGAACCTAAACACTAAAATTTAAATTTTTATTTAATGGTGCAACATACTATCTAAATCAAAAGGTACCTGGTTGGATGAATCTTCTAGTCTCTGAACCAAAGAATCCCATCTTTGAGTCAATTCTTCTGAGTCACTGTTGATCTTCTTAGATGCCCTGGGGTTATCAAGTAACTGACTCACATCCTGGCCAATCTCACTCAGCTGATCCAATGTTTGACGCTTCATTTCCATGTCTTCCTTCAAAATCTAGTATTTCAGATACTTATTAGACAACTCTCCCTTAACAGGATTTTATCTTCCTGGTCCTCAGCCAAGAAATGTAAACATGTAGATTTATAGCAAAATCTAGATGTTATGCAGTTCACTGTGCTAAACATAAGACTCCTGGTTCCAAATCATTGCATGGCAGCGGTCTATTAGGTAATGAGCCATTGTCTGCATTCACTAAATTGTATTAACCATTGATATAAAACACTAAGATATCGTAGGCTTACAACACAGATGCTGACAATGGCATTACTTTTACTTACAGCCAGACGTCGAACACTGACACTTAGCTCCTTTTGGTCTTTGAAGTTGCTTGTCTGGACTTTATTTAAAGCCTCTTCTTTTTCGGTTAACCAAGCCTTTAACAAGCACTACAAGTAATAACAAAAAGTTGAAAATATATCTGCAGCATCATTTGTTAATTCAATCAAGTTCCCAAATCTCTTAACTTTTTGTTTATTAGAGGCTTCACCCTTATCTGGGGGTAAGAAAGACTTCAAACACCTAAGTCTGATGCACAAATAAATTCACAAAGACACCTTTCTTTAAAATATTATCCATCTCATATTTGCAACAGATCAACCTGATATTACCCCACACCTGCGTAACTAAACCTAATTCTCAAGAGGTGGATGGAGGAGAAAGGGTAAATCCAACTATCCAAAAGTCGCCCAAAAAATCACCTTATAACTCTCTAGAGACAGAAGGAAGCTCAGAGATTGCCTTGTTCCAGATCCTCAATTTAAGAGGAAGGAGAGAGAAGTTAAGTTACATGTCCAAGATCACTTGGTTAGTTAATGGCAGAGCTGGATCAAGGACCCAACCTAAAACCCATGGTTTTTCCACAGCATCATGCAGGAAAGCCACACGGATGCTGAAGGTTGAACAGCAATTATGATTAAAAAAGGAAGTCTGAGGATGGCCCAAAGTCAATACACAGAATTGTAAACTTCACTGCCATCAATGCATGTTTTTTAAGCAAAAGAGATTTAATAACATGGAGAGAGAACCCTGAGGAGAGATGGAAAACAACTGTGGCTGCACTGAGATAATTCTTCCCAAAATGTAGCATCTACCACAGAAACCCTTTTCTATTTAGCTGGGAGGAAAAATCTTGGTTCTGTCTTTGCAATGGGATCAATTCTTTCTTACTTGTTTTATCGATCAATTTATTTAACAACTATTTCTCACCTCTATATTCCACCAAAAAAAAAAAAACAGAAATGAAGATTAGGAAACTAAAAGACAAATATGAATCCTGTTCTCAATCTGGTATGGCTGATAAGATATGCACATAAATAACTATGGCACAAGATAGAAAGTACAAACATCACATATACACACACAAAAGATATAGCCAAAATGTCAGATTGTTAGTGGAACATGACTCAAAGGTCAGTTTAAAACCTAAAGTAATATGAGTGACCAAAATACTAGCCACTTCCTTTTTTTTAACATTTTTTTAAATTATCAAAGTAAAGCTATTTCCAAATTTGAAATTATTTTACTGGGTAGAAGAAGAACACAGTGGTTTTCTCTGGCAATCAGTGTCTCCTGTTGTCATTACTGAAGTAAAATTTTAACTATTCCATGAGATTATTTGGCCTTGAATACAGGGTTCCAAGTACATGTAAATCTTTGTAAAGTGAAACGTAAATATAAATATATCAGAAATCAGAATCAGGCCCATCATGTGATTCTTAATAAGAAAATTGTGACCAAAGATTGGAAGGGGGGGAGTAGTGATTAATGATATATAGTTGGACAAATTTTGCAACCTACTGTTTAAGATGCACTATCTGCCACCATATTTAGTAAACCACAAAACATCATACGCTTGGGTTTTTATTTCCCCTGAAGACAATATAGTTACTTTTTGTGGATGGAAATGAAATGTATTTAAAAGAATCAAAATGGACACTGGGAGATGTGGGAATAGAGTATCTGCTTATTTTCTAAACCACAACCGTTTGGCATTTTGGGAGAAAAGTTTTGCTTATTTGTATTTTGTTTTGTTGGTTGCTTTTCTGGAAGGACATTGGATGGGCAAATGACCACCACTCTGACTGAAAAATTAAGGTGGGAGCTTTGCCCCATCGGTTCATTTGCTGTAGTAATCCTTAGTGGAAAAAATATACTCTTAACCAAGCATTCAATCAAAGGTGTTGCCAAATAACATTTTCTCATTAATTTCAGTACTTATCCCGGTTAAAAAAAATCAAGAAAAATTCTCGTGATTTACAGTTCACCATGTATTGAGTGGTTTCATTTATACATTATTTACTGAATATAAGCCATATGGTAGGAATTGTGCTGACACAAATTCATACACATTACCCAACATAAATCTAGTAATAATTGTAATATCAAACAAATCATATCTAAATACTAACATTCTAAATGATGAATACAGATCAAATTAAGTATTATTACAATAGAGTCATATGATGTAATCTCTATAAATATGCTGCATGATCAGTTATAAAATGGACAGAAATCTGATTTTTAAAATAGTAATTATTTGTATATTTTCCTTTCAAAGAAAACTAAAGAAGGTAACTGTATTCTAATGCCATAATAAAAGATGGGTTACTTTTCACTGTTTGTTTTGCCTCTTCTGGATAACAGTTTCATACCTGTTCTTCCAATAATTCCTGCCACAACATATTGATTTCTTGTAATCTGTTCCAACGTTCTTCAGTCCAACGGCACACTGCCGTCCAGCGCTCACCAAGTTTCTAGGAAAGGAAAACACCACCCTTGGTCAACACAGCCTTCAAAGAGAGTTATCACAATCACTACAGAAACTCGTGATTTCCATTGTTCTTTATTACAGAATAGCTATTTATAAAAATACTTTTGTAAAAGTCGCTTTAAAATAACATACATCAATCCTATAAATGAGAAAAACTAATCCCTACAGAATTTAACAGATTATTTCGCATCACTAGAAAATGGTACAACCGGAACTCTACCCTATGTCTTTGACTCCAAATTCCTATTCTTTCCATTTTGTTGTGGTTTTCATATGAGAATTTGACATTTTTACATGTATCTACATATCTGCTTTTTGTATGTCAAATTTTCCAGGCTATAATTACCTAAAAAAAAAAAATTAGTGCATCAATTATATTTCTTAACCATCTTTACATACCAAGAAAATGTTCATCTATAGTACCAAAATTAAGAAAAATGTTTCAATTTATAAAAACTACATTTTGAATAAGAGAATTTCTATAAAACAGTACAGTGCTTAATTGATCTGTTCTGTTTATATTACATGAAAATTTCCATAGAAAATTCTCTATAAATTAACAGAATAATATGAATATTAAAAATACTAAATAAATAAATTTGATTAACTAATTTTTTAAAAAAATCATTCTTCACAATGATTTTCCCTGAAAATTATTTTCCTATCATTTTATAAATGTTAAAATTTATTTCTATATTACTTACATGTGAACAAGAATTATTTAATTCATATTATACTATCTTGATATTTAACACCAGAGTAAGCTTTTAAGGGTGCAAAGGATAGAGAACTTAGAGCCAGAAGAAAGGTCTCTCTAGTCTCAACATGGCCACTCCTTGTCTAAATCTCTGGGGCATCACTTACACTCCTTGAATTTCAGTTTCCTCACTGCTAAATAGTCAAGACATGGAATACCTACCTCTCAGATTACTGTAAAAAGTAAATACTACTACATTGAAGTCTCAGAACTTTTTCTTTACAAAAGAAAAAGGATGCCATATGATGAAATTATAGTCTAGAAATCATAAATTGGCAACATCTTATCAGGTATTGTTCAAATGAAATACTGATAAATTTCTTTACAAAGACTTATAAAGGTATACTATTGCCTTTGCACAAAAAGAAGCAATTTGTTGAGGTTTCCAAAACTGTTGTTGAAAATCACACAGTAATCTACCAAAGACACAGGGACACTAAAGCCTACAAGCTTGAATTCTCAAATTTTAGTATACACATACTTTTTTTTTTTTTTTTACAATGCAGGTTCACTATCCCCTCCTCCACCCAGATTCAGGTGTGCGTAGATTCTAGGAATCTACATTTTAACAAATTCCTCAAGTGATTCTAACCAAGAAGTTCATAGGCTACTTGTGAGATCAGTTCCTGTGCTTCCCACTCTTGTCAATATTATGCACAAGGAAGCTCGGGATCGCAACCAGACCCACACATTCCCCTCAAGGGCTGCAGTAAAGGAATCAATACATGGGTACTCCTATAACTCACATGCTGTAGAACTCCAACTGGGAAGTACAACCAAAAGTGGATTTTTCTACCCTTGTGGATAAACAATGAGGCCATGAAGGACAGGGCAACACATGCTTGGGTCTCAGACCACAGGTCCTTCAGGATTATCTTACTTTACAGGGTTCTTACCTGTAACTGATCTTCTAGAACAGCTGTAGCACTCTCACCACTGTTTTCATCCACAATTACCACCATGTGAGTTAATGAATTTACTTTCACCTGTTCAGCCTCGAGATCATTTTGCAAACTCTAAAGAAAAAAATAAAGATAAGCCATTATTTCTACTCTTTCACATTTACCTATTTAAAATGTACTCAGTTGTCAATAGTAATTAAGGACACTCAATGAGGCATTGTATTTAAATTTCTTGTCATTACCCTGAGTGTTCTACTAATGAAACAAGCCCATTACACATCTTTACATTTCATTATGAACCAAGGCAGTTTGAAAATGCAATGTCATAACAGATTGAAAAGGGGAAATATCACTTTTATTTCATGTTCTGGCAAAAAAAAAATGTATTTTTTTGCATAAAAGAGTTGAGTGTCTATACTAGGAATTAAGGCAAAAATATAGAATTGGTAAAGCAAAAAAGTCCATAACTTAAATATACAGAGTCAGAGATCATTTTATGTAGTGCAACATGGTATAAAGTAAGAGGTAGGGAAAACGATACATGACAGTCAGAAGTTATTCTGATTTGCTACCTAAGAGAGCAATTTGGACAATTCCATTCTCACCTTTTCCATGGGAAGAGTGTAGTCATTAGACATACGTATATAGGTAATTTATTTAAACACTATCGATAATGTTGTCAAATGCCTCTCAGAGTTCTGTTTAATGTACCTCTAAAGCTTTGTTGTCTACCCATTTCATTGATAAATAAAATTCCTCAAACACTTTGCAGAGAGGATATTTTACTCTACCTTTCCTGATCTTGACTATGAAAAGTTCTCCCCTAAACTTGTGACCAAATTACACTGTTCACCAAATTTTGATTCCTCACCTAGTGCTGCATGCTTTCCTGGATCAGAGAAGAAGCAACAGGCTTTCCTGAGAGAATTAGGTACAGCCACCTCTCAGGGTTTGCTTCTTCACCCACACACTGCACTCACGCCAACACACTAGTGTTCTCGGCCACTTATGGGTCCAAAAAAACCCTGCTCAAATCCTATGAAAGTGATGCACCTTCATAAGAAACCTGCCCATTCCCATGTAAAATTTTACCTGCGCTTTCATGCCTGGCTCAGAAAAGTCACATCCCCACGAACTCTACCCTATGAGCTTCTGAACAAACAGAGCTCTGAAGAAGTGTCCCACCTCTGTGCTAATGATACAAGTCATCAGCCTCTGACAATGCTAAGTGCTGCTCTTTCATATTTGATAAGGTATAAAAAAAATATGAGACAGATTTACTTTATGTTCTTCTAGCAGCTTTTGTAGGGCATTTAAATCATCGTCCAGGGGGCAAGTTTCCATCTTCTGAATGCGTTCCTCTGTGAGTGTTAACCAGGCAGAGAGCTGCTGCAGCTGCTGCTTCTGCAGTTCCATCAGCACGTCGTGCAGCCTGTCCATGGAGAGCACAGCATTATTCCCACGAGCTCTGTCCCTTCGCAAAGGTAAATACATACTCCAGGCACCAGAGATACGGGGCAGGGGAACACACCCCTGTCTACACATTGAAAGCAGCATTTAGTCTTCAAACATAGAAACTGGGGGGGAAAACCTTTTATTTTCTTCCTAAATGGAGTCCATTAAATGCAGTCAAAGAATGCAAGTAACAGCACCCGGTATTCGTATCAGAATCATTGTTTCTTCAATCAGGAATTCCTGCTTATTAAATAGGTGGAAATGGCAATGGAATGCAGTTTGCTCCTTAATACACAATACTGAAATAAAATGGGCCATGGGAAAGCTCTAAAAAAAATGGTACAAAATGGAGTGGTAGATAGATACTATGTAATCCTGTCCTCCTATCAAGTTAACGATTGATTTTAATACTGCAAATAGTTAACTGCCCATATGAACTGTTTTCTCCTTTTCTGCTAAGTTCTGTATTCCAACTTTTATCTTTTGGTTTGGCTAACATATCCAAGGGAAAATAAAGATCATGCAAAATTCCAGGAACAGTTTGAAATAAGAAAGAGTTTAACTTTTACGAGGCAAGTTCTGTAATGACCTTGTTTTCACAGACTTGTGGACTTCTACGTGACCTGAAGGGTGCAATGCAGCCTGCAGAAGAAAGTGTTAACGTCTTGGCTCTCCACTCACCGAGACTGTCTGTCCATACTCTCCACCCTCAGCGCTTCCCACCTAGCATTCAGCAGGGTCATCTGTTCCTGAATTTCAAACTCCTCTTCATCTGACAGAGTTCCTTGTGTTATCAGCTGGTTACCCGCCTGTAGGACGCTTCCCACACTGCTCTGGTGTGCAGTTAGCTCCATCATAAAAGCCTAGAAAGGCACATCATTATGACTTGCAAGCTACTCATGGCAAAAAAAAAATATTAATAAATTACTAATGCCTATCCTAAATATCAATGCTGCAGAAAAAGATAGCCTATTAAAGAACAAATAAAGTAGACTTTGGGACAAGCGCAGTGACTCACGCCCATAATCTAAGCACTTTGGAAGGCCAAGATGGGAAGATTACCTGAGGCCAGGAGTTAGAGACCAGCCCGAGCAAGAGTGAGACCCCAATTCTACAAAAAATAAAAAAAATTAGCCAGGTGTGATGGCACACACCTGTGGTCCCAGCTACTTGGGAGGCTGAGGTAGGAGGATCACTTAAGCCCAGGAGTTTGAGGCTGCAGTGATCTGTGATGACGCCACTGCACTCCAGCCCAGGTAACAGAGTGAGACCTTGTCTCAAAAGAAACAAAATTATACAGGAACACTGGGTCGGACATTTGCTTAATCGTGCAATTAAAAACAATAATTACCTTTTGGGGAAAATTCAAAACCTAAAGATTTGTTGTGTTGGTTTGCCATTTTGTTTTTCACTATAACAACACACTTCAAAAATGAGCATTACTGTGCATTTCTTTTTGACAGTGGCTCTATAAAAATACAAGTTACAATAAGATTAAAATATGAAATCTAATTCTGATGCAGTTAATCACTCACATCAATTTATAAGAAAGCCCTACCGCAAGTCCTAAAATAAGCCATGACCTTTCCATAGAGCAGAATTCAGTAAACAACAAACATCAGGGAAGAGTCCCTTATTAAGGCACAAACCCCAGGGCAGATACACCCTGTTCAGCAACTACAGATACTTACTTCATGGGTTGCAAACTGGTCTTTGACTTCTTCAACATCATCAGAAATGTCATCCTGCTCCTGGAAAGTGTCCTCAGCAGAAAGCAGCCAGGTCAGCACTTCCTCCAGGGCTATCTGATAGCTGTCCAGATCCATGTCGACCTCGGTGACAGTGCTGGGGGTTTCAGCTCCGGGACTCCCACGTTCCTCCTCGGGAGCTGTGCTCTATAAAAACAAAGCCAAGAAAAACCTACAATTATCATGAACACAAGCACACACTGTATGGAGAACCTAAGGTAGATACCACCGTGTCTTAGACATTAATCCAACTCCTCCTCGGAATCAGATGAGCAATGCCATGGATTAGTCAGACAGCATTTATTCACTGCACTAGAATGGCAAAGAGCACAAAAGTGGTATGTACTCATGAGTTCTGTACTCATTGAGAGTCTAATATAGTTGGAGAGAGAGAAATAACCCAAATGAATCACTTCTGAGCAAAAATAAAATGGTTATTAGCACAGTGATAAATGCCACGGTCCCAACAAGGAATGACATTTGAGTTCACCAAGGGCTAAAATGGTTAGGAAAGTTTCATAGAGGAACTGCAACATGTTGGGCCTTCAAGGATGGATGTAATTTAAGGAAAAAGAGAGAAAGATTAGAACTCTGCTTTGACCCCTAGTTAAATTGCTTTTATTGAACTGCAATTTAGCACTGCATTTTAGACACTAAAAGACAGCCACACAAATAGGCTGTTGTACTGATTGTATTTTTTTGAGGCAATTGCTCTCTGGTTTACTTGGCCTTTTTTGTTTGGTTGTTTGTTTTAACGCTCATGGAATAAATTTCTCTCAAGCTCTTTCTAAGCAACTATTTCCCTATATACTTTAAGATCTTATAACCAAATCAACCATCTCTCTGGTTCTTTTGTTCCCTTTGAGAGACAAACTTTCTAAAACCTACCTATATCCTACCTCTACTTTATCACCTCTCATCCACAATTTTTAAATAGACTATTTCAAATGTACAGAAATGTACAGAAAACAATACAAGAAATGTTAACATTCCCTTTCACCCTGACTTGCGTTTGCCCCACCACTCAATCAGAAAGGCTTTTGCCAACATCACCGATAACCTTCCCCTTACCAAATCGACATTTCCAACACCATCTACGAGGTGGCCAAATAATTAACCAAAATATTAAATAGTAGAATGCTTTTGATAATAACTGTGCTAGAACAAACATAAACTAGAACTGTTCCAAGCAAACCCCGAGAGCTGGTCACCCCACATTTCTCACTTCAGCCCTCAGCAGCACTCCACATGGCTGACCACTCCCCAGCCCCTTACAGCTCTCCTTTGTCTGCTGCAGCGACACCACATTGGTCTCCTGCTGGTTCAACAGCAGCTGCTGACCTGTGAGTAATGAAGTTCCTCAAAATTAAGTCCTGGGCTCTTTTTTCTTCCCTCTGTGTTCTTTGCCTGAGTAATCTCATCTTCTCCCACTGGCTTTAAAGAACCATCTATACCCACTATGAGCCTGAAGTTCCAATTCCTATATCCCACTACCTTGGCATCTCCACTTCAATATCTCATGGGTTTATCAAACCATGTCCATATTTAAACCCTTCATTTTTTTTCAGAACATGTTCCTGCTCAGGCTTCCTCATCTTAGCAGATGGCTTCTCCATGCACCTAATTACTCCAGCTAAAAACCTAGGAGCCAGATAATTTAAAACTTATCTCAAATCCATCAAGACCTTTCCATCCCACAGCCATCTAAGTCTCTCCTCTGGACTATGACGGCCTGCCAACAGGAGTCTCTGCTTTCCCGTTTGCTCCCCCTGCCCCCAACCCCCCTACAATCCATTTCTCACACAACAGCCAGGATGATCTTCTGAAAATGTAATCACATCATAACACTCTCTTGCTTAAAACCTTTCAGTGGCTTTCCCAATGCTCTTAAGATATAATTTAAAATTCTTAACAAAGTTTACAAAAATACTATGGTAGCAAGAAACAGAGAGAGAGTATGCATGTGGTGCTGTATTTTGATAGGTTCATCAGAGAAGACTTCTTTGAAAAGGTTCCGTTTAAACTGAGAAAAAACGGGCAGCCTGCCATGCAACAGTGAGAGGAGGAACATTTCACTGAGGGGAAACTGTATGCACAAGAACCTTGGGGGAAAAAGGGAAAAAGCCCACTCTTACTGCAGTGAGGAAGTAGGCTGGGTCTTGGAAACTACAAAAGATGAGGTCTTTAACTAACGGGAGGCTGGAACAGAAAGAAAACACACACCAAAGACAATTAGGAGGAAGAATCAAATGAATCCAGTAAACTGAATCCAGGAGTTCAAAAATGAGCACTGAGTTGAAACACTGAATAATGAAGAGATGGATGGTGACAAAGACTGAGAGGAAATAAGCTAACTTTTAGACTTAAATTCCTAAAATTGTAGAGCTAAAATAACCCTGGAGATCATTTAGTATGAAACCTCTATACTACAATGAGAACTTCTAAGAATCAGGAAAGTTAGCAACCAGCCAAAAGCCACTTAGATAGGCACTAGCATCTATGAGGTGGGAGATGGAAGGCTTTGTCTAAATGCAAATGTGCAGAAGGTATTAATTAAAACACATGAGGAGACTTGCAATTGACAGATATTTAAATACAAATGTGGGAATTATTATATAATATTTGCTGACCACTAGCATATGTTTGGAGAAATAACAGAGCAGGAGAGAAACTCTGGCTAATAGTGTGCACTGGAGAATGGTGGATGGCGAGCTATGGCAGAGGGTAGATGATTGAAACTTGATCACATTTTATTTCTCAATTAACGTAATTCAGCCTCTAAGACACTAATGAAAGCATGCAAGTAAAGAGGTTAGTGTTAATACACTTGCACTTAATCAAACAGCAAATGGTTTCTGCAGTTCTTATCATGCCACCCTGAACCCTAAACAGAAGTGATAATTTTATCTATATATTATGAAAGGTAAATGAAGCCTCCTTTCTTTTTAAGAGAGAATGGCCTTGACTACAAAAATTAAAATATCCTTATCTTTCTTTTTTTTGAGACAGAGTTTCAGTCTGTTGTCCAGGCTAGAGTGCCATGGCATTAGCCTAGCTCACAGCAACCTCAAACTCCTGAGCTCAAGTGATCCTCCTGCCTCAGCCTCCCAGTAGCTGGGGCTACAGGCATGAGCCACCATGTCCAGCTGAAATATTCTATCTTTCTAACAACAGGAATCCCAGCCCAATAAAGAAATTATTCTAAAACCAAGAGACAAACCCAGATTATCTGAGCCACCTGAAAAGGCACATCACTGATGCAGAATAATAACTACACTGCTAGAGGCAAATGCTTTCCAGCACTTTTTCAGTCAATTATAAGAAGTTAAGGCTTTTCCTCAGCATCACTTGATTTTCAAAACTACTAAAAACAGTCCTAGGTTCACAATCAGGCTCCATCTCTCACCCTCTTTTCCTCAGTAAGTGTTTTTTTTTTTTCTTTCTCTGTAAATTATGCTATTTCTGAAATGGAAAAAATAAAAGGATTGGTACATACTGCCCCAAGAAAATTTAAAATAATAACTAAGTTCTCTGAATCCCAGCAGAGGAAAAAAAGATGATGCTATGTCAACTCAAGACTATTATCACTGTTATGGGAATTAAATAATATTTTTAAAAAGAAACTTGTTGAATGAGAATGCCAAAACAAATTGAGAGGAAAAATTATAATAATGATAGCTGCTGCTTATTGAGTGCTTATTAATATCATTAGACACTTTGAATTCATTATTTTTATGAAGTGGGTAGTTGTAAACTCATTTCGCAGACAAAACTGTGGTTGAGAGATTAAGTAACCGATCCCAAACAAGTAGCAACAAGATAAAATTTTAGCTCCAGAGCCCAAGCTTTCTTCCACTCTGAAATATATATTCTTATAATTTTGAAATCCATGTCTATCTCTTGGTTGCTTGGTTACTAAAATGTTGAGCCAAATGACCTCTAAGGTCTCATCCAACTCTTAATATTCTCTCATTTTATAAATAAAGAGGACTGGTTAGACTAACACAGGATGAGATAAAATATGGATTGATTCAAAACAGGATAATTAAGAAAGAAAATAAATTATGATTTTATTTATATCTCCTAAAACATAAAACCTCATTTGTGAATAAAACCACTGCAAGCCCTTTCATGAAAAACTTGCCAAGTAGCTTACTGTATGTAGATTACTCCTCTTAAATGAAAGAAAAAATAAACCTTATATTTTGATACTCCTTGTGAGAGTATAATAGAAAAAATTCCTTTTTTATGGCCAAAATAAAAAAGAAAGAAAGAAAATTAGTACTTAGAAAAGAACTAGGCTGATATGAGGAAAACCATCTTCTAACATATGACAATAGGGATAAAAGATGGTGATCAGTAGATAGAAAAACATGGATTATTAGCATGCCATGGAGCTCCATGATTGAACAGCCCTAGACTCTAACTCCAGCTTTGTTTTGTGAAATAATATATTTTCCTTTATAATAAAGATGGTTATGCTTTTCTATTACATGCATGTGACAGCATGCTAACTGATAAAGTGAACTTATGCAAATGTAAGCTGAGAAACCAAGATGTTCTCAGTCAAGAAAAAAACCCTCTGAAAGTGTTTTTAACTATTACCTATGAGAAAACAAATATGGCAAGCCAAACATTTTAATAAAAATTTGTACCTGTATATTAATTTCTTCTTCTTCACATTCTTTCTTGTATTTCCTTGGGAGTGTCTCTACCTCACGGATGGCATCTATAGTGACTTGCTGAGGTAGCACCTCAAACAAAGATGTTAAATACATAATTATGGATTTCTTGTCAGGAAGCTGAACAGCAACATCTAAAAGTGGAAGAATATAAGAACTAGCTTAAATTAGATGTCCAAAATAGGTGAACTGCTCAATATTAGATATAAAATAACTCTTAGTACCCATAAACAATACCTAATATATCTTTGCAATACCATAGCTCAGTAAATTGCTATTTCACACATATTATGAGACAAAGACAAAGACTTATTTTTGTTCAGTATCCCACTTTTTCAAAATCTTCCCTAAAGGATGCCCCCAAAATGCTCAAAGATAAGTTACCATATGTTACCATTTAAGATAAAGACACAGATATTATTCATACTAAGAAAACAAGTCTAGAATTCAACCCTACAACATTTGCAACTGAAGTGTTGCAAGAATACATTTTAATCAACTAAACAAAATACCCAATTGTTTATCTAATAACTGTATTTTCTTAAAACATTAAATCTTACTTTATTTATTTAGGTTAACTATTATCAAGTGCTGTAATTAAATGTCTACCTAAAGGATCCTACAATTGCTAAGTACAAAAATACTGATAAGTAATCTGCAATAAAAAGGCTTACACCTATACTTAAAAAGGAAAAAGGTTCTAAAATTCTCATAATTCATTCTTTAAAAAACACTGCTTTACAAGCATTCAAAATTGTACAGTAAAGTCAAGGTTGAAATTAAACATTGAACAATACCTTCAGGATCTAACAGCTTTTCAATTCCCAAATAAGCCTGAGCCTTGCTGAAGGCATGTTCAAGTCTCTCTATTGGGGACATTTTGACAACTTTATCCCAGCTGAAGAGATCAGGTCTGAAATCACCATGTAAACAAAATGCAATGAAGATGAAATATGTGGAAATAAAGCAGGCATTGTTACAATCTAATACATTTTAGTTTTAGATTTTTTGATTTGTGAGTTTTTTTAAAGTTTATTTTTATATCCCAAAAGCTTGTCAAATATGCAATATTTGAAAGTAATTTATAAATATGAAAATAAAAGATAACACATTCTAAGGATTTTGTATTGGTTAAATATGCCTGGTTAATGGTTAATTTCTGGGGTAACCACTAAGACTAGAAGGGCTATATAATATTTCCCAAAGAGTAAAAGAAAAAAAAGAGGGGGAGAACCTTATCAATACAAAAGAAGGCAAGAAAGAAAAGATATAGAAAAGGTAAGAGAGGCCAAGCGCAGTGGCTCACGCCTGTAATCCTAGCACTCTGGGAGGCTGAGGTGGGAGATCGCTTGAGGTCAGGAGTTCTAGACCAGCCTGAGCAAGAGTGAGACCCTGTCTCTACTAAAAATAGAAAGAAATCATTTGGACAGCTAAAAATATATATAGAAAAAATTAGCCGGGCATGGTGGCGCATGCCTGTAGTTCCAGCTACTCAGGAGGCTGAGGCAGAAAGATTGCTTGAGCCCAGGAGTTTGAGGTTGCTGTGAGCTAGGCTGATGCCATGGCACTCTAGCCTGGGCAACAGAGTGAGACTCTGTCTCAAAAAAAAAAAAAAGAAAGAAAAGAAAAGGTAAGAGAAATGACAAGCTCAAGCTAAGTAATAAAAATGAACCTAAATATGTCAATTATTACAATCAATGTTAATGGACCACATTCTCCAATTAAAAGATCAAGGTTAGCAAAATAGAAAATGGAGCTCTAATCTGTTGACAGAATATTCCTAAAACAAAGGCCCTGAGAGTTTCCCACCAATCGTTTCCCTCCATGTTACCATTGTCTGGTACTGCATTTCATTTCTATCTTGATTTTCTTTTAATCTCACAAATTGGACATTATTGTTGCTATGATATACCCAAAAGCTAATCATTTGCTTTGCCCTCTGTCTCTTTTTGAATCTTAGACCCACCCACCTTTCTGGGATTTGCTTCCTCCAACCCTGTTTCTCCTAGTTCCCTCCCTGACTTCATCACCCATGACTTCTCCACTCAGGTCACTGCAGCCACTGGCGTCCTAGATGCCAGATGTGTCCTCCCCTCTTGCCTGATGCATTTTTCTTCAGCGTGTTTACCATTTCTATATACTACAAAACTTACATTTTAAATTGTTTTTATTATTGTCTCTCCCTCTGTTGGAACATAAGCTCCAAAGAAATCAAGATTTTTGCCCATTTTGTTCTCTGCTGTAAAGCCTGTGGCTAGCACATAGAAGGCACTCTACATATATTTGTTGTATCAATTAATTAATAAGTGGAAAAAGTATTGGCTAAAATTCACCAGTTTCTTTTTTTTTTTTTTTTTTGAGACAGAGTCTCGCTGTGTTGCCCAGGCTAGAGTGAGTGCCGTGGCATCAGCCTAGCTCACAGCAACCTCAAACTCCTGGGCTTAAGCGATCCTACTGCCTCAGCCTCCCAGGTAGCTGGGACTACAGGCATACGCCACATGCCCGGCTACTTTTTTCTATATATATATTTTTTAGTTGGCTAGATAATTTCTTTCTATTTTTAGTAGAGACAGGGTCTCGCTCTTGCTGAGGCTGGTCTCAAACTCCTGACCTCGAGCGATCCACCTGCCTCAGCCTCCCAGAGTGCTAGGATTACAGGCGTGAGCCACCACACCCGGCCTACACCAGTTTCTTGATAAAAATCTCTTAACCAAGTAGGAACAGAGAGCAATCCCCTTGAACTGATAAAGGAAGAGTAGGAGAAGATTGGGAAGGATTCTTTAACCTCATAAAAAGCATATAAAAAAAGCCACAATGAACATCCTTATGGTAGAACATTAAAAGCACTCCCTTTGTTATCAAGAACAAAACATTCAGCTCACTATCACCAATTCAAATCAACATTGCATTGAAGGACGAGGCACAATGAAGAACAAAAAAGAAAAGAGAAGAAATCAAACAATCATAATTCCAGGACATTCTAAAAAAGGGGGAGGGCCAAAAAAAAAAGCCACAATACACAAAAACAAACTTATTAAAATTTGTAAAGATTGAGTAAGTTTCCAGATATAAAATGTAGAAAAGTCTATTGTATTTTTAGATACCAATAAAGAACTTGCAGGAAATGAAACTTGAGAAAATTAATCATTTACAATAACAATAAAACATAACAAATTTTGCCTTTTGCATTTAATTCTTGATCCATGTAGAATATATTTTTTGAGCATGATGAGGTGAGGTTCCAGTGCACTTAGTTACATATGAGTAACAAATTGTACCATACCGTCTATTAATCTGCAATATCAGCTCACTTGTATATCAGGTTTTCCCATGTAATGGAGCAATTTCTGAGCTCTTTATTCTGTTAGGCTGACCTGTCTGCAACTGCCATTGATAAACATCAAAAACAGTCAGGTACTGGCAATTTCATATGATTCAGCTTATTATTATATTAGTGTATTCATCTATAATACTGCATAGTCTTAATATAACTCCATAGTTTTAGTTTCTTTTTGGAAAGTATTTCAGTCTGGATCTTCTTCAGAAGTGTACTGGCTATTCTTGGACCTTTGGTGTTTTATATAATTAGCATCTGTTTTCAAGTTTCATGAAAAAAATCATTTGGCTATTTTTAATTGAATTTATAGAGTTTTACTTTTGGTATGAGAATAAAACCTTACACAATTCTTTGTACACATCACTATTAATAGTGCTAAATAAGTGGGATTGAACTATGTGAATTATTTCACATTTTTTAACTTATAAACCATGGACATTGCACCGTGGCATTTAAATCCTGTGGAAAGAAAGACCTGGTGGCTAGTGTTCTTCCACAATGTTTTTCTTAAGGCTTTGGTAGAGCGAGTGCAGAGAGGAGAGCAGTGATAGTGAGGAAGGGGCTTCAGGGAGTGGTCGTCGCAGGGGAGGGACAGAGAGGAGACACAAATTTGTAGAGCCCACATCTAAGCAGAGCGATGTCTCACTTATGCCGGTGGAGCACGGCATTGAAGGCCAGCCCGTCTGTCCAGCTGGTGGTGAAGTTGAGCACGTTGACTTGGCTGTACGGCCTGGTGGTCTGACGCACCCAGCTCAGCAGGATCTTCTCGCTGTTTGTCTGCTGCAGGTCTGACATGACATCCTTCATGACGTCTTTGACCTGTGCAAGAGAAAATGGGCCTGCCTGTAACTGACACAGTTATTTCTATCAAGTCCTTGAATAAGGAATGTTATGGTAGTTAACCATAACGGATCAAGTAACTGGCATTCATTTTATTTCAGATTTTTCCCTTAAACACCAGAAACATAGATTTTTAACTGTGATCATTTCGGGTATTAGGATTTAGAGGTGATTTTTACCTCACTGTAAAATTATTACTGTATTGCTGTATTTTCTAGGTCCTATATTACTATATATATTACTGTATCTTCTAGGTCTAAAGAGTACTTGTAACTATGCTTGGTTACAATGAACATCACTTTCATAGTCACAAAAAAGGTCACATTTTAACACTATTCATTTACAAAAACATTTTAAAATGAAAAAAAACAATTTTTATTTTCTATAAAAATAAGGAAGAAAAGAAGAACTTCTGACTGACTACAAAATCAAAGAATGAAGTACCTGTGCTGATAGCAGTAACAGTTATACTCTAGAGCTAATATTTATGTTATTATTCTAGGTAGTACACATGCTTTAAGAAAGTGCTCAAATAATGATGTGGACATATTAAAAGGACACAGAAGCCAACTTAAGAAGCTCACACTGGCCAAATCTAGGAAAACTTGAGCATCAAAGTGAGTGAGAACAGGAAAACACTATAAACCTATGTAAAATCCATGAGTCTACGCTGATATATAAATGAATGAATGAGTGAATGGATAGATAGGTGGACAGATAGGTAGATAAGACAGAGAAACAAGAGAAAAGGGGATGCTCTTCCTTACAAGTAGAAAGCCTTGTAATAAATGTAGAAGGAATGATGAAATTAGAAAATTACTATTTGCCAAGCATCATCGTAATAACTAATCCAGGTAAGAATAATGAATGGATGCTACTAATAAAACTAATGGATAAAAGTTTGACAATAACTGCATATTTACACAGTATCAAAGTATATCCCCACAAAATACTTTTTAAGAACCTGGCAGATACCACCTTACCCAAGCAATCGAAGTTAATGTTGCCAGAAGAATGAAATGGACAGCACATGCCCCGGATACAGTGCACTGAGAACTCACATCACTTTTGGGGCATCCCTTCCAGAAATGAACAACCTGAATCTAATCATGAAAAACCTCAGACAAGTCCATGGGGAGGGACATTCTGAGAAATAATTGGCCACGACTCTTCAAAAATATCAATATCATGAAACACAAAAACTCAGAAACTGTTCCAATTAAAGAGGATTAAATAGACATGACAATAAATGTAACTTATGATCTTGCATTTTCTTTTGCTATAAAGCATATTATTGGGGCAACTGACCAATTCTCCTTAAGATCTGTAGATCAGATAATTGTATTATTTCAATGTTATTTTCCTGATTTTAAAAATTATATATTATGTTTTAGTACATAATATAATTATCATATAATAATTAACATTAGTGTTATAAGTATTAGTTATATATTTTATATTATTAATATTGTATTATGCTTATGTAAGAGAGTTTTTCGTTTTTAGGAGAATGCCATGTTTTTAGAAAATATACACCAAAGTATTTAGGTGCAGAGAGAGAGAGTGTGTGAGCAAAAAAAAACACAGGCAACTGTTAACATTTGGGGAATCTGAGTGAAGCATACTTGGGAATTCTTTGGACTATTCTTGCAACTTTTCTACAAGTCTGAAATCATGTCAATTTTTAAAATTTAACATAAGAAAAGTAGTTATTTTTTTTCCTATGCCAGATAAATAGAGTAATTTGTCAGCCTCTTCTATTGCAAATTGTTATGAGTTGAATTACGTTCCCCCAAATTCATATGTTGAACTACTAACTCCCAGAATAGGGCCTTATTTGGAAATAAGGTCTTTGCAGATGTAACTATTTAAGATAAGCTCACACGAGGGTAGCGTGGGCCATAAATCCAATATGACTGATGTCTTTACAAAAAGAGGAAACTTGGATACAGATAAGCATAGAGGGAGAATGTCACATGAATACTGGAGTTACGCTGCCACAGGCCAAGGAACCCCGAGGATTGCCGACAAACCCCCAGAAACTAGGAGAGAGGCTTGAAACAGATTCTCCCCCACAACCCTCCGAAGGAATCAAGCCTGCTGACACCTTGATCTTGAACATCTAGCCTCTAGAACCATGACACAACAAATTTATTTAATCCAAGCAGCTTGAGGTATTAATACTTTGTTATGGCAACCCTAGGAAACTAACACACAAACAATACGTTTTCAATTTCTACTCAAAGTGGCTGGAAATTTCCCCACCTGCCAGTGCAAAATGATGCTCCAAAGTAATCCCAAAGTCAGTTTGTGGTTTCCATCTACAATGTCAGTGCCTCCTATATTTACTAGTTCCACCTATTAAAATGAAAAAAAAAGAACTTTTAAAACAATTTCTTCGCAGAACTCCAGGTTTTTATTTTAGCACACTGGAACAGCAATATAAGTGAATGATAACTTTTATTTTAGAGAATCAGGTAAATCTAAATCTCAAAAATGTATTATTTACATAATAGATCAATAAAGCCATCAGAAAAGGGGCATGACGTTCCTTAATGCCTAGAAAAGATTCAATACTTCTCATTAGAAAAAACGTTTCAAGAATCAGTTGATGCCAATGCATCAAGCAGGTGGCTGGTTTCATGATAAATAATACTGATGGCCACATAGAATCCCAAAATTCACATTACAAGCTTACATTATTCTGATGTAACACCTGCAGCACTCTGTTGACATTATTTAAGGCATGTACTCTTGTGGAACCACGTTCCTTTGGCTGGAAAATAAAACACAAAAGCAAGTAAGACTGATTGTTCCTCCATATGCCTGACAAACACTGACATGGAGACGTATACAGCAAAGCAGCTCAGTGTGCAGGACCCTCAGCTCTGGAGGGTATCTCAGGCTACCAGCCTGGAGGCCAGTGTTTACAATACGCAAATTCACCAACTAACAACACAGTAAGATACTGCGTCTCTAATTTACCTGCTTATTGGAATCTCCTAGGCAGCTTCAAAAAATACCAAATGCTTTCGTCCAACTCTGCCCTCAGAGTTTGTGACTAAATGGGTCTAGGGTGTGGTCTGGGTTTGGAATTTTTAAGATTGTCCCATGAATCTAATGTGCAGACAAGTTTGGAAATCAATGCTCTAGGAATGAATTTTCTTTTATTTAACTTGGTCTGGATGCAGAAAGATTTAGAAGTTGTGCTCCCCCTATACTGCGTGGGTGTGGAGAGAGGAGCTGTGCCCCCTCTAGGCTGCACAGGTGTGGACGAGGAGGATTCAGAGACACTAATCCCAGGTTCCAGGTAGCATTAACAGAGCCCGCTCGGAAGGCGGGCATGCCCTGCCTGGGGAAAGGTAACCTGGGCGGCTTCTTTCTACTTCACTGGCCAGGGAATCTTATCTGAGGGAGGGATCAGCCTCCTCAACAGGTGTCTGCCCACCACCTGGAGGGCAAAAGAGAGAGTACAACACCCCACCTTTAGCAAGAAAGAAATTCATCATCGGGAGTGCATCTCTTTTACTGTTAAGAGTAATTCTACCTCTAAGGTTACAATGTCTACCCATAAAATACATCCTCTTCATGAGCAGAGTTTTTTCCATGAGTATCAAGTACCTTACATAGAAAGTAGTAGAGTTGGATTTGATAACGAAACAAACACAAACATAATACTGAAAACCTGGATAAAAACAGATGCCATATTGTTTAACAACTATTTTTTAAAAATATTTGTTAACATTTAAATGTGTTTGTCTCTATACTCTCTACCATTCAAAACATATGCCCTCTTTACAAATCCATTCTTCTTTCATAATTCCCAACCTGGGCTGTTTCAGAGCAATGAATGTTTAAAGTAATTTTATCTTCAATAAAAAAAAGAGCTCCCATGAAAGCCAAAATATTCTATCAATAGCATTAGTTAAAACACTTTTTTTTAATGTTCCCATTTCAGCCCTCACATTTCAAGTACCCACAGTGGGTCATCAAGTGTCAGTAAGGACCAGAGACAGTCCCTTAGCCTCATTCTCAAAGATGACACGCTCACCAGTGACGTTCCTGTGAGGCCTTCTAGAAGATCCAATAGCTTCCTTCCATCTTTGAGGTCTGTGAACATATCATTGATGGGTGGTTTCCCACTCTATAAAAGAAAAAACACAATAAGGGTTACTTCAGCAGCAGAAATTCCATATATATCTGTCAAATAAATGAGTGGTTTCATTTTTCTTTCAGTTAAAAAGTTTTAGGTGATCTGCAGACTATCCGAGTTTGCCTTGCATAGAAAGAACAAGTACAAATACAGAGAATTTTAAAATCCCATAAAGAACATTTTAAGCTGAAAGATATAAATTGCATTATTTCTTAGAAATGGAGCAAATGAAGCTACTGTTAACATTAATGGGCCCTGAGTATAGTATATATTTCTGAGAAAGGAATGATAAAGAGATGTATTAAAAATGTAAATGAGCGTGCGGCACCTGGGCGCAGACGCCAACTACCAGTGTGCAGACTCCTACTCCATCGTCACATTTCATATTCGCGGGGTGACGATGTCTTTCAGCATTTCCACCAAGGGAGCAGGCGACTGTCATCCACTTCAGCACTCAGGTGCTAGTCTATATTTCTGATCATTAACTCCTTAACAATGAAGGCACTTTGGGTTCTGTGTTTAAGTCTAGTATCAGTCTAGGATTTTGACTAATAAAACTTAATAGAATTCCTAACCTCTTATCCCCGACTAATAAATAACATCAACTCCCACTGATAATCATACCCTAGTGTCTGATGCCAGAAATTCCCACACCATTCACTCTAAGTTTGGCAGATCCCTGCCTGTATGTGACAGGCTGGGCTGTGTGCAACTGCACAGAAAATCAGGAAGCCTCTGTTTTAAGCCTAGTTTGACCATTAACTACCTGATGAACCTGGCTCAGCTATCTAACCTCCTTCTAAATCATTATGTCTAAATAATGTAATAATATGAAAATGTCCTGAAAACTGTAAAGCACACTGTGATAAATGTATTATTATCTTGTATCAAATTATTCCCTTCTAATATGAAATCTCCACAGAGAT
This sequence comes from Lemur catta, assembly GCF_020740605.2. NCBI lineage: Eukaryota > Metazoa > Chordata > Mammalia > Primates > Lemuridae > Lemur > Lemur catta. The sequence continues at coordinate 129,141,984 of NC_059129.1, read as the reverse complement.
TAATAGCCCTAAATTCCTGCCAATAATAAAGATACTTTATAACCAACAATTATTTTATTTTGTCGCTTTAAAAGTAACCAATAATTTCTCACTTAAAAATATAGATATACATATAAGTCATATGAAGCAAAATTTTACTCTAAGCTTGATATGGAGGAAGGGAAGGGAGCCATGTCGGAAGTTTCCTAACACTTTGTATTGCCCTCTCTTTTCTCCCCTCCTGATTTAAACAGGTAAGGACCTGTTCTAAATAAGTATTACATACACTCAATTAATGATTTTAGCATGGGCTTTGTGCATTGTTCACATACTCTCAGTGAGGGAAAGTATGGCAAAGTTGTCACCACAGAATAAACTGTTACTTATTTATATCTGAAACAAAGCTACTTTTCTCTTCCCTGCTGCCTTTTTCCTGGGCAGGGATGGAGTCAGGAACATGGAGATTACCTCCCTCCATCACAATCACTAACAGATTTGCGTGATGAGGGACCCATGTTCCAGAGGCAGAACTTTAGGAAGCAAAGCAAGGGGAAATTTGCTGCTCACTGAAGACTTGCTACCTGCTGTCAGTAAAAGCACAGGGCAGAAGTGGCCCTTGTCTGCCTACCTCTAACCCCTCTCCTCCCCCAACCGAACACAAAGCACCGTTCAGCAAATTAGCCACGAAATAACTAGATTCTCTTTCAGGTCTTAGACATGGCAAAGAGATAAGAATAGAAAGAATCTAGGCACAGAAAGAATCTTAGTGATAGCAAGGGCAGCATTTAACCCTTCTCAAACCCACTATCCATTTTCCTGAAAATAACATAAAACTTTATAATATAAAATAAAATAAATATAAATATTTGTTCATATTACAGAAAATTACAGATGTCTATCAATGACATTACCTGTCAACAAGAAGCCTCTCACTAGTCATAGAATTTGGGGGAAATTACTTGGACCTTCTACATACATTTGTTTATCTGTTAAAAACTAACATGACAGATATTTAATAAATAGTCGATATTATCAGTTATATCACAAGTATAACTTTAGTGTTTTATAGTGCCATAAAAGTGCCATAACATATCAACAGTACATGAAAGGACTGAAAAAACAAGTAAGCGCTTCTTCATCTCAGGCAGGAAGGTAAAAGTAGGCTCTGAACATGACGACAATTCACAAGTGTCACTTCACAAAGATTTCACAAGTCTCAGATTCACTAATACGTCATATGATAATCTTCAGGGACCTATCCCATTCAAAAACAGTTAGCAACCTTGTTCTAATGTGAAAACAGCCACAGGCAATACATAAATGAATGAGCCAGTTGGAACAACTTTGTTCCAATAAAACTTTACTTGTAGACACTGAAATTTGAATTTCATATAATTTCCATATGTCACAAAATATTAGTCTTCTTTTGATATTTTGCAACCACTTAAACATGTAAAAAACATGCTTAGCTCATGGGCCATATAAAACCAGGCAGTAGAAATGTAAAATGTTCCTAGATATAATAGCAAGCCCGTATAACATATCAGATCTGTTCTAAGAGATTTATAGATATTTAGATGTATTATTTATATGTATCATTTATTTCTTTATAATATTTTAAGGTAAATACCATCATCATCCCTATTTTACAGGTGAAAAAACTGAAGCATGGGAGTGACATAACAAGCGAGAGGCAGGACCAGGACCTGATACCACAAAATCTGGTTTGAAATCCATGTTCTTAACATCTGCGCTACACTACCACTAAACTTACGAGGATTCAGGACTGTGACATACAGGGAAGAAAATATGTAACCTCCGGGGGTGTGGTGGAGTATGCTTATTGACCTCCCAAAGAGGGCAGCAAGATATGTACCACTTTTCAATGAATTCAAAATGAAGACTGTTTTTTCCCATCACTTTAAAGCATGTCTGGTGCTTTGGTATCACAGGCTCTAAACATGGGACCTACTCTGGAAAATAGTTTGGAAATGTCAGAAGTCATCTTTTAATAAAAATAAAAACTGGTTCATCCTGCCAATTAACCTCTTATTTAGATTTTGAAATCTTTGCAAAGACTTATTTGCAGAGACTTCTCTAACAAAAAGAGAGAATACAATTTAATAATCCAATTGGATGAACATTTGATGAATACCTCCTTTGTATTTGGCCCTGCAGAAATGCCAAGTTTGGGTCACCCGCCTCATTCACAAGAGAGGGTTTCCATAGTTATCCAATAAAAACAAAATAGTACAAATGAACCATCTTGAACTTAGAGGACAGATAAACCTTGGGTCACATTTAACTTTTAGAAAATTAAAAAGGCAACATGATATGAGTCCAGATGACAGATGCTACAGTCTTGGCGTGACCAGCTTTGGCTGTCCCTGGCTCTCATCCCCTTCTAATATCACCATTTTGACAAGAAGAGCCAGCATTAATACTTGCAGCTGGGACACTACTGCTGCTGGATTTTAAAACATTGGAGCAACAATGCATCACAATGCATGGGGAGAAGACGGTTGTGGAGGAGTCTGCGAGAGAGCAAGGGCTGCAAATACCATACATGTGATAATGGAACTGAGGGAAGCAAACCTGATGGGCCCCAGTCACACCCAGAGAATCAGCTGGCTCTAAAGGATGACGGTGGCAGCTGGAGCTCAGTTCCCGCCAAGGGTAGCCACGTGGGAATTCAGGCTCACTGTTGGCAGAACTTTTAGTTTTTCTTTTTTTTTTTTTTTTTTTTTGAGACAGAGTCTCACTTTGTTGCCCGGGCTAGAGTGAGTGCCGTGGCATCAGCCTAGCTCACAGCAACCTCAGACTCCTGGGCTTAAGCGATCCTACTGCCTCAGCCTCCCTAGTAGCTGGGACTACAGGCATGAGCCACCATGCCCGGCTAATTTTTTTGTATATATATTTTTTTAGTTGGCCAGATAATTTCTTTCTATTTTTAGTAGAGACGGGGTCTCACTCTTGCTCAGGCTGGTCTCGAACTCCTGACCTCGAGCGATCCACCCGCCTCGGCCTCCCAGAGCTAGGATTACAGGCGTGAGCCACCGCGCCCGGCCACAGAACTTTTAGTTTTTCAAAAGAAGTTGGAGATCTGAATTTATGTGTGTAATCGCCTGATATTTGTAATTTCCTAAAACACTGTGCCAGACAAAATGATTCTTATCTACAGGCACCCCAGGTCATAGGGTGACGGATGGGCAATCTCTGCATAGAGTGTGACCACATGTAGGTGAGATGAAAGATTGATTGGCCAACAGTGAGTCTCTTGAGGAATTGGTAAATTCTGGGGAAAGGCCACATGCGTGCGCGCACACACACACACACACACACACACATACACACACACATCCTCAGGCTAAGAAATACGATTAAATATGAAATCCTCCCTTCTATAATAGAAGAGTCATACACACTCAGGGAAAAAAACAAAGGAGTCATTCCTGATTCTCTTTCACTCACTCCCCACCTCTAACCCATCCACAAGCTCTATCCTTCTACCTCTAAAACCACATTCCAAATGTGACCAGTTCTCACCGTCATATTTGCTCCAACTTCAGTCCAAACTGCCAATATCTCTTCCCTGAACTCCGGCAACAGCCTCATGGCTACTGGTTATGCTTCCACATAAAAGCCAGAATAACTCCCATTTTAATGTGCAGACCACATCATGCCATTTCCCTGCTTTAACCTAACAGACTCCCATTATAGGCAATTCCAAGCCCTCTCTCTGATCTGATATTGTATTATTCACCTCTTTCTTTAATACTTCCAAATAACAATTATTTTCATCATAGATCAAGTTTTTCAGTAGCAGCAGTAGAAATAATAGGGAAAAAATCTGTAAAAGATTGAATAAGAAAGTAAGATTTAGAAAGTGCAGTTTGGAATTCTTAAAAGAATGAAATGCTAATTCTTTGTGCCAACAACAAACCAACCAGAAGTAGAACTGGGTCTTGGATTTTCCGGCCAGAAGACTGATCAGTGCCTACTTTCTGTCGTGTACTACTCTGACACTGAGGGATCACGGCTGAAGAAAGCAATCCTTGCCTTCAAGGCACTCAAAACCCAAATACAGTCATGCATTACTCAAAGATAAGGATACTCTCTGAGAAATGCGTCCTGAGGTGATTTAGTTATTGTGCAAACATCACAGAGTGTACTTACACAAACCTACATGAAACAGCCTACTACACACCTAGGCTATATGGTATAGCCCAATGCTCCTAGGCTATAAACCTGTACACTATGTTACTGTACTGAATACTGTAGGCAATGGTAACAGTGTGGTAAGTATTTGTGTGTCTAAACATATCTAAATGCAGAAAAAGTATAGTGAAAATATGATATAAAATATTAAAATACATGGTATACTTGCCCAGGGCACTTACCATGAATGGAGCTTATAAGACTGGAAGTTGCTCTGGGTGAGTCAGTGAGGGAGTGGTGAGTGAATGTGAATGCCTAGGATGTTACTGTATACTAACATAGAGTTTATATGTTCTGAACATTTAGACTATACTTAAACTTATTTAAAATTTTTCTTTCTCCAATAAACTTTATAAATTTTCCAAAATTTTTAAACCTTTGACTCTTTTGTAATAACATTTAGCTTAAAACACAAACACACTGTACAGCTATACAAAAATATTTTCTTTCTTTATAGCCTTAAATTTTTTTTTCACTTTTTAAATGTTTTTGTTAAAAACCAAGACATACACACACTAGCCTAGGCCTACACAGGGTCACGATCATTAATATCACTGTCTTCCACCTCCACATCTTGCCCCATTGGAAGGTCTTCAGGGGCAGTAACACACATGGAGCTGCCATCTCCTATGATAACAATGCTTTCGTCTGGAATATCTCCTGAAGGATGAGCCTTCAGGCTGTTTTACAGTCAACCCTTTTTTAATAAGTAGAAGGAGTACCCTCTAAAATAATGATGAAAAGTATAATACAGTAAATACCTATACCAGTAACATAGTATTTTACTATCTTTGTCAAGTATTATATACTATACATAATTGCATTGCTAGACTGTTATATGACTGATAGGGCAATAGGTTTGTTTACACCAGCAACACCACAGACACATGAGCAATGCATTGTGCTAAGACCTTACAAAAGCTATGACATCACCAGGTGATAGAAATTTTTCACCTCCATTATAATCTTATGGGACCACTGTTGTATATGTGGTCCATCATTGACCACATGACTGTAGGTGTGAACAAAACTAGCACTAACACAACACGGTGAGCATACTAAGGGGAATTTACAATCTAGCGTGGCCATCCCAAAACTGTACAAAGTTAACAGGTATAGTAGGGAGACAGAATCTGTCCTACGACTGACCTAAAGTCATTATAGACAATCAAGTTATAACTGTGTATAGTAAGGAGAAGTGTAAAAAGAAAAGAATTTTTAAATGCTTTCAGAACTAACATGTCTGATGAGTGTCCTGCAAAAAATTAAATAAATCTGAGCCCTTTGACACTGTTTGACTATGCTGTTATTTATTTACATCCTATTTTCAAAACAGGATTTGAGACAATCTAACCGATTCAGTTACTATATCCACTGTTCACTGTGTATGCACACGTATATGGCACATATACTGCTATATGTGGCCTATATATCCATCAACAGAGAGTACACACCATAATATATTCACATTCTTCTCAGATTAATCTGATGCTCCTAATCAGTTAAAAAACGATTCCCCAGCATATGATAACATGTTGCAAGTTTTATAGTCTCTCTCATTTGTTTTTTGCAAGAAGTTGGTTAATTTAAAAATTCAAACAGAAATAATTTAATTTACTATTTCTCAATATTTTCAAACCCAAATAATTTATGAATCTAAAATCTAAACACTGATACAAATGTAGCACCCTCTTTGGTTCTTATAATTCTTCATCTTCTTAAAAGTCAGTAATACACCAGTGAGCACTAGGCTCACAATGTCATCTTAGTTAACAATAAACATTTACATGTAAATACATTTCTTAAAGTATTTTACAACAAAATGCTATATTTTTTCTCTTGGTGGTGGAATTAAGAGTAGTTGAAAATTTTTTCTTTGGATTTCTTCTATCATCTAATTTTTCACAATATCTGTGTTACTATATATAAAAAATAACAGGTTTTTTTAAGAACTGTGTCTGTAGTCAAGATTAAGCAAAATGATAAAATTAGGTTCACCCAATTATAAAATGTATGGTTTAGTCAATGAAATGGAGACTGTATGATCTTCGATATCTACTTTTATGATTCAACTCCATGGTGAAAGAACAAAAACAGCATCACTTTTGACTAAGACGACAAAGAAAAATAAGGACACTGAAATAATGCCTACGAGATCCTCCACAAAGGTAAACCAGCAAGCTGTGCTACAGTAACTTAAACAATCAGTGAGTGCAGGGCTCTCAGCCATTCTCTTTAAGAATTCATGGTGGTCAGCACAAGTTCTTAAGAACTGAAAAAGATTCCATTTAGAAGCTTCCTTGGAAGGAGGGAGGGAGAGGAAAAGAAAAGGAAGAGCAAGATAGAGACAAGGGAAACAAATGGCTCAGCTAATCACAGACTATGCCACATTAACTACAGAGAGCAATGATTCCCAGAGCATTCACACTGAAATCAAATCAATAAATGCACATCTACCTTAAAAACTACAAAATATTCTAAAACCAAATAATACCTTTCCGGGAATTACAAGTCATACAGACATGGAATAGAATTTTTACTTTGACTTTGGTAAGAGAGCAACAGGTATAGTGATGGTAAATACTAGGATGAGGAACCAGGTGTGGGACTCAGACACCTGGCAGCCAGGGGCAGGGGCCACTCGCACATTCCACAGACGAATGATTAGGCAGGGCCTGGAAAATGAATAAATCCAATTCCATATGCATACCAGGCAAGGGCTATAGGCAAACTCAGTAAACAATACAGCTCATTCCATATATGCACAACTGGCAGTAGAAAGTTTAAAGAATGTAGTTCTTCAAAAGATAGGCTTCCATGGAACCAGGGTGAGGCATTAGTAATGGCATTGCTAATGATAAGGTTAAGGTAAATAAAAGGAAATTTCCTTTGTTCCATAAGGAGAGGCAGCTACCCTGTTCCTTCCCTTCCCTTAGGGTGTCTCCTTAAAAACAAAATAGGCCCAACTTTTTGGTCAGGAATTAGATAAATTCAATCTCCAATTTTATAAGGTAAGTTAAACACAGGAGTTGCCCAGGAAGTGGACAGGAGATCATTACAAAAGGTGCACACATTTACCTCTGACAGGGACAAGTGTTCACTGTTCTTTCTTCTACTTTACTGCATATTTATGTGAAATTCTGTCCAGACTTTGTAGTCTTTAGCCAACTGCCTGCATGCACTTAATCATATATGCATACTCAACTATAAATTGTGCTTTCTTTATATTCTGTGTTGCTACCAAGGGGTACCAATGTTAGCAGATTTTTCACTTCCCCAACAGCACAAATAACAGTGTCAGCCCCCCACCCCCACCCCCTCGGCCACCATGGGCGGTGGATGGCAACCTGTACTGATTGGTGCTAAAAGCTTCCAGGCCAGATACAGCTGACAATGGGTCCAGCATATCCTTGCTCTGTTTATAGACAGAGATTCTTTCCCCGAAACCACTAACTCTTTAGCCCACTGCCCACCCTGGCTTAAGCCTACCCAACCCTGCACCACCTGACCCCATCTCTGAACCTGAAGGTGGTGGGGCCACACGAGGCTGTATGGAAAAGCACAAGGAAGGTGGTTGTGATTACTCCTTTCTAGGTGAATGGTGAAGTCATTTCCTCTCAGCAAATGAATCCCTAAATTGGCCATCAATTACAAAGACTCAACAGACATTACCAAGTTTGTTTCACAATCACAAATAGGCCCAATCAAAATCATTTATTAAGTACTTGATATGTACACAAGGCAGCATAGTAAATAATATTTAATATTTTTAGCTGTAATCACTTTTTTAACTTTAACCAGATGAAATTAATTTTGCAAGTATAATTTTGAAACAAAAAAATTTAAAAAATCAAATTGAATGAAAACAAAACAAACACCAACACCAAAGCTAATATACATAAGTACAGCCAAAATAAATCTGGAAGCTGGTATTTAAGAATACAGAGTGCATTTTATTGTTTGCTCTTTAGATTTCAGTCTATTTAAGTCTATCAGTGAATAGACTTAAACTGAAATTTGTTTTTAAGAAATCAGTTGAATGGGAATGGCTCCTAAAACAATTTGTTGAGTTGTCATACACATACTTATGAAATAAACCAGCGGCAGACCCAGTATGTAACTCACCAGGCTCAAAGCTCTACTACAGATGGTCCTTATCATCACAGAAGGAAGCTTGTCAGTCTCCTTTACAGTCGTAAAAAGAGGATTGAACATCTACAGGTAGGAAAAGGGTTTGGGCTGCTTTTCTTGAATCCCCTCTACAAATCTCCCTCCACATCTTTTCCCATCCCTATTTTTGCGACCATCAACTTCCAACATGAAAAAAGTAGAAAAACAATAGGACACTAAAAGCAACGTCCCACTGTCTCCAAAAGGAACACATGTGAATAGGTCTTCATATCAGAATCTGTAAAAAAAATACTTCCCAGATTTCCTCTGTTATGTTCTGTCAATTTAACTTTCAAGTTTGGAATTATAACTTACATGAAAACTTGGCTCATCTTTGTCTTAGAAAAGGGAAAAGCAGAAATTTGCCCAAACTAAAGTTCAGCATTTTTAAGCTTGCATATTCTCTACCTAACCTTTATTTGTTAAGCCTCTTTTGAGAATCGTCTCACCAAACTGATAAAAGAGCTTCTGCAATTTGTACATTCTCAGCTCTGCCAGATGAGCAGCTCTGAAAGTCAGCCAAAGAAAATGCAGGCTCAAAGTCATAACAAATTTCCCAACAGCAAAGCAATGAGGCCTTCGCTGCCTCCCTTGGGAAACCAGCCCGATAACAAACCCAAGACTCTGAAAATTAGAGAGAGCAAAATACTCAAGTTTTACCCTCCGTACAATGGAATGAAGTGGGCCTAATGAGCCAGTGCTTTTTTCCATTTCAGTTAATATGTGTAACATAGATCAAGGGTATCACAAGTTAGGAGTACTTGATAGGGTTTTTATTTAGCATTCCTAAGTAATTATAATTGCCTATATGCTTCACAGCAATGCATCGATATTTCTTAGCAATATGAGGCAGGTAGTAATGATCACATGTGTTTAGAGTTAAAGGAATGTAGACCAAGTGACCTGAAAAAAATTGGCTAATCATTTGCCTGGGGTCATAAATAAATGAGCAGCATATCCAGGAATAAATGTAATTTCCTAACTTTTAGCTCCCTTATTTCATCATTTTCTTCTGAGTTCTTCAAAACTTTTCAAAATCCAAGAACCATAATTTACTCTACAATGCATGACTTCTCATACAGGATACCCAAACTCCAAAGCATTGTATACTCTGTGACATATTAAAAAGGATTTGCAGCGAAAATAATATATTAATATATTTATACTGAATGCTATCTTAGCTACTGTACTTTCATATGTAGTTAAAAATCAAAAGATAGTTTTAGACCTATATTATTCAGTATTCTCAAACTCTTTACTAAATCCCTTATCAAGAAACGAATTGAGCTCGTTTTAAGTTTAGATCTCATTTTTCGTCACAGTGAATTTAGTGGGTGGATCCCATGTGAAGAACCATATGGAATAAATAAGAAGAATAAGGCATTATTTAAACAATGGTTCCAGCACAACTCCAAAATCAGGTAAATAGGCAAAGTTTGCATGGCTGGATTTTTTTGTTTATTTTTGTGAATAAATGCAACAGTCCCCATGTGTTGTGTTCATATCCATAACAATACACAATTTATGCCATTTTACACTCAATTCCAACACTCCACTCATATCTCTTGCCAATACAACCATCTCCAATGGGCTTATGAACATACAGTACTAGGCATATTAAATGTATGTCTGCAACATTGTCATTCATTTATTTACGAAGCCTATAAATACTTAGTGGGTGCCTACTAAATGCCAAAAGTTGTGCCAGTGAACAAATAGACAGTCCCTGCACCCATGATAGTTTACCACTATCTAGGAGAGGAGAGAGGCGATTATTAATATTTAAACTACAATTATGACAAGTGCTTCAAAGGATAACACCTTGAGAGTGTAGAGAGCTTATCTCCCCTGATCTGGGAGGTTACAAAAAGTATCCTTAAGGAAGCGACATTTACATTCAGACAAGAAGGAAGAGCAGAACTAGCCAGGAAAAGATGAGGAATGAGCATGTGCAAAGGCCAGGAAGGCCCATTGGAATGGTGGGGGGACAATGTCAATGTGGTGGGAGCATAACAAGGGATTGAGGGTACAGTAAAATGAAATTAGGAGTAGATTGGGGGCACCTAAATGGGACCTTAAAAGCCAAGTAAGATCCAAACACCACACTATACACCTTAAATAGATACAATTTCAATCTAAAAAATTATTCTTAAGAAGGACAGTGGGCAGCCAGTGAAAGAGCTTATGGAAGAGAAAGAAGTATTCAGGTTTACCCGCTAAGATCACTGTAGCTGCTCTGCCAAAACTGGAACGAGGAGTAGAGAAGGTAGAGCATGTAAAGGAAGAACCAGTTGGCAGATTATTACAGTGGTCCATGTGTTCGGGATAATTCTCAAAAGAGGTACAGTCATGACTCTCAGACAAATATAATATTAACCTATGTCAAAGACTTTATTTAACTCATTAATTAATGAGGGGATCAGTAAGATGTTACAACCAGTAACAAATTCCTAAATGGCAAAAAAAAAAAAAAATGGCATTGGTGTCTGGATTTCTCAACACAGGGACCCTATTGCTCTGCAGAGGGACCCACATGCAGGAAAGCAGGGGGACCAGTGAGTAATTATATTCTAAAGTTCACCACAATATTCACCAAAGGACATGGATAATAAAGAAATGAAACAAAATTCATTCCCTGCAGCAGGATGTGTGTGTGTGTGTGCGTGTGTGTGTGTGTGTGTGTGTGTGTTTGCACTAGCCTCTGGATTACCTGGTGACACCATGCACAAACACATACTTTCCCCAGCGTAGCAAGGATTAAGCAGCGTGAGAGACTATGGAATCTCCCAATCTAGTAATGTGTTACTCCCTCTTCTGCCATCCCTGGTTGGAAACAGCCCAATTTATGGACTTAAGAGGAGAAAGAAAAAACAATGTGGATGAAGTTGAAAGTCACTGCCATGAGCCCTTCATCTCGTTATATCCAAATACTCATAATTTCTTATATAAATTCCTTCCACACTTTGGATTTGTTACTAGAAGACATCTGAAAGGAAAAGTTTTCAGGGTCATCCCACTTTTGATACTTTCTCTCCAAACGAAACAAGCTTTTATCTTCTGTGTCAGTGTATATAACTAGAACTTTTATTAAAAATGATAAAAATTACCAAGTCTTTTCTATTGTCTTAGAAAGAATTACAAGCATCCCAGGGCAAATAATTCACATGGGAGTTAACATCCCCATTTATGTTGCAAAATAATATACATTATAAACATACAAATTTGATTATCAATTTCATTTACTAAACTAGTCTGATGCTACTAGATTTTGTTTTATTTGAGGTCTTTTTAAAGATGTCAATGACCCACCATGACTACTGCGAAATTTCTTTTCAATTATTCTTTCTCAATTGTCATCTCTATTTTTCTACACACCCCCTTCCAGGTCCTATTGTAGTGTCTATTTCTCTCCATTTTCATAAATAGGTACAAAAGTAATTCACCCAGTTTCAAATGTTCCCTAAACTTAGGTCTACCAAGACTACAATGCTTTCAAATTGATCTCTGAGCATGGTTCTAAGGCAATTCTTCCCCATGACTAAATTAAGCTGCTAAAAATTAAGTCTGTTTCACTTGTTCTATCTAGACAATACCCATGTTATCCTCACTAATAACCAGGATGAATAATCTTACCCATATGAGCCTCATGAGACCACTGGAATCAAACAGCTCATATTCAGACTCTCCCACTTGCTAAAATTCTGTTGCCCAGAGTATAGTCACATGCAGATAGACAGACGGTCCAAAAGTTTTCAGTAACGTCAAGTCCAAAACACACATATGGTTACCTGTGTCTCTAGAATAAAACAATTTAAAATTTACCCAAAAACACCTGTGTCTACTTGGGAATAGTCCTACCCATAAAATCACCAATTATGCAATAAGCACTTCTATATTTGAATTCTCCATATTCTTAACTCTTCTGTCAAAGTCAATTTTCACATTCCTTACATTCTCAGAGGCAGGATAAAATATCCCTCAACATGATGGTTTCCAGAGAGAAGAGGGTGGGAGGGTGGAAGGGGTAAGGAGTGAAAAATTACTTAATGGGTACAACATACACTTTTCAGGTGATGGCTAAAGCCCAGATTTCATTCACCACTACCCACCAAAGCCACCTGAAAAACTGCACTTGTGCCTCCCTAAATTTATGAAAATAAAAAAAAAAAAAACATTTAAATGGCCCTCAACAAAAACTTGTATAATCAAACCTAAAAAACACTGCAATCAATCAACTAGAAACACCAGGATACAAAGCAATCTTTAAACTGTGCTGCCACTCAAAGTAACCTTAAAATATCATTTTTCCTCAAAGAAATACCACTATTAATTTCCCTGACCTTACAACTTTCTCAAATAGAAAATATTGAAAAAGTAACTCTTAATTAAAATAGCTTTCATACTAGTTAAAAGACCACAACAGTGTTTCTCTGAGAAAACTTTATTTCTCTTCTTGCTAGAACACAGTCCTACAATCCATTCATCTGAACACTCTCCTCCTACCTCAGACTTAGTGGATAAAATCCCAACTTCAATAACTAATGGACAATCATATTAGAAGAAATTTGAAAATAGCACTGCCAGTTCCTCTCTTCCGCATGCTCTGCCCCTAAAAAAAAGTATTGATCAAAGCATTGATTATGTTCCAGGTGGTTAGAAATGCCGAGAAAGAACAGATCTTTATGGGGGGAAACTGAGGAAGTACACAAGAAAAGAACTCGCAGGATAGATAAATATTATTAGCCACATCCAATAGGATAAAAAACCCTGAATAGTTTTGACAGGGCAGAAAGGCTGCCTGAGTGGTAAAACTTGGTTTCAACCAAGCAAAATGAAATCATCATCCTTTTAAGAAAGTAAACAAAAAATTTTCCCAACGAGGTGTTCATTTCCTAGATGCGCCAGGGTTCACAGAACCGAAAGCAGCAAAACTATTGGCTTAGGTATCTGGAGATGGCCAGGTAAAAGTAAAAAGCATCACATAGACTGTTCACATCAGAATTTCCATTTAAACATATTTCAGAAGAGACTAAAAGAATAACTGTATTTGCATACTCAGAAGATTACTGTTAGATCACAGTTCATGGGGAAAATGTGCTGTACTTCCAACCAAACTCCATCAATCAGAATGAGGCATGTGAACCACTATAAAGTTTTTGGAAGTCTTGGTTACCTTTGAAAATCGAGCATTTATCCATTTGGTAAAGGTTTTCTTCTGCACATCATTGTGTTCATCTGTGGGAAAGAAAAACAGAGAGAAGGGAAAAGCATGAGAGTTTGTACCTTTAGTAAAGCACTAAATAAGCTTATCTCTACCCTAGGAAGTTTAAAATAGTCCTATTGGTACAGCTCTCGGGGCACAATGAAGCACAGCTAATGCAGAATGTGATGGTCCCCCAGTTCATCATTTACACAGCCTGACGGCGCCTACAACAGAGAGAGGCTCGGGCATCTCTCCCAGGGGACCTGGCTGTCTCATCCTAAGCCCCGGTGTATTGCTGACAGCTACTAAATCTAGGTTTATAAGATATAATGAGGACCTGACATTGTAACTCTCACACATAATACTTTCCGTTGCATTTTGTTTCAGTAAAATTTCAGCGTGATCAAAATGTTAGCGTATTCAAAACAAAACTCAGTTATTCAACAAAAACTAAGGAATTCATAATTCCCTGCCTTTTAATACCAGCCCTACACACTCCAGAACAATAGTTCAAGATTTAGAGATAATCTTGTAACCCATTTTCCTATAGTAAGACTGAAAAAAGGTTTTAATGATCCTCATCTATCCAAAGATTTTATAGGTAGAGAAATCAGAGGAGCTTCAAAACATTATCAACTTTGGTTTTGATTACAAATTCATTTTCCAAGCCACCACAAATGAAAATTGACTTTAAAAAACTAAAGTACCCTGAACTTCTTGAAGATGGACAGAATAATTTGGTCAGAAATGAGGAGGCCGTGTAGCATGACAAAAAGAGCCAAGGACTTCAGAACCAAATAGACTGCACCCCAATGCATTTATTGTGTGACCTTCAGTAAGTCATTGCAACATCTCCTGGCCTCATAATTCTCATCTGTAAAGCGAGTATAAATAATATGTAGCTTGCAAGGGAATTGAAAAGATTAGTGAATATAAGTGGAAAGCATTTGACAAAGAGCTGGTGTTCAGCTTGTTGTTATGATTGTAGTAAAAGTGTAAGCAAGGCAGATAAACAAATGTCTCTTTCTGTTATTTCCAGTCATACCCTCTTCAACCTCTCTCCAGCTTTACATTATAAACCAGCAAAAGAATCACAGTTGGCTTAAAGCCTGCAAAGTAGCATTTTAGTTCTGAAAGTCTGAAGAGTATCTGGACCACTGCAGAAAGCTGTAGTTCCATCTGTATGCATTACCGCCTGCCCTGCCACCGTCCACACTGCCGGGCTGCCTCCCACAGCACAACAGCAAAATAATAACGAAAGAGGGCCAAGTGTGCTGTGCCCTCCACGCATCAAATCCAAACGGGCTGCCTTCTGCATATAAACACACACCTGTCTCACCAGTCTCTAACGGGATAATTAGAAGTTCACCTGCTATTTCACCAAGTTCATGGGATCTTTGGTCCTTACTCCCTTCTGGAAGGAGAGTTCATAATTAAAAGGTCATTCCTAGAATAAACATAGCAGTGGCTTCAGAAAAGAGTGCACTTTTACAAATCCATAAAGGTAATTGGAGACCGACTCGAAGACACTAAGGGAGCAACTGGTATAAAAAACAAAAATGTTCTCTAAGAAACTTCCTGATGTTAGTGGTGCTGAGTGGTGACCTTCCCTCCAGAAAGGACAACAAAGACAGCATCAGCCCCTGTTTCAGGATTTCTATCACCTACCTGATCAATGCCACACATAAGCCATTCGTTAACCAAGAGGGCTTCCT
Source organism: Lemur catta (assembly GCF_020740605.2). Classification (NCBI taxonomy): domain Eukaryota; kingdom Metazoa; phylum Chordata; class Mammalia; order Primates; family Lemuridae; genus Lemur; species Lemur catta. Next base: position 129,126,699 of record NC_059129.1, on the reverse strand, counting down.
TACATGCTGCATGTCTGCTTTACCATTTTACCCAAAAGGAACGAACAGAGTACCGAGATTATACTCAGAATATAAGGCTACCACCGCACATCAACCTGCAGAGGGCGCTACACCAGACTCATCAAAATGAATTTAATATTAAATATCAGTGTTCAGGAAACTTGGAAAATCCAATTATTTTTCCTACCACGTTAAAAAGGATTTATTTTTGTAAACTTTGCCATATCCATTATTCTTTAATCCTATGAATAAAAAATATAGAAAGGTCATAAATAAACATTAATATTAAATTCTCTTAATTTTGTAACATTTATACAACCTAAGAATTTTGGGCCATAAAAACGGGAAAAATTCTAAGGGAGAAATATTACTACACTTTATGTTTTCTTAAATGTTCTTTCCAGAGCATGTAACTTTATTTCAGAAATACATTAAAATATTTAATACTATGTAGGTTTCCAGATACAGAGTGGACAAAGAAATAAGCACCTGTCACCTTATCAAATGATAAATAAGATCTTTCCATTTTATCACATATACAATGAAATCAAATTTTAAACTACATTTCTCTCTATGTAGAATGTTCAAAACTTAATAAGGAAATGCTTCTATAATAGTCTTTATTCTTTGGGTCTAATCAGTAACTGAATATGATTCTAAGTAATTGATGAAATATTTGCCTGTAAAAGATAAATTGTCTAACATCCAAATGTTTCAAAAATACTCCAAAATTTATAAGTATTCTTCTGCAATCATTTTCCTGATGTAGTTAAAGAGGGAAAAAAGGGGGTTCATATTTCAATAAGCCTTTAGTTTGCATTTCTCTTTTTTCTCACACACACACACACACACACACAAACACACACATCTTATTTTCTACCACATAGGAAATTAGTAAAAGAACAAGAATTATCCTGTGGCCTTTCAATTGTGAGATTAAGAATGTAACAAATTTGGAATACTTACTAGTATAGAACTGACCTCCACATCACAACAATTAAGGTAAACAACCTTGGCCCAGGTCTCTGTATCAGAGAGGTGAAAACAGACTAGCAAACGTAATAGGGCAACTAAAAATCTGTCATGCTATTCTGGTCAATCATTTTGCCCTCCAAGAAGTTTATACAGAATTTCAACAGTCTCAAATTATTTCAACTCTCATTACCAAGCCAATTAGTTATTTCAATTTCCCCAAAGTAAAAATGTATAAGTACGTAACAAATTTACATATAACTTGATTATCTGTATATGTATTAAATGAGTAAGTATAATTTACACTGCAAATCCACCTTCTCTAGATGTATTCTTTCAGGTTGCCAAACTTCAACTCTTTTCTTTAGATTTGGGATTTGAGAAAACCATTTCGCTTCTGAAAGCCTTTGCTGGCTTAGCAAATCTTATCCATTAATGACCTTTCTCCATTAGGGGGACAAACACGAGACTGAATTAGGAGAAGAAAAATGTGTTAAATCCCTTAAGGCTGCTTTTCCAAATTCTTCCTCTAAATATTTTGCTCTTCTTAAAATGCTTTTGACATGCTCACACAGATCCAAGGGCCTTCCCTGCTGCCTAGCCTGGAATTTTATTTCTGTGGTAGGTAAGGGAAGTAAAGCAAAAAAAAAAAAAAAAAAAAAATCAACAAAACTGCTTGATAAATCTTCAAGGAAACTAGTTTGAAAATGTTTTCACTTCACCAGCTCAAATGCGTATTGAAAATTCTTTTACAGAACTCAGCAACAAATTTTAATTTAAACCCTAAACTGGAAATGTGGCAGAGAAATTAGGGGTTGTTTCCCCTATGGATGCACACAAATCTGGGGAAGATGTATACCACCACTAAAACTCTACTGCTATTAGGGAGAGAGCATTATCCTCTAGCACATCTTTCGAAGCAATTTAAGAGTGTCCAATTGGCTGGCACTAACCTAATATGAGTCCCAAAAAATGCAGCTATTCAGAAAAGAAGTCCCTAGACTTTAAGCCAAAAAAGAAATGTCTTGTTGGATGATTTAAAACTTGGATGGACTTTATTGAGGCCTCTTTCACAAATATGAAATTTAACACACCCTAGAAAGCCAATTTCACATTACCAAAGAAGATTATTTCGGAAGTATTTCAAACTATACTCCCACTTCTTTTTCTGGGTCCTACATGTGAATCACCCCCAATATAAACCTACTACTAAGACTTATTCATACCATTCTGCTCTCTTGTTTTTTCATACCTAATTTGTTGGTCTCTGAACAAGAGCAATTCATTTATCAAAAAATATGTATAGAAATTTCATACGGAAATAATAAATATTATATAATAATCTGTAAAATATTATAAATATGTAGACAGAGCCAACAGCAGACAGACTGCTCTCAAAGACAGAGTGCTTAAACTCCCTGAATTTCTTTCAAAAGCTAACATCCTCAGAGGACCCCAAAAAAAGCCTAAAATTAAAAACGTAGTTTTCAGAAGTGTCAAAAATACCTATGTGTACAAGAAATTTAGGTAATTAACATTTCAAATGTTATTTTTGTAAACTCGCTGCATTTATACATTGAAGTTATTAACGCTAAAAACTTTCTTTATTTGTTTATTTAGAGACAGGGTCCCACCCTGTTACCCAGGCTAAAGTGCAGTGGCCTGATCGTACCTCATTGTAATCTCAAACACCTAGACTCTGGCAATCCTCACTTCAGCCTCCCAAGTAGCTGGAATTACAGGCACACACCACCACATCAGACTAATTTTTTTATATTTTGTAGACACAGTGTCTCACTATGCTGCTATGCTGCCAGGCCGGTCTCAAACTACAGGCCCTTAAGTGATCCTTCTGCCTCAGCCTCCTGAACTGCTGGGATTATAGGCATGAGCCACTGCACCCAGCCTAAAAACTGCATTTAAAACAGACTTTCGAATTAGCCTGTAAAAAGCAAAATACAAGTTGATGGTCTCTTTGGGAGAGGTGGAGACAGATGGAATGAAAGGGAAAAGGAAAACACCTCCACTTTTCAAAGAAGGCTGATGCCCAGAGACAAGTGAAATGAATTGCCCAGCACCACCCGCCCAGTAAATGCAGGGCCACACACAGAACCAGGTCTAAGTGATCGCTGAGCTTATGTTCAATGCACTTCCAAGTAAGAGGAGGTTAAAAAGAGTCTGATGGGGAAAAGGAGGCTTTAAAATACATCTTGAAAGACAGATGAAGTCTGGGTCATGCAAAGATTGGAACATGGGCATTCTAAGCAGAATGTGGCTAATCAATACCTTCTTCATTTCAGCCTCAGACTCAACACCTGACCAAAACAGAGCATATTTAATATAATTGTGTATCTACTAGAAAACACAGAGGGCTATAACATATAATGATGTCAAAATAATAGACTAAGTTACCCCAACTTCAGAGTTTTCAATCCTGAAAACTTTATATCTATAAAAAAAGAAGGGTATGGAGTTAGAAATATATGCTTTAAAAATGTTCTTGTAAGAAAATAGAGATTCTTTAAAAAAAAAAAAAAAAAAAGAACTCCTTAAGCAAACACATGTTCTGCTATCATGAACCATCTATCCCACTCCAAATTCAGGGCAATTCTGGAGCCCTTGAATTCCAGAACATCCACAGCCCTGCCTGAACTGTATTTAGAATTTACATCATTTTCAGCATTGGAGAAACATGTTTGTTCCAGCCGAGAACCAACCTAACTCACCAAAAACACTCACCTTAGCATCACAGAATCACACAGGGTAAGAGCAGAAAGTTATATTAGAGGGCAGCTGATGGGATCTCATCCTGAAGTAGCTGGGGTTCAGAGATAGCTTTTTTGGATTTAATCCACACAATATTGCAAAATTATTAATTTAGTTAGAAGAATTATTTCCAGAATTAAATGTAGCCATTAATTCCTGACCATCTTCTAATTTTAGAGTTTATTTACTTCTTACCTATTTTCTTTTTGTCAAGCTCTTCCAGTTTTTTTAAGCAATGCACAAGAGGTAATATTTTCCTACTTTCACTTTCCAGAGCTGCTAAACTTAACCTGAAAGAATGTATAAGATTTATAGGCATCTGGCACTACTTGAAATCTGTCTTCTGGAAATATATTTCGGAAAAAACTCTTAGTATCTTAGATATCAACCATATTATACGTGTCGCAAATGCAAAAGAACGAGAATTCAATTTATGCGGGCAGAAATTGTAAGGCTTATATACAAACCACCTCACTTTGGATTCTTGTGCCGGGAGTGAAGATTTTTATTAAAATCACTGCAAATGTCATAGAACCAGGAGGGATTATTTAGGAGAAGCTGAATGCGTCATAATGATATGAGTCACTGTCATGAAAAGCCAATAGAAAACAACTTTTTTTAGTGACTGATAAAAGGGTAAACTAATTTATGAAAGAAAATGTCTACGAAATTCAATTCCTCACTTTATTCTAAATATATTAAACATCTGGTATTTTCTACATACTGTCTACAGAAACCTCAAGAAAGAGTGACTATTTCACTAACATATAATTCTAGATGTATGAAAACTCATGCAAAAAAAAAAATAGGAAAAAAAATTCTGAGTGTAAAAAACATTCCAGTGATTTGACCTTCAGACTTTCTCATGACAAGTTCTACTTGTCAAAATAGCAGCGAAAACATGTTCTTACAAGGCTGCTAATTACTCATGTAGTATTATTCTCATTTTAATTACTTTCTTTCATTATTTTCCCCATATTATGAGGAATCTTCCTCATAAATCCATGCAATAAAGCAATATAATATCCAAGAAATAATAATTCTGAAACAAAAAAACTTGGAGAAAAATACTCAAAGAAAAAGAGAAAACTTTCAGTACCCAAACACCTCCCTGAATTCGTATGTAGGAATGCTATTATTTCTATAGAGCTGATGTGGAAAACCAAAACCTTTAACTGTATACCATGTGTCCTCGATATAATCATGACACTGAGTCATCACAATCAAATAAAAAATATATATATTGAATAGCGGCGAGCTTAATCAGTGAATGAGCATTGTCAAAACCAATGATAACATTCTGAAGCCAGCAATGCCAATGAATCAAAAGGTGTGGCAATATGGCTTGGCTTCCTTCCTTACTTCAATTTAATCCTATGCGTGTCAGAGTTTGTATAAACACCTTGAGACAGAAGAAGACCCAGACAACAACAGTTCCCGTAAGCTTGGTTTCTGGCCTTTCAATTCTACTAAGCAGGAGAGTCCCCAGGTAGCACCAAACAATAATGTGACCTCAAGAAACTCGTGGGTCAAAGAAAAAGCGTCTCCAGCTCAGGAGGATTAGACACTTGGAAAAGTCTAGATAACTTAACAGCCAAAATGAACATTCCCTCAGGCAGAGCTTCCAAGCCTTCTCTACTACACCCCATCATTTCGGGAATCACTGGAGCCAGGACTCTCTCCCTTTTTCCTCACTCTTCATTTTCAGAACACACCTCCTTCTTCTGCCAGTTCCACTTTTTTGAACATTCAAACTTGTCTCCATCCTGCAGCCCTGAGTATTCTTTTTCAACATCCATCCCTAGACCTGCCGTGACCTAGGCCGCCATTTTGGAATTCCCAGCCGCAAAGGCTGCCGGGCCGCACCTGTCTGGCCCCTCTGCAGCGAGGCACACACTGCTAGGGGCTGTCTCTTTCCGCCATTTCTCTCCTGGAATGTCTTTTTGCGTCTTTTTTTTTTTTTTTTTTTCTCGTCTTAAAACTTCCTGTATGATGTTTATTATATACTTTAGAAAATTTAAACATAGAAAATGTGATATTATTAGTTTAAATCAAAGGTTTCAAACACTCCTGTTCATGAATCTCTAAAAGAATTCCCATGTACATTTTTAAGTTGACAACTAATATTTATCACAAAGATAAATAGTTAAAAAGATGTAATTGCTAGCATATTGTTAAGGAGCTGCAGATTTAGCTCATTCAATTAATAGAAAATGTCTCCCCTGTTACCTGATTGGCAAAACTAGTCCTCACTGTCAAACTAATCAGCCAATTCAGACTTATTTTCTGACAGGAGTAGCCTGACTTTAGTGTTCTATTTAAAAACCATGTTAATGCATGTCCCCAGTGGAACATCTCGCTGCAGAATTCTTTTTCTAAGATGGATGGATGGATGGATGGATGGACGGACAGATGGTTGGCAGCTGGGCAAAAAGCCTCGCCCTGGATGCAGTAAAGCACTAGCCATTTTAACAATTCTTCAGGGAGTGCTCTTCGCTCTGCGTTCTTAAATTGTCCCCTTGTTTGGTGCTTCGCTGCAATGCACCAAAGTAAGATTTGGGGAGGGTGAGAGGTATGCCTTTCTTCTCTACAGTGGAGAAGAGGAATCCTGAAAGGAAAGATGGGGAAAGGAGAAGGAAGGTACCTAAAGATGCTTTCTTAGGTGCCTTACTACCAGAAAAGCTTGCCATGGTCACCGTGACACATGCAGATTCCAGTGTGCAAACCACTCGAGGAGGGGGTCTCAGCTGTCCCAACCTGGGATAACACCCCCCAAGCAGTTCAGCTATAATTTAACTAGAAAGGCTAAACTCCAGAGTTGGCCACTACCAGGGCATTGGTTATCTTTGTCATCAAACACAAGAGACTTTGCTAATTAACCTAACAAATGCGAGAAATGTGCTTTCACTGTGATTTGATAATTGCCATCATTAGAATATTAGAAATATTCTCCCACTGGTGAATATAGTGTTAGTCAATGAACATGGACTGGTCAAAATATTTTCTAGACACGCCCTACCATTGATGAACCAGAGTATAAAAATCTAGTGAGTCTGGTAGGCTGCATCCCTAAAGGCCCTGCATTCAGCTATTGGCCAGGAGGATTCTAGTTATCTGATGCTGATTTTAAAACTAACTAAATCCTCTGCCTAAGACAGCATTGTCAAATAGAAACATAATGTGAGTCACATACATAATTTTTAAATTTCTAGCAGCCACATTTTTAAAAAAAGGTAAAATTAATTTTATTAATAAGTGCTATTTAACCCAATATCTCCAAAATATTACCAATTCAATATACACTCATTATTTTTAAATAGCTTGATAAGATATTTTACAGTCTTTTTTATCTTACTAAGTCTTTGAAATCCAGTGTATATTTTATATTTACAGCACCATCTCAACTTGGACTAACCACAGTTCAAGTGCTCAGCAGCCAATGCAGTAAATTGCACAGCTCTAGAATACTGTCGTATTTACTTAAACTATGACCTTCGTGTCCTTTAAAAGGACAGAGAACTGCAGCTTACCAAGTTTACTCAACAGGCTGTATGAACTGTTTTTCGAGCCTGCTTGCTAATAACAATTGCTTAATGAATGCCAATGTTCATGGTGGATTTGTTCTGAAGTCCATCTTCATTATAATCCTGATAGGGAGACAATGGATACTCCTCACACCCTCCTGTTAAGCATTTGGAGCTAACATCATCAACCAAAAATAATGCGAAAATTAATAGTTGTACATGACCCAATTGGCTTATGTCATTTTGTAAGACTTCTGGTCCCAGACATGGACATAACAAGAATTGGAAATATTTCCAACTCTTTGTTATATTCTTTGCATAAAGTTTTATATTTCCTACTCATTTAATGAAAACTAGCTGTGCATCTATTTTGTAAAAAACACTGTACAAAGAAACAGACAGTAACAGCATCTACCATATGTCAGTCCCCAAAGAGATCCAGGTGCTTTTTTAAGATGCTATGGTCTTTTGGGGAGGGGGGCCCAGTAAGACAAAGACCTAAATAAACAATGATAACTAATATATATAATATTAGGTACAGACACATTCATAAATTCATAGGAAAAATATTTCTTATTGATGGAGGTTAGAAGAGAATCAGGAAAAGATTCAAGGAATAGGTTGCATTTGAGCCAGGCCTTGAATTGCCGTTTGAGGCATGCAAAAATGGTTAGGAAGGGCATTTGTGGAAAGCAGAACAGCTGCAGCAAAGTCCTAAAAGTATGAAAGACCAGGACATGCAGAGACTCAAGTGTGAAGAGTTTCTTTGACCGTTTTTGATCACAGCTGCAATGCCACTGAATTTTGAAAAGAGGCTACAGCTAGATTGCAGAGGACTTTGAAGACCACACATTAAGAGTTTCAATGAGCAGCAATGCAGGCCACTGGCTTTTTCTGACATGATGAGAAGTGTCCTTCAGTGAGATTAATATGAAAAATGGATTCTTGGGGAGGGAGGCCGAAAGAAAGTCAGCCAGTTTGAGGCTTATTATAATCACCCATGCTAGACACTGGAAAGCCTGAAGGGACAGAGAAGTAATGAGATAAGAAAGAGAGAGATGGCTGTGGTAGGTATTGAATTATGGAGGTAAAGTTGCTTCAGGGACTTTGTGGGGGGGGGGATGATGATCTCTCTTTATTATGCATTCCATTCTCAACAGGTTCTTTGATTCTTAAGGAGAAAAATTTTAATTTTTTGCCTCACGTTTTTATTTTTGATGAGAACACTTAAAATCTACTCTCAGCAATTTTCAAGTATACACTGCATTGTTATTAACTACAGTCACCATGTTGTACAATAGATCTCTTGAATTTATTCCTCCTGTCAAACTATATCCTCTGATCAATATTACCCATCCCTCCCCTCCCCCATGCTGGGACTGGACTACTGAATTATCCTAAGAGTAATAAAGGAGAAAGGACAGCCCAAGAAATTCCCAGGCTTTTGGGCAACTTGAAGGATGGTATTGCCTCTCCATTAAAAAATAAAAATTAACAAATAAAATTTTTTTAAAAATCACAAGAACAGAAATCAATCAGGGAGTGAAGCTCCTCTTTGTACCTAATGAGTTAGAGGTGGGCAGGATGGATACTCATGAAGATATCAAGCAACCAATGGGTAAAAATGCAAGACCAGAGCCAACAGGCAAGGGTCTAGAAAGTATGAGGAGCTCAAACCATCATGAAGCTCAAGGTTTCCCAATGTCCATCCATGGGAATTGTTTAAAAGTATAACTTCATGCATGAATACAACCATTAAAAATGATACTAAAGTATGTATAATGAATATGTAAAGACATGGAAGGATTTCACAATACACTAAGGAGTAAAAAAGCAGATCATTAACAAATACATGCAGTATTTCATTTACACATTGTATGCATGTATGACTATAAAGCCAAGAGCCAGAATATTAGCACTGTATCTCTAAGCTGGAAGATTCTGAGAGATTCTTATATCCTATTTTTTGTAAGCTATACTTTCTAATTTCTAATAATACTTCTGTAACATGTTTTCTTTAAAGCACTCATCCTGTAAAAGGTTTTTCTCCACTTTAATGTGGATAAGTAGGAAGGGAAGAGAATTTGGCAGCTAAAAAAACAAACTGTGCTGACACAAGATCTGTCTGTCTGCCTGTCTGTCTGTTTTGGTGGGGATGGTGAGAGTAAGGGAGACTTCTGCATGTCTGTAATTATTATACATTCAGACAGGAGGGAACTGGGAGCGAGGGAGATATTTTAGATGACACCACACAACAAAAAGAGCTCCCAAATCCCAGAGGATGAAAGACAGAAAGGTATCAAGCGCTGGGCTCCTAAAAAATATATAAATATAGTCACCTATTTCTAAAAATGGACTCGCCAGGTTAAGTTGTTTTATTTGCAACTGTCTTTCCAGTGAGTTTTCCACTTCCAGGCTGAAGAGACAATTAGCCAGACATAAAATAATCGTGTTTATGGAGGGGACTTTCTTCCCATCTTCAAGTCTATTCACTACAGAAACATGGAAGATAGAGTTGAATCATTTAAAATACACCATTTGCAATAAATTCAACTATTTCAAGGCAAAATGATCAGGATGCTAATTAGTTATTAAGATGGGGAGAAAAAATAGATGATTAATGCAAAACCAAATGCTACCAATAGATCACACCAAGCCACACAGACTTTCTCAAAGGCCCAATATTTTACTCACTGTCAGAAAAAGAATACAAACCTAGGGAAAAATGAGGTGTATCTGTCCTTTGTTCATGTCCTTTAATGAGATGCCAGGTACTAGGCATACAATTTTTAAAATAAGAAAAATAAGAGTATTTCTGAATTGGTTTTTGGAGACTTTCTTACATTGAATTTTTTTGGTTTCTATTTGCAGTATTTTACTTGTTGAGCCATGATAAGTTAAAACCAAAATGTAAGATCATAAAAAAGGAAGAAGAGTCCTTTTAATAATTAAATTTGATAAATTGCAAGTCCACTAAAATGCAATCCTCTGTCGAAGATAAATATTTATAATAAGCAGGAAAAACATGTCAGAAGGAACACTGCATTTCCCTTTAAAAACTCAGGAATTTTCTTCTCGTGGATGTCACAGTTAAGAAATCAGCTTTTAAAGCACACAATTCTTTGCTTAAAAGGGTGTGAATTGAAAGTTAATGAGTAAAATAAATGTGTAGTCTCATATTGAAAAATGCACACTTTATTGTTTTCAATTTAGACAACTATGTGAAACATTCACATCAGCTTCTAATACATTTTGTAGTGAAAATCTTATTCAGGTAGGGTTGGACAAGGGAGACATAAAATCCTTAGAAATCAGCAAAAATATAAGAAACCTCATATTCAGGCCAACCCCTGTGCTGATGATCACATTATTCTCTTATAACTCTTAAAAATTTTGGTTCTGCCCCAAATCAGCACTATCTTTATTTAATAGTCTACTGTGAGTCTGATATTTATTTGCCTTTTTAAAAAAATTGTAAATTCAGTCTATACCATCATTGGGTATAGGAAAGTTGGTAATTATCTTCAGTGTAAAATAGCTCTTCCTTTCATTTGCTTTAAACATATTTCCTTTAAGCATCAAAAAGTCCAGATTCGTTTACCAATTGAAGATTAGAAGAACACGTTTATTTTTGCTTTTCGGAAATAAATACGCTTATAGCTGGTAATTATATCTTCTTTCCACTTCCATCTTTTTAGACTTAAGAGTTCTAATCATTTTAGTCAGTTTTACAAAAACAACAAATGCATTCACTCCAGGACTTGGGTTTCCCCACTAGAATACCTTTCACTGTTAAATCATTTAAGTAGGAGACCAGAATCTCAGATAGCAATCCATGTGCACAGTCAACATGGCTTTGCAAAGGAAGGATAATGTTCTCTGTTTTCTTTCTTGTTTCCTTCCTAATGGCACCATAAAATCTAGTGTCCTTTTACAGTGTGGAAATACAATGGCCAGCATCTTCTGGGAACACTACTATTACTCCCTTCCCTCCCCGATCCTATAGACTACATAAAATATAATTCATGATGACAATTTTTTCTTGGAGGTTAGTAAGCATGAGTCAAACAAAAAGGTTTGGATGGATACTCTTTATTCAAAACTTTAGCATTTCCTGCGGGACAAGGGTAAGCTACCCTCTATGACCTTGTGTCATGTCAAGGAGAAATTGGGTCTGAGTTAAATGCACATGCAATAATATGCCAAGAAGAATTGAAAGCAGGGTCTCAAAGAGATATTTGCACATGCATGTTCATAGGAGCATTATTCATAGTAGCTAAAAGGCAGAAGCAACCCAAGTATCCACACATGGATCAATGAATTAGCAAAATATACATACAATGGAATATTATTCAGCCTTGAAAAGGAAGAAAATTTTGACACAAGCTAAAACATGGATGAAGATAGAGGACAGTATGCTAAGTGACATAAGCCAGTCCTACAAAGATAACTATTGTATGATTCCACTTATATGAGGTACCTAGTAAAATTTATAGGAACAGAAAGTAGAATAGTGGTTGCCTTGGGCTGAGGGGAAGAGGGAATGAAGAGTTATTGTTTAATGGGTATAGATTTTCAGTTTTTCAACATGAAAAGTTCTGGAGAAGGATGGTGCCGATGGTTGCATAACAATATGAACATACACTTAAAATAGCTAAAATGATAAATTTTGTTATGTGTATTTTACCAAAACTTTTTTAAAACATGGGAAAAACCACATGCAATAAACATTTTCATTCCATTTCAGTGTGATTTTTAAGGAAGAGATACTAATGTCTTGACTTCTACATTCCCCAATAAGACAAATGGAGAAATTTCACTTGTTTCCAATTTCATCTTTTAAAATTCATATTTTCAAAATATCATTCCTTTGGAATATAATTGCAGGTAACCTGAATTCAGGAATCATAATTGGTTTTAGTATGGCCATGCCATTAGCCATCTTACTCAGGAGAGAAGTACTCGCTCCAACTCATTGTGGGAGACATTGCTAGTTGCCTACACAAAGCATCCTTTCTCCCCTTCTTGCTTACAAGACCAATCTCATGGTTTTCCTGGTAGCAAGGTGATCAGTTAAAATATTTCCTCCTCTTGCAACTAGAGATAACCATATGGCCCAGTTCTGGCCAGAGGTGAGCAAAAGGGTGTTAGGGGGAAAACCCAGGAGAATTATTATTTCACTGATAAAAATTAACAGAATTGGCTGGCATGAACACCTTTCCCTGGGCCTTCCCCCTTCCTCTGGGAGGAACACAGAAGCAGCCAGTTTCTCTGAGCAGGGAACCAGCCCTGGACGGCCCACCTACGGCTGAAGGTTGCTTGAGAAAAATGAATTCTTAGTTAATCCAGAGTAATAGGGTTTCTCTTACTTGCTGCTATATTCAAACCTAAATCTGACACCAAAGACATAAGTCTGAGGGAAGAAATTCAGGAATATTTCTGGCCAACAAGATGGAGTGAGACGTTCTACCTCTGTAAAAGGGAACGGGGGACCACACAAATTCCAGATACAGCTAAACATCAGAATTCCCTGGAGAACTGTCTTAAAATACAGATTCCTTGAGTCCAGCCAGACTTAATGAATCAAGTGGCTCCCAGTCATCCAGAGATATGAGGGAATCTGGTCTGAGGGAATGGCAACCACCACATTCTCAAGATACTACAAACTTCACCACTTTGTTACACCAAATCATGAGAAAGCTTACTACCTACGCCATATACAGGAATCCACCCTCTGCCTGCATAACTGCCTTCTCAGAACCTACATTTAAAAGTACGCTCTCTGTTTTCACCAAGATTTAAGAACATCTCTGGAGTTCGTGTGAAATTGCTTTACAGGGCAACATGCATCTATCTCTTCCGCTCACTTTGGCAGCCAGGAATAAGGCAGGCTGTCTTGACAAATCCAAGATCTTCTTCCTACTAGACAATGGTGATATTGTATCCACTCATTGTATCACTTTGTCCTGGCTGCCAGGCAGTTCAGAGCCAAATTTTATACCATAATTTTCCTCAATCAAGTTTTAAGTATCATTATTATTTTAATTATTTTTACTTTACTTTGGAAGGAGATATTTGAAAACATTTTACTACAAAAGCAATTCATATTTATTAAGGAAGATTTAAACAAAAGGAAGAAAAATTTACATGAGTTATTTACCCTCTACCCAGACATAATCAGTGTTAACACTATACATTAATACATTCCTAGACCCTTTTGTCTGCTTCTTTTTTACAAAAAGGAAAATACATAGTATTTTATAACCATTATTTAAAATATATTATGAACATGTTTTCATTACAGAACCATATTCTTTAACAATGTCATATTTAAAGCTCCATAGATATTTTATTGTGTAGACATTCAACAATTTATTTACTCTCCATTATTATACATTCTTAATGCTGCTTCCCATTTTTAATATTGTAAGTATTTCTGTAACAAATATACTTAGAATTAAAATTTTGTACACACACACACACACACACACACACACACACAAACGATGCATTTGTTTCCTCATTCGTTCATTCATTCAAAGAATACATTCTTAAAAGTGAAAGTCAAATAGACTTCCTGGGAAGCTCCCACACAGTAGACCACTCCCTGCCTGAGAAACACTCTTCTTATCTTCCCACATTTAATTTCTTCCTTCTCCTCTACTCTTCCACAGCAGATCCCCTAAAAGTCAGATTTCCTAAGGGATCAGTCCTAGGCATCTTCTCATTTTGCTCTCTCTTACTAAGTGGTCCCTCATCTACTCACTTCCACAGCATCTGTGTGCAAAACTCCCAACGTCCTATTTTGAGCCCAAACCTTTCTGCAGAATTACAAAATCATGTGTGGTGGTTTAAAAATATGTTAACAAATTATTTGGTAATCATCCATTGAAGAGGTGGAGCTTAATTCCCCACCCCTGAGTGTGGGCTGCAATTGGTGACTCATTTCTAACAAATAGAATACGGCAGAAATAACAATGTGGACTTCTGAAACTATGTCATAAAAGGTATTGCAGCTTCCACCTTGCACTCTCCCATATCTCTCGTTCTAAGAGAAGCCACTTGCCATGTCATGAAGACACCGGAGCAGCCCTACGGAGAGGTCTACATGGTGAAGAACTGTGGCCTCCCACCAGGCCAGCAAGGGACTGAAACCTTCTGCCAAAAGCCATGAACATAGTCATCTTGGAATCATCTTCAGTCACGCCTTCAGATGATAGCAACCCTGGCCAACAGCTTGAGTGCAACTTCATGAGAGACCGCACTCTCAAATTCCTGACCCAGAAAACTGTATGAGATAATAATTATTTGGTGTTGGGGTAATTTGTTATACAGAAGAGATAACTAATATAGATTTGTTGCTAAGTTTTAAAATAACTTGTTATGCAGCAAGATATAAATACATACCATGTATTTAACCACCTACCTGACATCCCCACTGAGTTATCTCACAGACTCATTTCAACCTTAACACATCTACAGTTGAACTGCTGGTATCCTCTCAAATCTATTCTGTCTCGCATCTTTCCCAACTCAGTATACAGCACCTTCATCAATTCATGCCAGGACCCTGAAACAAATCCTTGACATCTCTTCCTTCTGATACCAAAATGTATCACCTCTACCAATTTGTGTTGGTTCTAATTCCTACATATAGCTTGAGTCCATCCACATCTCTTTATCTCCACTGTCATCCCCCAGTCCAAGCTACTATCATTTCTTGCCCCCAACCGAAAGCCAATAACCTTCTGACATTGTCTCCTAAAATCTGTTCCTGTTCCTTTCTAATCGATTCTCTGAACTTTGGAACTACTAAATGAACATGGTTTACAGAGCGCTGAATCATCGATCCCTCCTATGCCAAGTCTTGTCTTGCAACACTCTCCCTCCTCAGTGCACTCCAGCACAGTGGCCTTTGTGTTACTCTGAGGAACCCAGCCCTTTCCTGTCCCCGATACTTGCTCATGCTGCTGTGTCTGCCTGCGGTACTCTTCACCCCATTCTCAATCTGCTCCATTCGAATGGACATTTCAGGCTTAATTTTACATGTGTTTTCTCCCAAGCAGACTACCTGAGTCTCTCAAAGCAACCTGTTTCCTTTTCTCACACACCCTAGTACTTATCTCAATTTGATTAGATATTGATTTGTGTAAGTCCATGAGGGCAAGAAATACCTACTTTGATCTCCATAGTATATGCAGTTCCCAATACAGGTTGTAAATTAAAAAATTATTGAATGAGTTTATTCAATGTGTTCATTAAGTCTAAAGAAATTGTGTATTCAGTCCAGACCTCTAACTTGCCCATTTCGATAAAAAGAACATGAATCTGTTATATCTATCGCCTTTTCATCTTTCTGCAAAATTTTAAAACCGTCATCATCAAGATGATCCACTTTCTTTCTCATTTCATCTTTTGCGTGTGTTTAAAGATCCTTTTATCATTGGCAAAGATGAAAATATGACTTCTAGAAACATTAAAAGAAAGAAAAGCTGGTATAAAAGTAGTCCCTAAAGGCAGACCAGAAAAGCAATTCTAAAGTTCATTAGAAAACTAAATTGCCCCTGACTGATCTAAATAGGAACACTTTATCCTAGTGTTTAGCGTTTTGATGAGTAATCAAAAGCTCAGTGTTTTGTAAAAGCAGAGGGGACCGTGACTCTGCGCAAGATTATTTTTTATGAAGAAATCAGAGACTCACTGATGGGAGAACCAAGAAATACTACTAAGGGCAAGCTGAAACCCCGCGTAAGTCAGCAGCGCTCTGTCTCTCCCTTCCAGGAAATGCTCTGCGACCTGCAACCAGAGATGGAGTGGGTTTGGGAGCCGACTCTGTGGGTTATGAGACAGAGCCACACACAGGCAGCAGCCCCACAACAGTGTTCACAGCAACTAACCAGAAAAGAAACTGTGCATGGCGCTCACGGTGGGAAGAAATAGAAACCATCCATGCCTCCCTCAGTCCTTCCACACACACCCACACACACTGACTGTCAGCCCAGCACTGAGACGCTAAATTCCAAGATCATACAGATTTATGTCTAAACACATAACTGTGCCAAACTTTGCTAAGTGGCACATATTTTAACTTAATAGATGTGAAATACATTGTAATAGACTATGACAAACCCAGTTCAACATACAAACACATGCACACTATTTCTTGCACACAGAAATAAATGTTACTTGGTACAGAAAATATATATAATAGTCGGATTTTGAAAAACTATAGCTTTGGTCGTTCCGCTCATTGTGACAAATAAGATACCCATTTTTCTAACCTGTGGCTCAAAGTATAGTATTAACTATGATTTATTCATTGTTATAAACCAAGTTATAAAGCTAGACCATTTTTACTTTGACAAATTCTTCATTTCACAAGGAGTGAAATCTTAATAAAGAAATTTAACCACAGATACCTATGGCAGTTTTATACATAATTCTTTAGTGCATGAACTACCAGTACTCATTAAAACTATTTTTTCTAAGCAATAAAAATTAAAGAAAATAAATGATATAAATGTTTAGAATACAATAACCATTGTAGAAAAGTTCAAATCAGAATGACACTGGGTGTCAGAAACCTACTAAAATTTATAAAAAGGCTGCTATCCTACATGGGGAAAAAATAGCATGCCATAAAACTGCCGTGTAGAATGTGGCAATTGACAGAGACCAGTCTGTGTGCTAGAACAGGAAAGAGATGCCCTCAGACAAAGGGGAAGAGCTAGGAAACAAGGACACCAGTGTTTAAGGCCTTTGAGGGATATACTCCGATGAGCAAGCAAGACCCAAGCATCTACCTGGCAGAGCAAGGCTTGACTCCATGAACTAGGTGGGTCCCCTACTAAGAAAGAGTGAGAGTCACAGCTTTATCAAAGGTGAAAGTGAAATAGCAAGGAGCTGTAGCCAGGCCAAGCAGACAGGGGTACAGATATGTAGTAATCAAAGCAAGTCAAGCAAGGTCATATATCCACACAAAGAGCCTGGCAAAAAAAAAGTCACCATGACGTCCAGCCACCAGGAAACTGTGAAATGATCTTGATATTGATAATAATGAAATTAGAATACCTTTAAGTTTGAGGAAGGAAATCCAGAAATGAAAGTTACAGCCCAGTTCAATTTTAGATCTATATTAGATAGCCAATGTGCATTTCCCTAGCCATAGTCAAATATTCTAACATGTTTATACATCATGATTTATAAAAGTTTATACACTTGCATAAATACCATTTAATCCTCAAAACCATGAAATGCCCCCAAGTCTCATCTGTTAATAGATCTAAAAGGATCACTGTGTTTAGGGTATAGCCGACACATCTAGCAAACATAGTCCAAGTGCTAATTGTAGATAACCTACAAAAGAAGAGAGTCCATTTTCACATGTATTTTATGTGAAATAATTTTTAAAAACATCCAACTGTGGTTACGTTAGCATATTGTACTACTATAAGTCTCATCATACTATGCAGTTATTGCCCCAAAGAAGAAAAAACTCTTTGTCTAACTGTGGGGAAAACATAAAAAGGAAACTTCATCATCAGGATTGAGGCATTCAAATGTCTTTTGAGTATTTACTTTTAGCTACATTTTGATATCCAAACTCTTTTTTGTTTTATCTCCATTGATCCATTTTTTATTTTATTTTGTTATATGTATTTTTGTAAGCCACTTAGATAACTTGGAACAAAGTATAGAGTTTTTAACAAATGTAAAATATTTACCTTATTCAATGAAATTGAATTATTCAACAACAACAACAAAAGAAAAGATTGAGGAATTCCTTAGGACAGTGATCCCCAACCTTTTTGGCACCAGGGACCGATTTCATGGAAGACAATTTTTCCATGATAAGGGGGGTGCGCTGGGGTGGGTTCAGAATGATTCAAGTGCATTACATTTATAGTGCAGTCAAACCTCTGCTAATGATAATCTGTATTTGCAGCCGCTCCCCAGTGCTAGCATCACCGCCTCAGCTCCACCTCAGATCATCAGGCATTAGATTGTCATAAGAAATGTGCAACCTAGATCCTTCGCATGCACAGTCTATAGCACAGTACTCAGTACTCACTCCTATGAGAATCTAATGCCCTTGCTGAACTGACAGGAGACAGAGCTTATGCGGTGATGGGAGCAATGGGGAGCGGCTGCAAATACAGATGAAGCTTCAATTGCTCAGACGGCCACTCACCTCCTGCTGTGTGGCCTAGTCCATAACAGGCCGCGGACTGGCACTGGTCTGCAGCCCCGGGTTTGGGGACCACAGCCTTAGGATTATCCTATTCTTGGTTTCTTTGCTTTCTCTCCATCGCAGGAGTTGAGAGTGTCCAATTAGATAAATCAAATGAAAGAGAGTTAAAAAAAAAAATCTATAAATGCCATATGACCTGCCAAGAAGTACTTTATTTTATAGGAAGAAGATGCAGTGTAAGCAAATCGGGAACACATACACACCCACAATAATACAAAGGCTTTCCATCCCAGGACCTGTTCACAAATGCAGACCTTTGAAAATATTTTGCAAACACTAAATTGCTAATATTTATATAATTTGAAGAAAAGAACTGGAAATGCAAGAAACTACCTTTTTTCAGTAATAATGAAGATGATGATAGCAGCAGCAAAAGTAACTAACACATACAGAGTGCTCACGATGCTTAGGCATATAGTACCACTTCCCTTCTATTATCTTAATTTTTGCCAATGGAGACATAATTCACATATCATAAAGCCCATCCATTTAAAGTGCACAATTCAGTGGTTCTTAGCATATTCACAAAGTTGTGCAAAAATCATCACTATCTAATTCCGGACACTTTCATCACCCCAAAGAGAAACTCTGTACCCATCAGCAGTTATTCCTCATTCCTGCTCTTCTCCAAGGCCTAATAAACCACTAATCGACTTTCTGCCTCTATGGATTTTCCTCCTGTAGACATTTCATATCAAGGGAATCATGTGATATGAAGCTTTTTGTGCCAGGCTTCTTGCATTCAGCATTATGTTTTTAAGGTTCATGCACGTTGCAGCTTGTATCATCAGTACTGCACTGCTTGCTGTGGCTGAATAATATTCCATTGTATGGAAAGACCACATTTTGTTGATCAGTTCATCAGTTGATGGGCATTTTGGCTGTTTCCACTTTTTGCCTATTATGAATAATGCTGTTATGAATATCCATGTATAAGTTTTTATGTGAACATATGTTTTCAATTCTCTTGGGTATATAAATTAGAGAGAAGTTGCTGAGTTATATGATAATTCCACACTTAACTGTTTGAGGAACTGCCAAACTGTTTTCAAAAACTGCTACACTATTTCACATTTCCACCAGCAACGTAAGGTTCTCATTTTTCCGCATCCTTGCCAACACATGTTCCTTTCCATATTTTTTATTATAGCCATCCTGGTGGGTGTGAAGTGGAATCTCATTGCGGTTTTGATTTGAATTTCCCTAATGACTAATGATGTAGACCATCTTTTCATGAGCTTATTGGCCATTTGTTTATCTTGTTTGCAGAAATATCTATTCCTTTGCTCCTTTTCCAATTGGGTTATTTGTCTTTAGATTGTTAAGTTGTAAGAATTCTTTATATGTTCTGGATACTAGACTCCTATCAGATACATGATTTGCAAATATTTTCTCCCATCCTCTGGGTTGCCTTTTCACTTGCATTATCTTATTTTAGTCCTCATAACGGCCATGAGGTAGTACTATGAGAAAACAGAGTTAATATACACAGCTAATAAGATGAGAAACAGAGTTGATAAACACAGCTAATAAGAATTAGAGCACTTTAACCCACGCAATCTGCCTCCAAGCATCTGTAGAATGTACTGTCAGAAACATTGCGCTCATTAGATGCTATAGCAATAGGCACTAAATAAATAAGCAGGAATAAAAATAATTAACTTAAAAAGAACCAGTATTATTGATGTTTTACATAGAAATACCAGAGGGCCCTTCCTAACTTGAAAAGAAAGATTAGCTTAAAATAAAGCACATTCAGCCTTAAAAGGAAGGCAAAACTTGGCCTCTAAACAGTGTCTATTCTTTTCAAGTGTAGGAAACTCTTACTGAGTTATGGAGTTGAAACAAAGGAATTCAGAATACAAGTGGTATTTTTGCTGAGATTCAAACATTGTAAATAGTCGCAGTGGGTGTTCTGTTAGGTGGAGGCCTATTTCTTCACCAACAGCTCCCTGTTTTCAAAATGTATGCCTCCCCCAGCCCTACACAACCACTCTCTGATGGTGAACAAAGCCGAATTTTAGCAACTGAGATGTTACTCCAACCAGTCACTCCTTCTTCTCCTCTTATTGTTGCTACCAACTAGTGAAATGTAAAAGTTCATCTGAAAATAATTTTAGTATGTCTGTAGAGCTATGTTCATGCTAAATAAAAGGTAATAGAGTGGTTAAAAAGAACATGCTAGATCTACCAGTACTGGCATGGAAAGGGATTCAATATATTTAGCTAAGGCAAAAAAAAAAAAAAAAAAGGAACCTGCAAACAATATAAATAAAATGATCTTGTATTTATTAAAAACAAGCAATATAAATTCATATTATAATATGCTAGTAAATGCATACAAACAAAAAAAAAATCATCTAATGATGAGGGTTTCTCCCCTGGGAGTAGGGTATAACTTTTATATGATGAAATGTTTGACTTTTTAAATACATATATGTAATATTTTGTTTAAAAAAAAAATAAGACTAGTGTTCTGTCAGATGGTCCTACAAAACTTAAAAACTATGGACATAAAAGAACATACATGAATAAAATGAGCAAATGAACATATCTGGATAAGTTTAGTGACTTCTCAAACTTTTTAAAGTTGTGAAAAAAATAATAGATGTGCTTGCATATGTGAATTTGAGTGGAGGCAGAAATTCCATACCTTTCATCAATTTTTTAAATGGCTCTCTGATCCAAAAAAAAGTTTAAGAACACTATCTTTAAACAGACTATAAGGTCTCATTTTATGAAAGGTCAAAACAGAAATTAAAGGATAAAACAAACAAAACAAAATCCCTTAAGCCAAACACAGTGAAAAGACACCTTCTAAATCACAGAAGAATAGTCATTAGCTCTCTCTTAGATCCTGCTCTGTAATTCTCAGGCTGACACTAAACTCACCCTATTTTTTTAAAAGCTTATGATGCACAGAACTTAATGTTGAAAATATGTTTCTCTTTCCTTGAAAACACAAACTTCTTTCCTAAAGCAAAAAAAGAGGGGAGGTGGATCTTGCCTATAAAAATTAACATATACAAACAAATTATTAGGTTTATTCCTTTTAAAATTGTTTACTGAGCATCTACTATGTACAAGGCTCATTGTTCCTTTAGTTAATGTCATTCTCGTTTGTTATATACCACAGTTTTCCTTCCTTCTTCTACACACAGCAGAATAAAGAAACTGAAGGAAAGAATCAATGCCCAGCATCAGGCTATCTTAAATGTCTAAGATAATTCCCAGCAGCCTGTACAATTCTTTACACCTTTACAGGAAATGAAAAGGGAAAACAGCGACGAACTTATAGGACCTCAATCTTTAGATCACTAAGGATTATTAGTAATAAAAGAAACACAAACTTCCTCCTACATAGGGGATTTCACATCCTAGAATTTTTCTCTTAGCCCTCACACAAAAAATAACTGTCTTCTTGAAATAAGTTTCTCCTTGAAAAATAAAATCCAGTAGAATTTATCCATATAAAAACAAAAGATTCAGGTAATATCTAAACTACTAGGTTATCATGCTATCACTACATCTATTTGTCTAAAACAAAACCCTAATTTGATTCTAATAGTAACCTGAGTTTTTCAGAAATGCATATTTTTAAAAAATTGTTCTAAATAGTATTCTAAATATTCTAAAATCTACAACATTCTATTGTTCTAAATAATTTACATATTATTCAATAACGACTGCATTGTCTATGCAATGATAACGGAGGGGTCAGAAAAAGATCACATCTATAAAATCTAGTTCATATCTATTAAATTAACAAAGAAAAAGTGACAAGCCTGAGTAACTTATCTATTATTATCTTGGAAGTATTTTCTTAACAAATCCTTGACTCATGTGTGACTCCCTTCTTAAAAAGTAGGTAAAAATTACTTAGAAATTTCCAAGTAAATTAACATGAATTATACTACTTTAATACATCAACTTTTATTTTCATGTGATAATTACACTGTCAGAAGTAGAATGTGAGGCAATTAAAATATCTATCAACTGCCATAATAATATTTGAATTTATAGGAAATAAATTCATTCCATGGACCAAAAGATCATTGAATCCACAGATCACCAAAAAAAAAAAAAAAAAAAACCCCTTCTTAACTCCCCTCTGAACTTCTGCCTTTTTCATAAAATAGGAGTCATTTAAAACTCCGCTTTTAGTTTGTCTACTCACTTGTTTTCTTCCCAAATACACTTGAACACTATGGTGGATGTTTCTCCTTAATAACGTCCTCCCAAATAACACTAAGAGAAAATCATTAAATCACATTAACTGAAGTATGTGGCTTCAGAATCCAGTGTAAAAAGTAAAGAATCATGAGTGGTTTATGTACATGTTTTTGTGACGGCAAAGTTGACAGTCTACTCTTCATGATCCATTCCAGAATTTCCCTCCGCTGCTGTCCCTGAAGTTGAAAGTACTTGAGTCATTCCTTCCCTTTTTCCCCATCATTGGATAAACATACATATTATAATGTAACACACATGAACAAGAAAAGCTTCTTCTAACATTATTTTTAAAGAATTAATTATTAAGTCAGCTGCCAAAAGAAAGTGATGAAATTTATTTCAGACAAGCAGGAATGATTGGATTATTATCCACCATTCTAAATTCTTTCTGCAGAGGTTTCTTTTTAAAAGAAATGAAAAATCAAGAGTTATCCGCTAAGGTGGGCAGAATAATGCACCCTTCTCTCCTCCCCCTGCAAAAGATGCTCATGTCCTAATGCTGAGAACCTATGAATATGTTAGGTTACCTGGCAGGGGGTAACTGAGGTTGCAGATGGAATTGTGGGTGCTAATCAACTGACTTTAGGATAGGGAGATTATCTCGGATCATCCTGGTATGCCCAATGGGATCACAGGGGCTCTTCTAAATGGAAGGCGGGAGAGCCTGTTGAAACTGCAAGAGACAAGGAAATGGATTCTCCCTGAGAGCTTCCAGAAGAAACGCAGCCCTGCTTGATTTGAGTTCAGTGAGGCCCATGGCAGACCTCCAGAACTGTGAAATAATAAATTTATGTTGTTTTAAGCCACCAAATTCATGCTGGCTCAATACAGCCACAAAAGGAAACTATTTCACCTACTTACCTGCCACACTTCTCAGTCACTCATCCCCACCTGAGGATCACAAGCCAGGAAATATAATGGCAAATCGGAAGTGAAAACACAAACCAAGCAGAGCAAAAGCCGGAGGTGTCTGAGTTTCCAGCCCCAGCTGAGCCCGCACGAGGGATAATCCCACACAAACTGACCTAAAACGAAGGACATTTGACCCAAATCACTCCTTTTACCTTTCATGGGGAAAACATAAGGGAGAGAGTGGGGACAAACAGGTCACAACCAGAAGCCATTTCCACAGGTGTCAGCTGAGCTCCCAAGCTAGATACTGATAGTGTCGATCCAACAACAGGGAAGAATCACACACAAGCTCCTTCCGTCACAGTTACACTGAAAACAACAGTGAGCTCACCTTTTGGCAACAAAATCTTAAATATTAAAATCCATGAAGTGACCTTTGCCATAACTCAATTTAATTCTTCATCAGAGCCAAGATATTCTCAAGCTACCAACCCCAACATGTAGGTCCTCAATACTTAGCCCTCAATGTCCTACAATAACCCTTCTTACTATTCACCCTCCTACTTGCTTCCTAAACACCTTTGACAGATTAGCCTTCCTTTTTGATCATGAAATTCCTCACACTGAAAACCTCCAAACATCACCCGCTGCCTTCCACTTCAGGTCCATTTATATATTCCAGGGCTACGTGCCTACCTAGCATGGCACACTTTCCTACAGCCACACCCCATTAATGCTGTGCCCTCCACCCGGAACATTTCCCTCCAGCCTCCACAGCGAATGGCACCCTCTCTCCCGGAGCTCAGCCCTAGACACACACCACCTGCACCTTTTGAATTCATATGGTACTTAGTTCCTCACTTACAACCAAATATTTTATATGTCTTCCATGCCCATATGATCCCTTCTCCTTTTGTTTTGTTTTGTTTTGTTTTGTTTTGTTTCGTTCTGTTTGTTTGTTCTAAGCAGGGAAAGACTGTAAAGGGAATTAGTTGTGTCTGTATCTCTGCCCGTCTGCAGTTATTCCTACCACACAATCAAATTCCTGTCAGGGGAATCAGGGCCTAGAAGTTGCACAGAGAGAGCAGATTTAAGACCCACCTGAAAAGCAAGCAAGTAGTAACAACATTGCAAGCAACAGAACCCAACCAGGCCAAGTCAGTTCTCAACTATTTCACACCACACCAGTTCTGGGAAAACCAAGCTCTCTATGTGTCAATTTCAAAATGAATCTAGCCTTATGATTTGAAAGTTATAGCTGCTACATCTTGTGGCAACTCAACTATACAAATGGACATAAGTATAGAAATATTTCAGTAAGGTCTGGGGCAATTAGTTCCTTCTTCATGTGGGAAAAGTAAAGATGGACAGATCTTTTCCTAACTTCTGAGTCAAAAGCCTAGAAAACACATAGAAAAGAAGATAAGCAAAAAACACAGGTCTGTAAGACGTTGTGTTTCATGCGCCTTGGTCTCCCTACTTTTAAACTTAAGCACTTCTGGGTATCCATCAATTATTATGTGTGACTATTAAATTCTTCTGAAAACATTAATAAAATTCAAAGTGCTAAGGACTGAGAAGCTTATTCAAAATCATATTTCAAATAGCAAACCAACACAATACAAAACTTAAGAAAAACTGAGCTATTAACAAAACAGGTGTAACTACAGCTAATTTTCTACCACATTTCTTAGTGCAACAAACTCATTCTGAACAATCTAGCACAGAGTAGATCCTCAATACACCTTTGCTTTAAAGTGCTAACTCATAGTGCAAGCCCATCAGTTTCATGTCATCTGTTACAAGACCCAAGATATCACTACATCAAATGCAAAGCAACTTTCACATCATAAAAAGAATGGTGTGTCATTTTTTTCCCTCTATTCTCTGCCTTTTTTTTTTGGAGACAGGGTCCCACTCTGTTGTCTAGACTGGAGTACAGTGGCACAATCACAGCTCACTGCAACCTCAAACTCCTGGGCTCAAGTGATCCTCCTGCCTCAGCTTCCCAAGTAGCTAGGACTACAAGTGCAAACCACCACTCCCAGCTAATTTTTAAAACTTTTTGTAGAGACAGGGTCTCACTATGTTGCCCAGGCTGGTCTTGGACTGCTGGCCTCAAGTGATCCTCCCGCCTTGGCCTCCCAAAGTATCAGGATTACAGGCGTGAGCCACTGTCCCCAGCCTCTCTGCCTATTTCTAAAGCTATTCAGGTGTTGATGCAGACCTTTATACCGCATCTTGGCAAAGTTTAATTTGAACAGGCCGTTTCTCATGCCCTTCAAGTCTGTATTCAACAATGAAATCATTTGGCTTTATATCCTATCCAGTTATTAATCACAAACAACAAAGCAAGAACTTTCACACGGAAAATGTGAAACCTGTGCTGGCCAACACTCACTCTGGGTCACTCTGGGTCACATTCACTTGCAGCTGAGGTCACTCAAGACCACGCAGTGACCTCAGCTATTTAGCAACTATATTCAATTTTTGGCTAGAGAGGAAACAAAACAGCTATGTGGCTTTAACACAAGTGCTCCTACAGGTCTGCAGCCTGAAGAGAGTCCCACTGACAGCAGCTCCGAAGACAGCAGCTGAGTCCCAGGCAGATAGGAGGGTGTCCTGCCCACTGGGCTCTTTCACTAAGTGCCCAAGGGGGAGATTTCTACCCTGGCATGGAGCACCCACACCAGGATCTCAGCATTCCCAACCCACCTATTTAAAGAAATCTATCTATTAGATTGGATTGACAAACTTAACTTTTCAGAAGTCAGCTCCAATGAGTTGATTTTTTTTTCATTAACAAAGCAAATATTTACAACTCTATCTTACCCATTTTCTTTTTTTTGTTGTTGTTGTTGCCATTATTGTTATGATTACTATGAGTAATTTGGCTTTTGGTTTTATCCTTTAATTTTGAGTAAGAACGTGGTAGCATAATGAAAAAAAATCCCAGGAATCGACCTGTTCTCTAAGCAAAAAGGCACTTTCCATCTCAGCCCTGCAAAAGGCCTTTTAGCATCCAGAAATAGATCCATCTGGTCTTCCCTCAACTCCTGGATGGTTTTAACTCAAACACAGCCCTCTGAACTAAGCCTGCAATTAAAACTAATATTGCCCTACCTGCCAAGCTAAAAATGTTTCCCCGAGGCATTAATGATCACTCAAAATCAGGGACAAAATTAGCAGAGCAACAGATGAGGTGTTTTTTTTTTTCCCCCCTCTTCCTAACATTAGTCAGTCTCTATATGGGGAAAGCCACAAACTAAAAACCAATCTTTCTGAAATCCAGCAAGCCCCTGCATCAGTCCCTGGTATGAAGGAAGTGGCTGGAAAGTCACATTAGGCAGGGGACATGAAATGCCATCCTGCCATGGCTTTAACCTCATCATGCAGTCTGGAGATTTTTCTTAGGACGCCCTGGGCAGTAGCATAACAAGAATATTTATTCGCTTTCCAGTCTCTTGAATCAGTGAAATTAAACTCATCTACCTTCTACAAAAACAGGGCTTCAAAATATTTCTATTCTCCTGATCTGATCTTTCCTTGTCTTTCAGTCAGGTCAAAGAAATTGACAAACCCCTTAGTTTGGTTCCCCTCAGACGCAGACTCTGAGACAAGGATTCATGTATAAGTAGATTATTTTGGTAACACAGTAGGGGATAAGAAAAGGAGACAGGGAAGGAAAAGTGGCCAAGTGACCAATAAAAGAGTCATTATCAAGCAAGTTAACACCGAATTGAAATCCAGCTGGGAGGGAACTCAGAGACCCAGTGTAAAATGCTCATTTCAAAAGTGGCCAACCTGAGATGCAAGAGAGCTGGAGAATTTATACTAGAGCAGTCACTTCCTGGGAGGGGGGGGGCGGGGGCTGGTGCTTCCTGCCAGCCCTGAGTGTGAGCTTTTTCAGCCAGAGAACAACCTTGGGCAAAGGAATGCAGGTGTCTGCAGTCGGAAGTCCCAGTGCACTGGAATTGAAGACACAGGTGGGGTACCTGCAGCCTCTGCCACAGCCAGAATTAGGATTATTTCCAAAAGGATACTTAAACCAGAAGCAACCACGGCTGTTATATGACACATATCACTAAATACAAAGTTGAGCTCTTTTCCCATAAAACTATCCTAAAAAAAAAAAAAGATGTCACCTTATATTTAAATTTTGCAAGGTCTCATATTATGGGACACTGTCAATTACTGTGTCTTAATCTGAAACAGCAAAGTAGTGTTTGGGAAAGACACAATAATCCAGAAGTACCTCAATCAAGGTGCTACTCAGATGCTGTTAAAAGGTCAAGTGTGACATGTACTGCAGATGGCCATCGAGGGCATGACTTTCCAGCTTGAACTGCTGGATGGCAAAGCAGCACAAAAAACTTAAAAATTTAAAAAAGATGAGTGGACAAAGGCCATTACCAGAATCTCCAAATGGCAAATGTGTCTATACAAATAAAGAAGTACAGGAAATGCTCATCTTGATGAGCAATTACAGAAAATCAAGGTAAAACAATATTTTGGGTACTCAAAACTGGATACTGGCTGGACCTCAGAGATACTGACATATTTATATAAACCCTAAAACTCAACCTCTTATCCCAGAAATTCTATATCTAAGAATTTATCAGAAATGAATAAATGAAATGAAAGATGGTACCAATAATAATAATAATAATAGCAAATATTTATAGTACACTCATTAGAGCAGTGCCAGGCTGTTCTAACAACCTTATATCGGAGTTCCCAACTGTGAGCAATTTTATCCCTGGGAGACACCTGGCAAGGTCTGGAGACATTCTTATTTGTCACCACTGGTGGGTAGAGGCCAGGGAAGCTGCTAAACATCCACAATGCACAGGACAGCTCTCAAAACAAGAGTTATCTGGCCCAAAATGGCAACAGTGTCACAATCGAGAAACCTGATTTCTATCTATTCCCTTATATAATCTTCACAACACCACTGTGGTATTTCTATCATATTATCTCCATTTCACAGATCAAGATAATTTTTACTGCACTGTTATCCATAATATTGAAAAAGTAGAAATAAATGAAATACTCAAAAACAGGAAAAGTGTTAAATAAATTATGGCAAATATGTATGAAATAATATAAAACTAAATCACCAGAACAAAAAATTAGAAATATTACATAATTACAATTATTTTTGAGTATGAATATAGAAATAGATGGGAAAATAACAAATGAAAGTTATTACTGTGTTAAGATGATGGAAAAATATTTTTTAATACTGGAAATTTTTTAAAGATTGGAATTTTTATGAAATAAAGACTATTTAACAACACAAGAGTTAAAAGAATAAGAAGATAGTGAATATTAAGAAATTAGGAAGAAAGGATTTCAATGGGACAGCACCACATGTTGGTACATTAAATTCTGAAGTCATAACACTGTTTAGTGTAAGACTAAATAACCTAAATTTTTTATCTATCTCTCTCTATCTTTTAGTTATTTTGTGGCTATCACCTACAGAGAGTTGGCAAAAGAAATCGGATTTCAATTCAGCTAAACTGGATTCATTTTAGCAGCTTTATAATGAGGACTGAACTCTGATTTTTTCCTTTTGCTCAAATTCCTTCCTAAGGAGGCCAGATGAGTCACGCTCACAAATGGTAAAATCCCACTAAGCAGGTTTTTGTTAACCAAATATAGTGTGGTTTACTTCCCAATCTGATTCCGGTATAGCATTAGCATCACCTAGAAGATAGAAAGCCCCCATCTTAACTCAAGCATCCCAGCAGATCCTTATCGTAACTTGAGAGATTCTCCTGTCTGGACCTCCTAGAGTGCTTGCACCTTTATCTTAAATTAAGCATTTCCTTTCTGGTCTTTTAGATAAAGCCTAACTCTCTCAGCCAATTGTCACCCAAAGAATCTTCAAACTCACCTCTAACCGTAAGCACTCCCCCCCCCCCCCCCCCCCCCGCTTCTAGATGTCCCACCTTTTCAGGCCAAACCAATGTGTAATTCCCACATATTGATTTATGACTTTACCTGTAACCCCTGTCTCCCTGAAATGTATAAAACCAAACTGTAACCCAGCCAAAGCAAGTCCACTTGCTCAAGGTCTCTTGGGCATGGCTCCGGGTTATGGTCCTCAAATTTGGCTCAGAATAAACTTCTTTCAAATATTTCAGAGTTTGGATTTTTCCGTCCACAATAATATAAAAGTGTGTGTGTGTGTGTATGTGTGTATATATATATATATATATATGTGTGTATATTATATACACACATATATATATATAAACCTTTATGGTATTTAAACTGTTAAAATAATTTAAACCCTTATATAGTTTAAAGGTACTTTAAACTGTTATTTTCAATTTATTAATAGTAACAGTAAAATTAGTAGCAGTAACATTATTGTTGCTATTATGAGCAATATTTATTGAATGCTTCCTACATGGATTACTATGTGATCTAATCCCCACGATGTCCATATGAGGTAGATACTTTCATTGTCCCCATTTTTCAGCAGAAGTCACAGACACTTAGAGTTAAGCTGCTTGCCCAGATGTAACAGAGCCAGGAAATGGAAGTACCTGAATTCCAATTCAGGCAGTCTGACTCTGGAGCCCAAGTGCTGGAATCAAAATACTGTATACGCATGAGTGGGGACAGGATGGGGGTTAGGGAACAACAGGCTCCTACCTCTCCTCCCCTCCCTACAGCAAGGAGCTATGCATATCTGCTCTACTTCTGAAATGAGTGTACTAATTTGTCTAAGTAGACTTTTACAATTATTTAACCAACAGGATCTCATTTTAAATAATTGTTTTTACAATCAACCAACATTGGTAAATAAATATTTGCCAAAAACAGGTAAGTGAATTCAAAGGAAGAAAAAAATAAGGCTGTCAGGGTTTCTGCAGGACGTACAGAGCTCAATGATTCTAGCACGGATGGATTTTTTTATCTGATCCTCATATCCCATTGACTATTCTGTTCTCGTGGATTTGAGGATTAAAAAAGAAATCTTAATCCTATTAATAGGAAAATGGATACCCTAGCATCGGTAACATCAGATGCTTAAACAATTTAAGCATCTGTTTCTAGAATACTGAAGAGGAATGGATAGGAAGGCTAAATATAAAACACTGCTTGTAGACATCAAATTGTTGGGCTCCAATGTCTCTAAGTCTATTCTCACCTACCCAGAGCACATATTACAAACTGAAGTCACTGAAAACAAAATGCTGTGATCTTCTGAGATCCCTGAAGCACAGATTAACTTAACAAATAGCAGGGATCAGGATACTAATAACATATCATCATGGGGAAATGAGGGGAATTTGGCATGAACCAAAATACAGGCTCCTACCCTGGCTGAGCCATTATCAATGCAATAGCTGTGGGTGGGTGTGAGGAAGTCTGGAAGAACAACTGCTCTCCAAATTCCACACCTACATGGGCCTGCCCTTCTAGAGGCTGCAATGTCAGACAGGAAGATGCCAGGTGAGAGAAAGGAAAAAAAGTTGAAAACCTCCTTTATGAATAGAACTTACATTTCCTCCTACCACATGGTATGTGTCTCTGACAAATTCTAAGTAAACCTTATCATCAAAAAATGTAACCTTATTAATACATGGGGTGATTTAACTATAGAAAGAAATCCTAACGTGTCTTGCTAAGCTGGATCAGAAACAAATAACTGAAATCAAAGAAGATACCAACAACAATAATAATAATACCAATATTTATAAAGCACTTACTAGCTGTTCTAACTGCTTTATATTAATATCAAGTTGTCAACTGGAATTAACTTTGTCACCTAGGAGACATTTGCCAATGTCTGGAGACATTTTCAGGACATTTTAGACATTAACAGGACAGATACATTTAACAGCCAGCACTGCTTCTGATTATTTGGACATCAATCTGATTGGTTGGGGCCTATGCCAACCTGTTAAATATTCTGTATAGTATCTCTCCCTGAATAAACTATAAATTATAAATAATTAAAACAAATATCACGTCTGGCTAAACCTGAGATGTAAGTAATTACTTTCATTAATATAGAGTAATACAGATATATTTGGCTAATATATCTGTATTTGAAAGTAACCTTTCCCTTTCCGAGTTCCGGAAGGCTGACAACACCTGAAAAAATCTAATTATCACAAGAATTGGCCTGTTTGCTTTGTGGATCTACTTGCAACTATGACTGCATGTAAGAATTCAAAAGTTTTGAGTTTTAATTCTCGAGCTCAAATTCAAAGGATTCAAATTCAAAAATGCTTCAAATTCAGAACTAGGTATATGTTACAAACATTACTTCATCTATAAATCTACAAACCTTCAACAATAACTCTTAAGGAGGCCTTTGATTAATGTTAGTAATCATAACAATTTCATGAATAATAATGTATGGATATTGGTTTGTTAATTGTGACAAATGTAGCAGAATAATGCAAGATGTTAACAATGGGGGAAATTGGGTGCAAGGCCTACAGGAACTCTATGTGCCATCTTCGCAAATTTTCTGCAAATGTAAAACTATCCTACAATAAAAGCTTATTTCAAAAAAGGTAAAATGCAAATAGTAATGATACAGTATATTTTCTTAGGTAACAAAATAAGAAAGCTAATTTTTAAATATCCATATTAAATTTTCAGTTTCACATACTATTGATTTACAAAACAATAAAGAAAAATGGTCAATCATTC
Organism: Lemur catta; assembly: GCF_020740605.2. NCBI lineage: Eukaryota > Metazoa > Chordata > Mammalia > Primates > Lemuridae > Lemur > Lemur catta. The sequence goes on along the minus strand of NC_059129.1, from coordinate 129,094,416 downwards.
AGGTGACTTTTCACCATGATTCTGGATTCCATAGGCAGATCTGCTTTCCACACATTTTTGGCTGGAATTCTATCACACTCACCGAACAAAAAAAATACATTTATTTTTTTTGAGCAACTAAAACATACCAGGAACTGGGGTAGGTCTGAAGATTCAAAGACAAGTAAGAATAGACCCTGTCCGCCGGGCGCGGTGGCTCACGCCTGTAATCCTAGCACTCTGGGAGGCCGAGGCGGGTGGATCGCTCGAGGTCAGGAGTTCGAGACCAACCTGAGCAAGAGCAAGACTCCCATCTCTACTAAAAATAGCAAGAAAATTATATGGACAACTAAAAAAATATATACAGAAAAAATTAGCTGGGCATGGTGGAGCATGCCTATAGTCCCAACTACTCGGGAGGCTGAGACAGTAGGATCACTTAAGCCCAGGAATTTGAGGTTGCTGTGAGCTAGGCTGACGCCACGGCACTCACTCTAGCCTGGGCAACGGAGCGACACTCTGTCTCAAAAAAAAAAAAAGAATAGACCCTGTCTTCAAGCTCACAATCTAAATCAGAGGTTCTCAAACAGACACAATGACCTCCAGGAGAGAGTATTAAAATGTAGGTTTCCAGGTCCCCCTCCTTGCAGTGACAGACCATGCTTTCAAAAACATTGATCAATAACATATCAGAAGTTTTGTGACAGATGAACATATCTCAGAATCTTTGAATCTGATTCTTGCAGGGAAGCTGTGGGAGCAGAGAAGAGGGGTACTCAACCCACACTTGGAGATCAGGAAAGAATTCCAGGAAAGGTGTCCTGGGCTGACCATAGGAATGAATTGTCAGTGATCTAACAGCACAATAAACCATGAGGATACACCGTGTTTCCAGAGAACTGCTCGGCACCAAGAACATTGACCGTGCTTCTGCAAGTCACTGAACACTGGCTCCAAAGCACCAATCTCCACAGCTGGAAACTGCAGCTCAGATAAGCCTAATTCAGGCCACTCCAGGGCCAGAGAAGGGGCTTCATTTTAACCAAGTCGGGTCCAACAAAATAAGAAAACAGGATTCTAGAGCCTGATTGGATGCTGCGGCCCAGAAAACCAAACTGCCTGCCTTAACTTAAGTGGTCGTTTCAGTGGAAGAGCTTTTTCACGTGCTAATTATTTTTCCAAAGTTGACCTATGAGAGTGATCAAATACAGTGCCCTATGGACCCAGGAGGCTCAGTGTTAAGAACTTTTTGGGCTGCTCTTTATTTTTGTCATCTCCTCTACAATCAGCCTGTCAACAGGCGTATCTCATTATTGTCAGGGTGTCAAATCACAGCAAGACTCACACCAACTACCTTTCTAATTTGCTGCTTCAGATCTAGAAGCTGATACCCAAGTGTGAAATAAGAAAACAGTCACAAAATGAGGATCTAAGGAGCTTCCCTGATGTGCCTGCATTGCACACTCGAGGGAGTAAATGTCCATCACAATCTTCGTGCCCAGACTGCAAGGCATACACAGTGGCTGTGGGCTGCCAGGGAGTAGAATCACCCCAGTACTTCCATCAACTACCACAGGAGCCAGCAAACAGCAGGTGCTCGATAAATGTTCACTAAGTCATTTATTTTTGCCTCCATGCTCTTGTTTTTCTTTTCTTTCTTACTTTTAATTCTTAACCACATGCAGCATCATTGAAGTTGATAGAAAATTGAGCGCTACTCTACTTAAGAAACAAATAGATGAGAAAATTTAGAAAATTACAGGGAAATCGATGCTTATGGTCTTCCTCATACAAACCCACTATGATAATAATGATTTATCATAAAACACTAGGCAAATACTATTTACTGAAAGACTTCCAAATTATGGGAAATAAATGTCAATTCTTTATCTCAGTAATCAAGACATAGATTTACCTTCAACATCTTTTTATTTTATTTGGATTTTATTACTCAGAAATTTTGCAACATAAGACCTAGCAACAAATTCAGTGAATACACAGAATGCACTCTCAAGGACTTTTTTAAAAATAGTGCACACTTCACTTAGCCACAAAATAAATTCTCATCATAAAACATAAATTCTCCTTGCAACAGCAGGAGAAATGGATAGGAAGGTGATTAGGTAAGAAGGGTTCCAGTAGGACAAGAAAGCGGAAATGAGAATTGTTTCCTCAACCTACCTGCAAAATATCCCCAACCTCCCAGTTTAAAATCCATCCCTATGAAATACACTCTGCCTTTTTTAATGCATATGAGCAGACATAGGATGTAATAATTATTTTAAAGAATTCACACATGGGCAAAGATAAAATACAATCATTCTTATTTCAAGATTTTTTTCTCCTCTATTCCCAAAAGTCCCTTTCACCACTGTCACAGAAATAAAAGGACTATTCTTTTCCTGTTGCAACACTCGTTAATGTCGGATAATAAATATTTATTAACAACTAACTAACAGTTCTCAAGAGTATTGGCAGATGCCAGATTGCATGGGTGGGTTAGAGTTATTTCAGGAGAAAGTGAATCTGCTGAGGGAATAAATTTTTTCTGCTAAACACAATCCAGGAGCTACTAAAACCAGCAAGGGAGTTATTGCCAAGGAGTCCAAGCAGAAGCTAAAGGCACAGAATTTAAGAGTCAACAAGAAAATAGGCCAGGTCAAAAGCTGGGAGACAGATTCTGGCAGCAAGTTTTCAGCAAGAGGTTGGCTGGGCCAGGAGAAAAGGGTCAGTGTTGGTATGATAGGACTTACTTCTCAAAGGGCCAAGTGGATCGCTATCTGACGAGGTATTTCCACAGACAATATGTAAGTGACCTGGAAGAATCTGTGCAAGGTGCCGATTTTACAAGTGCCATATAGCCCAGTCTCTCAAAGAATCTGCATCAGCGGCATTCAGCTGAAATCTATCATGTTTCCAGAATACTATGACAGTTCTCCTCTATTTGGAAAAATAACCCTCTCTGCAGACTAAATAAAGCTTTTTATATAAGGCACCAAAGGCAAATAGGTCGTGCAGCACAGACACACAGGGGAGGCGGCAGTGTGCCCTTTCCCTTTGCTTGCCTTGCTTGCTTGCAAACAATAAAAACCTTTCTGAACAAATGATAGTGAACTTTGAAACCAGAAAAACATTTCGGGCACCCTGCCACACAGATATCCTCCAAGCAACTGCAGGCCATTTGCTGTCCCATATAGCTATTTCCTGCCATGTACTGGATCTGTGGTTAAACGAGCCCAGCATAGAATTACAGCCTTGATGCTGTAATGTGAAAAATCACTAACAAATCTAGATCAAAGGATGAGGACAAACTGATAACTTTCCAATATGATGGTGCATATGGAACCTCATTTAAACTAATGTCTTATCTTCATTTAGCATCTAAATGTCTTTTTTTCCTGTATTAACTTGAAAGCTTCTACTAACATAAATAGCCACCATTTATTACAATCCTCCCCACAATTTGCCAAGTTAGGTACAAGGAATTTTGCATACACCTTTAAATGTTTACTATTATCTCCATTTGCAAGTGGGGAAACTGAGGCTCAAGATATACCATACTTGGGATTTAATTTTAAGCCTGACTCCACAGCCTCTTTCTGCTAACTCTAACATGTTCCATAAAATACATGGAAAATGGGATTTTCTATAAATAAATCTGTGATTTACTATCCATCTGAAAATAATTTATCAGTACATGAAAAAAATGTAATAAAATAGTGAGGGCCCCTAAATAATTACTAGTTTCAGCCCAGTTTGGGATGATGATGGCTTCCACACCAGCCAAAAGAGAAAAAGGAAATATAGAATCTAAGTCCAAGGACTTAAACCTCTGTCCCAGAGATCTGGAAATAATGTCTGTCTTTTAAGGTAGTGGTTAGCCATCTTAAAACTCAAAAGAAATTCAAATAAGTCATTCAAAATAAGCCATTTTGTAGGAATTTCCTTTGTAATCATTAAAAGTTTAAAAGTCAGGGATCCAAACAACAGAAGAAAATGGGCAATGTATGAAAAGGCAATTCACTGAAGAATTAATCCAAAGAGCCAATAAACACAGGCAGAGAAGTTCAATTCCACAAAAAAGAAATGCAAGTTCAAACACTTATACACTACTTTTAATCTTTCTATCCTTTGTGGATGGCAATGTAACAGTAAAAGCATATTTGCCCCTGCAATTACTCAAGTGAGCTAAGATATGTGTACACAGATAGTTTTTAATAAATTTTTTAAGTGGTAAGCCACTAATACAGGATGGTTTCAATTTTGCTTCAGAAAAATACAACTGTGCTTACACATAAAGGTCTACATTTGTATATTCATAGAAAAAATTATAGAACAAAGAAAGCTACTAACAATGGTTATGGGGGGAGAGGGGGAATGACAAGTTTCGACTTTGTATAATTTTCCAAATTTTGCATGGAATTTTTTTAAGAAGGAGTCTCATTACTTAAGGTATTGTTAAGGATATTTTAAATACATTATCAAAAATTAGACTTGGGGTCAAAATTTTCTTATAATAAAATATTTTTTTTACTTAAGAACAACTCTACAGAGGGCCATAAGAATTCCCGCCCAGCTCATAACCCAAGTTTCAATACTCTGGTTTAGACAGAAAGTTTGGCCCGTGTTCCTCCAGTCCTAGACTAAAATTTCACTTCAGCACAATGGTAGAATTCGGCTATGACTCATCTTCCTCTGCAAAACAATGAAAGTTCTAGTTCAGTGGGAAAAAACTACTTGAGTTGCTAGTTCACTGAACTGTTCAAATGAAGGTGAAAATATTGGGGCAAGAGCAAGGGAGTCGCTGTGCCCAGATCCTATCTAATTCCCACACCAGCCCCCTCAGTGGCCCTCCAACAAGTGGATTTGGGAACAGTTAGAATAGGAAGCATCTGGCAACCTCTAAGTAGGGGTCAAAGAATCCAAGTGAAAACATGAAACAGATCCAAGACTACTTTCACAAGCTTGCCTTTCAAGTAATGCCAAGAAAAAATACACTAAAAAGATTACAGGGTGTACAGCCATATACCATGATGAATATAATGTTTGATTTCCTATTCCTGGACTTGAAACACCAGGCAAAGCCCACTATCAACTGACTAGATTTTCATAACTTTTATAGAACTTATTATTGCTTCTGTTTACCTGGAACTATTACGATAGCTTGCAAAGTACTTTAAAATGTGTTACATCATGAAGCCTGACCACAGCCCCCCCCCCAAGGGATTCTACTGGTTGGGAGACCCCATCTCAGAGGTTCACTGACTTTCGTGGTCAGTAGTGGGGGTAACTGGGACCCAGGTCTTAAGGGCCAAGTCCCATCCTTCGAAGAACTCCTCAGTACCACGTTAATCAGATTTCTCATTTCCCCCCCAAATTCTTTTGTTTCAAACAAGTCATTCTCTCTACCTTTCTCTCCCAACTTAACAATTCTGATTCTTGTGTCTTGGCAAATTATATTTACCTGGTCTTCCTAACCACCAAGTCATTTTCTCTATAAACATTAAGATCAGCAAAAAAATTCACAAGTCCTAAGAAATTTTCCCAGACAAACTTCACTACACTTACCACTCCAAATTCTGTGCTCCTTTATTTGGATACAGTCAACGGATGAGTCAGGCCACCACCAGACCTTGTATTCACCTTCCCCTCATCCCCTCCAGGCCCTCACCTCTGTAGGGGAAGAACTGTATCACTTTCATTTTTATATCCCCACAACTTCCCCAGAGCAGGGCATTTACTAGGTAGGTGCCTAATAAATGTTGACTAAATAGAGGAAAGAATAAAAAATTATAGAAGACCACAGCAACTTGGAATGGTCATAAACCTCCTGGAGTTCCAACACAAGAAACTTGAGCTTTTTAAGAACGAGCCATGCACGGCTCAAGAGAGTCTCCTGGTAGTGTCCCCAACTGGCCCCACCTCCACATTCACACACACCCTGCCCCTGATGAAATTCCTATTCCCAAAGTTCTCAACCTGCCTTGCTTCATGAAGACACCACCAGCTGGGAGCCCTGTCTCTTCCGAGAGGTCTGCTCAACGTTCACCCACCTGTTCCCGGTGAGCTCTTTCTGGACATCTTCTCAGATGATAACCAATGTTCAGTCTAACACACCACACTCTACTGCATCAGTACAGACTGAAACTAAGCCTCTATCCAGTCTTTTCCCAGCTTCCTGTTGCTCAGAATTCATGCATTCATTCCACAAGCAGGTACTGAGGCCCTCCTGCATGCCAGGCACACAGTCAGGTGCTGGGGGGCAGCGGCGACAAAGCTTCCTCAGTCAAGGCCTCAGTTCAGTTAAATCAAGGTTTCTGGCTGTGGGGCTCTAGCACCTTGGTGACTGTAATGGGAGCCCAGGCTGTGACTCTTCTAACTCATCCATCTAAAGAGGAAACGGCTGACAGAGCGGCAGGAAAGCAGGAAGGATGGCAAGATAAGCAGGGCCTCCCAGAAGTGGTTTCCTGAGCAGAGGCAACTTCCAGACATAAATCATCTGAGCAATAGTAGATGCCTAAATGTCCTGTAATGCCTCCAAATAATGTATTATATTTCACATTCTGAAGTCTTTTTTTAAAAAACTTTGGTCTCTCTCAGATTATTGTTAACATTCAGTGAAAATATTGGGGGTATTTTGGGGTTTTTGTTTGTTTTGAGACAGGGTCTTGCTTTGTCACCCAGCTAGAGTGCAGTGGTGTCATCACAGCTCACAGGAACCTCAAACTCCTGGGCTCAAGGGATCCTCCTGCCTCAACTTCCCAAAGTGTTAGGATTACAGGCATGCGTCACTGTGCCCAGCCAATGTTATTTTTAACGCTAATTTTAACATCTTTTTTTTTTCCCTTTTGAGACAGAGTCGCGCTCTGTCACGTTGGATATAGTACAGTGGCGTCATCATAGCTCACTGCAACCTCAAACTCCTGGGCTCAAGACATCCTCCTGCCTCAGCCTCCCTAGTTGCTGAGACTATAGGCATGTGCCACCACATCCAGCTAATTTTTCTATTTTTAGTAGAGATGGGGGTCTCACTCTTGCTCAGATGGTCTGGAACTCCTGCCACCTCGGCCTCCCAGGGTGCTACGATTATAGCCAGGAGTCACCCCACCCAGCCAATTTTAACATTTTCTAACAAGATCACTACAGAGGTCTACACTACAGACACACAAAAAAATACAGTTAAGTACGAACCAATGAGAAGAGAGTCTAGGCCCTTGTGGAATCTGAAATCATGTACACATTGGTTTTCTATTTTTATTAAAACAACATGCCCTGAAATATATTTTATTAAAAATAAATGCTTTCTATTGCCCTAAAGCCTTTTGCCTGATCATAAGGCAGGAAAGAATGCTATCTATATAAACCAGAACTCAACCAACACAGCCTTTAAATATATTTAACACTGTAATCCACTCATTTAAAAGTCTACTTACTATTTAAAGGTTTGTTTGTATTTTTCTTCCAATTGTCTTCTCATTCCAACCACTGTAGTTATCCCAGACCCTTTTTAGCAAAGCAGTAAGACAAAGACTAGCAAACCATAGAGACTATTAATGCCAGGGAAAGAAAGAGGAATAAGTGCAAGTCCCAGGAAATCTTTGAAAGGGCACATGCTGCAATTGCTGCTCCTATGCATGGGGTTTTAATTCAGGTCCCTGAAATGTATTTTGATTTTGTGTTGGAACCACATGGTTATTTAAGAGAGAAAAGTAATAGCCAATGAAGAGAAGTTTAGCACACCAATCTCCTATTACACTTGCCCAAGAAACCAAATTTACTGAAAATATGGGCTGCTCCAAACATTTTAGTTTAAATTTGCTCCACGGAGAACAACGCTTACACACTTACCACCTCATTCACGGGAGGTATGAAAGAAAACATTAAGAGGGAGAGTAATTCAAAAAAGAAAAACATTTTTTAAAAAACTCTTACCAGCCTCAAAGTTTTTTCATAGTGACAACATTCATGCATGATATATATGGTCAAAGAAAACACATCACTTGGGGATTTTCTCATATGAAAGCTCCTATGATCAGTATACACACATATATACATAAAACAAGATACGACGTCCAAACTGATCAGAAAAACTAAGTCACCCTGCAAGTAAAGTCCAGTGAGAGAAAAGTGCACAACACCTTCCCTATGTGAAGTTCTGCATCTCCACTTCTCACGGACAAGCCTGAATTTAAACAAAAACCCCACCATTTGCACTGTCCCCGAGAGCACAGATGTCTGACTCTCCCGTCACAGCTCTCAACTATGTATTTCAAAAAATAAAATGCCTTTTTAACCAAAAGAGTAAATCAAATACAAAATGGGAAGAGATCTAACAATATTCAACACCACAGAGAAAACTTCCTTTATATGACCGTAAACAGTGAATACAGAGTGAGCTACTTTGAAAATACACCGAGGTAAAGTGAAACATACTGGTCACAACAGATTTAAGGTTCCTTGAGTGCTTTTTCCGAAGAAGCTGATAACTGTGGCAAATTAGCCCCTCCTGAAGAGAATTATTAAGCAGACAGCATTGGTTCCCACTATTCAGAGTCCACGACAGACAGTGACATCAGGAAGCCCAGGCCCTGTGTCCCAGCACCAGCCTGGTCTGCCGTTAGCAGCTTTGTTACTTGAACAAACTGGCCTCAGCGAGTGAATGAGAGAGCCCTGTCTTCACTGACGTCCTCTTTCAAAACCTCAGTGGCCGGCAGTCAAGCAAGTTGACAACTTACCTGGTAATCGCTTGCAAGCCTGGAGAGCCACATGCCCTGGCAAATCCAATCTGCACTTTTTCCAGCGAAACGTGGTGGCTGCCAGCCCGCTCATCACCTACATCTGCTTAGATAGCGAGGAAAAAGATGCAGAGGAAGTGGACAACAAAAGCAGCCTGCGAACTGCACACTGGGATGTCCTGTTTTTTGAGCGGCTTTTATTTTTCCCACGAAAGGATCTGACTGAACCCGACCCAACCTCCTCTGAATACCCGACAGGAAGTTACACTTTGCAGTCAGTGAAAACGCCTTAGGTAGTTTTTTTGTTGTTGTTGGGTTGTTGGTGTTTTTTTTTTTTTTTAATTTTCACAACTAAGGGCCTCTGAATGTTCCTGATCTACTACAGAGAGATTATTACTTTGTTTCCTGTTTTGACAGCGTCAGCTGGTAAGGAACCGCTCCACCCACCCGCTACCCACTAGGTATATAAATAAAGGCGTTAGCCCTGGGTATATAACTGCACTGAGGAGTTTGGTTACATATTAACTATACTTCAAAGAATAAATCGGACTTATTATTTCACTTTAGTATCTATATATAACTTGGGGAAACAAAACTCAAAAGGATTTCTTCTTCATCCCTTAGAAATTGCGATTATGGAAAAAATAAGTTTCACCACCCAGAAGTACAAGATAAGAGGTAACTATTTTACTCATATTTTCCAGCTTACTCTGTTTTGGGGTATTTGCCTTGCTCTCTTGCGGTCACTTATGCACATGCTATCCACACACATGCAAAAAACAAAGAAAGGCATCATTCATGTTATTGCATCTAGTTTCTTGGTCCTTAGTTTTCTTTCTTGCTTTGAAATATTAATAGAAACTTTATACTTGTTAGCAAAGATTTTCATAGAATATGTATCTTTGTCAAGATACACACTGATTTGAACTAAAAGGCATCGCTCTTCCTGGAGGAACAGAAAAGAGAAACAATATTTGTCCCACTCTCCTTATCTCTGTATTTTCTCTAGACAAGAAGCTGTGTGACTCCGGCAAAATGCTCTCTCTAAACCTCAATCTCCAAATCTGTAAAATGGGAGTAGTGACCTCCCCTGTCGTCTAGGACTGTTGTGAGGAGAGACACGGTGAAAAGCACAGCAATATAGATCACATTTATAGTGTAAGCCCAATTCTTTTTTTGTTTTGGTAACAAATTTATTGATATGTGATTCACACAGTATGCAATTATCCATGTATAGTGTATAATTCAATGATTTTCAGTGTATTCACAGAGTTGTACAAGCATCATCACAATCAATTTTAGAACATTTTATCATCCCTAAAAGCAGTCACTCTCCATTGCCTCTCCCCACCCCTCAGCCCAAGGCAACCACTAAAATCTGCTTCTGGTTGCTATAGATTTGCCTATTCTGGACATTTCATATAAAGGAAATCAAATAGTACACAGGCTTTCGGGACAGGCTTCTTCACTTACTTAGCATAATGTTTTCAAGATTCATTAGGTTGTCGCATTTATAGTTATTTCATTTCTTTTTATGGCTGAATAATATTCCATTGTATGGATAAATCACATTCTACCTATTTGTTCATCAAGTCATGGACATCTGGGTTTTTTTCCACCTTTTAGCTAATGCCAATAATTCTTCTATAAGCATTTGTGTACAAATTTTTCATATGAACATACGTTTTTACTTCTTTTGGATATATATATATCCAAAATACAAATATCAAGGAGAATTGCTAGGTCATATAGTAACGCTATGCATAACCAAAAAAAGAACTGCCAGACAGTTTTCCAGAGTAGCTGCACCATTTTACATTCCCACGAGCAGTGTATAAGGCTTCCAATTTCTCTATATTCTCACCAACACTTGGTATTACCTGCCTTTTTTTATTACAGCCATCCTAGTGGGTATGAAGTGACATCTTGTTGTGATTTGATTTGCACTTTCTTGATGGCGATCAAAACTCAGTTTTTATCAGTAGCCCAAAAATGTCTCCATTCCTATAGGCAGGGCCAAATATTCAAAATACAGAACAACCAGTGAGGCATGGCAGCACCCAATCAAAATGGTTACTGAGACAATGTGGAAGCGAAATCCTTACGGTGTTCATCTTTGACAGTGGCTGTTTTCCAGTAAGTATCAAAGAATTTCAACATTTTTGCTGGTAGAGTTGTATGGGTTCATACCAGCTAAACTTTCTGGCCTCAAATCACTATCTCTAGTAAGAGGCTACTAAAGTAGCCAGGCCCTTCTTCCTCTATCAAAGGGTTGCTTCTGAAAACTGGTAAGATAATGAAATTCTAAATGCAAATATGACATTTCAATCTTTACATATTGGTTCTTTCCACCTGTTTTTCTATATGTGTCTTCTTCTTAGATAGAAACAGGTAAAATTAAAGCAGCCTTTTGTAAGTCAATAGCCACGATTTTTTATAGAAAGAAATTTTAGACCAGATGTAATTTAAGATTAAGCATCTCAAATTTTGAAGGTAGTCAACAAGAAGGACAAGTCAGGATCTAGAATGAGCAATAATTTCCCTTTCCCTCTCAAAAGTGTGATATTGGGAGAAAGATAGTAATTAACCAAAAAAAAATATATAAATCAAAGGGATTATCCCTTTTTCAAACCTAACCATGTCTGAACCAATTCACATACCATGATGTTAATGACTTCTTTTCTAAAACATCCTATTTTAAGATTTAATTTTTTCTGAGGCTGGGCGAGGTGGCTCACACCTGTAATCCTAGCACTCTGGGAGGCCGAGGCAGGTGGATTGCTTGAGCTCAGGAGTTCGTGACCAGCCTGAGCAAGAGCGAGACCCCATCTCACTAAAAATCGAAAGAAATTATCTGGCCAACTAAAATATATACATAGAAAAAATTAGCTGGGCATGGTGGCACATGCCTGTAGTCCCAGCTACTCGGGAGGCTGAGGCAGTAGGATTGCTTAAGCCCAGGAGTTTGAGGTTGCTGTGAGCTAGGCTGACGCCACGGCACTCACTTTAGCCCGGACAACAAAGCAAGACCCTGTCTCAACAAAAAAAAAAAAAAAAAAAGATTTAATTTTTTCTGATCCCTCAAAAAAAAACTAAATGGAACAAAATCTATATAAAGCACAACAAAGAAAATACCAAAAGGCTATTAACTTGAAAAAAACAAAAACGTTTTTCTTTACTTTTCTATGTAAGGCCTCAGGCCTTGCAACATGTATTAATAATGTGACTTCATCCATCTTCTAAAAAATTCTCCATGTCCCAAGGCTGCACTATGTAATCCATTGTTTTAGTTATTTCTTGGCATTCAGCTAACTATGAAACTGACCGTTGAACTTTCATATGTCAAATAGAACTTTCCATTGTGGGAAATTTCTAAAACATTCATATTAAGCTAAGTGGAAATGTCATCATAGCTCAGGAGCAAATAAGGTCTGTAACAACCAATATAACTTCTAAACTAGATTCTATGCAGGAAAATCAAACTATTCATTGCAGTTTCTGCAAATACTTGAAAGTGAAGAAAATCAGGAGCTACAATCAGTTTGTCAAAAGTTATCTGAAGGTTCTTCTAAAAAGATCTCATAGGAGGGGGCACTTTTTAAAACTGTTCTGTAATGTCAGAACCCACTCTATTCACAGATCCATTCTTCTGCTAGATTACACGGTGGCCTCATTTCTAGTTCTTGTGAAATCAATAGACCATTTATGTTGCAAGTATCTGTCTAGGGTATGCACTTTCTTATTCAATCTGGTGTTGACAGCAGTAATCAAATTTTGTTCATACCACTAGCTCTATTATAGCTCAACAGCAACTGGCTGCCAGCCTAGGTCTACTCTCATCAAAAAGGAAAGAAAGGATTGGAGTGGAGAGAGAATTACAAAACAAATCAGCCGAAACTACAGGAGGTGGTGTCAAAGTGAGAGACTGAAGCAAAGGCATTCGGAAACTAATCCTCTCTCCAGGGGGGAAACACACACCCAGCAACATCAGCACCACCAAACCCAGGCCAGGCGACCTTGGCCATTGAATGAACACATTTTCTTCATTCTTCCTGTTATCTACAAAACCCTCTTGGCTTTGAACATCGTATTATAACTGTCAGTCCTAAATAATCAACCTACACCTGACCCTGCAGAGCAGCAAGCTAGAGCTAGAGCCAAACCTCACCCTCCAATACCAAGGAGACCAAATGCAAGGGACCAGTCCTGGCACTTCCCATGAACCCTCAAGACACTACAGGCTTCATTTTGTAACTATTCTTTATGCAGTTAAGCTTCAGTCAAACATTTTTCTCAGATCGGAAAATGAGAAATTAATCTTATAGAAACCAGGGCAGCTTTAAGAAAAAGGAAAGAAAAAAAACGGGAAAGGGTGAAGCCCTGACTTTGAAATTTTACTTGATTTTCATTTGTAGACTTCAAATTCTCCAAGAAAACTAGACTCCTACTAATAGATATTCTCTACTTAAAAGCAGCTTGGATGATGCCATTTCCTGATATAACAAACAATTTTTTTCTCATTTTTTAAAACTTTCTGTCTTGAAATAATCTTAGACTTTTAAAAGAAGTTATAAAAATAGTACACAGAGTTCTCATATTCCCTTCGCTGAGCTTCCCCAAATATTTCCATCTTATGTAACCAGAGTACAATGATCAAAACCAGAGGATTAACATGGATACAATACTATGAACTAATCTACAATTATCTTTCAAATCCCAATTGTCCTCCTCCAATTGCCCCCTTTGAAATATGAGCCATATTTCAAAACCTCAAGATTTTTTAAATAAATCATGCCTTATCTAATGAACGTTTCTGATGCCCCTCCCAAAGTTCTCCTTCCCTTCATGCTGATGAGGTAGTGTTATCATTAACTTTGAATCTTCCTAGAAATGTTCTTTTCCTTCACAGTTCTTCTCTCCATGTATCATCAGTCAGTCTTACCAACCTTATCCTGTAAACACAAGTCAAATAGAGTTTCACAACACTTTGTCCAAAACCCTAGGGCCAGGTGTGTTGCCAAATCAAAACTTTTCCCATTTGAGAAAAGTTATAAAGCATGAGTCATATAGTACACTGAAAACAAAAACCAGCAAGATCCAGGGCAAATTCCCCTAATCAAACATGTGAATATTAATAGTTCTGCAGCAAATATGTATGTTTAATGAATGGTGAGTGGGATAAGTAAGGATTTTAAAAGAACTCCAGCTGTTCAGCTCAGGTTTCATCATCAAATGAGCTTAGCCCAAGCTCAGGTTTTACTGTCAAAACGAATTACAAAGAAAATACCTTTTGGTTTTCAGAGCTCTTTTTGGACGTTGTAAGTGCAGATGAAGGATGATGGATCTGTATCTATGAAAGCCACAGCTTCATCCATCTCCTGCCCACAACCCCCCACACCCCCATATCTTCTTCTACCTGGTCTCCTGGCAGAGCCAGGAGATGTTCCCTCTGCCTCTAAAGAAGGGCTCTTCACTCCAAATCACCCTCCCATAGAGCCCCCGGAGTGACTTTTCTTGAGTACCTACAACTGTCTAGCTTCAAAATCCTTAAAAGTCTCCAACTGCCAGGACAGAATCGAATATCTTCCATGAAGTTCATATGTCCCCCCAACCCCTGACTGTACTAACCACCTGCATGGCATTACAGCCGAGGAGGATGCCAAAATGAAAAAGGCAGAGTGTATCCTCACAATCTAGGTATTCCCGATAATATTTTCATCAGAGTAATATTGTTTAGAATACAACTTCTCTAATAATCAAAGAGCATGTTGGGATTTTTTAATTCATTTGCATCTAGCTAGGAAATTCTACCTCAGTTCTTGATCACAATAATGATTATTAACCAAATCCCACATGTTGACATGAAAAGAATCTTAGCAAAATTTTAATAACACATGTCTAAAAATACTCAGTATGCTATTGTTGGTATAGTTAAAACAATTATTAAAAGCAAAAGCCAGGAAAACGTTTTTTTAAAAACAAGCAAACCCAAAAAAGTAATGTCAAGGATGGTATTTAATGGGCTGAGGGATTTCTCATGAGATTGTTTTTCCAAAGCATGAAGATATAAATAAAATCTGAAATCATGCCTTTGTTTCCATATTAGTATATTAACGGAATTGAATGACACTATCATCAACAAAATTATGTTAAAGAGAGTTAAAACTAAGTCCCCAACATTGAAGAGCTTAGAAAGTATCCCCAACCACACAGAGGCAGACTTCAGACATAAACTTCAAGGAATTAATAAAAGGGGGAAATAGAAGGGGGAGAAATCGTGTTTTAAGTATTCATTTCATTTTCTCATATTCAAACAGACAAAGACACCTACTTGGAATAAGGAATTAAAAGGAAAATTCCTAGAAAATGTATTTCAGGATTAAATTATAACCTTTCTTACAAGTATCTCAGGAAAGCTGCATGAGCGCAGTGAGATTAAGAGATAGAAACAATCCCACTGAATCCCTTAATGAGGGGGTAGGGAGAGGTAGCAGGTGCTCCAGGAGAGGTGAGCAGGGAGCTAAGAGGGGAACTCATGGTTCCCTCCCAAGGCGGCCGTCCTCTCAGCACAGAGGGGTCAGGGGTGAGAGGTCAGGGGTGGGGGGGTGAGAGGTCAGGGGTTGCTGTGGGTGGCAGGGTTCCTCACTGGCAGTGTTGTTTCCAAACAGAAGTGGCAACTGCCCGGAACCCAATGAGGTGAGGCATGTAGTGGCTGACAGCCATCTGTGGCGTGGGTGCCGAGAGAAGCCGTCACTCTGGAGAAGCTGGATCCCGTCTGCCAGGGCCACGGGAGGAACCCTCCGTTGCTGGCCACCTAAGGCAGAGGTCCCAGGATGCCCCTGCAGCTGCAAACATCTCAGCGGAGGGGCAGGAAGGCAGGCCGTCGTCAGAGTGAGAACAGTTATTTAAGGAGACAGTAAAAGACATGAATAAAGCAACACAAATACTTTAAGAAGAAAGAGGAATTTTTAAATATTATTTAAAAAAAAAAGAAAGGGGGTGATTTTATTGAACTGTTTACACGTTCTGTTTTTAGAAATCAAGTGGCAGCCTGCTGGCCCGTGGAGCAAAGGACAGCAAGGGAGTTTTCTTGAAGTGCCTTTTTTGGCATTGTGAGGAAAACTTCTCTAGTTTCTAGAGAGTTCTAGAACTTTCAAGCTTCATGGGAAGGTATGAAGAAGAGACACCTGGAGATTATTCCTTTGTGTCTGCGGTTAAAAAAAAAAAATTGAGAGACGTGACCAAGTATCCTGTAGGACCCACCTGCACTGACAACCTCAGAAAACTTGAGCCACTGCCTGTCTTCCTGCTGGCTCTCTGCAGCTGAGGGTGCCGGGCCCTGCACATCGTCTACTGTCACCCAGCTTGTCTGTGGAGATGCCGGAGTCTGGATTGAAGTCCCCACCATATCAGTTTCCCCCCTCCATGGGGCAAGTCACTCCCCAGCCGCAGTCCATCAGACACACCTGCATGCACCTCCACCTGGATCACAGGATTCTATTTCTCCCTTCATGCAAATGTCCTCATGCCAATCCGAGGATGCTGGCCTCAGAAGATATGGGTATGAACATGCGTGAGTCAGTGCAGACCCAGCTGCAGCCGGTACACACAAAGACAGTCCTGTCTCACCATGGGCACACCCACTCAGACTCTCATGTGTCATGTCTGTCAACTTGGGGATGAGGCATAATCATCTGCTTGTGACAACTTAGGGCTGAGAGTGGAGAGAAGATGAAGGATCCAGGTAATAATTAGCAGAACCAATGATGAGGCACTGACCGGCGGGTATTTTAAATCAGCCCCAGGACTTCCAGGATGCTATAAAGAGGTCCCGGGAGGTAACCAGGTGAGAATAGAGAATGCAAGTCATGGTATCACTCAAGAGTTTATGAAGCCACAAGACTCAGCAGCAGGTTCCCAGGGCCCGAGTCCAGGGAGAAGCCCTTGTGAGAGCCAGTCAGCTGCCTGGGAGGTTTCCAGAGCGCCTGCTCTGTTCCATGCAGTGCAGGCGTGAAGAGAGCCAGTTCCCAGGCTGGGCAAGGTGACTCAACCCCATGTGCTTTAGATGGAGTGTCGAGGCGCTTGCTCTATCATTGTCTCAGGGTCAGGTTCAAGTACAGCGACAGGCCAGAGCACGCAAAAAGGGGAAAGGAGAGGGCAGAGGCGGAGTGAACAGGTGGGCGTGAACATGGCAGCAGGCAAGACTTGCACAAACAGCCTATTATTAAAGTGTTCTAAGGAGTCGCAAAGAAGGGGGAGGCAGACAGGAGGAGGGAACTCAGAAACATCAGAAGACACAAAGGAGAAATGATTTAGAAATAAGGCAAAAACCAAAGCTGGGTCCTCTAACTCCAGGGCAGTCCCCACTGGTGAACAAGACATTCCCAAGCTTCCAAGTTGGGAGCATTTATGTGCCATTCCACATAAAGCTTTGCTTTCCATAAAATGTTTCCCTTCCAGAGACTGTCCTTGAGTAAATCTATCTATAAAAGTGTAAATAAATCAAATATAACAGAGTTGGTTTTAAATTAGGAAAGTTAGACTAAAATAATTTCCTGGAGGTTGCCAACACAGGAGAGGATTAGAACTACCCAGGTTCCTATTTGACCATTGGGACACAATTTGGTCAGTATTCACTTTTAAGGATCCCTGAGCTTTCAAGTTCTTTCACATTTATCTTCATTGATGCCTACAAAATTCTTACAAGTTAAGCTGTGTCAATATTTCAACTCTCATTTGAAAAATGAGGTAACTGAGGTTTCATGACACTGAGTAAAACACTAAATTCATGCTGTGAGTGTACTTAACCTCAGTACCAGGCCCCAGCTAGGGAGCCTTCCTTCTCCCCCAGTGTGTGCCTTCGAGAGCAGCTCCCTGGCTTTCAATAGCACTGCCTGAACCAGCATGAGGCCCAGAGATTACAAAATTATTTTTATGAAAGAAAATGATACTATACAATACTTCCTCTCTTCCTCGGAGTCATAGCCAAAAATCAGATGAAGCCAAGGGGAAATACATGTTCCTCAATAGCAGTAAGGTTCCAGGTGTCAGGTAGCAGCAGCTGCTGCTGAAAGCCTGTTCCAGCCCCCTCCCCCCACGTCCCCAAGCCTGGCACAAGCACATGCCTCAGACTCTGGAGGCTGCTCAGAAGTGAGTCTTTCAGGGACAGAATGACAACGAGATCCAATATGACTACTCCTGAGGTCATTAAAATCATAGCCCAGATGGAAGAAAGTGGTTACTCTTCACAGGAGTTACTCATCTGACCCCCCCACACACACACCGGAAAGAGCGGGGAGGAGAAGGAAATGAAAGCAAGTGACTGTAGGTTCTGGATTTCACATGCAAGAATAGCCAGCAACAGGTGCAGCGTTCCGGTGAAATTAAGACTCTCAAAATGCTTCTCGCCTCCGCAGCACAAAGAGCCCAAGCACAGAAACCCAATATTAGGCAGTGATGTCAGAAGTGCAAATCATCATCCTTCTATAGCCAGCAGCAATTTTGTTAAAAAAAAAAAAGAAATACCAAACAGACCACAATGTATTTTTCTGCTGACACACAACTTCTTTCGGTTTGGAAGTCCTCTCTTTAAATAGTTTGCCCCCAAATAATTTAGTGTTGGTTGTAATACGACATTTTTTAAATACCTAGTGACCAGCATAGTCATAGTAGGTGGGCAATAAATACATGCTGAATGAATAAATGAAACAAACAAGTAAACAAAAAAATCCTTTTCACAAATAAAGATCACCAAAATTTCACCTGCAGGGTAGAATATAATAAGGGCATTCTTTCCCATTTCTCCAAAGAGAGAACAAAAGGTCCAGGATAAGGGCAAGAGATATCACCAATGAACAATCGACAGATGCAAACCACCCATCCCTGGCTGAAGCTAAGGAGCCCTATCTGCCACCCCTTGGGATCAACAGATCTACGCGTGGAATTTTCATTTGGAGAAGACCCAATGGGAAAAACAACCACAATCATTTAAGCAATTCACCTTTATATCTTCCTTTTTTTCAATATGCCATTTCACTAACATTTTGCACTTGCCATTCCTAAAGAAAGAAATTTTGTTGTGTAATCTTATTCAACATGATAGCTTATGTTATAGAAATATGTCTTATGCTATATGTGACATGTAGAAGAAAGATCTGAGTGTGGATAAGATGGTGTAGAAATGAAGCCACTATAAGAAATGACAAAAGCAGTGGAAAAAATGGCAATGAAATTTAGCCCACAGTTGGAAAATATCTATTATAGGAATACTGTATTGAATAAAAAGATTAATATCAGTGTCAGAACATCACTGACTACATAAGTTAAAGGGTTTAAATAGGTTAAAATAGGATGAAAAATAATGATATTAACCATAAGAATAAAGTGTTCAGGCCAGGTGCAATGGCTCATGCCTGTAATCCTAGCACTTTGGAAAGCCAAGGCAGGAAGATCACTTGAGGCTAGGAGTTCAAGAACAGTCTGAGCAACAGTGAGATACTGTCTCTACAAAAAAAAGAAAATTAGCTGGGATTGGTGGCATGCACCTGTAGTCCCAGCTACTTAATTTAGGAGGCCGAGGCAGAAGGATCGCTTAAGTCCAGGAGCTGGGGTTGCAGTGAGCTATGATGATACACAAGTGCATTCTAGCCTGGCCAACAGAGAGAGACCTTATTTCAAAAAAAGAAAAAAAAAAAAGAATAAAGTGTTCAGAGCACAGATAAGAATAAATCATCAAAATTATCAGATTTCAGAGAACTGAGCAATACAAATAAAAATATAGTGTAAAAAATAACTATAAAATTACTATAAAGAATGGCTTGATTTAACAACACACGTTGCTCAATTTTTTTAATTTACCAATTTCTCTTGTTTATAACTCAAGAATTTCAAGTATTTCCCAATGTATTCAATTTAAAGGCTCGGCGTGGTGGCTCACACCTGTAATCCTAGCACTTTGGGAGGCCGAGGCAAAAGGATTGCTTGACGTCAGGAGTTCGAGACCAGCCTGAACAAGAGCGAGACCCTGTCTCTACTAAAAAAATAAAAAATAAATTAGCCAAGCAACTAAAAATAGAAAAATTTAGCCAGACGTGGTGGCATGTGCCTATAGTCCCAGGTGCTCAGAAGGCTAAGGCAGGGGGATGGCTTGAGCCCAGGAGTTAGAGGCTGCTGTGAGCTAGACTGACGCCACAGCACTCTAGCCTGGGCAACAGAGCAAGACGCTGTCTCAAATATATATATATATGTGTGTGTATATATATATATATTCAATTTAAAGAATCCTTAGATTGTTTTTCAAGTTCTTTTTTCCAAGATTCAAACTAAATCCCACTATTTTTTACCTGGAGGTAACACCCAAAGACCTTGAATAAAATTCTTAGCTAAGAGCCTATGTGCCTAGTTAAGAATTACCTCAAACTTTAAGGGATAAACAGAAATAGCAAGTCCATTACAAGTGTTTTTGTTTTTAAACGACACCTTTTCATTCATTCATTCACGTGAAAGGATCTCTCATCCCTACAGGACAGTCACTGTACAATAGTGAACAAGACAGTCTTGGTCCCTGCCCCATAAGGAGAGCACAGTCTTGGGGACCTGTCAACACTAAAGCAAATAAACAAATAAACAAAGCCATGAGCAGTGGATGGTGAGGAAAACAGGACAAAATCTACTTTAGCTGCATGTCAGGACAGGCTTTTCCAAGGAGGTGCCATTTAATCCAGTGCCCAGTCCCAGAGGGAAGAGCTGGGGAGCTCGCCAAGAGCGGGGGAGCCGGCATTCCAGGTAGGAAAGAGCCTGGACACAGAAGCTGTTCCCGGAGCTGAAAGCCGACCAGTGTGGCTGGATGGGGCAATGACAATGACGGGCAGTGAGCGAAGCTGAATTATAAATTAGAAAATGGCATCTCACCGTGTGATTCACACTCACCGAGTGACTCACTGAGCCTCTGCCTTCACAAACACTTTCCCCTCGGCCTAGAATTCCTCCCTTCCACATTCTTCTCTGCCCCTTTCAGTGTCCTTTCTTTCAGAGAAACATTCCCTGAGCCTCTGAGGAAGAGCAAAACTCCAGGACTGAACTCTTCCTAATCTGTGGTCCCCCAGCACCTAGTATGTGTCACCAACATACCCCTTAACACACTGTGCAGAATCACTGTGTTCAGAAGCCTGAAAGCAGGAATCTGGCTTTATTTATCTGTTTCCCAGCAGCCTATCATGGAACTTGGCACCATCCGATATGAACTCTGTGAGAATGAGCGAGTGACCGAACCGAGAGAGCAATGGACAAATTAAATGAATGCAGGAGCGCTAATTTATTACTCGCCTGTTGGAGATTTGGAATAGTGCCATGGTTACAGCTCCTTAACTTATTTACAGTTTAACTTCTACTCCATATGACTTTCTCACAACAGACACTTTTGGGCAAATCTTCCATTGCAGAGAAGTGATGGAATAACTTTCTCAGTGTGTCATTAGACATTGGACCCAATCCATTCACATTCGACAAACAGGCATTAAGTGCCAGGCCCTGTGCTAGGCTCTGAGGCTGACAGTGGTCCTCTCCCAGAAAATCTTATTTCAAAAATGCTTCTAATGACTGACATTGTTAGATTCTCCCCATGTAACTATCTTATTTCATAATATTATTAAGAAAAAATGTTTTTTAAAAAATTCCCAAGTCACCCAGAAGACAAAATGATTTAGAATCTGTTACTCAAAAATTTTCACACAAATTCTTGGCAGATGGTGTCATGCCTCGGCTTCCTGTCAATGAACAAATGGGCAAAAATTTAGGTAACCACAACATACTAAGCGAGTCTTCTTTACCTGCCTGGAACTCCCTGTCGTCTCCATTTGTGGAATCAGATGTCACTTCCATTTCTCATGGGCTCAGCAAGTCCTCCCAAAGCAACAGCGCATGCTTTCTAAAGTCACAGAGATATGTGCACCCCTCGGCTGGAGAATATGCTTTAATGGAGTCAAACTGAAAAACTGGGCCAAACAGTATGGGAACCCTGGATAGAGAAGTCCCTCCCCAACTGCCCCAACCAGAATGGTTACATTCCTGCCTCTGTGCATAGCCCAATCCTGGTCTGCTTGGTCTGAGCGTCTGCCAGGTGTGGAGCCTGTCGCCTTCAAATTCAGACGTGTGACAGCATTTATCTGCCTAGGAACAGCAAGGTATGCATTTCTACAAACACCACTGTTCAAATTGCTCAGTACGCAGAGAAACCAAGCACTTCCTCACTTCTCCTTGGGTTTTCCTTAAATACAAGCCAAATAAAAATCTAGGTGAGGAAAAATGTTAAGAAATTTAACAACAGAAAATATTCTTTTTTAAGTTTCTACCTCTTGCAAGACAGCTTGTTCTCATAAATTTTACAATCTACTTTCCAACCTATACACTCCAAACTAATTCCTAAAGCTTTTACCGATCCACCCATTAATGCACTAAATAATACATGCCCTCAAACTAAAAGGTAAAACGATGCCTCTTCAATCAGGATTAGAATACTACTGAGTGAAATGCAAACTGCATCTTTCTGCCAATGTCAATGTACAGCTCTGCTCACTTCACTCCCAAACACTGGCCTCATTCAGGCTTTCTGTGGGCCAAGCTCTGCCAACTTCAGGCCTTACATGGGCTCTGCCTTCAGCCAACACCCTCTACCACCTTGAGCTATTGACTTGAATAGCTTCCTCAAGGGGGTCTTCCCTGACCACTCCCAGCCATCCCAGGCCTGGGGAAGGGCCCTCATGATTGCCCATTACAACACTAAAGAATGTTTATCCCCTAAGCAATTTAAACAACTATATTAGGCTCTGCAATTTGATACATGCTTCTTGTACTACACCACACAGTCTATGAGGCCAGATGCCGTAATTGTGCTTATCAATGTTGTCAACCATGCCCAGTACAGTGCCTGGTGTCTGGGACACTCATCAAAGAGCTATTTCCATTTAGAATCGTTATCTCTGTTAGAACACTCCTCACAGCACACTGCTGCCACTGCCAAGGTCTAAGGAAACAAATACTCATTTTAAACCATCATCTCCACCAGGGGTGTTCAAGACCAGCCTGACCAGCTCTTCAAGGCAGGTGGTCCATGAACTTGGACAAGAAAAACAATTAGGTATTTTCACTAACCTCTAACAGAAATTTTCATCTTTTTCCATTACAAAGGCAGGTCACAAAACACACTATTAGTTAACATCTTTGATTGTATCACCACCAAAAATCACAACCATTTTCAAATCAACTTACAACTCTAGCAGATATCTTGAAAAGATCATTTGTCTCATCACCATTTCAAAACAGTTTGTTACTAAATACACTAATGAACAGCAACTGTTACTCTATAATGGGCTTTTAAGGTATTTTGATAACTGCATGTCAGTGTAATTAGTTTCCTTTGTAATGCCATGTACTCTATTTTATGCATTTAAAAACATTTTTCTGGCTTCACTCAACTGCCAAAGGAGTCCATGGGGAAGAAATGGATGAGGTTGATGAGGGTAAAGAATAAAAACCCAGCAGCTCGCATCTGTAATCCCAGCACTTTAGGAGTCCGAGGCAGGAGGATCACTTGAGGCCAGGAGTTCAAGACCAGCCTAGGCAACAATGAGACCTCTGTCTCTACAAAAAATCTAAAAAATAGCCAAGCACGGTGGCACACCCTTGTAGTCCCAGCTACTCAGGAGGCTGAGGCAGGAGGATTGCCTGAGCCCAGGAGTTTGAAGTTGCAATGAGCTACGATGACACCACTGCACTCTAACCCAGGCAACAGAGTGAGACCCTGTCTCAAAAATAAATACATAAATAAATAAGAATAAAAACCCTAATCTACATCACTATCATGAGATATAAACATGTGATGCACCAAGAAACATTTACATTTTGTTTCCATTTTTCCAACAGAAAAGAAGACAAACTCTGTAAAATAATTTAAGGAGATTTGAGGACCATGGCCCAGAGTTATGCCCAAGAAGCCTTGAGCAAGTAGATCCACTGTGGCTGGGTAACAGTTTGGTTTTATACATTTTAGGGAGACAGGGATTACAGGTAAAGTCATAAATCAGTATATGGAAGGCATACATTGGTTTGGTCCCAAAAAGTGGGACATCTCAAATCAGGGGCTTACAAGTCATAGGTGGATTTAGGGATTCTTAGGTGACAGTTGGCTGAAAGAGCCAATCCGGCTTTGTCCAAAAGACTAGGAATCAGCAGAAAGGAATGCTTGAGTTAAGATAAGGGTCTTCTATCTTTTATGTGATGCTCTACTGGAATCAGGTTGGGAAGTAAATCACATCATAAAAACCTGTTTACTGAGATTTTTATCATTTGTAGGCATGACTCACCAGGCCCCCTTAGAAAGGAATTTTTTGGGAAAAGAAAAATATCAGAGTTCAGTCCTCAAATGGAACATATTTTTATTCACTATGAAAAGGAGTAGAAAATTTCCATTAAAAAAGCAATTCAAAATAAAAAATTAAGATGCTATTTTTACAATAAATAAAAATATTATTTCCTTGGTTTTAATACGAGACAATTATACAAGAAGAAATTCTCAAGGATCATTAACAAGTTTAACTGTTAATGAATGATTCAACTGTTCAACACTCCTAAGAAAATTCTTGATATGATGAAATCTCTCCCACTTTTTTCCAAAAAGACTCATCCTTGAACCATTAAGCCCCTGGGTTTATAAAGGGAGGTTACCAGATAGGTAGGGCTACAAATATATTACACTCCTATTTCTAACACATTTTCTTAGTTCCAGCCCACCAATTGGAGACTCACCTATCTTATTTCTGTAACAACTCTGTGAATATATGCACACCCCCTCCAGGAGGAGTAACAGAGTAATCGTTAACACCTTACTATGACTTGCTTTAACCAGCCAACCATTAAAATCCACAAGCTGGCAAAAACGCTTCAAAGGAGAAGGGAGAGGCCAGGGTGGATGGAGTTAGGAGGCCAGTGGGCAACAGCCAGGGGCCGGACCAGAAGAAAACAGGCTCAGAGAAGACACCAAATTCAAGTTCTTCAGAGTCTGGAGGGCAGCCAAAGGGCCCTAGTTGCGTTACCAGGACTTCTGTGGAAGGCCAAATATCACAGCATTTCTCTTACACAAATTAAGACAGGTTCTGGCTGGTTCAGTTGAGCAGCTCCCACTACTCCAGTAACTTACTCTCTACCACAAAAAAAAATGATCCTTGCACCCCTCCTCTTCTTCCTCCCATAACCCCTCTCTCTCATACCCTCTCCCTGTTTTAGTATCTCTAAAACTTGGATTCTAAGCCCAAGGTCAGCTTGATCTACCCGCTCTAATCCACAGGTATGTCTCGCACCTCTTTCAAAATATTTAACAAAACCCCCTCAATATCACACAGTACATATAAGCCTAAAACTCCCCCAGAAGCATCCCTTTTCAGGTATAAATCCACCAGAGACAACCATTAACAATGAATGAGATTTGAAGGAAAGTCAGCAAGAGTGTCCTTGAGGTCCAGGTAGCCCAGAGAAGCAGAAAGAGTGTGGCCCCTACTCATCAAATAGGGGCAGTTAAATCTTGGGGAGATCATTTTCTCCCACCTTATGTGAAATTCCTCAATGACAAGGCAAACGAATTGGACTGATTTGTCTCTTAAAGCATCTTCCACATCTAAAATTCTGTGACGATCTATGTTACCATAACAGCCACCCATAGTTGTAAGTGACAGGGACAAAGAGAAGGAAGCCACTTACTACTACAAGTGGTTCATAAATCAGAAAACATTGGAAAGAGACCATTTCAGCTTGAAAGTCTGCTCACTCTTAGTGTTCATTCAGAATTCCCAGCTCCTTGCATTTGTATTTCATTTACTAGTGAGCTAAATATACTGCAAGTGTGAAATGTCTAACAGAAAGCATCCCAGTAATAACCAGCAACATGGAAAATATGTGGCTGTCATGTCAGAGGAGACATTTTCCTTAAAATAATCTGGATATTTACAATTCATATGCACAATGTGATGATTTAGATGATTTCTAAAGCCACAGAGCTTGACAGGCCTGGCAGAAGGTATAGAAAATGTTAGGATAACCATGCCTAACTGCAGCAAGAAATCGACGCTGAGAAAAGAGAGCTAAAAAAAACTAGGAGACCAAATCATTCACAGAGGTTTATGTGATTGCCAAAAAAGTAATAGTGCTGTATTCCCTATACCAGCAATAAAATTTTTCAATAAAATGATTTCTAAAGTAAATCCCTCATTACACATATTTCTCAATTTTTATACAAGCAATAAATGCACACAGTTTGTTTTTGATCAAATAGGACTATCACAAAATGTAGCAGGCCTGCCCCAGGCAGGCTCCCAAGGGACTACCCCCTTTCCTCTCTTATCTGTTTCTTCTGACAGCAGCTTAGGCATTTCTAAATATAATGCTTATAAAGCTCCTTCCTAATTACAAGTCAGTCATTATTTATAAGACTTTCTTTATTTACCTCTTTTATTAACATGTCCACTCCTCCAATCTCTGTTGAAATTTTGTTTCTGATATTATACTTTTAATTTCCAAGGTCTATTATTCTCTGAATCTGATTTTTTGATCACATTCCGTTGTTTCAAAGATGTAATTATTTTCCTATCTCTCTGAGGATCCTTATGATATTATATGTCACATTCCTCTGTTTCCCCTAAGTTCTTCTTTCCTGTTGGTTTTAGTATAGCTCTAATGGTAGAGGCTTTCCTCAAACAGCTGCTGACTTCTGGCAGCCCTGCCTATTTCAAAATTAGGCTCCATGATCGGGTGCAGTGGCTCACACCTATAATCCCAGTACTTTGGGAGGCCAGGACTTTGAGACCAACCTAGACAACATAGCAAGATCCCCATTTCTGAAAAAAATAATTTTAAAAATTAGCCAGGGATGGTGGTGAGCAGCCACTCAGGAGGCTGCAGTGGGAGGATAATTTGAGCCCAGGAAGTCTAGGATGCAGTGAGCTACAGTTAGCACCACTACACTCCAGCCCAGGAGACAGAGTGAGGCCCCATCTCAAAAAAAAAAAAAAAATGAGGCTCAAGTGTCTGTAGGCTTAGGTGTTATATGCCTACCAGTGGGCTTAAAGTATAGTCATTAACTTTCCATACTGTACTCCCAATAAAAGCATCCTTTAATTAAGGGCTGATAGGTGATGGGAGGTTGTCTTAGTCCATTTAGTGCTGCTTATAACAAAATACCACAGACTGGGTAGTTTATAATCAACAGAAATTTATTTGGCTTAAGCTTCTAGAAGCTGGGAAGTCCAAGAGTATGGCGCCAACATCTGGCAAGGGCCTTCTTGCTATGTTATCAAATGGCAAAAGGAGGAGGTCGAACTCGTTTTTGTAACAAAGCCACTCTCAAGATAACTGACGATAATGACATTAATCCATTGATGAAGACAGAGCCCTCATGACCTAATCACCTCTTTTAGGCCACACCTCCCAACACTGCTGCACTAGGGATAAAGTGTCCAACACATGAATTTTGGGAGACACATTCAAACCATATCAGAGGTGTACAGCTTCAGGAACTGGGGGACATCTTGGTGTCACTTCATCTTCCTGATGTCAAACCAGAGCCTCGCCATCCTCTCTGGGCCAAAGATCCCAAGTCAAAGTTCAGTTTTTCCAGAGAATATATAAATCTCTTTCTCCTGGGCAGGTGGGGAAGAAGGGGAAAGATCTGGGTGTCTACGTGCACTGTTCAGAGATGCTCAACTGAACTCTCAGTTTTTAGCTCCAAACTTCTCCCACTTCCCCTAACCGGACCCTAGACAGTACTGGGGTCTTGCACTCAGAGGGCTTGCAGAGCCCGCAAGGGGCATCAGGAAGCCGTCACCCAGACCCCCTCCAGGGTCCTCTCGGTAGTTCCCACCCCACCATCATCCCTCTTTCCCATTCATAGTTCTCTCATTTCCACGTCTCTTGGGCCACATTAGTTTATTCCTTTTTTGTTCTTTTACTGTAATTATAGCAGCAGTATGACAGCCAACAACGATAAACACAAATCGCTCTACCACTTTTAACGACAAGTTCTGCTGTCTTCAATTTACACTCAGGAAGCCTCCTAAAATGGTCCCACTTCCACGAGCCTGGCACTGGGTGTCACACAGCAGTAGTGTGCAAGCAAGACATTTATGATATATAGTGATTTCATATATAGTGAAATTTTAGCATAAAACAACTTTTATTTTCAAATGTGAAATTTTACTTTACGCTTACTAATGCAATACAGCCAAATTACAGCAGCTATGAATACTTTGGGACCTCAATGCAGATTTGCTTTATGTACTGAAAATCCTAAATTGCATGAAAGCTCTATTAAAAATTTACATAAATTCTATCTCTGAAAATGTGTGCTAAAATAAATACAGAAACCCAACGTTCATCTATATTTACTAAAGAAAAATCTATAACTGTATCAAGAATATTAATAATGAAAGAAAAATACACCCAAGGTGAAGGTTTCCAGAACCCCAATGCTCAGCTTGCTCCGGCGCCTCCTGGCCGATAGAAAGGCCTCCCTGTAAGTTGTGAAAACACAGACAGCAAGTCTCATCTTGGCTAAAAGGAAACACATATGTTTCTGATAGCAACATGATGAAATACAGAAATACTTTCTCGACATTGCCTTCTAGACCAGAAAGAACTTCACAGCTGGACACCAACATTCCCTGACCATACATACCCAGTGTAATTGTCAGTGGTTGCCTAAGGAGGGTGGAAACGTCTCAAACTACTAGGTAAAGTTTTTCAGCACATTCATAAAATTGCACGCTTTTGTCCAAATTATTCACAAACAAAACCTCACATATAGCCAGTTTGATTAAGCCCCTGGAAGTCATGGAAGCTTATAAAAATATTTTGCTCATTTTGTGATATATGTTTAATGTATCACAAAGATATTAAGTGGTAGAGAGGAAGAAAGTAAAAAATTTAGTAAGATGTTCTTTCTTTTCTTTCTCTCTCTTTTTTTTTTTTTTTCATTTTTTGAGACAGGGTCTCACTCTGTCACCCAGGCCAGAGTGCGGTGGCATCATCATAGCTCACTGCAGCCTCGAACTCCTAGGCTCAAGCAATCCTTCTGCCTCAGCCTCCAGAGTAGCTGGGACTACAAGCACGTGCCAATACACTTGGCTAATTTGTTTTTTATTTTTTGTAGAGATGGGGTCTTGCATGTTGGTCAGGCTGGTCTCAAACTCCTGGCCTCAAGTGATCCCCCCACTTTGGCCTCCCAAAGTGCTGGGACTACAGGCATGAGCCACTACACCAGCCTCTTTTATTTCTTTTAAATCTTAATGTTTCTGAGAAAGCTTAAGAGAAAAATAAATGTAAGTACTACTCAGTGACTTCAAACTTTAAAGCAAAATAAATATTAATGTTGTGCATGGATTCTGATGCAGGATATTGAACATCTCTACCATTCAAAACCGATTATCACAAAAATTGATACTGCTCTTTTCCACCCCATAATTAATTTGAGGGAGGGAGGCCTGTTGTTCTGGCTCTCATTCAAATGATAATTTTCTTCATTATAATAATCAATTAGTCTGGATAAGAGGAATGGAGATGATGTTAGAATATTTACAAATAATATTAACAGTATTTAATCCACCATTTACCTAGTGGTCATCATAATTTAATAGCCTACTGAAGAAAGCATGATCAGTCCAATCACCAAATTTAAGAATTACCAAGGTAATGCTTTGTAATCACAAACATCTTTGTTACTTAAATGTGAGCATTAGACCTTGAATTGCCAGGCAAACCAAAATAGTGCTACTCTCTACATTTAAACAGGATTTGTCTTCTGAAAAGTTCAAAATCAAACACATTTCCCTATGTCTTAAGGTATACTGATTGTTAATCCTCTATACGTGGATAAATTGCTCAAGGCAGTGACTTACAGTGGTCCATGGAATCCACGTTTACTTCTTCTCCACCAGGATGTCAGTCTCATTTAATGGGCTCCCGTGTGGAAAACATTTCGGAGTCAAAGTTTCTTTAATTTCCAAATTGTACTAAGGAAAGACAGAAGCCCTCAGTACTGAGTCACAAAGCTGAGTCTGGTGGTTGAAATAAATTCCGGGTCCACAAACTCACCTGAGGGCAGCCAAGAAAGACCACTCACAGATTTAGGGGTGCTTAGCTGAGCTGTAGGAGGTCTGTCCGGAAAGTATCCAGCCATTGTTAAGATAACGAGAATGGTCTGCACTACTTGGATGTAACCTGGCAGCCGAGGCGAGGCGAGGCGAATGAACTGGAATGCGCATGTGTGAACAATGACGTCACCATGCTAGTCAGTGGGGCACTAGACGCCGTTGAGCGAGTGTGCATACTCTGTGGAGGTCACATTCAAAATGACTAAGCAATGAATCTGCATCAAATCTTACGTTAAGCTTGACCATTCCTCGGCGGAAACTATACAGATGATTCAGAAGGCTTTCGGGGCCATGCAATGAATGCAGTGCAAATAAAATTGAGGCACAAACACTTCAAAGATGGTCGAGAATCTGTTGAAAGTGATCCATGTTCTGGAAACCCTGCAACAAGCAGAACACCTAGGAATGTTGAACGTGTATGGGCTGCAGTCAACAAAGATCAGTGACTGACAGTGCAAGAACTAGAAGCTGATCTGGGGATTCCAAAACCTACTGTGTCTGACAGTTTGACGGAGGATCTTGGCATGAAATGTGTTGTGGCAAAATGAATTCTGCAGCTTCTGCTACCAGAGCAGGACCATCATGCTGCATTTGCTAATGGCTTGTTTCAGACTGCTACCAATGAACCAGATTTCCTCAGGAAAGTCATAACTGGAGACGAATCATGGGTCTACAGCTATGATCCGGAAACGAAGGCCCAGTTGTCCCAATGGAAGTTACCTGGTTCTCCACACCCGAAGAGGACACAGCAAAGTCGCAGCAGGATCAAGACCATGTTAACTGTGTTTTTTAATTGGGATGGTGCTGTCCATCACAAATACGCTCCTCCAGGCCAAACAAATGAAGGAGTACTGCCTTCATCGGTTGAGAGATGCAATGCGACAAAAAAGGCCACAGGTACGGGCAACTGGTGATTGGCAGCTTCATCACAACAATGTGCCTGCCCATGCATCACGTCTCCTGCAGTTTTTTGGCAAAACATCAAATTACCCAGGTGACTCAGCCACTCTACAGCCCAGATTTGGTGTCCTGTGACTTCTGGCTTTTCCCAAAACTAAAATCACCTTTGAAAGGGAAGAGATTTCAGACTGTCAGCGAGATTGAGGAAAATACAATGAGGCAGCTGATGGCGATTCCAACACAGGATTTTGCAGAGTGTTTTGAACGATGGAAGAGACACACTAGGAGAACTGTGTGAGTTCCCAAGGTGTCTAGTTTGAAGGACCTCAATGAGGCATCATTGTCCTATGTACTATGTTTCTTGTATCTTGTATCTTCTTCAATAAATGTCTCCATTTTTCATATTACATGGGTGGATACTTCCTGGACAGACTTCGGAGGTTCACAAAGTAGAGAAGGTAAATCCATCAGACACACTCAATGGATGCTCACTAATGCAGGACACACTGCAAGGAGTCACCAAAATCACTTGTCACACAAACACTCAGACAACTAAAATCTTTATTTAACAAACAAAAACAGCCAAATCCCAAGCAAACATCCACATATGGTAAACAACAGAAACCCGTTTCCATTTTAAAAACTGTATAGTTTCTTGGCTTGTCTAATAATAAAATAATTTGGGGCTTATTATCTGTAATTATTTAATTATTATTTGCCTGGAGTTAGAGACTAAGCACTGAGAAGTACTACAGGGTAATGATGAAGGTGTGGCACACCTGTCTGGGTTGACATTCCAGTTCTGTCCCTCACTGCCTATGCTAGGAGAGTTACTTAACCCCTCTGTGCATGGCTTGCTGACTATAAAAGGGGATGATAGGCTGGGCAGGGTGGCTCACACCTGGTGGGAGGATCGCTGGAGGTCAGGAGTTCGAGACCAGCCTGAGCAAGAGCGAGACTCCCGTCTCTACTAAAAATAGAAAGAAATTGTCTGGACAACTAAAAATATATATAGAAAAAATTAGCTGGGCATGGTGGCACATGCCTGTAGTCCCAGCTACTCAGGAGGCTGAGGCAGAAGGATTGCTTGAGCCCAGGAGTTTGAGGTTGCTGTGAGCTAGGCTGACGCCACGGCACTCACTCTAGCCCAGGCAACAGAGTGAGACTCTGTCTCAAAAAAAGGGGAGGAGGGGAATGATAATAGAAGTGCCTCTTTAATAGAGTTTTTGCAAGAATTAAATGAATTTGTGTGTGTATGTACACACATATTTGTGTATATATACACACACATGTAAGCAGTATGGGTGTATATGGATGTGTGTGTAAATAATAAATAATAGTAAAAAGGTGAGATCATGACTGACATGGTGAATGTGCAAAAACCATTAATTACTACAATACTTCTTATTACTGCAATACTTCATAGACATCAAATTATTTCACGTGGTGTTTCAGGTTTTAAATTAGGCAAACACTAAAACACAGGCAAGTGTGTTTAATATGATGAGACAGAGACAGCTGAAAGTTAGCTGATTCCAAGCAGCGGTGCCCTTACAGCCACTGCTGCACAGCAAGCTTGTCTGCACACTTTCCAGCAGCACCAATGCCCACCCCCATCCCCATTAGCAAGAAAAGGCAATAAGCCAATCTGGTAGATGAAGCAGGAGCAGAATCTCAGGAGTTGGGACAGCACTTAACACATTCGAAAAAGCCGACTCAGGTAAATAAGTAATCCCAGGATTAAATGAGGCATATGCTAGTTCATCATCAACCTGAATTCTAATGGCTCAGACCATCACTGACAGGAAAAGATGGAAAACAGAGTGAGTGGCGCTAATTTTGTTGACTAACATTTTTAACTCTGTCATCCTACCTCTGAGACTGTTCGTTGCTCCAGAATACCCCTCTCTCCTGGGGTTTCTCACTCCCCTGTTGTTCCCTGAATTCTTACACCGTGAGACTAACCAGAATGTCAAACTATGCATGTGGGGGCATCAGGCACGTTCCAACCAGTTTATAATTTATTATTTCATAATAATTGTAATTATCATTTATAACATTCACAAAAGCAAAATTCCAATGGCTGGAAACATGAGTCAGAATCCATTCAGCTGGACCTGGTAACCTGGGTCAGGAGATGTCCCCCATGCCACCAGCAACAGCCTGCAGAAAGGAAAAGCTAACCTTGCAAAGAGGGGAAGGGAGGCCAGGAACAAAGAAAGGAAATAACAATAATAATAATGACAATGACAAAAGCAACAGCCTCTAACAATATTAGCCAAACACTCTGAACTCATGTGATCTTAAAACAATAGAATTGTTACTTTTATTCCAATTAGTCCCCAGAATTTTTACCTTTAAAGTTTTAAATAATGTGGGACCAAAAATTGAAGACAGATACACACAATGTTTCATATAAATCTTATCACATACAAAATTCTACAAGAAAATGTACTAGGCTCCCTGATTCAGACGTGATCATGAAGACAGGGAGCAGAAGGATGTTAGTCAACCAAGTTACTCCCAGGACTCTAAATCCCTAATACCAAGCAAATGTCTCATAAAGCAATTAAAGTCATTCTATCAACAAATCCTTAATTGGCAAGGTCTCTGGCAAAATGCAACGCAAAAGTAGAAAAAGTCAGGCATGCCCAAAAACAGCACTTCAAGGAAAATGCCAGACCCACAGCTTCATGGCCTCATTGGCAGACACGGTACCCTGGGCCACAACATTAAAGGGGTGAAATTCATGTGGCTTAACTTGGCAAAATATGAAAGAGTAATGAGAAAAAAAAACCTAACTAAATATTATGAAAATTAACTTTCATTCAAACAATTTTTAAGCAAGTTTGTCTTCTTTTGATTTTTTCAATAGACATTACAAAGGAATTAAAATAAGCAATACTGTATTTCTTGGGATCCTCTAAAGAAACATAAAATAGTAAGAAAGAAGGAATATACTGAAGGAAAACTTTTCCTTAAAGAAGCAGGAGTCACAGAGAAGTCCCCAGCACTTCATTGTTAGCAGTGTCATGGTGCAGGCTCGTAACACTTGCCAGGTATTTTCAGGATATATTACGGAGTATTTAACAAACAAAATCCTAAAAGTAGAATACCTAAACCAAAAATGAAACTCAGAAAAGAGATAATAGGTCAAAAAATGGTAAAACACAGTCTTGAGGTTGTCAAAAGAAAACAATCCCATCTGGAAACCATTTCCAGGAAGGGAAAGGAAGACGGAACAAAGCCCAGAAGGAATGCTCATGATAGGATTTACTGACTGTGAGAGTAGAGATTTATACCCAACCATGGAAAAAGAACCACAAGATATGATCAAATATCAAAGGGTTCCTTGACAGGAAAGTCTGAGGACTATTTTTAAAAATTAATTTATGAAAAGAAAAGTACCATCCTCGTATTAGAAAATTTGATAATTTATCAAGATATCAGATTAGAAAGTTTAAATTTGCTCCTGGATTGAGGCAAATTGCTGGAGAACTTCCTCCCATCTCTATTTTTTTTAAATGAATTTATTTATTGGCACCTGGCTCACATTACTAGATACCACCAATGAGAGTTCTCTTCATCTAAATATCACTCATACCTGAAGAGACAGTTTCTTCCATATTTATGAGGTTCTAGGGAAAAAGTTCTTTGGGGCCTCAAGGCCAGGAGAAAAAAAAGCTGTACCTCATTTTAGCAAATGTATTTTTGAAAATTCATGGATAACATCACTCTTATAACTCACCATTTTCTTATTGCTTTGCCTAATATGACACCTTGAGACAAATCCGCACTCAAAGCCTAATAAGCAGTTTCTGTGGACTATCTCCCCTTGGACAGACTCACCTTACTAATAACTCATTTCTTCCCTTGTTTGCATTTCTGTTGATCTTTTTTTTTCAAATTCCTACTTTTGGCCAGGTGCAGTGGCTCACGCCTGTAATCCTAGCACTCTGGGAGGCCGAGGCGGGTGGATCACTCGAGTTCAGGAGTTCGAGACCAGCCTGAGCAAGAGCAAGACCTCGTCTCTACTAAAAATAGAAAGAAATTATCTGGCCAACTAAAAATATATACAGAAAAAATTAGCCGGGCATGGTGGCGCATGCCTGTAGTCCCAGCTACCTGGGAGGCTGAGGCAGTAGGATTGCTTAAGCCCAGGAGTTTGAGGTTGCTGTGAGCTAGGCTGACACCACGGCACTCACTCTAGCCTGGGCAACACAGCGAGACTCTGCCTCAAAAAAAAAAAAAAAAAAATCTTACTTTTTAGGTGACTTTCTGTAAGAATTCAGAATTAGATGAGGTGTCTTTTAAATATGACCAAAAAACGTACTGTAAGTCCTAAGAACTCAGGCATATCCCTGGACTATGAAACAGAAAGAATATATCTTCCCTATAGAATTACTGTAGGGAGTAAATGAAATAGCATATTTGAAAGGGCCCAATACATATACTTAGCTCTCTGCCTTCCTCTACTTTTTTAGGAAATATTTTCTCCATCTAAAATTAATTTCCCTCCTGTGCTCTAGATTAGCAAGCAATCAATTCATTCACACTTTGCTAGCTTTTATGGTGTAACTAGCCAGTCACAATTTTAAAAGTTAATGTATATCCAGGTACTTCCCATAAAAAACATTGACTTTGGCTAATACTTCTGAACCCATACATTACATGAAGTAAAAGTTTAACAGATTATGTTTAGTTTTAAATAAACCTAATGTAAATGAAGATACTCCTAAGAAAGTGATTGGCATACTGATATATTTACCCAGACCTCCTAATTTCCAATGTTTTATTTTTTTTTTATTTTTATTTTTTTTGAGACAGAGTCTCACTCTGTTGCCCTGACTAGAGTGCTGTGGCATCAGCCTAGCTCACAGCAACCTCAAACTCCTGGGCTCAAGCGATCCTCCTGCCTCAGCCTCCCGAGTAGCTGGGACTACAGGCACGTGCCACCATGCCTGGCTAATTTTTTCTATATATATGTTTTTAGCTGTCCATATAATTTCTTTCTATTTTTAGTAGAGACAGGGTTATGCCCTTGCTCAGGCTGGTCTCGAACTCCTGAGCTCTAACAATCCGCCCGCCTCGGCCTCCCAGAGCGCTAGGATTACAGGTGTGAGCCACCGCGCCCGGCCCCAATGCTTTCTTTTAACGTGACCACATTTCCCAACTCAAATGGCACCAACACTGAACCCACTGTGACCTGATAAGAGCAATGGGGTCAGTGAGAGCCACCAATTGCCACATATGTCCACATAGGAACCAGGATCAGTCTCTCTGTTTTTAATGCAATCAAGAAAGATGAGAAGGCAGTGCAGAATGAAACAACACGGGGAAATATATCCTGAAATCCCCTGGCTGTCTCTTCCATTTCCGAGGAGAGAGTGCATAGGGGACAGTCCTGACTGGGACACCAATGAAACCTTGAGCCACCAGCTCTCAAGATGACCTTCAGCAGCCAACAGTGCCATGGCATCTTCGCCTGACAACTGGTGGTAACAGCGATTCTACCAGATCATCACCAAACAATTCCAAAAATTCTAACACGTATAAAGTGCTTTTCAGGCAGATTCCTACTAATGCCGAGCTGTCTGACGTCTGTCCACTGCATAGAGGCACCAGGCCAAGGTGGCAAACGAGGCTGAAATCCAGCCAGCAGAGTGGCACGGAGGAAAGAGCACCTTTTGCTCTGCACAAAGGCACAGTGCACTAAGCACAGTGTCCATCAGACTGTGTCTCTCCAGAGGGGGTGCCTTTGTCCAGCTGCCCACCCAAAGGGGCTGCCTTGGCCTGAGGCAAAACATTGCCCAGCAGCCACACGGACTGACTCATGACAACTGCCCTGTGAGAACAGGAACAAGAGTTTGGAATTGAGCCCTGCCCAACTAGCGTCAGAACCTCAGCCGACAGCCAATTCCCCTCTCCCTGACCTCTTCTATCTACACCAAGCTCCCGAACGTTCCTTCCCCTCTTCCCTACATCTCACCCCAGTGCTGCCCACGCTGCCATCAGATCCTGGAACAGTGCCCTGACCCACTGCCCCCGCCAGCCCCGGAGGAGCAGCCACAAAGCTGCAGGAGGGAGGATGAGCTACAGGCCAGGCCAAGGACCCTGTTGGTTGAACTTGAGGCATTTTCTTCAGAAACAATGTTACAAAGGATGACCACATCCAATGGCACTTTCACTTCTGTATTGTCTTTCAGCTACAATTAAATGTGAAATCAGATTCTGCAGGCTGGCTTATGTCCCAATGTTTCCAACAAGCAAATTAGAAACTCTTTATAGCCCAAGAAAGTACCCAGGCCTTGGGGTCCTGGCCTCTGTGTGCACAGGAGCACTTCCTCTTAACCTTG
The DNA here is from genome assembly GCF_020740605.2 of Lemur catta. NCBI lineage: Eukaryota > Metazoa > Chordata > Mammalia > Primates > Lemuridae > Lemur > Lemur catta. Next base: position 129,057,255 of record NC_059129.1, on the reverse strand, counting down.
AGCAAGCCATTCGACCTCACCAAACCTCAGTTTCCTTATCTGTTAAAAAAAAAGGATACCAAAATATCTTCCTCCTAGATCTGTTGTCAGTACTTCCAATACAACCCATGCAAAGTGGCACAGAATAAACACTGAGAAAACAGTCACCATTCCAGGTGCGCAATTCTTATCCACAATGCCAGGATCTGAAAAGCTCTGGAAACCAAGGGTTTTGTTCATAACCTATTTGGCAGCAAAACGTGACCTGAACTGACCTGAAGCTACTTAAAACCCTGTTTGTGTTCCACTTAGTGTAAGTAGTCACACATTTTGCTGCAGAAATATTCATATATTTAATTATAGGGTACTGTCCCAAACTCCTCTGAAGGTATTACATAATATATGATATATAGATCATAAGCTTTCTGAAATGAAAAAAAAGAAAATCATAAATTCTGAAACACATCAGGTCCCAAGGATCTGCATGAGGGATTGAGAGTTTGTCATAACCCATCCCCAGGAAGAAAGAGATTTGCTGGTCAACCCAAGAGCAGTTTCACGTGCTGGACTTTCAACGACATTTCCCATCAGCAAGTTGTCATGATCCCTGAGTGTGGCAGTGGCTCAGCCCCTGATAGGTTAGAATCCGTGTCCTAGGTCCAGTTGGCCAGTCACAGGAAGGGGCCCATGGGCTGGGCAGACAGGGAATGAGGACGCCAGGCCCACGCCAGGACTTCACTTGCTCTCAGATGACCCAAGCCATCAAGCACATTCTTAGGACTTGTGCAGTGACATTTTTTCCCCTAGATTTTCAAAGTGAATCTTAGTTTTCATTCCCAACCCTGGCTCCCTCCAGTCTGGGCAAACTGCCATGGAATCACAAGGGCCACTCAGAAGTGGTTTCTTCTTTTTTTTAAGCTGTTGAAAACATTAAGCTAAATAAGTGAATATTCTCCAGCCTCCCTCCCTGTACCCTCCCCTATCCTTACCATCCATTAAAACCATACTCCACTTCATCTCAGTGGATTCAATCCATTCCTAATGGATTAAATATATAATATGTATATCTAATATACGTGTATATCATAAATGATAAATATTAATATTAATGAAGCAGGAGCATGAGGAAAGTGGAGATTTTTAAGAGCTGAATCAATTTAATGTTTCTTTGCATAGCATCCCCATTAAATGTAGACAACAGAGGACCCTGCCTTAATCCCTGCCTTTTTGAGGGCCTTACTCTCCCCATGGGATAGAGAGGTCAGAGGACCAAGGGGACATGTGTGCCCAGAGCCATGCGACTCCCTCTAAATTATGGGCTAGGGACACAGGACCCCAGTACTCCCTGCTGAAGGGTGCACCACCCATACCACTGTTTGCAAGTGGGGTAGGAAGAGAGACCATGGATATCTGACCAAGTGACCACAAACTTGGTCCAAAGCCCTTCTTGGTGCAGAATGAAGCCGCATGGGCAGACCAAGGGGAAGGTCTGCAAGTTGGCACCAGGGCCAGGTCTCCCCCTGCCACCATGTTCTGGCACAGAACTCTGAGCAATTGGAGAATTCGAAACTCAAACCTTTTTTACAACTAAAATTTCTTTATATTTGGTTTTATAACCATATTGTTAGATTTATAACCAAAAATTAGACTTTTATAACCACATTGTTATAAAAGTATATTTGTTATTATCCATTCTCCCCACTTCTTCTTCTTTTTTTTTTTTCTTTAATATTAGAAATCTGGCGTCTTCCCCCATCCTCCACAGTTTTAGCTCAGCACACGGCTGCCTCACCACAAACCACATTTCTCAACCTCCCTTGCAGTTAGATGAGGCCATGTGGCTAAGGTGCAGCCAGTGAGATGGAAAAAGGAATCATGAATACAATCTCGAGGTCACATCTTTTAAAAAGAAAATTGCTTATTTTTCACTTCTCTTTCCCCTTTCCTTGGACTGGAACTTGGACATAGCAATGAGGGGCAAGCCTCAACCAAGGTGTTGAGACAACACTTGGAATGGCAGAACAACAAGAAAGAAGGAACCAGAATCCCTGAAAGACCATATGGAGCAGAGCTACCTACCTGTCCCTACACCACCCACCAACTCTGAACTGTAAAGTTGACAGAGAAATAAACTAGGATCCCATTTGAGCCACTATACTTTGAGGTTTCTTTGGCACACCAATGTAGCCTCTAACTAATACATTTGCAAATGATCTAAATAAACTGGCTGTAAATTAGTTGTATGAGTCAACTATGGTGATCCCAGCCAAAAGAATGTAGTATCAAGCCTCAGCAAGAAAGAGAAAATAAAATAAAATGGGGGAGGAGAGATGTTACATGATGTAGAGTTATTTTTTCAAAAATATATAAACACAGAAGGAAAAAAATAAAAGAATTCCACATGAGAAGTAATCATGAAAATACTTAAGTCTATCCTAGAATATCTTCTTATTAAATATAAAGAAGCCAAAAAAAAAAAAGCAAAATTCTGGATACATTTAAGAAATAAAAATAAATTTTGCTAGTGCACTATGATTAAAACTATTTTTTACATGGTTATTTAAAAAGACTGGAAAGAAATACACCCATGTTATAATAACATTTATTAATGTTTTATAAACATCAGTGTTTATAATTTTCATATGTATGTATATAAAAATTCATTTAATTTTTACAACAACATAAAGAAGTAGGTGCTATTACTATTTCTTCTTTATTGATAAGAAAATTGAGGCACAGCAGCTCAGCACTCTGCCCAAGGTCACTCAGCTAGTAGTAGGTGGCATGCTTAGATTCAAACCCCAAGCCCTCCCTAAAGTACCTCTACAGGAGAAAGCTAATAAAATGTTTAAATCCTGTGGGATTTTCTTATTCTTCACTTAAAATATTGTATAAAATAATAATACGATGCCATATTTGAAATCTAATCCAACTTAGAGATAAAATGTTTATCTCAAATGCCATCAAATAACCTGTATTTCCATAATCCCAACAGCAATATTGCTGGTAAGAGCCCAAGCATGTAGAATATTTAGGATGATCACAAAATCAGTGCAGACAAAACTGAAACTACAGTGATGACGAAGAAAGAAATAGAACACAACCCTTCAGGACCACAGCTTTCACAATTAAGCATTCACAATTTTGCTCTCTGGGGCTTAAAAAGCCATCAGTGTGAGGTCATATAGCCACACTCCTTACCTTACAAACAAATCAATTAATTGTACGTAGAGACTGAATGACTTATTCAAGGTTACACAGCCGGTTATTGGCAGAGCCAAAACTAGAACCAGCTCCTCTCTGAGACTAAGGTCAGCCCTTTCTTTTTAAGGTTGTCTAGAATTTAGCAACCAGAGCAATGATTTTTAAATTGTGTTCCAAAAAGCAGGAAGAACCCTCGGGAGCCTCAAGGCCACTCACCTCCCAGTCCCACGCCCCAAAACTCTGCTGTAGATTCCTAGAAAGCCACAAAATAGGCCTCCATCAAAGACTTGTTTGCAAGGGCACAATACTAATGTTAAGATGGTAATAATAGAGGAAACTAGATGTGGGATATATGGGAACTCTCTGTACTATCCTCAACATTTTTCTGTAAATCTAATACTATTCTAAAGTAAAAAGTTTACTTAAAAATCTTTTCTAAGTCACGTAACAAAGTGAAGCATTCACATTCTTACTTTCAAGTACCCTACACTTGGGCCCATTTGGAGTGCTCAGGAATCAGAAGGAAGCTTCCTACGCCAGAATTCATCTCATAGGAAGACTATCACCATCATTTCATTAAATGGGCATTTTTATGTCAAATAAAAACTTAATATAATGACAGAATAAAGGACAATCTTGGAAAAGGAAAGGCAGTTGGCAACCACACACTGACATACATCAACATTACACTGACCTCAGTCTTCCCATTTCATGTCTAACTGTTAAAAACTATTTAAGTGATCTGTCATCAGCATTTGGGAAACACGGTCAAAGGCTGACATGGAGTGAATCAATCAGAACACTAAAAATACAAAAAGGATTAAATTGCTGTTTTTCTCAGGGATTACACACTTGTTGAAAGCAATAAAGACCACATTTTGTTTGTTCATGCAACATGTATTTATTAAGCATATACTATGTGCCAGGCACTGTTCTAAATTCTAGTGATTCCACCCAGACAAATGCATTCTGGTGGAAAGCGACAATCAGCATAACACAATACATGCTATGGGAAAAAATGAAACAGGGTAGAGGGAGTGGAGAGTGCTGCAGAAGGATTTGCAGTTTTAATCGGGTGGTCAAGTAGCTCCCTGAGCATAGGGAGTCAGCCATAAGGTCACCTGCAGGAAAAGGGCTCAGGGAAAGGCCCTGAACGGGGAGGTGCCTGCAGTGCCCAAATGAGTAAGGGGAGGTGAGGCCAGGCAGGACCACCAGGGCCCAGCAGATCACGCTAAGGTCTTTAGCTTTTATCACAGGTAGATGAGGACACTCGAAGAGTTGTGAACCTAGAGCGGCACGATCTGCTTCTGTTTTGAAACAGCTCTCTCCACCGGAGGTTCAGCCCAGCCTCAGCGGGCTGAGGGAGGAATGAGGGAGAGCAGCAAGGAGGCTACTGTGGAAATTCAGGAAACAGCGGTGGTGGCCTAGACCAGGGCGGCAGCGGTGAGGACGGTAAAATAGGACCAGGTTCTGTATAAACACTATTAGGAAAATAGAGCCAGCAGGATTTGCCGATGGGTTAGATGTGGGTATAAGGGAAAGAAAGGACTACAATGATGACTCCAAACTGGAGGGTCTGAGCAACTGGAAGAATCAGACTGCCTTTCTCTGAGATGGGCAAGACCAGGGGATCAGCTGTGGGGTTGAGGGGAGAGAAGGAGTTCAGATTTTCAGATTTGGACATATGGGTGGAGACATCAAGTGGACAGTTGGAAATACAAGTATGAAGTTCAAGGGGAGAGGTCTGGACCAGAGATAGAAACTTGAGTCCAGCGTTCAGATGATATTTAAAACCAGGAGACCAATGAGACGACAAAGGGAGTGTGTGGATAGACAGCAAAGACTGTGTCCCAGGACCTCCAATGTTAAGAGGAAGAATCAGCAAAGGAGAATGAGAAGGAATACCAGGAGCACACGGGGTGTTCTAGAAGCCAAGTTTAAAAAGTGTGTGGTGGAAGAGGGAGTGATCACTAGTGGTGGTAATACTGAGAGACGGAGTAAGATGAGGACTGAGACCAACCACTGGAGCTGGTGACGTGGAGGTCTCTAGAAACTTTGCTAAGAGCACTTTTGGTGGATTGGTTGGGGCTATGCCTGATCTGGGTGGTTTTAAGAGGGTATGAAAGGAAAGGAATCGCAATTGTTGGTATATAAACTCCTTGAGGAACTTTTTCATAAAAAAGACAAGGGATGGAACAAGGAAGACAGGTGGGATCAGAGTGAAGTTTTGCTAGAGAAGAGAGACAATAGCATGTTTGCATGCTGCAGGGGAAACAGCAGAGAGGCAGAAGAGTGAAGGGAGAAGTCCTCGAGTAAGTAAAAGAGGATGGGGTACCACGTCCACAGCTGGGGCAGCCTTGAGCAATTTCTGGTTGAGGATAGATACGGGGTGGGAGATAGCTGTGGTGTTGGAGCTTCTGGATTCTTCTTCAGTTTGCTTCAGTTTTCTTAGGACATTAGTAGGCAAAGTCATCAGCTGAGAGTCAGGATGAGGAGGAAGGGGTGACTGTTTCAGGAGAGAGGAGACAATATGAAATAATCATCTAAGGCAGTCAGAGTGACTGCCAAGCCGCAGGACGGTCTCCTTGCATATGAGTTATATTGAAATAAAGAGTTAGGATTGTGCGTTTTCCTCCAGCCATGTTCCCCTGCACGGGGGCTGGTGGAGAGCAGGTGAAGAGTTCAATTTAATCGGGGTGGGGTTTGACACAGCTGTGATGGAGCAGGAACGGCAAAGGAGTTAAAGGCGTGTGCAAGACGTGATTGTGACCGACCACGGAATCTAAGTAAAGAGACATGAGAGAACAGGAGGAGAGAGGTGACAGTGTAATGGCAGTAGAATCAGTGGATTCGAGACCCCAGTGGAGTCACAGATTGCCAGAGTGAGAAGAGGGAGTGAGCCAGAAGTATAAAACACAGTGGGGAATGGAGGGGCTGCATCCTACACAATGATGTGGTCTGAGCCAAGATACAAGCACCAGAGTGCAAGACAAGATCACGAGAGAGAGAAGTTGGAGAAATTAAGAGGATAGAGTTTATCTGCATCTACCCTGAAATCACTGAAACAAGAGTAATTTTGGAGAGCATGACAGTGAACCAGAAACTAACATCATTGAGAAATGCAAGTTGAGGGACTGGGGGAGAGAGTGACATCTCACAACTGAGGCTGAGCTGGTGACACAATCCGATGGCCTGAGATTGGAGCTGGGGGATCTGTTCTGGATATGGAATAAGGCGCCAGGGCCACCACCTCACCTCACGGGCAGTAGGAGAGGGCTGGGAGCAAACAGGCCACACGCAAGGTGGTCACGAAAAATATACCAACATTTTGACAGAGCAATTTTCTTTAATGTCAGAAAAAACTAAAGCACTGTGATACCCACTCTACCTGAGCTTGATGGAGCATAAGTTCCATTAATTAAAAGGAAAAAAAAAAGGCTGAGCCCGACTGTTAATTAGTAATCTATGTCTGATTATTTGCCACTTTTAGCAACAAAAGGGAAAGATTCATCAACAAATAAAAATTCATCATATGCAAAACTGGGTCAAACAGTATCAGAAATTTTGCCCTTCAAACTTTGTGTCGACTCACCGTAATTCTAGCAATCAAGTCTTTTGTCTGAATCGCTCTGAGACAGCAGAGGCAAAATAAGGCCCAGAACTTGCAATCCAGCAGTCCCCCAAACTCATGCCAGAGCACTGGACTGCCAGTTTAACTTCCATCAGAAAAGACAGAAACACCATGAAGACACAGCCCTAATAATATGTCCCCTCATAAGACAACTTTTCAGTAGGTCATAGGTCTCCTTTGAGAATATAATGGAAAATGTAGACTTTCTTTTCCCAGAAAATATGCAGAAGCACAAGTATAAAAATTTTTGTACACACTGCAAGCATTTATTGATAAATTCTCCTATCCCTTCCCAAGCCTCAATGAGGTTAGCTAGAGTAATATCGGCAGGTCGGCTTCCTATGTATGTCCCTGGGAGATAAATATAGTCAACAAGAAAGGTGCCAACCACCAATATCTGCTAAAAATACTAAAAATCGAAAACCACTTCCTAATTCCTCATCTTCCACTGCCGTCATCAACCAGCTTTCAGATTCCCCTCTCCAGATGCTCATTCTAGGGCCAGTCAAAAATCTCAGAAAATACGAAGAGAAATAAAATATGCAGCACAGTTCTTGGATGAAATTTTAATAATATCTTTAAAAGAGATCAACAAATAACTGAGGAAAGCAGTCAAGACTCCAGCTGCCAATCTTCAAGGATTGACGGTAGCCCAAGCCACTATCATAAATATATACAAGATAACATATATATATATATATATATATATTTCCCAGATATCTCACAGGCAGCTCAAAGTCACTCTAGAACTTCACTCACTATCCCCTTATCCAGTGCTTTCCCCATAAAACCTTGACAGAAAGGCTGCACCTGCCAGTGTTGAAGCCATGAACCAGGCTTCTCCCTCTCCATCACGTCCACCACCCACCATTTGAAGACCACCACCATGTCCTGTCCCATCCATCTCCTACCCAAAGCTTTCAAACTCTCTCCTCTCCTCCTTCCCAGCTACCTCTACCTTAGTGTAGGCCTCCAATGTCTCTTACCCTTTGGCTGTGACAGCCACCCAGTGGTCCTCCAGGACCCCAGTCTTGCGTCATCCACACCCCGACCCACACCACCCACTGTCCACACTGCAGCTAGAGCAACTCTGGTCAGATCAGCTCTCTGTTTAAACGTTTTCAGAGGCAGCAAGCAAGGCCTTCCAAAACCAGAAGTGGGAGAGAGGAGGGCACCTCCAGTTGCCAAAAACACAGGGAAAACAGAAAACAAAACAGTATGTGACCTGATATTACACTTAGGGTTTATGGTAAGGTAGGTGTGTGTGTGTGTGTGTGTGTGTGTGTGTGTGTGTGTGTGTGTGTTGGGAGAGTAGTTTGGGGAGTACTGTTCCTAGGAACTTGAAGCGTTTTGTAATATTTCATATTTTTCAAACACACAAATAGATAATAAACAACAATAGACAATGATAAAATGGCATGAGGGACATGATTGTAGTGGGTGCGGTGGTCTCCTACACCTGCAGTCCCCAACCCCAGGCCGCAGACCAGTAGTCCGTGGCCTGTTGGGAACCAGGCCGCACAGTGGGGGGCGGGAGGCAGGGGCAAGCGAGCAAGCCGGGCGTCCTCTGTATTTACAGCCGCTCCCCATCGCTCCTATCACCGCCTGAGCTCCGCCCCCTGTCACATCAGCAGCGGCAAATAAAATATGCTGTGCGTACTTGTATGAGATGTTCCAGGTACCATGCTGCAATGTTTAAATAAAAATTTTATTGTGGCAAAAAAAAAAAAAGACCAGCAGCACCATTAGATTCTCATAGGAGCCGGAATCCTACTGTAAACTGAGCATTCGAGGGATCTAGGTTGCGCGCTCTTTAGGAGAATTTGTCGGAAGCCATCTGCCCCCATCCCTCCGGCCCCCTGGGCTGTAGAAAAATTGTCTTCCATGAAACCGGTCCTTGGTGCCGAAAAGGTTAGGGGCTGCTGCCCGACACAGACCGCCTTTCAGGACAAGGCAATGCGCAAGTCAGCCGCTGAGGACTCACAGCTGTGCATCCGGAGCTGCCCCTGGCTGAAGGTAGTTGTCTTGACCAAACTTTTACCTCGCCCCCTTCCCACAGTCAGCCCAAAGCCCACTGGTCACTGCATGGGTCCCAAGACTCAACACTACTGTCTCACTGTAGGAAATCCCTGAAGGTCCGTCCCAGCGCCAGAGCTCCCTGTGAATCGGATGGCAGCCCTATTGTAACTGAATCCAGTTCAGCTTTTCCTGTGGCCCAGTTCTTCCTCCCTCCTTTCTATTAGGAATTGTTCTCAAGTACACACAAATCTCTGTCCCAAATCCTATGTCCAAGGAACGGGGCTTAAGACAGACAATTACCCAGCTTCACAAATTAGCATTATTTCATATTTGTTTCAGACACTATTTCTATTTTCACTGAGAAATTAAATATTATAGACAAGACTGAAGACCCTTCTCTCCACTATCTCTAGAGAAATCCACAATCTTTAACTTGGTGTTTATAATGTCTATGAAAAATTTTGTATTTTGCTATATATTTATGAACACAAACATTTCAGAGTAATTTCTGCAGGTATTGGGACTTTCTATATGGTACCATTCAATACCTGGTGCAACTTGTTTATACTCAAAATTATTTTTGAGATGTGCTGGTCCTCACACCATGGGAGTAAGACAGCAAAATGCTACGCAAAAGTCTCTCGCTGGCCAAATCAAAAACTTAGGTACCACCAGGACACAACCCAAAAAGGCTTACAAGAGTTTACAGATGAGACCTTTGTTTTTTCTCAAAGGGAACCACCGTTTCTGAAAAACCGGCTTGCCTACTAGAATTTGTTAGCCTACTGAATATAAAGATTTGAAAGATGGAACTTAAAGACAGCATGACAATAACAGCCTCCTCTTTCTCCTATTCCCAAACCCTCCACAGCAGAGCATCACATTAAGAAAAGCATCTGTTACCTGAATAATTATGATTTCTGAGCAACCCAGCTATATTGACTGAACTCCAATGGCCTTTGCACCACTTAATTATTCCCTAAATGAAAGGTACTTCTCAACATCTGCTCTTAATTTATTTTTAATTTGCATTTATTCTATCCTATCTGTTGAAGCTGAAATTTGTAATATAGAATGACATTATCTTGACAGCATCACATTAAACATTCTACCCTTCAATTAAGGTCTAAAGTAGGCTTCCAGGCTCTCTTTGCATATAGATTTTCTTTTAGTTGTCCAAGACTTTTATCCTCACTTTTAAGGTGATATTAATATTACCTTTCTTTGCTACCTTTTCAAAGAACTGTTACAGTATACTGCATAAACATGAAAAAACTTCCTCTTTTTTCTCATTTTAATTAATGTACTTTTTTCTAAAGCATGACTTTTCTTTCAAACTATTAACATATTAAAAAAATACAAATGCTATTGAAACTCAATTCAATTCAAAGTTACCTACATAAACTGACCAAGAGGCAAGGTGAGAAAAACAGCAGTAATCAACTTCTCTAGGAAGTAGCAATAACTCTAAATTGTTAAGAAATTAACCAAGAAAATTAATTCTGGAGAAACAGCAAATAACTGAAAGTGCTGAAAACCGGAATTACAATATGATTTGGAAAATTATATACCTGACTGAAAAACATAAAACAAATCCCATAAAGGTGGAGCTTACATGGAGGCTTTATACATGTTGCTCTAATAGCTAACACTCCTTCCAATCCTTTCCCCTACTCCATCTCCACCTGTACCACCATGTCCCCGTAATCTCTAACTTCGATTATTTTCACGACTCTTACCCTGCCACCCTCAGCTCTGCTCCCTTCTAAATTTATTGTTCCTACTGCAAACCAAGTTATCCTTCTGAGAAATGGTACTCAGCCAGTCAGTCATTAACCCACTTAAAATCCTGCAGGGGCTCCCCGCAGGGAAAGATTAAACCTTGTTTCAAAAGAGCTTTCAAAATCTGGCCCTAACCTCTCCCTTTATCCCCATTACCCCAGCCACACACATCTACCAGCTACAGACTCAAAAGCCATTGCTCTTTTTCCATCAACCTGGAATGCTCTTCCCTCCCTATCCACAGGGCTGCCTCCTACGCATCCTTCAAGACATACCTCAGAGCCGGGGCAGTGGCTCACACCTTTGGAAGCCACTTTGGGAGGCTGAGGCAGGAGGATCTCTTGAGCCTAAGCGTTTGAGGTTGCAGTGAGCTATTATGAGGCCACTGCCCTCCAGCCTGGGCGACAGAGCAAGACACTGTCTCAAAAAAAAAAAAAAAAAAGACATACCTCACATTCCCCTCATCCTCTCACAGCCCTCTCTTACTCAGTGCTCTCATTCCCACCAAGGCAAGAGCTTGTCCTTCCTCCTTCTGTGTCCCCATGCCTTTTGTGCCCTGGCCTGGCTCATGTGCGGGTATCTGTTGATGCCTTTCTTCCCAACAGGCCTGAGTGCACCTCAAGAACAGAGGTGCGTCTTGCTCACCTCTTAGCCCAGCATCTAGCAACAATGACTGAACAATAACCATTTGCTGAATGAATGAGGTATATATAAATAAGCAAGTCCAACATTTTAAACCATTAAAGAGCACGGTAAGCCTTTATTGAACACTTGCTGTGTGTGGAGACTAAGCTAAAGGCCAGCATCACAGAGTCAGATGGAAAACAGCATACACACATGCACAAGCCAGAAGAGCCAAAAATAGAAATAAAGAATGGGCAAGAAGGAAAGACTGATTCTGGCATGGAGATCAGAGAGCAGGATGCTCTGTGGCATTTACGCTATTTGAAGAACAGAGATTTCAAAACGGGGGTGGGGGAAAGGAGGAAGGGGAGAAAAATCAAACATAGAAAACAAAACAAGCAAAGTCACTAAGGTCAGAAAAGGACCACAGGGAGTCCTCCTCACCTGGTGACATTTGCCTCCTTCGCAGTGGACAAGGGGTGAGGAGTGGAGTGCGGGGGGAGGTCAGGGGGCAGCAGTGCTGCTAGAAAGGTGGGATGGCATTAGACTCCCCTATATGTTTCCTTTGAACATATGTGCACTCAAGTCCCCCTCTCCAAGCAATCATCCTTGGTACCAAGCCCTCCAGAATAAGATCTGTCCTACAGCGAATGCCCAACAAGGCTGCCCTGAGACCCAGAACAAGCAGATGTATGTGTTCTCCAAATACTAGCACTCTTCTAACTTACAACAGATTACATATGTGAAAAAAGCACATGCAAGTTAAAATAATTCAAGTCAACTCTGATTTTTCCTATACGAACAATACTAAAATGAGAGTTACCATATACTTAATGGTCTGATATATTACATGTTATGGAACTGGCCGTTAATACCACATACAAAAACACAAAAATAAACATCTTTACACTCTGCAGAACTGCACAGGGTAACAGGACACAGAGCTTTATTCACGACCCCTTCAAAAGCTGTGCTTTTGAGTAAAGCCAGGAGTCTTCAACCCTATATAAGATTCCATTTCATTCTCTCAGCTCCAAGTTGATATTTGCATTTTAAATTTTAAAAAACAATGTAATTTCAAAACTGGCAATATAACAATTCACTTTGAGAAATGGATCATGAACAACGTAGAACCAAATTTTGTTTTTAAGTCTATTTGTTTTGGGGTAGATTTTACGGGTTTTATTGTGTGGTTTCTTTGTTTCAAATAAATCTGAAAAGGCCGCCTCCTGACTGGTTCGTTAAAACTTAGCCCACACGTCAACATGGCAACCTCTGCATGAAAGTCTCCATTCTGATGCGGATCACTAGACCACTCAGGCCTTCTCGGGTGCTCCCTTTTTGATCCCCAATCTTAAAACTCCCTCAGGAACAGGTGCCATTAAATTCTGAGACATGATCTCAAATTCCACACAGTGACATATCACCCTGAAGATGGTTTTATCCATGAAGACGTGAAGATTCCTTCCTATATGTTCAAAGAGGGTAAAGGCTGGAGCTCAAAGACATTACTGTAAATAACTCAAGGTTTATATGAGATTTGAGCTTTGTTGTCTGGTTTGGTTAACTGAATATAAGGATACCACAAGATCTCTGGGATGTTTTTATAGATCCATAGGGAACTTGCTATGGTAATCTGTAAGTCATTAACTCTTTAATTCATCTTTGACATAGAAATCGCTATTTGTCTTTTAAGTTCACTCATTTTTAAAGAATGTTAGGCAAATTATTTTGTTTCAAAATGAAGCATACTTGTATGAAATATAAGTACCATATGTCACCTATTTAGAATTTTAAAAAAAAAACAGAGAGCCAAATACATATGTAATACATTTCTCTAAAGAAGATGAGAAAACTATCATAGAGGACAGAAGTGAGAATTTTTTCTTACCATGACTCAAAAACACATATGTCTTGGAAATAATGTCTCAGAAAATATGCACAGTAAGTTTTTTTATAATGAATTGATGGGAGCACTCCATGCTCATGTATTAATTACCTAAGGAAAGAGTTCAGGATGTGATATTAGGCTCCCAGCAGGAAGAGGTTAAACAGACTGAGGCAGCGACTAAGGAGCTCAGTGAAGAAATATGCCAGTGCGAAATATTCTGGTAGGATATTCTAGTTCAATTGGCCACAATAAGAAATCCACCAACAAGTTGTATCACTCTCCTGACCCACTTACCTTGGTTTTCTCTTTACTCAGCAAAACCCAAACTCTTCAAAATACAGGGTAAATGAAAAAATGCCCAATATCTTGAAATCCATTACCTTTTTAAATTATTTAAAGGAAAGTGTTTATAAGTAAAAATAACAAGCATTTGACTATAGCTTTCCTTCTTTCTCTGAAATGCAGATCACCTTCACTTGGGCTCTGAGACTCTTCACCCAGGCTTCCTTATATATCAAGAGCACTCAAGAGAAAAGCCCACCGAACTTGCTAAAATTTCAGATGCCAGGACCCCATCCCACACATCTGAGTCAGAATTCAGAAGGCTGGTTCCGGAATATAACCCAAGTTAGGAAATCCACAGGTGACAAGCTCAAAACTTAATTTTCACATCTGTAATCCCAGCACTTTACCAGGAGTTCAAGACCAGCCTGGGCAACACGGCAATACTTCGTCTTTGCAAAAAGTATAAATATCAGCCAAGTGTGGTGGCACGCCCTGTAGTCCCAGCTACTACAACCTCAAACTCCTAGGCTCAAGCTATCCTCCTGCCTCAGCCTCCCCAGTAGCTGGGACTACAGGTGCACACCACCATGCCTGGCTAATTTTTCTACTTTTGTAGAGTCGGGGTCTTGCTCTTGCTCAGGCTGGTCTCAAACTCCTGGCCTCAAGCAAAACTCCCGACTCAGCCTCCCAGAGTGCTAGGATCACAGGCATAAGCCACTGCACCTGGCCCAAGAAACTGAATTTCTTAAAATTGAAGGTGAGGTTGTACCATCCTAAACCTCAATCTTAGCTGCCAGCTGAGCATACAGAACATTTCCCCTTATTAACTGGGCCAAGAGAATGAGCTTCTGATAGAGCAGCCTCACAGGATTTAAATAAACCTCAGGTATTGACTGTTCAAAGGCACAAGTGCAAAGGCCGGAGAGCTACATGGAAGCTGGAAATTTTACCTGCCTCTTGGAGTTGACATATGTAAATCCAGGGGCAGAAGAAGCAAAACTGAAAGGACAAGGACCTGGTTTTAATTTCTCAGTCCACAAACCACCATCTCAGAGTAAATAAATTAAAAACTCACACTGACTCACATTTCAAATATTGAATTGAGTCTATTTATTATTAAACAGTTAAGGCATACAAAAAGATAAAAATACAACATAGTTAATGCCTGTGCCTCCACACACCGTTTAAGAGGGGAAGAAATCTAGCCAATACATCTGAAATTGCCTGAGTACCCTTTCTCCATTGCTTTAGATTAAAATTTAACTAATATTTGCAACTGCTCAAATGGTCTTACATGTCCTCTTGTTCCCAGAAAATCATCATATCAACATCTAATTCAAACTTCTGGGTTCAAATAAGGTTCAACAAAATTGAGTTTTCCATTCTGTCTATATAATTAATGCACTTCCTTTGCTTAGAATCATTCTCAGCAATTCACATTTTCCGGTCGTGAATGGATCTCCTATAAAGCTCCCACAACCATAGTAACTGGTCACGAGAATCACATTAATACAGAAAACTTTCTTATAATTGCAGTACTTTAGCATAATGAGGTAACAACATGGAGAGTATTTTTACAAGCATTACAAGAATAGCTGCCTTCCTCTCCCAGAGTTGAATTTCCAACAGGGTAACTGTCCATCACCTCAAATCCCCAGGGCTCATGGAAAAAAACAAACCTGCTCAAAGACCTCCCTTCAAAGCACAGGTATTCCAGCCAAGAAAAGCTTCAGGGGAAACACAAAATGAACTATTTTTCACAGTCCCTTAAGCTGTTCAGAAAAATCTCCTCACAGATATAATATTTCTTTAAAAAGAGAAAGAAATAGACCAGTGACTCCCTAAATACAACTTAAGCACTGTCTTTCCTCAAGAAAGACTTCAGAAAGATAAACAAATAAGGTAATCCTCCTCCAAATTTTCATAAAACTGAATCTTGTTAAGCAAGTTTACTTTATTGCAAACATAGCAGATTTTCAGGAGGTTTGCTATAAATGTAACCAGGTATAATGTTCCATATTAAATAATTTGTTTTATTTGTATTTCCCTGGCCTGACTTTGCTTCCCTCCCCCACACACCTCTACCAACCCTTTCAATACCACAGATACCTATCTGGGCGTCAGACCAGGAGCTAAACTGTGCCAAATGTCAGTGCATCCGAGATCCACTGCCTTTTTTAACTTCAGCCAGTTAAAAGCCTTGAACAGCAGTCAGAGGAAAAGAGAAAAAGGAATTCACGTCAGAAACAGATTATCAACTTCTTTATCTTCCACCCAAAGGACTGTCTGTCCTCTGGTATTTTCCCCTTTGCTAACTCTCAGCAGAGAATGACAGAGACCAGAGCCAAAAATCAAAGAAGGCCATGGCAGGCCTAGCAGCAGTAAGTTGTGTCTCTCTCACAATTGGCCCTCCATTGGCAGGGCTACGATGCCAACTGGGTGTCCAAACAAGCTCCGCTTCACAGCTCAGGGTCCCTACCTTGGTAACTACGAAGGAAAAGTCAGAAAAGCTGTTTAAATACTATGAATACCATGCAAACTTCGAAAGGGACAGAATTAGCCACAAAGTGAAGAAGAGTCATCCAGCAGCAACGGAATAAACTGTCTCGTAAACTGGGAGACTGGGCCCTCCATTGAGGTCAAATGCAGGGTTTCTGGAGTCAGATTGCCTGAGTTCTAATCCCAGCTCTGGCACTTCAAACTCTGTAGACTTTTTCATTGAATAAACATTTATTGTTTTCTTACCTATTGTTATAAGCTAGGCACTGGGCTTGGTACCAGGGATGTATTGGTCCCTGCTCTTACAGAGTTAAATTTTAGTGGGAAGGATATTATCAAACACACAACACAAGGAAGAGTACCCAATAGTGATAAAAACAATACAGGGAACTTAAATATAGTGGTGCAATCAAGAGTGAGCAGGAGAGCTACCTTCTAAAGTCAGCAGGGAAGATCTCTTAGAGGAGGTAATGTTTAAGCCTACACTTAATGACAAGAAGGAGCCAGCCAAGCAAAGATGGAAAGCGGAGGGATGTGCAAAGGCCCTGAGGCATTCACAGCTGGGCCTCTGGAGAAATATAAAGAAGGCCAGGGCAGCAAATTACTTCTGGATGATTCATTTCTGTCAAATGTAAAATGGTGGTTGTGAGGATTAAAGTTTTAGCACCACATCTGTACACAGAATGTGTTCAGTAAGTATCACATGCTAGAATTATCATTATCATCCTCACCAGTGAGATCCCGTCACTGGAGGTGTGGAAACAGAGGTGGAGTAAGCGTGTCACAAGCACGGCTGGGTTATGTGGCCTCTAAGTTTCCCCCCAACAATTAGATCCCAGGGGCCAGGCATGGTGGCTCATTCCTATAATCTTAGCACTTTGGGAGACCACAGCAGGAGGATTACTTGAGCCAACAGTTTGAGACCATCCTGGGCAACATAGCAAGAGCCTGTCTCTTAAAAGAAAACAAATTTAGCCAGGTTTGGTGGTGCATGCTTGTAGTCCCAGCTTCTTGGGAGGCTGAGGCAGGAGGATCCCTTGAACCCAGGAGTTTGAGGCTGCAGTGAGCTATGATCACACTACTGCACTCTAGCCTGGGTGACAGAGCAAGACTCTGTCTCTAAAAAATAAAAAACAAATAAAATAAAAAATTAGATACCAGGATTAAACAAGAACAGAAAATGTGAAGGAAGAAACAATAAAATTGTTACACTCAGGCTTCCTGTCCAAGGTCTTTTAAAGAAGGTGTTGAATCATACAGCAACATGGAGCTTACCGGACTAATTCATTCAACAAATAGCCCTTTCCTATCTGAGAGTCTACAGTTTTAATTCCCAAACCATCAAGAACGCCACATGTCTTTGGCCCTGAAGTCTACTCTTTCCAGGGGGCTCTGGACTAAAACTCACTACAACAGCGCTGAGAATAACAGAAAAGGATGACTTGTTCTATGTTAATGGATTTAAAGTATGTTAGTTCTTGATCAAATGAAATAGCAGTGAGGATATTCTGTGACTTTGTATGTATCCCAGACCATTTTATCATTTCATGTTTAAAACGTTGCAAGCAGAAGTTTCTGCATCACATACCCTATTGGCAATACATTTCGCTTAAAAAAAAAATCCTTATTCTTGTCCTACTGTCTCAAAATACTAACTTGTTGAGCTTTCTGAAGCCTACTACTTAAGGCTATTAGTGGTATAGTCACTGATGAAAAACTTGATGTATGTGCCCTTAAGTTAGAGAAAGAAAAGTCGACATTTACACAACCCCAAACTCTTGATCTTTAAAAATCAAATCTAAGGCAAATGCACTGCAACCATAAATAAATGTACGGCTTTTATATTCATGAAACTACTTCATTACCTACCTTGATAGCTTCAAATTTCTGTTTAGATGGTGGAAATGGCTTTAAATAAATAAAATTAATACTTATTTAATTTTATTTCAACACACAGCATGAAACTAACCATGAGCATAATACCGAATGAGTGCAATACAAAAAATGCAAATAATTTAACATAAAATGCACTTTTTTATTATGCCTGGCTTTTAGACTATCCAAACTCAAGGATTTGGGGAGAATGAGAAGAATCTTCATAAACTGAGATTAAACTGATCAATATACTCACAACATTACTCTAAACCGCCCTCTCAATCCTGCCACTCCCACCCAATCCCCCAAAAGGAAGAAACCTGGAATAGCACATTACAATCAAAATTTTCCTATAGGAAAATATTCCTTTTTAAAAAATGCAAAAGCAACAAATCCAGCCTGGAACATGTTGAAGGAGGGTCTTCAAAAAAGATATATATGTAAATGATTACTATGACTTAATCTAAACTAAAAATCCCTTAAAAATATATAAATGTTGGAGTACCATGAGCTATTACCACTGTATACTAAGCACTTACTTTAAAATAATCAAAAAAGTGCCTTCAAGAAGGCAAGATTGGAGCTAATAGGCCCATTCAAATCTAAATTTATCTACTGTCTTTTGCAACATAATCCAGCTCAAAGAATGTGATTTATATCTCAGCTATGCAACAGCTAAATTTTCAATGTGTTTTGAAGCAGGTGCCACCAAAAAAAGAAAAAAGTAATAACCATAACCTTGGCATTAAACCCTCTAAGCAATTTGATAGCCTTAAAAAATATAAGAATTTAGTAATACAGGGCTGGGCACAGTGGCACACGCCTATAATCCTAGCACTCTGGGAGGCCAAGGCAGGAGAATCACTTGAGCTCAGGAGTTTGAGACCAGCCTGAGCAAGAGCAAGACCTAATCTCTACTAAAAATAGAAAACTTAGCCAGGTGTCCTGGCAAGTGCCTATAGTCCCAGCTACTCGGGAGGCTAAGGTAGGAGGATCGCTTGAACCCAGGAGTTTGAGGTTGCAGTGAACTATGATAACGCACTACACACTCTACCCAGGGCGACAGAGTGAGACTCTGTCTCAAAAAAAGAAAAAAGAAAAAAAAAAGAACTTAAGTAATACAGGTTCAGTAAAGAGCTTTAGAAAATGCATACTGGCAAAAAAAGAGAAAAATAATCTCGAAATGCCATGACCACTACTAATATTTTAATGTATACTTCACTAATTTTTTAAAAAATATTTTTCATATAAATGGCTTCGTATAACATATTTTATTTACTATATCAAGAATATATTTCTAATTCATATATATACCCATCCATATCACTTTTTATAAATGCATAATCTTCTACTTTATATATACTCTAATTAGCTCCACTGAGATATCAGTGCACTGAGATATCTGTTAGATGCACTACAGTAATGAAACAGAGTAGGCTTAAACCACTATTTCCTGAGGTTGTTTGACCATGACATGCTTTTTGAAGTCACACATTAACAATCCTAGAACTTGTGATCCTTTTAAAATACTTTGGGAAATAATGACCGAACCAATCACCAATACTGGATTTTTATGGTGTTTCCAATTTTTTCTATTATAAATGATACGGTGATCATCTTCTTGAATGTACGTTTTTATGTACTGCCTAGGGAAAAAATTCTAGAAATAGAATTACTTGGCTAATTGATATGCACTTGTTACAAACATAGCAAACTGTCTCCCAGCAGTATATGAGATTTGTCGGCCTTTTTAAATGATAATTTTAAATTTTAAAAAATAGTTTATAAGCTTATGCGCTCATCATATATACACAGTATTTTTGAACTTATATAATTATTCCTTTATGGACATGACTAAAGTACAAGTTATAAATATCAAAGGTCTTAGTATAATGGAGGTTGACTCAGAAAGCTATTTAAGAATATAACTCCTCACAATTTATAGAACATGACCATTATGGAGACAGTGAACCAACTCTCTTTCATTTTCCCCTTTGTTATATTTACATATTTCTGAATATATATTCTGTACTCTTAAGAGGATATTAATAATCTCTTATATTTACATAGTGCTTTATACTAATAAAACATTTAAAACAAAAATAATTTTAGAGAAATAGAACATTCTGAAAGCATACTTTCAAAATACTCCAGGAAATAATGGCCTAACCAATCCCCCAATACTGGATTCTTAAGGTGGGTGATAGGATATTAAGCTGTACCTCCAAAAGATCCGTCAAGCTACACAATAGTCACTACATATTTAGAGCCAAGTATGTAACAACCGAAGTCTCTACCAATCAACCAACACCAGTAACATGATACAAACTATGTATTCAAAGACAATTAATTTAGATCTTATTTTCAGTACATATTTCTGCAGTTTCAAATAATGAGAAATAAGCTCCTAATATAATATAAAGATGGTTCACACAGCAGAAACAGGCTTTGGCTTCCTTTTTTATTTTTAAAGTGACACTGGATGTAATTTTGTATCTCAAAGTAACACTCAAAGTTACTTAAGTATAGTGCTCACACCCACAGTGGAGTTCTGTGTAATTTTCAAAGCTCAGAAAGGCCCTGCCTGCTCAAAAATATCTCCCCTTTGAGCCTGTCTCAGAATCATATTTGAAGCTTTTTAAAAATACAGAAATTTTTACTCAATCAGTCTGGAGTGGAGCCAAGGCATCTGCATTTTTAAAAACTCCCCAGTTGATTCATTTGCACAGCCAGAGTTAAGACACACTTGGTTATATTAATATGCAGACTGGAAGAGGGGGTGGTATCCTGAGGTCCCCAATTTAAGACCCTTCCTGCCAGAAACTATGGGATTTCCTAGCTTAAGCATATAATCTCTTCAATTTTCAGAAAATAGATCAAAAAATGCTCAGCTGTACTTTTGTATTTTAATGGAGTGGTCTTATAAATGAACAGCATTCAGCTGCAAGTAGCAGTTTCACTAAGCAAAGCCAGTCAACATACAATGAGACAAAATTGGGTTAAGAAAGTAAGATAGGACACAGAGACATTATATTACTTTTTACAAAATAAGAGTCATTTGTCAGAATTAAGTTTCCCAAAAGAAGTTTGCCTCACAATAATAATGCAAAACAAGGAAGAAACCTATGTCTTCTAAATAGTTTATACATAAAAATCCATAATTGCCTTGAGCTTCCATTACCTACCAGATCTGGACTTAATGATGTCACTGAATTCGTTCTGCCCATTGTCAGGCCTGGCTTCATGTTCTCCATACTTGGCCATCTTGGCTGACTTTCAATGTAATCCAAAAACTTTATCGAGTGCTCCTTTTAAGACTTTCAACTTTCTACAGTGGTTCAGCTTGACATCAATACCTAAAAAGAAAAGGGAAAGTATTGATTTGGAAAAATATATTCATATTTTTTATATATAGTTATATACAATAACTATTAATTCAGCAATTTTTCTGTTTTTTAGAGACCGAGTCTTGTTCTGTTGCCCAGGTTGGAGTGCAGTGGTGTCATCACAACTCACTGCAGCCTTGAACTCCTGGGCTCAAACAATCTTCCTGCCTCAGACTCCTAAGTAGCTGGGACTACAGGTGTGTACAACCACCATCCCCCAGCTAATTTTTCTTTTTTTTTTTTTTTAGAGACGTGATCTCACTACATTGCCCAGGCTGATCTCAAAATCCTGGCCTATTAAGCGATCCTCCTGCCTCAGCCTCCCAGAGAGCTGAGATTATAGGAGTGAGCCACAGCACCTGGCTTTATCAGCAAATATTTATTGAATGACTACCATGGGTAAAGCACCGATCTAGGCAATAGTGATATGACCATCAAAAAGAGATACAGCCTCTGCCATGATGGAGCTTACAGACACCAAGCAATTAATTATATAATGAATTACTTCATTACAATACTGATAGACTGCAAATGTACAAAGGAGAGGCATGGAGTAATAAGAGCATACAGCAGAGGAATCTGACCTGCCCTGGGCAATTAGAGAAGGCTTTCTTGAAGAAGTGACACTTGAGCCAACCCTGCAAGGACAACAAGAATTTAATTAGCCAAAAAGGAAGTGGAAAGAGAAAAGGTAAGAGCATCCCATGTGAAGTGGCAGAAAGAATGATGCAGCAGTCAAAGCGCTGAGCTCAGGCCAGTGTTTTTGGATAGAAGACAACCAGGAGACAAGTACATCTGTTGAACTAGGTGAGGTAGGTAGGCAAGGCCAGGGACAGGGCCTTGGAGACCATGGTACGGCTTTTGATCTTCGTCTGAAAAACAATAGGGAGCCAGCACATGGTTTTAAGCAGGGACTTGACATGACCAGATTGGCCTTTTTAAAAGATCATTGTGGCCCAGGCATGGTGGCTCACAACTATAATTCTAGCACTCTGGGAGGCTGAGGAGGGAGGATCTTTTGAGATCAGGAGTTCGAGACCAGCACTGAGCAAGAGTGAGACCCCATCTCTACAAAACTTACAAAAATTAGCCGGGTGTAGGCCAGGCGCGGTGGCTCATGCCTGTAATCCTAGCACTCTGGGAGGCCGAGGCGGGTGGATTGCTCGAGGTCAGGAGTTCGAGACCAGCCTCAGCAAGAGCAAGACCCCGTCTCTACTAAAAAAAAATAGAAAGAAATTATCTGGCCAACTAAAATATATATATACAAAAAAAAAAATTAGCTGGGCATGGTGGCACATGCCTGTAGTCCCAGCTACTGGGGAGGCTGAGGCAGTAGGATCGCTTAAGCCCAGGAGTTTGAGGTTGCTGTGAGCTAGGCTGACGCCACAGCACTCACTCTAGCGCGGGCAGCAGAGCGAGACTCTGTCTCAAAAAAAAAAAAAAATTAGCCGGGTGTAGTAGTGTGCACCTGTAGTTCCAGCTACTCGGGAGGCTGAGGCAGGGGGATCTCTTGAGCCCAGGAGTTTGCAGTTGCAGTGAGCTATGATGACACCACTGCACTCTATCTAGCCAGGATAACACAAGGAGACTCTGTTTCAAAAAAAAAAAAAAAAGATCATGGTGGCTTATAGGTAGACCAAAGTAACACGTGGACAATGAGTGAAGACTATGGCAGAATATAGCAAATGCTAATTAGGGAGCCAGGCTGTGCATATATGGTTGTTGAATGAAAATTTCTTTTCATTTTCTTTTGTATGTTTGAAAATTATTCATAATAATATGTTGGGGGGAAAATTCCTAACCTTAACCAAGTGATTAAATTTTATATAACCAATAATGGGCCATCATGTGATGCAATGGAATATACACTACATTATCTATATCCTTGCCAAAATGTTTAACGTGAAGCTTATCATGAACAGACAAATCTAGACTGTGGGTAGTTTCAAAACAAATGCCCTGGGTCTCTTCAAAATTGTCAGTATCACGAAAACCAAAATTACCTAGAAGGGAGGGAATCTTGTGTATTAAAGGAGACTAAATAGACATGACAACCAAATGTAATGCTTGATTAAATTCAGAATTTTAAAATAAAACATTTTGAGGATCATCTGAAAAATCTGAATTTGGACTGTATTTTAGATAATATCATATCAGTGTTAAGTCTCTTTAACTTTAGTTAGTTCATGGTATTGTTATACAGGAGAACGTTTTTTGATTGTAAGAGACACGTGACAAAATTTTTAGCAGTGAAGTGTGATAATATCTCTAACTGAAGTTCAAACAGGGCAGCATATATCTATCTAGATCTATCTATGTACATATTTATATTGATATATGTACTATGCATATAGACACAGAGAGAGAGACATGGTGGGGGAGAGAAAGAAAGAGAGATATGAAGTAAATAGTGTGAAGTGAGGAAACAAGTTAAAAGGGTGGTTACTGTGCTATTCTTTCTCTTGTAATATTGTATGCAGGAAATGACCGTGGCCTAAACAAGCGTAGATGGGAAGAAATGGTTGAATATGGGGGATATTTAGATATTCAATAAAGAAGGGCAATAGGACTTGGAAACTGATTGGATATCAGAGCTTCAGGATACTACCATGCAAAATGACTCCCCAGTTTTGGGTTGGGCGATTAGCTACAGGGTGAGTCATTCACTGAGCTGGGGAAACTAGAAGCTGGCTGACTAGGCGAAAAAAATTGTGAATGTGGTTTGGACTTGCTGCGTTTGAGGTACCTCTGAGATATATAAGTGGGGATGACAAAAGGGCAGTTGGATATACAGGATTGGATCATCAATCTGACAGATTTTACGAGAATATGAAAACCTTTTTTCATTTTTTTATATGGCTCAACTATTGTTAAGAATTTATGGATTATTATATGATTAAGTTCCTTTGTTCCAGTACATAACTGTAAAAGATGTGCTAAGTTCTTTAAATGTATTTCACTATATTCAAGAACAAAAAACTTTGTTCAGAAGAATATATACAAAATTTTATTATGGAAAATCAGGTTTGCCCAAGGAAAATTCTCTTTCCTGGAAAAAAACTACTGTGTATTCCCTCTGAGAGATAAGTCCAAGCCTAATCAGTCTTAGCCAAAGGTCTCCATTTCAATGCTGCCCAAAAGCCTTTTTTTCCACTTCATAAAAAACAAAACTGTTGACACGGGACTTTATTTCATTTGCACATGATCAGTAATACTTCTTCATTATAATGTTTTACCTGCCACTCTCCTTAAGATAATTTTCAAATTTTCTCTTTTTGATAATGAAAATCCCTTACATGCTACAAAGATACAGCAGAAAAGGTGATCAGAGGACAAGGAAAAAATAAGGAGAAAGGAGAATAACAGAAGGCCATTTAAACAATGACAGCCTCTGACGTCACGTGTTGCCACTAATGGCCAGAAGACACCAGTTTGAGTAACATAAGGCATAGGATACCTCCTAAATCGCCAAATGCTGCAGCAACTTATCATTGGTTGTCAGGAGACAGAATCAAAATTTCACGTTAACATGTGTCCTAATGTGACCCTCCACTTCTGCACCCATGAAATGGAGGGAATGCCATCCCCCACAAACTTTAGGTGAGAAACTCAGAATAAATGAATGAGATATTCCTTTAGAAGCTTTAAGCCCTATACAATTATAATCTATTGTTACCACTGCCCTAGATTTCAATTCCCTGAGAATGATGCTCTTGTAAAGTTTAGCCAGCTGTTTCTCACTAAAATCGACTCACTCAACCCAATATTCACCAACTCTTCCTTCAAAACATTTCTGGCTGTCATATGGACCAGAAGGCAAGAATGTGTAGCAATAAACCTAAGGTGAAAAGGCAGAGGATAGCCTTAAAGGTAAAATGAATGTTTTAATTTTTTTAAATTTTAAGAATTACACTATATATACAAAACATATATATATATATTCAACAATGTGCATTATGATGGAAATGCGGTTAAGTCCTTGGGCAAAAACTATTCTTTTACTATAGGAACTAAAACCTAGGAATGCTAGATAGTGGAAAGGGAAGGCAAGGAGACAAGAGTTTGCCACTCTGCCTCTGCTTGAAACCCAGTAAAAGAAATTGCTGAGTGTCAAGAACTGCCATTCACACACGGAAGCGCTCCAGGGAAGGCTAATACTACTGTGGTTAATACTGTTTACAGGGGCAATAAATTTCAGGTAAACACCCAAAGGAGAGTTAAAGAGCTGTCTCCTCGGTCCTATAAATGCTGGTAAGAGGGGCGGGGAATGGCTCCACGTCAACTCTGGCCCTCGTCGATGAAGAACCCACGAGCTTCGCATTCCTCCAGCTCTCGCCTGACCCTGCGACATCCGCAGGCGGCGTCCCCCACCCCACGCCCACCCGCAACCAACCCGGAGGGGCCAGCCCGACCGCCTGAGACCGGTGCAAGTTACAGAGGAATGGAAGAGGCCGCTGCTGCGGGCCCCGGAGGCCCGGAGCGCCAGGGAATCCGGCCTCCCCTCGAACTCGGTGCTCTGACCGCGGTGATGGGTGCACTGCCCCTCGCAAGCGCGGCATGGGGAACTGACCTGCTAGGCCCCGTGACCCAGGTGACCCGAAGCCTGAGAAAGAGGAGGCCCTCCCCGGACACCACAGAGCGGGGCCATGGAGTTAGTTAGCCCCAGGGCATTCCAGTTCATTGTAAAACAAAGTGCAGGTCCCATGGCTCCCGGAGGTCACGCACATTTTCTCCTCCCCTTGCAACAACCCTGGAACAAGTCCCTTTCGTAATCTGGGGCTTGAAAAAAAATCTCTTTTAACAGCGCGCCATCTAAAAGTTGCACAGCCTACAATTGGTGCTTTGTTGGTTTTGTATGTGGCCTTGGGCAACCAGAGCCTTGGACCCCGGACCAAAGGGGGGCATAAATTACCTTGTCAGTTGCAGCGAGAGATGCCAAGAGTCCGGAAAACGAGAAGAGTGGACTTCGCAGGACTACGCACCAATGGTGCGCCCACCCCGATCCCGTTCCCTCAGCCTCTCCGGGGCCGCTGGCAGGGAGCTGGTGATGTCGCCACACTCTCCGGAGCCCCACCCTCGGGAGCAACAACCACCCAGAGGTCGAGCACGTTCCCTGCGAGGCGGCCAGCTGGAAAGCGCTCCACTGCCCGCCGACCATACAGCCACCCTCTGCCCACTCTCCCCTTGTGGACACCACCGGGGCCCCGCCTTCCCCGGGCCCGAGTGTGTATGACAGGCTCTCCTAAGAGGCCACGTCCCCTCTTGGAGATCACTGGCCCAGCGCCCTGCACCGCGCAATGCACAGACGCGCGACCCTCTCGCCCGGGCGGGGAGGAGGACGGGGGAGCAAGGAGGCAGCACAGAACCAGTCCGGGAAGTCTGGGTCGTTCGCAATGAGTACAGATGCCTAGGACCTCCTGGCCCGAGCCCTCTCCACGCTTCTGGCATTCTCTCTCCCGCCGCGGGGAGCACAACTGAGGTTCCGAGGAAAGTGCACGCAAAAGTTGGTTACATCCTCGACTCCGAGACTTGAGCTCGGGACGCCGCTCGAGGGCAGAAGAGCCACGGAAAGATCCATCCTCCTCCCGGCCTCCGCCCATTCCCTCCGGGACTGTGGTCACATTACCCAGCCCCGGGCTTCAGTAACGCACGGGCTTACCTGCTCGCCCGCGGGCCGCCGCGCCCCGAGCCGGCCGAGGGCTCCGCTGGACTTGCTTGGGTTGCAGTGGTCGCGGGGGTGTGTGCGATGTGAGTTTAGCGGAGGGATGTTTAAAAAAAAAAAATGAAACGTGGAGAAACAGACCAGATCCGAAAGAAAAAAAAAATTTTTTTGACACCCTACTGAAAACGCCCCTGACTTGTGCAATCTTCCTGCCTGGTAGTTCCGCCAAAAACAAAAGTCAAAGCGCAAACCTGGAGCGGGAGCGCAGGCACCAAGTTTGCCAAACACTAGAGAGTTTTCCGTCTGCAGCAATGACCCAAAAGAAGGGGGGCACCGCTCTCCGTGATTCCCCAATCGGCTTCGGGAGCCTGAGGCTCCTCCTCGCTCCTCGGCGGGAGAAAGCCCGCGGCCGGCTGCGGCTGCCCGCTCCCCTCCTCCGAGCAAAGGCGACTCCACAACTTTGTGCGCGAGAGCGGCTCGCTGCCCCGGCGGCTCCTCCTCCTCCTCCTCCTCCTCCTCGCTGCTGCGGGCCTGCCCCTTTGTTGGAGAAGAGCGCAGGAGGCACCGGAGGGAGGGTGCGGCGCAGGACCGATCGGTCTCGCGCCACCGCCCCCCTGGGAAGCAGCTCTGGTCCGAGCAACCGGGGATCGCTCTCCGGAGGAGGCCTGGCAGGTCTGGCGGGCCGGCGCCGGCCCCGCGCTCCCGCTCCCCTAGCCGCTCCAGCCCGCTGCCGCCGGCCCAGCAACTTTGTTCCCGGAGATCAGCCCCTTTCCGCTCGGGGCCCGGCCTCGGCGGGGCCTCTGCGGCCACCACGGGCACCGCTCCGGGAACTTGGCGCCCTGGGTCACCTGACCGCGCGCCCCGTCAATCAGCGCCGGCCCTGCGCGCCCTCCCAGCCCGCAGCTGCCCGGCTCGGCGTGCTGGTGGCCGGGGGAGGTGCACCTGGCCCGGCTGCCGGAGTGAGCCGTGCGTGCCGGGAGCCGGGAGCCCGAAGCTAGAATGGATGCCTCGCGCAAACACAATCCCCTTTATTCAAATCGTCCGAAAACGAGAGTCACGCCCGCCTAGGCAAGCCTGGTCTCTAGTTAAGGTGATTTTTTTTTTTTTTTTAAGAGATCAATCCCCATCTGCCCCCCCAGCTCAGCCCATCTCAGTTTGCTGACGTTGCTGATTTTTCGGTCCTAGTTCCAACGGTATATTTATTCTACATAATTTTCCTAGAGTCTTTTTTAATATTAAGAAAAGACTTGAAATTCCATTTTATATTGGTTCATATTGCAAGCAGTGTTTGCGCTGACCTTATTTTTCTATTTTTCCAATATATGCACACAAACACACATCTTTTATATACCCTGTTTCCAGCTTAAGGGCCAATATGTGTCTGGGAAGAAATGAGCTTGTGCTGTGTGTCCATTTTTCTGATTTACACATTTCATTCTCTGTGTGTTCCTGTGATTCTTTTACAATCACACGTGGGAGGAGAAACAAAAAAACAGCAACTTAAGTTCCTAGTTTGTATAAATAAAGAGTAAGGGATGATTGATAAGTGAGCTCTGGCTTATTGCAGGCTTAATATTAATATTCGAGAGTTAATTTAGAGGCAGTAAAGATTAAGCCACTAGGGGCCTTAAATGAATTTTTCAGAAAGAATTCACTAGCCTTTTGTTAGTTACAAAGTGAAAGGCTCCTCCATCCCTAAGTGCTACGGGGGGATGTCCCCAAAGAGTCTTCCTTATAAGGTATACAGCTCAGCTTCCTTCCTTTTGATGATTTTCTACATATAAGCCAAATAAAATTCAAAGGATTAACTTGAAATGGGTATGATTTATTCATTCACTTCATTCCTTCATTCATTTAACAAACACCAATTTGGAGTCTGCCAGGTCTGCTAGCACCGTGGGTGATGCAAAGATAAATCTGATAGCGATCTTACCCTTAAAGACCTTAGAATCTGGTAGGTGAGATAAGGCATGTAAACAAGTAAATATATGCAAGATCTCCGATAAATGCCATAAGAAAAGAACAGATGAAGTGCTACCTGAGCCTGCCTACATACAGGGAGGTGGAGGTTTCCTTTAACTAATAATTCTACAGACACTTAAAGTTACTCATCATTCCTGTATCCTGGTTGAGTTGATGGAAACTCAGATTTCCTCCTCTAAGACAGATAATAAGGCCACACTGGAGTGTTTGAGGCTTTTGTCACTTAAAATGATGTAAGTGCTAAGCACTTTGTAAAATTTGAAATGCAACCCAAATATTTATTTGCTCAAAATTTTTGAAAAACACAGATGCTTTGGGTCCTATAGTTTCTGGATTTTTAAGCTCTGAGAGCATATTCAGTCATGCTTCCCCCAAGACTGTAAGGGATGGGGCACAGAGGACAACAGCCACCTTCTGGATAGAAGTGACTCACCCTGCACATCAGCCACAGTATCTCGTGGCGAGTTACCGGTGGACCTGTGACCTATCTATTTCTAGCCCTTCTTCCATCAGGTAGGGACTATGGAATGACCCCAGGTCCCAAACTGGGCCTGCTCTCATTTCATTTGTTAAGTGGAGAAACCACATTTGGTGGGAGATGCTGACCACAGAGAGCTGTATTTCAATAGAGCAGACAGTGTGATTTTCCTTCGTACCCTGAGGATCTAGATGGGGGATGGTGGGGACAGCCAGCCAGGAGGTGAGGGGCCTGTCATGACAATGCTCAGTGAGGTTTTGTCTGCCCATCCCAAAGATCACTGCAGAGAGAATTTGGAGAAAGTGATAGGAATGTGGCCTTGGGTCTACTATTAACTCAAAGTAGGGATTGCCCTGCAGTCACCGTAGAACAGAGAAAATTAAAGAAAATTGAATTGGTATTACTGTAGGAGAGAAAGCCTTTGACATAGGAGAAAATTATGAGTAATGTATATATAGGACCACATATACAGATACGTGCATATGTAGATATATATAATATACAGACATGATTCACCTAGATATTGTTCCTATACAGGAAACTGCATCTTCATAAGAGCCACAAAGAAAACATTCACTACTAAACTCTTTGCAAGAGTATAGAAATGCAGTTTCTCTTTAAACAATATAAAATACATAATGTATTTTTAAAAAATCAAAGCCAGGTGTGATGGCTTATGCCTATAATCCCAGCAAGTTGGAAGGCTGAGGTAGGAGGATCATGTGAGGCCAGGATGTGGAGACCAGGTGGGGCAACATGGTGAGGCCCCTATCTCTAAAAAAAAAAATTTTTAATTAAAAAAAAAAAAGTTTAAATCAACAGACTCCTCAGCTTTACTCTTGATGTTGACTATAAATAAACCCCACATAGAAGCATTTAAGGGAAGGTGGGGGAAAGGTTGGGAATTTACCTTTTTTAATCTTTTTCAGGTCAACAAAGCATAAATCTGTGGCTTGTATAGAGACTGGAATATTTGCTGAATATTGTTGCTGAATTCTTCAGTCAAATATCTAGTATTCTTATGCAAGCTGAAGAGAGATATAAATAAAATTCTTTGTAATAGAATTAAAGAAACAAAAAATAATAACATATGAAACTTTTAGAGAAAAGAGAAACTTTTAGAGAATAAATAGCACAAAGCAGAGTTCCTCACAATTCAATGAGCTTAAGAGTCCACCAGGGGAAAATATCTTAAATTAGGATTGTCCGCCAGCCCTCAGAAATTCGGATTTAGTAGGTCTGGTGGGGCCCAGGAAGCTGCAGCTTTAGACCAGGATGGTTGGGGAACCACACTTTGAGCCACTGTGCCCTAGGGGGCTAGCCTCAAATAGGCCACTTTGGATGATTGGAAGGTCTAGAAATTTCCCTAGGAGCATGGGGACTCCAAACTGGATCAATCATAATTTTAAAATACCCATTATTAGCTTTACCTCTTTGAATTCCAGTGTTTTCTTCAGATTCAAACCACTGGTGAGGTTACCTACTGTCCTAAACCCCTTGGGAGTATTCCTAAGTGCCCCTGAGCCTGCACTGGGGGTGGGCTGCCTGTCCCAGTTCTGAGGACTTGAGGCTCTGAAGAGAAAATCTGCTGAAAAGAGGGCAAAGAGGAGAGGAATAAGAAGCTAAGGGCAAAATAAAAGGACTAAGCTGCTGGGGAGAGAAGAGCAACTGATAACAAAAGGGTAGAAAGAGAAAGCCCAAAAGAGAAGGAAGAGCCTAGAGCAAGTGCCAGGTAGGAAACCCAGACCACCTCCTAGCTGCACCTGCCCCCGAGACCAGAACACCTGAATAAAACACAGCCTGTGCTGGGTTTATCCTACTTGTTAATTGTACTTGGTTCAATTCACTTTCTATAGTCACATAATGTTGGTGCTAGAAAAGATTTTAGAGTCTCTCCTTCAACCCTCAAATTTTACACATAGAGAAGCAAATGAAAGATACAAAACCGGCTGAGGCATACATTCAGGTAGAATAAAATAATCTACTGGGGAGGGGGGGTTTCCAAATTACTAAGTGAAAAGAGGATCCCTATGTTATATCAAGTTCATTGTTAACCTGAAGAAGGGGAAGGAGGAGGGGGAGGAGCCTAAGGAGAGAGGAAGGGAAGGGGAGGGGAGAGGAGGGGAGGGGAAGAGGGGAGAAAGGTAGCCTAGCTGAAAGGTGACTAGGCTAGATTTAAGCCCCCTCAGTGCTCATTATGATATTGGCAGTTATTAGCTGTATGAGCTCGTGGAACTTAACCTTTAGCTTCCTTATCTATAAAATAGACAGAATAATACTCTCTCAAGTGTTGTTGCGAGAATCAAATGAGTTAGTTAATATACACATTTGTCGTAGTGTCTGGTATTTTTACTTTTACTGTGTTCCTTTCCTTTTTCTCTCAACACAAGAGGATTTGCTGCCATGTTGTGGTCATCTTCACACATTCTTTTATTGAAAACATGCATTATCCGCTGCAGGGCTGGGTATGCAAATGGGAACCAGCCCCAGTGGCTATCTTCAAAGAGCTCACTGTCCAGTGATAAAGACCAACACAAAATACATGTAAATAGTAATATGGGCATACCAGCACCGCCAAGATGTAACCCAATGGGAGAAGGACAGGAAGTGGGGGGTGGCAGTTATCGAGCAGATAACACCTGAGTTGAGCCTGAGCAGATAAGTAGGAATCCTAAAAGATATCTGTCACCTTGTGTCTGCCAACATCTTTTCCCCTCTTTTTGAGAGAACATTACCCCTTCCTTTGAGGAATTGCTCCTCTCCTGCTCCAACCAGCTTTTGTGGGGCTGTCAGTCACTTCTCCACCTAGCCTGGGGGTGGGCTCATGACCCAGGAATAGCCAGTCATAATCTAAGAGGGCACAGGAGCTAAGGCCTATTGAGTCCCTCCTGAGTCCTTTTCTTGGTCATCACATCAACTTGTTAACATGATAATCACATCATCCAAAATCTTCAATGGCTCCCAGTTGCCTACAGGAAAAAATAGACCATGGGAAGGTAGTAGCAAACGGTGCTTTTGCAGCTGTCAAACTATTTGGTGAACAGTCTTTCACAGCACCTCTAGGCCTTGAGTCACTATTCTTTCATCTGGAGCATCCTCCAATCTTCTCCTCCCCTTTTATTAATGTGGGTCAGGTCCACCTTCTCTTTGAAGCTTTCCTGAGTACTCATCCCATAATGATGTGTCCTTTGGATTCTTCACACTTCCTGTCAGTACTATCATTTAAAACATCATGTACTGCCTGTTATAGATACTTATATTTCATTTATGTATCAAGTTCCTAAACAAACGATAAGCTCCTTGAAGGCCCAGAGCCTGTCTGACCCCAGCAACTATGGTTGCATAGTACGTGTTCATTAAATAATTGATTGATAAGGGAAAAATATTTTTGATTGAACTTCTCAAATTCCATGTATTTTATATTAAATAAACTGAATATACTTAATGCCACTGAATTGTATACTTAAAAATGGATAAGATGGTAAATTTTGTTATGTGTATTTTATTACAGTTAAAATTTAAATATATATGGCAAAGTCTATGTTTTATGTATCTTCAAATTATATCTGAAAACTTGAATGTTCTGTCTGCTTAGTTTATCAACCATGAATGAGTTGGAAGAAAATACTGGGTTTGAGTCCTCGCTCAATTCAGAGACCAATTATGTGACCTTAGGAAAGTTGCTTAACTTTCTGAGCCTCCATTGCCTGGCCTGTAAAATGAGTGGGTGGATTCACTAAATGATCTCCAAAGGCCCAGTTTTAATAGTCTGTGACTTTACATCTCTCTGGAGAGCACACATCATCTTCAGAATTATGGGAGAAAATCCTCCATCTGGCTCCCATCCCAGATTTGCAAACCAAGCCACAATAAGTGAGTGTAACCTGTTCCACTCCCAGCCCTGCAGATTCTAAAAACAGTTTGGGAAACTGGCAGCAGCTGTGAATTTGGAGGATTATGCCTCTGCTGCACTGCACCGGCTGTGCCTCTGTTTTAGAAATTCTGGCCCGGCTTGTACTCAACCAGCATCCTGTCTGAGTAGTACTCACTGTACCCACACTTACTGGGAAGGGATAAACCGCTCCTTTTGGGGTCCATATGCCAGGCCTCTAGCTCCAGCCCTTCCTGCAGGGTGGGGGAAGGGTGGGAAAAGAAGCCTGTTCTTCCCTCAACTTCAACACATCAGGGAATGCTTGGGGAAACAGGTCTCATGAATTAGTTTAGCAAGATTTTTGAACAGTTTACTAACTTCCAGTTTTAAACATTTGGACTTTTATATGTTATGCAGTTGCAAAATCCTTTAAAATATATATTTTTTTACTTTGGGGAAAGAATATTGTTCTGATTGTTGTCCTTTAAAACTAATTATGAAAGCAGTGATTTTTTTTTCCGAAGTAAAAGTACTTTTTATGTGAGTTCGCAAAAATCTCTAGCTCATTTTTTAAATCAGCGTAGTTACAATAACTACAAATACACCAACCAAAAAGACAGTAATATTTATAGTATTTAAGACTGCTAACAAATTGTAAAATCCCAAAGACTCAACTTCTTAAATGCAAAGGAGGGGGTTGGGGGATTGTCATCTTAATTGTAGATCACTTGCCTACCAAGGCTTACCAGGAGTCCGGAACAAAGGGTAAAGCCAAATACTTCAGGCCTGAGATCACCGACCGACCGTCAACTAACCTTTGTTTACAAAGAGAAGAGAAAGAGAGAGAAAGAAAAAAATTTCTTACTGTCATTTTCTTAGTAAGGATTTAATTATTTAGTGAACTGCTGATTTCTCTATGGAATTTAAGGCTATTTATATAAAGATTAAATAAAATTGGAACTAAGTAACTGAGAAAAGCTGTACCAAAGTAAAGTTATAGATTGGAAAGAAAAGAGGTTAAGACACAAAAATATACGAGTACATTTTTGCATATTATTGGTGTGAATAAATCCTCGTTTAATCATCACTAACTGTTATTTGTTACCATGTCATTACTAGTGGAAGGTTCTCCAAGAGCTATTCCATTAAAAGGTTCAATCCAGCTGTGTCAGAGCCCCACATATTTTGCTTATCTTCCTCTAGCTAATGATAAGGTTGCGAAGACCACAGTGTGGTTTGTTCAATATTAACTTGAGGGGTCACTGCAATCAACTAACCCAAGATTCCCAGGACTAACCTCTTTAAATGCTCAAAGTTGCATTGTTCATTTCTGTCTTTGTGATTGATGAACTGTCTCCAGTTGGCTGGAATGACAGTATGGTTTCTTCGTGGCACCTCCCTGGACTTGACCTCCAGCCTCTCAGTGGTTACCTTAAGAAGCCAAGTGTTTGGATCCTGCCAAATAGAGATTCAGCAGTTTCACTCATTTTTCCGGTTATGATGGAAAAGAGGTTTTTCTGTCAGTGCTTTTGTTTCTGATACAGTTGTATAGTTTTGTGATTACACTGCAGTTTCTTCAGAATCCTTCAATACCACCTTATATTTTTCCAAGAATTTCATAACCAACACATTTTAAAAATATTAAACATAGAACTGATTTTTTTAAATCCAGAAAATTTTCCTAGAAAGGAAACTCAATCCCAGCTTGTTTATTAGTTTCCCTGAAAACTAAGCGTTTCTCTCTTTAAGCAAGATGTTCGTTCAGCCTACTAGCTGGAATGGAGGTGAACAAGGTCATAGAAGAATTCTTCCAGAGGAGAGAGCATAAATGTTTCTACACCCCTTTGACTAATCAGAGACAGAAAACCAGGGGCTGGGTGACAGTTCATATACTAAAGAATTCTAGCACTGGAAAAGAATGTTGCCCTTGGGCCAATGCTTTCAGAGCTATTATTCTTCACTGGAAGTTGGCCCTGGGTAAATGTGGAGCAACAGACATCAAGAGTGAAGGGTGGAAGGAAGAGAAGGGCAAGAAAGAGAGCACAACTCCCAGATTGTTTTTTGGCCATTTTGTCCCACTGTGAGAGCAGGTATCCCGATTTTTCCTCAGCAGGTAAGGTGACCATAAGGATGAAAGAATTGGGTTCTCCCTTTCAGAGGTTCATAATAAACATTTCTGGTAAGCTCAGAACTCTTAAGTAAAAATATCCATTTAGATTTATTTTGTAAAGATAATTGATTTCACATATTTCTGTCTAAACAGAAGAGGCAACATATCACCTCAGAGCACACACCCTGGTTCCAGCTTCAGCTCTGCCACTCACCAGTTGTGACTTCAGGAAAACATCTAACCTCCCAGTTTCCTCATCTCACCTATAAAATAGCAATAATGATCCCTACACCAAGGTAAGAGTGATGAAGAATTAAATGAACACAATGCACGTAGCATAGCTCTGAAAACATGGTACTCAATAAGTGGTTATCATACTTTAGATTTTATTCAAAAGTACCTGACACACAGTTAGTAAATTTTTTTAATGTTTTACTCCTGCTTTATTACAAGACTGGGCTAAGGCCTATAAAACATCTTATTTAATTCTCAAGTCTTGAAAATAGAATTGACATGTTTTACAGATAAAGAAACTGAAATTTAATGTTATGGACTGAATGTTTCCATCTCTCCAAATTCATATGTTGAAGCCCTAGTCCCCAGTGTGATCGTATTTGGGAGTGGGACCTTTAGGAGGTGAAGTCATGAAGGTAGAGCCCTCATAATGGGATTAGTGCTCTTATAAAAAGAGGGAGAGACCAGAGCCCTCTCTCTCGCTCATATGAGAGGATACAGCAAGGTGGCTGCCTGAAAACCAGAAAGAGGCCCCTCACCAGGAAACAAATTGGCCAGCACCTTGATCTTGGACTTCCCAGCCTCCAGCTCTATGAGAGATACATTTTTGTTGTTTAAGCCACCGAATCTATGGTATTCTGTTATAGCAGCCCAAGCTGACAAGGGCACTTAGCAAGGCTAAGTAAGGTCACCCAAGATCACATAGCAAGTGTGTGTGCTTGTGCCAGATGTTGAATAAGGGTCTAATGCCAACATCTGGACTTTTTGCATAAAACCACGCTGCCACCCAATGTTAGAGGGAAGCAACTTGGGTTTCTCCAGACAGGAAGTTCCCCTAAGCTAGCCTGAATGCAGCTGGTACACTTTGTTACCTGTGTTACTATGGCCGTATGTAAGTTACTTGACTTCTCTATGCCTTGGTTTTTTTCACCTGTAAAATGCAGATAATACTAATACTCTATCTCACAGTGTTGTTAAGAGAATTATATGAAGACATATGAAGATCAGTGTTTGGCATATAGTAAATTTTACTAGTACTAACTTTATTATTATTATTACTTTTTATAACCCTGGGGTCAACCCAGATTAATCTTTGGGAGATGGGAGGATACAGTGAATATTGTATTTCCAGCACAAGCTGTATGACTTTATGTAGTACAACACTAGCGTATTACTTATAGAATAGTCGCCTTGTTTCCTGAAATCATCTCTGAACATTTTCGGGTAGAACTTGACTTAGTCCCCTAGTAGAATCACCAACAGAGCTTTTAGAAAACACACGTCAACCTTCATTCCCAGTGCTAATCCACTAGCCCCTTTACTTCCACCCCCTTCCCATGCCAGACCCCTAGTCAGAACGTGTGGGGTTGGGCCCAGAAATCTCTACTTTGAACAAGTATCCCAAGTAATTCAGATGTGTAGCCTCTAATCCAGTCCATTAAGAAAAAAAAAAAAAAGAGAGAGAGACTCAGAGAGGTTAAGTGATTCTCCTAAGGTTCAGGGCTTTGTCTACCATAAGGAGTTGACATTCACCCAGTGCTCTGCTTCATTGTTCTAGGTCTATTCTGAAGACAAATTTTTGTTCTTGTCAGTCAAAAGAATTAAACGCTCAAGAAAAAAAATGCTCACAGATTCCCTCCTTCACAGCAGGGATGTTGGGTAGCTGAGGACTGGGGCAGAACTTGAGAGCCAATGCCCCTCTCCCCCTTTCTGTGAACTAGGGTGGAAAATGAAGAAATCATCTCTCCCATAAGTGGGCTGGACTCTGGGCCTGTCATCAATACTATTAGGATTCTCCATGTAAACCTGTAGCTTATCTTCTATTTGGTTTAGTCCTGGTTGAAGGATAATCTTAGGTTACCCATTTCAAAAGCACCTTATTTCTCTTTGTCATTTTCAACCAGATGTGACCTTCTTCCATGGTTCAGGCCACTATTGACACTGGGTTTGGGGCTGGCCCATTCATCCTTCAGAAGACGCTCAAGTTGTTCATTTACTTATTCTGTGATCAGCTTAACTGTGCTTGTAGATCTAGCAAATGGTTTTCATAGCAAACATGTTTTTGTGCTATTGACTTGTAAACATGGCCTTAAGGTCAACAGGATCTTTTCTCTGAGAGCTCCCAGGTATTTCAAGAAATCTAAGATCAAAAAAGTCTCTTCAAGGCTTTCCAAAAACCAATTTGTAGATACGGTCTCACACCTGGCTTAACCGCTGTTTAAAAACATAGGAATGCAGTCATTTTTTGAGGGTAGCTTTTAAGTATCTCCCAGGCAGAGATACCTTATAAAATGTGCAAAACAGCTGTAGCCACCAAGAGAAAACACAGGAATTGTTATAAATACCTGACCTTACCCGTCAGCAGCTAAGCTGAAAGTATGTTTACTGCTATGAGGGATGTTTCTATTTTCCTAAAAAGGAAGAAAAAAATTAGTCATAGGAACTTGTTTCTACCTTAATACAGATACTCCCTATGTGGAATCTTCCTCTGGGTTGCCAGGAATAGGAA
The DNA here is from genome assembly GCF_020740605.2 of Lemur catta. Lineage (NCBI taxonomy): Eukaryota > Metazoa > Chordata > Mammalia > Primates > Lemuridae > Lemur > Lemur catta. The sequence continues at coordinate 129,019,233 of NC_059129.1, read as the reverse complement.
ATTGGAGGGAAAACATAGTCTTTGTTTTTTTTAACCTGGTAGGTTTTTTTCTCCTGAAGCCCAGAGGGAAAAGAAATGTTCCCATAACAAACATCCTATACTTCTTTTATTGTAACACTCATCAATCTTATAATTGCTTCTTCAATATCTGTCTTTCCAATTAGACTATAAATTCCATGAGAGTGACTATGTTTTCCTTATTCACTATTGTGTCTCTGATATAGAGCCCTGGCACATAGTTTGATGTCCAATTAATAATATCTTTTGAATAAATGTTTAATAAATTACATTAAAGCCATAGCCTTCAACAGGAATAATGGGAGCCTTTGAGATTTAAATTGCAGATGAAGCCACTCTGTGGAGTTGGAGTTGCTGAATGCATTCAAGGTGGTGGAGTTTATAATGGAATTAATTAGGTGAAGGAAGGAAAATTTCTAGTTTGGAAGGCAAAAACAGGGAAGAACCTGGCATTGGTAATCATTAAGAACCTAAGAGAAAAATGTCAAATTGCACCTAAGTCTAGTTGCCTTGAAACATTTTTCATCTATTATATAGAACATGGTAGTGTTTTCGGTTCCATTTGTTTTAACAAAGAGGGGTTTTAGATTTTTTTAAAGTACTCGTATAAAAGCAGTCACATCTGTGGTTTAAACTGTATAATTTCAACAACACAATTAGCATCCTAAAGCCATCTGGGGTAGTGCAACATCACTGCTGGTTTTATTGTTGATAAATAAAGCTCTTGAAAAAGCAATCTTCAAAGTTAAACATACAAGTGTCTGCAATGTCATCAATGCTACCTTCTTTAAAAAATTAAGAGAACAATATCATTTCATTGAACAACCTCTTGTGATGGGATGAATATCTGAAAACATGACAGTGAAAGAGTCGAGTTGAGAAATGGTTGAGAGCGCATCTTCCTGTCAAGCTTCGGTCCCTTGACAGTGCTGCTTCTTCTGAAGAAAACTGAGAGTAACTGACTCAGAATTTTGATAGCAAATTAGTATCAACATTGCAAAGCTGTGAACATAGAGAGTAAAGGAGACAAATATACTGACAATGGGCTTTTAGTTAAAGAATTTTGAATGGACTACACTTAGAATAAAAAGATCACTGGGAATAATGTGTGCCTGCAAATTTAAATATTTGACTTGTTTTCAGGAGGTCCACAATTTGACAGCTTTATTGAGGTATAATGGCATACAATAAACTGCACATAGATTAAGTGTACAATTCGATGAGTTTTGATATATGTTCATACCTGTGTAAACATCACCATAATCAAGACAAGCCATCATCCTCCAAAGTTTCCTCCTGACCCTTCATTATCCCTCACTCTCATTCCTTCCCCGGGGGGAGACTAACTACTTCTTTTTTTTTTAAATCGCAGTTGTTTTTTTTTTTTTTAAAGCAGATAGCATAAAGTTTACCATCTTAAGGAAATAATAAAGATTAGAGAAGAGATTAATGAAATTGAGAATAGAAAAATAATTTTAAAAATCAATGAAGCTAAGAATTAGTTTTAGAAAAGTTCAACAAAATTGAGAAACCCTTAACTAGACTAACTAAAGAAAAAAAGAGAGAGAAGACTGAAATAACTAAAATCAAAATGAAAGAGGGGACATTACCACTGATGCCACAGAAATAAAAAGGATTATAGGAGTGCTATGGTTTGAACGTGTACCCCAAAAGTTCATGTGTTGGAAGCTTAATTCTTCAATGTGGCAGCATTGAGCAGGGGGCCTAGTGGGAGGTGTGAGTCATTGGATTAATGCCATTCTCCAGGGGCTGCTTTAGTTATCTCAAGAGCAGGTTGCTTAAAAGTCAACCCAGCCCCTGGTACTTGTCTTTTTTCATGTGTTCTTGCTTCCACTTCCTCTTATCCGATGCTGTAAAGCAGCATGATACCAGATACTGCTGCCCCATCTTGGACTTCCCAGCCTCCAGAAATATATAGACTGGATAATATAAATTATCCAGTCTTTGGTATTCTGTTATAGCCACAGAAAACAGACTAAAACAAGGAGAATGCTATGAACAACTGTATGCTAATAAATTGGATAACCTAGAAGAGATGAAAAAAATTCCCAGAAACACACAACTTACCAAGACTGAATCATAAAGAAAAAGAAATCTAAACAGGCCAATAACTAGTAAAGAGGTTGAATCAGTAATCAAAAACCTCCCAACAGATTCCCTGGCTTGAGGCTGTCCAGGCTAGAGCACAAGGAAAAGACTTAAGATTAGATTATAAGAAGAGAAAGCAGAAGCCATGTTTGAAGACCTGTATTGCAGGTACTTCATCAGTTTGTAAGACAAGAATCAAAATATCTAGCAGTTTGGTTCTTGAAAGATCTCTGAATTGTGTACCATTACTTGGGCAAGTGGGTCAGGACCCTCTGACAAGCTAGGTGGAAGGACAAAAATCTATTCACAATATTTTCTCTGCCAATACATGAGATATAGCCATCAAGGGGAAATGAAGTACACCAAATAAGTGTTATCGATCAAAAGACAACATGGCACAGAACATCAGTATTACTACCAGGCCTCAGAGATGTGGCACATAAGTATACAAAAAAAGGGGGTCTAGAATTTATGTAGAAGGAAAGTAAACTATGGCAAATAATTGGATAAAAATAATGTGAGGTGATAAACAACAATAATCATAGCTGTTAACATATTTTTGAGAGACAAAACAAAGGAGAAGTCATGGAATGGATGATTCTTTGGCCATTGTTTGGCACAGTCTCACTTCCAGCTCATGTACAGTCTTTATAGTTTCTAAGGACAAGAATTAAAATATTCTTTTATTTAAAAAACAAATCTCGCAGTAAAGAAAAGCCCAGGATCATATGGCTCCACTGAAGAATTGTGCCAAACATTTGAAGAAGAATTAACACCAATCCTCCTCCAACTCTTTCTTTAAAAAATTAATGAGAAGGGAACATATCCAAGCTCATTCTACTAGGCCAGCATTATTGCCCTGATACCAAAGCCAGGAAAAGACACTATAGAAAAGAAAACTACGGACCAATATTCCCGATGAATGCTGATACAATTATCCTTAATAAAATACCAGCAAACTAAATTCAACAGCATGTCAAAGGGGTTATATACTATGACCAAGGGGGATTTATTCCTGAAATGCAAGATGGTTCAACATACAATAATCAATCAAGGTGATATACCACATTAACAGGATGAAGGACAAAAAAACATGACATGATCATCTTAATTGATACAGAAAAAGCATTTGCCAGGATCAACACCCTTTCATGATAAAAACTCATCAAACTAGGAATCAAAGGAAACTACCTCAACATAATACAGGACATATATGAAAATCTCACCACTAACATCATACTCAATGGTGAAAGATAGAGGGCTTTTCCTTGAAGATCAGGAGCAAGACAAGAAGGATGTATGCTCTTGCCACTTTTATTCAACATAGGATTGGAAGTCCTAGCCAGTGAGCCGGTGCAATTAGGCAAGAAAAAGTAATAGAAGGCTGGTCTTGAACTCCTGAGCTCAGTCTGCCTGCCTAGGCCTCCCAGAGTGCCAGGATTACAGGCGTGAGCCACCTCGACCAGCCTGAGCAAGATACCCCATCTCTACTAAAAATAGAAAGAAATTATATGGACAGCTAAAAATATACATAGAAAAAATTAGCCGGGCATGGTGGCAACATGCCTGTAGTCCCAGCTACTTGGGAGGCTGAGGCAGGAGGATTGCTTGAGCCCAGGAGTTTGAGGTTGCTGTGACCTAGGTTGACACCATGGCACTCTAGCTCACACAACAGAGTGAGACTTTGTCTCCAAAAAAAAAAAAACAAAACAGAAATAAGTGTTGGCAGGAATGTGGAGAAGTTGGAACCCTTGTGCATCATTACTGGGGTTGTAAAATGGTGCAACTACTTTGGAAAACAGTATAGTGGCTCCTAAAAACAATTAAAAATATGACTACCATATGATGTAGCAAACCCACTTCTGGGTATATGCCCAAGAGAATTAAAAGCAGGGTCTGAAAGATATTTACAAAACCATGGTCATAGCAGTGCTATTCATCATACTCAATGGTGAGTATGACCACTATACCAGGTTCTTCAAGCCAAAAGGTTAAAGGAACTCAAATGTCCATTGACACATTAATGAATGAACAAAATGTGGTATATACATACAATGGAATACTATGCCACCTTTAAAAAAAGAAGGAAATTGTGGCATAGATGAACCTTGAGGAAATTACTCTTAGTGAAATAAGTCTGCCACAAAAGAACTAATACTAATAGAATGAGAGCTCCACTGGGCAACAATGGGCTTTTTAAGGTGGGAATAAGAAAACAGAATAATAGGGAAAAAACCTGATTTCTTAACATCCGGGTTTTTTTTTTTTTTGTAAGGATTAAAGCAGTGGGGGACTTCCTTATTATTGCTGATTCAGATTAGAATCTCTTCTTTTTGGGGAAAACTGGTCTGTTTTCAGATCTTTCTACTTCCTTAAAGTTTCATTTTAAGGAAGATTATGTGGCATTTAGCATGAGTGACTCCATTTTAATTTGGTCTGGTCTTGTGTAGCCTAGCACAGGAGCTCAGTCCAGAACAATGGCCTCCCACAATTTTTGTTTAACAAAAGTGAATAAACAAAGTGTATATCCACATAATGAAATATTACTCACAAAATAAGTATGCTTTTCAGATATAATTTATTGAGTTTTTATTATTTACCATGCCCTATGCCAAATACTTTAAACATTTAATCACAACAACTCAGTGAGGGTAGGAATAATTAGCCTTGTCTTACAGATGGTGAAACTGAGTCTTGGAGAAGTTCAACAATACATACAAAGTCAGAGTTTGAACTCAGGTCTAGAGTAATGTCAAAAAGGGCATAAGAGTCTAGAGTACAGTGTTTAATCCCTGCACTGTATTTCTTGAATTCCAACAGGAGCCGTACACCAATTGGTGGATGGTAAACACCTTCTCCATTGATGAATTTTTTAGGAAATAAAGCTCTGGCTGTTCACCAGTGGCGTTAACTACCACTACAGCACAATGATTGAGAGTGTGAACTATAAATGTCAACAGCCTTGGTGTGAATTCCCACTGCTCCCACTTTCTAGTTGTGTGAGCTATTCAATCTCTCTGTTCTGTTATATTTAACATGGAGATAATAGAATCTACCTCATTGCCTGATCATACTTAGCACAGTTTCCGGCATATAGGAAAACATTACGTATGTTTCTTTAACGTACAACATGTAACTTTCAATGCTTCTTGTCTCTGTCAAGCCACAGTCAAACCACTTAAAAACTGTATTCAATTTAATGTGTTAAAACCTGTTATGTGTAATGCTCTGGACGTTGTTGGGGATAGAAAGATGAGTCAGATGGGAGAATCCCTCTTTTCAGGAATTTTGCAATCTATTAAGCCAAAGCCATGCTTGCCCAATTCAATATTCTTTTTTTTTTTTTGAGACAGAGTCTCACTCTGTTGCCTGGGCTAGAGTACCGTGGCGTCAGCCTAGCTCACAGCAACCTCAAACTCCTGGGCTCAAGCGATCCTCCTGCCTCAGCCTCCCGAGTAGCTGGGACTACAGGCATGCACCACCATTCCCGGCTAATTTTTTCTATACGTATTTTTAGTTGTCCAGATAATTTTTATTTCCATTTTTAGTAGAGACAGGGTCTCGCTCAGGCTGGTCTCGAACTCCTGACCTCGAGCGATCCACCTGCCTCGGCCTCCCAGAGGGCTAGGATTACAGGCGTGAGCCATCGCGCCCAGCCCCCAATTCAATATTCTTAACATATACATGACCTGTGCTTTGCGGTTTGTTGGACTCTATATTTAAAAATTTGACTTTGCAACGTTCTAACCTATTTTTCATTATGAAGTACTGTGTGTAGGCCCCTTCCTATTTAGGGCTTCCTAAATAATCACCCCCTCCTCCTTCTTAATAACAAAATTTCCTGATAATAATATTTCATTTTCTTTTACTACCAAAACTTAGTGAAACTTACTAAGCCCATTCTGAAATAATTTTTAAGTATTTTAAGTATTATCAAATATAACTTATAAGTATTGTAACATTGGGCACAGCAATTGCCTCTCCCTTTGGAGAGGGGCAAAAGGAATCACAGGCTGTAATAGCTTAAAGCAGACTGAGTTTTTAGCACCACGTGGGTGACCTCTTTTGCTTACATGAAAGGCCAATGTTGATGCCAGATTGACTGAATCCACTGAAGCTCGAAGCTAAAACTAGGGTCAATTTTGGTCCAATAAAACTTGTCTTGATTGATCATTTGACCCCTCTGCAGTGTTGGTTTTAGGAAAAGACAAATAGGACAGCTACATCAGTTGTCCCTACATCTCTGCTTCAGGGATCAGCATTGTGATAGAAGCCACATAATATAATGTGTTAGGAGTTGAATTGTGGCCCCTCAAAATCCATATGCTCAAGTCCTAACCCCCAGCATCTCAGAATGTGACCTTATTTGGAAATGGAGTTGTCACAAATGTATTTGTTAAGATAAAGTCAGTAGGGTGGGCCCCTAATCCAATACAGTTGGTGTCCTTACAAAAAGGGGAAATGTGGACACAGATTCACACACAGGGAAAATGCCATGTGAAGGCTGGCATTGTGCTGCCACAAGCCAGGGAGCCATGAGAATCTAGGAGAGACACCTGGCACAGATACTTCTCCAGTGCCTTCAGAGGGAGCATGGACAGGCTGACACCTGGACTTCAGACTTCCAGCCTCCAAAACCGTGAAATGATACATTTCTGCTTTCAAGCCACTCTCTTTGTGGTACTTCGTTAGAGCAGCCCCACAAACTTATATATGAGGGGAGGGGAATTCTGTGTTCTTGTTTTGCTTTTTCTCCTTTGGGATACACACATGTGAACACACTTCTGCAACTTGATTTTTGTTTTTAATTTAAGGAAACAAAAATGTAATAGTCACTTTCTTCACGTTGCTTAAGATCTGCTATGGGGGACAAAACAGATCAACTGGAAGGTCATGGTTTGAATCTCTGCTCTGTCACTGTTTGTAGTATAATCTCAGGCAAGTTACTTAGCCTGCCCAAGTTTCGGTATCTTTATCTATAATATGGAGATAATAATATCACCCATCAGTGTTATTGATTAATTTGAGATAATGTGTATAAATGAATAGTGTGTGCTCACCAAATGCAGCCATTATTATCACAAAGCAACTGCAATTTCAGGAGGAATGATCAAGACCAGGATAGAGGTACAGCAGGTGCTTTGGGGGTTCTGGGGAGTAACTTCACATATGGCTGGGGAACCTGGGTGAAGGAGATGATATTTAGGTTGGGCTTTAAATAATTGCAGATGGGGTTGGTAAGAAGGCACTAATGGTGAAAGAAACAGCATGTAAAAAGGCCACGTGCCCAAACACAGGGCGCATTCAGCAAGTAGTGTGTCTTAGGCTAGAGTGTTGGATATGAATTTCAGTTTAACCATCTTTCTTGGAAAGCTAACCAGGCAACCTTGGCTTAAATGGTTTCTCACCTCCTCCCCCTCCCTCTCCAACACGTTATCCTGTTTATTTTCTTCTTAGCATGTATCACAAACTGTAATTCTCCTGTTTGTTTACCTACTTACTTGTGTATTATCTGTTCCCCCTACTAGAGGACAGGGCCTAACTGTCTTATTCAGAGCTGTCCCAGCATTTAGCACAGGAGATGCTCAACAAATATTTGTTGAAAGGAAGGAAGACAGGGAGGGAGGGAAGGAGGAAGAAAAACGAATGAATGGAGCAGTAGAGGAGTACGGGCAGATCAGTTGAAGAAATAGCTTGGAACCAGAGCATGGAGAAGCTCTTGAAATGATGGGCTATTAAAGATCCCAGCACAGATCTCTGAATCAGAATTCCTAAGGGAATGATTTGGTGGTCTGTATGTACAACAGCCACCCCAGGAGTCTTACCTTCAGGAAAATTTAGAAAATACTACAGACCAGTGTTTCACAAAGTGTATTGTCTAGACCAGCAGCACCAGCATCATCTGGGAATTTGATATGAAATAGAAAGGCAACTTCTCAGGCCCCACTCTAGACCTTCTGAATCAGAATCTACATTTTAACAAGGTCCCCCAGGTGATTAAAAAGCACCGAGAATCAAGATCCCGCCTCTTACCACAATGTCTTCAGATGCCGCCCACTGCTTTGCTTCTTCCAGGCCTGAGTGGAGAATTGGGCTAAATATGTTTTGAAGTAACGGGAACCCTTGAGCAGAAATCAGGGATATAAATATTCCTACTCTATTTGGTGCCTATAGATAGATTCTCAGTTTCAATCATGAGAGTTCCTTGAAATTGCAACACACAAGGAGTCTTTTAAACAGCAGTTATTCTGGGACATTCCAGTCCGAAGCCAAAAATGATCATCCACCCAAGAAAGGAACGCGAAAGACTCACACCAGTGACATAAATCACCATAATTAGAAAAAAGACCACACAGAACACAAACACACAAATAAATTCAGAGAAGTAATATATCCATTCAGGAAAATACTGAAATATGTTTGTGGGGAAACCTTTAGGATAAAGACAGAACCAAAGGAATATGAGCAAACCAAAATCATTTAATGAATCATGGGATTTCTAAACTGGTATCAGATGTTCTCCAGTCAAAGTGCCACAGAGAGTTCCAAATTCTTCCAAATAAGGTAGCCCCAGATACTGCTCTTAAAGACAATTTTGTCTTACCTGATTGTTTGGTTTAGAATGAACCAATTGTTTTCAGAATTAAAGTGCATTTATACATGTAAGATCGGAAGGATTGTGAAGAAGTCTTAAAATACACACACAAACACACACTCACACACACATATGCACACACAATTAACAAAGTCAGATTTTCCAGTGTGTTGGTTGGAGAAAAGGGTAGCATGAATTCAAGAAAAGAAGCTGTCTTTGGTTTTATTCGGTGGTCAGGGAGCAAGGGGGATTTGTTTTCCCACTGTAACATAGCAACTCGATTCCAGTGCTGTTCCTCTATCATATGGACAAAGGGAGATGCCAAATATACCACAAGAGAATTTCCCAGAAGGTGCAGAGATTTGTTTTTATTAGCCAGCCTATGAGCTCTCGGATATATATTCAAAAAGGAACTACTTCAAGCTGAGTGTTGGACTCCAGAAACTTAAAAAAGAGTAAATAGTATAGAATTATAGACCCATGGAAAGAACTCTTAATGGAATGCTAATTGGGAGAGTTACTGACGTGCCAATATATCCATCTGCTCTGCCCTCAGGTGGGGGTGAGGGGGCTGCCTGCCTGGCCTGTCAGCTCCCCTAGGAGAGCTGCTTTATGTGGTTAGCAGCCGCCTTAGTTGATCCCAGTGTGCCAACAAATACTGTTCTCTGTGTGTCACAACTTGTGAAAAAGTTGGGACGTGCTGGTGTGAATCACACCAATACTGTGGGCTTCCCAAATGTGTTAATATATTGATGATTTAGGTGGCACACCGGCAAGACATTAAAAACATAGAATTGCTTAGTGAGAAGATCATTTCTCATTCAATTTTCTTTCAGTCATTCCGAATAGAGAAAGAGAAATGATCAGTTTGGTGTTATCAAATCCTCAACTATTTATTAATCTCCCTTTTAACAAAGAGAAACCAGACCACAGGCATGCTTTTGCCTTGCAACATCTAGTTAGAGTTTAGTAACATTGTTTTGTTTTATTATATTTATTTTGGGCCATTGATTCTTGTTCTTTATTTATAATAGTGATTTAAAAGTTTCATCTTAAAATAGATTTATTTAGACATAAAATGGAGTTGATGCAGAGAAAATATTAAGCAAAAAAAATGGTACAACCTGCATGTTTACTATATGGGAAAAATTATGCAGATGGTATTCAAAAGACTGAAATTCAGAAAACACCATCCATTGAGTTGCTTGAATCTACTCTGCAATATCTCTGATAAGTCACTGAAAACCCTCTAGACATAGCAAACATATAATTATCAATCAATTCATTCCATTTTCAGACAGGTTAAATTGTTAAAATTTTAACACTTTTAGTTGAAATCTGCTTCCAGGATCTTCCTATCATGAATTCTAATTTATCTCCCTGGAGCCTAATAGAATAAATCTAATCACTCTCTAAACTGAAAATCTCTTACATATTTGTAGATAATTCTCCTTAGTATCCACCTCTGCACCTTTAACATTCTACTTCTTCTAGGACACATACACCCTAGACCTTCTTTCTTCAAGTCAAACACCATTCAATTTCTCCCCCTTTGACACAGTTCTAATCACCACATGGCCATTCTTTTCTAGGCTTGTTCTAATTTATTAGAGTCTCTTTGAAACTGTGTGAATCAAAACTATTTTGGTTGCATGTGGCAGAAAACCTAGTTTCAGCTAGCTCACATAATTAAAAACTTCAGAGTAAGATTCATTGAAGACATGGTTTGAAACAGGGGCTCACAGAAGATCCCCAGAATCAGGACTCCTTGTCTTTCTCATCTCCCAGCTCCATTTTCTCCTAAGAAGGATCTATATCCAGTCAGGGTTTTCCCCAAGCAAAGCAAGATGGCTAAAGTACAGCCTTTCCTTCTTACAACCTCAAGTCTAGTAGAGAAGAGTGGGAATCTTTCAGAAATCCTAGAACAAGTCTCATTGCATCTTAGTAGCTCTGAATGTGTCACGTGCTTTCTCCTGAACCAGTCCCTGTCACCAAAGGAGTACAATATGCTAATTTGTCAGGAGCAAGGAGTAAAGACAACTTTACTGGTAGGACATAGCCTTGGCTGAGGAAAGAGGCAGTGTCCCAGAGGGCTAGCAGGTTGTGTTTATTAGAAAAACCTCATATTGTGATGTTCAGATATGAATTCAGTACCCTGGGTGAGGTTTGACCAGAGAATACAGCAAGATAATCGCCTCTTTTATTATGAACTTCAGATGTCAACATGATAGTAAGTGAGACAGAGCATTCTCAGTTCTGAAACTATATCAAGGGCTGTTATTTCCCAGTCCTGTCTGTGTGCTGGGAGCCTACACATGGTGGGGGAGTAGAAAGCATGAAATCAACATAAGACATTGTTGTTTGGGTTCCAGACCAAAGCATATAATTAGGATGAGCTGGTTAAAAAAAGAAGAAGAGGTAGTTCTAGGACTGGGTACACTGATAGCAACCAGATATGACATCTGACAAGACAAGAGATAGAAAAGCCATATCAAGTGGTGGCTGTATTTTAAAAAGTAGAGTAAAACTGCTAAAAAGATAAAGTTCCCAACTTCGACACTTCATATAGAACCCGCAGCAATCAAGACTGTGGTATTGATATAAGAAAAGACATATAAATAATTGGAACAGAATTGAGAGCCCAGGAATAGAAGTGCACTTATGGTCAACTCATTTTTGAAAAAGTGGCCAAAGCAACTCAAGATGAATTGTTTTTTCAACAAATGGTGCTGGAAGAATTGGGTAATCCACATGCAAAAAGACAAATTTACATCGTTACCTCACACCATACACAAAAATTAACTCAAAATAGATGGTAGAGCAAGTTGTAAAAACATGATCCATAAAAAATAAAAACTGATAAATTAGGCTTCATCAAAATTAAAGCCTTTTGCACTTCAAAAGACATCATTAAGAAAATGAAAAGACAAGCCACAGAAAGAGAGAAAATATTTGCAAATCATATATGTGATAAATGACTAGTATCTAGAATATATAAAGAACTCTTCCAAATCAACATGAAGACAAACAACTATGTACATGAAAAGATGGCCTACATCATTAGTTATTAGGAAAATGCAAATTAAAACCACAATGAGATACTGCTTCACAGCCACTAGAATGACTACAATCAAAAAGTCAGACAATACCAAGTATTGGCAACAATGTGAAGAAAATAGAGTCCTCACACATTACTGATGGGAATTTGAAATGATACAGCCACTTTTTACAAGAGTCTGGCAGGTTCATAAAAAATTAAGCATAAATTTACCATATAATACAGCAATATCACTTCCAGATATCTACTCAAGGGAAATGAAAACCTATGTCCATACAAAGATTTACATATAAATGTCTACAGCAGTAGTATTTATTCATAATAGCCAACAAGTGAAAACCACTCAATCTTCCATCAAGTGGTGAATGAATAAATAAATAAATTGTGGTGGATCCCCACAATGAAAGACTATTCTGCAACAAAAAGGACAAATTACTGATAACTCTACAACATGGATGAGCCTCAAAAATATTATGTAAGTGAAAGAAGCCAGTCACACAAGGCCAAATATTGTATAATTCTATTTAGATGAAATGTCCGGAAGAGGCAAATCTATAGAGACAGAAAGTAGGTTAGTGGTTGCCTAAGGCTGGAGGAAGAAATGGGGATTGACTGCAAATGAGCATGAAGGATCAATTTGAACTAATAGAAATGTCCTAAAATTGGATTGTGATGATGGTTGCACAACTCCATATATTTAGTAACAATCACTGAACTGTATACTTAAAATGGGTAAGTTTGATAGTATGTAAATTATATCTCATTAAAGCCATTTCAAAAAAGAAAAAAAAGTGGAATATTCACAGCCACCCAGAAACAAACTTTGTAAGTAAAAGAAATAAATTATGTACCAATTAGGTGGTGGAATTATTAATGATTTTTATACTTTATAATTTTCTGTATTTTGAAATTTAAAATATTTTTTAAACCAGAATAAAACAAAGATAATTTTAAAAATCACCCTCTGAGAGTCAAACATAATACCACTATATAATGGACCAGAGGAGAGGTATGTGCAGTCAGCTTGATAAAGAGATAGAATTACTCTCGGGCCTGCAAGATTTGGCAGTAACCAAATTAAAGTTAATATACATCCAAAGAAAGAAGAATAAATCAGCAGAGAACATTGATCAATAAAGAAAGGAAAGGAAAGGGACAGGTGCAAGCATTGCAGGGCTTAACCAATGCCAAGTAGCAAGGCTGAAGGCTGGTTGCAGAACAAGTATGCACAGTCCCATGGTGGCAATGAACACCATACATCTCACAAAACTTGAAACATTAGGCATTCTAAGAGTATGTCTTAGTCTGTACTACCTACTATAACAAAAAATACCATACACAGGATAGCTTATAAACCACAGAAATTTATGTCTCCTAAGTCTGCAGGCTGGGAAGTCTAAGGTCAAGACTGTGGACCAGCTTTCTGGCTCATCAATGACTTCTCTCTGTGTCCCCACATGGTAGAAGGGGTGAGGGGCCTCTTTTATAAGGGCACTAATCACATTCAGAGGGTTCTTCCCTCATGACCTTATTATCTCCAAAGGCTCTACTCCTAATACCATCACTTTGGGGGAAAGATTTCAACATATGAATTTGGAGGAAACGTAAACATTCAGATCATAGCAGTGTGGTGTTTTGTTTTAGCTGTCTGTTCACCATATAACATTTTAATAAAGTTTGCTTTCCCATGCAGTTTTGTGTTCAGAGACTGCTCAGTCATATTAGTATACTATAAATTAATAAGCACATATTCTGGTTTAGGTACTTCAGATTCCTGGGGTTTACTCAGTGTGAGTTGGCTTGGCCAAGTCAAATCAACTCTAAATTGGTGGCAAGATGGAAATTCTGCACCTGAAAAGCTGAGAACAACTGTGGACTGTGGTCATTTCATAAGGATAAACATCGCCCTTTGAGACCTGGAAGCCAGCCAGTCAGCCCACCTTTTTTGTTGACAAAACAATCTTGAAAAGAGCTTCTCATTCAGACTTGAACATCAAGACATCTAGGACACCAAAATATATTAAAATTACTGTATGTTCAGCATATTTTATTAAGAAGCCACTTACGGGAAGAATTTAAATTCTTTAAATCATGTACTTACTGGCCCCAGATCTATCCAGCTACAGTAATGAAAATTCTAGTTGCAGCTGGTTCAATTTCATGCTACTCTTAAGACCAGTCCTAGTTAAATAGGGAGCTTCCTCCTAATGACTTTTGGTGGTGGTGATGGGAGGCAGAGCCTATGGCTCTGCACCCACACCCTCTGTTTCTGGGAACCATGAAGCATGTCTGTTTGAGTGCTGAGCTATAGTGTCCCACAACATATAGGCACTGACTGATCTTTTGTCTAGATTCATAATTTCTACTCTTATTCCCATATGGGATTTTGAGTGCCTCATTCCTGTCTGCCTTCTAACTCCTTCCATAACCTCCCATCCTAGTTGGACCCTGACAATATCCCTGCCCCAACCTGGATGGACCTTATGATTCTGGCACTCAATGCTCTTAACCACCTTTTCCTAGAATCGTCTCTCAGACTTGGTTGCTGTGATATTGCAATTCAATTCTGATGCTAACCACCCACAGTCAGCATCAGACTTTACAGGTTTAAGGGAAATTCCCAACAAGACTGCCTTCACTTCAGATGCCAGCTACAAGTTTAGGAGTCCCCAGGTCACCTGCACTTCTGACCAAGTGGCTAAAAATGTGGGAAGTTCCTACTACCCTTTTCAGGTTCAATAATTTGCCAGAATGATTTATAGCATTCAGGAAAGTGTTATGATTATAGTTCTTTTTAAAAAAAATTTTTTTTATTTCAGCATATTACAAGGGTACAAATGTTTAGGTTACATATATTGCCCTTGCCCAACCCGCGTCAGAGCTTCAAGCATGTCCATCCCCAAGACGGTGCACATCGCACCCATTAGGTGTGTATATACCCGTCCCCTCCTCCCCCCTCCCATCTGCCCGACACCCGATGAATGTTATTAGTTTATGTACATTTAAGTGTTGATCAGTTACTGCCAATTTGATGGTGAGTACATGTGGTGCTTGTTTTTCTATTCTTGGGATACTTCACTTAGTAGAATGGGTTCCAGCTCTGTCCAGGATAATACAAGAGGTGCTATATCATCACTGTTTTTTGTGGCTGAGTAGAACTCCATGGTATACATATATAACATTTTATTAATCCACTCATGAATTGATGGGCACTTGGGTTGTTTCTGATAAGGAAAACCCCCATCTATTACTTGAGGCATCAGCCACCTGAGACCCCCACCCCTCACGGAAGACCCACATCAGCATAATACTAACCTACTACCTGGCCTATCACCTAATCTAGTACCTAGTGCATCAACATAATACTAACCTATTTCCTGACACATCAACTAACATATTACCTTAGCCACCTGAGACCCAACCCTTGGACCACCCCAACTTAATAAAAGTGGGAAAAATCAGGTAGACGGGGCTCAGAATTTGGTGGCGAGATCCCTCTGAGCCTGCCTGCAAATAAACTGTGACTCTCCGACTCTCTGTGTGCTGCTCGGTTTGTCCTCAGGACCACCCCCTGTAACACTTGTAACATTTCCACATCTTTGCAATTGTGAATTGTGCTGCTATAAATATTCCTGTCACCAGGCTAGCAGCACCTGGGAGGGCTGGCGGGTAGGGAGCTCACAGTCTCAGTACCCCTCAGTCCACTGTAGGGCCCCAAAAGTAAAGGTCCTGTTCCCTGCAAATGCGTCTGGGTAGTGGCTAAATTGTCTCTCTCAGCAGCCGAGGGTAGAGAAGGTGAAGGGGAGAATGAAGCAATATGGCGCCTGCCAATCGGCTCGGGTCTGCAGGCCAGGAGGTGCCCCGAGGGAGCTGGAGCCTGGTGCCCCGTCCGCAAGAGGCTCCCCGCTCTCTGGCAGCCCCCGTCTCTGGGCTGGTGTGGGCAGGTCTCTCCAGCCGCTCAGGAGCCCAGCCGCAGTCCGACACCAAGGGAGGGGAAATTTAACCGCTCCACCTACCCTTGTTGCTGGTCTCCAAGCCTCTCAGGGGCCTTTCTCCTTCCAGTTCTCCACAGCTTCTTCTCGTGGAGTCTCCTGCAGCTTCAGGTGCTCTTCCTTCAGACCCTCATCCGATCTATATTTGTCTGCGTGTTTATTTTTTTTTTTCAGTTTCTTCTAAAATCTGCCTTTCCTACAGAGACACTCTGGTGGCGGGTTCTCTCATCCGCCATCTTGCCCCTCCCTCCAATTATAGTTCTATTGTAAAGAATACACATCAGAACCAGCCAATTAAAGAGACACATAGAGTAATGTCTGGGAGGGTCCCAAATGCAGAACTTCTGTGCTCTCTCTCCATGAAGTCAGGATACATCATCTTCCTAGGACATCGATGTGTTCACCAACCAGGAAACTTCCTCCAAGCCTCAGGCTCCGGAATTTTTATTGGGGTTTCATTACAAAGACATGATTGATTGAATCATTGGCCACATGATTGAAATCAATCGTCAGCCCCCTTCTCTCTCTGGAGGTCAGGAGGTTGGGCTAATATCACTATGGCTCAAAGACCCACCCCTCTAATCACATGCTTGGTCTTCCCAATATGCCCAGTCCCTATTCTGAATCATGTCCTTAGCATAAACTCAGATGTGGCCCACGGGTCCACCATGAATAACAAAGACACTCCTACCACTTGGGAATTCCAAGAATTTAAAGTCTCCCTCTCAGGAACTAGGGACAAATGCCAGTCAAATTCTTAATTGTACGACAGTAACATATTGCAATCACCTAGGAAGGTTTTAAAAAATGTCCACACCTCTATCCCACCAAGAGATTCTCATTTAATTGGTCTGGGAAGCAACCTGGATATAAGAATCTCTAAAATCTCCCCAGATGATTCCACATACTGTTTTGCTCTGTTTGAGTGGCTGTGAAAAAAAAAAAAAATACCATAAAGTAGATGGCTTATAAACAGCAGAAATTTATGTCGAACAGTTTGGAGGCTGGGAAACCCGAGATCAAGGCACTGGCAGATTTGGTATCTAGTGAGGGCTTGCTTCCTATTCACACACAGCTGTCTTCTCTCTTTCCTCACAAGGTAGAAAGGGCAAGAGAGCTCTCTGGAGCCTCTTTTATGGCACTAATCTCATTTATAATGGTACCACCCTCACCACCTACTCACCACTCAAAGACCTTATCTCCAGATGTCATCACATTGGGCACTAGGATTTAATATGAATTTGGGGTGTACACAAAGTCCATAGCACACACCATGCAGCTGTACCATTCACTCCATTTCATCCCCTTGGTTTGAACTCCTAGGATATGTGTGCTCCTCCACATCAGACTGGAATTCCTGGGTTAGTTAACAGAGCTCCCAACATGCCACTTGGCTGTGGCCAGACACCATAGGATCCAGGTTGGCTGTAGGGTCTCTGTGTTGCACAACTTCAAGGAGTCTCATTCATATCAAAGTTGATATAAATGGCGCCCCCTGGATTTGTGCAGTGTATACACTGCACTATGGTGGTGGGGGGAAGTCTCAGTCCAGTCATCACATGTCGAGTTCACACCAAGCAAACCCACCAAATGATCAGCTTAGCAGATTTATCAATTTTGCTTACATATTTAATAGCCTTAACAGGAATGTTTTCACAGCTCTGTCAGCTTTAAATTTTAATTTCAAGTTTAAAGCAATCTAAAAGAAATCGGAATTTAGCTAAAACAATTTTGTGTGTAGTATGTATGTGTATATATATATATGTATTTAGAGAGGGAGTCTCACTCTGTTGTGCAGGCTGCAGTGCAGTGCCACAGTCATAGCTCACTGCAGCCTCCAAACCCTGGGCTCAAGTAATCCTCTCACCTAAGCCTCCTGAGTAGCTGGGACTACAGGTGTGTGCCATCACACCAGGTTAATTTTTTGCTGTTTTTTTTTTTTTTTAGAACCGGTGTCTCGCTATTTTGCTTAGGCTGCTCTTGAACTCCCAGTCTCAAGCAATCCTCATGTCTCAGCCTCCTGAGCAGCTGGGAATACAGGAACGTGTACCCAGCTCCCAAGCTTGTATAACAAGAAAAAAGTACGAACTGAAGGAACCCCATAGGAAATGCTGAAATTTTGAAAAGTTGAACATCTTGTGAAAGCAAATAGTGAACTTAACATTCTTACTAAATTCACTATTAGTAAATTTTATAAATTCTTGTAAATTTGATATATCAGATTATTCTATAAATTAGCTTTCAGAAAACTGGAACTCAGTGAATTGGAATTGTGTAAATTATTTGCTTGGCTTCTTCTTGTGATTAGTTTCCATCATCTTAAAAAAAATGCTTATGTGAGAATGAGTTACTCCCTAGTATTTTCCACCACAATTTCCTTGTATGGCATGCAATTAGAAGACTGCATTTTGAAAACATTTAAAATAACAAGGGCAGAAATAGAGAGAATTAAAACATGAACCACTTCTGACCAGCCAAGGCTTTTTCCCAAGGGCCTGGGAGGAGCTCCCCAACAATGAACCAAGAAATTTTTGCAGCAGAAAAAAATACTTTTTTAGTTGAACTTGGCAACTATCATGGGGTAAAAGTTTGCACTCAAGATTAAGGCCCCAATGTTGGTACATCTCCTGAGTGAAAACACTGATTGCCTTTATGCACATTGTTCTTACAAAGTCAGTTCAAGGTACCACCACTGAATTGTGGGCCATTGTTCATTCATTTACCTGAAGAAAAAAATTTTCAGAAAACTTCTCTTTCTACCTCAAACTAGAATCGGAAATAATTTTTAGCAAACTTCCTTTTCTTTTCTTTTTTTTTAAATTGAAGGGAAGAGGATTAGAATTTGTGATTATGATTACATTTTTAAGTTACCTAAGAAAATTGCTAGTGAGAAAAAAATTACTTTCTAAAAATAAACCAAAGCAACCGAATAAAAACTTCTTTAGCCCTAGCTTTGAAAGTTCTCTCTCAATCCCAAACCTCTAAATTTCAGTTTGTTTCTGAGCTTGTTTGATGACCCAGCCAACCCTAAGGTCTGACACGGTAGTGTAACTGGCTCTGTGAACCCGTTTCAATGACCCCCGTATATTTTTTGTAATCCTCTCCCTTAACTAACCACTTGACCTTGTGAATTGTTTCCCAGAAATGGTGGATTTTCTACAAGACGAAAGAGCTGAGTTTCTGAAGGCCCCTGGGCAGACCTCCCAATGTCAAGATTCACCATACCCCACAACCTGCCCCCAGTGCACATGACCGCTCCTGTGGAAGCCCATGATCTTGGGTAGTGGGAGAGACAGATTTGAGACAGCTTCGCCCATTCTCCCGACAAGACATTTGCTGTATTAAAAAAATTCTTGTAGTAAAAAAATTCCTGTCTTCCTCCGCAATCCTCGTTGTCTCAATAATTGAATCTTTGTGCAATGAGCAACAGGTTTAGTTTAGGCCGAAACCCCCGTGCAGTTTCCGAAATAGGAGGACTCAATAAAAACCCTTATAAACATATAGCTATGGTTGGTAGCCTTTGAAAAATAAGTAAAATTTCCCAACTCATTCCACAAACCTCAGTTAGCTCCTACTATTAGAGGATCTGGAAATACAGAGCCAAACTTAAGGGTTCCCAGCAATCGGTTTCCAAACTGTGGGCTAAAGGTGCACATTAGTTTGGCTTTTACACCTCCTGTTCCTTTTCAAGAGAATAAATAATTACAGTGATTTATCTTTGAAATGTGCAGCTTGGAGTTGGATGTGGGGATGGCGTCAGTGCTTCAGCCCAAAGTAAATAAAATGGTGAAATATATTTAGCAAGCGATAATGCAAGGCACTGAGAAACAGATAAAATGAAGAAACTGTCTTTCCATGAATAGAGAACTTTACAAAATACCAAGCTTTAGCAAAAGGGAAACAATTATAGAAAATATAAACAGGGGAAAAAGTGGAAAGTCTTCCAAGTTTGAAATTTCCATCCCGATTTCAGCTCCAAAAGGCAGGTCAGTTTCTCAGGAACTTGCTTCCCTCCCATTTTCCATCTTCCCTCCATGCGAGAAGTGCCCGGTTCTGGATACAACAGAGCAGTTGCTTAGATGCTAATGCCTTCCCAGGTCAATGCCAATGTGAACACTCAAGCTAGGGTTAGGGTTAGTGCTTCCCTGCCTTTCCCAGATGCCCCTTGGCAGGACTGTGGTGTCTGAAATAAAGAAGATTTTGCCCTCCAAGAAAGGCTGCTTTGCAGTTTTTCTCTTTCCCCTAACATGGGTTGGGCTTGCACAGAAGTATTAATTTGCTTCAAAGGACTTGAAAAATCTCATCAATCCAACAGCTAGCTTTTTAACTGACTTTGCCATTGAATGCAAACAAAAACCAGCCAAATTGGTTTGTGTGCTGGATGTAGCCTTGGATACGTCTATGGGCAGTATCTCAGCTCCTCCTCCTGCCTGAAGTCCTCTGCCCCATCCTCCCCACCACCCCCCTTTCCTGTGACCTGATACAGCTCTTGCATCTGTGACGTGATCTCCTAGTTACTAGATCCAAGTACCCATCTATCAATTCATATCTTATTTCCCAGATGACAAGAAGTTGGTATGTTTATCAGCTGATCAATAAAAGACATTGATAATGTTTCGGGTTTGTTTTTTTTTTTCCTGCAGCAACTCTGACTACTCCTTCACAGTCTTTGTTCTGGGGTTCTCTTTCTCTGCCTGTTACTGAAATTTGAAATTTCTGCGGTACTCTCACCCTCTGCTCACCATGTCCTTCTGGTGCAATTATATCCAGGCCTTTGCTTCCCTTGTCACCTATGTGTTGATGACTACCACATTATTTCTCTAGCCTGTCTTGCTCCTGAGTTCTAATCCCATATATCTGAGGGCCCTTGAGGAAACAGAGAATGGGGGAGTCCAGAGAGGAGGGACACATTAATGGGACCAGAACCTTGAACTTCAGAAATGCTTTTGCTTCTTTAGTGCCCTAAAGAAGCTTAAAAATAAATACATGTACAGGCTGTTGTCTGCTTTGCCTGGCACCTTCACGTGCATAGTATTGGTTGTATTTTCACTTAGATATATTTTATTCTAGGTCGATGTTCAGGTAGATAGGTTGAGAACCTGACAATTCCCTTCAACTGTGGGTCAGTATTACAGGGCAGAATTGAGAGGACATGTGATAAACAGAAAAAGCAGAGGTGTTAGTATGAGGGGATGGTCAGTGACTTCTTTCTTGTATTTCTTATACTAATATTTATGTTAATTTGTATGAATATCAGGTAGCACTAGCATTGGCTGCAGATGAAAGAAACCTTCCTCAAATGACAGTTTATTTCTGTCTTCACGGATGGTTTGTAGTCCAGGGTTAGGATGGTGGCTTTGCTCTACTAAGGCCTCAGGAAGCAGCTCTTCCTAGCTCACTTCTCCTCCAGCCTTAGGCTGTAGCTTCCATCCTCGTGGTACAATGCATGGTTGAAGCACCAGCCATTATATCCATGTTCCCAGGAGCAGGTACAGGGCACACACACATGATCTTTTAAGGATGTTTTCCTGGAAGTTGTCCAGTAGCACTTCTCCTTATAAATCACCAGCCAGAACTTATTCCTATTGCTGCTCGCAGCTCAGAGAAAAGCGGCACAATAAGGGCTTTATTCCAGGCAGTTTTGTGTCCAGCTCAACACCGTGCTTCAATTTCCACGGAAGAAATGGAGAATAGATGGGGGGAAGGGAACCACCAGCAGTTTTGGCAACATTGTTTTCTGAACAATAAATAAAATCAGGAGAAAATATCTAGATTTATTCGATGACAGCAGGGATGGGAATGTTACTTTTGCATGAAGAGTTGGTGGAGAAAGTGTATTTGTCTGCATAAAATGAATGAACTGGCAGGGTTCTTTTCAAGGGCCTTGTGCATGACCAGCTTGTGGTGCGGCACAGTGGGGTAGGCTTCCTCGGCACCATGAGGACTCAGGGCCCCACGGGCCATTTTCCTGAGAGGCAGCAGACGACCAACCCTTACCCCAGAAGCTCAGAGAGCCACATAGCCGGCAGCAGCAGCGTCCCTGTGGGCGGGCTTCGCTGAGTGGCTGCCGGGTTGAGATTGCTCCCCACAGAAGCGCCTCTGTTACTTTGTGCAGTGCGTCTCTAAGTATTCCAGGGAGGACTCCCACCACTTCTCTTGATTTACAGACTCCTCTGCGGGGACTTTTCTCCCTGCTTGTCAATTTAAATCTTCCTTTGTTCAGGATCCCTCCTCTTCCTCTGTATTTACCCCTCCAACACAACCACAATGTCAAGAATGTGATCTTTGCACACAACTTTCTACGAAATCCAGTGAAACAGCCTCAATGGACAACTCCTATACTTGAGGAGACTTTTGTTTGTTTTCTCTTCTCTCTCTCTCTTTTTTTTTTAATCTGGTAAAGATACCTTTATCGTCGGGCTTGGTGGCTGACACCTGTAATCCTAGCACTCTAGGAGGCTGAGGCGGGCGGATCGTTTGAGCTCAGGAGTTCGAGATCAGCCTGAGCAAGAGTGAGATCCCCGTCTCTACTAAAAAAATTGAAAGAAATTAACCAGACAACTAAAAAAAATTATATATATATATATGTATATATATATATATATATATATATATATATATATATATATATATATATACATATACATATAATTAGCCGGGCATGGTGGCGCATGCCTGTAGTCCCAGCTACTCTGGAGGCTGAGGCAGGAGGATCACTTGAGCTCAGGAGTTTGAGGTTGCTGTGAGCTAGGCTGACGCCACTGCACTCTAGCCCAGGCAACAGAGTGAGACTCTGTCTCAAAAAAAAAGATACTCAAATATATATCAATACTTAAAAGCTATGTTAGTTGGCCAGGACTCTTTTTAGTTGCAAATAACAAGAAACCAATACAAACTAGTATCCCTCCACACAATACAAGGGTGGAGCTGATTCTAAAACAATTTGACTGAGGAATTCAACTGAGGTTTTTGGGGCCCACCCTCCCTCCTTTTCTTCCTTCCTCCTCTCCTCTCCTCTTCCTTCTTCCTTCCTTCCTTTCTTTTCTCTTTCCTTCTTTCTCTGTGTTGCCCTCCTTTCTCTCTTGTTCTCTCCTTTCCCTTCCTCCTCCCCCCTCCATCTCTCTGTCTCTCTCTCTCTGTCTCTCTGTGTGTCTCTCTCTGTAAGCTGAATGTAGGCTCTCTCCCAGTGATGGGCAGGTGGCTACCGGCTGTCCCTCATTCACATTCTATCAGTTCTGTGAAAGGCCTCTGCTGCTCTTTGCCTGTTCTCAACTGTACCCTGCAGTTCAAGGAGAGACCCACGACCGAGCTATGAACGAATGAATGCTATGATTAGTTATTTAATATCATGAGGGCAGGACCCTGTCTTTCTTATTCACTGCTGCACCCCAGCACCCAGCATAGCTTTGCCCATTCCAGGCACTATAAAAATACTTATTGAATGAATGAATTGCTCAGTTGGAACTACAGGTTGCCAGCGTTCAGTGCTGGTATCTCTCCACAAAACTTTCCAAGACATTTTGAAAAGATGGCAAAGGGCAGCAGTAGCTGTGTCCATAAGCAGCTGTCAGGAGCTGGGATATGGAAGCAGAACAAAGAAATCCAGTGGGAGAAATACTCTTCACTCCAGATCCACCCAGCGGGCTTCTCCACCCAGAATTACCCAAGTTCATCCCCATCTTACTTTGGTCTGAGGATTACTCATAGGAGACTAATATCAGCATTAAAGAAATTGACTAATTGCCTCAATTAATATGATATTGAGGTCACTTCAACTCGTTAGGCCACTTTAAAATTTCATTTTTTATTTGCAGCTAAAAGAGCACACTTTTTACATGCTGTTCTTTGTAGTGCACTAATAGGATTACGCATTACACTGAATCACAGCAGAAGAGCTTGCCTGCATAATAACACACTTCAATGCCAGTTTATACTCCATGATGCACTTTGTTACAATTAAAAGCAGGATATTATATATTATTTTGCACATATTCCAAATGATATGGGTTTCTTATTTTTCTTATGTGGAATAAAAAAAATGTTTCAAGTCAGATTGCATTTAAAAAGCTGAACTGGGTGGGTCAGAATTGCTAGTGTTTAAAAAATGTGAACAACATCCTTAATATAGCTATTTGTGACTAACCCAGTGGGTGTGATACCCAGGGGAAAACAATAAGTTCTCTTATTGTGCGTTTGAAAAGTTAGAGTTTAGAACGCTGCTATTTTTTTAACATAAAAATTATTCAAGGAATTACTCAGAGTTTTGTTTAAAAAGAAGTTGTTGATGGAAAATTCGACATTTTAAAACTTTAAAATGAAAAAAAGTTTAATAAATCAGAAGAATGCAATCTATGCCCCCTCCCAAATTTCTGTTTTTAAAAATTATATCTTTCGCTAATGATCTCATTTGATTCCACTGCAATTGCCATGGCAAACACAATGTACATCCAACAGAATCAATTCCGTGAGCAACTTTGCCTTTGTGGCAAAACTGGTTTCCATTCCATCCCTATGTACACTTTATAAGAATCATTAATGTAAAACAATACCTTCATCTATTGATCATTCTATATGCCAGGCACTTTCTAAGCATTTTATCAACATCACATTTATCTCTCACAACAAATTGTTTAATAGGTACTATAACTGTGAACCTCATCATATAGGTGAGAAAACAAAGGCTTGGCGAAGCTAAACAGCCAGTCCAAAGTCACACAGCTAACAAGGGTTGGAGCTAGGGTTAAAAGTTGAACTGGTGGACTCCTAAAAAGTTGAACGGTGATGTGTTGCCTCATAGGACTTAGGTTTGTATTTCAGAAACACACACTCCTGTGTTTATATATAAATGAGATTGTGGAATTGAGGCAAGTATTCAACACCCTTCTTAATAATCCACCTTTTCAGTTCAACTTAAAAACTTACCTTATTCATGGCCGGGTGAGGTGGCTCATGTCTGTAATCTAGCACTTTTGGAGGCTGAGGTGGAATGATCTCTTGAGGTCAGGAGTTTGAGACCAGCCTAAGCAACATAATGAGACCCTGTCTCTACAAAAAAATAGAAAAATTAGCCTGGTGTGGTGGCATGCACCTGTAGTTCTAGCTACTTGGGAGGCTGAGACAGAAGGATCCCTTGAGCCCAGGCGTTTGAGTTTGCAGTGAGCTATGATGACACCACTGCAATCAAGCCTGGGCAACAGAGTGAGACCTCATCTCCAAAAACAAATAAGCAAATAAACAAAAAGTTACTTTACTCAGGAACTGTTAGCCTCACTACACTACAGCAGTGAATAAAATAGTTGAAATATAATCTCAGCCGAAAGATAAACTGGAGACTTGAATTGCACAAGTATATTGTATAGCCTACCCAGATGGAAAAGACTCAAAAACCACTTAAATGTTTGCTTCTTGGGGCTTCTGAACTCTGATTCTCTGAATCTGAGAATGTCCACCCTAACTAGCTGAAGAAGAGGGAAAAGAAGAGGGAAGAGCAGTAAAGAAGTACAAAAATGCCTGAACCCATGCTGTATTAACTCTATTTTCTGTATTCTTGATGCTCTTGCATCTGGGGCCTCATGACTTGGCAGAGACTGTCCCTACCAGGGTTAGCTAATTCCTAGGGATACCAGACAACTCAAAATAGCGCTTTCACCCCAGAGCCCACCGAAGTTACTCAAACTAGTCAATTTGAAGCATGCTTACCCTGACTCTGTCATTCCTTCCTGCAAAAACCACAATAAAGGTCTTTGCCAGGCTTTCCTTCACTCCCTCTGCTCCTAAACGACCCTGCTGCTTCTCCGTGTGGCCCTGCATGGCGTGGCCTACCTCCTATTTCTAGGGATCTGTCATATAAAAACTCCCTTCGTGAAAGTCACTTTTGTGTCTGTGTGTCTTACCATACCTGATTAAAATAAAGCCTGGGAACATTTTAAAACACGTACTGTTACCAAACCCACAAGCGGGGGGTGGGGGGGGGGTGTCTGGCTTACATCCGATTACTTGCACACAGAAAACCAATTACTGAGACAAGGAGGATTGTCAAGGAAGAAAGGTAATTTATTACAGATGACATCACCTGGGAGATTGGAGGAATGCCTCAAATTCATCTCTCTGACCAACTGAAGGTAGCGGTTTTTATAAGGGCTTCAGGAAGGCGGCTACGTGTACTGGGGCAGGCTTTGTTGAACATAACACGTGCAGGAGGTCCCAGGTTGGCAATGGATGGTGAGTCTTGGCGTTGTTATCCTGTGAAGAGTCTGCCATTTCTGGGAAAAAACTAAAAATGTAATGGGGGGTGGCACTGAACAAATTTCAATGACCCCTACATAATCCTCCCTTAACTAACTACTTGACCTTTAGAGTTATTTCCCAGACTGGTGGATGTTCTGCAAGACAAAGAAGTTGAGACTCCAAAGCCCCCATCCCAACAAGATTCCTAGGGGGGTGGCAAGAATCACCATCCCCCATGACCTGTCCCAATGCACTTGACCTTTCTGAATGCACCCAGCTCCTTGTTAGTTACACCACGACCTGCCCCAAGGCCCCTAGCCCCTCCTTTGCGAGCCCACGATCTCCAGTAGTCAGAGAGACGCATTTGAGGCAGCTTCTCCCATTCTCCCCACAAGACATCTGTTGTATTAAACATTCCTTTCTTCCCTGGCAATCCCTGTTGTCTCAATAATTGGATCTTTGTGCGACAAGCAAATGGACCTAGACCGAAACCCCCTTGCGGTTTCGACAACAAAAAGGTAAAAGGGTTAGTTAAACAGAAAGATTATAATGTTCTGGTCATTGAGTTCTACAGGCCTGGGAATCCCAAGCATAAGAAAGCTACAGGGAAAGCACATATGGAGGGATGTCATTTTGTGTCTGTTCATGGAGCCTATTACAATACCCTGAATGAGGATTAATATGTGCACCACACACAGAATGAATTGTGAAAAATACTCAGTGGATTTCAAAGTCGTTCAATCACTCAACAGGTATTTATTGAGTGTATATAACATTGAATGTATAGAGACACTCTGCTAGGCACAGTTTCCATTTTACTTCAGTAAGGACCCAGTGAGATGGAGCAGGGACCTCTCTTAGGGACCTGCTGGGGCCCCCATCCAGGCATGGAAATAAAGGAAAATCTTGAATCCCTTCCAGGGAAATCTCAGGCACCTAGTTGGCCTTGAAAAGTAAATGAACAATCTGGTAAGCAAGAAAATAGTAATAACAATAGTCCTCCCATCAAGCCAGAGTTACTAGGTACTGTAGTTCCCTATGAAAATGAAAGATAACACCTTAACATATGGTTTTGAGTTGTTTTTCAGAAACCCCTACCAGATGGAAAATGCAAATAACGGGAAACTGAGGACTGAACTCTAACCACCATTCTTTGTTCTAAATTTCTTCCTGAGGGGTCTGGAGAGAGTCACACCCACCTTAACATCCTTTCCACTAATCAAAGAATCTCTGAATCCACCTATGAACTGTAAGCACTCCCCCTGCTTCAAGATATGCTGCCTTTTTGGCCCAAACCAACGTATAACCTTCATGTACTGAATTACGATTTGTCTGCAACTTCTGCTTTCCTGAAATGTACCCCTGCCTAAAACACCCTGGCTTGTAAGGCATTGGAGGAGTTCGAGTCTTAACCCTTAGGTACCCATTCTCCTTGCACGGCACCATGCAACAAAATGCCTCTTTCTCCCATTGCAACTCTCAGCGCCAGTGTTTGGCTTTACTATGCCAGGTGAGCAGAACCCAGTTTGGTTCAGTAACACCAGTGCTGACTCTTGACTGGTATGGCTAATGGGATGGTTTTGGCCCTGGCTGGCTTACATTTCATGGTCACAGACTGTCACTGCCCAGTGCAGTCTGCCCACACAGGGATGTTCTCTTTTCACTTTAGACCTCTTAAGATTGAGTTTAGCTTTTGCTAAGTATTAATATACAATGTAGGATTCTGCTTCAATGCTGTCTTTCTTTAAAATGATATAATAATAACTACAGCAATCATTCCTCTCAGCAATCATTCCTCTCTGATAAATGGCCTAGAGACATCAAAATCTATTTTGGTAAAAATAAAACTTAGGCCAGTTTGGTTTGCGATGGCCCTCTATCCAGTAGCGCAGTAATGAGGAACCTGGAATTATGTTCTCTGTCTCTTACGTAGCTTCTCTGCTGCTGAACAGACTCATTAAAACTTGGGTCACTACCACTTATCCCATTTGAACAATTAGCACATGGGTGAGTACATAGAATGCATTAAATTTATTAGCTAGTTTCAATTGTATCTAAAAGTAAAATGAAAAACAGAGGAAATAATTAAGGTCTCCAAATTCTGACTTCCTACTAAGGACCAACAAAGCTATTTGTTCAGGATCTCTCGAATTGGGCATGACTTTTGTGTTCCAAAGCTGATGGCTAATCCAAATACCTGTCCCCCTTCAACTTCATAGCCAGATTCAAAGTTTGAAAAAAAATATTATATTGAAACAAAGATGATGCAGTGAGATAAAGCGTCTATTTGTACAATTACAATAATGGTTCATGCAACTTGTGTCAGCCATTCATGATTATTTCAATGGCAGATTTATCGTTAATGATTGAAAGAGGAAAAAGAAAGTCAATTTACTGGTTAGGGGGGACATAACCTGAATCTGCTCCTAAACACTGTAACTGTGAAAGAACCATTTATCAGAATTTTATAGTCAGAATAAAGCAGACAGAATTTAACAAATATATTTGCCTCATATTAACCAGTAGGTGTCACTGTTTAAATATATATACTGGTAATGGCTTTTCCTACAGAGTTCTGCATAAAAAGCTCCATGGAACATAATCAAACAATTTTGAATAACTTACAACTAGTTCAAGCCCACAAAAAGAACATGTATAAATCCACATCCTTAATGTATAACTCAAAGTAATGACTTAAGTTCTTATTGTCAAAATAATTACTAGAAAATCATTACAAGCTTAGTGGTGGTATGTGTACAAATGATTCAAATTTAACTTCAAAATATTCGCTACATTTTTAAAAATTTCCTAAAATATAAAGAGTCTAATATAACAGGTATACTTTTCAAGGAAAAGTGCTGGGCTTTTAAGGAGGAAGAGGGAGTAAGACTGAGCTCAGCCTAACTGGCTATTGACTGAATTAAACAATTTTTCCCAAAAAAATATTTTCTGCCAATCCAACATGACCCCGCTGCCAAGCTTTATATAGACAGTCCTAGAGTGTCTACATCAGGAGAGGTAGATTCTTCCAAAAGCAACGTAGTCAGGTTCCTTCTTGTTTCAATTCCTTCAGTGGATCCTGGGCACCATACTCCACATGGCCCCCAGATGGCTCCCAGGTGGCTTCCCCCACCTATATCTTCCTCCTGCTCCTACTGGTCCCTCCCCTAGCCCAGCTCCACTTCCTTCACTTCTCAACTGAAGAGGACTCTCTGAGGAAGAGTTAGTCCTTCCCAAGGTTCTCCTTTAGCACCTCAGGCATAGTTCATACTTTTTCATTATAAATGTGGCTTATTATTAATAAAATCTCTATCCCTCACTATCTCTGCTCCTTGAGACAGAAGCTGGGTTATTCATCTGCACATCCCAAGCCATCTACCAGTGACTGGCTCAGAGCCAGTTCTCAGGGGCTAACAGGATGTTTATTTCCAAACTATTTAGGCACTCTTTCTTTTTCACTTTCCTTCCTGAACAATTCAATTCTAAAGACATTAGAGAGGCCCAAGCAAGGTAGAGATCTACAGTGGGGAGGGAAGAGTTCAGGTAGTTACAAATACAGACAGTGAGAAAAACTGGAACAAAGTCTATAGTGTTTAATCAGAATTGGAGGCATGAACGGAAGTAAATGTAGATAGATATATATTAATAGATCGATGAATATAGATGTATACGCACACACATGTATATACACATTCTGTCTACCCAGAGGGGCTGGGAACAGCAACACCTCAGAAGCAATGAGCACACCTATCACTTAGATCTGGCTTTCTACATACCATTCTCCCCTGAAAAGAACCAGGGATCTTTGGAAAATGGCTGATTCTAGGGCTGGGTCAGGAAAATACAAGAGGAACTCGGAATGTCTTGGAGTAGGAAGTAAGGAAGTGCTAAAGAATGATGGAGACATTTCAAAAGTCAGCTCGAACAGACTGTTACTGGCCAAATCTGGGACACTTTGAGCATCAAAACCAATAGTGATAGAATGGATTGTAACCACTGATGAAATAGGACACCATGGGTACATATGTACGTAACTTATGATTCCATACATAATGAATAATATGAAAGTTTGATGAGGCATGGGGTAGTGCAGAGCTTCGAAACACTTCCCCTCAAAATATGTATTAATCACAAAGCGAAAAGAGTAACTTTGTAGTGGAGAAGCCTGGCACAGAAGCTTAAATCAAGTGAATTAAGTTGATACCAGTAATAGGACACATCAAAATCATGCCACCTGAGAGGCTGAAATGAGAACACCACATCGCTTGAGATAGTCCTGCTAAAGAGCCTGAATTTCATCAGGAGGAAACATCAGAAAACCCTGACTGACAAAGGGACATTCTACAAACTCACTGGCCTGTCATCTTCAGAAGTGTCAAGAGCATGACAGTGAGGAGAGGCTGAGAAACTGATCCAGACTGAAGGAGCCTAAGGAGTCGTGACAAATTCTGAACAGGAGCCTTTTGCTATAAAGAACAATCTTGTGACAACTGGTGGCTGAATGGGGTCTGAGGATTAGATGGTAGGAAATGATCAATTTCCTGATTTTAATTAACAGTTGTTATGGGGGAATCTAGTCAGTATCTCACTCTCAAAAGATTGAAAGGAGGAAAAAAAGTTCTTTGCATTGTACTTGCAAACTTTTTTAAAGTCTTAGATTGCTTTCATTTTTTAAAAAGGGGACGGAAGGAGGGAGGAAGGGAGGAAGGAAGGAAGGAAAAAACTAGACTAGGCTGTGAGTATTTAAAACTTCTAAGCCGAATTCAAGTCAGAGTGCATTTAAGAGCTGTGTTGCATACAGTCCCCGCCTTCCAGGAGTTAATTGCAGAGTTGTGTGCACACAATTAACTTTGGCGGAAAAAAGAGAGAGAGAAAGAGATATATTTTTTCCTTTTCTGCAAGAGGCAGTTTTTAAAATATGCTGCCAGGTCTCAAGCCCTCCCCCGCCCGGCCGCCTCCCGCCCTGCAGCTGGGGAGCTGAGCCGAGCTCCGTGGGCCGCCGCCCGCGCCCGGCCCCCTCGCCTTGTCGGGGTTACGCCTCTTCCAGCCAGAAGTCGGAATTCTAATGTCTAAGGCCTGCTGTATTCGGTGAGATTAATATTTAAAAAAAAAAAAAAAACCTAAAGAGAGAAGGCTCAATGTACCAGGAGTGGGGTTCGAACCCACGCGGACATATGTCCATTGGATCTTAAGTCCAACGCCTTAACCACTCGGCCATCCTGGTGCAGGCAAACAGTCTTCCTTTCGCTCTTCCTACAAGCTCGTTTCCACCGTCCTCCTCACACCCGCCCGCAGGAATGCCGGGGAGCTTTTGCCGCCGCTGTCCCCGCTCTCCCAGCCCGGGTTGCGGCGGCCTCCTAGCCGTCGCCTGGGTTTCCCGCCGCCGCCGCTCACTGTTGCCCCCGGCCCGCCGCGGCGGCGAGGACAACTGCAGCCGAGGAGACGCGCTCCGGGCTGGGGCGGCGGCGGCGGCGGCGCTCGGCGGGCGGTTCTCTCAGGGCGGGGCTGCGGCCCAGCCCGTTCTGCTTTCAATTTCGAGGTGCGCGGGCGCCGGAAACAAACTCACTAGTGAACTTGTGGATTCCTCCTGGGAGGACGTTTTGGAGGCGCCCAGCAGGCGGGGCGGGGACCCGGCCCAGAGGGCGTCGTTTGGTTTGTATCATTCTAAACAGAATAAACTTCAAGGAATGAGTTACCCTGGTGGCAGCAGAGTTCTTGGACCCCTGCAACTGTGGGCTGCTTTTCTTCTTAGCACGTGTCACGAGTCACACGGAAAGGAGGCTTTGTGGAGATTTGCGTGTATACTGCGCCACGCCACATGCAGGGCAATGTGGCACAGTCGCCCTCCCTGGTGGCTGCAGACGCCATACCCAGGCCGCCGCCTGAGATGCAGTGTGGTGGCTCCTCTTTGCTCCCACAACCCCACAGTGCAATCGGATGTTCCCGCTCCCTTCCCTTAACTTGTCCTGCAGTGCCCTCCTTCCTTTCTGCGCACAGAAGATTCAGTTCGTCCTGTCGTCCCTTTTCCCAGGACTTCCACTCCATTCCTCATCACCAGGACCTCGAATCTCCGGCAGAGCCAAGGCTCTGTGTTCTGGAGCGCCAGGGGGCAGATCAGAGAGTGACCTGACAGCCTGGGACTATCCCTCCTTCACACAGTGCGCGGGCTCTGTCTTTGACCAAGAACTTCTATCAGCCCTGAGACTGCACACATTAACCTCACTTCGTCAGGCCTCCCCAGTGGCTCCTTACTCACCGGGTCATATTGTAAGAGACCCATTGCCCTGCCTCTTCCTGAACCCCTGCGATCCCTGGGAAAGCAGCCATGATCACTAGAGGTTGTCACCCAGCCTACTGCCCTGGTTCCCTGAGTTCCAGTCAGCTCTGCGGGAGCTGCCCCTGTGAGAGCTCCTCAGGATAGTGACTGGTGGAATTGCCCCTACCCAGCCACACAACATTGTGAGCCACCAGTGGCCCGCAGCTATGTCCAGGCCTCTATGGAATCCCTCCTTCTGAGCGTGAGGCCTGGCCACAGATGTCACACGGTACAGGCCGGAACCGCAGGTGTGCTTGGGTAGAACCCAGCTGGCTGCATTATGAGCTGACCCCTGCCACTCAAAAACAAGCTTTGTCAGAGGTCAGAAAGAGAGCAGTCTTGCAAGCAGAGGAAAATGAGTCAAGCTTGTGTGTCAGCTGCTCAGGGACATTGCCTACTGGTGCTTACAGCATGTGGGAACCTTGGGTGACGTTGAAACTGTGTGCTGGCTTCTTATCGGCCAAACTAAAGAGAGCTGCTGAGGTCATCCTCGGTCAGTCTTCTCTCCACAAAGGTTTGGCAGTGATCACCGTCAGGTAGCAAAGCCATGGGGTGGACGGGATCGCCTAAGAAGAGAGGAGTTAAAGGGCAGAATTCTAGGCCATTTCATGGGGCAGTGGGTTGGTTCACACATGTGACCGAATACCATGAAAAATAAATGTGGTAACGCTATGCTACCAAGCACTGGGGAGCAGTAAATTTCCCTGTTCCCCTTAACCACACCTGATGATTTACTGCTGTGTAGCATGCAGGTGCAGCTAAGGAGAGGGCAGATCCTGTCAATCACGCCCACACAGGGTCTGTGAGCTGTTGGCAAATCACAGCCTCTTTCACCTGTCAAATAAATCAGAAGAGTTGCTAATATAAATTTGAACGCATAAATACTTCCTCTTTTTTTGTTTGTTTTTTGCAATAAAGTTTAAGGAGGAATTCAGTTGCTCACTTGCTACATGGTATACCTGGATTTCCATGAGGTTTCATTTGAGGTGTAAACCACAGTCTCTACTTTGTTTTTAAAAACTTTATGACAATTTTGAAAATAGATAAAAATATACATTTATGTTTTTAAAAATTTCTTCTAAATTAAAAAACAGACCACGCAAACAATAGATTAACTGGAATTGATAACATCTTTCTTTCCCAGTTTTATCTATTAGACAGTAATGCAATAGGAAGATGAAGAGACAAATGACATTTACATGGGCAGCCTTTAAATTTTTTTTGACAAAAATGTACAAAAAGGAAAATAAAATAATATGCAAATGAATACAAAGGCTTTGCGTTATCAAAAATCTATAAATACCTTTGGATGTTAGGAAAAATTTCTACAGTGTTTATCCCATTTACCACATTGAATTTAACCCAAACAAAACTATACTATGGATTATTATAATACATAATTTTACCAAATTATGGGCATACACAGAGGAGAAAAATAAAACCTACTACCTTCTGGCTGTAACCATTGTCCCTGTTGACATGATCAGTCAAGCCAGTCTTTGCTTATGATTTCTATTTGTTGGTACACAGAAGAAAATAAATTGGTCTAGTTCACAGGAAAGTCTACTTTTCCTATTTTCAGCTTCCATTTTCTAAGTTTTGGTCTACCTCAGTCATGTTCCTTCTTAGCCTGCCCTTCTGGGTGTGCAGGCTTCTCTTGCTTTCTGACCTCCCCTCTCTCCAGGAACAGGTCATCCTTCTTCCTTCCTTACATTTTATTTTATTTTATTATTTTTCAGAGACAAGGTCTCACTCTGTCACCCAGGCTGGAGTGCAGTGGCGTGATCATAGCTCACTGCAGCCTGAACTCCTGGCCTCAAGCGATTCTCCCACATCAGCCCCACAAAGTGTCTTTTTTTTAATTTCATGATTTAAATTCATTCATAGCTCTGGATTATTCCTTAGAAAAATATTTATTTTAAGCCTTTGTGTCTCTTATCAAGGAAAATCTTTCTCTTTCCCATTCCCATGTCCCCTAGGCCATTTTTAATGTAGCACTGACACTCTCGTCAGTGAGAGGAGATGCAACTTTTCCCAGTAAAGCTGTGGTTTCCTTCTGGAAATGAGAACTTCTTGCAAAGTCACTTCAACTATTGATAACGGCCAATGCAGGGAACCAAGACACGAGCAGCTGCCCTCCTGACAGTTGCAGCATTGAACGAACAGGCAATGTCTTTCATTTTCCGGGCAATTTGCTTTCTCCCAGCAACTGCATGTCCTAACATCTTGCCACTAGGTAACATTTCTTGTTGGACAGGTTTCTTCCATAAACCAGATTACAAAACGTGGATGAAGATTATGAAGAGAAAGCAGGTTACCTCATCTATGCCCTTTAAAGGGTGCATGAGATCAGGGTAAACCACAGGGCAAGGCAAAAGAATGAACTAGTTAAACATTCCTACCCACAAGAGAAATTCCTGTCTTTGTCACATGGCAGCTAAATAATTTTTTTAAATCTAGGTGTTGCATTCCTTGTATATGCTCTCTACCCTCTGGAGAGTCTCTTCTTGATTTGGTCCCAAACCATGTTTTGAAAGCATTGGGGCACCCACTGCTGGCAGCTGAGAGGCACTTCGGGACCGCACAGCCCCAGACCTGCTGGGGTGGGCTTCAGCAGGGAGAGAACTTGGGGCCTCCCAGCACCAAGCAAGGGCAGTTTAGCATCCTCCATGCTCTCCTTGATCTTCAACTCCTGCAGGGAAGGAACGGCCTTGCAGTTATTGTTCTGCACAATACACAAGCACCTAGACATTTTTGTACTGAATAAGCATTACTGATTCCTAAGCAGGTCTGACTGGGTGTGGGGAGGTGTGGATTGGGTGTGGGATACCCTGACACATTTGGAGAAATAGATGGAAGCATCTCCGATGGTTCTCATATATAGCGACTTCAGTGACTGAGGACATTTTAGGATTGAAGGCCAAAGCCACCACCCCGAAACACAGCCTTCTGTGATTAGGAGCACAGAATTACACAAATTACACTATTAGACATTAGAAATATGTCCAGCTGAAACCCAAGCCAACACATTTTGTCCAAAACAATTTTTTTAAATCTTCATTTTATATGCTTGGAAGAATAGAAAGGAAAAAAACCACCCCTTTTCCAGATAAAACTTAGTTTTACAATTTTCCTTGCATCCAACTTGAGTCTGTACTTTTACTAAGATGTTTCTACCAGGCTCTGCCTCTCTGTTTGCTCTCGGTTCTGCCGGTTTCAGGGCCCATGACTCAGCCCTCCATTCTCTCCCAGCCCAGCCTTTTCACGTTGACCATTCTCCTGGGTGATCTGCTTCTCCCCAAGCAGCTTCCTCTCCAATCTCATGTCCCTTCCCCTCATCAAGTCCCACCCCTGCTTCCAGGACACTGTCCCCCATCCTGGGCCCTGAGAGCCAGCACAGACCCTCCTCTGGAAGGGGAGATTAGATATTGTGCTTTATGCTGTAAAATATGCACCTTCCAAAAGATATACAAAAAGTCACTCACAAAAGAAAACAAATTCTGAATATCTCTATTTCTCCACATAGAACACAAATATCTGTGCACATATTATATGAAAGAATACTATGCAAAGTGCTAGGAACAAAACATAAATAAGATGCTATTAATTGTCCTCAAAAAAAAAAAAAGCAGTCTAGTAGCAGAAACACACAGCATCATGAAGATGAGAACGATGCAACCTGAAGAATGTACCTCACAGCTCCTCATGCAACAGCAGAATTGAGCGGGTGCGCGCTGTGCTCTGAAATACATCCGTTTGTGCTGAGGCCATGTCTCCCGCTGCCTCTGGGCCAATGACCAAGTGCAGAAGGGATACTGAGGCAATCCTGTTCCTGGGAGATACTAGATACCTCTAGTGCAAACTTGGGCTTTCACCCAACATTTCTCCTCTCTTTGCTTCACTGGGGTCAGCCTCGCATCAGTCTGACAGTCCTCTCAGCCTGACCTGGCTCCCTCCCATTTTCTCTCACAGGTGTTTCTCCTAATAGAATCTTTGCACATTGAATCCCTTCCTGGAGTCTGCTTCTCAGACCACCCAGACTAACACAGGGGCCAAGTCCAGGGAAGTGGCTCAGGCAGGGAAACAGCCTGCAGGAATGCCCAGAGCTGAGCAAGGAGAGGTTATGCAAAGAAAAGTGTCAGGGTGAGTCTGAAAGTAGGCAGGGCCTGGATCCTCGAGGGCCTTGGACAGTCTCTCTAAGGAAAGGGGAGTTTATGGCAACAGCAATGGGCGGCCATCACAGAGTGTTAAGCAGATGAATGGCGCTATTCACAACAGCCAAAAGGTGGAAGCAACACATTGTCTATCCACAGATGAATCGATAAAC
The DNA here is from genome assembly GCF_020740605.2 of Lemur catta. Taxonomy (NCBI): domain Eukaryota; kingdom Metazoa; phylum Chordata; class Mammalia; order Primates; family Lemuridae; genus Lemur; species Lemur catta. Next base: position 128,982,591 of record NC_059129.1, on the reverse strand, counting down.
AAAATGTGGTACATACACACAACGGAATATTATTCAGCCTTAAAAAGGAAGGAAATTCTGACACATGTTAAAACATGAATGAAGCTTGATGACATTATGCCAAGTGAAATAAGCCAGACACACAAAAAAATGAATACTGTATGATTCCATGTCCATGAGGTACCTAGAGTAGTCAAACTCATAGAGATAGAAAGTAGATTGCCAGAGGCTGGAGGGATGAAGAGTTATTATTTATTGAGTATAGAGTTTCAGTTTTGCAAGATGAAAAGAGTGCTGGAGACTGGTTGCACAAAAATATGAATGTACTTAACACGATGGAGCTGTATACTGAAGAGTGGTTAAGAAGATAAATTTTATGTTATGTATATTTTACCACAGTTAAAAACAATAAGAACATAGTGACAACAAAAAGGCACTGTGACTGTACTGCAGCACAATACAGACATTGGACTGGAGACAGCAAGACCAGAGGCCAGAGCCGCTGAGGTAATGGAGACAAAAGAGAATGACTGACTTGGGCAAGTGGCTGTTGATTGATGCTGCCATTTGCAAGATACAGAGAACAGGAGGAACAAGGGGAGGGGATGATGGTGGGTTCCATAGCATTATGTTAATATACATATTTTAATATACATTAATGTGATTTTACATGCTCAGTTATTTTTACTATCAAATATTATGGGATGCTGAGATACAGAGGGAGAAATTTGTCTAAAGAGTTGGTTGTAGGCCATGAAAACATAGAGGTATAGATTAGGAAAATAGAAGTCATCCAAGAAGTGACTATGGATGCATAAAATTAAAATAGGGTATAAAATATACTTTAAAAATAAACATCAAGAATTACAAAATGATGTGTTGGGGACTTGTCTCTCCCTCCTCATTTTGTAGGCTCTCACTGGTGTTAAAGCATTCTCTGTAGCCTCACTCAGAGTATCAGTTCAGAAAACTTTGTTTCTTATCAGTAAACATATAATCTTTACAACAAAAGCTGCTCATGTATGAGGACATCTTGCCTATTCCTAATAACGTGTGTTGGTTATAAAGACACTCAGCATTTATATGATGATGGAGTTACATTTTAGTTCCCATTCATTTTCCATTTCTAATAGCCCTATTTTATTAATTGCAATGATTTTCAATTCTGCTACCAACAAGTCAACTGTCACTCTGATTACAACTGGATGTCTCAAAGTATCATCTTGATTACAAATGAATGGAATTGCATGCTGCAGTTGGAAATACTTGGCATATTTCAAAGAAAGGAATAGAAATATGTCTGATGGCAAAAAATAGTATGGTAGGATTTATGTATAAAAACCAAGGCTATAGTTATCCTATTTTACTATTCTTAAGCTGTACACAATATTCAGTAGTTTCCTGTCAAGATAAGAATTTTTTATGGTAGAGCCTGAAAAATATTTGCATATGGCATTTAACTATAAAGTATTGGGACTGTTTTAAAGAAATATAAAGGCCTTGGTACAAAAAGAGCACTTTCCAAGTTGTTATCTTGAAAGGCCATAAAATTACTCCTCTGATGCCACAGTTCAAACATTTTTGAATTATTGGCTTTTAAAAAAGTCTAACTCACATTGCCCTGGATACAAATGCATCACAGGTGAGCACCTGTTCTTTTTATGACATTTCTGGAATTGACACCACCTATAATGTGTGACTGGGTTGCAGCCAAGTTATGAAGTGGGTACCAGTATCCCCACTGTACAGATGAGGAAACTGAGGACAAAGAGGTTAGCTAAGTCATACGGCTAGTATGTAGCAGAAAGAGGATTTCAACCTAGGGTGTGGGATCCAGAATCTATGCTCTCAACCACTATGCTACACTCAGATGGTTACTAAACAGCAGGAAGGGAAAGTCTTGCCTTTCCATAGGTAATAGTTCACGTATGCTCTCAGTACTGTCAAGCGCAGTCTTTACCGAACTCTCTAATGTAAAATATGGGGAATTTAAAAATACACAGAGCCTGCAAAATCACTTACTTTTATGATGGTTCTAAACAAAGAAAATGCTTTGTGGATTTAAACAAGACAAATTTATGAACTTTTCTTTCTTGTGGAAACCAGCTGTCAGTCTCTATTTACAATATTTTTTCTCTACAATGAAAAACATGGCAGTGGAGCTGTGTGAAGGCTTTTCTCCCCTCCCTTAGGAAAAAGGAATTAAGTTGAAGGTGAAACATATCGCGGGAGTTAGCTGGGAAAGAAAATAAGAGAAACCTGAGCAGAGCCTGGTGGGACTCGGTCTCCACAATTCTCATATCTGACTGTGAAATTAAAATTAGGCACAGAGCTAGATTTCCCTGGTCATGTGCAGGTCATGCAGTGAGAGCTCCAAAGAGTTCACATTCTCTTCTTTCCACTCCTTTTGAAATTCCACCTTCCAAAGGACCTGAAAAATATGACCACTGACTAATTGCACTCACATATTAAATAATGAGGAGAAAGAGTTAAGAGTTGACTCAGAAGGACAGGAAACATGGTAAATGTTGTAAGGACATCACAAAGATTGCAGATGAAACCAAATCCCTAAAGCTTGATGATTTTGCTTAACTACTGTAACTCAGGAGAGAAAGTGAGACACCCTTCTTGTGAATTCTTTGAGTTTTTCTTTTCTTTTTTTCTCCTCCACTTAGAGTTCCATGTAGATGTAACAGCCTCAAGTAGCTAGTAGGAAAAAAATTGAAAAAGTAAACTGACTAACATTTAAATGGGCAAGACACAAATATATAAAAAGGATATTTATAATGTAACATTTATTAAGCTTACTTGAAAGGATTATTTTATTTAGATTACCCCATCTCAATGCATGAAAAGAATGGTCCACAGTAAGACAAAACAATATTTCTAAGAATGTTATTTTATTATCTCTAGTTCTGTACGTTTTTCAGCCTTCAAAACCTATCTTTACTGCCATAACCGACACAGGGTTGTTCAAAATAAAGTTTTGACCCAAACTGGACTATGGAGATGCAGACTGCAGTGAGAAAAACTCAAAACAAGCAAACCAAGAGCCAGAAAAAGTGTTTTGCTTGCTATTTATGTGCCATATTTACAAAAGTAAACTGATTGTTCATTATGTACACAGCTTAGTGAACATTAGTATTTTACATTTACATACATATGCATATGTAATCAAGTAAAAAAGATAAATTTAAAATAATTTTAACTGTGAAAAATACGTAAAATGTGACTGATACATACTTCAATTTGAGTGCTTGTTCAATATTCAGTGCTTAAAAATATTTGGAAAAATAATCCCAAAATATAATCTGCTGAAAGATATTTAAAGTGAAAGAGGTAAGAAAATAGAAAGTGTTCAATGTGATTTAATAAGTAGGGGAGGTGAGCAGAGAGAAGGTCTACATTTGGGAGGAATCACATAGCAGCCATAAGCTATATGAAGAATCAGAAAGAAAGGACGTAAAGGTTTTTCCGAGGTCAATTTCACTCCAATTTGAACCGAATCAAGGAACTTTCAGGACAGGGTAAACAAATTGAAGTTTTGATAATGAGTTCATGCTGTTATGCCGATGCAAAAGTGCTTTCCTCCTTGAGGCTTTAAGGAGGCATGCCTTGGGCATTTGACCGTCAGTTCCTTATTTGGCTCTCGTGGCGAGGGTAAGAGTACAATGTGCCTGTCGTGACTTCACACAACTTTAGTAGCAATCCGTCTTTACTAAAGAACCACTGGAAGGTATCAGCTATCTTTCCAAGCACCAGCTGGGTTGGAGTTCTTGAACCTCATGTTTCCTCTTTCCCTAAAGACCGAGTTCCCTAAGGAGTTGGGGCGACTCCCCCAGGGCAGAGGCCCGGCTCCGGGGGGCTTTTCCAGCGGGCTTCCCGGGCGGTCCCATTCGGGGCTGGGCGGCGGCTGGGGCAGAGGCTGCTAGGAGAACTCCGGACTAGTTGAGGCAGGGGCAGCAGCAGCAGCAGAGGGTTCGGCAGGGGTTCTTCTTCTTGTACTGCACGGCCTTGCGCACCTGCGCCTTGGCCTGGCCGGTGTAGTCGACAGTCTGCTGCACGTTGAGCTCGATGACGTTCAGGGTGTCGGCCTGCATCTCCACCTGCACGGCCATCTGCAGGAAGAGCTCGTGCACGTCGCGGATGCGGCTCTCCAGTCTCTGCAGCTCGCGGTGGCGGCTCTCGATCTCGTTGAGCGCCGCCCGCGCGCCCTTCACGTCGGCCAGCAGGTTCTCGGAGAACACGTCCCACTTGCCCTGCTCGAACATGTCCTCGATCTGGTCGCCCGAGACGTCCTTGCCCATGATCTCCAGCTGGCGCTGGATGCGGATCTTGCAGTTGTCGCGCTGCTTCATCTCGGCCAGGTTGTACTCGTGCATGGCGCGCTGGAAGGCGAGGGTGAGCGCGTTGTGCTGCGCGCGCGCGATGCGCGCCGCCGCCGAGTGCGGCCCGTGCTGGGCCTCGGCCGCCTCGCTCAGCTCGCGCACGGCGCGCAGCCTGCGGTGGATGCCCTCGCCCCGCGCCTTGATGGCCTTGGCGATGGAGTTGGTGTCGCGCTTGATGCTGCTGAGGCGCCGCATGGACGTGAGGAAGCGGGTGTTCTGCTTTCCCAGCCGCTTCACGTCGGCCATCAGCAGCTGGTTTTCGTCCTGAATGTCCTGGATGTCCCGGTACAAGGACTCCAGGATGTGGTCCGTCTCGAACACGATATCCTCGTGGGGCGAGTCCAGGTCATCGTCCCCATCTGGGAACTGCTGGTCATAGCGCTTGGACAACTCCACAAGCTCTTCTAGCCGGTCCTTCATTTTGCCTGCAAGTAGAGAGAGCGAAGTCAGATTCCTCTAGCGAGAGTCAAGTATTTGCATTCAGGGGATTGAAGCTTAAGATAAAGAAACATTCTACTCAGCACTTCCAATTCCTTATTCCTGGGTGTAGGTAATAAGTGCACTGAAGGAGCTAAATGTTCTATGGCATTTTACTTACAAGTATAGAAATAACGTAACTGAAAGGCACGAACAGGGTTGTATTTTAAAGCCTATAGGCATCTGCCACTAAATATCACAGGTGCCCAGAACTCAACCAGCAATTTAAAAATTTAGATTGCATTGGGAAACCATCTCTTTTTCTTGCTTTACCTTTTCCAGTCATCACAAACCAAAACAGACACAGAAAGGGGAAAAATAAGAAGAAAAGACTTGGAAACATAAGGGTTTTGTAATAAGGACAGTCAATTTACAAGGCTTTGGGGACAATGCTAAATGTTGCCTATTTTGTCTGTTTCAGCACTAATGAGCGTCTCCTCCTGTCTACACTAGCAACTCTTAAACTAATAGTTACCATGTAAATCATGACTTAAAGTTTTTTCTCTTAATAATGTTGTAAAAGTAAAATATGCTTGAAGTAAAACAATAAAATAAACAAAGACAGAAATCTAATAAGGAAGTATACAATTTACAAGTTGATATTTCCTTCTTCCTCTCTCCAATATTCCCTAATGGTAAGCATCATTAACAACACTGTTTTTTTAAAAAGAAAAAACAAAAAACTTTCGTACAGAAAACTTCAATCATACACAGCCTGGTAGCAATAATATAACACACTCCCATTTATCCATCATGTGGCAGCAATATTTGCCTGCTTTTAATAGCTTTTTGAAACAAGGTGGAAGCTCAAGCACAATTTCCGTGTTTTCACAAAAGTGGTTCCGATCATTTCCCAGCTTTGAAAGGGAAAATAATGATCTCTATGTACATTTCTTTCCCAGTGAGGTGAAAAGTTTCATTTTTAGTAGCATGTACATATGCCAAAAGCAGGAACATTTTGCCCTTATACATGAGACTTTGTGGCTAGAAAATTCTCTTTCTTTCTATAAAATTTGCAGAAAAGAGAGGAAAAGTAGTAGCACTTAATGTGCTACTACTTAATCCCAGTCTATCAGGGATCTTGATCTTAAATTAAAAGCTTCTTTCAAGTTGAAGTAATTAATTCTACAGCACCACTAATGGATCGCTGACAAGTTGGATTTAGTGATAAATGGAAAATGGTGAAATATTAACCATGGCCTCTCCTCTACCATGATCATTATTTACACAAATTAAACAGAAGTTTTATTCTATGATGGTGATTTTTAATGTAACAAGTTATCCTGCTTAAAATGCCATTTCTGCTATCTAGTGACTAAAATCAATATTAGACTTTCTCAACAATGGGACAGGTCGCTCTCCTAGCAGTATAACAGAGAAACAGAATGAAGACCCAGCCTGGACCAAAACTATGCCTTCTCCTGGCCTGAATTTCTTGTTATTCAAACATTTTTTCACTTTGAACAAACTTTAAAGACAAACCACAAATTGGGGGCAAATTAAAATATATGGCAGATAATGGGTTAAGCCACTTAATGTATATATTTTAAAACTACCAAAATTCCACTCACCCACAGACAATGAAAAGGCAATTCATATAAGAAGAAATATAAATGACAGAGGCCATAACTGTATGTTAGGTATGCCTGATACTTTCTGGGCACTTTTCATGCGTCTTTAATCTTCATACAGACTCTGTGAAGTAGGTACTGCCATTATGACAGTTCGTAGGAAGATTAAAGAATTTAGCCAAGGTCACCAGTAAGTGAACACTCAGGCTCCAGAATAGCACCACTTAACCATTACACTAAATAATCTTTAGCAAAGGTATAAAAGTATAGTCATAAAAGACTTTATTAAACAAGGAAGTACAAATTAAACTGAGATTGTTTTCCACCACCAAGTTAGCAGGAATTTTTACAAAATAATAATTTTTTAAATAGTAAGTATGCTGGGAACTCTCAAAAAATGCCGATAGGACAGTAAATTCAGCAATAAGTTAAATGCACAATAATAAGGTACTAGCTGCTGCATAAGTCACAGAGTTTAGAAGGCTATCTAATGGCATGAAAGCATAGTCTCTTACGTAGAAAAAGTAGGTAAAGAGAAGAGACTGTGCAATACTACCACACAAGTTTTGAAACAAAAACTTGAATACTACACATCAAAATGTTAATAGTAGTTTTCTTTCCATTGTGGAATTAAATATGGTTTTAATTACTTCCTTGTGCTTTTCTGTATTTTCCAAAATTTTTACAATGTCCATGTAGATTTCATTTTAAAATAAAACTATAAATACTATTTGTTTAAAGGACTAACACATTAGCTCCTTCTTTAACATGTATGTATTACAATCAGGTTAACACCTTATGTTACCTGGGGAAAGTACGTTAGCCAGCTAGCTTGGAGTTGAGCTGTATTTATCTGCTTGAGTTAGTATCCAATATATTCTACTATGCAATAGGTGGATGGGATAGAATGGATATATTTTGATGAACAAGGCAAGAATGGGTGATAGATGATGCCTTCCTTGCATCTTGGCCAAGTCTTACGAGGCACTTCAATGAAATGTAATGGGCGGTTAAGAGACAGCCACACACCAGAACACTAGGGATCATTTCTAGATATCGTACTAGTCCTAGACAGGTACTATGCTCTGCATTGCTTTCCTAAAGCCATGAAAAAGCTATTTGGGCAAATCATCTCATTTACCATATGATGAGCAAAGTGCAATTCAACCATATAGAAAATGGTCTTGGAAGATGTTCAGGGAAATCATTCCTTCTGGAGACCTAACAACCATAAAGTCATAGGTCCTAAATTAGGCAAAGGCCTAAGCTCATTTGAAGGCCCAAGTCCATAATGTGGTAAGGAGACAGGAAGGAAGGGTCCAGGGGACACAGAGACTCTCTATGGAGGTGTGGACCAGAAGGAGGCCTTCACCCTGCCTTCCTGCCCACCTTTCCTGGCTCAGCCCAGCACCAGATGACTCGCTCCCACTGACACAGAAGGTCTCCTTGTTGCTCAGGAGCAAGCATTAGGAAAACTAAAACAGAAAGTTAGCAAAGAGGCTGCTATTTCTAAGAATGTCTCCAAAAAAAAAAAAAAATTAAAAATACGTACCTTGCCAAAGTTATACTAAAATATAGACACGGGCACAAAAAGAACATCAAAATACCTCAGTATTCAGTAGCTTGATTTTGTACTATGAGATCCTAAAGAGAGAACAATGGTAAATGAGAAAGAAAAATTAAACAATTCCATTGACCTTCCATCTCACCGTGATTAAAGGATAATGTAATAGGCTCTGGTAAATTGTATTCATAAAGTTGTTAAAACAAATCTGGCTTTGATTCACATGGAGGTGAAGAATTCAAAAGAAAATTCACAACCAGCTACCGGAAATCTGCTTCTGCTTTCTAATTTTCTTTTCAGGCATGCATATAATCTGTCCAGAAAACTAGATCCAATAAGGAAGGAAGGAGGAATTGCTTAAGACTTCTTTCAGTGAGCAATAAAATTTTACATAAGGGAAAACAAAGGAACAAAGGGATTATGGTAGCTCAGCGGCTCTCAGTCTTTAGGAGGCAACAGAATCATCTGGAGAGATGCCCAGGTTCCTAGAGTTTCTGATTCAGTAGGTCTAGGATGATCTCCAGGTGATTCGAATGCACACCCAAATTTGTGACCTATTTCATAGCTACCTATCATGGCAGCTTTCTTATTCGTAAATATCATGCAGTTCTAAAGAACTTACAATAGTTCTCAGCTTGGGGGCAGTCTTGAGCAAACCATAGATAGGGAAGGAAAGGGTAGCTACTAGCCTCTCTCCAGCGGAAAGCTGGTGGCTTTCATAAGCACTGCCTCCTGGCTTTGGGGAATGGAGGCTAGATAAGAAATCAAGGTCAGCTGATAGCTCATCCTCAGTCTAGTGAGGCATAAAAACAATCTACAAAGCCCCAAATGTAGAGTAACCAAGAATGTTAGAAATAGTTTATTCCAACCCCTTCATTTTAGAATGGAAAATTATAATTGATGCAGTCACTGAGAGAATGGGAGCATGAACAAAATTGAACACTGAGCTTTGCTGTTATGAGGCACCCTCAGGTACACGAGTACATTCTCTAACAGCATTCACAGTGAACGAGGAAAGATGACATAATATTCTATTAGTTAAATATGTGGCCATTGGGACCTAGATCCTGTTGTAAAGAGCCTACTGTATCTGGCATATAAAATTTTAAAATTTTCTGTCATAACAGGGACCATTTAGAAAGTAGCTTTCTGCCTACCTCAGAAGATTAATGAATGGGGGCGATAGCTACATAAATAACCAATACAATGGGTGCCACAAAGAACAACCATGAGAGCCATTGTTCCCAACTTGCCTGAGAACCATTTATGAACACAATAGAGTCATATTTCTGATCATAAAACAGAGGCTTTGTGCCTACTATAAGAGGAACAAGAAAAAGTTTTTCATACATTGTCTGGGATGAATTATGTACCCTCTCCCTGTACCCCCCAAATTCATATGTGAAAGCCCCAACCCCAGTACCTCAGAATGTGACCATTTTTGGAGTTAAGGTCTTTAAAGGGGTAATTAAGTTAAAACGAAGTATTTAGGGTGGGCCCTAATCCAATATGACTGGTGTCTTTATAAGAAGAGGAAATTTGGACACAGATATGTGCATGTGCAGAGGAAAGACCATGTGAGGACAGAGGGAAAAGGTGACCATGTGGAGCCAAGGGGAGAGGCCTCAGAAGAAACCCTGCTGGCACCTTGATCTTGGGCTTCCAGCCTCCTGAATTGTGAGAAATAAATTCCTGTTGTTTAAGCCACCCAGTCTGTGGTATTTTTTTATGGCAGACTACTACATATATTAAGCAAATTTTGCCTAATACCAAGAAACAAAACCTTTCCCTGTTTCACAGAAATATGTTAAAGCATTTTTTACAAGTTGTGAGAAACTTCAGACACTGGAATGCACAATGCAGAGTAGCACAAGGCACAAGGCAAATCAGGTGAGGTTTACTATGGAGGTCACCTTGGAGATTCCCGAAGGCAAACAAACCCAAAAGCAGGCAAGGACCTTCTTGTCTGTATTTATGACAACAAAATGTTTTAGACTTTATTCTGTTTTGACATGAGTTCAAAATGTTTAGCGTTCTTTCTTCACTAGGAACTAAAGTACATGTTTAGACACACACACACTTTGCATATGGTATTCAGCTATTCGTGAAGCAAAAAAGATCTTGCCCCAAGGATATACACTCCAAATGAGGACTTCTGCACAGTACTCATGTTCTGATTTTCAGATCCCATGGTATCTATCTCCTATGTCCTGATCTGACACCAATTTTTAAAGTACTGTCAAAAGAAAATGATGATTACAGATCAGAAACTCCATGACTGGTTCACATGGCGCCTTGGTGAGCCTTTGTGTCGGGCTTATAAAACGTCTTTGTGAAAAGTAGAAAGGGGCCCCTTTCTCCAGGTGGATGCAGCCCGGTCCCAGGGCATACAGCCTGCTGAGCTGAGCACGGAGGGATCCAGCCCCTCTCATCCTCGATGAGACCACAACCTGCACAGCCCCCTGGGGTCACCCCGTGTACACCTTCCCAACCACCTTGTCCAGCCCTCCTGTCCAAGCATCCCCACACCCACAGTCATCTGGCAGGGGACAGAAATTCCACAGGCATGGTGCTGCAATAATTTAGCCTTTCCTTACTAGCACACACTGTAGTAACACAACCTTTAAAAGACAACAAGTGTACTTTTCCCAACAGGAGTGAAACACGGAGCTCTATTAAATGACACACCTACGAGGGAAAAATCATTCTTTCAACTTCTAAAAATTATAGGCTAAAATGAAAAGAGTTCCCACAAGTTTTTGTTTTCTTGCTGCTCTAACATTAATTAAAAAACAACCACGACAAATTTCTGTTAGACTTTGAAGTGCACTGAGCAGGAACACATTGGATATTTTCTGAGGGCTCATTCACAGCACGATGTGAGAGTTTGAAGAGTGTTAATTGAGATGGATGATAATTACAAATGTCTGAGGCTAGAGGAAATAATTTCAAATGTCTCTTGTTTTCTCTTTCCTCTAAAGCAAAAAGCAGGACAGAGTTATTCAAAGTATTTTGGGGAAGTCTAATTTCGGAAAGCAATCTCTCCTTTTTAATCATTTTGCTCATTTGAGGCCCCAGACACTTTCACTTTTCAGTTCCTTCGATCATAATTTTCTGCCAGTGTGATTGTTATCCTATTCATGGCTCTTTTTTTTTTTAATGGAGCGTCTATTTTTGATATCCTTTCCCTATCCCAACATCATATGTGAGATGTGCATGGGGGAGGCAGCCTGTCTTTTTGGTTCATTGTCTTAGGAGCAAGAGGATTAGCGTCTGAAGAGGTGGATCTGCGGAGTTGCACCTGTACCCAAATCTGACGCAGATCAGGTATAAGCCTCCAGACTTAGAGGCTAATGCCATAATCAGATGAGATGTCTGGGAATCCCAGGATGGGGTGAGCATTTTCTCGCAAGAGAAATGTAAATGATTTCAGAGACAGACTATACTCAATTACAATAAATGGCAACAAATTGTCAGCAGTACCCTCCATCAGGAAGTGGTGTTGATGTCTCTATTCTTTGAATCTGGGCTTGGCTATGACACTTGCTTTGCTCAAGAATACGGTAGAAAATATGAAGCAAGAAGAGAATTGAATGGCCCTAGCACATTAGGGCTCACTCTCTCTGGGAACGCTGAAACCATTATGTGAAGAAGTCATCCTCTAGCCTCCTGAGGATGAAGACCACTTGGAGAGAGACACCAGCCCCCTGCTGCCCCTCCACTATAACTGCATGTCTGAGCCTCACCGAGCCCAGGGGAAGAAGCACTAGTGCTCACTACCTGCCACGTGCTGTTGCAGAGGGTTTACACGAATTATCTCATTCCGTCCTTGCAGCCATGAGAAACAAACTGTTATTTGGGGGATGGTTTGTTACACTGCAAAGCTACCTGATATGCTCCTCTTTGGGTCCCCCTTAAGGTATATTCTTCTTTAAATAAGACCTAGAAGGCGGATATGAATCACGGATAAATCGTAATTTCTAGAAAGTAAACTGTCAAGCAAAAGTTTATTGCTATGATTTTAAAATACAAACATAAGTAATATGTATCAAATAATTATCCTGATGGTATATTTCGCCTACTTGATGATAGTGACCTATATTATATATCTTGATTTTAATTCAGTGTACATTTATGATATTCTATTCATATTGTATGCAAAAGTTACTCTAAAAAACACACCTAAAAAACACATTTTTTTTACACATGTGTGAAGACAGCCTTTCTTTTTCTTTTGAGGATTGTGGTCATAATCATGGCGAGAAGGAAGTAAAAAGAAGCTAAAAAAAGATTATCTCACATACAAGCAGAATCCACAAAGAGGCTCTGCGCATGCTGTTTGCTAACTCACTGCGTTGAACGGGAGTCCTCGGGCAGGAGTCCCAGGACAGCACAGAGATGGTTGGCAGCTTAAACCTTGGCTGAGTTTCAGTCTGATAAGAGGTTTTGCGAACTCGAAGAGCCAGTTTTGAAATGGAGGTGGATAGTTTTAAGCGTATCACAAGTCTATCATTCAGATCACCAAAATAAATAGCAGGTAGGCTCAGTGTGACTTCCCAACCAGCGTGACTCTACTGCCACATCCCAAACTTTCCTTTGAATTCAAAGATTGGAGCAGGGAAGTTTCTTGCCACCACACTAAAAAGAACAAAAATTAGTAGTATGGAACTAGGTTTCTCAGGAATGTCAGAAATTGGTTATGGCCTTACTAGCCCTTCACGATGTTAAAGCCAATCAGAATACTTCTTTTCAGGGCTGTAGGATCTGGGCTTAGAATTCCACATCTACTCAGGGTAGTGTAGGAGAGTGGCTAAGTGTTCAGCCTGGGCAGACAGGTGGAGACACATTCAGATGCCACCTCGGCCACTACTGGGCCTTGACTGGGCTTTCTCACTGGTTTGGGGATTCTCAGCAGTTAGAGAGAGCAATTCCTAACGGATGAGGGCTTTTCAAGCCTCCACTATATCACATATCTTTGTAAGCCACCTTCTCTGTAACTAGTCTTCCCTATGTATAAATCCCTACCTCCTAGGATGGCTTACATGAGGTAAGGCATGTGAAGCTCTTAGACGAGCACCTGGCAGACAGTAAACACTTCTATATATGTTACCTATTGTCATGTAGTCATGTTATTTTAATTCCCCCAAATAACTAATATAGATTCGGTAACTATTTGTATAAATAGTGCATTTGCTAATACACTACTAATAGTTTATTTCTGGTCTCATCTGCGATCATAAGTGAACACTAATTATGACCCAAAGAAACAGGAATAAGCTGTAGAAGTTCTATGCTGATAAACAGAAGTTAATTTTAAAAAAGAGAAAAACATTGCATGAAGCTAAAAACGACCATCACAATTGCGCATTGAACAAGTACAACCATCAGCCTTGGAGTGACTCCATGCCACTTAACAGTATCCTGATCATGAAACAAGCAAAGATCTATCACAATGAACTGAAAATGGAAGGAAATTGAATATTCAACAGGCTGCTTGCAGAAATTTAAGAAAAGACACAGCATTACATTTTTAAAGATTTGTGGTGATAAAGCATCTGCTGATCACACAGCAGCAGAGAGATTCATTGATGAGTTTGCCAAGGTCACTGCTGATGAAAGTCTGACATGAGAATGAGTCTATAATTCTGATGAAACATCACTGTCTTGGCATTACTGTCCCAGAAAGACACTGACTACAGCTGATGAGACAGCCCCTTCAGGAATTAAGGATGCCAAGGACAGAGTATGCAGGATGTGCTAATGCAGCAGGCATGCATAAGTGCAAACTTGCTGTGATAGGCAAAAGCTCGCAGCCTCACTGTTTTCAAGGGAAAAATCTTTGTGCAGGTGAAATCAAGTTAAAAAAAAATTGAGGGGCCAGGTGCAGTGTTTCATGTGTATAATCCTAGCACTCTGGGAGGCTGAGGCAGGAGGATTTCTAGAGCTCAGGAGTTCAAGACTAGCCTGAGCAAGAGTGAGACCCCGTCTCTACTTACTAAATAAATGAAAAATAGGAAAATTAGCCGGGTGTCATGGCACACACCTGTAGTCCCAGCTACTTGGGAGGCTGAGGCCAGAGGATAGGTTGAGCCCAGGAGTTTGAGGTTGCAGTGAGCTATAATGACACCACTGCACTATACCCAGGGAGACAGAGAGAGACTCTGTCTCAAAAGGAAAAAAAAAAGAAAAAAAAAAAAAAAAAAAGAAAAGGAAAAAAAGTCAAGGGCAACTTTTAAATGGAAAGGAAATTCTGTGCTTTCATGTTTAAGAATCTCAGGATGGCTACCCCAATTCCACACATCCCAGAAACTGTGAACGAATCCTGAAGTGCCTAAGCCAGCCTGAGGACTGATAGCTTCAAGACTTAGTGTTATAAAGTTAGTGGCTAGGTTTTCCTTTGGGAGCAGATTAACAATTTTAATTCATTACACATCCATTGAATATGTCCTTTGCAAGTATCTCATAAAGGTAACCCCTATCTCCTCTTCCCTCCCCTCAGTTAATAAGGTTTCACCCTCAGTGGTGGTAGGCTTGTTTTAGTTTTTTCAGTCAGATCCAGGACATGTAGGGATGAGGTCTCCTTCCTCACCTAATGGATAGAAACCCTTAATGCACTATTTCCTAAGAAGAAACAAAGAGTAGCTACTTCTACTGCTGCTAATATCATTTGGAAAGCTAATGCAGCCAGGTACACGAGGGCTCATTCCCATCTTCATCTCTAGCTGTGTAAAGTTGAGCAAGACATTCAACACCTCTAAGTGTGAGCTTCCCCATCTGTAAAATGGTAATAACACTACCCACCTTGTAAAGGTTGCTTTTTGATCATTAAATAATGTAATTATATATTTAATATATGTAAATATATGAAATAAATATATAAATAAATAAATACATGAAAGCACTCCAAAAACTTTAAAGTATTTTATGAACACAGTCTTAGGAATTATTATTTTGAACTACTTCCATCCATAATCAGTTTATTTCATCGGGTAGTTTATTCAAGACACTACAAGCACTACAAGCACGTGCAGACCATGTGATCTAAAATGATCCTATAACAGCTAAGAATTATTCTCAGTTTCTATATTACTCCTATAACTCAAATGACAGAATATTAATGCCCTATAGTCAGTCAGAACCTCAGGAAAGTAGGAGTTAGATGTCTCACATTTACTGTATAAAAGAGGTCCGAGAAAACAAACTCACTTATCATAATGAAAATTTTTTTCAAAGTGAAGATCAAAGAAGACAAATAACCAATCGCTTGTAAAACAAAACTAACAAACCTACAAGCAGTAGCTGACCAAATTTCTTATACATTTACCCCAATTTAAACTGTTCCACGTAGCAATTGTGTTGTTTAAAGCTATGTGGAATAAACACCTACAGGTGTTGAAAAAGAAATCTTCTACACCTTTTAACACCAACAGGATTTTAATTTTCCCTTATATGTGAGTTTTTGTTTTGGATAAAAGGGATATTTCACCTTTGCAGTGGTATTTGTGATGTTCATAATAGGATTCAGTGGATAACTTTCTATCTGTTCCAATTTACAGAAAATTTTGTAGCTAAAGACTAACTTCATTTGTTCTCTCATGAACAGACTATAAGTATCCATGTAGAATAACCCCCAGCAATCATGAAATGCATACAACTTTAAGTACCATAACTCATTTTTACTTACTGTTGAGTATTCTTTGTAATTAGATTTTAAAATACTGTTAAAATATTTCAGTTCTATTAGCTAAA
This sequence comes from Lemur catta, assembly GCF_020740605.2. NCBI lineage: Eukaryota > Metazoa > Chordata > Mammalia > Primates > Lemuridae > Lemur > Lemur catta. Next base: position 128,966,863 of record NC_059129.1, on the reverse strand, counting down.
ATATACACAATGTCATAGAAATAATGGCATCTGTTAGGTTTGTTTTATTTTTATAAAACAAGTTGAGCAACCTGTTAATGAGCTTTTAAGTAATATTTGTGAAGTAGATCATGTGATTGCTATTCTTGTCAACATCTTTCGGGACACATGTATTTGCAAAGGCTACTCTGACAGGAACTTTCATGTATTTATTCAACAACTATTTATTGAGTACCTACTATGTGCCAGGCAACATGAGATGAGAAGGTTAGCTTGGTGAGTAAAAGAGCTGTGGTCTTAATCCTTTAAAAATATATATTTTCTAGCCAGGTGTGGTGGCTAACTCCTATAATCCCAATACTTTGGGAGGCTGAGGCAGGAGGATTACTTGAGGCCACAAGTTGGAGACAAACGTGGGCAACATAATGAGATCCTGTCTCTACAAAAAATATATATATTTCTTAGATAAGCAAAAAAAAAAAAAAAAGCTTACATAAAGCATTTTTAAAGAAAGAAATAGAAATGTTGGAAATTTGAAGAAGACTGATGAAATGTTTAAAATAGAGACACAGCTGAAACCAAAACTGAGTTATGCAACTTCCCCAGTATCAACTATCTGGCAGAGACTTACAACACATTTAAAGACAGAACTATGAAGATCATAGAGGAAATACATTTTTAGTTTATTGTACATTTACGATAAATTTCTTAATTTCAATCATTGGTGTCAACTATGACACAAAGATACAATAGCTTAGTGTTTAAATAAGGATGTAAAGTCAAATAAACCTGTATTGGACTCCCAGCTCTGAGCCAATTAGAAAAAAACTATCAACTTCAAGAGCTATTTACATACAGTGCCTGAAACATAGTGAATGAATTCTCAACAAATGCAGGTATTGGGCTCCCAGCTCTGAGCCAATTAGAAAAAAACTATCAACTTCAAGAGGTATTTACACATAGTGCCTGACACACAGTGAATGAATTCTCAACAAATGCAGGTATTTTCTTAGATAACACTTATGTTTTCACTCATGTCGGTACACTTACATACTCTTCATGAACATCAAGAGGAAAATTTGTGAATGATAATTGAGTTATTTACTTTTTACGTACTGCCCTTAATGTGTCCTCACCTAAAGAGTCTCCATCATGGCATGCCATCTTATCCTGCCTCCCTTTTTGATGACAATTAGCAATGTCCCTGCTCTTTCCCATCCCCTGTGTCAATTCAAACTTGCCCACCTAAACATCCCAGTCCTGTGTTCCATTCTTTATGTTTTAAGGCAGTAAATAGGTATTTTGATAAATATATCCACTCTTATGTGCCAATAGCTTAATATACTATTCCAGCCAGAAAATACATTTGTTATTTTTAAAGATGCCTTTTGCATTCTGGGTAAAATGATAAATTGAATGTTACTTTTGCTCCCTTCCAAAACCCCACTAAATGAACTTTCTTTTTTAAATTTCAATATAATTAGAGGGTACAAGTGTAGTTTTGTTACATGGACATACTGTATAGTGGTGAGGCTTTTAAGGTACCCATCACCCAGATACTGTACATTGTACCACACAGGTAATTTTTCATCCCTCACCCCCCTCCCAATCTCCTAGTGATGGAGTCTCCAACGTCCATTATTCCACAATATATGATGGTGCATACCTATAGTATAGCTCCCACTTATAAGTGAAAACATGCAATATTTGATTTTCCATTAAGTTACTTCACTTAGGATAATGGCCTCCAGTTTCACCAAGTTTCTGCAAAAGACATTATTTCATTCTTCTTTATGGCTGAGTAGTATTCCATGGTGTATATGCACCACATTTTCTTTATCCACTCATCAGTGGGCGGACACGTAGGTTGATTCTACATCTTTGCTTTTGGTGAATTGTGCTGCAGTAAACATATGAGTGCAGGTATCTTTTTGGTATAATGACATCTTTTCCTTTGGGGAGATACCCAGTCCCACTAAAGGAACTTTCTAAAAGGCATAAGCCAACCAGGATAAAGAATAGGAGAGAAGAGAGTGGCAACACAATTGGGAAAGTTGTAAAGAAAATGGATAAATGATAACTGGTCTACAAGATTTAAGGAAGTTGAATTCTCAGCTAACAGTGGAGAAGACCAAGAACCAACCTAAGTTACACCATAAAATAAATACTCAAGGGCTCAGAAATCAGAATTAAAGGCTGAGTACCTACGGGAAAGTGGGTGATGGTGGGATAACAACAAATTGGGTTTGGTTAGAATCTTTCTTAAGAAGTGGGAATACCCTCTGTCTTCTGTCCCACCCTGGCAGGAGAGTAGACAGATTAGACTTTGAACAGGGTAAAAGAGATCTAGACTTGGGTAGAGGGATCAACTGAGAAAGGGAGGAGTAAATGAACGTTTTTGCTTGAAATGTTGGACCTCCAAGCCTCCTCCTTCACCTACTTCCCAGCACACTGACCTATATCCTAAAGGCAGGAAAATGGAAAGATCCTTTTCTATAAAGGAGAAAGAAATAAAAAAGAGGTGAAAATAGAGTAAACAAATTTAGAGGTCTAGTCCCTTACACTCAAATTCCAAGTAATAGGAATTCCAGAGAGAGGACATTCTATAAGCTTATGGGGGTGAGGAGGGAGAAAAACAGATCATGCACAAAACATTCGGAGTCAAAATACCTTTGGACTTAGAAATAGCAACACAGGAAACAAAAAAATAGTGGAACAATGCCTTTAAATGTTTGAGGAGAATGTATCTCCAACCCAGAATTCTATACCTAGTCAAGATATCAGTCAACTGTGAAGGCAGAATAAAGGTGTTTTCAGATACACAAAGTCTCGAAAACTTTTACTTCCTATGTTCCTTCTCAAGAAGAGACTGGAGAATGTATTCCGGCAAAACAAGGAAGTGAAGCAAAACACATTTAGAGTATAGAATCCTAATATGAGATCCAACAGAGGAGAGAGGCAAGGGCATCTCAGGATGATGGCAGAGGAAATTCTAAGATGATAGCTGTGCGCTTGACTGAAAAGAACAACTGTCTGGATTAAGTGAGTAGACTGCAGGAGAGATTTCTTCAGGAAGATGAAACTGATAGAATTCCTGATGGGTCAAAATTTCTTGAGAGGAGATTTAGACAATTTAGGGTTGAATCTGTTGTAAATATAAAGCTAACAAAAAATTCTAGACAATTAACTTCCAGGAAAGCAAAAGAATATTGTATATTTATAAGAAAGTAATCATAGCACAATGCATGGCTCAGTCATGATAAGCATTTTCATAATCATAGAAATATCATAACTGAATATTGATCTGACTTAAATTATGGTACAGTTGTATTGGGAGGATGAGAGAGCAGGAAGGGCGTGTGTCTTGTGCAGGAAGATATAAAAATGAGCTACATTTTCCACATGGAGAAGTCAACAGATAATGCCTAAAACTGACAAATGAAGAAACAGGAATAGGAGTGTGTTATTACATGAAGACAAACACCAAAAGAATCAGCAGAAGTGGCTGAAAGTGGTTGCCTTTGGTGAGGTGGAAATGAGGAAGAGGGGGACCTGACTTTTTTCCATCAGACTTTCATTTTTCATTTTTTTTTTACATCACCACATTGATCTCATTTTTCATTTTTTAAATTGATACTTAATTGTACATATTTACAGGGTACATGTGATATTTTGATACATGCATACAGTATGTAAGGATCAAATTAGGGTATTTAGGATATCCATCACCTCAAACATGTATGGTTTCTTTGTGCTGAACATTTCAAATCTTCTCTTCTAGATATTTTGAAATATATAACAAATTACTGTTAACAGTAATCACCCTACCGTGCTACCCAACACTCATTTTTTCTCTCTAACTATATGTTTGTATCCATTAACAAACCTCTCCTCATCCCACCCGCTGCCCTTCCACTGGTAACCATCATCCTACTGTCTGTCTCCATGAGATCAACTTTTTTTAGCTCCCACATATGAGTGAGAACATGTGTTATTTGTCTTTCTGTGCCTGGCTTATTTCACTAATTGTTTTCTAGAACTAATTGACTGATTACGTACATGTAAATTTGATAAAATTAAAAACTAGAAAAAGAAAGAAATAACAACAAAAAAAGGCTTTCTGGAAATCCAAAAGACTAACCAAAGGTGCAATGCTGTGAATTTTGGCTTGGGGGTGACTAAGAACTCTTTAGGAACTCTCCATCTTGCCTGCTTAATTCTATGTTTCTCACATTAATGTCTCTTTATAAATTTCACTTCAACTGCTAGCAAAAATTTAATTCTCTCTAATCCTTACCACAAACCCCATAATATGCCTCAAGGACATCAAAGGATTAAAAATGAAAAATCAATAACAGAAACACTAATAGGAAATAAAGCTCAATATTTATCTGTACTTTGGGAAAATGATAACTTTCTATGAGATTTGAGGCTGTGGAAGAAATTTCAAAGAAAAAGATAACCAAATTTGACTGTATAAAGTTTGAAATCTCTGTGCAAAAAAAAAAAAAGGATAATATTAAGAATTAAAGCAAGAGATTCAAAGAAAATCTTTGCACCAAAATAGACATCATATAGACATCACAATCACTATTGTGTGAAGAGACAATCCCAACTGGTAAGAAAGTAACATGACAATAAAATACTGGGCAAAATATATAAAAATACAATCACAGAAGATAAAATATTCTCAATAAAAATATGAAATGATATTCATTATTTGCTATTTACCAAATAAATATGAATTAAAAATAAGATACTAGTGTAGACTTACTAACTTAGCCAAAAATGAGGGAATAGATCAGACACAAGGTTTATCTGTGCTTTAGTTACTAGGACTAGATAGAAAGAATGAAAATGAAAATACTTATTGTGTTTACACTGCTGTTAACAGATGTGGGTGCAGGTATCTAGATGTCAACAAAATGGAGAAATGTTGCTAGCACTTGAAGTTTCAGCAAAGGGCAGTTAATAACTCAAGAAACTTTCTAATTAAACTGGATTTTCCTCTACCAACTATTAATCTTTTCAGATGAAGTGACACTATTATAAATTTGATTCCTTAAGGAATAAGCTTCATCCTCTATAAAATATTCTATTTCACTACCATAGTTTCTCATTAAAAAGGCAAATTCTTAATGGAAATATAAAAATGGAACTAATTTACAATTAATAAAGTATTCAACTGGATTCACAGTGGCTAAACTCATTACCTACACTTCACCAATGAACCAAGTTCAATCTATACAAAATAGAAAGTGTAAGAACAATTACTTCCTTACCATTAATATACTCTGCTTATATAATATTTACAGTAAAAGCACAACAAAAAATTAGAACATAAATTAAGTTATACTTGAAATAAACCAAGGACTATGCCAAAGGATGGGAGGAAAGATGTGAGACTACATGGCAAATAGTCATCTGGGGCTATCACATGTCCATTCACTTAAAGTCATACTTCAAGCCTGAGTTATATTTTCACTTGCATTATGGTTTTTAATTCCATGTTTTGGTATCAGTGTTAGCAAGATGCTGGATGGTGAGGATGTGTTTAAATCGACTTAAATGGGACACAACAGAACATTACAGACCTCCACCTAGTAAGTACTGCTTCATGGTGACTTAGTCTTTCCTTTCCTACAATGAACCAAATGGGTGGCATTCTTAGTAATTAAAAAAAGCATTCAGAGGTCAAATATGCCCATGTTAGCATTTGGCATATTTCTTTTTGTGATGTCAGGTTAAACAAGAAATAGGTTCTCACTAGAGAACCAATCTGGTTACTTTCTCAACCCAAGATTTGCCTGTTAATTCTGATATTAAACTTAACATCATTTACTTATTTAATATAATAAATGTAAATAAATTGCAGCAGAAGAGCTGCAAAGATTTAAAGTTTAAAAATTCAAGAAGTCACAGTCCCTGCCCTAAGCTTACAATTTATGGGGAGAATTAAGCAAGCACAAAAGTAATAGCAGAACAAGAACTGGTCAGAAAAGGAGAAAAGGACCCGGCATGAGCTGCTGAGCCGATGGAGCTGCAAATTGCAACACCAGGGTTGTGACCTCTTCACCCAGGCGTTGAAAGTAAACTGGGAAGATGAGAAGCTGAGCAGACATGGACCTCTGAGGAAATGTTTCACTCTCTGTCTCCTACAACAAAACTCAAAGACAAATCTGTCACACTCGTAGGCCATGATAATGAGATCCTTAAAATTAACTTCTCAAAATCTGTAAGATAAGTTCATGATTTTCAGAGCTTAGTGATTTATTTTATTCTACTGTATGTTACACATTAAAATATTAACCAACTTCTTTCTACCAATGCCACATTGAATGAGACACACAGAAAATTCCTTCTCTGTCCCTTGCTCTCTGTTTTACTCATTAAGTGATGGAGTTTAACTATGACTCTCTTAAGGTAAAAAAAAAAAAAAAAAAAAAGATGGAGTCATTCTACTGTCCTGTTTGCCAACCACACACACACACATACACAGAGGGACTGGTTAATTTTGAACTAGATAGACCAAAAAATCTTCCTTTTTTGTTAAAAAGAAAAAGATCTTTATTAAAAAGCGGCCTCTGTCTTATAACCAAAGCCAGTTTCATAAGTTCTATTTTGATATAAATTATGTTTCATGAGAATGGGACACATTCTCTGATCTTAGACTAGGCTGGATTTCCATCTCTATAATGTCATACTTTGCAGTACTTCCTTTTTCCTAATACTCACCATACTCTATTGCTAATTGTTTTATAACATATTCTATCATTAATTCTTTATCTTCTCTTCTGGCCCATAAGCTCCGTGGGGTCGGGGCTATATCTGCTGTGTTTGCAATATACCCCAAAGCATCCGGCCTGTAGGAAAGCCTTAATAAATATTTTTTGAATAAGTATGCTCACCAGAATGGTTATTTTTTTCAGTCATTCTTGATGAGTCTAGGTCTCTTGTACCAAAGCTGCAAAAGTCCTTGCCCTCACAGGTTGGTAGGGAGAATAACGGTGATAAATGCAATGAGAGAGGGATGTGTGGGCGCACTTGGAGAGCTCGGTGGAGGATGCCAAACTCAATCTGGGTGAAGGGAAGGCAAGGCTTCCTAGAGAAGATGGGGTCTGAGCTGATTCTAAGTGGTTTCACAGGAATTAGCTCGGTAGGGAGAAGGGAAAGGGAACCCAGGCACAGACAACCTGAGTGAAGGCACAACACATGGAGGGTGTAGGAACCACAGCAATTGGATGTCACAGGAGTGAATAAAACATCAAGATGTCCTAGGAGTTTATCAGATTATTCTTTAGGTGACTAATATTTCCTACAATGACCTGACTCAAAATTGGTAAGCTTAAAAGTGATTTTCCCGATGAAGAAAAATTATTGCCTATTTCTATGAATCAGATCATATATTTTTCCTGCATTTACAAATGTTTAACCTTCTTGCCAAAGTTATCTCTCATCCTATTAGATGGTCATTAAAGTTTTAAGACAGCACCTCAAAGCTTCATCTGGCATAAGATTTCCTAAAACCTTCTTATTCTCCTAAAAAGTTTACTGATTCCTATTAAGTACACAGATTTGCCCTCCTCCATCTACAACTATTCGAAGAAAACTTTGGCATCTCTCACTCTGCTATCTAAGATAGTACAAGGCCAAGCCAGAGACCTCTCTCCAGCAATCTTGGTCAGAAGCCAGCCAAGGAATTTGGGCTGTGCTCTCTGTTGGCCACATCAGAAATTTAAATGAAAATAGAGGACTCTCACTACACCAAGCCTGCTGGGACTAAGGCTCAGGTGGTCCTTTGTTGTCTCACAGTTGCCATGGCTTCTTGGTAATCTGAAAAATCCCAATAGGCTTGGTCACCTTCAAGGACATAACGGTTTAGGACAATGGTTCCCAAGTTATATGGTATGTATCCAAATCATCTGAGGAAGATGTGTTGAAAATGTTAACTCATGAGCTCCATCCCTGCATTCTGTTCCAGTAGATCTAGAATGCGGCCCTGGGCTTTTGGTTCTCTTTTATTTTTCTTGTTGCTGTTTTCTGTTTTTGAAATGTCTTGGTAAATCTGATGCTTATAATCTACAGGCTACACACTGAGATTCGCTGGATTGGTTAGAGGCATTTCAAGGGCTTAGAAGAAAGGGTGGTTTTGGGGGAGAGAGGAAGAGAGAAACTATAGCTTAAGAAAAATTGTTTAACATTGAACAATGTTAAAGCCTAGAGTTATAGCAAGGACTAGTACGTGTTCCACTTTTGTTCTGGGTCTGGACAGCCATGGGTTGTGTTTTAGCCATGGGTGCCAGAGTTTAGCCCTATTTATCAGTCACCACTACTGCACTCACCACGGCCTACCCTCCCCTCACTCTTCCTCTGTGCTCCTAGTCTTCCCAGAGTTAAGGTTACCTTGTCTTCTTGCTGTCTAGACAGCTATGCTAAATCCTTAAGGACCTTGGACAAAACGCCAACTTTCTGGGCTCCACTCTGCAGGGTGGTGGTCTGTGCCAGACAGAGCCAAGCAAGGCCATCGCAGAGGAGAATGCACTCTTGCATACACATGTAGAGGACGATGTAATGTCCAAATCTTCTCAGGACCAAGGCCCTCTCTCCCCCAGCTGCTGGGGAGGCTGGATGCCAAAGGCTCACAGCTCCAGGAATTGCCCTTGACTGAAAAGAGCTGCTGCCCATATCCAGTGACTAGCTGATATGGATGGTATAGATATCCAGCCCTCTTACCTCAGGGGGGCAGAGCAATTCTGAAGGGCCACCCCAGCTCCAGAGTTCTTTGTCTTGAGGCTGCTGTTGTGTATGCACCACAGTTCAGTTTCTCCCTCTGTGAAATCTGCTTCCCTCTCTTTCTCCCTACCATATGCTGTCCCTGGGGCACTTCCCAATAAAAACTTCCTGTATGCAAATCTCAGAGTCTCAGGGTCTATTTCCTGGGAATTGGCCTAAGACCCTGAACTTGCCACTTTCAGACAATTACTGACAGCAGAATGCAGCAGGCCTCTGCACCTGACTCCTTGGGCCATCTTGGGGGGTCACTTAATCTCTCCAAGTGTTTCCTTCCTCATCTATGAAATGTGAATATGGGCAACAATAACAATAATAATAATACTTATTATTTCTGTTCTTCCAGGCTCTTATAAGAATTAAAATAAATAATATATATGAGTACTTTTTAAGTAATAGAGAGCTAAATCATATTGTGAGCTAAACATCATTATATGTTAGTTTACCATGCAGTAATCAGGGAAGAGAGGAGGAGGAGGAGGTGGGAAATGTAGTAAAATTATAGAATTCAAGCTTACACACTGTGTCCTACTTTATCTCAAATCAACAGATTTGTGTCACTAATCAACATAATGAGGTACATAATAGAGAACTAGAAATGAAACCATGAGAAGAGATACGCATTGCTGCAATCCTGAAACTGAAACAGAAGGCAGAACGATACTTGTTCACTCTGTTTCCATATGAAGATAGCAAGAGAGCAATTTCCACTATTCTGAACAGCTGAAATTCACATTATTACCCAATATGTTATGCAAGGAGTAAGGGAGCATCACTTTACAGCTTTGAACAGGGAAACAAGTGAAACAGTTGGGTATACAAAATGGGAAATACTTTTCCAGGAGACTTAGTATTTTCTAGATTACCCTGATCCACTAAAAAGAAAAAAAAACAAAAATTAATTTAAAAATATATTTAATTAGCTCGGGGAGAATAATTGAGAATTACCAATTCTAAAACTCTACTTCATACTAAAAATTACCAAATTATGAAGTCTAACAAAAAACTTGAATGAGATATACAAATAATATCTGGTATTCATAGACTCGGAAGGAGTAGCCAACAAGTGACTGACTGATGGGTTTTATTACCAGCAAAAGTCCCAGAATGGTTACAACTGGGAGGTACCTAAGAGACGAATGGACAGAGCCCCTGACTCTAGCAATTCTCTGCTTTCAGGGAAACCATGGTTGTATTGAAGAGGCAAGACAAACCCACATGAAATATTAACCAAAACCCTTTCCTTTCTTGTCGTCTGGGCACTGAATGAATTACAGACAGGAGTATAGGAATTCAGACCAAGGGGTAAATGTGTGGACTGGATCACCCTGGAAGGCTTCATGTTGCTCTCATCTAACAGACAACTATAAATATCATAATTTCTCAATAAAGCTGAAGACTTCATCTAAATCAGGGTGGGATGAATCATCAAACAATGAGAATAGTCAAGAGTTGAAATCAGATTTGGGGTGGGAGGGACACAGGGTTGTTGGTCAAAATACCTTTGTCAGGACCAAAGGAATCTATCTGGATGCCCCATCCAGAAAGGAGGATCTGAACCCAAGATACTTGAATCATTTTGCCAAGCTAAAATCAAGAGGACAGAGGACACAGCAGGATCAAGTTCACTTAATAAGATTCTGGAAGTTAGAGGCAGGGAAGGCACCTGCTTCAGGGTAAAACCAGAACAAAATAGGCCCAAGAAGGCCAACCACAAGCCAGGACTGTAAGACCTGGAGTTGTTACGTACCTGCCTGCACTTGTTAGTGATTATTCCACAATTCGACCCTGCTTTGTAGATTAATCCCCCCACTTGCTAGCCTTTCTGCTTCCCTATGGGAGATTTTGGCAACAAAGCATTGAGTGCATCTAAGAAACACAAAGAGCTAAGCATTCGGTGCTTAGGAAGGATGGTAACCAAGGCAGCCCTGCAGACGCAATGGTTGAAGTTCTGGGAACCTTCAGATACTATGAGTCTCCACTAAAATGTTTAAATTCCCAGGAGAAAATGTCTGAGTGTTCTAGGCTTTTCTAGATCAATCAGGTATCTCTTGGAGTGAAGGTGGTAGAACGGAATGTCATGTAGCACACAGTAGGGCCACTGGGGGCCCATCCCATGTATTGAGTCTACTCCAACTTGAATTTACCACAATGTCCAAAACACCATCCATTCATTTACTGAAACGGTATATCATAGCAGAGTGGTTCAGAATGCAAGCTCTGGAGCCAGGTGCTTGGCATCGATTCCTGGCTCTGTCAGTTACTAACACTACACTTTCTTCACCTGTCAAAGTAGTAATTAAAGGACTTATTTTACAGGATTGCAGTGAGGAGTAAAAGGCTAAATCCACGTAATGAGCCTAGTGTAGTGCCTGGCACATAGCAAGCACTCAAGAAATTTTAGCTGTTATTATTCATTTGAAAAATTTTAATGAACACTGATTTTGTTTCAAGTACTGTGCGAGCTCCTCAGCATCCTTTAGCCCAAACCTACTCTTCCACCTCGTAGGATATTCTCATGCTTCCTAGTCATTAACTAGAAATGTGAGAGTCATCTTAAACTCTTGCCACTTTCTCACTGCCCATTTCTAAATACATATGGGACTGGGTTCTGTCTATTAAACACCTGTTTGGAGTGATAGGCCTTGTAAAATGAAAAAAAATCCGTCAGCTCCTTCCCTCTTTTCCATACCTCTCTGTCACTGTCTTATTCAAAACTTCTTTAAAGATTCATGTCAAATATTCCAATAATCTCCATGGTGTCTTTTTAAGGCCAATGTCACTCTCATCTAATCTAGTCTAAGTTTTTAAAATTCTGTTTTGTTTTTGTTGTTCTTTTATAACATGTCTCTGACAATATCATTCACTTGCTCAAAGGCCTCCATAGGATAAACCCACAGCCCCCACCTGGCCCATGGCCCTTTGACCTGGCCCTGCCTGTCTCTCCAGACCCCCGCCCAGCCCTCACTGTGTCCACACTAAACAGGCTAGAGCTTCCTGACCACACGGTGCTGTTTCGCTTCTCTGTATGTGCTGTTCCTTCTATTGGGTCACCTACTCCTCCATCCGCCTGACAATTCCTCCTCCCACGTTAAGGTTCATTACTTAATCAATAAATACTTCCTAACACTTACCATGAATCAAGCCTGTGCCAAGTTCAGGGAGTACAATGATGAATAACATACTCGATTCTTTCTTTCTTATAGAAATAGTAAGTTTGGGGCTCTCAAGAGAGAAATAAAGTATGGAAATGAAGGTAAAGTTGTCTCCAATTGAGTATTGTTTCCTTCACTAGTCGGATGTCTTAGAGAATTAGGGAAATTTAATATACTCTGGCATCAAGTCCAAAAGCACTCCAGCAGATTTCAGTCCCAACAGTAAACTGTGATTTATTCATTTTGACTCATACAGCTATAATGTGTTCAAAAAGATTGATTTGAACTATAAAAACAGTGATCAGAAAGTTGCTTCCATATGGTGTTATAAAGTTATAAATTATTAGTCACACTATTTTTTAAAAGGTACATAACTAAAAATGCCTGCAATTATCTAGGGGTGATACTAGGCTAGGCTTATTTTTATATAGTTATTAAATAATATAAAATATAGTGAATTCAAGCACTTTAAAAATCATGCCTGTCTAATTGACATATCTTCAAATCACCTATTGAATAAAGAATAAAATGAGCGGATGACTAAACTCAAAACCTTCCTCGTTCTACCAGCAATGATCTATTGGTCCATTCCAAATCCCAGATCTGCAGAAACATCAGTCATATTGGGTCAGACACTCCACGGTGGGCATAGATTTATCCTGGCATCTGTCTCATTATATTCATGGATTTGCCGGCCTTCCCTGCTAGTCTTTAAAGCCCTTGTTGGCAGGATTCATACTTGTATAACCAGAGAACGGGAAGAGGCTGGCACAGAGAAGGTACCTGGTAACTGTTGGCTGGGGCTGAACTCACTCAGCTCAGCTCCAATACAGACGTTGCTCCCAATCCTGCTGCCTGTTGGGACAGAGTACAGTCTCTCCCTAAGGGCTGCTACCCACCGCAATGGGACCTGTCAGCTTCAACATTTTAATTTCTCCACTCCCACTAGCACCACCTGCTTCAAAAATTTTCATGTGGTTTTAGCACTAATTTAGTGAAGATAAACTGCCCCAAATATTTGGATTTCAGAATGACTCATAATCACTGCGTAAAATGACGTATTTTTACCATACGGTGAAAATAATAGCAAAAATGGTTATTAATAATGAAATTAATTTTCTCTTGGGCTTCTGCGGCGAAGCACATGATTTTAATGTTTATCTTAGATCGGCCTAGTGACCCTGGCTGGTATGTTGTACCATCAGGCGCTTTAGGAAACTGAAAACTTGAATTGTTACTTCCCACACCACCCGCCCCAGTTTAGCAGGCTGGCATTTCACATCCAGAGTCTTATTTTAAATAGAGACAGAGCAAACTTCACATCTCAAAAGTTCATTAACAAAGTCGCACAATTAAGAGAGCAGCTCTGTGACTCATTTTTGGATACCCGTGTGGAAATAACAACTCCTCCCTCTGCTGAGAAACGTCTTAAACTGGTGCGTGAGAACCACAGGAAGTAATACAGATCCCAGCTGGCATCAGCGCAGTCTAGAAAAAGAGAGAATTCCCCCTCCGGACAGTGTGGTTCTCCTGGGCACGGCCACTGCTTCTCGTCCCCATTCTTCTACAACAGTCTTATGTGGACTAGGAAGGAACTGTTTCAAGGCGGCGTCAGTTTCTCCGTAGGGCCTGGCTTCTACCTTTTGCCCGGCTTCTGAGTCACACTGTCAAGTGCAAGTCAAGAAGTCCCCATTCTGTTGTTTTTGAGAAAGTGCATCCTAATAGGAAGTGGAGAGGTGATCAAACCGAAACAATGTCCCCACTGATTAAAACAACACTTCAGCCTTTCGACTTAAAACAAAAGTTGTCTCCGGTGGATACTTTAGAATGGCAGCCTGTCAACAGGTATCTCTGAAATTAAGTCCTATGACTCACTAAATCCTCAGTCCCTCGCCCTCCGGAATTAAAGGTAATAAATCATTCCGCTCTATAAGAGAAACCCAATGCTGCGATCCCCAAGGTGCCCAGAGAAGCGCGAGGACCTGGGCCAGATCGGAAACCCCACCTAAGGCACAGCCGTCGGTCCCCGAGCGAGCGAGAGTCCCTCCCGGGGCACGCCCCACCGGTCCCCCGACCCCCATTCCGCACGGCCCAGCGGGGCGCGTCCTTGCTCTGGGAGGAGCTGGGAAGATAAAAGAGGACCCAAGGAGAGAAAACGAACCAGGACCCGGAGCAAGCGTGCGAACCGAGAAGCCCCTCTCCTGCCCGGGAGCCGGTCCCGCGCTGGCGCCGCGGTGGGGAAGGACACTTGTCGCGCGACTCCCGGCGGTTCCCACGGCCGAGGCTGGGCTCCTCCACAGCCGCCCAAGCTCCGCGCCGCCGCCGCCGCATCTGGGCGCCGCCGGCCCAACCCCCGCCGCTTCGGAAGCGATCACAGCTGGGGACCAGGCCCCGCCCCGGGGTGACAGCGCTGGGGCGCGGTGGCCGCAGGCTCCCCACGCGCTGGTTCCCGCCCAGCGAGGAGTCAGAGCGCTCCCGACTGCCCGGAACCGGGGCCACGCTTTAGCCTGTCCTGTGCGCCCCCGCAGGCCGGGGTAGAGGGGTGCTGACAGCACGTGGCACTTCTGTGCATCCTGTGGTCCCCGGAGCAAGAGCGCGCTGGACTTTCCCCGGGAATCCCCGCAGCGCTGGTGACATTTGCAGTCCGGTGCGTTTCCGCGGGAAGACGCTCGAAGCCGTTTCTGAGCGTGGGTGTGGCTGCGGGGGGCTGCGGCCGGTCCTGCTCCAGCGGGGACCCGCGAGGCGCCGAGGCCACCCGGAGGCTCAGCACCGCCTTCCCAGAACCCACCCGGACTAACCCCTCTCAAATCAGCCTCAGCACATGCCCGGTTCATTCATTCACCGAACACCAGCTGAGCGTCCACTAAAGTGCTGAGAATACCGTGGGCAAAAATACTGCGGCCAAGACCCTGCCCTCGATGTCCTGGCATTTCAGTGGGGAGAGATAAACAGAGAAGGTGGGCATTATGCGAGGTGGTGGTGAAGTACCTTGAAAGACAAGGCTGAGACTTAAAAGTAAGGAAGTGCTCAAAAAAGAAAAAGAAAAAAGAAAAACAAATCCTGCATTGATGGGGGAATGTCAAAAACACAGGCACCAACTGAAAGAGCTCCCAGTGGCCAAAGCTGGAACAATTCAAGCAAATACAAAGTAAATATAATGATGTTGGATTGCAACTCAAAGCAAAAAATAGCCACGAGTACATACTGATATAAATGAATGATTGAATAAATAAATAAATGGAGGAAAGAGACAAATCTCCCTTGCAGAAGAATTTCAAATAATTTACGTAGATACTCCACCCTCAAGAAAGAGAAGAATAACTCTCCACTCTTTAAGCGTGAACTATGCATATGACTTCTTCCAGAAAAGGACAATATGGAAACGAGAGGGAAAGAGTAGCTTTATAAACTGACAGACAATACCTCAGCCAGGTGCTCAAGGTCAACGTGACAGTCATGAATCATATTGAAGACATGTACTCTTGATATGATGTGAGGAAAAAGGCAATGTTACCTCTGTGGTTTTCCTCCCCAAAACTCATAACCCCAGTTATCGTGAGAAAAATATCAAACAAATTTCAATAGTGGGACATACCTGACCAGTATTTCTCAAAGCTGTCAAGGTCATCAAAAACAAGGGAAGTCTGAAAAACTGTCACAGCCTAGAACTGCCACATGAAAACGAAATGTAAGGTGTACCTTAGATGGGATCCTGGGATAGAAAACTAAGGAAATTCAAATAAAGTATGGACTTTCATTATTAATAAGTGTCAAGATTGGTTTATTAGTTGTGATGAGTGTACCATGCTAGTGTAAGATGGTATAACAGAGAAACCTGGGAATGGAATTTATGGGAACTCTCTGTACTACCTTAGCAATTTTTCTGCAAGTCTAAAACTGTTCTAAAGAATACAGTTAATTTTACAAGAAAGTAAAATAAGAGGCACGGGGTGCTATATTTTTAAAAATGGATTTATTGCAAGGCTGTAAGATAAGAAAGTCACTGAGGGAGGAAACAAGGTGGATATTTGGACTAAGACCATTTCAAGCCTAGGGATCTGCAGATGTAAAGACCCCGAGGCAGGAGCATGCTTGGCTTCTTGGAGAAACATCAGTGGGGCAGAACAGAAAGAGTGGGGGAAGAGTGACAGCAGTGGGGTTAGGAGTGGGAACACAGCATGTGGGGCCTTGGTGGTCATGATAGTCCAATGTTAATTTCACATGGAGATGGGAAGGTTGAAGAATTTTTATCAGAGGAGCCAAATAATGAGGCTTTAAAAAAAAATCCAGTTATGTTGAGGATAGATTAAGGTACAAAGATAAAAGCAGATCAACAAGTTAGGAAGTTGTGATGATTAATTAGATGTGTCAACTTGACTGGGTCATGAGCTGCCCAGATATTCAGTTAACCGTTATTCCGGGGGTGTCTGTGAGGGTGTTTCCTGATGAGATTAATATTTAAGAGGGTAGACTCAGTAAAGCAGATGGCCCGGCCTGATTGGGGGAGAGGGGTGTGGTCATTCACTGGAGGCCTGAATGGAACAAAAACGCTGAGTAAGCAAGCTATCTCTACTTGACTGGCTTGAAACATTAGTCTTCTCCTGCTTTTGACCTTGGACTCAGACCAGACTCAGACACCATTGGCTCTTCTGCTCTTCAGGCTTCAGACTCAAACTAGAACTATGCTGTCAGCTCTCTAAGTGTGATCATGCAGTAGTCAGCTTTCTATGCCTGGTTTATTTTGCTTAACATAGTGTCCTCCAGGTTCATTTATGTTGTTACAAATGACAGGATTTCCTTCTTATGTAAGGCTGAATAGTACCACATTGTGTTTAGATACCACATTTTCTTTATGCATTCATCCACTATTGGACTCTTAGGTTGATTCCGTATCTTGGCTGTTGTGAATAGTGCTGTAGTGAACATGCATGTGCAGATATCTTGACATACTGATTTCGTATTCTTTGGATATATACCCAGTAGTGGACTTGCTAGATCCCACCATTCTACTTTCTGCCTCAGTGAATTTGACTACTGTAGTTCATAAACATCGATTATACAATATTTGCCCTTTTCTGACTGGCTTACTTCACTTAACATTATGTCTTTAGTGTTCATCCACCTTGTAGCATGTGTCAGAATTTCCTTCCTTTTTAAGGCTGAATAATATTTCATTTGTATGTATATACCAGATTTTGTTTATTCATCCATCTGTTAATGGACACTTGGGTTGCTTCCACCTTTGGCTATTTCAAATAATGCTGCTATGACTGTGGCTATACAAATATCTGAGTCCTTGCTTTCATTTTTGAGGTGTATATACCCAGAAGTGGAATTGCAGGACCATATGACAATTTTACATTTAATTTTTTGTAGAATCATCAGACTGTTTTCCACAGCAGCTGCACCACTTTACACTCATACCAGCAATGCACACGGATTCCAATTTCTTCACCTCCTTGCCAACACTTATTTTTGTTAAGCTATCAGTAATTTCTCTCTATTTCATACCCTGCAGGGCACATGATGTTATATGAGTAATTTACTAACCTTGTTGTTAACCAAGTTGAAAAGGGAAATGAGGTTAAATGAAGCAACCTGTGCTCAGCAACCCCAGCCAGCACATCGTGTTCTAGATCTGCACTGTACGCATTACCATCACCACATGTGGCTAATTAAATCTAAATTAATTAAAGTTAAAATTTAGAATTCAGCTCCTCTGTTACCTTAGCAACCATAACTAGTGGCTACTCTGTTGGACAGTGTAGAATAGAACATTTCTGTTATTGTAGACAGTTCTTAGCACTTTCTAGACCCTGGTAGCCACTTGTGCCTTGTCTCACAAATTGTATTTGGATAAGCTCTTCCAGAACTAGCCAGCTTAAAATTTAAGTTAAAGGTCCTTCTTTTAAGAGAGAGGAAATGTGCTGCTTAGTAAGTCTGTGGCTCTTTTGCACATCAATAGCTGCTACAAGGTCTCTAATTTTCATGTTTAAATATGATATTTGGACATTTAGTCGTCATGTGGTTCTGTTGCTCTTAAAGATTCCCTTTAGGAATGCAGACTTCCAACACCATTTAAATCATCCTTTACATCATTCTACTCACTTTGCTACTAAACCGTAAGTTTCCACAAGGCAGGGATTGTGTCTGCTTCACTTACTACCCAAAGCCTAGCACAGTACCTAGCACAGTGGACACTCTCAATAAATATTTGTTGAAAGATGATTTAATAAACGACCAAAGTAAGCACTGAGCTCAGAGCCCTGAGATAGCCTTTTAGAGTAAGGCACCCAGACATAACAAGATTTAGGAATATATATCTAGCTCCCATATATTTAGAAAAAGATTTTTTTTTTTACAGAACATAGATTTTAAGCTAGATTCTTTCCCCCATTGTTCAAAAAGCAGTTTAAAATTTAATTCCTGTAAAGTTCTTGTCTAGTGCATATTTATAAAGCTACAGCTCTTTTATAAACACTTGCTACCAATGAATATACTAACAAGAAACAATACATTCTAGATTTATATTTAATATACTGTCAGCGTGTGTGCAGATATCTTCTGTTCACCCCTCCAGATCCACTGTCCCCCTCCCTCCACCCTGTTCTCTGCCTGGGGAGGAAATAATCTGTATGGATTATTTGGACATGTGCCTGTGCCCCGTGGCTTTCCTTGGGCTCAGCCAGCAGGGCACTCTGGCAGGAGAGCAGAGGCAGGGAATGAGGCCAAGGAACTTGTTCCAAAGAGAAGGGCTGTGTCCCTTGACAGAAGGTCACGGTTTCTCTAAGGTGGTCTACTCTAGTCTACATGACTCTCCCTGCTTCCCAGATCGGATACCTCTCCCTACTCGTGATTCTCAGCCCCGGGTTCCATTACGATTCCTCTCCACCCTCCCTCCACCTTTATGATAGTCTCCTTATTTATAAACCCTGCTTGAATTATCCTAATTTGAATGTGCTCTCTAGGTTCCCTTTGGGACCCCAACTGATACAGCATCCTTAATTAGTAGCTAGATCATAGTCTCCAAATCCCAGCTGTGAAAATTTTACAACTACATTCCTTACAAAAATGTTCCCTAGTGATATTATCATATCCTTATTTCAATTCACTAGCTAGCTTTATGAAGAAACCATATTGTATGTCATATAAATTGTTCTCCAGTACATGCACATAGACTAGAAAAATATTCTCAGATTCACAGGCCAATCTTTTTCTATATAGCTCTCTACTTAAAATGTCACTTATGGAATACATAAATGAGAATTTATGAATTTATAAAGTAAATAGGTTAATTGTTAAGGTTTTAAATGTTTCCATATCTAATATGCTTTAAATTACTTCTGGATATGTAATGAAATGTGCAAAATCTTCAGTACTACAAACAAGCCATCGTGACTCAATGTACACAGCCTCACCAGACAACAGAGTTTTTATCCCTTGAAGCTCAGATTTAAATGTACAATTTTTAGCAAACATCTGATCACTAAAAAATATAAACCTCAGGTCAGACATGGTGACTCATGCCTCTAATCCCAGCACTTTGGGAGGCCACAGCAGGAGGATTGCTTGAGGCCAGGAGTTCAAGACCAGCCTAGGCAATATAGTGAGGCCCCATCTCTACAAAATATTTTTTAAAACATTTTTTAAAAAATTAGTCAGGTATGGTGGCACATACCTGTGGTCCCAGCTACTCAGGAGACTGAGGCAGGAGGATCGCTTGGGCCCAGGAATTTGAGGTTACAGTGAGCTATGATCATGCCACTGCACTCTAGCCTGGAACAAGACCCTGCCCCTCAAAAAAAAAAAGGTTCAATATGTACTGGCTGCTCCAATATATGCAAATAGAACAAAAGTTCTCTGTGAAAGAGAATAGGTAAAAAAAATCTGGTCCAGAGATAGTATAGTTGATCTGCTTAATAGCTCCTGAAGGAAACCAATTTTTCTGCAACTGTGATTTTGCATAACAAGTTGCAAAAGTATTTTAAGATGAGACTGTTACTCAATACTCATTTCTGGTAAACTCCTTTTTGCACCACTGCCTTCTTCTGCAGAACTGATAAAAGTGAAACAGAAAAGTATAAACAGAATATAACAAACAAGCAAAGCCTTTTGCAGATCAGAGCTTAGTCATAGCCTCGAAATATTGGTTTCGAATTTGAATAATTTAGTTTTCAACAAGTGTAATTTTCATGATCAAGCTAAACATTTTTACATCCATATTTTGTTCACGGGGATGAAATCGTGCCACCTATTTAGAAATGTCACTTTACCAAAAAGCCTTACTTTGAGGCTGAGGCCTGATTTTCTTCTCTTCTTCGTCCCCTCCCTCCATTTCGTCCCCTTGCGGCAGCTCCATGTCTTGATTCGCTTTACTTTTCTCTTTAACACACTCTTCAGGTGGACTGATTCCTTCTTCACAGACAGTTTATAATTTCTGTGAGTTCCTGGCCCACAGCCTGCTAGCATCCTCCCATGACCTTGAAGAAATTTTAAGAAGACAATATTGGCACCACAAAAAACAAACGTGTTTCCAGTGATGAACTGACTAAAAGTGATAGCGAAAACAGGTTGAAGTCTGAACAGTGAACTCACGGATTCAAGGGATGGAGTCTTCCCTTGAGGATCTCTGCCCCTGGGGATGACGATCTGGAGGAGACCTTGCAGAAGTGGCAGATGCTCCTCTCGGTCCTCAGCTGCTTTCCCTACCGTGTGCCCCGAGGGTGAGGAGACAACCTTGGTAGGGGCTGACCTGGCCTTGCCTCACTCGCTCTGGGTGTTGAAAGCAGGCTGCTCCAGCTGATTTGTTTAAACGCTGTTTTCTATAAGCTGGTGATGGACAAAGGTGAATTATGAAACAGGAACTTTTGCCACAACTCTGTATCTCTAGTCGCAAAGAAACATTTACAAAAGAAATGCGCCCATACAAACCGGAATTCATAATTGATTACAATGCACATGTGGGTGCTGGGCATAATTTATTCATATCTTATTTCTTCCATGGACCTGGTACAGCATCTCTCCAACTAAATTAATGAGTAGGCTCTTCTTCAGGGGGAAAAAAAACATATGGCACCCAGTGCTGACATATTATTCCTACTATATTGTTACTTGAATATAACATAGATACAATGTTCCTTAAACATGAACATGGTTTAAATGCCTTATGACTGCAGACCCTTTAAAAAACTATAAAATCTGAACCAATGTACACATTAAAAGTATAAGATCAATAATATTAAAATAAACAGCATTTATTTAATGTTGTTTTGATGAAACAAAATGACAAGGGTTTGTTCTAAAAGTAGCAAAGTGCATTTGGATGTTTTGTATTTCACTTGTTATCTGTATGATTTTCTTTATTTTGAATACAATAGACACTCATTTGAGTGATCCTTCATTATCTTTGTTATGATTTTTTCTTTTAAACTATATATTTGTCCTGAATCATCAATCCATGATTCATTAATGAGGGAATCAATCAAAAACTCTCCCTAAAATAAAATGCCTAAGTACAAGTTTACTTTAATGAAAATGTTTTTATTGAATATTTATGATCATATTTGGTGCTAGTGAATTGAAATACTGTGTGCGATGTGTCTCCTTTCAAACGTGAACATGTTAATAACTCAGAATATGTTAGGCCTGTCTACACTACTAAAGATCTGTGTGGTGACTCAGCTCTCCTACCACCTTTCCTTAGTGCTGCAAATTACCAGATATTATTCAGCTGCTCTTGCAGTCAGGCTTTCATTTGTTGCTACACAATGTCAAACCAGACGCAAATGGTGACCTTTCATCCTTATGAAGTTGGGTATGCAGATATTCCTGCATTATAATTTTTTAGCTTGTCATCCAAGTGAAAATTTCAATTTTGTAAAACAACTGGACCCCTGCAAACAACAATAATGGCTTGAAACACTGGCTGGGTATGTGGTTGTGCTATGTAGAGAGCCATGGTATAGACGAAACAAGACTGGATCAAATGTCTGAATTCTCCCATGGTCTGATCCCAGTGCACCTGTCAGGAAGGCAAGACATCATAATGGTCAGGAGTGCTAGCTCTAGAACCAGACTGCCCGAGTTTATATCCTACTTGTGTTCCTCCCTCTCAGGAAGGACTTGATGTCCAGCTGCTAGACATGCAGTCAGAAGGCAGCATCCCCCTGTTGGTGGGCTCAGGGTCTGTCTCAGCTACAGAGAGCTGCTTCCCCTGAGGTTACGGCTTCCCCTGGCAGCCTATGTCCTACGCCAGAGATGACAGCTGGGCTGCCGCAGCTCTATGCAGGACACTCCGATGAGCGATGTTTGCTCCAGAGCTTCTGGCCAGGTTGGTTGAGGCTGTGTCAGGCATGCATCATAGGCTGACTTTTTCCTGTGCCCAATACTGCTTCCAATATCTTCCTTTCATATGTGCTGATCCCTAACAAATATCTTGCACCTCAAACACCATCTCAGCAAATGCTTCTGCAAGACCCAGTCTGTAATACCACTCCACAACTTTTTAGTTGTTTGAATTTCACTAAGTTCACTAAGTTCACTCTGTGCCTCAGCTTCCTAATCTATAAAATGGAAATATTAATATCACGTTTCATTTAATGTGAGACACCTTTGATTGTTTCATAGGGTGTTAAGAAAGAAAAAACCTACATGAAGAGGGCTGTAAGAGAAGACCTTCATACAAAGCTGATACAAGGATAAAGAAGAAATAAACCTACCCTACAGAAAAGGATAATAGGAAAGTTCTTGTGCCCCAATCTTTTTTTAATATGAAAAGACATTTTATAATTGCTATTTTATGATATAACATATTAGTGAATACACCAGATTGAATTTTCATAAACAGCTAATGAAGCAAAGGATAACATTTCTGTTTGATTCCCAAGAACCTCAAAATCATCTGTCTTTTGGAGGATTCAGTTTCTTATAACTCTGTGATATTGTCCATGTGGCTACCCACGATGCTTAGTAGTAAAGAATATTCTGCTAAGTTGGTTTATCATGGGTCCTTGTTCAGGTGTTCAAGTTCTTTCAATCTGCTTCTCAGCACCTGGTTCTGTGTTTCTTCATTATTATGCACAGGATCTGGCCAAGGGATAGTTTGGTGTGTTCATATGCAATGTCCACAAAAGCGGGGTAGCATACTATCGCCCCGCCATCGGATGTCAAAGAAAGCTCTACTTTGCATTTTAAGTCATCTGGAAGAGAAGAAAACAGGGATTTATGACAAACACAATATACAGCTCTGTTTGGGCTTGGAAATAAACATTTCAAGATAGTTTTATTTGATATCATTCGTTTTACTGCTGCTACTGCCCCAATAAATCAGGATGCTTATCAGGTAAAGTGAAAAAAGACATTTTGAAGAGAAACTGCTTTTAAAATCTGTTTCTAGGCACTTATTTTCATCCCTTGACAGCGCCTCATGGTGAGCCCACTATCTTGTCTCAATCTGGGTCCTACCTGTGTCTCAATCTTGACACTAGGTAGAGGGAGGAAAAATTTCCCCTGAGAGTTTGCATAAGTTGGTAGTCATCGTGGAAATCTGAAGTCTAAATTCACATTACCCATGTGGGACAAAGAGCTTTAAGCAAAAAATTTAACTTACAATGGACTTGAGTTGATCATGTCTCCAGTTGACTGGCTGAAGCAAAGGCACAAGCTCTGAAAATACTAAACTTCAATCCAGACTGATAGCAACTGTACTATGCCAGCAGTCAGAAGATGCATCCTGATTTCAGAAAGGTCAAAATGTGAAAAAAATTTTCATTGTGGACTATATTATATATAAAAATTTGAAAATTCAGTGAGATAATAACTCATGCAAACCACTTAGAACAGTTCCTAGAAAGTAATAAGCCATTCTCTTCCTCCTCCTCCTCCTCCTCCTCCTCCCTTTCTGGCTTTATTTCAAACAACTACAAACTTTCACCATGCATTAACAATGAGACCTACTCAGCTATCACCAAACACTCCTTGCTCCTTTCATTTCTTTATTTTGTGTAGTATCAAATAAGAAAATACTTCGCTGAGTGTAATAATAAAAATTATTATTATTGTCATTATAATTATGCTAGATCCAAGAGCACATACTCTCTCGACAGGTTTTCCTCTCTGTAAAATCAAAGAGTTGAACTGGATAAGATTTTTACCTTTTATTATGGAAAATATCAAGCCTATAGAAATGTCTCTAGAATAATCAGTAAGCTAAAACACTAACTCATGGCCAATATATTCCCTCATACCCTGGACTATTTCCAGACAGCATGTCATTTTTAGACCATTTAAGTATTAGATACTTTTTCTAACTCTAAAAGTTTGTAATAAATCCAGAAATTCAAGGAATCCCACCTATGTCTTGGCTATTAACAGTCAATTTTCTTTGCCCTGAGTGAAATGAGCCTCATTTCTCTTCTACTGCTTAGTTAATCCTTGTACATTGGTTTCACATCCAAACTAGATGGAAGAAGAGAGACTAGATTTACCTTTCCAACTGAATAACAACAACAACAAAGACAAAATATATGAAACACTCATTTTCAAGACATTAAACATTAGATAATGAAGGACTGTGATCCCCAAAAGATGGAAAACAAACAAGGTGAGCCCTGTGACTGCTCCCACATGGCACAGGGAAGGGGAAGCTGGGCAGATTGCCTGAACTGAGGAGATAAAGCTGAATATCCAAGGAGACCATGGTGGCTGAAGTTCATAGGACACAGCAATGGAGATTAGAGAGACCCCAGGAGATTTGCACAGGCTTCCTCTTGAGCATTCAGCTGAGTATTTGTCAGTGCACACATGGGAGAAAACCACCTGGGGCTGGGGAGATCGGGTGGAAATCACCTGAAATGATTAGAGGAAACAGTAACTGTTGCTCACACACACAGGGTCAGAAATGGTGCCTATTCCCACTGGCCAGACTGGCAAACCCCAGAATTCACTGGGTAGAGTAGTCAGAAGAGTTTTGTCTTAGTAGTAGGAAATTATTAGCCCTACTGAAAATGCTTCTGGTCCTACCTAACAAATCTTGAAAGTAAGATCCAAAAGGTAAAGTTGTTTAACAAAGTTCAAGAATACTTACGGGAATACAAAAGCATCCAGCACCCAACAAGGTACAATACACAATCTATGGCATTCAGCTGAAAATTGCCTGGCATGTAAAAGAACAGGAAAATTCAATCCATAATGAGGAGAAAAATTAATCAAAACCAACTCAGAACTGACAAAAATGTTAGATTACCAGGCAAGGATACAAAAACAGTTATTATAATTGTATTCTACATATTTAAAAGTTAAGTTGAGACATAGAAAAAAATTTAAAAGGACCCAAATGAACTTCTACAGATAAAAGATACAATGTTTGAGTTTAAAAATACACTAGTGGAATTAATGGCAGATTAAACATGGCAGAAGGAAAGGCTAATGAACTTGAAGACAGCAATAAAACTACCCAGAATGCAACATAGAGAGAAAAAATTTTAAAAAAATTAACAGTATTGATGAGCTTTGGTAAAACTTTGAACATACACACACGCAAAGGAGTGGAAGGACAGAAAAAGATATTTGAAAAATAATGTCTACATTTTTTTTCAAATTTGATGAAACCAATAAACCCACAAATCCAAGAAGCTCAATGACCCCAAGCACAAGAAACACAAAGAAACATACAGCAAGGCACGTCATAACCAAACTGCTCAAAACCAATGGTAGAGAGGACAACTTAAAAGCAACCAGAGGAAAAAAAAAGACACATATGTAGAGAGGGAAAAAGGTAGTGATGATAGCAAATTTCACATCAGAAATACTGCATCTAAGAAATAGTGGGGTATGAAAAGATAAAATACTAAAGGAACAAAACTGTTAACCTATCATTTTATACACAGTGAATATATCTTTCACAAATGAAGGTGAAATAAATACATTCTTAGACATACAAAAAAATGAAATAATTCATCACCATCAGACTCACACTCTAGATGGGTTAAACAAAGTCATTCAGGCAAAAAGAAAGCTGTGTAGAAATATAAATCTACACACACACACACACACACACACACACACACACAATGAAGAACACTAGAACTGGTAACTACATGGATAAATATACAAGATTTTTTCCTATTATTAAACACCTTTTAAAAATAATTAACTGAACAAAAATAATAACAACATAATGTGGGGTTTATAAAATATGACAACAATAGCACAAAGTCAGGGATGGCAGAAATGGAAGTATACTATTATAAAGTTCTTATACATATGAGAAGTAGTATTATATCCCTCAAAGGGTAGACTGTGATAAATTAAAGAGGTATACTATAAACCCAGAAGCAGCCACTAAAATGACAAAGTAGTGAGTTATAACTAACATGCCAACAAAGAGAAAAAAAGACGGAATCAGGAAAGTACTCAGTTGATCCAAAAGAAAGCAGAAAAAGAGTGAAAAAGGAACAAAGAACAGATGAAACAAATAGAAAACAAACAGATATTAGCTTTCAGCCTAACATAAATCATCACATTAAGTGTTAGTAGTCTAATCACCCCAACTAAAAGGCAGAGATGGTCAGAGTGGACAAAAAAGAAAAATGCAACTATACACTACTGACAAGAAAGGTATTTGGTAAATATAAAGACACAAATAGGTTAAAAGTAAAAGGATGGGAAAAGACACAGTATGGTAACACAAATTGAAAAAAGGTAGAGTGGCTATATTAATATCAGACAAAGTACATTGGAAAACAGAAATATTACTAGAGATAAAGAAGGTCATTTCATAATGATAAAAAAGTAAATTAATCAGGAAGAGATAACAATCCTAAAAGTTTATGTACCTAATAACAGCTTCAAAATACATGAATTAATAAAATTCTGGTCTATTTAAATAATTTTAAGTTTTTATGTGCATCAATTATAATTGGTATTTTGCCTTTTAATTTTCTTAGTTGACAGTCTTTAGGGAGACCAATTTTTGACTTACAGGAAAAATCAAGCAGGAAGTACAGAGAGTTCCCATGTACCTCCTCATTCTCTCCTCCCCAGTTTCCCCTATGATTAACATTTTGCACTAGTGTAGTACATTTGTTGCAGTTGATGAGCCTATATTGATACATTCTTATTAACTAAAACCCACAGTTTACATTAGGGT
The DNA here is from genome assembly GCF_020740605.2 of Lemur catta. Taxonomy (NCBI): domain Eukaryota; kingdom Metazoa; phylum Chordata; class Mammalia; order Primates; family Lemuridae; genus Lemur; species Lemur catta. The sequence continues at coordinate 128,939,791 of NC_059129.1, read as the reverse complement.
CCATGCTTCATATTGTACATTCTGTTGGGTTGTTGTATGTGCATGATTTTTCTCTAATTGGGTTTTGACAAATGTATTAATGACTAGTATAGTATAGAAATATGTAATCTGCTAGTACAGTATCACACAGAATAGTTTCACTGCCCTAAAACATTCCCTGGCCAGGTGCAGTGGCTCACGCCTGTAATCCTAGCACTCTGGGAGGCTGAGGCTGGTGGATCACTCGAGGTCAGCAGTTCGAGACCAGCCTGAGCAAGAGTGAGACCCCGTCTCTACTAAAAATAGAAAGAAATTATCTGGCCAACTAAAAATATACATAGAAAAAATTAGCCAGGCATGGTGGTGCATGCCTGTAGTCCCAGCTACTCGGGAGGCTGAGGCAGTAGGATTGCTTAAACCCAGGAGTTTGAGGTTGCTGTGAGCTAGGCTGATGCCACGGCACTCACTCTAGCCTGGGCAACAGAGTGAGACTCTGTCTCAAAAAAAAAAAAAAAAAAAAATTCCCTGTGCTCTACCTACTCACCCCTACATCCTTCCCCTGTGAATTCCTGGCAACCACTGGTCTTTTTATTATCTCCCTTGTTGTGCCTTTTCTGGACTGTCATGTAGTTGGAATCATACAGAGCATGGCGTTTTCAGATTGGCATCTTTCACTTAACAACGTGCATTTAAGATTCCTCCATATCTTTTTGTGATTTGGTAGCTGATTTCTTTTTTTATTGTATAATATTACATTGTACAGATGTTCCACAGTTTATCCATTCCCCTATTAAAGGATATCTTGGTTGCTCCCAACTTTTAGCAATTATGAGTAAAGTTGCTAAAAATGTTTGTGTGCAGTATTTTGTATGTAAGTTTTCTACTCATTTGTATAAATACCAAGAAGTGTGGTTGCTGGATCATATGGTTGGTAAGGTATATTTAGTTTGTAAGAAGCTGAAAAACTGTTTTCCAAGGTGGCTGTACCGTTTTGCATTCCCACCAGCAATGAATGAGAGTTCCTGTTGTTCCACGTCCTTGTCAGCATTTAGCATTGTCAGTATTTTGGATTTTAGCTATTCTAATACAGGTGTAGTAGTTTCTCATTGTTATTTTGATTGCCTTTATATTTTAATAGGTAATTTTTAATATATTATTTGATATTTTGAGTCTTCGCATTAATTTACATTTTTGATCAAACTAAAATTTGAATATCATTACTATTCATTTTTAATCCTTTAGACCATTACTGCCAATAGAACAAAATTTTGTGCAATGTTATTACAGCAACAATATTTTGCTGAATTAAGTCAAGAAAAACAGGTTATATGGAATAAACATGCCATAATGTATGAATCTTTTATATTTCCTTATTCATCAAAACATTGATGGTCCACCAACATTCAAAACATGTTCTGTAATAATTAAATTAAGTCTTTTTTTATATTTTGCCAACTTTTAATCACACATTTTCATCATTGTGAGGTCATATTTGCCAAGGTAGAATGAAGAACATATTTAACAGTTTCTTAGCTTCATTTGTAATTTTATAATATTCATATGTGTGGAATGGTTGGCCTCTTTCTAGACTCTTGCCTTCAGATAGTCCTATTTGGGGGGTGGAGTGGGTCACAGTTTTTGAGAATCATTGAGAGGATATAGATATTCTCAGTAGAAACTTCCACAAACACAGATAAAGACAAAATTTTGTGTGTGTTTCAGGGATTCACAGACTCCTTAACATTCATGCTTGGACCCTGGGGGTCCATTCACCATAGATCAACAGCCCCTGCTCCAAGTTTCCTACATGTTCTTGCCATTTTCATTTCCCTAATGTACAGTCCTGAGATTGTCATCTTCCCACCTCTTCCTTCAAACTCCTGCAGTGCCTTCCAGTTCTTTATCCAATAGTTTCTGCAGCCTGCCATCTAAGGATTCAGCAATCTTGACTCAACACCCCTGATCAGACATCTCTCCCTGTGTTGCCTTCATGCAGCCCAAGACCAAGCCACTGCCAATCTGGGCAACTTGCTCTTCTCTGGATATATCTCTAGGTTTTCTAGTTTTTCTGACTTTATTTATACATTCTTTTCCACCTGAAATTCCCTTGTCTTTATCTCTGCTTATGGAAATTCTACCATTATTCAAGGCTCCTTGATATAAACTTTTCTCCCTATCCCCACCTACCCTTCTTTTTCTGACCTCTTATAACACTTGTTTTTATATTCATTCTTTCACCTTTCCTTCCTTCCTTCTTTCCCTCTTTCATTTTTCCTTCCATCTCTTTCTCCTCCTTCCTTCTTTCCCTCATGCATTCATTCAATTATTTAGCTACTCAATAAACTTTGCTGAATGTGTACAGTACTGAACACTTTACTGGGACAGATGATTCCTGCTCTGCAAGAAGGTCAAAGATAAATGGGAGCACATCCCAGTGGGCGCTGAAGAAGGCCAGGGCTGGAGGGCAGTAGTTGGGTCCTACTGCCTGGGCCCAGAGCTTGGCTCTGCCAATGCTAGCTGGGTGATCTGGGCCAAGTTACTTCATCTCCCTCTGCCTATTTCTTTATCTGTAAAATCAAGATAATAAAGGGACTTATCTCACAGTGTCTATATGAGGATTAAGCGAGTTTACTAGGTAAAGATCTGAGAATAGCACTCCACAGGTATTAAGAACCCAATAATATTTAATACTATTGTTGCTACCATTGGGAATGGAGAGAAAGTGGCAAGTGAGAGTAGATGTTCCCGAAAATACATGTTGGAAGAAACCTTGCACTGTACTCTGTGTTCTCCGATGATTGTTAAAGAACATTAAACAAACATGAATTTTGGGCAGGACTCCTCTTTTGAGCTGAGTTAGGAGCTTGTTATGCGCATTTCAGGTACCTTTGAAGACTTCCGTCCTTATAGCCAATTTATTGTCTCATGACCTGAAGAGTGGCTTTTAGAGTTCATTACTCCCATATGAATTTTGTTCTTGTTGTTAGTTTTTGGTTGTTGGCTTTTGTGTTTTGGTTGTTTTTTTTTTTTTAGCACTGCAGAGCTAAGTTTGAAAAAATGTTTTAAGAATAAAAAAGGCTATTCTGTAAGCCTGTATTAAGACATGCCCCCATTAGCAAGGCAGACCATTCATAGGAGTGAAGTCAGAAGACTGAATTTTAGGACTGCCAGATCGTAGAAAGTGTGTATTGGCTCTGTAGTCACCTAGCAAGTCAGTGGCCTTTTAAGATATTATAAAGTATTATACTGAAGTAGGGAGAGTTTGGAAGCCGATGATCTGCTTTCAATTCATGGGTTCTACCTTTCTAAGCTGGAGAGAGTGGACAAGTCATTTGAACTTTCTGGGCCTCAATTTCATTATGGGGATAATGCCTCTGCTCAGGTTTAAATGAGAGTGACATGAAAGTGCTTGAAGATGGAGAGAAGAAAAGAAGGAGGAAAGGAAGGAGGGAAGGAAGGAAGGGTGAGACCCAAATGTATTTCAAAGAAATAGCCAGATATTTATGCTTGACTTTTTTTCTGGGGGCGGGGCGGGATGCAGTGGATAAAATCTTGCTCTGTTGCCCTGGGTAGAGTGCCACGGCACCATCATAGCTCACTGCAACTTCAAACTCCTAGGCTCAAGTGATCCTCCTGCCTCAACCTCCCAAGTAGCTGGGACTATAGACACGTTCTACCACGTCTAGACAATTTTTTCTATTTTTAGCAGAGACCATGTCTTGCTCTTGCTCAGGCTGCTCTGGAACTCCTGAGCTCAAGCAATCCTCCTGCCTCGGCTCCCCAGAGTGCTAGGATTACAGGCGTGAGCCACCACACCTGGCCTATGCTTGACTTTTTAAACTTATACTTAAGGGCAAGAATATTCTTGGAGAGTGTTTTATTATTATGTTGCCTTTATGAGTTTAAATCCACCAGCTTTTTGAACTAAGTGCATTTAGTGTTGAGCTGCTTGCTTTTTTATTAATATGTTATTACTTGTATGACATATTAACCCATTATGTACTTTCACCTTTAGAGTAGTTGAATTGCATTTTCAGTGCCTGACCATGAGTTATTGTGATTCAGAGCACTTGAAAAAGTTGACAAGTTGACTAACATGCAGAAAATTTATAAGCAACAGAGTGAGAACATGGCAGATTTCCATATATCACTTTTATTGAAAGTTGAGTCACTCTTTGCCATGAAAATAATTTATAGGGCAATGTTCCACTCGAGGAAAAAAAAGAAAATTAATGATATTTGTCAAGATGATGATGAATATGTTTCAACATCAGTGGAAAAGAGCACATTTCACAGAAAATGTAAACTCTACACCAGATTATTTATCACCATAACTATTTCAGGTTCTTTTGGTAAAACAGTAAGAAGTCTGCCTGAATTAGATATCACTTCTCTGTCCTCCCAGATCTATTTTCAGCCATTGCATCTGCTGCTCTGAGCCCCAGGAGGCTTTGGCAGGAGACCAGAGGGCAGGATGAGTCTAGGTCGGGGCATTTCTCCTCTACTCCTTCCAAGTTCTGGCACTAGCTGCATCCCTGGACACCGAAGCTCCTTTTAGCACCACCCTGCACAGGGCTCTGGGAGGGAAAGACGTTCTGCTGTTGCTTCTTCTGAATGCTCAGATTCCTTCTGCTTCTCTTCACTCTGCCCTTACCTGTGTGCACTTAATAGATTTTCATCAGAATCCATCCCACCTGGGAAAGGCTTGTTTCCTGCTGGGACCCAGCCAAACATATACTTCATTAAGTATCATTTATGAAACTCTTCTGGGACCCCACAATAAATGAGATCTAAGTGTAACAGACATGCATGCTGCCTTTCTCCTGATGGTTTTCAGACATCTTTATCACCATGTTCACTTTATTAAAATTTTGCTAAAATAAACTGAAATAGCATGTATAGGAGTGGGGGGGGGGCTCAGTTCCATTTCCCAGAATTCCCTTTACTGTATGTTTCTGAGGAGGGGGTCACAGGAGAGAGTCTTGTGTGAACTTAGGAGGAAATGAAGCGGCAGGCATTTTTGCAACTCATTCATGTTGTTGTTTATTGTCTGAATGACCCTGTTGATGTGAGCCCGTGGCTGGGTCTTCAACCGCTCCGCTTTCACAGGGTCCTCCTTCACCTTTCTCCACTGCTGGGTCAGGAGCACATTTAGCTCCATCACAAGGGGTGTCAGATTCTGCTGGACAGCCACACCGCCAGGAGCAGAGGCACTGGGGACTGACACGGTTTCGGTGGCCCTGTGAGCTCCAGCTTATTCTGTCCCCCGGCCTTTACACCATCTTCCTTCCCCGTCTGCTTGTCCTCTGGATTCCAGTGCCACCAGCAGCCACAAGGACGTCAGCATTAGAGTCAGCTTAACCATCTCCCCATCGTGTGAGGTCAAGTTCCTCTGTGTGTGTGTGTGTGTGTGTGTGTGTGTGTATAGACAGATATGAAATAAAATATTAATTCTTCCTTTTGTACCTTTACTTTCGGCAGTTCAAAGATGCTGTTCCATTGTATTCTGGCTTGCATTTGACATTCTTAACCTTGTTACTTCGTATTTAATGGAGGACCTTTTTTTTTTAAGACCTTTAAGATTTTTTTTTTCTATATCACTAACTTTCAGTAGGTTAATTATGACATGTCTTGTCTTTTTTTTTTTCAGAGACAGAGTCTCACTCTGTCATGCAGGCTGGAGTGTAGCAGCATGATCATAGCTCACAGCAGGCTCGAAATCCCAGGCTCAAGCGATCCTCCTGCCTCTCCTTCTCAAGTAGCTGGGACTACAGGCACGCACCACCATGTCTGGCTATTTTGCTTTTTTGTTTTTGTGTATTCTTTGGGACAGAGCTAGGCAAGGACTTCTTAAGACATGTCACCAAAAGCATGATCCATAAAAGAGAAAAATTAATAAATTATCAACATTTTAAACTTTTGTGCTATGAAAGAGTTTGTAAAGAGGAATGAAAAGACAAGATCCAGACCGGGATAAAACATTGCAAACCATATATCTGACAAAGACCTTATGTCTAGAATATATAGAGGATTCTCACAACTCAATAATAAACAACTCACTTATAAAACAGGCAAAAGACATGAACAAATATTTCACCAAAAGAAAATAGTGGTGGCATATAAGCACATAAAGAGATGTTCAACATTATTAGCCATTAAGGAAATACAAATTAAAACCATAATGAGATATCATTATGTGCCTATTAAAAAAACTAAAATTAAAAATAGTGTTAGTACAAAAGGCCACATATTAGGATTCCATTTATATGAAATGTCCAGAATAGACAAGTCTATAGAGGCAGAAATTCCACTGGTGGCTGCTAGGGGCTGGAGGGAGGGGCGGGGGATGGGGAATGACTATTAATAGATACGGGTTTCTTCAGGGGATGATTAAAATGTTCTGGAATTAGTGGTCATGGCTGCACAATTTTGTAAATATACTAAAAACCAGTGGATTGTACACTTTAAAAGGATGAATTTTATGGTGTGTGAATTATATCACAATTAAAAAAGAAAAAATAGTGATGATACTGAATGCTGGCAAGGATATCGAGAAACTAAATCTCCTGTGCATTGTTGGTGGGAATGTGAAACAGTATAGCTACTCTGGAAAATAATTTGGCAATTTCTTATAAAACAAAACATGTACTTACCATCTCATCCAGCATTTGAACTCTTAGGAATTTATTCCAGTGAAATGAAAACTTACATTCACACAAAAATCTATACATGAATGTTCGTAGCAATTTTATTGATAATAGCAATATACTGCAAACAACCCAAATGTCCTTCAATAGGGGAATGGTTGAACAAACTGGTACATTCATACAGTAGAATGTTACTCAATAATACAAAGAAATGGACTATTGCTACATGCAACAGCCTGGTTGGACCTCAAAGGCACACTCAGTGGAAAATGTTACTCTCAGAAGGTTACATACAGAAATGACTCCATTTATAAAACATTCTCGAAATGACAAATGGTGAAGATGGAGACACATGAGTGGCTGCCAGGGCACAGGGAAGGGGGGTGTAGAGGAAGGTGAGGACTATATGCAAATACAAAGAGGTAGGTAGTGGAATCATTCTACTTCTTGATTGTGGTGGCGGTTACATGAATCTACATATGGAATAGAATTGCATAGAACTGCACACACACATAATAGTGAATGAAACATTTTAAATGGTGAAAAATTGAAGCACTGCAGTTTAGTTAACAGTAATTTACCAATGTTAATTTCCTGGTTTTGATATTGTACAGTTATATAAGATATCACCACTGAGAGGAAAAGGTACATAGGACTAAGCTATTCGTACAACTTCCTCTGAGCCTATAATTATTTCAAAATAAAAAATTAAAAAAAAACACAATTGTAAGGTTATAGCCTCAGAAATAATTACTAAATTGAGTTTATAAAGTCCAAATAAATACACATTTATATGAAATTAGTTTAAGATAAATGATTAATAATGGTATTTCAAACCAGAGGGGGAAATAGGTACTATTATTCTCTCAGCAAGTGATATTAGAACAACGGGCTAATCCATGGAAAAATAAAATGAAACTGTGTTAATTTTCATCTCCTTCACCAAAATACATTGTAGAATGTATTAATAAATTCCAAAATGGGCACTCAATAAATATTTGTTGAATCATGGATCAGTGCTTTATATAAGTAACAGGGGTATAGTTTATCTGTTGTTGTTGAGGAATTGTGGACCAAACTGCCTAGTGCATACATAGTAAGTGCTCTATGATAGTTAGCCCTGGAGTGTCTTGTCTGCTAAGGAGTTTCAACAGAAAAGACACCATCAGATTTATGCATGTGTTTGAAAAGCATTAACAGGCTGGGGATGGTGGCTCACACCTATAATTCCAGCATTTTGGGAGGCCGAGGCAGGGGGATCACTTGAGGCCAGGAGTTCAAGACCAGCCTGAGCAACCTAGCAAGACCCTACCTCTACAAAAAAAATTGAAAAATTAGCCAGGTGTGGTGGTGTGTGCCTGCAGTCCTAGCTACTTAGGAAGCTGAGGCGGGAGGAGTGCATGAGCCCAGGAGTTACAGGTTACAGTGAGCTATGATCATGCCACATATGCCAGCCTGGGTGACAGAGGGAGACCCTGTCTCAAAAATAAAATAAAATAAAACATTAAAGGGCATTAACAGCATGAACAAATAAATGAATGAGTGGACAGATTTTGTGGGGAAGAAAACGACATGAATGTTGAAGATGGTTTATTTCACAGAACTAGGTAGGTCTTGAAGATGGGGTTTTTCTAATCAGAAGGAATAATAAGAGAAAAAGTGTAGAAGTTGTGAAAGGGCCGTGTGTGTCTTTGGGGAATGACATCCCATTCCTGCTGCCCCATTTCAGTCCAGGCCCCTCTCAAGGCAGATGACTGTAGCGGCCTCCTAAAGTGTGTCTCTGCCTAAAGCGTTGCCCCTCTCCAGTTCTTCCAAGACATGGTGAGCAGAAAAATCTCTTGCAATAGATCATAGTCATAATTTCATTCCCCTGCTTAAAACCTTTTGTGGCTCTTCACAGCTCATGGATGGGGTACTGTGTTAATTAGGATCAGCTATGAATGACAGAAAATCCCAACACAATGGCTTAAACAAGACAGAAGTTTATTCTCTCAAATAAAGTTCCAGAGAGAAATAGGCCAGATTGTATATGGTAAGCCAGCATGTCAGGGAGTCAGGCTCCTTCTACCTTGTGGCTCTGCCACACTTGGCTTCCATCTTCAGCTCACCTCGTGGCCTGAGATGGCTGCTGTGGTTCTAGCCATCATGTCCATATTCCAACCATCAGAAAGGAGAAAAGGTAAAGAAAAACAAATCTCTTCCTTTAATGTCATTCTGCCAAAGTTGCATATGCTGTTTCCATTTATATTCATTGGCCAGACCTTAGACACATGGCCCCATTTAACCACAAGGGAGGTGGGGATTAATCTTTCTTCCAAATGGACATGTGCCCAGTGAAAATTATAAAGGAAGAAGGAAAGAATGAACACTGGAGGACAACACAATGTCTCTGCCACAGGTGCCCATTTCTTCAAGACCCTTTGAAATGTGACCCCATCTCCCATGCAGGCCATTTCCACAGCCACCAAACTAGTCTATCTGCTTCCACTTTCTAATTCTCCTAAATCACTCCCATTCATCATCAATTAAAAATACATGTTGAATTGAATGACTCTGTCCCACAATCTTCGCTGAGTCCCTATTACTTACAGGTTAGGTCCAAACCCTTTTGCTTACCGTGATATTAACACACTCCTGCATAACATTAATACCATTTCAGTTTCAACACCCTCTTCCTTCCCACACTCCTGTCCATCACTGGCCATTCCCTGAACACACCATGCGCTTTCAGCTCTCCACGACTTTTCTCATAACAGACCCTCCACCAGAATGATCTCCCTAAAATGCCATCACCAACTTTTGAAATGCTGCACAGACTTCCAAGCCTATCCCCAATGTCATTTCTTTTATAAATTCCTTTTTTATAACATGTATTAAAAGTAATCTACCCCTTTCCTGAACAGTCACTGTTTTTATGTTGCCTTCCACCATAATAAATTATAAATTTTATATTCATAACCACTATTCTATTGTGATCTACATAGTATTCACTACATTTTCTTCACATTTATAGTCCTGGGAGCGCCTAGTCCCTGAATTTTTGCCTTACAGCTACATAATACATATTTATTAAATGGAATTGGTATGTAAGCATTGAATTTATAGAAGGAAAGAGAAAAACCTCAAGTCAGCTGTCTTTGGATAAAGCACTCATTTAAACTGGATTAAATGCTTTATCAACAATCTAGTATTATTTATTACACAGTTCTCTCTAAGTCTCATTTGAAATTGTTTTGAGTGATTTGTGTTAATAATACAAAGCTTAATGTGGATTTGCATCAGGAAGAACAATTTGTAAGAGCTGACTATTTTCAGCTCTAACAAGGAAGTGACAGTTTTTCAATTTTCAGCAGAAGTGTTAAAACTTATCTCAGTCAAACACTTGCTGGGTCATATAGTATGTCACTTATGTTATTTAACTTTCTATTTTAACCTCTCAGGCCTATACAGAAATAAGGGGGAAAAAAAGAAAATTATGGTTTTGATTGCTGCTAATTTTCTTGTGACAGAAGATAGTAATGAAAATAGTTCCAATGTCGAATTGTCTCTGTGTTAAAATATGACCACAAAGCCTTTTTCATATTAATCTTTTGTCCATGTTGGCCAATTTTATTAGCTCTTTATTAGGCTCAGATAGGAAAAATATGGCTATGGTATTTGAAATAAACAATAAACTCCTAATTAAGTTTAATAAATTATCTGAAAATGAAGCCCACATTAACCTTATAAAAACACCTCTTCCTGAAAAATAGGACTTCAATGTTAACCCTTTTGTAAGTTTATATTATTTGTCCCTTGGTCTACCCCTCTTCTGTGCCCTCTCTGACTTCTTTTTGTGTCCATAGTTCTTTTTTCTGAGCTGATTGTAACTATCTCACACACTGTGCGTTAACCCTGGTTGTATAAGAAGAACTGGGACACCAGGGAGAGCTCAGGATCACACGTCACTCCAGCTGCATCCTAAGCCAGAAGGTTTCAGGGACGTATATGGGTAGAATAAAAATAAACTATTCAGCTAATGCTTTATAATTCTAGCTCTGTATCCAATTTTAAGTCATTTTTTTAATGTAAAGAAAGGCAGTTAACTTTCTATGGCAGCAGAAAACAAAAGAAAAGACAAATCATTCAGGCAGTGATTCATGGAATTAATTCAGGTGGAAAACAAAGCATAACAAAAAACAGTATCCTTTTGCAAAAGTTAGTTTTGAATACTAGATTTTCTAGGTTATTGCATCCTCCATCCACTTTGAATAAATAGTTGCCATTTTGGAGTTTGATAAAAAGAACAGATTTTGACAGACACTCTATCATTAGATGCAAGAATCTGGGTGGGGGGTGGGGCGGGGTGGGATTATGTGGAAGCTAGCATACTCCTCAAACTGACGGTAGTTAAAATTTATATTTGGAACAGCCTCCTGTTGACAGAAGGGCAGCAGGGTCACAGCACTGAGTTGGGGAGGAATGAGTGGAATAATGTGTTGTGCTGGGAGCTTTGCACCCTACTTGGTGTTCTGGGCCTGCTAGAGCTATAATCAAGTGTCTACCCCCCAAGCCCCAACCCTGGCCTCCTTGATCAGCGTGACACTGAGGACAGGGTTCATGGTTCTGGAGGTCAGGAAGTCCAAGATCAAGTTGCTAGCAAATTTGGCGTCTAGTGAGGTTCTGCTTTCTCATGGATGGTTCCTTCTTGCTGTGTCCTCAACATGGCAGAAGGGGTGATGTTTCTCTCTGGGATCTTTTATAAGAGTACTAATCCTATTTCTGAAGGTTTTATCCTTATGTCTAATCACCTTTCAAAGGCTCCAACTCCTAATAGTGTCACATTGGTGATTAGGTTTCAACATGTGAATTTTGGGAGAACACAAACATGCAGACCACAGCAAGCAATGTGGCATTTGCACAAATATTTGTGAGCGACTATATGAATGAATGAATGAATGAATGAATGAATCTTAACAGCAATCACAGTTTGAGCCTTCTCCCAGGAAAATCCTCAATTTCTATGACAGACTTGCTCAATCGGTTTCTCAGACATGCTGGCATGTCTAAATTCTACATCCATTAAACTGCCTATCCTTTAATTTCATTTACCTCATATTAATCTGTGAACGATGCATTGATATCCCTGTTTTATAGATGAAGGAAACTAATGTTAAGAAAATTTCAGGACCAGCACCATCCCTAACACTTTTATTGGGCCAGTGCATTATCCCCTAGCTGCTTTGAGTATTGACTGCTGTCAGCTCATAGCTGCTCTCTCCTCCGGAGAATCCCATTGAATAAAAGCATGTACCCCAGAATTTAAATCTTCCTGAGCCAGACCACAGCCAGTGACCAACAATGGATATCAAATGCTGGGCCCCTTGTCTCAGATGAGACAGAACTCCCATAGGGCAAGCTCCAGCTGAGACCATAGCCTTGCTCTGCCTTCTGCCTGCCCTACCCTTCTTCTTACACACCTTTCTTCTAGAGCACTGATTTAATAAATCACTTGCAAAAGGGCCCTTGCCTCAAGCTCTGCTACTAGGAATCTCAAGCTCAGACAACTGGTCCTGGCAGTAATCCTAAATAGGAGACTCCAGATGGGGTCCCAGAGTTGACTCACTGGCTGGTCAGATAACAATGAAAACCCCATTGCTGGTGGTAGGTGGAGTCCTGGCAGTTCCTGGCATGCTATAGGTAGGATGTTGCTGAGAGTTTTATCTATGGTGAATTTGATGGAATATAAATAGGATATACTAGCTAGTGCACTGTCTCTGTAGTTTGAGAATCAAGGGAGAAATAGTAACTATAAACTACAGGATTGGGAGCCTATTGCCAAGTGCCCGGAAAGACTGAAGAGAGAACATTATAAGCTTTAATGTATTGATCAGCAATTTAGAGCAAAGTGTGAGGGTCAGAGGACCTTTCTGGAGCATTTCAAGAGACCTTCACCTCCGGCAGCCAGAGGAGATAGAACACAGAATTTAATTGTAAAAATTAAAAAAAACTTCAGAGAAGGCTGAATTCACAGCTTAATCAAGTTTCCTACTCTAGGGCCAGGGTTCTTACAAGAAAGGAGTAGGACCCTGAGACTCAGGATGGATATTTCTGGATGGATTCACTTGAGTACCTTGAGCCCCTAAATTCTAGGTCTATATAAGTGGCCAACTTTTCTTTGTGGGAAGATAGAGATCAGAGTAAATTTAACCAAGGAGGTGAAAGATCCATACAATGAAAACTATGAAACATTAATGAAAGAAATGAGGATGATACAAGTAAAAGGAAAAATATCTCATGTTCCTGGATTGGGAGATATAATATTGTTAAAATGTTCATACTACCCAAAGCAATCTATAGATTCAATGCAATCCCTATCAAATTCCAATGACAATTTTCAGAGAGATAGAAAAAAAAAAATCCTAAAATTCACATGGAACCACAAAAAATCTGAATAGCCAAAGCAATATAGAACAAAAAGAACAAAGCTTGAGGTATCACATTACCTGACTTCAAGCTATAGTAATCAAAACATCATGGTATTGCATAAATACAGACACTTAGACCAATGGAACAGAATAGAGAGCCTAGAAAGAGATCCACACATTTACAGTCAATTGATTTTAGCCAAAGATGCCAAGAACACACAATGGGAGAAGAACTGTCTCTTCAGTAAATGGTGGGGGAAAACTGGATATCCACATGCAGAAGAATGAAATTAAACCATTATCTCCTACCACATGCAAAATATCAACTCAAAATGGATTAAGGACTTAAACATAAGACCTGAAACTATTAATATAAAATTACCAGAAGAAAACAGAGGAAAAGTTTCATGACATTGGTCTAAGCAATGATCTTTCGGCTATAGCTCCAAACACACCAGGCAACAAAAGCAAAAGTAGACAAATGAGAGTACACCAAACTAAAAAGCTTCTGCACAGCAAAGGAAATAATCAGTGAAGAGTGAAAAGACATCCTATGAAATGGAAGAAAATATGTGCAAACCACACATCTGATAAGGGGTTAATATCCAAAATATATAAAGAGTTCAAATAACTCAATACTAAGAAAACAAACAACCTAATTAAAAATGGGCAAAGAAGCTGGGCATGGTGGCTCATGAATCTCAGCACTTTGAGAGGCTGAGGTGGGAGGATCCCTTGAGGCCAAGAGTTCAAGACCAGCCTTTGCAACATAGCAAGACCCTGTCTCTACAAAAAATAAAATAAAAATTCTCCGGGCTTAATGGCACACACCTGTAGTCCTAGCTATTTAGGAGGTTGAGATGGAAGGATCACTTGAGCCCAGGAGTTCAAGGTTGGAGTGAGTTGTGATTACACCACTGCACTCCAGCCTGGGAAACAGAGCGAGACCCTGTCTCAAAATAAATAAATAATTCAAAATGAGCAAAGAATCCAAATAGACATTTCTCCAAAAGACATACAAATGGCCAACAGATATATTTAAAAAGTGCACAGCATCATTAATCATCAGGGAAATGCAAACTGAAACCACAATAAGACACCTCTTATAATGGCTGTTATCAAAAAGATGAAAGATAAGTGTTGGTGAGGAAGTGGAAAAAAGGGAACTGCTGTACGCTATTGGTGGGAATGTATATTAGTACAGCCATTATATAAGGAAAACAGTATGGGGGTTTCTCAAAAAATTAAAAATAAACTACCATATGATTCAGCAGTCCCACTACTGGGTGCATATCCAAAGTAAATGAAATCAGTATGTCAAAAAGATATCTGTACTCTCATGTTTATTGCAGCACTATTCACAATAGCCAAGATATGCAATCAGCCTAAGTGTCTACCAGCAGACAAATGGACAAAGAAAATGTGGTCTATATACACAATGGAATACTATTCTGCCATAAAAGAATAAAATCCTGTCATTAGGGACAACACGGATGAACCTGGAGGACGTTATGTTAAGTGAAATTAGCCAGGCACAGAAACACAAATGCTGCCTGATCTCATTCACATGTGGAATCTAAAAAAGTTGATCTCAGAAGCTAGAATAGTGGTTACCAGAGGCTGGGGAGGGGATGGGGGGAGGTTGGTCAACAGGTACGATGTTACAATTAGACAGGAGGAAGAAGTTGTGGTGTTCTATTGCATAATAGGGTGACTATAATTAACAATAATGTATTGTATATTTCAAAATAGCTAGAAGAGAGGATTGTGAATGTTCTCACTACCACAAAAAGGTAAATATTTAAAGTTACGGATATGCTAGTTATCCTGATGTGATCATTACACAGTGTATACATGTATGGAAACATCACAACATGTACATTTATACATCGTACTCTGTAAATATGCACAATTATTATGTTGGTCAAAAGTAAAATAAAACTTAAAAATAAGAAATGTGTCTCTCATATATATAGACACACACACACAATAGAATATTATTCAGCCTTAAAAAAGAAGAAAATCCTGTCATTTGCAACAACATCCATGAACCTGGAAGACATTATGTTACGTGAAATAAGCCAGGCATAGAAAGACAAATCCCACACGATCACACTTATATATGGAATTGTTAAAAGTCAAACTCATAGAAGCAGAGAATAGAATGGTGGTTCCCAAGAGCTAGAGAGGAGGGAAGTGAGGATTGAGGAGATGTTGGTTAAAGGATACAAAATTTCGATTAGATAGGAAGAATAAATTCAAGAGACCTGTTGTACAACAAGGTAACTCTAATTAATAGCAATGTATTATATATTTGAAAATTGCTAAGAGAGTAGATTTTGAGTGTTCTCACCACAAATAACTGATAAGTATGTGAAGTAATGCATTTGTTAACAAGCTTGATTTAGCCATTTCACAATGTATACATATTTCAAAACCTCATGTTGTACACCACAAATATAAACAATTTTTATTTGTCAATTAAAAAATAAAGAGAAGAAGAAGAAAGAACATTTCCATCACCCCAGAAGGATGCCTGTGTCCCAATCAGTCCCCAGCCACAGAGGCAACCATCCATTGTTCCCTGTTTTGTTTTGTTTTTTTAACTAATCAAAAGCAAGCTGGAGTACCATTATCATTGTTCTGATTTATTTTACCAATGATGAGTTTTTCATGTTCTAAACATTTATATAAATGGAATAATTCATTTTAAAAAATAGAATAAAGTTTTCTAAGCGGTAAGATGGATGTGCATCCACCAAGGATATTGCTGAATATACATAACCAAAAGAAATCAAGAGTAAATGAGCAGAAGGCTGTGGTCACCTGCCCCAATGGCAGATCACCATCCCTCACCCAGTTTCCAAACCTAAGCTAGTTTCAAACTCATTACAGAACGTCTCTCCTGCAAGCGAGGCCAACACCATTGCAAATGAATAGTGATGATTCCTCTGGTTCTTCCCCAGAAGGTCTTATGGCTATACACTTGGGTACCATGCACTGGAAATAGGAATACATAGCTCTTATAAGGACTGTAGATACAGGCTCTGAATTGATGCTGACACCCAGAGACCCAAACCACCTTCATGGACTTCTTATTGGAGTAGTACTGTATGAGGGTTAAGTAATTAACGGAATCCTAGCCAGGTATATGTGTCCCCTGACAGATCTACACAGATCCACACAGTGATCATTTGCCCAGTTTCTGAATGTATAAATAGAACAGACACATTAATATTAGGATTTCATAGAACCTTCACATTAGTTCCTTAATTTGTAGAGTAAGACATATTGTAGTAGGAAAGGCAAGTAGAAATCCCTGAAACTACACTCTCATCCCACAACCAAGACTAAATTAAAAGCAATATTACAACCCAGGAGTGGAATGGCAGTGTTTAGTGTCATCCTCAAGGATTTAAAGAATGTAGGGGTGGTGGGTCTCATTATATCCCCATATAATTCACCATTCTGGCTGTACAAAATCAGGTGAATCAGAGAGCATGACATGGAACTACTAAAATTTATCCAAGTAGTAACTTTGATAACAGCTGCTGTATTGGATGTGGTATATGTACTAGAGCAGATTAACACAGCCTCTGGCATGTGGTTTGTGGCCATTGATCCGCTTTCTTTTCACTTTCTATCAGAAGGACCAGAAACACACAGAAGTTGGAGGATACCAGTATATTCTCATGGTCTTGCTCAAGCACTATGTCAATTCTCTAGTTCTCTGCCATGATAGTCCAAAGGGTTCTGGGCCGTCTGAACATCCCACAGAACTTCACTTTGGGTCACTAAGTGGGTGACATCATGCTACTTGGACTTTATGCTCAAGAAGTGGCGATTGCCCTGATGCCTTGTTAAGACATGTAATCCAAATGGTGGAAGACAAATCCTATAAAGACTCAGTGGCCTGGCACTTCAATAAAGTTTTTAGGTGTCAACACTCTGGAATATGCCAAGACATCCCTTCCAAGGTAAAGGACAAGGTACTGCACTTCACACCTTGCTTAAGAGGCCATTTTGAATTTTGGAGGCAAAATAGACTACACTTGGGAATGCTGCTCCAACACATTGATGAAATACAGAAAAAGGCTAGTTTTGAGTCGGGCTAAGGAAAAACAAACAAACAGACAAATAAACCAGCTGAAGCAAGTTCCAGCTGTGTTTCAAGCAGCCCTGCAGCTTGGGTCCAATGATATAAATCTTCTCTCACCAAGGCTCATCTACCTACTGCTGCTGCAAAGGTCTGCCCTTCCAGCAACAGAGACTACTCCTGAGTTCTGAATATGGTATCATTCCTTATTTCCACCCCTACCCCAGATTTACACAGGTGTACTTGATAAATAAAACTTGTATATATTTAAGGTGCACATGCACTGATTTGATATACATATACGTTGTATAATGATTACCACAATCAAGCTAAGTGATACATCCACCATCTCACATAGTTACTGTTTTTTGTGTGTGTAGTAAGAACATTGAAGATCTACTCTTTCAGCAAATTTCAAGCATCAGTTTTAGTCACCACGCTGCACACTAGATCCCCAGAACTTATTCATCTTGCTGTTATCATTCCTTGAGGTGATCAACCTGTCATTTTGTGGCATGTTGTTTATGTCAGTCCACTTCAACTCTGGACAAGAAAACATTTTACCTTGAATGAAAGTGACACTTATTCCAGATATGAATTTGCCTTTTCCACCTGTAGTGCCTCAGCTACCACCACTGTCTGTAGGCTCATAAAGTACATGATCTAGTAGCCTGGGATGGCTCTTAACATTGTCTTTGGACCAAGGGACCTTCTTCATAGCAAGAGATTATAGCATTGAGCACTTGATTGTGGATCATGCACCGTCCAGACTCTGCCAGGTAGAAAGAATAGTGAAATAGTCTCCTGAAAGTACAGCAAAGGCACCAGCTTGGAAATGACACCCTGCAAAGGATGGGGCATGATCCTTAGGATAAAGAATATGCCTTAAACCATCAGCCACTATATACAGTACTGTATGTAGATTATGTAGAGTATGTAGAGTATGTGTGTCTGGCAACTAACAGGTGAGAGGCAGATGGTCCCACCATCACTCCCAGTAACTTATTTATGGAAATTATGTCTAAAAGTCCTAAATCCCAGAGGGGAGAAGCTTCTACCAAGCAACACAATAAGATAATCCCAAACTGTTTTCTAAAGTGGCTGTATGATTTACAGTACATTCCCACCAATAATTCGAATTCTTCACCAATACTTGGTATTATGAAACTTTAAAAAGTTTGCTAATATGGTGGATACACAGTGGCATCTCATTGTTTTAATTAGCATTTCTCTGGTTACCCATGAGAAGAACACTTTTCAATGTTTATTAGACATTTGGATTTTCTTTACTGTGAAATGCTTAGTCAAGCCATTTGCCTATTTTTCTATTAGATTTTCTGCCTTTTTTCTTATCAAATATGAACGGTTCTTTATATATTTGGATATATATATATATTTGTTGTTAGTTGGTTACATAGGATGCAAATATCTCCTCCCAGTTTGTAGCTTATATTTTTATTCTTTCAATGATATTTTTTGATGAATAGAATTGTTTTAACATAGTTAAACGTACTAATCTTTACTTTTATGTTTAGTGCTTTTTGTGTTTCATTTAAGAAACCCTCTCCAGTCCCAGGTCATAAAAATATTCTCCTATGTTAATCATTGGATAACTTTATAATTTGTTGCATATTAGATCTCATATCAACTTGGAATGGACTCCTGTGTATAGTGTGCATTAGGAGTCCAATTTTGTTTTTTTGCAACATGGTACACAATTGTTCTGGCACCACTTTTTGGAAAGACTGTTTTTTTCTCCTACTGCCCTGCTGTGCCCCTTTGTCATATATCAAGTATCCACATATGTATGGGCCATTTCATTTTCTTGTTGCTGGAATATGAAAATATAATTGCTTTCTTCTATTGATTTTGTATCCAGCAACCTCCTTTCAATATTTTAAACTGCATTAATGGGTTTAATATGTTCAATGTACTTTGTGTTGCAAATACCTAACCAAGTAAGCACATGGTCCTAATTTAAAAAAAGCTTCCAAAGCATTTCAAAGGCTCGTGTAAATCTAAAGTTAATTTACACATTTGGTAAATCTATTTCTCTTAAATATTAGAATGCCACTTACACATTTGCTTATACTCTTACTTTTTAAAATTTGAAATTATAGGTCAATTTCCGTTTTAAAAAATGGAATCACAAGACATTGGTAAGACAGTCTAATATGTCAAGGTCTTTTAAATATTATAAACATTTTAAATAAAAGCATAAATAGATTATTTCTAAACTTAACATGAAAGTACTAATATCAGTGTTATGATTTAGTTTACCACCTTTGTATTTAATTATAAATCTTCCCATGATTGAAAAGTCACTCACCTACTAAAAGAAGCAGCTTTAACATCACAGGTGACCAGATGTTCCATTTCAGAAGAACTGAGGTTAGCACCTTGAGCCAATTCGTGTTACTAAGTATACAAATTTATGACCATGAGATTATTTACCAGCAATAAATTTAAAATTGGGATGGTATCATGGGGATAGTTTAGGAACAAGGTCATCTTTTCTGAACCACAGGGGGACACCTGAGTCCTTTTAAAAATCATCCCTAAATTAAGAGGGAGTTCTAAGCCTAAACTCTTCAGATGGAATTTCTCAGCCTGCCTCTCTGAGCTCACAAGTTCAACACCCCGGCCAATGGCCATTCCTGGGGTCCACCACAGGCCCAGGGCTGTACACATCAGCAGCAAAGTCAGCCATTGGGAGGACAGACCCAGGGAAGAAACCTGCACAGGCCCTGGGAGTGGGCTTGGAGCCATTTATACTTGGAATTTGTGTTTCGGAACTTGATCTGTGTGTGTTCAAGCCAGGGGTTGGGGGAGTGGAGAGCGTGGGGGTTGCAGCTCTAGATGAGTATGTCCCCTTGACCCATGGACACTGCAACTCATGGGGGGGTGGAGCTAGAGGGGAGCCATAGCAGGTCCCCTTAAAGGGAGGGGTGCAGGACAAGCCCCGCTCCTGACTTGGTCTTGGGGCAGAACTGTACTAAAACTAGGACAGAACTCCATGTTCTTTTCTGACCTTTTTAAGTAAAGCAATTAAACCAAACATAAAGGTCATCCTAGCACATTGCGAGACACAAAAATAAAGATGAAAGAATATGTCAAAGCAGAATTTTGCTATCTTGAGGGCTCCAAAGATGGGGCTTTGACTGGAAATATTTTTATATTTCTAACAGAATAAATCAGTTCCTCAGACAACTGAAGCAGTTAACTGACTGAAATTCATTATTTAGGCAGTCCTCAGCAGCCGTAATGCCAGAATTTCTTTATAAGAGAGGCTTTGAAGCAGATATGCACTTAGAAGTAGGGAGACTGGAAACGGCCTTGCCGTAGCTGAA
Organism: Lemur catta; assembly: GCF_020740605.2. Lineage (NCBI taxonomy): Eukaryota > Metazoa > Chordata > Mammalia > Primates > Lemuridae > Lemur > Lemur catta. The sequence continues at coordinate 128,919,312 of NC_059129.1, read as the reverse complement.
GAAAATGTCAAAAGAATGGGTGGGGAAGTGGCACCACAAGGACTGATAAAAATTCTTTTCTTGGCCAAACTTTAGTCAGGCTTCTGAACCTTCTTCTAGGCCCATCAGTGTATTTCCTTGTAAAATCCTGTTTTAGCAAAAGACCTCTGCTAAGTCAGTTTAACCAGGACCCCACATCCTCGATATGCAATCACCGTCAACATCTAACCAGGTAGCTCTTTCTTGACCACCCCCCAGGTGGTGTCTGGTCACTCTGGCCTGTCTTCAGCAAGAATCCTGTTAGATCAGTTTAGCCAGAATCCCTGTTACTCCCGATGTTTCCTCTTAGCAATTTTTCTTCCACTGACCCCCATGCTGCTCCTTGTTTATAAATTCACACTTGCCCGTACTGTATTCAGAGTTGAGCCCCATCTCTCTCCCCTACTGCAAGAGCCCATTGCCCTTGATGGTCCCAAATAAAGTCCTCCTTACTGTTCTTTAATAAGTGTCATTGAATAATTCTTTTCTTTAACAGTAATCAGCTACGGCTGCATGTGCCAATCTGTTCTACCCTCAAATTCCTTTTTGGCTTTAAGCTACCACAAACAAACGAAGAGCAATAAAAATATTAGGCTTGCTTCTGTGTCATGATCTTTTTGGGTCCCTGAAGATAGTATATTAAACGCAGATCCTTAGGAGCTTCTAAGTTAGAAAACACTCATAGGTGCATATGTAGGAAATATAATAAAAATAAATAAAATTGCAAAACACACAGAGATTTTGAAGCATGGTTCTGTTTTATGAAAGTAAGTGCAACTTGTGAAATGTGAAAGAAACCATACTTTAATAAGGATGCACCTTTCATCACTTCTCTTCTATACACATATCTATTCTATAAAGTAAAAATGTAACAACTCCCCCGTGTTGTTTTAAAAGTCAATGGCACTGAACCTTCCCTAGACAAATATTGCACTTGCTCAGATACAGATCAAAGGAAAGTTATAAGCTCAGCTCCTTTCTTGTGGGCTCACCTGCAACTTTTACTCTAGGTAGACAATAATGAATGACATCTTTAATTAGACACCTGAAGTGTTCACTATTTGCACAGGTCAGTTCCACTCATTCACCTCTTGTTCTTAGATTCCATGTTCCCACTTGTGGGCTGTTCAAGGACCTCAGCTGAACTGACTTATCTAGGAAAGACTATTTCATGCAATCCTCTCAGATAACTCACTAAAGCAACTCTAAAACAATTAAAAATTAGTATGTCCATAATTTCATAAAACCTTGTCATGAGTCTTTTTCTCTGTTAACTCCGTAGAAAACATTGTTCCCCTGAAATACATATCTCTTGGGCTTAAGATAAAGGGTGGTTGAGACTTGGAGGTGACTAGTTCCAAATCCTGGGAGATGCTTTGAGATTTAGGTTATCTCCTACCACTATGACAGTAATATTCTAATTCAACAAGTATTTATTGAATGCCTACTATGGATTAGTCATTATTCTAATACAGTTACATATTTCAAAGGAATTTACATTCAAATAAGAGATATGCCATATGTACCCAGAAAATGATCAGGTCTAGGTAAGGTTAGAGAAGAGAGAAATCAGGCAAGTCTTCAAAGGAAAAAGGAGCATTGAAGTTGGGCCTTGAAGGATAACTAGAATGTGAGCAGGCTTCTCTCAAAATGGGATAAGAGTACAAAAAAATACTGGAAGTTGTGTGTGGAAAAAAAATGTAATTCCATTTGTCTGTTCTTTTATTGTTATTTTAAATTGAAGTATAATATATGCACAGAAAAGTGCACAAATTGTAAGTGTATGGTTTGATGAATTTTCACAAAGTGAGTATACCAGTGTAACCAATGTCAGGTTAAGAAACAGAACATTATCAGTATTCCAGGGACCTTTCTGTGACCCTCCTAATTATGATTATTATTATTATTTTTTGAGACAGAGTCTCACTCTGTTGTCCAGGTGAGAGTGCTGTGGCATCAGCCTGGCTCACAGCAACTTCAAACTCCCGGACTCAAGCAATCCTTTTGCCTCAGCCTCCCAAGTAGCTGGGACTGCAGGCATGTGCCACTGTGATCGGCTAATTTTTTCTATATATATTTTTAGTTGTCCAGATAATTTCTTTCTGTTTTTAGTAGAGATGGAGTCTCACTTTTGCTCAGGTTGGTCTCGAACTCCTGACCTTGAGTGATCCTCCCACCTCAGCCTCCCAGAGTGCTAGGATTACAGGTGTGAGCCACCGCGCCTGCCCTGACCCTCCTAATTATTAAAGCCCTCCCCTAAAAGTAACTGATATCCTGACTGCTCTCACCTTAGATTAATTTTGATTATTTAAAAAACAATATGCATGAAATAGTATGGTGTATTCTCTTATGTATCCAGCTGCTTTTGCACAACATAATTTATAAGATTCAACCATGTTATTGTAAGTAACCATGGTTCATTTATTGCCATTATCATATACTAGTCTATTGTATGGATATACCACAATCTATTGAACCTTTTTACTATTCATGGACATTTGGGTTTGTTCCATTTTGGCTTTCATGTTCTGCTAGGAATAGTCTTGCTTGTTTTTCTTGGATTTTTGTATACATTTGAATGCATTTCTGCAGCATATATATCTCAGCTTTAATAGATACTATAAAAAATTTTCAAAGTGTATGAGGACTCCAAAGGCTCTATACCTTTGCCAACATGGGGTATTGTCAATATTCTATCATACATTTCAATCCATGCTGGTAGTTGTGGAATAGAATCACTTTTTAGTCTTAAATAATATTACTATTTAGTTTATTTTTCTGTTTTTATCTCAAAGATAGTACATGCTAATTTAAAAAGATTCAAACAAAACCCCCCTCAATTACCCAGAGGGAAAAATTATTAATAGTTCCTTCAATCCTTTTTCTCTGCTGACACGTGTGTGTGTGTGTGTGTGTGTGTGTGTGTGTTTTAAAAACAGATTCATATAATTTATATTTTCTATAACTTCCTTTTTCCATTTAATATAAAATAAATGTCTTTTCATATCTATTTATACCTGCTAGGTAGCCTCTTAAAAACGACATATTATGACTATATATGATTTATGTAATTGTTCCTTTATTGTTGGCACTCAAGTTTTATCATTCGAGGTTGTTATGAACATTCATTCATTCGTTCTGTAAATATTAATTTAGTACTTATGTCAATCACTAAACTTGTTGCTGAGGACAGAGCCATGACCCAAACACAAAAATTCTTGTCCCTGTGAACCTTACAATTCTAGTTAAGGAGACAGACAATAAGCAAGGTAAATAAAACATATTACATATGTATTAACATATAGTTAAACATGTATGTTAGAAATAAGTACTAAAGGGGAAATAAAGGAACTAGGAGCAGGAAACATTGGCAAAGGAGGGACAGGTTTGCAATTTTAGATAAGCTGGCCAGAAAAGGCCTCACTAAAAAAAGTGACATTGTGAGTAAAGGTGTAAAAGGAAGTGAGGTCCATTGCTGTGTGGATACCTGGGGAAAGAGCATTCCAAGCAGGGGAAATAAAAAGAGAAAACACTCTGAGGTAGAAACATGCCTGGCCCGTGTGTCTGGAACAAAGGTCAGGCAACGGCTGGTTGAAGTGACAGGACATTCTTGTACATGTGTCTGTAAACAAATTCTGACTTCGGCTGGCTTTGGATAGCTCTCTTCTTCACTCCCAAAGCCTCCTTTCTGCACATGCGGGTTTCATAGAGCTCCCGGCTTCAAACTATTTCTTTGCTTTCCACTAGAGTAAAAGTTCAAAGACCCTGCATTATTTGGCCACTGTTTCCTTCTCCACCATCATTTAGTATAACTCTATTTCCCTGTTGCTATGTTCCAACTATCTAGTAGTTTCCAAAATCCTTCAAGCTTCTCCCTACTGCAGGGCCTTTGTTCTACGCCTGGAATGGTCTTCCAGAGTTCTTGCATAGCTGGCTTGTTTTCATCCTTCAGGATTCATATAAATGTCACTATCTAGAGTGGTCTCCCTTCATCTCCCTCTCCTCCCTGCCTCCCCCCCTTCTCCAATATTCTTTATCATAGCACCCTGTTTATTCCCTTTACCTAAGTTACACAAGATCTTTGTTCAAATCTGCTTTTTAGACCCAACTCCTCTTCTCACCATACATTTAAAGATGATTTTCCATGAGTGGGATTAGTGCCTTTATAAAAGAGATCTAAGAGGGCTTCCTTGTCCCTTTTGCCATATGATGACACAGAGAAACGATGGCTGTCTATGAACACGGAAGGAAATCCTCACCAGACACCAAATCTACTGGCACCTTAATCTTGGACTTCCCAGCCTTTTGAACTGTGAGAAATAAATTTCTGTTATTATTAAGCTACACAGTCTGTGGCATTTTATTATAGCAGCCTGAACTAAGACACTATTGTTCTCATAAAAACCCTACCATAAGGGTAAATTTCACCCTACTGTACCAAATGGAATATGTATATAGTGCGTCAACATTCCTTTGCAAAATTTCTTCACTGAGAAGTTAAAAAATTGCACCAGCTTGTGATTTAATGTCATCGCTAAAGAACAGAAAGGAACCATTCTATTAAATCTCAAAAGGAAAAGAACGGATGCCTGTGGCAGTCATATTTGCCCCAGGAAAGGTTATAAAAAAAGGTACAGAAAATTTAACTCTTATAGTATGTGCCCAATTGGGGCAAAACTTTCCAAAAACTAAGAATTTCAGACCTGCTCAGATATGTGAAACCTAGGATGGCTGGGAAAAGAAAAGCAGAAGCTAAAGATATTCTCAACCACAGAAAAATAAGATCATAGCTAGCAAACCACTTTTTAAAATTCTCTAAATTCCATATCAACTAAATTCCACATCACCACTTAATCTAAATATAAAACCCCAAAGCAAAATTTGTATAAGGATAAGAGAAAGGTTGCTTGCTTTTCTCCTAAATTCTCAAAGTCCTAGTTGCCCTTAAAAATACACCAAACCAAATTCTTAGCTTCGGCATCTCAGTCACAAGGCACCTTTTTTGCTTACTATGGTTGAGAAACTCAAGGGTGCCTAATTATAAAAAGGTTCTCAACTACTGGTCTAGTAATATTTGTTGGTCTTAAATACTGTTTTGGCGACCCCTAGTGTGAAACATCATTTTAACACCTGTACATATTGAAAGCCCTTTTCAATACTTGCTTAATAGACAAAAATAATACCTAAAATAAATTTTTACCAAAGGAAATGTGACTTTAGTAAGTTTCCATTTAAAGTTATTTAAAGTTCATGTTTTCCTTAGATCATAATAAAATTTGAATATAATTCTGGAAACAGACATTTGAAAATCATTGAGAATCACTATGGTTAAAAACTCATGGATGCATTAAGGGTGCTCATTAATTGTTGTTTTGTTGTCTTAAATAATGCTCTAATTCCACTACTAGGAATTTTCCCAACAAATATACTTGTACATGTGCAAAATGGCCTATGTACAGTATTAGTCATTGCAGCATTTGAAACAAAATAAATGGCAATGAATAAAAGGATGGTTATTTAGAGTATGATACACCTGTACAATGGAATATTTTGCAGCTTTAAAATAAGAAAAAAAGAATGAGTAAATTCTTTATGTATTCATATGAGATGATGTCCATGATATATCAAAGAACATAAAATAGAATAAAACAAAAAACAGACAAAAAAACCAAGGTAGTTATTTTGCTACCATTGGATTTTTAAAAGGGGGTAAAGTATCATACACATTTGTATTAGCTTATACACCCATGAAAGTAACCTTCTGAAGGATACACAGGAAACTAATATAGTGCAGTTACTTTTCGAGGATAGGGGTGAGACATGGGTAGATGATGGATATTGCATTTCTTGCTATAATTCTTTATTTTTGAATTATGCCTAGATTATTCAAAATATTAAATGACTTTTTAAAAAATTAAATCCTGCAGCACAAGGTCAAGAAGGGCAAAGAAGGCCTTGCTTAAAAATAGATTAGACAAAATATAATTTTCTGTCTAAAAACCTATTTTTTCTTTTCTTTATACATTTTAAATTCTATATCCTTTCCCAGTGAAATCTTTTCTTACATATTCTTCCTTACTCAAATGCTAAATTGTAAGACAGCATTTGATAGTTACATAGAAGCAACCTAACAGGCAGGATTGACTTAAGGTAAGACCTTGGAGCAGGAAATGCTAACAGCTTTTCTGGCATGTCTTGCCAATAAGGTCACTGGTTCTAGGTCAAAATTCTTCATTGGCAATAAGTGTAAGGAATTGTGGTATACCGTACCAGGTCATAATTTAAGATTTATATAGGACATCTTTAAGTATACATCGTAGATACTCCGGAATAAATTTAACAGAATATTGGTAAGATATGAATAGAGAAAATTGTACGAACTTTAAGGTAGACTTAAATAAACGAAAATATGTACTATGCGCATTGATAAGAAAATTTAATATAGTTAAGATGACAATTCTCCCCAAATTAATAGACAAATTCAACACAATTATAATTAAAATTGCAGTACAGTTTTTATGTTATTTGAAAGCTTATGTTGTTAAATATGAGTCCTTTTGGTGCCTTTAAGTGTCATTTAGGGGAATGTAGAAAGTACTATTCAGAGATTTATTTAGGTTTTAAAAGTTAATGTTCAATTTATTAAAATGATAAGTTGAAAAACTGTCTTTTTTCCTTAAGTTTTTAAGTTCAACTAAAAATCCTAATCTATTTATAAATCTAGAAAATTTTAGCAATCACTTTTAAGGGGCTTTTGACTAAAGTTTAGTTTCACTCCAAATTTTAACTATTTTAAACATTTTAAACTATAGTTATTAAAGTAATATATTTCATTTTCCTTGTAAGTATCACAATTGTCTGATTTACCAAATAAGATATTTGCAAGTATTTAAATTATTTTCATAAATCTAATTAATTAAATTTACAAATATGTAAGAAACAAGTTGTTTTATATATTCCATATCACTATAAATAACTGTTATGGTTGAATTGTATCCCACTCAAATTCACATATTAAATAAAGTCCAACCTAGCCCCAGTTAACTCAGAATTCAACTGTATTTGAAGACAGGGCCTTTAAAGAGAAAAAAGAGGTCATCTGAGTGGGCCCTAACCCAGTATGACTGGTGTCTTTACAGGAAGAGATTAGGACACAAGCAGGCACAGAAGGAAAATCATGTGAAAACACAAAGATGGCCATCTACAAGCCAAGGAGAGAGGACTCAGAATGAAGCAAACTCTGCCAACACCTTGATTTTGGACTTCTAGCTCCAAAACTGTGAGGAAATAAATTTCTATTGTTTAAGCCACCAAGTCTGTGGTACTCTGTTATGGCAGCCCTAGCAAACCAATATACCTCAACTCTTAATTAATACATGTAAGTGTATTTTCCATCTAGCTCTAAAGGCATTTGAATTTGAGGAATTCTCTTATATTAGAATCATTTTAACATATAGAAATATTAGATTAATTTTCATGGCTTTGTTTGATTAACTCTACCACAATTTCCATGAGGATTTCTACTGACAATTCTAAAGTCATGTGGAAAAACAAAGGATCAAGAGTAGTCAATACATTGATGAAAGAAGAAAACTGTACAGGCTTTCACCATATCAGATAACAAGAGCTATTACAAGGGTACAGTAATTAAGATCCTGCATTACTGGTAAAGGCATAGACAAGACTAATGGAACAGAATGCCCAGAAACAGACCTATGAGTACACAACAGAAGCACTAAAGATGAGTACAAAAAGGATATACTATGTAATGAATGATTGGTTATCACTGGGAATTAGCTAGCCATATAGGAAAATATTAAAAATTATCCCTAAAGCAAAACAAGACAAAACAAAAACTTCCAGGTGGATTAAAGTCCTAAATACGAAAAACCAAAATTCTAAAACTTTTGGGAGATAATAAAGGAAACTCTTTTTATGGCCCCATGGTAGAAAAGAGTTTTGTGTGATTTCATGTTTTAAACCAAATGCAAAAAGCACAAACCAGAAAGGAAGGCTAATAAATTTGACTACTTTAAATTTAACTTCTCTACAACAAAAGATATCATAAAGAGGGGCTAAAGAAAAGCTATATAGAGGAAAAAGATGATTTCATTGCATATAACTGGCAAGCTTAGTATCCTGAATATATAAACAGCTCCTAAAAATTAGTAAAAATTAGAAAAAGGCCAACATCCACTAGGAAATGGACAAAGGATATGAATACGCAATTCATTGAAACAGAAACACAACAGGCCAATAAACACACAAAAAAGATGCCTAGCCTCCCTACTAATCAGGGATATGCAAATTAAAGCCACAATGAAATTCCATTCCATCCATCAGATTTCAAATTTTTTAAATATCTGAAGACACCAAGTACTGAGAAGTATGTAGAGCAAAAAGAATTCTCATCTCCTAGTGGGAGAGCCAACTGGTATAACCGCTTTAAAGAGCAATTTGGCAACATCTAGCAAAGCTTGAAGACACTCATCCCTATGTCTCAACAATTTTATTCCCGTATGTGTCCTGCAGAAACTCCTTCACATGTATAAGAATATATGTACAAGAATGCTCATTGCAGCATTGTTTCTAATAGCAAAAATATGGGAAAATGTTCATTATTGAGAGAGTAGACATGGTATATTAATTCAGTGACATACTACACAGCATAGGATCTTTTCCTCAAGTAGTTTCTACCTGAGTGAGGAAGTTCTTAAACCAAAAAGTAGCAATATAAAGTGATAATAAGGAAGAGATGTACAAGATGTAAAGAGGAAGAAGAGTTCACATCTCTGTCTGGAGTAGCCAGGGCCAACTTCGAGACGGTTTTCAGCTGCCTTTAAAAGACATGTTTACCAAGGAACCAAGTAGAGAGAACAGCTTGTACAAGGAACTGGGGACAACAAGCAATATGGACGAGTACAGTTGTCCCTCAGGTGACTGGTTCCAAGGCCTCCTAGGAACCCAAAATCTGAGGATGATCAAGTCCTGGATATAAAAAGGAGTAGTATTTGCATATAACCTTAGCACATCCTCCCTCATACTTCAAAATCATCTTCATTTATAATATCTAATACAAAGCCAATGCTATGTAAATAATTGTTAATCCTCTATTATTTAGCAAATAATGACCAAAAACTCTGTTTATGTTCAGCACAGATATAATCTTTTTCCGTATTTTTTAACCCGAGGTCGGTTGAATCCACAGTTGGGGAACCAACAGATAAGGGGCCCAGTAGGGTGGGCTGGCGTTGGAGAGAGGGCATCAAAATAAGACACTAGAGAGGAAGGAGGAGCTGGATACGGAAACCGGAAAATGCGGGAAATTGTGGGAACTGGTGCTCTTCTTATCAAGCAGGGAACGGCGGCGCTGTTAGGGAGGCAATGACTCTTTCACGTCACACAATTCCTGAGAGACATAGTTGGGACCGAAAGTCGCGTCTGCTGATTTCAGGGTGATCCACCCCTGGTTGTAAAGGGACAACTGTGCCGCCACATGAGCTGTGAATTACAACAAGAGTTTTCGGGGTTGCTTGTAACCAGGCCTACTTGCGCTCCCATTTCCTCTGAGCCCCAAGCCGCCCAGGGATGGTCCCCGCCTCCCAGACACTGCCCTCCATGAGGCCGCCCAAGCCCTTTTAAAACGCTATGAGAAGTCCCAGTAGGCTGCACCCACGAACTCTCGGGACCACGAGTCCCAGCATGCAACGCTCCCTGTCAGCAAAGCGACGCCCAAGGCCACTGAGTGGACCATCATGCAACGCTCCCCAAGGGGCGGGGCTCTGTACAGGGGCGGCACTCTGAGCGTCGCCTCGGCAACTCCAATTCCGTGACAGAATGAGCTTCCGCTTCCGCCTCTGAGCCCTGTGCGTGAGCGTCTGCGCAGCTTGGTCGCCGTGACGCAATTCTCCTGCGACTGCACAGACCCGGAGCTTCCGTGCGGTGGCCACTTTCCCGCGTGAAAGCCTAGAGCTGCTACTTGTTGCCTGCGGCCTGTGACCTCGGCGCAAAAGGAAAAGCGGCGAGATGACGGACCGCTACACCATCCACAGTCAGCTGGAGCACCTGCAGTCCAAGTACATCGGCACGGGCCACGCCGATACCACCAAGTGGGAGTGGCTGGTGAACCAGCACCGCGACTCGTACTGCTCCTACATGGGCCACTTCGACCTTCTCAACTACTTTGCCATCGCAGAGAATGAGAGCAAAGCGCGAGTGCGCTTCAACTTGATGGAGAAGATGCTGCAGCCTTGCGGACCGCCAGCCGACAAGCCCGAGGAGAACTGAGGCTGCCTTATCACTGCCGTCCCGGAGCACCTCTCCCGGCGTCCCTCCCTTTTGCCCGCCCTCGAATATTCCTGCCTTCGGTGGACCGTGTCTCCATGGCTGCTGCTTCTCGCGCTTTCCGTGCACGGAAGTGCTTGCCCGGGGGTGCCGTGCCTGACCTGCCTTTGGAACGCAGCACTGGGAGACCATCAGGACCCCCGAGAACTGTGCCAGTGGAGAGATGCTAGAGCTGGCAAACGTTAGGGAGGACGGCACTGGAGTGAGACGGGATTTGGAGCCTCGTTTTTGCCTAGTTGATTGTCGTTGTTGCTTTTTCCATAAAGTTTAGAAATTGGTCAGTGTCTTGGTGTGAACTGCTTGTGTCCGGATGGAGGGGTCCGGGGAGGGCTCTGGAGACCAAGGTTCCCTGAGAGTCCGAGCAGGAGATGGGGGTGCGAGCGCGTGGCCAGCGTTCATGGCCGGGCTTTTAAATCCACCCTGCACACCTTTATAATACTCCCCCACCCCTACTTCACCCAAGAGCGTTTTCTTTTTCAGGCCCACAACACCTTCATTTATGAGGTTTGTAATTATTGTATCCTGTATTATTTTTCTTCCATTTTAAAAGGTTTTGCTGTCATTGTCCTCCTTCATCTCTGTGTAAATTGCATTCTCTCTTTCTTTTAGGAATTTGTATCCATGTTTTCAGAAATGACAAACTGGCAAACGAGTTCTTACATTCATTCAACGTTCAACAAATATTTGTTGAGCTCTATGTGGCAGGCATTTTCCCAGGCTTCTGGGGGCTTACATTATCCTGGTGGGGGGAGAAGGAGGATAAACAAACTGTCGACGTCATAAGCAAATGTCAGAAGATGCTGGGAGAAGGGAAAGAAATTATGTGTGGCGGGGGTGGGTCTAGTTGGTAGAGTTGCAGTTTTAAATACGATGCTTATGTTAGTTATTGAGATGGTGACATTTGAGCAAAGATTTTAAGGAAATGAGGGAAATAGCCATGCAGAAAACTGGGGAAATTGCTTTCCATGCAGAGAGAACTGTCAGTGCAGTGGTCCTAACGATGGGAGTGTGTTTGGCCTATTGGAAGAACAGCAAAGAGGCAAGTATGGCCGGAGGGAGTAAGGGGAAGAGTAGGGAAACAGGATATGGAGGGGGCAACAGATAGAATAGAGCCTTGTAGGCCAATATGTGGACATCTGAGCAGCCATTGGAAGGTTTTTTAAGCAGAGAAATGACACAATCTGGCTTATTTTGTTTTATTTTGAGACAGAGTCTTGCTCTGCCGCCCAGGCCGGAGTGCCGTGGTGTCAGCCTAGCTCACAGCAACCTCACACTCCTGGCCTCAAGCTATCCTCCTGCCCAGGCCTCCCGAGTAGCTGGGACTACAAGCACAAGACACCATGCCCAGCTAATTTTTTTCCTATTTTTCAGTAGACACGGGGTCTTGCTATTGCTCAGGCTGGTCTCAAACTTCTGAGCCCAGGTGATCCTCTCACCTCATCCTCCCAGAATGCTAGGATTACAGGCGTGAGCCACCACCGCTGGCCAATTTGGCATATTTTAGATCAGTGGTTTTCAAATATGTTGGCCTTAGGACTCCATTACACTCTTAAAAATTATTGAAGATCTCAGTGAAGCTTTGTTTATATAGATTATAGCTGTTGATATTCACCACAGTAGAAATTTAAAATTAAAAATATTTAATTCCTTTAAAATAATAATAAAGCCATTACATGTTAACAAAAATATTTTTAATGAAAAATAGCTATTTTACAACAAAATTTAGTGAGAAGAAAGGCTTTTAAAAAATATTGCAGATGTTTTCTATGTCCACCTTAATAGAAGACAATCAGATTCTCATATCTGCTTCTGGATTCAAACTGAATGAAGTTTTAATTGAGGTATGAAAAAATCCACTTCTCATAAATATGTAGTAAAAGTTAGTTACAGCATTGAAATTGGATCAATGAAGTTTTCATTCTGTTACATTAAAATTCATTTACCGACCGGGCGTGGTGGCTCACGCCTGTAATCCTAGCACTCTGGGAGGCCAAGGCAGGTGGATCGTTTGAGCTCAGGAGTTTGAGACCAGCCTGAGCTAGTGAAAGACCCCATCTCTACTAAAAATAGAAACAAATTATATGGACAGCTAAAAATATACATATATGGAAAAAATTAGCCGGGCATGGTGGCGAGTACCTGTAGTCCCAGATACTCGGGAGGCTGAGGCAGGAGGATCGCTTGAGCCCAGGAGTTTGAGGTTGCCGTGAGCTAGGCTGACGCCACAGCACTCTAGCCCGGGCAACAGAGCGAGACTCTGTCTCAAAAGAAATAAAAAAATAAAATTCATTTACCTACTTTAAATGGATCTTTTACCCATACATGATTTGAAACATCATGTATCAGTCATTTGGAAAGTATTGGCTCACTGAGTTATACACGTCTTACGAATGTTGACATGTTGTACACATCAAAAAAATCACATTGATTGGTATCCTCCATTTCAGGAAAGTCATACAGTATTGAGAAACTGAAAAGGTCACGGTGATGGTATAAGTTTTCCACCAGTTGTTTTTGCTTGATAGCTTGAATTTGGTAGTAAATACTGTCGTTTTCCTTGAAGTGACAGGCTTGCTTGGTTCATTTTCAAGAAAATGTCTGCCAAATATGTACCGAAGTCTGAATAACACTATATATAGTTTGTCCTTCTTTCATGTAAAAATGGTGTGCCGGGAGGAAAAAACGCAATTCAGTTTGCAGCTCAAATAATCACAAGTGCTTCTCCTTGAAAAAACCATCATACTTTGGTAGGCACTAGAAATGCTTTATGCATACTACCAATTTCATCACACAAACTATTAAAAAGGCACGTCTTCAAGGGCTAAGATTTCATAAAGTTAGTAATTTTTACTGCTTTAACAAGGGCATTCTTAAGGGACACTGAGTTGGGTTTTTTGGGTTTTATTTGTTTTTATTGAGAGTGCATAGAAGTGAAGAATAAGTGACTACCAGTACAGTTTTATGCCACTGCCTTGATTCATGCTCAGTGCTAGTAGTTTTATCACTATTGTTTTGTCCCATCTGTGCAAATGTGAACAGTAAAAAAGGCAAATAAAATGTTAGTGTTATTAAGAAAATAGTTTTGACTTCATGGATTCCCTGAAATTCCTTTCCCACCATTTTTACTTGAAAGAAGACTGATAGTAGATTAAACAATAGTTGTTTACACTTGGTATTTGGCAGCTGTTCTCTCTAAAATGAATGAAATGAGCCATCACTTTAAGGATAACTGAACTGCTGTTTCGGAAGATCCCTCTGGCTGCTGTGTTGAGAATAGACTGGAGTAATGTAAAGGAGAATAGATTGTAATTGTTGACAACAGTGTCAACACTAATGCTTTTTTACTCCTTAAGTAGAAGAGTCAAACTGTAAATTACCATTCTTACAAAACTTGATAAAGGTATACAAAGTGTCATTAGAGTAAGCTCCTGTCCCTAATTGAAGGCTGTTGCAATAGACAAAGAGATATGGCAACCTGCATTAAAGATTGAGAGGAAAGGACTGGATATATAGTATGGGATAGCATATGTAAAGAAGCAAATGAGTAATGTGTAGAATAAGTACTGCAAGAATCTAGAAGGAAGTCAGTAAGTTAAAGACCTCCATGAACTAACTAGTTTTCTCAAAAGCAAGGATTTTGTTCTGTTTTATTAACTGATGTATCTTACATGTCTAGAATTATGTCTGGCATAACCCAGGTGTTGAATAAATGTTGAGTGTTGAATATGGAAAGGTAGGACTTAATCCAGATGATATTCTGGCTCATGCTAATTCATGTTCTTTGACAGTCTTCAACTTCTCCAAGGTAGGTGATACCAAAGAAAAGAGATATTTGAAAACATGCGTATGCTTCCTATTATAATAATAGTAATAATAGGTAACATATTGAGAGTTTTTATGGTGTGCTGAGTGTTTTATGTTATCTTTGGGAGGTATTATCTTCATTTTATAGGTGAAACACGTTCAGAAAAGTAATTTTCCCAAGGTCACACAACTAGTAGGTAGCTAAACCTGGATTTGAACCAGGTTTTTCTAGTTCCAAAGTACAGTCTTATATTGTTGCCCAAATAGGTCTAGTACATAAAAATATTAGAACAGGCCGGGTTCGGTGGCTCACGCCTGTAATCCTAGCCCTCTGGGAGGCTGAGGCAGGTGGATCGTTTGAGCTCAGGAGTTCAAGACCAGCCTGAGCAAGAGCGAGACCCCGTCTCTACTACAAATAGAAAGAAATTAGCTGGACAACTAAAAATATATAGAAAAAATTAGCTGGGCATGGTGGCGCATGCTGTAGTCCCAACTACTCGGGAGGCTGAGGCAGAAGGATTGCTTGAGCCCAGGAATTTGAGGTTGCTGTGAGCTAGGCTGATGCCACAGCACTCTAGCCTGGGCAACAAAGTGAGACTCTGTCTCAAAAAAAAAAAAAATTAGAACAATTTTAATCCAGTTATTATCTCAGATTTAAAAAATGGAAGCATTCAAACAAATATTTGTTGAGTGTTTCAAAAGTTTAGTAGATTAAACTGAAGGACTGTCAGACGAATGTGAAAGATCTTCTCCTATAACTCTAAGTAAAAAATGTAATTTGAAATATATAGACTAGGCCAGGCGAGGTGGCTCATGCCTGCAATCCTAGCACTCTAGGAGGCCGACGCAGGAGGATCACTTGAAGTCAGGAGTTCGAGAGCAGCCTGAGCAAGAGTGAGACCCTGCCTCTACAAAACATAGATAAAATTAGCCTTAGCCAGGTGTGGTGGTATGCACCTGTAGTCCCAGCTACTCAGAAGGGTGAGGCAGGAGGATCCCTTAAGCCCAGGAATTTGACATTGCTGTGAGCTAGGCTGATGCCATGGCACTCTAGCCCAGGTGACAAAGTGAGACTCTGTGACCAAAAAAAAGAAAAAAATGAAAAAGAAATATATTGAATAAAGATAATCTTGGGGGCAAGCATACTCATTTTGTGTGGAGAAAATTTCATTTAAGTATCTGAAAGTATAATAAAATGCAGTACAAATAAATGTAATTGAGCCACAGTCATTCTTTTGTTGTTCTGGTATAAAATAATGTTTATATCAAACACAGGAGGGCAGCAGATACACACTGATAGAAATTACTTTTTAAAAGAGCTCTAAATGTATAGATTCCTGCTAACTTCAGAGAAAGATCAGTGGTTTCTATATTTATTTACAGTGATGTTGTAATTAGGAAGCCATATGACGTGAGGGGTGCAGTTTTCATTTGACAAATTTGTCGTGATCATTTTACAGATCACTGTATTATGCTTACAAGTGTGGGACAAGATGGGAACTCTTCCCTTAGAGGGCTGCTAGTTGGGGAAATAAATACAGCAGTAAATAACTCTGATATATAGTAGCAAGTGGTAAATGCTAAAGAAAGATTTAGAAACAAAAGACTAAAAGCCAGGTGCAGTGGTGCACGCCTATAGTCCAAGCTACTCTGCTTGGGAGGCTGAAGTGGGAGGATGCCTTGAACCCAGTAGTTCAAATCCTGGGCAAATAGGCCCTATCTCAAAAAAAAAGAGTGATAGGAAGAGATTATTGCAAACTGCCAGTGAGGAAGTAGGTGAGGGCATTTAAGAAAGGCATTTGAACAGAACCTTGAATAATAAAATAAGATTTATATATATTAAGACAAGGACAAGGTATTATGAGCCTCTGGGAGTATTATCAGTTACCCCAGCAAGGGCAGAAGAATTCAAATCACTTTCCTCACTTAAAAACTTTTCCATTACTTGTAATAACTTCTTATGGTTTGCAAGGTCTCCCACTCTTTGGGCCTTGCTTTCATGAGGCTGGAAAACCAAGGTCCAAATTCTAGGATGATAACAACAACATAATAGTTAATATTTACCAAGTGCTCACTATCTGCCAAGGACTGACATGAATATCTCAATCCTCACAACAATCCTGAGAAGGTTATTAGCTCATTACACCAATAAACAAACATAGAGGAAAAGTTGTTTGCCTAATACCACTCAGCAAGTAAGTGGGAGAGCAGGGACTTAAACTTGGGTCTTATCCCAGCATCTAGGCTCTTCATAGGGTAGATCAGGTTTCCAGAACTGTTTTATAGAATTCTGATTCCTTAAAAAATTATTGGTAGTTTTTTGGATTTTGGTTTTTTTGTTTGTTTGTTTGTTTTTGTTTTTTAGGGACAAGGTGGGGGGGCAGAATATCTTGGTTTTAAATAAGTTTCAGAAATGCCACACACCTTTTAGATTCATGCTTCAGATTAAAGTTTTACATAAGAAATTTTGTTTAACCCATCATTTCCTAAACTTATTTAATCTTGGAATTCCTTTTCTCAAGAAATACTTACCAAGGTAAATCTGAGAAACATATTTAGGGGATACTGCTTTTGGTAATAAAAGAATTTTAGAATAGAAAAACTATGTATTCAATCTTAGGCTTGAGGAAGATGAATTTGGCAGCAGTGTGTAGGTTGGAACTCATAAGCACAGATAAAATTTCTTTTCCTCAGATTGGAATTCCCTCAGCTGAAAGTGAATACCTTTGTGAATGGAAGTTCTTTGCTCTCAGCTCTGATTCTTTCCATCTCTCTGAGACTAGCAAAATAAAGATTTTAAAAGGAAAGGAGGAATTACTTGTATTGCAGAAATTAGTTATGAAGCTATCTAAGGTGCATTGTTTGTTAGGACAAGAGCAAGAAAAAAAATCAATGTTATTAAGGAATCTGGACATTTTCTTCACTAATTTTATTAGTGTCTGGAAGATGTGTACTGACAAAGCATCAGGAGTGAATGAACTGGCAGCCAATGGGTGATCTACGTCAGAGACATGACAATTTGTTCTTACCTTAACTGGCTTTTTATTTCTCATCCCGCATTTCTTCCAGGCTCACATGTGTTACTGCCACGATACCTGCCCACTCAGTCACTTAACCCGGAAATAGCGAAAGCTGGAAAGGGGGCAGGGGTGCTGGTGGGAAACCAAGTCATGGAAGAATCCATCTCATGTCTTACACCACACAAATGGTCTGCTGCAAATGGCCCTTTGAAGTGCTATCTCTTTGATCCGGTCACCTCGGAATCCTTTCTTTTCTCCACTTCCCTGTGTCCTACCCACTGTTCTCAGTTGTTATCGTGTCCCCCAGCCGTCCCTGTTATCACTCCATCCTCCTGCTTCAGTGAACCTTATCCTTGCGCCCTCCAGGTCTCCTATAAAACCGTGGCCTTCCAAGCAGAAGTGTCTTCATAACACTGAAAATGAGGAGAAAACACATTAGGTAGTTTTAGGCATTGTGGGACAGCATCAAAGAGTTTAGGGTGTTCACCACCTCAGCCTCCCTCCCCTCTCACCTCCACACCCTTCACCTGCAGACCAGCGTGCTACGCTCTGGTCCTACTTCAGAATTCTGCTCTTTAAAATGATATCCCCAGTACTGTCTCCTTCATCACTGCTGATATGAGGATTAAGTGATAGGTACTTTTTAGAAAAATTGGTCTTTTTCTAATTAAAAAAATAAGAAAGGTACAAAGAATAATAAGACGTGAATATTCCTCTAAAATTGTGCTAGAAGTTTAGCCTGGAGTCAATGTGCAGAAAGGATTGGATAGAGGAAAGGGCAAGGGACGTGGAAGGGACAGCATAGAGAATGGAAGAGAAAGTTCTGACATCAAAGAATGAAAACAGGGCAAATAACCTGAGAAATAAATTGAAATAAAAAGAAAGGAAGGAAATGAAAAAGCAAGACATTAATTTAAACAAAAGATAAGTTATGGGTTGAATTGTGTGTCCCCCAAAAGATAGGTTAAAGTCCCAAACTGGAATACCTCAGATGTGACCCTATTTCCAAATAGGGTATAATACCCTATTTCCCTATACAATGTTTGTCTTACCCTATTTTCTGTTGCTTGTAACAGAATACCTGAAACTGGGTAATTTATAAAGAAAAAGGAATTTATTTCTTCTAATTATGGAGGCTGAGAAGTTCAAGGTCAAGGGGCCATATCTGGTGAGAGCCTTCTTTCTGGTGGGGACTCTGCAGAGCCCCAAGGCAGCGCAGGGCATCACATGGTGAGGGGGCTGAGCATGCTAGCTCAGGTCTTTCTTCCTTTTCTTATAAAGCCACCAGTCCCGCTCCCATGATAACCCATTAGTCTATTCATCTATGAATTAATCCATTCATGAAGGCAAGGCCTTTATGACCCAATCACCTCTTAAAGGTACAATCTCTCAATACTGCCATATTAGGAATTAAATTTCAACGTGAGTTTCAGAAAGAGGAAATATTCAAAAAACATAGCAATCTTTAAGAAGTAATCAAGTTAAAAATGAGGTCATTTGGATGGGCCCAAATCCAATATGACTTTATAAAAAGGGGAAATTTGGCCACAGAGACAGACATGAATACAGGAAGAACAACACTACGTGAGCATGCAGACAGAGATCGGGTGATGTATCTCCAAGGCAAGGAATGCCAAAGATTGCCAGCAAACCGCCAGAAGCTAAAAGGCAGATGCGGAAGAGATTCTTTCTCCCAGCCCTCAGAAGGAACCAACCCTGAAGATGGATGATGTACTTTGTTCAAGTGCCCTTGCAAACTCATACAAATAATCTTAGCATTTGTTTTTCAGGTGGTATAGAGTGATTCCAGACACAGAGAGACACTTGCGATAAAGCAAAATTGAACCAACCCAACTGCAATTTTAATACAATGTCTTCTTAATCTAGAAGGGCTTTTTCTACAGAAATCTTTGAAGATCTAAAGTGAAGCATTCAGCATAGTTGAAAAAGGCAGAAAAAGGGATGTGTGACAAGCAACTTTTCACCCTAAGTCTTTTCCCTTCCAGATGATCCTCAGAATGCAAAGTTCTCTCTCCTCAGTGTTCTTGGAAGGCATGGGGGATCCAGGCAACGTGGCCTTAGGCAGACTTGGTCTGGATTCCTCCAAGGCACTTATATCCATTTTTTTGTGACTGCCTGTGCAGTTGATGAAAACTAACTGACTAGTTCTGCCAGAGGAGACAAGAAAGGAAAATGCTAAACTCTTTCAAGTTTCTCGATGGCAGGGCCTTTCCACTGTTCTTCAACAGTATTCTCAGATCTATCCCACACTGCCCTATTTGGATGGGGAGTTCCTGAAGCCCCTCTATAACTGAAGACGTTTCCTGGAGCTACTCTGGAAGTAGGCACAGCCTGCACAGGCTGAGAACTGATGAGTTGTTTCTGTCTATCTCCTCGCTTAGCCCACTTTCATGCAAGCTTTGCACAGCATGGAAGTTACGGGCTAAGCTACCTAGATTCCAATCCTGGAGCTGTAATTTACTGGCTGCGAGAAAGTCACTGGAAGAGGAACCTAATAGATTTGTGCCTCTACTTCCTTATTAAATGGGAATAATTCTAGAATTTTTTTCATAGGATTTTTGTGAAGACTACGTACGTTATTACATACAAAGAGTGTAAACAAATACCTGGTGCATTGTAGGTACTCAATAAATATAAGTAGTTATATTAATTGTGCCACATCCTTTATGAAATTTCAATAATATTAAAAAATTATTCTCAAGTCTAGAGAAAATATTTAGAAACCATATCCTTATGAAAAGTTCACATATATTTATGATAAAAATATGATAATATCTATATATACCTGGAAAGATATCACCTCACTGAGCTCCAGTTTTTTAATATATAAAACACAAACGTCCCCACATACACTACTAAGTATAGCACGTCTGTACAGAAATAAGCTAAATCCTTCCAATTATTTAAAAATAATTGCTTCTTTACATCTAAAACCTTCAAAATCCAGCTCTCAAAATAAAAAAATTATAAATGATGCCTAGGGGTATTTTATTTCTTTGAAATGAGTGAATTTTTAAAAAGGGAATATTTTTACAGTAGACCATGCTAATAAAGAATATAGCTGTATAAAATAATGATAATCCTTTCCTGAATTTCTTCTAAAATAATTTTCTTTTATTTAACGCATGTTCGTATGTCCTCAGACTTTGCATTGTGTCATCAGTCTACCCTTAGGGAAACCACTAGAATATGACTAATTCATCACAGTTGGTATCTAATGATCAAGAGCCAACTGAGATGAATCCAGGAACAAAGGCATCACTGAAAGACATGTATTTTTATGAGTGACCCATAGGTGGTGGGAAAAATATACACAATGTAAAAAATAAAATGAGTGGACATGAATTAGGAAATATAACAATAGAGGAACAAGTTGTTAAACTACAGCACAAGGAAGGAAGTGCACAACAAATGCAGAATGCCCAACATTCGGACATTATGGATCTGGTTTCTTTCACAAGTCAATGGCATGGAAAAGAAGAAGCCGGAAAAGGACTTAGAAGCCATAGCAACCAAATGCAATGGGTAGAATTTGTGTGGCTCATGACTAAAACAAAACAAAACAATACCAAAGGAGGGAAAACCCAACAGTTGTAAGAACATATTTTTGAGACAATAGAGTTTGACTATGGACTGGATTTTATAAATACCAAGTTATAACTGTCAATTTAGCTAGTGTTATAAAGGTATTATAACACTATCATACACTTTATATGCTTGCATGGATATGCTTATTTTTATTATATAACATTATATAACAGTATTATATAGCACTATTATAACAGCACACTGAAATAAATAGGAGTGAAATAAGCTGATGTCTGGGGCTTGCTTTAAATACTTCAACAAAGAAAAGAAAAGAAAAAATACATTATGCACATATGGCAAAATCTTGGTAATTATTGAATTGGACAACGTTCACATGAGAGTTCATTATACTATTTTCTCTTCTTTGTATGTTTAAATTTTTCATAGTAAAATAAAATTACTTTTCAAAATGACAGATATATGGTTTTTAAATGTCACTCTTCTAGTAGGCAAAACTATTATAACTGCATATAATTTTAATCTGTTAAAATTAAATTATTACAGGTAGAAGTTGGATTTTGCATCTTGTCAAAAATAACTTTTGTAGAATGAATAATAATGTAATTGAAATTAACCTAAGTGTCTAATTATACTACTCCTATATAAATTGCTTTTTACAAATTTTCCTTAAAATAGTCACAGCCTATAATTCAAGACAAAATAAGATAGGTATCACAAGAATATATATGCCAAGCTAATTCTAAGTGAACTTTTGATAGATTTAGGAGGTGTGGTATGGAGACGGAAGAACAGAGAAGCACGGAGGTACCAAGGTTTCAAATTTGCGCATCCCAGAGAATGACGG
Source organism: Lemur catta (assembly GCF_020740605.2). Taxonomy (NCBI): domain Eukaryota; kingdom Metazoa; phylum Chordata; class Mammalia; order Primates; family Lemuridae; genus Lemur; species Lemur catta. Next base: position 128,897,712 of record NC_059129.1, on the reverse strand, counting down.
TGCTGTTAGAATTATGAAAATTGGAATATGAAATATGAAACTACTTATAGTGATAAGATGGGGAGTTCAGCTTGGAGTGCTGAGTGAGAGGCTCTGGTGGGCACCCCAGGGGATTTGTGCCTCAGGATCTTTCGGGGCTAGAGATTTGGAATCTGCATGCCTAGAAGTGGTTTATGATGCGTTGGCTAAAGACATAAGTGGGAAGGAGAATGAGAGAAGATAAAGGAAAAGGTCTAAAGATAGGATGTTGGAGGAGAAGGGAAAAGACTGGAGATAAAGAAGTGTTTTGAGTATTAAGAGAACCAAGAGATACAGAATTACAGAAGCTAAGAGAACACTTGTTTTCTGCCAGGGCTGGCATGATTTCCTCAATACAGAGATAATAGCTTTGAATTCACAGATGATTTCACATAGGATTTCCTTCAGTTCCTTGATAATTACTTTGCTTCTGCTTAGAGATGTTAAATATTTCCTTGGGGCTATTTACAATCCTGTCCCCCTTCTCCCAGGTGTATAGATAGAAACTATTAAGAAAGTGTATAAAATCTGTCTCATTCAGTTCAGGCTGCTACAATAAAATACTGTAGACTGGGAGGCTTATAAACAACAGAAATTTATTTTTCACAGTTCTGGAGGCTGTAATTCTGGGATCAGGGGGCCAGCATGGTTGGGTTCTGGTGAGGACCCTCCTCCAGATTACACTCTGCAGTCTTTTCATCACATCTCCACATGGAGGAAGGCGAGCAAGAGACATCTCTGGGGTCCCATTCATGAAGGCTCCACCCTCATGACCTAATTACCTCCCAAATCCCCCCCCCAATACCATCACTTTAGGAGTTAGGATTCAATATATGGGTTGGGGGGAGGTCACAAACTCTTTAACAAATCTACATAATTTTGGACTGTTGATGCCTTCCATGAGATGCCAGGGCTCTGGCTTGTTTTGAAGTATTTGAACTGGTAGATTGTCAAAGGAACCGAGACCACTAAATAAGGGAAACATCAGGTAGATGTCGGGTAGCTAATAAAACATCCCCTAAATTTCCTTTTTTAAAGAGAAGGCTTTGGGAAGAGAGTGTGAAGGACAGACAGATAAACCTGGCAAATGGCTCATCAAAATCAAGGACGCTAAAGGCTGAGCCCAGTGGCTTGGCAGTCAGGACGTCTCTGTCGACTGCTAGGAAAGGGGTGAAGGAGAATGGTGGGGAAGCCCAGACTCCAAGGGGTGGATTCTATGGAGTTCCACAGTGAGTAGGGACCAGAACCTGAGGCAGTCGGAAGAGACTCACATTGACAATGTTTGGTGGTTACAGAGCACTGAATAGTTTCAGGAAATAGCAAAGCTGTTGGAAATTTTAAAGTTAAGACTAATTGTCATTATGTAAAGAATAACAGAGACCTAAGCTTGAAGGCAGAGGCCCAAGAGGCAACCAAGTGAAAAACAAGTAAAACATGACAATTGATAGAGTCCAATCTCAGAGAAGGCAGAGGTTTTTGAGTTTAAGTCACAGGGTTTAGTTTGTGCAAGGAGGAAGTCACAGGGTTTAGCTTTTGCAAGGAGGATTAATTTCTCAGAGAGAAGAAAGAAGAAAGATAAATAATGGAAAGATGCAAAAATAGTTGTGGAAGCTCTAGTGGGAAGTACTCTACTTGAAGAAGGTAGCGATTTGCTCTGTTGAGAGTGAGAAGGGGGAGCACTTGAGATTTTAGATGGAAAAGGTTTAGAATTGCAGAGGTAGAAGATGTAATGGAGAGATGATGAAAAGAATGCTAAAGAGCTGAAAGCCCTCTTCTGAGACTGTATGAATTCACAATGGATTCAATCAACATACTCTATTGCTGTCCCAGTAGCAGGTAACAACTTGGGAAAGTAAAAAAGGAAGTAGATGGGGGGAGATGCCTGGTGGGGAATGGAAGGAATTCAAGGGAATGAAGAGTCAGGATCATGATATAAGTAAATTAGTGCATAAACACACACACACACACACACACACAACCACAACACAACATTGACCTCAACTGGTAGGAAGATAAGGGAAGTCAGAATGGAGGTAATGGATGGAGAAAGTAGGAGGGGTTCTAGAGATTAAAGGTCACAAAGAAATAAAAAAAATAGGAAGCAAGACAGGGTGAGGCAGGACAGGGTGCGGGGGCGTCGGAGGGGTGGGGGCATTGTGAGGTGAGAAGGGAATTCGACATCTTTGGAGCAAGTCCTTCACTGAGGCAGTCCCTCACATTAGTGACTAATGAGTTCCTGGAAATGGGTTCAAAAGCAAACGTATAAGAAAAAAAAATTCATAGACGTTCGAAATGATCTCATTACTAGGAAGAAATGATTATAAAATTTCTCACTCTGGTTTCTGCAAGCTCTGGCTCTGTCAGGTGTGAGCAGCCAGGGGAGGTGGTGAGAGTTCCAGCCTCCCTGCCCCCACCTTGGAACCTGTAGCAGGGAGATGGCCACTGGGTCAGGCCACACATGTCCTGGGCACCTGGGTAGATTAACCCTGACCACCAGCATCATGCCAGGCTGTGTAGTTGGAACAGGGGAGGGGAACAGGGATCTTTATTTTCTGACCTATAGAGGTCATGATTGTGTTATTTCACTAAAAGGTTGAGGCTGTCTACCAGAACTGCCTCCACTCCTCGACCTGGTAGAGCAGGTTCTATGCCCTGGGACATGTCCCCCGAGCCTCCTCCATGAGTGCCATTCATGTGGAGGCAGAGCTCAAAGACCATGGTTCCTCAGTATGGGGTAATGAGCACTGCAGCCACAAGCCTGCAGCAGCCTGTGCTACTTTTTTTTTTTTTTTTTTGAGACACAGTCTCACTCTGTTGCCCAGGCTAGAGTGCCGTGCATCAGCCTAGCTCACAGCAACCTCAAACTCCTGGGTTCAAGCGATCCTCCTGCCTCAGCCTCCCAAGTAGCTGGGACTACAGGCATGCGCCACCATGCCTGGCTAATTTTTTTTTCTATATGTATTTTTAGTTGTCCAGCTAATTTCTTTCTATTTTTAGTAGAGATGGGGGTCTTGCTCTTGCTCAGGCCGGTCTCGAACTCCTGAGCTCAAACGATCCACCCGCCTCGGCCTCTCAGAGTGCTAGAATTACAGGCATGAGCCACTGCGCCCGGCCAGCCTGTGCTACTTTTGATGAGTGGCTAATAGCACCACCTGTCACTCAGTAGCTGGTGTCATCTCTCAGATGATGACCCAGAATGGAATTTGGTGTATGAAAGGCAGTTGGAGGGAGGGAGTGTATATTAATGTATAGTACACAGCTGAGCGGACTGAAGATCCTGTACTTGAAAGTTAAGGACTGCTGGATGTGCTAGTGACATTTGCAAATGAGAGTTGTCCTGACCAGGCATGTAACTAAGCAAAGCTGCACTCTCATTCTGGGATTGGGGAATGAATTTGCTTTAATCTTCAGGCTCAAGAGCCTCATGTCTCCTGCAGGTCATTTAAGAAAGCACCCACAGTTCCTCTCCCTGCCCTCCCCTTTCTGTTCTCCATCCTGCCATATCTAGATCAGATGGTCTAGCCGCTAGACCAGCAGAAGAGCTTAACAGCATGAGCTCGGGAGCCTGGGCTCTAGAGTCAGCTTGCCTGGGTAAGCACTAAAACTGCAGCTATTATTCCCTTTGTTAGAGCCACCATTTCATCCCCTCCTCTGAACTTCTGAAAAATCACCTATTCCTTGAAAGTTATATGTATGCCCCTCCACATCCTTTATGGAATTTGTTTTTGCAAGTCTTTGAAAGTTCCCTTCCTGCATGAATGCTTCCCTGCCTGAAGGAGAGGTAGTGAACTTGCCTTCCTTAGCCAAACACACAGCCTCTCATCCGCCACCCCCTCCAAAGCCACAGCAGGACTCACGTGCTGGGGATGTGGGTGGGCACAGATGCGGGTTTTATGTTGTCCTAACAAAATATTGCTATTTTTACAATAATACAATAAAAATCAAACTATTTCACAATTTAATTAGAAAACTTAATCCACTTCTGCAGTTTTTTCATGTTTTTGACAGATATAAAATCTTTATATCTGTCAAAAACATGAAGGCAAGGGGAAGGATGTCTCTCTCCTCATTCTTCTTCTCCCCATGCCTATGGTCCTTTCATTCTTTTCTATTCTTTTCTTCTTCCACTCTCCTTTTGCTGGCTTTTAAAATTTGATTTCACCCTTTTATTAGCCAACAGTTACCCAAGAGTGAGAAAAAATAGGGGGGGGGGGAATCTCTTCACTATACTGTCATTTTACAAGAATCACATCTGTTGAAAGGTTGTGACTTAAGAGGAACCACCAAATACCATTTCTCTAATTCTTTTATGAATTCATTCATTTATTTAACAAACGTCCTATTATGTGCCTGGCACTATAATAGACACTCTCCCTTCCTCACCCTTAAAACCTGAGTTCTGGGGCTAAGCTTTATGTTTAGTTCTCCTGCAACTAAAAATTTAAGAAAACAACTACTGGAATTTGATATATTCTTTCCTCCTCCCTTTGTAAAACATAAATGACTTTATGAATTTTTAGTATTCTCTTCTCTCCGGGGTGTAGAAAAAAGAGACAAAGTTTAGGATCCAGGCAAAACTGGGTTTAAACCCTGGTTATCTATGTGTATGTCAACAATTTAATCTACTTTTAAGCTTTCATCAGTTAATGGAGTGTAATTATAACTACAGCAAAGAGATGTGGAGATTGAGAAAAAGTATGTGAAGTGCCTCGCACAAGGACAGTTATTGTTTGTCTTAGTTTATAAGCCCTTTGGGGATAGATTATAAACTCATTAATCTGAATTGCAGTATTAATAATCAATAGAAAAAGTAAACACACAGTGCTAGCAGAGCAAGCAAAATGTGTAACCTGAACACATTTAAGTAAAGCCATTTATTGATTTTGCAGTGGGGTATTTCACAAGCAGGGCAATCCTTCATTTGTTGTTGTACCGAGCTGGGGAAATTCTGCAGAGAAAATTCAGAAATAGGTATTTCTCAGACACTTTTTTCTGTCATGGGGAATTTCTTCTTTCCTTGCTCAAACAACAAGTTATAGAGTAATATGCTTACACATTAATATTTGTGAGACAGAACTGTGGAAAAACCAAGTACTTGCAATGTGGCAGAGTGGACTCTGTGAAACCATGGGCAACTTACAGGACTTCCCTGAGCCGTAGTGTGTTGAGCTATAAAATTGGCATGCTGCTTATGCACACCTTTGTGCATGAATTAAGTATAACATGTATTTCAAACACGTGGCACATAATTGACGATCAATGTCATTTTCTCCTCTCCCAGGTCTACCCAACGGGTTACAGGGAAATGATTCCGGTAGTAAACACCACCTATTGAGTGTGCCCGGCCCCTCACACAGCTGACTTCTTTAACTCTAGCAAAAGTCTTACGGAGAGCGTCACAGGGGCAGTTTAACACGTGAAGCTAATGCAGCTTAAGCTTCAGGCCCTCTCACTTAATGCACGTGTCTTCCAAACCCCAGCATCTAATTTTGTATTTCCTTAAAGTGGTTCTCGTCCCTCTAGTTGTCTCAGGCCCCACAACGTGGGGATTCGCCCCTGGACAGCTGTTACTGCTTCCCTCCTTTTGCAGAAGGGGTAAAGCGAGTTGCCTAAGATCACACGCTTGCAAGTCTCGCAAGTCGTGGAGCAAGATCTAAACCCAGGTAGTCTGACCCCCCAGAGCTCCAACCCTTAACAGCTGGAGGTGATAACAAAAGTCTCCCAGAAGAGAGGCAAAGTCGCACACGCGGGGGCGGCAGATAACAGCGCAGAAATCCCCAGGGCTGCCGAAGCCAGGAGGATGGGGTCGGAGGGGGATCACCCCGCCAAGGCGCCCGCCCCTTCCTCCCCTTCCCCTTTTCCGCGCCGCCCGCCGAGTCCCAGCCGCGCAGCAGGCCCGGCGGCCGCCCCGGCCGGCTCGCTGTCCTCGAAACTGCCGGATCGGGCCGTGGGCTCAAGAACTTTCCAAGTGGGAGAAAGTTGGTGGCGAGTCCGGCGCAAAGAGCAGGTGAGCGCGGGCGTGGCCGGCGCAGGGCCGCGGCGCCGGGGTGGCCGCGCAGGGCCGCAGGTGCCCACGTGCCGCGCGAAGCCCGCGGGCCGGCGAGGCCGACAGGCCGAGGCTCCTGCCCGCGGCTTGCGGGGGCGGCAGCGCACGGGGCCCGGTGGCCGCCTTTGCGCGGCTAGGGGCGCTCTTCCCCTTTCTCTGGCGTCCGCCGCTCCTCGCGCGGGCCGGTGACGTGGGGGCCGCGGAGCCACCACCCAGGGCCCGCCCCGCCCGGCCCGCGCGGGGGGCGTGTTTTGCCGCCTCCGGAGCCCTGCGCGGCCCGGGGCTCGGGACGGGGGGACGGGGTGTCTGCGCTGGCCGCGGGGGAACAATTTCTGAACTACCGAAACTTGAGAATTTCAACTTCCAGCGTAGCCCGTCCCCTAAGAGGCTAACATGATAGGAAGTAAGTGACCGAGTGGCGGCGGCGGAGTCCCCGCAGACTTCGGGAGAAAAGGGTCTCGGGGCTGCGGCGCCCTCGGAACTCCCAGCAGCGCACAGAGAGAGTTATGGGGGCGGGTGCCCTCGCTGGGTGGCAGGCGGGACGTGTTGCCCGGCGTGGTGACTTTGTAGGGTGCGCAGCTGTAATCGTTTTTGTATTGGCGACGGCGTCCGTGCTGTGTAGGGGGAACTTCGCCAGCTTAAAGTGATCCCGGCTGCTAGTTTGGTCTACTGAGTGTGAGGAGGTCTGGGACACGGGCGCCGTTCCTTCTAATGAAAAAAAAAAAAAGTGAAGTGACAGCTGTGGCAGTTACTCTAATGTCGTCGTGGTATTGAGCATCTGTTTGGCCACTTTGAATGAAAGGAGAAATAACACTGATGTGTTCAGGGAATAAATAACGACATCGGGAGGTCTGCGGTCTGGTAAGGGGCTGCCTAGCCCGAGGCGCCTCCCAGAAGCCCCTGGAGAGCTTTTAAAAGTACACCTGTCGGGCCCACCCTGGAGGTCCCAATCAAGTGATGGGGCTGAAGCCCTGGCAGGTGCATTTTGGTAAAAGCAGGATTTTGCTGGGGACACCTAGTTAGGAATCGGGAGGTAGAAGAACTGGGTCCCACTCAAAGTGATCTTGAAATAGAAATCGGAATAATGACACAAAACTTTGGTGCAGGTGGCAACAAATGACCTCATGCCTTGGTTGTGCAAGTGATGTTTGGACTAAGTGAGAGGAGTGTGGAAGAATACGCTTGCCAGGGGAAGGAAAGGAGGGTTGGTTTTCAGGTCATCAGATCTATGATAATGTTGGTGTGAATTATAAAATAATTCAGAAAATCAGTATCCTCCAGATGAAAAGTGAGCCAGCTCCAGCCTGTGGAGGATCCTTTGAGAAATGCACCATGTCTATTTCCTCTTAAGAACCAAAGCCTTTATTATTATTAGGCAAATCAAGAGCCGGTAATTACCAATGTGTCTTGCTTTATGGTAACCCCAGGCTGTCTGAAGGCTGCATGTTTTCCTGCTAAGTGTGAATTTTTGTTCCATCATTCAACAGATGTGGGCTGGGGATCTTCATGAGCTCGGCATTCTTGGAACATAAAGATGAGTAAAATGCTGTTTTTGCCCTCGCCTTCTGTTTAGCAGGAAAGACTGATGTGAAAACAGGCCACACTGTAACCCAGTTATGATAACTGAGGTGTTGAATGAACAAAGGGCTGTGTGGCCCGGAGGGAGGAGGCTGCATGGGTCTAGGGGGAAGAGCTGTAGGAGACAACACGAGAGCTGGGTAAACAGCACCCTTCTGTAACAGCCACACGTAGAATTTAGAATTTCAGACTCTGTGTAGTCAAATCTGTGGGGGTTTTTTTCAATCAGATAAAATTCTAGTGTAATCCTATGCTGATAATCTAAAATGGAAATGACTTTGAATTTCATGATGACTCTTTCTTAAATTTACTACGCATTCTGTCATTTTGTTTTTGTAGAAGTGTTGGCTGGTCTAAAGTTAACCCAAGAAAGAGGTTGTTTAAACAAAAGGAAAATTTCAAAATATGTCCTGCATTCTTACCAAATATTTAGTTCCACTTAAGGACAATATTGAGATAAATTGTTTTAATTACATCCTCCTTTAAAAGTTTTTATTTTTTGTTCTTGTGTTAATTACAAAAGCTTAAAATTACAATAGAGGAGAGGGGCACAAGAGGGAAATGGTAAGAGGAATGAAAAGGGAATAACTGGAAGAGGGAAACTGGGAGGAGAAAGGAGTTTGATAAAATTGATGGTAGGAAGAGTGGGTGAAAAAGGAATGAGTGAATCAAATCTGGCTGCCAGCTGCTTCCTTGGGGATGCGTTGTCTTATACCTTTTTATTAAACATGTATAGATACTAGTTTTTAAAGTTATTTCAAACCATAATATAGAGGGAGGCGGCATAATATAGTGATGAAAGCATGGGTTTGAATAACTTACTAGCTGGTGACCTTGGACAGGCCCTTAATTAGCTGTGTCTGCTCATTTGTAAAATGGGGATAATAATATGATCTACAGGAGACTTGTGAGGATTAACAGCTGTGTTTCAGAGGCACCTGGCTGCCATCAGGCCACGCACGAGTGGCAGCTGCTCTCGTTCATACCTTACTTGATCCTGGTGAGAGCACTGGTAGGCTGCGCAGAGAGCACCGTCTTTCTTTTCCAGTTGTTGAAAGAAATCGGAGTTAGGAGAGACTGACTTGCTGAAGTCGTATAATTGATGGGTAGCTGAACTGAAGTGAAAAGCTGTGTCTTCTGGAATTGAGTCCTGAGTGTTTCTTCTGCTCCATGCTATGGTTGGCCCTGTTCCAGCTGCTGTGACTCTCCCTGGAATTAAAAGGGGCGAAGGCTGTAATCCAGGGTGTCTGTTACAATTCTACTCACACCATCACTCAGAACCTCTCCACTTCTCATCATTGATTTTCTTTGAAAATTACATTTTTCTTTCTGATGCTTATGGGTGGGGGCCAGTTCCTTTGGAGGGGGGTAAGACAGTGGGAAAACCATAAGGAAGTTTTATATGGAAGATCTTTAAAAGGGGGAACCCCTCTCTCCAACTTCCAGTAACGTGTTGTAATATTACCAAAATAATCATCCGTTTCATTGTTCAGGGACTTAACTGCTTCATCTGCAGCTGGTGGTTCTGGTGTGAGAAATAATATTTCCTTCGTATCCCCTTTCACATATGTCTGATCCCTGGAGAAGCAGGGGAGGGGACCATGGTTCTGTACAAAGAGCTCATGGTTGTGGGTCAGATTTTAATTAGAATGACAATTGGTAATTTGGAATGGAAAAGTATGACCAAGAATCTCTTCTTTGAAAAATAAGGACACAGAAAAGTATAAAGGAGGAATGTTTTTGAGAGTAGGTCCCAGTGTTGGTTCATTTTTTTCTTAGGAAGGAGCATTCTTAATCTTCATAGGTCACCTTTCTAGTTTTGGGTGTAGATGACCCCCACTTTGATGACTTTTAATTCAGCACTTTTAACCTGCTCAATCAAGTAATCAATGAGTGTACTGCACAACAACTGTGAGCCTAGGATAATGTTGGGCATCATAGGTGACATAGAAGGCAAAAAGTCAACATTTAGCGAGCAATGAAGAAACCAGCCAGGTGGAATGCGTACAAAGCTAGATGGTGTGGCACAGTTTCCTGAAAGGATGGGATCAGAGGGCTCTCATAAGATTTGAGAAAGCTTCATGGAGGAAGAGAGGGGACTCGCCTTTGCTGGGGGTGAGAATGAACTTTCAAACCTTTGGCCACCTGGGAACATTGAGGTGGCATTAGGGCTAGCGAAATGAAAGAGTAAAGGTATTAGTAGCCAGGGCTACTACTCGGTAACCTGTAGCGCGGGCTGATCTCCCAAAATGGCCCCATGTACCCCAAAATACTAAAGCAGTTTACTTGCTGGGCAGCCTGGGGACAGGAAAATACTAATGGCAAGGAAAAGCTTTTGCAGCCAGTAACAAGGCTCTCGCAAATTCACAAGGGGTGATTGACTTAGTGGCTATTACAAGTGGTAGGTATTTTCTGAATACATTTGCTGAATACATTAAAAATACCTGAGGAAGCTAGAGTGAGGGCTGTGAACGGTATTTATCAAAGTATAAATGATTCCGCGCTATTATTGCGAAAAGATGTTAAGAGCAGGAAGCCACAGGGTCCCTGAGAAAAGGAATTGCAGAGGAGGTGTCTGGAGAGAATTTTGATTGGGGCCTTTGTTAACAGGCACAAAGGCCCTTAGATCCTACCCAGTTGGGGGAACCTTAGCAAGACCTGTGGGTCTGAATCACATTCAGTAAACTCGTAAGAACGTAACACTTCCCATTTTCATAATATTGATTTACATCAGAAAGATGAAAGTGCCTGGCAGGCCCATATACTTTTTCCAAAGCAGGTTTAGGCATTTTCTTCATGGCGAGGAAAGCAAATAAAGGCTGGTGAGCTACTTGCTGAGAAGAGTCAGAGAAAAAGAGTTGATTGATCTTCAGTGACAGTGACATGAAACCGTGGGAGCCCAATCTGCCCTTCACCTGTCAGTGAATAGGGACATGCCGGTTGGTTGGATGGGCTAGTGTCTCCCTTGCGCAGCGCTGGGGGTGCAGTGACTGATCAAACAGTCCTCCTGAAACATCCCTTCCTTGGGCTCCAGATCACCACCGCCTTTGCTTGTGTTTGTCAGCTACATGTCAGATTTTTATGATTTTCATTTAGTAAGTTATGATGACTTCTCCCAACTTGGAAGTCATTTCTCTTAGGAGAAATGCTAGTACATACAAATTTATTTTTGAGTACTATTTTGGCAACTACACTCATTTTAGCTTTTGTATAGGTGTGTGAATTTGGAGTCTCTCTTATAAGCTAGTATTCATTGGCTCAGCTTAAACCTGGATGGAGGTTTGGCTGAAGGTACAATTAATTTGTACCTTTTTCTTTCGGACATTTATTTGCATGAGTCCACAAACCTGAGAACTTCTGAAGGGAGAGAGAAGCAAGTCAAGATTTAAAAAAATGGAGGGGAGTAGTGTGTGAGGGGGTGGAGTTTGATAGCCCCTCCAACAACTCCTTCTCCTGGGGCCCCATTACTTGGACTGGGCTTTTAGGGTAAGGAGCTAGAGACGTGAGCTGATAAAGCTATAATAATTTTTATGGTACTTTTGGAGGAAGATCAAAGAATATAGTGTCTTTTTGCAGCTTGACGGTTTGGAATCTTTGGAGTACACTGGGAGGTGGCACTGGGGCAGAGAAGGGTACAGTCCTCTGGAGTGTATACAGCAGGCTGGAGTGGAACAGGTGCGGGAGCATGTGTCCTCCTGCCTCTGAGGGGCCAGCCCTTGGCCAGGTAATACAAGTCGGGTGACTCTAATCGGAAGAAAAGTGATTTTTAATATATTATTCAATACAGAGGATATTTATAGACAACTAATGTTAATGTTCAAAAGAAGTAAAGGCATGAAGTTTTTATCAAGCAAGCAATAAATAGAACACTACCCATTATTATTGATTTGCAATGTGTAAAATGTCATTTGCCCTGTCTTTATGTAGGTCTTCATATTGTTTAATAAAAGTGAATGTGTCTTTGGAAGGAAGTTTGGCAGTTTTTTACAAAGGTGTATATACTCTTACCATGCAATCCAGTGGTCATACTACTTGGTATTTACCCAAGGGGGTTGAAAACTTATGTTGGCACAAAAACCTGTGCAAGGACGTTAATAGCAGCTGTATTCATAATTGCCAAAACTCAGAAGCAACCAAGATGTCCATCAGTAAGGGAATGGATAAATAAACTGTGGTACATCCAGACAATGGGATATTATCCAGGGCTAAAAGGAAATGAGGTACAAGCCATAAAAAGACATAGAGGAACCTTAAATGCATATTACTAAGTGAGAGAAACCAATCTGAAAGGCTACATGCTGTATGATTTTAACTATATGACATTCTGGAAAAGGCAAAACTGTGGAGACAGTAAAAAGATCAGTGGTTGTCTGGGGTTGGGGAAAAGAGGGTTGAGTAGGTGGAGCACAGATTTTTTGGGGGCAGTGAAACTACTCTGCATGGTACCATAATGGTGGATACATGTCATCATACGTTTGTCCACACCCATAGAATGTACAACTCACAAGAGTGAGCCCTACTGTAAACTACGGACTCTGGGTGACAGTGATGTGTCAGTACAGATCCAACAGTGGGAGCAAAGGTACCACTGGTGGGGCTGGGGTGGGGATATTGATAATGAGGGAAGTTATGCTTGTGTGGGGGTAGGGGTGCATGGGAAATCCCTATTCCTTCGGCTCAATTTTTTTTCTGAACCTAAAACTGCTCTAAAAATAGTCCATTTTTTTTAAGTGAATGCATCAAAATAGATAAAGTAGTGGTTCTCAAACTGATTCATTAGAGCTCTAGGGTTACTCAGAGGTTGGGGGAAGGGATGAGAGGGAAAGAAAAGTGAATCTTCTTTCACCATGCTGCATCAACTTGGCTGTTGTACTTTGTCTTATATGTTGAGCTTCTGATACATCACTATGAAAAGATGTGTATCAGCCTTCAACAGTAAGAGTGCTACCATTTTATGAGCTTCCACGGGTTAAATTGTAGCCGAAATAATAGGGCTGCCATGTATTTGGAACATGAATCTCTGTGAATATATCCTCAAATGAAGACAGTGGCTACTGAATCCTTTGTGGGGATCAGATTCGTTCTTCCACACCTTGTTATCAGTTATAATGAAAATGTACCTTTCACTTTCCTACAGGAACCTGTAGTTGTGATTTAGATCTCTGACAACCATGGCTCCAGACCTGGAGAGGAGCACATGCACGTTTCCCTCTGTTGAGCCTCAGAGTTTTGCTAAGGAGAAAGTCAGGGTTGGGGCAGAGCAGAGATGGGCCAGCCTGAGGGTTCTCGGTAGAAGAGACTATAGAGTTGACCTGGAGCGAGGAGAAAGGATTGCAGGCTTGAGGGTAACTGGGAGTCCTGTGATAGAGGCATTCGGGGTACTAAAGAGTTAGATTTGGGGACAGAGGCAATTTAGTACAGATAAAAACTTGTGTAAACCATATAAAACCCTTCTTCTACATAATAAAATTCCTCGTGTTAAATACCAGGAGGCAGTGTGGTTTTGTGTAGCAGGCACAGCCGGAGACGGTGGGTTGTGGTTCCGGAGCTGCCGGTGTTCCTGGCTGTGTGACCTGTGAGTCTGCCTGCTTGCGTGTAAAATGAAAGTGTGAGACTAAGCACTTGGTGAGCTTTCTTCTCTGTCGAAACCCTGTGTTTCTGGGCAAATTTGTTTTCATAAATATCTATGGATATGAGTATCTGTGGATGTGCCTGTCAGTGCTCATTAGACATTTCTTTTTCAAAATACATGGCACCACTATATGTAAATGATGCTTTTCAATAGAAAGTTCTATTTTTTAAGCTTCACTTACACTTGAATGGAATCTTTTTTTAATAACAATTAATGCTGGAAAAGTGCTGGATTAATGCATTTTCCCCATGTTTTAATTTGTACATGTCTAAGCACTGAGCTATGTTAGATGCAAAGTAAAATAGCATTAAATTTTGCATTATATCATATGTTTAAATGCATTTCTTTTACAAATTTAATATTTTGTAGAAATAATTTTGTAAAGATGCTCTAGTATACCTTACATATGAATACACACACATACACACATTTTTTTCTTGTGTAAATATAAAGGAAGTTTGGAAGAACATATGCCAAACTTAATCTTGGCTAGCTCTGAAGACTGGACTATTAGAGGGGCTGGTGAACTTTTTTTTTTTTTGAGACAGAGTCTCACTCTGTTGCCCGCGCTAGAGTGAGTGCCGTGGCATCAGCCTAGCTCACAGCAACCTCAAACTCCTGGGCTTAAGCGATCCTACTGCCTCAGCCTCCTGAGTAGCTGGGACTACAGGCATGTGCCACCATGCCCGGCTAATTTTTTCTATATATATTTTTAGTTGTCCAGATAATTTCTTTCTATTTTTAGTAGAGACGGCGTCTCGCTCTTGCTCAGGCTGGTCTCGAACTGCTGACCTCGAGCGATCCACCCGCCTCGGCCTCTCAGAGTGCTAGGATTACAGGCATGAGCCACCGCGCCCGGCCTGAACTTTTAATTTTTACTTTATATACTTTTGTATTGTTTATTACAATGAACATATATTTTATAATTTCATGCATGTGATTTGTTACAGAATGAGCCTTCATAATTATAAAGTACTTTATTCGATTTATAGATACAAATACCATTTGACATGAGTAATTTAAGGCCTAGGGTTAAATAGTATTATTTTGTTAGACAACATAGAGAAAGGAGTTCTTTGCTCTGATGAATTTTGAAGTTGACAGTGTTCTTCTTGGTGTGTACTCGGACAGGATTCATGCAATAACTAATGTGAGCAAAGACTTTTCTCTAGCTAATGAAAGAGGCTGGGCCCAGAGATGACAAGTAAGTTTAGTCATGTTTGGTTGAATCATATTCCTAGAGGAATGTGTTAAGAAGGATCTTGAAGTCATTTCTGTGTTCACTGGGCAAGAATACCATGATCAATAGCTGGCCTGACAGGTACTAGAGGATCAGGAAGATAGCTGATCATTTGCCACATATTTGCCATCCCTGAAGCCTAGACTTGTAAGTGATAAGTTTCTCTCCTAAGATAAATATTTCTCTTTTTATCCAAATCTCTTACAGACTTATTGTCTGTACTATTTATTATATTTAATCACATAGTATTTTGCATAGTTATTGAGTAGTTTCATGGTAAATCATATTAAGATGGCAAGAACTAAAATCTTTTGTATCCTTGAGAGATGTTAGCAAGACTCTATACCTGAATGAACTAGTCAAGAGTTAATGACTAATTGAAGAAATGACTGGTTCATAATTTTGACAATGTGTGGTTATGGGTAATGAGGATGATCCAGTATGATTGAGCATCAGTTAAATTATTTCATTTTATCAAAATGTTTACAAGTATTGATGCTAAACTAAAAAATTGAGTCCTGTGATTATAATTTCTTTTTGTGACCCCTTCATTCATCTCAGTTCATGATACCAAGATAGACTTAAGTGGCTTAAATGTATGAACAAGGAGTGGTCCAATTTTTACATTTTTTGTTGGTCTAAGAAGGTACCAGTGTTGCATATATCCTGGATATGGAGAAAAGGGCATGCATGCTTTTTCTTTTCATAAAGACTAGCTGTTGGAAAAGGAGTAATACAGAAAATGAGTCCCATCCACCGCCTCCCCCCTTTTTTTCTGGTCTAGGAGTTGTGTGGAAAGAGGAAAGCACTTACTCAATGACAGAGTAATGTGAAGCTGCAGCCTGTTGGGTCTCCAGTTATTTCAGACTGAATTTTAAAATCATGCATTTGTATGACATCCTGCTTGCAACCATATGAACAAGATGTTTATTCATTCTTTTGTTTAACAATATCTACTGAGCACCTACTGTATGTCAAGCACTGTGGGAATAGAGCCCCTGCCCCATGTTGTTCATTACAGATGAGAAAATTGTTCTCTACAAAGTGGCTTGTCCAAAATGGTGGAATTGGGACTTGAACTGAGCAACCAGATTCCAAATTCAAGGCCCCATCCTTTATACCACACTGCCTCACATGATTTTAGAGGACCCTGGTTGAATACTGGCAGATCTGTTATATCTGCCTTTTCTTTTTCCTCCCTTGGTGGCAGTTTTCACATTTCCTGGCCATGTGAAATGGCATGAGTGTATTCAGAGGAAAGATATATTGCTAGTGGGGATCACTTATACCTTTTTCTGTTTTTAGGGCAAATTGTATTTATTTTTGAATAGCAACCTAGAATCTTGTCATTAAAAAATAATATATGGGCAAAGTAAAGTAATTAGAGCAGTAGTTTTCAAACTCTTAGGTTTTAATTTGGTAAAATGAAACCATTTAAAAACTCTTAAAGTGCATTACAATTAGTGAGGTAAATATCATATAAAACTTTTATTTCATGAATGTACGTTTGAACTAAGTTGCAATATGAAATGTTTTTCTCAGTATGAGTTGTTAAAACATTTGAAACATTGGTTTAAAGGATATCAGATAAAATATCATTTGTGGGGGAAAAAAGGTGAATAATTGTTCTCAGCTATTATTTGAGTGTGTATGTGCCCTCACGCATGTGTGTGTGTTGTTTACAAAAGGATTCAAAGCAGTAAACTAGAATTTGTGTGATGAAAGTACTAGTAGAGTTATTTTGTGTTTGAATATATTCCTGCACTGATCTTTTTTCATTAAACCCATACATACTGCAGTTACTGGTTTCTCTGTGTCTTATGTTTACTGTGGTTTCCTGTATTGAGTGGATTTGTCATTCTTAAAAATGCATTTATTTTGTAATTTGTGATATATATAGAAATTTAGAGAAATAAAGTATCTAATTGAGGTGATTTCTTAGACATTGATTATTATAAAGTTTATAGCTGTATAGACTTTAATATGTAATTTTACATGTTACATACTGACTTATTTTAAAGCTGACTTAAACATTTATAAATTAAATTAAAAAAAATCTTATCAGTAGATTTTGGCTGAGGATATTTGTAATAAAAGAGTAACAGATATAGTTCCCTAAATTGGGGTTTTTAATATACTATAGGAAAATGTCATTAATTTGGAATTTGTGATAATTTGTATAGAGATTGAACTGATACCTTGGAAAGATAAGAGCTTGTTGCCCCAAAAATTAACTGTGTAAAGAGATATCAAGAGTTAAGTCTATGTAAAAATATATTTTTGGAATCACTTAAGAAAAATCTACTTTTCTATGTTGTAGTTTATTTCAGAAATATGTGAAGAATCTCAATTATTGAAATGGCCAGAACAGAGATATATTTAAATATTATGTGTTTATTCTATGTAAGGCATAAATAAGATATTTATCCCCTAGAATAAGCTTATAATCTAATTATGGAGACATAAACATAGAAGAAAGGCTAGCCTTAAAAGAACACAGAAGTATTTTTCTCTCCTCAGAGGACAGGGGAGTAACATACAAAGGATAAAAATGCCTTGAGAAGGGTTCTGGGCAGGAAACCTGAGCAAGCCTCTGTTGCTGGTATCAAAGATCTTGTGGCATTGAGTTATGGGCACATTTAACTTACTTGAATTCAACCAGCCAAGATCAAGAGGAAGAAGAACAAACTAATAATATTAGCACAGGAGGTTGTCTGTAGCATTTCACCCAATGGATGTATGTACAGGAATGAGTATGTCATGGGCAATGTGAATCTCTTGTTCCCGTATTCAGTCTCAATTCCCCTCCAGACTCACCAGAAAATAAATATTTTGAGTTCAACAGCCTGTACTCTCACTTGCTTTTAGGGAGTGGGGAACCCTGACCCCCTACCTCATTAAAAAAAAAAAAAAGAGGCTCTAAATTGTGAATGGCTTCCTTTCCATTCATCCTTCCCCACCCCTGCCATTTATCCATTTATCTACATCTATACCTTTCCTTCCCTCCTCTTCTCCAGCTTCAGAGTATCTCTCTAGTCCAGACCTGTCTTCTGTCCTCCAGGACCTTGTGCCTTCATGGACAGCCTCTCGCTCATAATCAGGAGCTGTACAGCACAAAGGATAAAAACCCAGGCTCTGGAGCCGCCATCTTTCTAAATGTGTGACAATGAGCATGTTATTTAACCTCATGGGCCTCAGTATTTCCATTTGACAAATGGGTCTACTAAAAGAGTTTGCCTTATAGTGTTGTGAGGATGCCATGAGTTAACATAGGTAAAGAGTTGAAACAGTATCTGGCCCAATCTCTCAATAAATGTTAGTTTTTACTATTCCTATTACTACTACTGTTAACATGCTAATACCTAAATCTCTACTGGTTTTCACCCCTTAGCCCATACGTTTGCAAAGCATTTCCTGTTCTGGAAAAGAGTAAAGCCAAACTGTCTCTTAACCTCAGATCCCCTTCTGTCTACTGTGTTCTCCCTCTCCTCTTCCTACCTAAATGTTTTAAAGATTATGCAAGATTAACTGCCTCTACTTCTTCACCTCCTGTTGGCTTTTATTTTCTTATTAGAAATTGTTTTTAATAAGATATTAACTAGATAAGCAGTTATTAAAATACTGTGTATCTGCTACTCACCATTAACCCATTAACTTCGGAGTTCCCTGTGAGTCTGTCCCTAAACCCGTCTCCATTTCCCTTTAAGTGTTACCACTGGGTAGATTTTTATGTTAATCATTTTCATACCCTCTTCATAGTTTTACCTAATATTGTGTATATTTAGTTTTGCTTGTTGTTGAACTTTGTGAGTCAAATTATATGATATAAATTATGTAGAAGCTTACTATTTGAACCTAACTATAATTTGATCCATTTTTATTGGCATAAAGAGTCTTCATCTGCCACACCTTGTTCATTTTCTCTGTGAAAGACATTTTAGCCTTTTGCTACTACAAACAGGTTTGCTATGAACATTCTTGCACATGTATCCTGGTACACACGTGCATAGTATTTCTAGGATCTTTACCTAGGAAAGGAATTTCTGCAACCTTGAGTATATACCCCTTTGTAGTCATTGACTATTACAAACTGTTGTTGTTCCAAAATGATTATGCTATTTGATATTCCCATCAGAAGTATAAATCTTGTCAGCCTTTTCAATTTTGGGATATGAAATGGCATCTGCTATTTTAAAATTTTATTATTTGATTACTAATAAAGTCAACTATCTTTTTGTTTCTTAACCATTTCTGTTTGTTCTTCAGTGAAGTATACTCATTTATGTTTTGCCCATTTTTCTTTTGAGTTGTTTGTCTCTTCCTTATTTACAGTAGCTTTTTATAACTCAGGAATAACCAGCCTACCTCCAAATTTGTGCCTTGACTTTTTACCTTCTTTATGTCCTTCCCCTGTGCTTTTGACATTTTTTTCTGTGTCGTCAATGGTTCTCAGCAGTTTTATTATGATGTGATGTGTCTTGATGTGTTTTTTCTTTTTGTAAAAAGCAGCTTACTGAGATAAAATTCATATACTATACAATTCACCCACTTAAAGTGCTCAGTCAGTGGCTTTTAGTGTATTCATAGAGTTGTGCATTTTCTGCCAAAATCAGTTTTAGAAATTTTACATTGCTTGAATGTGAAATTTATTACCTTTTATCATTACCCCCAATCCTTCCATCCCCTCTAGCCCTAGGCAACCACTAATCCACTTCCTGTCTCTCTAGATTTGCCCACTTGGGGCATTTCATACAAATGGGGTCATACAAGATGTGATCCTTTGTTACTGACTTCTTCACACAGCATAGTATTTCCAAAGGCCATCCATGCTGTTAGCAAGTATCACTGCGGTACTAGTCTGCGGCCCAGGGGTTGGGGACCGCAGCCCTAGATGACCACTGTGCTTTGTCTAGCATGTCACTTGCACCTAGTGGTAGCTCTGCCATCCCAGTTCCCACATGTGGCAAGCATTGTCCTATGTCAAAGGGCTGGGGCCGTGTGTGGCAGGTCCCCTCGTGGGGTGGGCTCAGCTGTGGAATTTGCCCATCTGGAGTGGCGCTTATGTCCCACTGGCACTGGGCACATGGGCTGGCTGTCCCCAGTCACTAAGACAGCACTGCCTGCTTGCACTGCTGCTTCTCCCGATGTTTTCATATTTTACAGCCAGTTTCCTCAGAATTTGGTTGTAACAGTGTGTTTCCTAAAACGACACTAGCGAAAACAAAAGCCTAGATGGAATGTCACTGGAGTCAGAGAATATGGTTGTCACTTCTGGGCATAAATGCCTTCTCCTCACGCCCCTAGAGAGCTAGTGGGAATTGGAGAGAGGTGTTCTGGAAGACGAGCACAAGGAATAGGCTTGCAGTTGCCCTCTGGGCACTTCTAGGCTGTCCTAGAAGCACTGTCTCTGGGTTGTGGTCATGCATTAGGGGTTTCCAGGCCAAGCCATACATTACCTGATGGCCACCTGGGTGCAATTAAACCCAGAGGCTCCCTGTTCCTCCACCTCCTTGAAGGTGTTTCTCAGCAGCCAACCCCAGAGATTCCCGACCTGTATTTCATTGCCCCACTACTGAAGTGGTGGCCTCTATAGAGGCAGAAATGCTCCTGACATTGTCATTTTTCTTATTAACTCCATGAGATTGGTAATGAGCTACATTACATAGATGAGGAAATGAGGTGATTTGAGTATTGGGCATTTTGTCCCAGTCTCAGCTAATACAGCAGGGATTTGGCCAAGTATGTTTGACATGAAGCCCATCCCCCCAACATTTTAGAGTGAAAAACTTTCCAAACATACAGAAAAGTTGAATTTTACAATGGCCACCCTCGTACCCACCACCTGTATTCTATTATTAACATTTAACTGTATTTGATCTATTACAGAATCCATCTATTCATCATCTGTCAGGTCACCTTATTTCCAAGTTAATACCCAATGGTTTTTTACCCATGCCTGAACACCTTCAGTTGAAGACCTGGATCCAGTTCTGGGAGGAGAAGTGTTTTTTTTTGCCTCAGGGATGTTAAGAAGAGCCAAAGCACTGGGTCTGCTTTATCTGCTTTTCTTAAAGCTTGCAAAATTCCACAAATATGAAAATGACTCTCAGTTGTATAAAAAGGTGATCACTTCCAAGTAGGATTTTTTTTTAAATTCTGAAAGCTAGGGGGAAACGCCAATTTTTAGAATAGGATGAATTCTGAGGTTTAGTTTCATGTTTTATGCTCTAAATGAAATTGTGGCTACCCAAGGTTAACTATGGGCATGATGGACAATTCCTCAGGGCCCCTCGCTTTTCCTTGCTGGAGGACTCCATCAGCTGCACTCTGCTTTCCTAGCAGATAATTTCTCAAGTCCCCTGAATGTGAGGAGGATACAAAGGAAGTAGAAATAGGAAATCTTTGATTTTCTTAAAAAGAAATAAACACTGAAAAAGACCTGAGGCTTAGTTAACGGGAAAATTGGAGAGGCCTAAGTCATCGCCCTCGGGATGAGTGTCCAGGGAAGTCATCCTCTGGTCAGGCCAGGGGCTGTGCACCCGAGGCCTGAGTTAGCGGTCCAGGGCCTGGAGGCTTTGGCCCTGGGGACAGAGGGGATCAGCTTGGGCCTTGACAGCTGGAGGGAGACTAGGGAGCCTTGGGGTAAGGCAGCCCCAGTACAGAGGCCAAGGGTGTGCTGCACTGGCCTGCCTTCCTCCCGCAACACAATTTTGTGTATAAACATGGCTCACTCCTTTCAGTCCTGTATAGAGATGTAATTAACAGTATAAAGCACTCCAGAAAGATCAACCTGCAGTGTACTACATGGAGACCATGTCCTGTAGTGAAAGCATCCATGTGTTTTTAATTTCAGATATTGTATCTTTCATCTCTAATAATTTCATTTGGAGTCTTCTACATTCTTGAGTGTTTGGAACATGTTTATAATAGCTGTTCTAATGTCCAAATTTCTTTATCTCAGACCAAGAAATGATAGTTTCTTTTGATAGACCTTTTTTCTAGTTATGGGTCACATCTTCCTGCTTCTTTGCATGCCTGGTAATCTTTTGATGTGAAGGTAGACCTTGTGCTTTTACGCTGTTTTATGCTAGATTTTGTTTTATTCCTTTGAATAGTATTAAACTTTATTCTGGCCTGTAGTTAAGTTACTTGGGATGAGTTTTAAGGTTGGAAATCTCTTCAGTTAAATATCCCAGTCCACTGTTCACAATTTCAGCTTTCCACATAATCACAGGACGTATTTCGCTAAGCTTTCTACCAGCAAGTAAAGGATCACCCTTACTATGGTTTCTAGCAACGTGTTCCTCATTTCCTTCTGAGTCCTCAGTGGTAGCACCTTTCATGTTTGTATTTCAGTCTGTTCAAGGCAATCTGGCTTTTCTAGATTGTTTTGAGATACCCGAGTTTCTCAAAATTCTCCAGCCTCCATCCACTGCCCAATTCCAAGGCTATTCCATATTTTTAGGTATGTGTTACAAAAGCATACTACTTCCAGGCAGCAAAGTCTGCTCTAGTTTTCTATTGCTGCCATGACAAATTACCACAAACTTAGTGGCTTAAAACATGTATTTATTACTTCCCAGTTCTGTAGGTCACAAGTTGGAGCTGACCCTGCAATAGCTCTTTAACATCATTCTCGGCTCCAGTAATAGCAAGCAACTGGAGTTTCCTTGCACATATCTGTGCACTTCTCATGGGATTCGCTTTACCATGCATGCTCTTCCCATTGTGTTTATTGGCCGATAGCCTTATTTTCTAAAACTCATCTGTAGCATAATCTCTTCTAGAAACTTGGGCTCTGCTGCTGAGTTGAGCTAAGTGGCCCAATTTTGTGTATCCATAAAGAGCATGTGGTCCTTCGTCTTCACTTACCATGTCATATTAGAATCACCTATCATGTGTTAGTTGCCCCAGTGTAGTATCTCTCTTATCTCTCAGGGCTTAGTAATTGCCTGGAACATAGTAGCAAGCAAAGAATGCTTGCAAATGAATGAGGTAGAAGAAATTATGACCATATTTTCCCACATAAAAGTTAAAACTTTTGTCAAATGGCTAAAAATTAGAAGGCAGGTAAAAATTGGCTTTTAAAAATTGCAATAAGTTACAGGGAGAAAGATGATATGTATGTAATATTTTATGGAAAACATTGTCCCCAGTAGGAAAAGGGAAAATGGTCATGACTAGTAAGTTGCAAAAGAACAAATATAAAGAGTTAACAAAATACGAGAAAATGCTCAAACTCATTAGTTAATATATGCAACTCAAAATGATACTATTGTTTCTAATCATGTTATCAATTTAAGAAAGTTACATTGCTTGTAATACCTGTGAAAGATATCCACAGGCTACTACCAGAAGTAGAATTTGGGAAATCCTTTGGAAAGCGATTCCACAGTCAGAAATCTTATAACATTTATCTGTAGATTTTTGGCTGGATGAGTCTACTTCTAGATATCTGTACTAAATAATTTGAATTTTAATTTTTAAAATTAGAGCTTTATTTCTCTAATAGGAATACATTAAGATGTTTTTAAATCCAAAAGGTATTAAAGAACAGACAGTGAAAAGTGGACAGCTTGCTCCTATGAACCCCAGTCACCTGTTCTCATGTTTCTTTTCAAAGGTATATTGTGCATTAATCATCCTAATCCCTGTGTGTGCGTGTGTGTGTGTGTGTGTGTGTGTGTGTGAGAGAGAGAGAGAGAGGGAGAGGGCATTGTCCCCTTCCTCACACTTCAGTTTTTACACAAATAGTGGTAACATGCTGTTTCAACTGGCCTTTATTTTGCTTTTTTTAAAAAAGCTTATTAATACCTTGGAGATTGTTACATGTCTGTAACATCTTTTTTTTAACAGCTGCATTTTATTCCATTGTATGGATGTATGAAAATTTGTCTTCTCTTATTGAACTTTTGCTATTATAAATAATGCTTTATTGCCTAACCTTGTTCATATGTCACATTGCACATGCTAGTTTATCTACAGCATATATTCTTAAAAGTGGAACTATGAGATCAAAGAGGACATACATTTATACTTTTGGTAGATATTGCCTAGTTGCCTCCCATAAGGCTGTACCAGTTTGTATTCTCTCCAGCAATACGTGAGAGGTGAATGCCTTTTCTCCAAACCCTTGCCAGCACAGTATGTGTTAAAAATTTTTGGATCTTTGCCAATCTGATAAGCAAAAAATCCCAGTATAGTTTTAATTTGCATTTTTTATAGTGAGCAGCATCTTTTAATTAGACTCAATATTCTTCACTAAATGAGATGTCTTTTCATTTCCTTTGTTGATTTTTCTAGTGAGTTGGTCTTTTCCTTACTGATCTGTGGTTTTCTCTATATGAAGGAAATTAGCCCTTTATCATGAATCAGAGTTTTACCTACACACACACCCCCCACCAGCTTGTTTTTTTCTTTTTTTTAAACTATGGTTTTGTTTTGTGATGCAGAGAATTGAGTTTTGTTATATTGTTGAATTTGTCAATGTTTTCTTTCATGGCTTCTGGAGTTTATGTCAAACTTAGGAATACCTTTCTTACCTCAGGAAATAACTTTAAATATGCTGAAAGATTTATATGTAAAGATGTTGATTGCATTCTTTGTAAATTTTTAAAAATGATAACAATATAGAAGATCAGTATTTAAAGAATGGTGCTTTAATTTTGATATAGCTACATAATGGGTTCTTATACAACTTGTGTAAATAATATTTACAGGAAGTACCTCATATAGTGATAAAACATTTACAAATGCATGTCATGGGAAGATATTTGTTCAGGTTGAGACCAGAATCAATACCATATCTATTCCAGATCATTTCAAGAATATAAAAAATAGAAAAATGGAAAGTATATTAACAATTGTAATTTGGTGAGATTATTTTACTCTTTTAAATATTTTCCTGGTTGTTGTAAACTTCTAAAACAAGCAAGTTTTTTCATAATAAGGAAAAAATACAACAGCATGGAGGATAGTATTGTAGTCCAGCATGTGTGTAACATGGGTTTGTACAGGGTCCACCAGCTTTGATATTTGACATTCTCCACACCCTCAGCAGCCCAAAAGTAGAGCAAAGAAAGCTGGTGGGTGGTTGTTCAGAACAGAGCTAGTTTATCCACATTTTCTTCTTTTATAGTCAGATATCAGGATCTCAGGAAATGTTCTCTGTTATGTATTTCACTGTAGAGAAGGTGCCACTCAAATTACAATGGTACCCTAAAATTAGGACATACTAGTGAATTTTTATTTCTCCTTTTTTTTTTTTTTTTTTTTCTGAGATAGAGTCTCGCTCTGTTGCCCTGGCTAGAGTGAGTGCCGTGGCGTCAGCCTAGCTCACAGCAACCTCAAACTCCGGAGCTCAAGCAATCCTCCTGCCTCAGCCTCCCGAGTAGCTGGGTCTACAGGCATGTGCCACCATGCCCGGCTAATTTATTTTTCTATATATATTTTTAGCTGTCCAAATCATTTCTTTGTATTTTTAGTAGAGACAGGGGTCTCGCTCTCGCTCAGGCTGGTCTTGAATTCCTGACCTCGAGCGATCCTCCCGCCTCGGTCTCCCAGAGTGCTAGGATTACAGGCGGGAGCCACCGCGCCCAGCCTATTTCTCCTTTTTAAATTCTTCCTCCGAATAGTGATCCTTCTTTTAAAATTATGGCCTCCTCCCACATCCTCATACATTTGATAGGCTTTTTTTCTCATTGGCTTTGTTGAGTTACAGTCTACACACAATCAAATGCAACCAATCTCAATGTACCACTTGAGTTTTGACAAATGTGTTTATCCTTGGAACTGTCACTACAATTAAGATGGAACATTTCCATCGGGAGGTTATAGAGACCTAACTTCTTAAAAATATAATTTAAAAGATATAATGTGTTTTACACTGATACACTCTGCAACACTTATAAGAGTAATAGTTAATTTTAGATTGAGTGTTCAAAAGGAATAAATGTTTGAAAAGTTAATGGTTTATACAGTAACTGTATATAATAACCTCACAAAGGAACCTTGCTTTGGTTATAGCATAAGATTATAATAAGAAAGTAATAAAGAACCATATGAGCTATTATTCGAATTCTTTGAGGTGCTAAGACTTCAAAGGGACAATTCTGTGCGTTTTTGGAATTGTGATTTCTTTACATTTCCATGTCTTTTTTTCTTAAAATGCTACAAGGCATCTGTTTATTCTCATATCAAAATGAATGATACTCTGAGATGATTGGGGAGTGTTGGCAAAATCCTTTCTTTAGGATCTTATTATATGTGAGTCTGTGCACATATTTGCAAAGACTAGAAAAATTGAGATTATTAGAATGGATATATAATAGCTTAGCAAATATAATTAAGATTTCCCTGGCAGAGCAAAGTGTTTCACAGTAAAGAGACTTTTAAATATCTAACCTCATTTCAAAAAAAGAACACTGCAAGAAGCTTTCACCTGTTGGAGCAAGAGGTTATGTTTGTGTAAATCGAAACACTGTACAATTCTCAGAATTTGACTGCGGTACTTTCATGCGTCCTTTTCAGTGGGTACAGTTGGTGCCCATGATCGTGATCAGTGGGGGTGAGGATCAATGTTGTCCTTGCCTGTATTTGTTCTACTCCCTCGCTTTTGAGTGGCTGTGCATTTCTCATGCTATTCTTCCCATTAACTGTTTCTCTCCTGTTCCTTTCTGCTTGTTTGTCCTGTTTTCTCTTCCTTCCTAGCTTCTCATGGGATTGTGGAAGAAACAAAAAGAAGACCCTCACATGCAATTTCACTTTTGATTCTGAGTACTTACAGTTTTAACTTCTTTTTTTTTTTTTTTTTTTTTTTTTTAGACAGAGTCTCGCTCTGTTGCCCGGGCTAGAGTGAGTGCCGTGGCATCAGCCTGGCTCACAGCAACCTCAGACTCCTGGGCTTAAGCGATCCTACTGCCTCAGCCTCCCGAGTAGCTGGGACTACAGGCATGAGCCACCATGCCCGGCTAATTTTTTGTATATATATTTTTAGTTGTCCAGATAATTTCTTTCTATTTTTAGTAGAGACGGGGTCTCACTCTTGCTCAGAGCTGGTCTCGAACTCCTGACCTCGAGCAATCCACCCGCCTCGGCCTCCCAGAGCTAGGATTACAGGCGTGAGCCACCGCGCCCGGCCCAGTTTTAACTTCTTAAAGACTTTTACTTCAGATAAAATGTTAATACTAAGTTTTATTGATATGCTTAATTTGCATTGGGAAACCTAAGGAAATTGATCCAACCTGGAAATCTTAAATTGAATAGTTGCTGTTTTGGTCTTTTGATAGAAATTTTTCTATCTGCTTTGCCAGTAAATACAGTGGTTTGCAGGGCATCCAAAGGATTAAACAATAATTGATCTTGAGCATTACTGTGTTCATGTGAAGGTAATCTAGAGATTTAAAATGCGTTTATTCTAACTTGAAATAATAGGGAAAGAAATTTGGACAAATTAGGGCATTGGGTATAAATGAATTATTGGGAAGTCATGGAAATATGGATTTCTATAAAAAATATACCATCAGAAATTTGTTAGGCTGTTTGTAGAGAAAATTTGTACAGCAGTTGATTGCTAGGTCTTTAAATTTCATAGCCTGGAATGACTATCTTAATTCGGCAGCTACCTTAAGTGTGCTGTTTTTGTGTGTGTGTGTGTGTTTGGAGATACAGTAGAATAAATTATTAATAAGTAAATAAATGTAAACATGCCATGATACTTCTTAGGCTAAGATTGTATGAACCAGTTAACATAGTATTTTTTACATAAACCATAGAAAATGGTTTTATGCTATAACTGAAGAAAAATCTTTTTTCTAAGATTCACTTGTTTCTTTTCCTCTGCTAAAGTTAAACTCCTTGAGGCCAGGGACATAATTTATTACAGTAGCTTTCAAACTCTTTTGGCTTTAACCTACATTAAGAAATGCATTTTACATCATAATCCAGAACACACGCGCACACACACACACACTATAATGGGTTTCCAGCCCAAACCCTTATTATGTAAATTACATTCTGATTTTTTTTTCAGCTCAGTAGGAAAAAAATGCTAGTTTGTGACCCACTAGATTGATCTCATGACCTATTAATGGGTTGTGACCCACTGTTTAGAAAGAATAGTTTATTTCATTTTCAATTCCCAGTACCTTGTAGGGTCCCTAGGACATGTTAGGCCTTCTGTAAATGTTTGCCAAGTATATGAATGAATGACTGAATTAGGAGAGTGAAAAAGAGCTGGGGTAACCTGGAGAAATTCTTTAAAGGTAGATTTTGTGCATTACTTATTGTTACTTAGTATTCCTGCTAGTCTGTGGCAGTGTTCCCAGACTGACTGAATCCAAATCTCTTCAGGTGGAGCTCAGGCAAGTGAGTGAGTAGTTTTTAAAAATATATTTTTTTATTTCAGAATAGTTTTAGATTTACAAAAAGAGCCACAAAGGTAGTACAGAGAGTTGTTATAATAAATACCCGGCACCCAGTTTTCCTCATTCACTAAACCCCATGCTTTATTTGGATTTCATTCATTTTCCCCTAATATCCTTTTTCTATTCCAAGATCCGATCCAGCATACCCCATTACATATAGTCTTTATGTCTCCTTAGGGACCTGTGGGGTGTGAAAGTCTCTCATATTTTCCTTTTTTTTTTTTTTTTTTTGATAGCCTTGATAGTTTTCAGGAGTACTGATCGGGTATTTTGTAGAAAGTCCCTCAATTTGGGTTTGTCTAATGTTTTTCTCCTGGTTAGTCTGGGGTTTGGGAGAAGACCATAGAAGTAAAGGAAAAGGGTACATGCTACAAATGCGACTTATCACTGTTGATGTTGACCTCAGTCACCTGGCTGAGGTAATGTTTGTCTGGTTTCTCTAGTGCAAAGTTCCCCCTTTTCCCTACTGTACATTTTGGAAGGAAGTCACTGTTTGCAGCCCGCACTTAGGGAGCAGGGAGTTATGCTCCATCTCCTTGAGAGTGGAGTATCTGCATAAATTATTAGGAATTCTGCACAGAATTTGTCCCTTCTCCCTCATTTACTTATTTATTCAATTATTTATATCAGTATGAACTGATATTTTGCCCAGTTTGGTATTGGATTATAATTCAATACTACATGAATTATTTGGCTGCTAAAATTGTTCCAGTTTTGGTCACTGGGAACTCTTTGAGGTTGGCATTCGTGTCACTTTGACATACCACCATTACTGTTTTATTATTCAGCACTTCCTTACTTTCTGGCATTATAAGATGCTCCAGGTTCATCTTGTATAGTCCCTGCCCCAGCCCTAGAATGAGCAATTTCTCCAAGGAGCCTGGTTCCTTTTATTGGAGAATGGTATTAGAAATAAAAACTGCTGAGTGCTGGGTGTGGCTGTGGCTAATAGGGTGTCATTGCACATAGGCCTTCTCAACAGACAGAGCTAGGAAATACGTGTGTGTGCACTAACCTGTGCATACACACATATCTATAAATTATATACCCATATGCGTCTTTTTAAAGTTAAATGTGAGTCCAGTCCTACATGGCTTACTCAAGCCTTCTCTTGTTGAAAACCTCCCTTTCAACAGTGAAAGAAACTTGGCTCCCACCATCTGACATCAATATTGATTTATTTGTTCATTCCCAGTGTGTGTGGACAGTAGTTTCAGAACTGTTAATTTGTTACCCTCATGAGAAACAGTTTTACCAATTAGAATGCTATGCGTATTTTATGTACAGTTCCTTTTTGTCTTTAGTCATTTCCAAAGTTACTTTAGAGCAGCATCTTTTTTCTCTGACCCCCTTTAATGAGTTTATGACATACATTAGTAATACAGGAAGACTCTTTTGTCACAGGCTGTATTCCATCCTAGGATCCTCTGACCTCCTGGTTGGTTTTTTTTTTTAATTTGCATACATTAAGGTTTATTCCTTGTGCTGTAAAGTTCTGTGGGTTTCGTCAAATGCATAATGTTATGCATCTACCACTACATTAGTATACAGAATGGCTTCACTGTCCTAAAAAATAAATGTCGTGTGTTCACCCAGTAAATTTACTTCTCTCCACAAACTCCTGGTGAATTTGATCTGTTTTTCACCTCCACAGTGTTCCTTTCTTAATGTTATATGAATGGAATCAGACAGTATATAGTCTTTTCAAATGAGCTCCTTTTACTTAGCAATAGGCATTAAGGTTCTTCCATGTTGTTGCATGAATTAGTAGCTCATTCCTTTTGATTACTGAATTATAATCCATAGTGTGGGTATATCATAGTTTATCCATTCATCTATTGATGGATATTGCAGCTGCTCCAGGTTTTGGGCGATTATGAATGAAGCTGCCATAAACATTCATGTGTAGGTTTTTATGTGGATATAAGTTTCAAATCAATTGGTTAAATACCAAAGAATGCAATTGCTGGGTAGTATGGCAAGGTCTGTTTAGCTTGGTAATAAACTGCTAAGCTGTCTTCCCAAAGGGGCCGTATCATTTTGTATTCCCACCACCAATGATGGGTTGTTGCTCTTCAACCTTGCTAGCATTTGGTATTGTCAGTTTTTTGGACTTTAATAAGTCCGAATAAGTATGTAGTAATATCTCCGTGTTTTAATTTGCATTTCCCTAAAGACAAGTGATGTTGAGCACCTTTTCATATGCTTATATGCCATCTGCATATCTCCTTTGCTGAGCGGTCTGTCCAGACCTTTGACCATTTTAAAATTGGGTTGTTTGTTTTCTTGTTTAATTTTAAGTGTTCTTTGTATATCTGAATAGAAGTTCTTTATCATATATGTAATTTGCAAGTATTTTCTCCCAGTCTGTGGTTTGTCTTTGGCACATGGGTTTTTACAAAGTTCTTTGGGTGATTCTGAACCTCTGGTTCAAAGCCCCAGATCTACCTGAGATAGAGTTGGATCACCTCTGCTGCTGCTACCTTCTCTCCTTTTTTATTTTTTGGTTGTCAGCCTCTCGGGGTCTTAACTGCCTCATGTATAAAATAGGAATATAAAGTTACCTGCCAGAGAGCAGGTATCTTTCAATTTTCAGTTCTACGATTCCATGACCACCTGACCTTTGGAAACCTTCTTGGAATGCTACCAATATACACTTAGATTTCCTTAGCTTTCTGATTGCTTTCACAAAGGAAAAGAACGATATGATCCAGACACTAAGAATCTTTCATTTCTTTGTGGAATTTTATTATTCCCACTGCCTACACTGTTATGATGGCATGCCAGAGTGAAATAAATCTGTCGGTAACTTTAAAATCACAATAGGACAAAAGTCAAATGGATCATGTCTCAGAGGTGCTGCTCACAGAAATGACCTCCACATTTACCATATATTACAAACTTTGCAGGTTTGTAGGCAGGTGAGGAAACAATTTGGCAGTTTAGAATTTCTCCATATCCTTCCTCTATGTAGTTATTCCATCATTAAAAAGCAGACCCCATTTTTATAAAAGTTGTTTTTCTCCCTGCAAAACTGTCTCCTGAAGAACAGAAGAGGAAAGCTGCTACAGGATATTAGAAAGGCTCACACAGAATGAGGGTACAGTACCTTGAAGATTATGTATAGATGGAATCATTTTAGAAAGAATGCTAATACAACATGAGAACAGTAACACACAAAAAAATACAGTCATAATTGCCAAAATTTTCTGAAAAAATAGGACTTGTAGAGACTCTTACTCCACCCCGTGGTGTGATTAAATAAATCCAGAGCCTTTAATCCTTTTTCAGCTGTAATTAGTGCAATGCATAATGAACCCACTCAGACCTCATGCTCAGAATGACCTACTACCATTTAGTTTCTGTTTCACTCCTCTGCAATCAAGTGCATATTGTCTTGTCTTAATGACTTTGTGGGAGTAGCATAGCCCAGGCTCTGGAATCAGAGTTTTGACTTTATTACTTACTATCTGAAAGATTTTTGGCATGTTCCTTAACCTTCCTAAACTTTGTTTCCTTATGTGTACCATGTATGTCTTATAGCTCAGGCTGCTATAACAAATACATAGACTAGGTGTCTTAACAGAATAGTATTGCTCATGGTCTGGAGGCTGGGAAGTGCAAGATCAGGGTGCCACTACATTTGGTGTCTGGTGAGCATCCTCTTCCTGGTTTGTAGACAGTGGTCTTCTCATTTCATCACATGATGGGGAAAGACAGAGGAAGCAAGCTCTCACAGACATTCAGTAGGATTTCTGGGTAATACTGGGCATAGCTCAGTTGGGAGCTATTCATATTTATACTTGCGGGCTTTTTTCCAGCAGTTTGCAACAGCCTGAATGAAGGAACATCATAATCACATGGTTGAACTGAGCTGGAAGATTTTGTGTGTTTGTTTTTTCATAACTTTTTTGTGGTTTTGAAAATTTTCAAAACAAAAAGCTGGAAGAATAGACAATGAGATCCCCTGCCCTTAGTTCAGTAGTATATAATGCCTATTTATTTCTCTGAACTGGTTGAGGGTAAATTAGATTTATGATTGTTTAATCTTAACTACTTCAGCATTTATCTCATAGGAACAATGAGATTCTATATAATGACAGGACAATTGTTGCACTTGGGGAATTTAGCATTGGCACGGTATTATTCAATGTATAGTCCATATTCAAGTTTATCCAGTTTCTCAATGTTTTATAGCATTTTTTAAAAAAATCTGGAAGTCATTTAGGATCAAGCATTACATTCAATTTAGTGTTTTTAATCTCATTTAATCTGGAATCTCAGCCTTTATAACATTTGTTTTTGCAGCATATGGTCTTTTTTTTTTAATGTCCCTTGATTTTGGTTTCTCTAAGTATTCTATCATTTTAAGATTTAGGTTACATGTTTTTGGCAGAAATACTACATAAGTGATGTTATTTCCTGATCAGTATATCACATTAGGAAGTACATGTCAATTTGTGCCATTATTAGTGATACTAACTTCTTAAAAAATTTATTGCTGAAGGAATTTAAATCAGTGTTAGAGTGAGCATTGCTTTTATTTTTTTAATTATTTTTCAGATTGACAAATAAAAATTGTACGTATTTATGGCGTACAACTTGATGTTTTCATACACACACACACACACACACACACGCATTGTGGATTGGCTAAATCAAGCTATTTAATATAGCATTACCTGACATACTTGTTTTTTTTGTGGTGAGAATACTATCTATTCTCTTAGCAAGTTTCAGTATACAATAAATTGTTAACTGTAGTCACTATGATATACAATCAATCTCTTGAATTTATTCCTTCTAACTGAAATTTTGTATCCTTTGGTCACTATCTCCTCAATCCCCTTACCCGGCCAGGCCTTGGTAATTACCATTCTACTTGCTACTTCTATGAGTTCAACATTTTTACACTCCATATGTCATTAAGATGATGTGGTATTTGTCCTTCTGTGCTTGGCTTATTTCATTTAGCATAATGTCCTCCAGGTTCATCCATGTTGTCACAAATGACAGGATTTCCTTCTGTTTTAAGAATGAATAGTATTCCATTGTGTATATATGCCACATTTTATTTACCCATTCATCTGTGGATGGATACTTTGGTTGATCCCATATCTTGACTATTGTAAATAATGCTGCAATGAACATGGGAGTACAACTATCTCTTCTATGTACTGATTTTATATCCTTAGGGTATATACCCAGAAGTGGGGGTAGCCCTAGCTTTGATCACTTAGTTAAGGTGGTATCTGCTAGGTTTGTTCACTGTAAAGTTACTGTTTTCACCTTTGTAATTAATAAGTAACTTGTGAGTACTTTGAGACTATATAGACCATGTGAATATCCTATTCCTCTTCAGTTTTCCTCCAGTAGTTTTAGCATCCATTGATGATTCTTGCACATATCAATTATTACTAAGACGGTTACAAAATGCAGCTTTTCTAAATTATTCCTTCTGTGCTTATTAGTTGGCTGGGCTGGAGCTTTGGAGTTCAGTTTAGTGTAAGGACAGGGTGACAAGATCTGAAGACAGTGATGAGAAAATGATTACAGCAGTGAGCTGTCAGTCTAGGCTGGCGAGGGCAGGCACTGAAACAAGGAGAGTGAAGAAGACTGGGGGGCCTCACTGCAGTCAAAGTAAATATCCTGTGAGTAAGAGAATGAGCAATCAGGAAGGGCAGGAAGTTATGGTAAGAGGTGGGGGTTTTGGAGTTTAAGATTTCCAGAGTAGAGCAGATCCTGGCTGGTGAAGTCTAGCAGGTTGCCATGGATTCAGGGAACTGTTTAAGTGGAGAAAAGTTTTCCATTAGGAGGAAGTGAAGGAATTTTAAGACTAGTGTTTTGAATAAATTACCACATGGATGTCAGATCGGCCCAGGATGATGAGGTGACTAGAGGAGAAATTTTAATGAATCAAGTGCCAAAGTCTTCCATTGAGCAGGTTCCATAGTGAGTCCCCAGATGACAGTGACAAGTGGATTGAGGAGCCAGATATCAAACACCCAAAAGGAAGTGTTTTATAAGGAAGTGAAGGGGCAATGATTTGGAAGTGGGGGTAGGAAATAAAAATAATACCATCTTATTAACCTCTCCCAGTGTTGATGGGCACTGAGAGATTGCAGCACCACCACCAGAGAGGCCCTCAGATGTGGAGTAGCTGCTGAGCAGAGCCAGGCCTTCGGAGTTAAGGTGAAGAGCTGGAGAAAGACTTGAAGATGAGGGAGAAGCATGACTTCGGTACTATATGGATAGGCTCAAAGGGTGTAGAGGAAAGAGCAGTGTCCTAGGCCATTTGTACTGTTGTAACAAAATATCTTAGGCTGGGTAATTTGTAAAGAACAGGAATTTATTGCTCGCAGTTCTGGAGGCTGGGAAGTCCAAGTTAAGGCGCTGGCTGATTCAGTGTCTAGTAAGGACTGCCCTCTGCTTCTAGGATTGCACCTCTTGGCTGTGTCCTCACATGGTGGAAGAGCCGAAAAGAGCAGCCTGCTTCCTCACACTCTTATAAGGGCCCTAATCTCATCACCTCCTAAAGGCCCCACCTCTTAGTACTATCATATTGTTGATTAAGTTTGTACATGAATTTTGGAGGCAGCACAAACATTCAAACCACAGTGGGCAGTAGGACAGGGGGCCATAAAATAAAGAGTAAGAGGGCAGGGGACTCTGGCAGTCCTAGGATGAGAATAACCCCTGTGGGTAATTGAGGATCCCAGGGTAAGGCATGAAAAGAATGGAGATAGGGTGGTTTGAGCTGATGTCAGGATTGTGTGTGGACCTTTAGGGCAGGAATTGGTCCTTTTTCTGTAAAGTACTGGATAGTAAATATTTTCGGACCTGTAGGTCTTACATATATTTGCTGTGCTTACTTGACTCTGCTGTGAGTCTGTGCAGCCATAGATAATCCATAATCTAATGAAAATGGCTATGTGCCAATAAAGTTTCATTTATGGTCACTTAAATTCAAATTTCATATAAATTTCAAATTTTCACATGTCATTAGGTATTCTCATTTTGATATTTATTTCCAACCATCTAAAAATGTAAAACTCATTTTTAGACTACAGTCTGTACCAAAAAAGCCATCAGGTCAGATTTGACCATAGTTTGCTACCCCTGCTCCCAGGTAGAGTTCTAGGAGTTTGTGTGCTAAAGCAGGGGCTTAAGAGTCATGCAGGATTTGGGAGGGGGAGTGAAATGCATCTTTTGATAATCACGGGTAACTATTGGTAAAGTCAGTAGATCAAGAGTTCAGATTATCAGACTGGTAACTCTGAAAACAAAGGGAAAACTCTAAATAAAATGAGCAAGAAGGAATATGTTGACGCAGTTAAGCAATTATTGCAGAGCAGTTCATCATTATTTTAATTTTTAAAATGTTTTTTAAGTTTTTAAGAAGTGTATGATATATTTAAAGCCAAATCATATATGGTTTTGGAGTTCAGTTTTTATTTTTTTTTTTTATTTTTATTTTTTTTTTTTTTGAGACAGAGTCTCACTTTGTTACCCAGGCTAGAGTGAGTGCCGTGGCATCAGCCTAGCTCACAGCAACCTCAAACTCCTGGGCTTAAGCGATCCTACTGCCTCAGCCTCCCGAGTAGCTGGGACTACAGGCATGAGCCACCATGCCCGGCTAATTTTTTTGTATATATATTTTTAGTTGGCCAGATAATTTCTTTCTATTTTTAGTAGAGACGAGGTCTCACTCTTGCTCAGGCTGGTCTCGAACTCCTGACCTCGAGCGATCCACTCGCCTCGGCCTCCCAGAGCTAGGATTACAGGCGTGAGCCACCGCGCCCGGCCTGGAGTTCAGTTTTTAGATGCTTGGTAATTCTTTTTTAATCTTCCTAATTTCTGGATCTCTGAATCTGTATCTTTTTCAATTCAGTTTGTCCAGATAATCTCTGGTCTCTTCCAGGGTGGGAGAGGTATGGGTGCCTGACTGAAAAGGACCTGGTCATTCGGGTCTCTGTACAACAAAGATTTCCAACCAATGCTTTCATGGCAGCTCACACCTCGGCTTCTTGCTCCCTGGTACCACTAAGTGAGCTCCCTTTAAGTCATTTCACAGTCCTGTTTGTTTTTCAAAATTTCCTTTCAAAATCCACCGAACCCTCTCAACTGCTGTTCATATCTCTCCTCTGATGTCCTTGTTTTAGCAGAGATTTGGAAGGGAGAAGAAATAAGTGGATATAGTTAGCTTGCCATGTCCTATTTCATTTCATTTCATTTCATTTCATTTCATTTCATTATTTTATTTTTAAATTTTATTTTATTTATTGGAGATAAAGTCTCACTCTGTTGTACTAGCTAGAGTGCAATGGTGTCATCATAGCTCACTGCAACCTCAAACTCCTGGGCTCAAGCCATCCTCCTGCCTCGGCTTCCCAAGTAGCTAGGACTACAGGCACACACCGTGGTGCCTGGCTAATTTTTCTGTTTTTAGTATAGATAGGGTCTTGCCGTTGCTCAGGCTGGTCTCAAACTCCTGAGCTCAAGTGATCCTTCCACCTTAGCCTCCCAAAGGCTTGAGTTTCTTTTTCTTTAAATAACACTGAAATAATTTTTAAATTAGGTAAAACATACATAGTCCATAATTACAAAATTCCGTATAATCTTTCTGTGCCTTCATTTCTTTAGCCATAAGGTGGGAATAAGAGTATTTCTTCTAGAGCTGTGGTGAGGATTAAATTTATTTACTTGTGAAGTGCTTATTTAGAACAGTACCTGACTCACAAGCAGTGGTCAAACTTTTAGGCTGCCATTACTTCAACACTGCACACAAAGCAGGTTTGGCCTATTGCACCATTCTCCTGATAAGGAAAACCCCCATCTGTTACTTGGCACACCAGTCACCTGAGACCCCCACCCCTCAGGGAAGACCCACATCAGCATAATACTAACCTACTACCTGGCTCATCAACTGATCCATTACTTGGCGCATCAGCATAACACTAAACCCATTACCTGGCGCATCAACTAACCTATTACCTGGCGGGCATTAGCCGCCTGAGACCCCATCCCTCGGACCACCCCAACTTAATAAAAGTGGGAAAAATTGGGTAGATGGGGCTCAGAATTTGGTGGCGAGACCCCTCTGAGCCCGCTGGTGAGTAAACCTTGACTCTCCGACTTGCCGTGTGCCGCTCGGTTTGTCCTCGGGACCACCTGCTGTAACACTTGCTGTAACATTTTGGTTCCCTGAGTGGGAAAACCGACCGCGCTGGCCCCTTGAAGCCACCAGTTTGGGGACGGGCGCAGCGACTGGTGGGACCTCGGCGACAGAAGCGAACTGGCACCAACTGCCATTTTGCAGAATATCTTCGCTCCTCGGGAGCTCCCTCCAGCCGCGGGTCCTGGACTCGCCTGGACATGCTGGAGGGAAGGACAAGTCAAATCAGGTCTGGAGGCATCGGACTAGGTGAGGTTCCGGGACCCGTCCGAGTCAGGCCCGTCAGACGACAGAAGAGGAGCTTGATCACCTCCAGAGCTCAGGGAAGTCCCAGGGTGGGAATGTGTAACCTCTGCCTGTGTGAGTGAGTGAGTGGAGAGTGACTGTGGTTCCTAGCTACGGCTACGGAATCTGAGTGGGTCCTCACCTGCGGTTCTGTGGCGGCGTCGCACGGCATAATGGTGATTCACTCCCCTAAAGGGAATGACCAGGCCTGGGGTTTATATGGGCACAACTTCGCCAAGACACGCCTAAGTTCCCGAGAAGGACGCAGCCAGGCGGACACCTGAGAGAACCTCCCCCCCATTTGTCTGTTAAGCTGTGACACTGTTCAAGGGTCTAGGATGGGTAGCATAGAATCTAAGCCTACAGTCCTTAAATGCATGTTACAGAACTTTAAGAAGGGTGTCACAGGAGATTACAGCGTCACACTGAGTCCCAGTAGACTTAGGGCCCCCTGTAAACACAAATGGTCCACATTTGTGGTCGACTGGGGCGCAACAGGAACCTTAGACCTCTGCACTGTGCGAACAGTTTGGAAAATTGTGACCAGGACTCCTAGTCACCCCGACCAATTCCTTTACATAGATTCATGGCTAGAGATTGCTCAGACCATGCTCCCTTGGGTCCAGTTCTTTGCTAATAAGGGACAGAGCAGGATTTTTGTGGCCCAAAGGACCAGAGACTCCAAACTGTCCAAACCCATCTATCAGGAAGCTCCTGAAGAGGAGCCACCACCACCGCCCTACAACCCTACTGTTCTTACGGTGAGTGGTCCCGAGGACAAACCGAGTGACAATCGGAGAGTCGGAGAATCAAGGTTTATTTGCCAGCAGGCTAAGAGGGGTCTTGCCACCAAATTTTGAGCCCTGTCTACCCAATTTTTTTTTTACTTTTATTAAGTTGGGGTGACCCGAGGGGTGGGGTCTCAGGTGACTAATGCCCGCCAGGTAATAGGTTAGTTGATGTATCAGGTAATAGGTTAGTATTATGTTGATGCACCAGGTAACAGGGTAGTTGATGGGCCAGGTAATAGGTTTAGTGTTATGCTGATGCGGGTCTTCCATGAGGGGTGGGGGTCTCAGGTGACTGCTGTGCCTAGTAATAGATGGGGGTCTTCTTTATCATTCCCCCCTTTGATGTCCTTATATGTCTATTATAGGGCATTACTTTTTGGTGGGTGATAGCCTTGTAAGGTTATTATGTGAGTTGTTGCTCTCCAGGTTACGGTTGTTTTTATAAATTTTATAACTGCGTTTAGTATGTACGGGCCCACAGTGACAAGGAGAAGAATAGTTATCAGCAGCCCGGCCAGAGGTAGTAGTTATGAAGTCTATTGTTCTAAATTGAAACCCCTGTTTTGTTTTAATTTTTTTTTTGTATTTTTTTTTTTTTTAGTTCCCTGACTTTTGTGGTTACTACTCCTGTCTGGTTTATATAGTAGCAGCACTTTTTTTCTATAAATATACAGGTTCCCCCCTTTTCAGTAGTGAGTAGGTCTAAGGCCCATCTGTTTTGTAAGGTTATTGTTGCTAGTGACTTTAGTTGACTCTGGAGGGACAGTAGGGAATTTGTTGCTTGTTTTATGTCTTTAGTTTTTGGGATAACTTATGGTAGATGTTCAGGGATGTTTTTATGTCTTTTATTTCTGCTCCTATCCCAGTAGCAATTTTTTTCCCTATAAGGATCGATGTTAGTAAGGCCTGCCTTTTCTGAGTGTTTGGGTGAGGGCTTAGTGTAGTTTTTATTTGTTGGGTTTTAAAGATGGAAATATCTGGGATGAGGAAGACCTGGG
Organism: Lemur catta; assembly: GCF_020740605.2. Classification (NCBI taxonomy): domain Eukaryota; kingdom Metazoa; phylum Chordata; class Mammalia; order Primates; family Lemuridae; genus Lemur; species Lemur catta. The sequence continues at coordinate 128,858,525 of NC_059129.1, read as the reverse complement.
GAGCAGGTCCTGGTCCAGTTTCCTGGGAGGCAGAGGTAGGCAATGTCTCCACAAAGAAAGAATATGCCATCCCGGGAGCAGGTGGCAGTGGCATTACTGGGTAACGTTTGGTTATTTGTATAGAGTTTACCCGGTATGAATTTTAATATTTTATTTTTTCCTGCTATAGTAATGTAAGTGATATGTATGTGGGAAGTTATGGCTAAACGGACATTGTATGTTATTCGGCCCACCAAGGATGTTTTGTTTGGGCCTAGATTTAAGATACTAGAGTTTCAGCTCGGAGGCACAGCGACCCTAATATAGACTTATTTCTGGAGGAGTAAACAGACCTAACATGAAGTATGGTTGGGTAGGGCCTGGAGGGTCATATTGAGGAACCCCGGGTTATTAGAGGAGAGGTTTCTAGGGGTTCAGTGATTTTTTGTATGTCAGTAAGATCTGGCTTTTTATAAGTTGACTCTGTTACTGAGGCTATTTTAATTAGTTGAGCCCTTGTATCTTTGACCTGTTGGATTTTAGTCTGGTTTTGGACTTCTTTCCCATTAGATATCCCCCAGTGTGTGCAGTAAGTCTAACAAGCTGGTTTGTCCCTTCGGGCTATACAGGTTTGAATATTACCTGTAATGGTGCCAGTCCAGTATTTTTTTTTCCCATTGTGGCACATTTGAGTTTTACTATAACATGTCTTTGGCATGTAGGTGTTGACTGTGAAACCTCCCGTGGTCCAGAAGACGACAGTACCCCATCCCCAAGGAGGCTCGAGAAGGAATTCAGGAACATATCGATAGGCTTAAGCTGGAGGGGATTTTGGTGAAGTGGAACACTCCCCTCCTGCCAGTCAAAAAGCCCAATGGAGGTGGATACCAGCCCATCCAAGACCTGCGACTGATTAATGAGCCTACACTGACACTCCACCCAATGGTACCAAACCCATACACCCTCCTGGGCCTCATTCCTCCTGATGCTGCCTGGTTCTCCTGCCTGGACTTAAAGGATACCTTGTTCTACATGCGGCTTGCTCCAAAGAGCCAGCCCCTGTTCACCTTCGAGTGGGAGGATCCTCAGACTAGAAGGAAAACCCAGCTCACCTGGACGTGACTACCATAAGGATTTAAAACTTCACCAACTCTGTTCGGGGAGGCTCTAGCCACTGACCTCATCTCCTTTTCACGAGAAGAAACCCATTGCCCTCCTCTATAGTACGTCAATGACCTCCTTCTAGCGAGCCCAACCAGGGAAGACTGTCGACGGGGAACCTGGTGCCTACTCCAACGGCTCACTGACAAAGGATACAAAATCTCCTGGAAAAAGGCACAGATCTGCAGACAACAGGTGAAGTACCTCAGTTTCCACATCATTCTGGGGCACCGGACACTGGGACGTGAGCGTAAGCACATCATCTGTACAATTCCCAGGCCCACTAGTTGGAGACAACTCCGAAAATTCCTCGGCGCAGCCAGATTCTGCCGCATCTGGATCCCAGGTTTCTCCCTAAAGGCTAAGCCTCTGTTTGAGGCCCTACGCGGGCCTAAAAAGAAAAAATTGAAATGGGCCGAGAGTCAGGAAAGGGCTTTCCAGGAAATAAAAAACTTACTAAAAAGAGCCCCCACACTAGGGCTACCAGACCTCACCAAAGACTTTAACCTGTTTGTATGCACACACACACACACACACACACACACACACACACACACACACACACACACACACACACACACACACACACACACAAAGTGGCTCTGGGGGTTTTGACTCAAACTGTGGGCCCTTGGCAGAGACCAGTGGCTTACTTGTCAAAAGAATTAAATCTGGTAGCAGCAGGATGGCTACCTTGCCTACACGCATTGGCGGCTACCGTCCTGCTAGTCAAAAAAGCAGACAAACTCGCACTGGGATAAAACCTCCATGTGTGAGTCCCTCATACAATAATATCTCTAATGAACACCTCAGGGCCCCAGTGGCTCTCAAGCAACCAGTTAGTGCAATACCAAGGACTACCGTGCGAAAATCCGCAGGTCACCCTGGAGACTGTGCGGACCTCGAATCCCGCCACCCTTCTATCCACCGGGCCAGGGCCCCCAGACCATGACTGCACCGAGGCAGTAGAGGAGGTCTATGCCAGCCAGCCAGATCTGAAAGAGAGTCCTCTACCGGCACCGGACTTAGAACTCTACATAGATGGCAGTAGTTATATCCAGAATGGAAAACTGGCGGGCTTCACAGTCACCACATCGTGTCAGCTCCTTTGCCCCAAGGACAGTCAGCACAAAGGGTGGAGCTATGGGCCCTCATACAAGCCTTCAGGCATGCCCCAGGGTAAAAAGACAAACATATACACAGACTGTAAATATACCTTTGCCACAATACATATCCACGGGACAATATATAGGGAGAGGGGACTGCTGACTACGGGTGGAAAGGAGATCAAAAATAGGGATGAAAATCCTCCAACTGCTGGAGGGAGTTTGAGAGACAAAAGAAATTGTGGTCATCCACTGTTGAGGGCACCAAAAGGGCACAGATCCAACTGCCACCAGCAATTGCCTGGCAGACCAAGCAGCAAAAAATGCAGCCACCTGAGAATGTTCAGAGGACAACACTCCAACCCAATGCCAAATCTTGTTGGCACCTGAGTGGCCCGAAGAACCAAAATATACTCCAGAAGAGAACCAGTGGGCAGAGCAGGAGAAGGCCAAGAAGGACACAGACGAGTGGTGGCACCTGTGGAAGTTTAACATCTTTATGCCCAATAAATTAGCATACTCTAATGTCTCCCGACATCACAACCTGACTCACGTAGGGAAAACAGCCCTCAGGCAGCTACTCGCCTGGTACTACTACATTGCCAAACTTCCATCGCTGCAGCAGTCAGCACCCGCTGCCAGATCTGCGCTAAAAACAATGTAGCTATCAGGCCAAGACCCGCCCCAGAAATTCAGTACACTGGAACCTCTCCTTTTGAGGATGTAAAGGTTAATTTCACAGAAGTAAAACCATGTCGGGGCTATAAATACCTGCTGGTAGTGGTATGCACCTTCTCAGGCTGGGTTGAGGCAGTACCTACCCGCACCAAAAAGGCTAGGGAAGTGGCAAAGTTTCTATTAAGAGAAATCATCCCCAGGTATGGTCTACCACTCTCCTTTGGCAGTGACAACGGACCAAGCTTCGCTTACAGAGGTCATGCAAACCCTCACCAAGGCATTAGAAATCAAATGGAAACTACATACAACCTACAGGCCACAGAGCTCAGGGAAAGTAGAGCTCATGAACAGGACCCTCAAGACCTCTCTAGCAAAGCTATGTCAGGAAACACAATTACCCTGGATAGACATGCTAAGCCTAGCCCTGTTCAGAGTCAGGTGCACACCGGGGCCCACAGGATATTCACCCTTTGAAATCCTGTTTGGTAGACCTCCCCCACTCATCAAGTGATTAAAGGGAGACAATAGACAACTAGGGGAATTGAATTATAAACACACACCTTCAAGCCTAAGCCAAAACTATGCACCACATCCACCACATCGTCCTATAAAAAACCTCTATCGCCCTGGGTCTCCTTGTCTATCCCCATCAACCTGGGGATCTAGTCTTGGTAAAGGACTGGAAAAGAACACCCCTAGAGCCCACCTGGAAGGGTCCCCATACTGTGATACTAGTTACTCCCACTGCTGTTAAAGTTACAGGTTTCACTCTGTGGGTCCATCACTCCGGGTGAAAAAGGCTGAACCAGACAATGAAACTAATCTCTGGATTGCACATCAGGACCAGCAGAACCCACTAAAACTCCAGCTTAACCGTCTCCCAATGAGGACGGCCACACCCAGGACTGAACAGGAGTAAATGGGACCACTGGCCCTGGCCCTCATTGGGGTTGTAGTGACCCTTACTCGGGATTGGACTCTTCTCAGTAGCTCGGGGAGATTGGACAGGACTGCAGAGGGCGTCTCTAACTGTGGTATTTTGGCTCATTACAGGATGTCTACTCCTGCCTCAGTCCCTACCCTCCTCCTGGTTGGGCCACTTGCCCTAACAACTATGCCAGAGAAACCCTGCCCTGAGGCTTGTTATGCTAGGATCTGGATTCCCTCCACTACCGGGATTACTCCAGGCTTCTGGACCACAGGAGGTTTCACAGTCTGCACCTACATGCCAAAGACATGTTATAGTCAGGCTCAGGTTTGCCACAGTGGGTTAAAGAAATGCTGGGCTAGCACCATTACACGCCCTTGCCTACTGAGAGCGGTTATGAAATTCATAGAGACAAATGTAACCCGGAGAGCAACAGCTCACCTAATAGCCTTACGAGGCTATCGCCCACTGGGAAATGATGCCCTATAGTAGACATATAAGGGCATCAAAGTGGGGAGTGATAAGGAAAACCCCCATCTATTACTTGGGGCATCAGCCACCTGAGACCCCACCCCTCAGACCACCCCAACTTAATAAAAGTGGGAAAAATCGGGTAGACGGGGCTCGGAATTTGGTGGCGAGACCCCTTTCAGCCTGCCAGCGAATAAACTTTGACTCTCTGAGTCTCTGTGTGCAGCTCGGTTTGTCCTCAGGACCACCCACGGTCACACTCCCAGCGTCTGTCATGTTTTTCATTTATGATTTGGCTCAGGGTGGCTCATGCCCTGGCGGAGCCTGAAGTCAACGGTCTCCGATAGGGAGCTTCGGGCTGGTTCGTAGGCCAGCTCTGCACCTGAGCGAACTTGGCTTTGCCCACACAGATGACTCCATCGGCCGGGACTCTGGGTGACTGCTCTCTTCCTCCGCCCCCGGCTGCGGACCCCCCAGCTCTCCAGCGGGGCCTCCTCTTGCCATGCGACGCCCCCGCCAGGGTCCCCAGTGCCCTCCTCCCAAACGGGCTGTTTTGGGTCCCGGGCTCTGCCTGTGCGGACTCAGCGCAGCCATCCTCTTGGCTGCTGCGTGTGGGGAGCCCACAGGTGACAGTCAGCCCATCGGTAGCGCCCGGAGCCTTGATTTAGACGCGTCTGGAGCGTGCTGTCCTTACTCTCCTGGAAGGCGGTCGCGCGGACGGACGGAGAACCGAGCTCCCAGCGCTGCGCTGCGGGGCGCTTCTTGACGCAGCTGCGGAGGCTGCTCCGGAGTGGCCGTGCCTGAGATCCAAAGGGCTCATAGGGTAGGTACCTGCGCGCTCCTGGCCGAGCTGCGTGGTGGCGGGCCACGGTGGGCTGGGGACCGCGGGGCGCGGCATTGCCGCGCGGCAAGGACGGCCCTGGGCTGGTGACATGCTGGGAAAGGTGTGCCGATGCACATGTGCGTACTTGGCAGGAGTCTGGCGCTACAAAGTGTGAAACTCCGACAAATTGCCACCAGGCGCGCCCAGCCGACCTTAACCAAAAATGCTACTGCCTGATCTGCCTTATATTTACCCAAGAAGACCACAGCGCAGTGTTTTCTTGAACTCATGTTCACAAAAGTCTTAATTCTAGGAAGTTCTGATGGGGAGCAACCAGTGTGTCCTGAATCCCTCACACTGGCGCCGCCTGGGGCGTCTGGCTGCTGGGTGACGAAATGTGAGCAGGTGGCATGGTGTGGGATCCGGAAAGCTTCACCTCCATCCTCCACCTTCCCACCTTTAGGGAAAGGTGAGCTTTAGTAAATGGGAGAGATTATAGCGTTTAGTTAGAGTAAATTAATAGTGATTTCTAGAAACTGCACAAAATATAAACATTTTAAAGTTTGTTTTTTAATACAGTTCAATGTTAATGAGGTAATGAATTCACTCTCCCCGCCCTTATTTTTGAAATACAATCTCGTTCCATCACTGGGGCTAAGTGCCATGACATTAGCCTAGCTCACAGCAACCTCAAACTCCTGGGCTCAAGCGATCCTCCTGCCTCAGGCTCCCAAGTAGCTGGGACTATAGGCACGTACCACCACACCTGGTTAATTTTTTCTATTTTTAGTGTAGAAGGGCGTCTGGCTGTTACTCAGGTTGGTCTGGATTTCCTGAGCTCAAGCGATCCTCCAGCCTCGGCCTGAAGAGTGCTAGGGCTCTCTTCCACCGTGCCCGGCTTCCTTCCCACGTTAAAGTCAAGAATACCACTTCAGACCGGAGGGTCGCCTGCTCTGCACACGGGACGCCTTGCCCGAGGCCATGGGCGGGGACATGCAGCCGCTGAGCCAGCTGGGCGTGCAGCAGTTCTCAGCCCTGACAGAAGTGCTTTTCCACTTCCTAACTGAGCCAAAAGAGGTAGAAAGGTTTCTGGCTCAGCTCTCTGAATTTGTCATCACCCATCAGATCAGTTTGGCCCCCTCAGAAGCATTGTGAAAAGTCTCCTCCTGGTTCCAAATGGTGCACTGAAGAAGAGTCTTACAGCTGAGCAGGTCCAGGCAGATTTTATAACTCTGGGTCTTAGTGAGGAAAAAGCCACTTACTTTTCTGAAAAGTGGAAGCAGAATGCCCCCACCCTTGCCCGATGGGCCATAGGTCAGACTCTGATGATTAACCAGTTCATAGATATGGAGTGGAAATTTGGAATGACATCTGGGAGCAGTGAATTGGAGAAAATGGGAAGTATATTTTTACAATTAAAGTTGGTGGTTAAGAAAGGAAATCAAACTGAAAATTTATATATAGAATTAACTTTGCCTCAGTTCTAGAGCTTTCCTGCACGAGATGGAGCGAGTCAGAACCAGCATGGAGTGTTTCAGCTGATTTCTGTCCCTTGCATCTCCCCCAGACCCTCTTCCCCAGCCTCCTCCCTTCCCTGGGTGACTGCTCTGAGAGGCACCTCACTCACAGGGCTCTGGAGCCCAGGTACAAAGGGTTTCTGAAAAACAGTAGGATTAAATATTTAAAAGCCCCAGTTACCCTATAGAGTCTTTATTAAGTCAACCACTGCCACCTACCTGTCTTCTAGGACATGTTTTAGATATTCTGACAGGCTATTGCATCCCAGATTCAAGGAGAAAATAAGTTGTCGCCTCCCCATCAAAGTTCCAGAGTAAACAAATGGTGCCATCGCTCAAGATAACCTGCTAATCACCCTCCCCCCTAAAAAACAAGAGCTTGTTTATGGCTGAGGAAGAGGCAGTTGTATGAATGACAAAGGCTCCCACACTGGCTAGATTTGTGCCTATGGTGCACTGCCAGTCAGTTTGTCATGAGACACCTATGTGTAAATACATGCTTGTTTTTCTCTGAAAAGAACTGACGCCAAATTCTGTCTCCGCTTCTGGTTTTGCTCTGATGTGTTGTAATGAGGCTGGCCTTTTGAGGCGGTTTTAGTTTGTTTGGGTTCAAGCTGACCAGCTCTGTTGGTTAGATGATGAATAAAGAAGATTCTGAAGAAAAAAAAAAAATAAAAGAATACCACTTCACACGTGGCTTTGTGTGGAAGACGAACTTCAGAGCCGCGTTTCCCTAGTTCCTATGTATAACTTGGTTATATGTGCACCAAAAAATGCTGGTAATACGTTCTCTTCCCCTGGCTGCCTCTTGAGCTTAGATCATACAGATGTCTGTAATATTAGCCCTGTAAAGAAAGCCTAGCCAGAGTATTTGGGACAGCATACCAATGGCTTACTAAGTAGGTGCCCCTTAAGCACTGTTGAATGATAGGCAAAACTGCCGTAGCTATGCATAAATGGGCTGTGTTGCACAGGAGAAAATATCTGCTAATCTTCAGTGATGCTGTATTATTAAGCTAATAAACCTACAGAAAGTTTGTCACAATAGGTGTCTCCTAAATTATTATAATGGCAATAATAGGAACATTAGCTTTGGAGTTTTAGATGTCTCTAAAGAGCCTAATTTTGAGGCTTTTATCTGTTCACAAATTTCGATGCTGCCATCATCCTTGCCCAGCCGAGTACAGTTTTTTTCAAGAGTTATCATGGCTACGTATAAACTCCTGCCTCTGACAGTCAGCAACGAATGTTGAACACTGGCTGTTCAAGGCTGGCAAACAGTTTTTGTCCTTAATGTTACATTTTACCTGTGTGTTCCAACTTTTGTTTTTAGTAATTTCCCATCGTTTTAGTGTTTGAATAAAATGCTACTTTCATTTTACAAAATCATTTTGGACATTTTCTTTATTTAATTCCTACATATTAAAGTGAAGTTTACCAATAATCAGGTGATTTGTCTGTCATAGCAAATGAGCAGTGACACAAAATATCTTGATTTCATCATCATAGGTTTCCTTGAGGTACAAGATAGTCCGGGTGCTAAGAACTTGGTCCCAGGTTCCAGGATCTTCCACTGCTAGTTGTGTGGCCTCAGGGAACTTATTAAATCTCTTGGTGCCTAAGTTCCTTCCTGGGCCAAAGAGGAATAATAATCGTGTATATACCAGAGGGTGGTTATGAGCATTTGAAAGAGATCACATATGTAAAACACCTAGATTGTCCCATGGTAGCACTCACAGGCTTCTTGTTAGAAAAATGTCAAGAGTTATGGAATCTGTGGACTCAAACAACACTTCTGTAGTAACTATCTTACTTTTCACCGTTTGATTTTTGAAGTGAGTGGTCTGTGCTGTGCTAACAGTGAGAAGAAACTTCTCTCCAGAGGTTTTGTTCCTTAAACTAAAAGTTAGCTTTAATGCAGAAAAATAGAATTCTTTATTCATGGTTTGACATATAACTAGGTAGTAATCTCTTATGGACAATGAGTAAAATACTTATTTTTTTATAAGTGGACGTTATTTTAGCGTTAAAAACAGATATGTACGGGATTAGAGACAGCAAGAGGTTGTGGTGTAGGAGGTGTGGTGTGTGTTTATGAAAGAGCAACGTGAAGGAAATAGGCTGAGCAATATGTAAGTGAATGTATTTACATGTATTGGAATGTATTCCCATAAAATTTCATTTATAGAAATAGAGGGGCCAGATTTGGCCGTGGGCCACCACAAAGCCTGTCTCAAGCTCAAGGACAATCAGGAATATCCTAGAAGTACTTTTATACTAGGTAACAGGTTGGATAAATGTCACCTTCTCTTCAAAGCCTTTTGTAGCTCTCCCAGACTTAATGGCCTCTGTCATCCTGCAGCAGGCTGTACACGCTGTACTGTAGCATCTCTGTGCTACTGTTCATTAATAGGGTGTTAGGAAAAATGAGACAAGGCATTAAAAAAAAAACAAGCTTTGCTGTTTGCCACTGGCAGTCTTTTCTGTGCTAGAAAATGAATCTGTTTTCTCTTAGTGGGAGGGTCAGTGAAATGAGACATGTATTATTAGTTCTTTGAGAATGTTAAAGCACTGTCTACAGACAACAAATATCCTTGTGTGTATTTTTCTCTTCAAGTGGTATCAGTCTGCAGATTTCTTCTTGTTACCAACACATTTCTACTTGAAATGGTTAAATGGCAGGGAGTAAAGCTGAATTGTGCAGAAAAACCACACTGCTGCTCTCTAGCAAATAGGAATTTGCCTCAATTAGCTTTCTTTTAAAAAGACACTTCAATTAACGTTTCCATTTTCTAAAGTAGCTTTCCTTATCTTTGAAAACAGTTTGATCTTGGCTCATTAGTTGGTCCACGTAAAGGCCCAGACTCGAGTCCTAAGCTTTTAATTCTAAAGGAGATTATGTAATCTAGAGACTGAAAATTAAATTTTATGTCTTTTTCTTGAAAATGAAGAGTTGTTTTCATTTTTAACAGGTTTTACACTGGTTTGGTTTTCAACATTAAAGATAATAGCTATCATTCTTGGGCTTTTATCATTTGTCAACATTGGTCTGCGTGCTTTATGCAAGTTATCTAATTTGATCCTCCACAAGCCCTGTGAGAGAAAGTAGTATTGTTCTTCTTTTACAGCTGGGGAAACTGAGGTTCTGAAAATACTGTTAATTGCTTAATTTACAAAATTCTTAAAAGGTGACACTAAAATTTAAATATGGATCTGATTCCAGAGTCCATGCTCTTAAACAGTATCTCATTGCATAAAAGTGGTACAATGCATTGGGCTTAAAAATTGATTATGATTACTTATTTAATATAGTCCTGGTGAGAAACCTTCAGTGAATGATTATATCTACAGTCATAGCTAAGTATAATGGAAACAGCGTGAGTGTTAGAGACAGAATACTTGAATTTAAAGTTTTATCTCTGCTAGTTACAGTTCTGTGACTTTGGCAAGTCAGTTTACCTCTCCTGAGCCTATTATCTCCTCATTCAAAAATACATTGATAAAACCATCTCTCTCAGGTAGTGGTGGTGAAGATCCAATGCATAATGTTTCTAAGTGCTTTGTAAATGCTTTTGAAAGATATGTAAATGAGTTGTTATGTGTATTTGGCCATTTGCCATAGACTTTGAGTAATAAATTTTCTGAGTGCTTTTAAAATATGATTTGCTTTAGAGAAAGTAGTGAGTTTCCAGGGAACATCTATTGAATTACAGAGCAATCATTACATAAGGAAGTTCTACTCATACAACTAGCTTTCTTCAAAGAGATACATATGAATAGTTTTTGAGGAATGATTATTTCACAGTCCCTTGTCAAGGAATTCTTGACAGATATTTCTGTCTCCATTTTGGAAAAGTTGGAAGACAGAGGTTAAATGTACCCCCTAGGCCCAAAGTTAGTTGATGCCAGTGTTAGCTTTCAGATTCCTAATTTAATTGTCACACTGCCTTTATCAGAACTACCTTTCCTGTGCAGTTTAGAGTTCTCTATTTTCTAAGTTCATTTCTGTCCCGATTTGAAAATGAGGGTAGAACATCCTTTTTCCTTGTGGACTGCTCGGCTCCCTTTACCAAATGGTATCTTTGTCAGGCAAAGATGAGTAAGTGGCGAATGGATGTCTCTGGAGGTCTTTAATTGATCCCCCAGGTCACATCTGCAGCTTATAAGATGGGCACATGGAGAGGCTGTGTTCTGTGTCAGGGAATGTGTTCTCCATACCTTTCATCCAAATACTGTTTATTTTCTTTTTGGTTTAGAAAGTTTGAAACTTAACCCATCTATTCCCATGTTTACTCAGGATTAGTGACAGAAATGGAACGGAGCACAATAAAAATGAATGCATTTTTTTACAGGCTTTCATGAAGCTTGTGTGAAAGAAGCGGTTTAGAATGCAGTGAATTTGGAAGCCATCAAATTACATTTGTTCAGTGTAGGTAACCAATCAGGATAATTCATTTTCTTTTATATTCGCTCTTGCTCTCTCGTCCTGCTGGCTAACCCTCCTCACTCCCACCTGCACACACCCACACCCCACCCCCCATACACACACCCTTCAGTCACACACAGACTGTCATTTAGGAACTTGGATTACCCAGTCTGGGTACTTACCCAGATCAAATCAAAACGCTAACTGTTACATTTTCTGTTCACGTTTTTGTTTTACAAACAGAATTTACACAAACTAACTCTCCTCAAGTTGTGTGGGCTTCACTGGAGATCAATCCCTTAGGGAAACCCTAGACATTTCAGTTCTTACTGGGTATAGCAGATTGGCTTTAACACAGCAGCGAACTAATAAAGGCTACCCACATAGCCATATTCCTCTGACCATTAGAACTATTAGATGGAGAATAAAGTTTCTATATAGTTTGGGCACAGTCACATGAAAGAAATTGCAGATTGTTAAGTGAGACTATCACTTATGGGGTAGTAGGATGGAGGAAGAAAGGGAGAGTGAGAGGGAGAAGTTTATTTATGGAATGTCAGGGGGCCATTGAGGCTTAGCAGGCCCTAGAAGCAAGGACTTCCCTCAGTGCTTGTTTTCTCCCTCTGACCTTGGATGAACTAGCGAGCAGTATATTATGCTGGGTGATTGTGCGGGTTTGTCATGGTTAGCATTCTGGACTGTCACTGGAATGTAGGAAACGGATGAATTTGAATTGAACCATGAGGTGGTCTGCCGGGCCCTCTCCTTGTCTCGAGGAAACCTGTCGCTGTTTGTCTGGGCTGGGCCTAATGAAAGCAATGGAGGGAAAGAGAGGTGGGCCTTTGATCTCTTTGTTGCAGCTGCTCCCTGGGAACTCTCTGAAATCAATGCCCTGTTTTCCTGAAGGAATGAATGGCTCTGCCTAACTAGCTTTGTGAAGCCATGGGGAATTCACTGCCTCTGTTTATTGACAGCTGAAAAGGAGCACATGGGGTTGGAATGGACCTTCTTGTGAAAACCAGGCACAGGGAAAATTAGACCTCAATTTAACACAGAGGAATTGGGAAATTCACCCCAAAGGAGATGAGAGTTTCTCATGCTTACATTAGAATTACTCAAGTTTGGGGCTAGTGTGTCATGAACAATGGTGGTTTTGTCACAACTATGTTATAAGTAGGAATATGGTATGCATAATAAATAATGTTAAGTAGAAGTTGATTCAACACCCCCCCTGTTTTTTAAACATAGAAGTAGAGAAAGACAAATATTAACCATGATATAATTGGGTGGTTTTATTTTATTTTTGCTTTGAGAAGAAAGGAAAAAAGTGATACTTAAAATAAGCATTAATATTAGATATGAATTATCTAAAATATGTCTGTTGTTCATTTATGTTTAAAAACATCTTTGAACTTGAGATCTCTGTTCCACTCATGCTAGCAACTCATGCCATTCTGGATTGTGTGCATTACATGGGAATGTTATGATAAAAACATGCAGTTTTAAAATTTTTTGTTCTTAGGCTATTGTAATTGGAGGTCTGGATCAAACAGAAATGAATCTGGCTAATAGACCAGGATAGCATCTGAAATTGTAGTAATTCATCAATCTTAAAATTCTGCCTGACTTTTTTAGAACACAGTATGGAAAAAGTCTCGCATTTATCACAAGGAAACATTTCCATACCTTTTTCATGTCTCCCCTCACTTGCCTGATTTCTCAGGGAGAATTTATGGCTTCTTCCTCTGGCCCTGCAGCCCTCTGTGCACACCTCTAATATGGCACTTAACACGCTGCCCAGTAGCTCTTTATTTAGGTGTATTCTTCTAGCTGGAGGTAAAGCAGCTGTGTTGTATTCATTTTTATGTCTCCAAGGCTAGCAAAGCTCTCGGCTCAGTAAATGGTTGCTGAATAAATGGGGATTAATGGCTTCCTATACTTTCCTTTGAAAGTAATTACTTATGCAGGTTTCAACTACAAATACTAAATTTTAGGAAAACCTGATTGGTCTGTTTTTACCTGATTGCTGCTATTGCTTTTAAAAATCTTTCTTTTATAGATAATTATTAAACACTTTTTTTTTGCTTTGGCAAGTCTGTTGGCCAGTCCGCAGCCTCTAGAAGGAGGCATAAAAGGTGTATGGCATTTTCCTTTTCCTATCCAAGCTTTCTTCTCTATTATTCTTTCCTAAAAATAAACCCCAATGTCATATTTATTTTCATTAAATCTTTGAACGTAGAATTTTGTAAACTTTCATTTGACCAAATTTAGTAATTGAGATGGATAAAACTTCCATTTTACACGATTTAATTCTACAGTGTAATGCTAAATAATGCAAAACACAAAACATCCTTTGACAATTTCCTTCACCAGGATTTACTACCACTGTATGTCATGAACTCCTTATCAAAGGAAGCAAACGAACACCTTCACTTCTCAGTGAAAAGTGTAAGGGAAATTTTGATTTTAAAGGACTGGCTACTCTGATTTCAGACCATAGGACAAAACCAATTTCTGAGCTATTCTCAAGTTACAGCCTATTTCTTTTTTAAGCCAGAGCTTTCAGTGAGAAATAAATAGTTGTCAACATTCTTTAGGAAAATAATATCTTAAAATCATAACGGAAATTTTTAGAAAACGTGAAGAGGAAAAATAAGTAAGCACACAAGTACAGGAACTGGCTAATATTTTACTCTCCATCTTTTATTTTTACCACCAAGATTATTTTTAAAGAAATCTATTTAGATTTCTGTTTTGATTAAAGGTAGGGATGAAGTTTAAAATAGAGGTTTGCAAATTTGTGGGTTGTGGTAGGAATCTTGTAAAGGAATACATGTTTGTGTTAGCCATATAAACGTGGTGGATTCAGCAGGTTGTGATTCTGCTGAGGTTTTAGAGCTCTTACGAAACAGGAAAATTAGCATGGCTTTGATCATAGGTAGACTCTCACTGTCATAAGTATTAACTTGTAGATAAGAAAGCATTAAGCATAGCACTTAGGTTTTATAACTTGGCTGCTCGATCCTCCCAGTTTCTGGAAGTAATTTCATGTGACATACTACCAAAGTGGGGACAGGCAGAAGGGTGGAGGGAAAGGTAGGAAATCAAGCCGCACTTTTCCATTTGATGATATTTCAGCTTTCAGCGGCGAGGCGTATCTTTGTCGACATTGATAAAAAGAAATACAGACAGCCCAAGGAAGTGACTGCAGTTAAAAATTGTGTTCTTGCTATGTTTGTAGAATCAGATAACTCCAACTATGTAATCCTCCAGAAAAGAGCCTTTTTCTTCATACCGATGCCTGCTGTGATTTCCAACCAGAATAATTTCAAGTAACTTAAGGGTCAAACCCTCAAAATCGGTTTGGGGATCAACATATATTAGGTCCCTGTGTTTGCATGGGTGTTAATCTACATAAGCAAACTTCCTAGTAGAAAGATCCCAGTTACTTCCCTCTTAGCATCCAGACTGACTAAACAAAGCAGCCCTAATAAAGGCTTATCTAGTCATTGAAAACAAGACAGGTCTTTACCCACTTGATTTAATTGCAAGAAAGGGTACTCTGAAATATAGAATTTTTCAAAATTAAATAATGTGTAAGTCGTATAAGGCCAGATGTTACTCCTGTTATAAAGATCATCTGTAATAACTAGATACCCAATCATCTGTAATTAATCATTTGTATTAATATATTAGTGAGGCTGTTAAAATACTTGGTTTATGTTTTCAATAGTTTAAATGTTTCCTTTGCAACATTACATATTGTCTACTTTAGTGAGACATTTTTCCTCAAGGAAAGATCTCAACTCAAGAGGAAAACCCCAACTCAACCTGTACCTAAATAATCATAACTCTAGAATGAATAGGATTCAAATTAATAAAGTTTTGCTATTTAAAAAAGAAACAAACAAACAAAAAAACAACAACCTTCTCAGTGTATAAATGAGGGCTACCCAGTGAAGGAGGTTGCTTGGAGTCGGTGCTGAAGTATTTGTCCAATTGGATTGGACTCTTGGTCAAAAATGAATTTATATCTATGAAGGCCGGGATTGATGGGCTTGAGTTATTATTGCTCTATGTCCTGTCTTCATTCTTTTCACAGAAAATTATATTTACATCTTTTTCAGTCTTTAAAACTTCTGCTGCCTTCCCATCACTTGCTGTCCTATCTTAATCCTTTTTCTTATCACAAGGTGAATAATTGGGTGTCCTCACTGTCAACAAGTTCTGTCCTCCAGCCCTCCTCCGAGAGTAGTAATCTTGTCTTTGGGGAAAAAAAATGGAGTTAAGCAAAAGGTGCATTTTGGGGGGCAGGGGGAGGCTGTTTATGGCCTTTCCTCGTTCCTTAGGATCTTCCTTTCCCCACCCCCACCCCCAGGTACTTGTTTCCTTTTCCCAAAGGGTAGTGTTCTTCTAGTTGACTCTCTCAAAAAGGTTCTGATTGTCTTCTGATTTCTGCTGGAGGCTATGAGGTATTTTCACCTGGGGTCTTTGAAAAATAATTACAAATACAGGAGTGCTCCCTGCTTTCCAGATACAGCGTTCAGCACTTCATTCAAATCAACTCATTTAATTCTGGGAAGGGTCTTGTGCTGTAAGTGTGATCATTATCTCCATTCTACAGGTGAGGAAAGTGAGGTAGAGAATAAACTGCACGAGGTCTCTAAGTGGCTCCAGGTGGCACCAGGATTTAACTCTAGGCTTTCTGGCATCATTGTGTGCTCTTAACCACATCACTGTATCACCTCTCTAAAATTAGAAATCCCCTTAGGACTTAGAGACGTGCCTTTGGAATGTTGGGATATGGCATTATGGCATATGGATGGAGAGAGATTTTTTACTCAGGTGCCCTTGAACTCACATTCTGTGTAGGCCAATGTCTGCTTACTACCAATGTGGTTTTTCTTCATGCTTTTTTTTTAACCTTTTGATTGTTTTTTTTTCCTCTAGGATTGCTGTCACATCTGGTGTGGCCTCTGTTTCGTGTCACATCTAAAACTCCTCTGTACTTCACTTAGAAAGGTAAATGTGTCTTGTGCTAAATCCTGCTAAATCCGTGGTCAGCCTCCGCTCTGTAGGCTCCTTCTCCCCTGCATTGCAGCACACACCACAGCGTTCTGCCTCTTTCACTGTAGAATGTGTTACATTCCAGAAAACACTTTTGCATTTGAGGAACTTCAAGTCTTGAGGGAAAGATAAGGTTGGGGGCTAAAGGTTGAGAACTTATGAAAGCCTACTTTTCACTTTAAAAAAAAAAATCAAGAGAACATGCTAAGAAATATCATTGCTGTTTGTTCATTTTAAATTAGGCATAATGGGTATTATACAATTGATTTTTATGTATTAAGACTTGCTAGAAACTTTGCGATCTCCTTCTCTTACATTTTAAAAAGATGTTTTCAAATGTTTTATCTTAAATACCAGAAAAAAATTTGAGGTGTAATCATTCTCCTGAAGTCATAATATGCGGCAATTCTCAATTTACACATGATCTATCACCAAATTTTCTGACGTTGTGAAATAGGCTATGTCACTAAATCCAGTGGTTATTCGAGGGGATTCATGGTTGGCATGGTCCTCATTATATATCAGAAGTTTTTATTTCTTATTTTCAACTATTTATGTGGAGATTATGATTTGTTGTAACCACCTATTTCAAGATAATGATTCCTAACTCCAGCCTTAAATCGCATATCCAACATTTTTGTTGTTTTTCCCATAACATGTTGTAGTTCTCTGTTCAAGCCCACTTCCCCCTAAAGCAGCCCTCCCTTGTTTTGCAGCTTTAGCGCTGTTGCTGAATCATAATTCTTGGCCTCTCTCTGCACATTTTTTGCAAAATGTCCTTGACTGTAATAATGCTATGATTTTTTTTTATTCTAGTCGTCTTTGTAAGTTTCCTTATATTCCATCTTATATTTGATTTCTCCCCACCTCCAAACCTCTCACTAGACAAACCACTTCCCAATTCTGTGATCTTGAGGCTAACCTCTAGGAAGGGTGTCCACAGCGGCCTCGGGTGGAAGGCTAAACGAGGAGAATATTAGGTTGTGTATTTAAATTCCTGTTTTCCAAATGATTCTAATGAAAACTGGTCCTCCTCCCCACCAATAGATTCAGAAAGAAAAAAGTAGCAAAATCCAAAAATGCTTCAATCACTTCAGTATATCATTTGGGCACTTTATCACACCTCTAAGACCAGTCCATGCCAGGCCCATTTGTAACTGTTTTCTCTAGTTAAACACGATATTACCATTAAAAGCACAGCAAATAGTATTATACTGCTTAAGAATTTAGGAATCTTGCAAATACATGACAAACAATATGTCGAAGCACACAGATAACAACAGAAATGTCCTTTATAAGTACTACACGTTAGGAGATGGAATTATGTCATGATCCACATTGAAGATGATGGCTGTGAATCTGACTTCCTGTTACACGTGTTGTATTCCAAAATAAGTTATCAATGTTTCCTAATTGTGAGCTTGCCCACCATGTAAAATCATTTTTGACACTTCTTATTCACAAACCACATCTAGTTTATACATACTTTGGATGCTGTACCAGCCGTTGCTCCTCTATACATACATATAGAATGTATAATCTTATAACCACTCTCCAAGATAGGCAGACATCCCCATTTTATGGCAGAGGAGACTGAGGCTTAGAGAAGTTGTGCAGCTTGCCTGAGATAACACACCTTCCAAGCAGCAGAGCCAGCATTCAAATCTAAAGCCATCTGACTCTGAAGCCAATGCCCTTTATGCCAGACCACCCCATCTTTCTTAGTTTGTATCTAGAAAAACACTACCATTTGGTTAGTTTCTTAACTAACTGTAGGAGCACAACTTAGTATTAAGTAGAGCACGTGTCTTACATAGTGGAGTGAGATAAAGTAAAATGCATTATACCACTTTTAGGTAAGAATAGTTATTATCAAAGGAATATTATTAAAATTTCCTTACTTCCCTCTCTATGAACAAACAAACAAAGCAGATATAAAGTTAAAATGAAGGCAGTTGGGGATGAAGGCAGTTATAGGAGAGTGTTAAATATTATTATTATTAAAATTAGAAAATAAAGCACATTTCTCTATCGATGTTTCAAATAATGCTAGAAATTATGCATGCTTACAGTGTATAACAAAGCGTACTTTATTTGGGGAATAACTTAATTGATCCATTATGTGGCATCTACCAAGGTAATTTTTTCCTTTTTGTTCCAGCAGCAGGAATTAAAAGTGATTCATAAAACACATACGATCTCCATGAAAATTGGAACCACATTAAGATCATAGTCATTTTATGTTGTTTCCTTAAAATGGTTCACATTTGCCCCATATATTCAACTCAAAGTGCATAAGAGTGTTGTTCTGATTCAGGGAAGATTTAGAATTCTCTGTGAACAGTTAGTTTTATAGAGAAACTTCAGAGTTCAGTCATTGCTTTTATTCTTTTTGTGTACAGTGGGTCTGTTTGTTTTGCCATGGGAATTAGTGTTTGCCTGTTTTAATGTATATGATGGATAAATCCAGGAGAATAATCAGTATGTGTGCTGTCTGAGGTCAGTTTCTGTAACACAAGGCTGAACATACTGCTCTGCTGATTAAAAACTTTCAGTGGTTCTGGTTAGACAGGACTCTTGGTTGCAGTTGACAGAAACTAATGGGACCTTTGAAGAATTCCAAACAGGCAAGTGACAGGAACATATTTGCATGTTAGAAGAATCACTCTGACAGCAGCATTGTGATGAGAATGAAGGGGAGCCAGTGCGGGTTTGTCTCCAGCATGTGGGGAAATACCACTTCCCCTGACCCGGCTGACTCCAGGCTCTCGTCACACCACGCTGGTGGTGCAGATAAAGGAAGCCACGTGAAAATTCAGCTTTGGCCAGTAGGACGGATTGGTTCCCCATTCTCTAGCATCCCTCCTCACCCCCCATCCCTGCCAAGGTTTCGGGCACCGCAGACTGGAAGATAGCCTCCTGTGGCTGGTTGCCCACGTCAGGAGGTGGTATTGGGAGGGGCCCTGTGACTGTTCACTAGCTGTGTCTTTCTCTCGTCCCTTCTGGGTCTCACCTGTCAGGTGTGACAAGGGAAGCAAGTGCCAACAGAGGCTAGACCCTTGTGAGACCAGAGCAGCCGCTCTGGTTCTCCGACTTCTGCCTGCTTGCCCAACACGCCTAGCTGCCATGTTCCCTGTCTGTGGTTCTCTTCTTGCGTACAGTTTAATACAACATGCCCATCTTCCCTGTAACCAAAGCAGATAGAGGGGACTTTGTGCTTCAGACTCTAGGGACCATCTTGGCCAACTCTGCCTCTGTGACAGGGCACTTGCTCCCCGGGCCACTCCTCCTCTCCCAGGTTATCTTCCCTCTGGATGTGCCCCATGCCCTGCATGCCCTTCGGATTTAGTGGCCTGCCCATTTGGCAGGAAATCTGAAGTTCTTTTGGCCAGAGCTCTCTGCACTTAAAGTTCTGATCTCTGCATAATGGCTGATATATCTTGGCTTATCTAAAATCCTCTTCAGTTTTCATCAGGGCCTTTATAAGCCTTTTCTGAAGGTCTCAGATGTTCAGCCACAGACCTGCAGTGGAATTTACTCACAAGGCATGAATGTCCTCAAAGTCTGAACCCCCTTAGATATGTCATTTGGTGCCATAAGTACTGACCATTACTGCAACATCTTTCAATCAACAAATTTGGCCCATTAAGGATTTGTGGGAAGGAATCTCCCCTCCCCCAAAGCACCTTGGTGTCCAGTGTGCCATTTCCATATGGAAATCAGCAGTCCCTCTCCCTGTCCCAGCATGCTAGCCTGAGAGGCTTGTCCAGGCTTGGGAAATAGGGTGTCCTGGACCTCAAAACTAGCAGCACTGGCCACTCTCCTTCCTCATCCAAGTAGACTTTGTTTTTGTTTTTAGTGTGGAATAAAGACCTTAAAGATAACTTTGCCTCTCCCTTTCCAGGTATTTGCATAGGACTCAGAGGAGTTAATCTTGTGAGTATACTCTAACATCTGCGCTTGTTTCCTTCCTGCCTTTGCTATCTGCCTCAGGGTTTTAAAGCACAGGACTGCACCCCCAACCCAACCCACCCCCAGGTCACCTATTCCATGACAGGGTCCACGCTTCTCTCTGCAACAAGGTGGTGGCCTTTTCTGAAAAATAGATAGGCTCTAGTTGCCACAGTTGTAGCTGGTCTATGGCACAGATAGGCGCTATTCCACGTAAGATCCTTAGCGCCTCATTGAGGCACACCACAAGTCTGGATCTCATTTCACAACGTCAAGCACACAAGAAGTATTGCCTTTTGTATTCCCCGTAAGCATCTTAAATCAGACTCCAGCCCCCAGTCTGCCAACCTAGAGGGAAATTTCATGTCAGACATTTTTAGGTACTTCCCCTTCCCCACGTGTCTAGGACCCAGAGATTTCCACGGCACCAGCAAGGTGAGGACCCAGCCTTGACCTTGGTGTATCATAATAGCGGTCTCAAAGCCTTGCAGCTGTGTCTGCCTCAGGGCCACCAGTGGAAAATGGAAACCTCTTGCCTAAGGTCTGGCCTCCCGAAGCATCCCCCATGCAGCTGTCCTCGAGTTCTCCCGACTGCCTTGAGGAACAGCGCAGTGCACGGCCCCCTTGCTGGAAGCTGACAGATCTCCTTTTCTTTCCAGGCCTGGGGGTGGGGTCCAGGGAGGGGATGGAAGGGAGAGTGCCTTTTTGGCACCTTCTTATCCACCCTCTCCTCCCCTTGCCCCCAGAAGTCCTGCAGAATGTCCTCATTGAGTTTAGATGTTGTTAACAAAGACAGACTTCTTCAGGCTGCTTCTGTCTTCAGCTGAACGAAAATACCAGGGGTTACAAAGCCTGCCACCTATTTTAAATGAGCTAGGAAGGAAAATTGTTGAGAGGATAAACAGTAAAATTCCTGAGTTGTCCTGCCATGCTGATTCAGAGGCCATAAAAACGGCAAACTTCACCCTAACAATGGGTAACTATGGGAATTAAGAGAAGGAAACAAAATTGAGAGACAATAAGCTCGTAGAATCTATAAAGCTTAATCAGTGGAAAAATCTAAACTTCAGAGTTTCTGACTTTGGAGAAGCTAGGAAATGACATGGGAAGAGATTGACTTTGGAGTCACACACTGCATTCCCATCCCAGCTGGCCGCTAGGACCGTGGTTGTAGGACCACCGTGGGCACGGAACCTTTAAGCCTTAGTCTCCCCATAAATAAAATAGGGTTAATGCTGTCTACTCGTGTGGTTGCTGAGGGTGTTAAGTACTTAAGATGATGGTTGGCAGCTGGGGAGCGTTTTGCTCTTGCCGAGTGGTGCCATTAGCTACCACAGGTAATGCTGGAGGAGGAGCAAGTGTGGGGCTTAGAGTGTCTTGCTCTAGGATGGGCGACCTTGAGGGGCACTGCCAGGTATCCACGCTGAGAGGTGTGGGAGGTAGTTAGATGTACTCGCCCAGAATTTGAAAGAAAGCTCAGGATTGATGATGCAGATTTTAGAGGCCTCTGACCTCAGGAGTAGTGGAAACCTTGGGTTGTGCTTAAGGCCCCCCAGGGAGATAACATACAACGTGGAAAGGTGGAAGACCAGGTGCCAGGCCCACAGTCTGTTCCAATCTCGAGTGACCCTTTAGCAACATGCCCCTCTGTGTCATCTTTCAGATGACATTATTGTCTGGAGGTGAATCTGAATATTGCAGTTAGGGTCTCCACCTGAAAGATACAATCTGATGCTTCACCATGATCCATCTCCCTGAGATAAGATTTAGTTGTCTATAATCTACCAAATCAGCTGGCTCCTTTCCATCTGGAATTGTAGTCTTTAGAAAAGAAAAGAAAAGAAAATATATCGGAGGGGCTTTTCAAAAACAAACCTTGCACATCTTCAACCTGGAGGATTCTTTCACTGAAAACCAGGGCAGACTTCCCAGTGTTTGGGGGTTGCCCAATTCTTTCCTACTCAGATCATTAGAAACAAAAAAGTCAGTCTGAAGAATTTGCTTAAGTAAAACCAGGAGTAGCTAGAAGTGAATGAGTTGAAACTGGAAGGAAATCCCTTTGTTCAATTTGGGTTTCAGTGAATGCCCAGCGGGCGGCTAAACCAGTTCATTAACTGAGAAAAAGACATGTTCTTAAATGCTGTTGTTCTCAGAAGCAAATGCCTAGAAAAACATATTGTGACAGCAAAAATGCATTCTGGAAATCATACGCTCTAGATTCACGGAGGCTTAGTTTTTTGTCGTCAGTGGATAAACAAATCGTTTCCCCCCAAATATTTTCCCCTTCGTTTAAAACACTTAACTAATCTGTTTACCATGTGCCAGTCTCCTTTCCTAGAAAAATGTGATTTTTCTTGCTACTCTGGGACTCAGAAACTTTTATCTTTAGGATTTCTTAATTTTAAAGGGTCATTTTTACCACTTACTTAAAAAAAGAAATTGATGTACAAAACTCTTTTCTTTCTGCTTTTGAAATCTAAATTCTGACCTAAAAAGCAATCTCCAAGTAGCATCCTGTCAAACTGAGATGTGTTATTTTTCCTAATCGTTTCTTCTCTGCTTTATTAAACCATCATATGCTGCACATGCTTCTCCCCTAGGCCGGCCTGCCGTGGGTCCTCGGTGCACTGTTAACTATTTGAGCATCGTACTGGTGCCTACATGGCAGGCGGGAAGGGCCGAGGGACTCAATCTCTCCCTGCCAGGGTTCTCGTCTTTCACTAGTACTGCTTACATTGAACAGCTTAAGGATAAGCTCCTGTGTGAGCCCTCTGAGACCAAGGAGTATTGTTGAATTCAGAAAGGAATTGTTTTCTTTTGGTGATGATTTGAATATTTTGACAATGAAGCTAAGCTACTCCACTGCCTGGTTTGTGTACCTCGCGTTATGCCCTCCCTTTCCTATGAAGCAGAAGAGAGCCCCCGCCCCTCTGAATACATAAATTGGTATTGTTCATTTGTGAGATGGGTAGGCGCAAAGGAGGAATCATCCAGAAGAATTTCTATTTTGCTTTAATGCTCTAAAAAAAAAAATATGAGCCTTTGGAGACCACCCAATTAAACCACCAGAATAAATGTTGAGCATTTTGAGAAAAGGGATGGACCGTGATGCTGATTTTTGAAGTGTTGATACATGCAAAACAAGGAAAACGTGGAACGCAAAGTCTCTGAACGATTCAGGCAAATAACCTGCTCACTGCCAATTTTTTCCCAAATTGTGAGGGGTAATTTTTAACATTAGTTGTCTAATAGTGGCCTTAATTTTCCCATTTTTAACTTAAAAAGGATATTCCCATACAAAATAAATGGACATAGCCTTTTGAATCAACTTAAGAGAGGAAAACAGGCAACCAAGTGAATAAATCACTTAGGTGAGATATAACTGGCTTTGTTTCATAATAGATTTACCTTTGTACTGGTTAAGAAAATCCTGAAAATCTTTCCCCATAAGAGGATTGATGGGTTGGAATAGTCTTAGTTGGAAGAAGCCAAGTTTTGTAACTAACTGGTGATCGGAGATACTGGTTTCCAGATGCGCATCAGGGTTCGGTGGTACAAAGCTGGCTGTAGACTTGCTTCTGAGGACTCGTTAAAAACATAAATTTTCTGGGCTCCAGTGATGCTGTTTCAGTTTGCTCTAGTTTGCCCTGTGGCCTAGGAATCCGTATTTTTAAAAGGTTTCCATACTAATTCTAATGTAGGTTTAGTAACCATTTAACTGAATATTAAATTTGGAGACTTTATCCTTTTCACCCTGCAAATTTGATAAATCTGTATGTTTACATGAAGCTTTTGTTGAAAATGAGTGCCCAGTGGGTTATTGCATTGCTTTCTTTCAATTCATAATTTGTTTCAGGTTCTCTTATTACATAGATTTGCATACCTGTTTTATGGCATTTTAATACTGTTGGTTTAAAAAAATACCATTTCCTCTGAGTGCTGTTTTGAATATTTTATGTAAGCAATTTCATGTGTTTTTATTCCATTTGCAGAAAGCAGGGGAAAACTTGAGAGTTTTTCTAATCCAGTTTCAAGTAGGACAAAGGATATAAGTACTTAAAGATCAT
Source organism: Lemur catta (assembly GCF_020740605.2). Taxonomy (NCBI): domain Eukaryota; kingdom Metazoa; phylum Chordata; class Mammalia; order Primates; family Lemuridae; genus Lemur; species Lemur catta. The sequence continues at coordinate 128,834,351 of NC_059129.1, read as the reverse complement.
CTAAAATACTGAATCTACTTAAAGTGCATGTAAAAAACACTAGAAAATCTCTGCATATCATAAGTTGTGTGAGTGTGCTCTTGAAGTGAAGCTCAGGTTATAGAATAAGGGGGGTATGTCTTTCTAGCTCCATTCACTGGCGATATGCAAGGTCTCTTCTTACAGGTTTGAATCTTCAGACAAGCCTCTGGGAGGACTGCATACCTGCCTTGCAGCTGATGTTCCCTGTTATCCAGTAGGTACGCAAGTTTTAAAATTATTTCTAGTTGGGCATGTTTGTTAATGATTGCTTGGAAACACCCAGTAAACTTAGGCAAGGATGTGCTGGAGGTTCCAGGTACTTCAAAAAGGTTGTAGTGGAAAAAAAAAAAAATGTTTCCCCTTGAAACTGCAAAATGCCTTAGAACAGGATTCTTTTAGCCATTTCTTTTTTAAAGCGTCTGTATGCTCTACGCTTCAGGACCCCGATGATACAGTAGCAACTTTTCCTATCCTCTTCTGTCCCCTATCCACGGCCCAGTCATACCTGCAGATCTGTGGGGTTTTCTGCTGACACCCCTGTCAGTTCAAAAACATGAAACCTGCCCCTGGCTACACACCTAAGTGTGTACATAAGAAGAGGCATGAAAGGCTTTCCTCCCTCTGGGAAAGATGTTGACTGATGAATCTTAGGAAGATGCTGGTCACATATCAGTTGCACCGGGCAATCTAGCCACATATTCTGAAGCTTGATTTGGAAGAAAAGAAAGCTTCTTTGGTCAAAGCTGTTGCTGAAGTTCATTGCACGCAGTTTGGCTAGGAGGGATGGCAAGGTGTAAGTGCGGCGAGTGCACGGCTAAGCTCAGAACACCTGGGTGTCGCCTCTGTTCATCATTGTCATCAGAAATGAGATTAATGGAAGCTAATGCTTTTTGGGCACTTGCTATGTGCTAGGCGCCTTGCTTAGAACAGTACACTCCTTGCAATATCTCGTTAGTCCATGCTTACGGGCAATCGGCTTAAATCCTCTGAGCCTCAGTTTCCTTATTTGTCAAATGGAGACAGTGATGCCTTTGCTACCTATCTCACAGGACTGTGAGATGGAAATTATTAGACAAAATAGCACGAGAGGGCTTTCTGAGCACAACTGAAATATAATTTATGAAATATTGGTTCCTATTGAAATACAATATTGCTAAATATTACTTTGATTTATTGACCAAGAAACTGAAATTCATCCCCACAGGGCCAACCTATCTGCTAGGACCTGAGAAAGGCACTAGCAGTTCTAATTAGGTTTGGGAGGCAGGGGAGGGCGCCTTGCCTTGTATCTTCTGTTTACAGTGCACTTGACAGTTGAAGACTAGGTGTGATAACCAGGAAGATCCTGGCATGTGTCTGCCCCGTATTCAGTGGCGAGCCCATGGGCTGAGGACAGGTGGGGGTGGCTGACACACCAGGCCATGTCTGTCTCAGGAGCTGAAGGGGACAGGCCCAAGCAGGAGGGGACAGTACAGTCGCTAGGCAAGCAGGGAAGGAAGAGCAACTGCAGACATTGCTACAGGATACTGGGAAGGAGCAGCCAGCATGCAGCACTAGAGATTGGGGTTCTTGTGAGCAAGGTGCCGGCTCCCAGGGCCACAGGCGTGCAGAGCAGCACATGAAAGCTCTGCGGCTGGGCCCGGGACGGACCACACATGTGGTTTGCAAGGACAGCTACTTAGAGAGTTCTCATTCCTCCCCCATTGAGCTGGGTATGATTGTAATGGTTTGCTAAACAAACAAAGGACCTAAAGCTGTGAATGGGAGAGAAAAAGAAACTTAAGGTGAAAAGGAGAAGAGGTCCCACTTGCTAGTGTTCCACTCTTTTTAAGCTTCCTCCCATTTCCTTAACATTCCTTTCCCCTTTCAGAGAAACCAGTGTAGTAGCTTGGAAAACTTGCCTTGTCTCTTCAGCGTCTTTTTTTCTTTGAAAAGGGAAAGCCGGTGAAGTGTTTTATCAGTTTAAAAAGAAAAAATTAAAAACCAGGATAATCTTAAAGGAGCAGTGGTAAGTATTTTTATATTTCAAATTAAGGATTCCTGGATGAACAATTCACTTTACATTCTTTGAATTTATCGGATGTGACCTGGAAAAACAAAAGTTACTGCTCAGTGCAATAATTTAGTCTAATAAAATAAGGCCCGTGGCCAGAGAGGGGGCAGCCGCGCTTTGGAGAAAAAAGAGTTCTGGATCTAGCCACCATTGAGCAAGGTTAAAAAAAAAAAAATAGTATACATTGTCATTTTGTTTCTTTAATTTCAGAATATTATGGGAGTACAAACGTTTTGGTTATATGAATTGCTTTTGTGCCGTTTGAGTCCAAGTTCTAAGTATGCCCATCCCCCAGTTAGTGTGCACTGCGCCCATTAGGTGTGAATTTACCCATCCCCTCCTCCCCCCTTACGTTGTCATCTTAAACTGCCTGTCACATTTGTGTCCAGGGTAATCAGATTTGGTCTTGGGCTCATCTTGTGTGAAAAGAACCAGTCGGCATTTCAGAACAGGACCTTTATATTTGCTCTTCCTTCCGTGGGGAGGGAGAAGTGATGGCCTGTCACTGTTTTCCTCTCTGTAAAGTGATCTGTCGATGAGACATCCTCACTTTCACGGGCTCCCAGTTCCCTCTGGGATAATCCCAGGTTCTCCGGTTCTGGCACGGCCCCCCTCCAGGGCCCTCTCCTGCTACTCCCCTTCCATGCTCGGCACCCCCGGCCAGGGGCACTGCATGTCCCACGGCCCCTGTGTGGCTTCATGACTGTGTTTTCCCATGTCCTGGCCTTGGCCTACAGTTCACCTCTCCCTTTTATCCACCGGCTGCTCCCACAGACTTGGCCCAAGCAGTCACTGAGTGCAGACACTCAAAAAGGCAAAGCAAAAATGATATCATCTGTAATTTCCCTACTGAGAGACCCTGCTGTCATATTGTTATCTGTACTTCTAGTCCCAGTTCTATTTATGTAGTGATAGCACTGTTTTAGGATCATATGGTCCACCCAAGTCTTGGGCATCCTTTCTAGATCTCAAAGCCTTCACGGTTCTGTCAGGTGATTTTTGATTGATTTCCTGTGGTCAACATGACTGGTATGCTTCTCATTCCTCTTCTCAGAGTGAGCCTCTATCCTCACACACTTCCTGAGAAGGAGACGGGCTTTTATCCCCCAGAGTGGTAAGCGTATTGGGACAATAATAGGCCCTGCCGCTAATTAGAGTTCTGGTCCCTTCATGTCCCACACTTGAGTCCCAGGGAAAGAGATCACCGCGGTCAGCTATACAAGCAGACCCTAAAAGGGTCTATAAAGGCAAGTCCTCAAGGGCTTCTAGGGAGGGAGGAGGGGGATATATTTTCAGCTGTCACAAAGGAACAGTCCCCATCCCTGGCTTAAACAATTAGAAAATCTTTTCTTAATACAGAAAGCTCTTGTCTGGATTTTGGGGCTCACTCTCCAACCCCTCACCCCAACCAGGCTACTGAGAGTCTTTATTAATAAATAGTCATCTTAAAACAATGTCGATCCCATCTCAGCTTGAGAACAAGTCTTGGGGTTAACACTTGCCTCTCTGGCTGTACATACTGATTTTGCTTACTTACAGACACTGGTCTGCTTCTTCCTGAATGTTTCTATTTGAAAACAAGGCTGGGCGCAGAGGCTCACGCCTGTGATCCCAACACTTTGGGAGGCTGAGGTGGGAGGGTTGTTGCTTAAGCCCAGGAGTTTGAGGTTGCAGTGAGCTACCATTATACCACTGCACTCCAGCCTGGCTGACACAGTGAGACCTTATCTCTAAAAATACAAATACAAATATGGTGTGTACGGTGGGGAGAGGAGGCGTGTCAAAGATTCAAGAGTCTGAAGAGCTAGCTAGTTCCTTCCCTCCTTGCTCCCTGATGGGTTCCATGCCAAATGACCTGCCCAGTAGAAGTACTTCTGGCCCTGTCAGGAGAGTCCTGGCTGTGCCAGCCTCTTGCTTCCACTCTGCAGGTGAAGAAAGGGCAGTGGTGAGTGGTGACAGACCTGTGAGAGAGATGTGGCACTTCTGTGGTGATGGGTCCCAGCTCTCTGGTCATCCGATTCATCCTTTGCCTTTGGAAGTTTGGCTTCTCTCCATCTTCCATGGCTCTTTGAGGCTCCATTGATGGACTGATGCCTTTCCCGTCGCCTCTCAGGGCTGCTTCCCATTCCAGGTGCCACAGTTTATTGTGACTTTCCACCTGCTTCCACCTCTTCTCTCCCAGACCCTCCCTCCACCTCCATGCAGACAGTCAGGGGCTGGCCTTGCCTGCGTAGGTTAGAATATATCCTCAGTCTGCTAAACAAATCATAGCAAAGAAAGACTGTCATCTGGAAAAAGCCCACTTTTTTCAAGTGGATTAGGCAACCAAAGGGTTTTTTTTTTTTTAATTTTGTTTTGGTTGTTAATGTCTTGTTTGTGTTATCACCATCAAGAAGTTATATACGAATGTCTTATCAAGTTTTTCAATCCAGACTTAATTCTTGTTTTGCTTATTTTTATCACCATAAGCCTGTCACTATGCCCAAGTGGGACTGGGGGACTTCAGAGGCAGAGGCTTCTTTCGCCTTTGGAGCCTGAGAGTTGCGTGCCCCCGCAAGCCCGCCGCCCCCCGCGCTGCAGTGCAGAGTGGATGTCCTAAGGGAGGATCAGTCTAGCTGCAGCCTGCCCTAAAGAAAACAAATCCCTCCTTCCCCCCAGGGCTAACCCACTTCACCAAACCCCTCTGGAGAGGAAAAACACTGGTGATCAAGGTGATCATGTGAGCTCACTGACAGGATCTGAGGCCACCCATGGAGAGCTCAGTAATTTATAAAGTCACCTTTTTAAGGCAGGTTCAGAATGGCATCTGATTCCCAAAAACCAAAGGGTGTCACTCCCTGTTCTTTAGGAGAGCTCCTCGGGTCTCCTTGGTGGCCTGAATGCCCATCAGGCACCATTAAACGCAACATGTCTAAAACTGAACTCTTAACAACTAATTTTTTTTTTTTTTTTTCTGATTTTTCATCTGCGACTCATCCTTCCTTTCCCTCTCTGCCACCACCATTGCCTCTTTCCTCTAACCTAAGTCCTAATGCAATTAGTCTGGTCACAGAGTGTCACTGGAAGCTGCCCTCCCTCCTTTTGTAGGCCGGCGTTGTCTCTTCTGAGGTCTGGCAGAAGCCTAAATGGTCTCACTCCCCCAGCCCCACTGCCCTCCTGCGGGCCTCACACATCCCTGCCGAGTTACCATCCAAGAGCAGATTCTGATGACAAGCCTGCTGTTTACAATGGATTCCCATGGCCTGGCTCCTGTTGTCAGTGCCTGGGTTGTCCTTTCTCATGGGTAGTTTGGCTTCTGTCCTCTGTGGCTCTTTAAGGCTCACATGCATGGGCATGTTTTAGTGGCATCTCTACTCGCCTCTACCTGTGTCTGTCTCTCCCAGCCCCCTCACTCCACCTGCATATAACCCCGGAGTTCATGGCTGGCCTTGACTAAGTAGGGTAGTCAGTCAATCTGCTAAAAAATTTACAACAAATCCCACCTCACGCTAGAGGAATAGACCCTTCATGATTTGGTCTCTGCCCCTGTCTCTCCAGCCTGTTTTCCGCTGTGCCCGTATCTGCACCCAGAGTTAGTCCTGCTGAACCATCTATCTTCCACATGCCCCACGCGGATTCATTCCCCTGGCCTGAAACGGATCCCCTCCCCTGGAACGCCTGGCCAACTTGTAGGTGCTGCTCAAACTTTGACTTCCCCATAAAGCTTTTCTTGATCTCCCAAGCAAGAGATGATCATTCCCTAGAAAATGACCACCTTGAGTTTTAATAATTGTCATCACTTTTATTTACCTTTTTTCATGCATAAGTCATTCTAGGGCAATTTAATTGTATTATATCTGTTAATTCCTGAGAAAGAACAACTTTGAATACATACATCCTGCCCATGACTCTCATCTTGTAGGTTGCCTCTTTCCCTTTCACTGGGCATTGCTCAGATATCTTTGTTTTGGCTAATCCGTATGGTATTTTAAATTATATTTCTGTTTGCTAGTATTTAGTAATGCAGCTGATTTTGCAGTTTGATCTTTATAGCCAAATGCCTCACCAAAACTTTGTAGTCTTCTGTGTGGGGATTATTTGGGGTTTCTATGTAGACGTTTGTCTGAAAATAATGAAAGATTTATTCCATTCCAATTTTTATCTTTCATTTCTGTTTATTGCTCTATTGTATGGTCCATGACTTCTAATACAATAATGAAATGTTTAATGGCAGTGGTGGTAATAGGTAACTTTGCCATATGATATAGATAGTAAACTATTTTATTGACTTAAAAAATCATCCCCTCCTCTTTCCTGTTTCTTGGTCTAATGATATGTATTTTAATCATTTAATCATTAAAAATGAATGATTTTTACTATTAATAAAATTAATTAATATCTGGGTGTGTTAGCCGAGTTATAAAAGGTTGCCTCATGCTGTTAATCAGTCGTGAGTCTTAGAGCCAGCTAACATGTGAAAATAGCAAGCACCCTCCACATAAGCCCCACTGTCAAACAAGAAGGGGCCAAGGAGTCATCAGAGGAGCTTGTTAAAACCGCAGGTTCTTGGATGCTCCGCTGGCAAGTCTGGCTCAGATGTCTGTCCCAGTCCCTGGGTCATACCCTTCCCACTGCCTCTTTTCTTGTTGCTCTCTTAAAAAAAAAAATAATATCCTACTCTTCTTTTAGGAATATCTGCCCCCCCAGGTTATTATTTATAGTTATTTTTGAGGTTTTCTTCTTTCCATAGTATCTTCCCCCCTCCGCCCCGACCCAGCTGCTTTTTTGTATTAGTTTTGTGTCAGTTCTTCCTCTTAGATACTTTCCTTTGGTTCCTGGTGATGTTTGGCTGCCTGATGATTTACCAGTAGAGCCACTGAAAAGCTGATGAGGGCTTTGTATACTCGGGCAGCTTGTCAGCCAGGGCTTCCGTGTAGGGTAATGTGGGGGAATCCTTGAGGACCCCCATTTGTCCTTGCCAGCTCTTTTCTCTTGGGCTGGCCAGCCTCCCCAGAGAAGTCTCCTCCACCCTCTTACCCTGAGAGGGGACAGTCACCCTGTTTCAGTATAGTCCCTGCTGTTACACCCTCTCCGGACAGAGCGTGTAAAGGAGGGCAGGGGAGGGAAGGGCAGTTTCCCCACTGCAGAGGCCGGACGGGTCAGAAGAGCTAAGTGCTTCACTGACAGACTTGGCCCCACTCTGTTTTTATGCCCACTTTCATCCTCACTTCCAGAGGTATCTACTGCACCAAATTTCTGAGACTTTTGGTGGGTTCTGCAGGGTCACTCGGGATGATTCATTGCTTCTCATTACTGGCTTAGAGTTCAGCTTGCTTGGGATAGCTAAGCCAGTCACTGCCTGTTTACCTGCCTTCCAGCTCCCAAAATGTGTTGCAGTTTTCTCCTTTCCTGTTATCTTAGGCTGCATTTTTGAAAAATCCCACTAAGACTATTTCAGCGGTTTCTGGAGAGACTTGCAATGTTTTTATTCAATCTGCCATCTTCAACTAGATATTACTCACGCTCTTCGTAAACAGAGCACCCTGTCCTTTTTCAAATTTTATGGGTTGTGTACAGATTAGATGTTCTAAAGCTTGTGGGATAATCAGCTGAGCTTTCTCAGTCTTCTCTCTGAATATCAGATTAATGATTCACTTTGGCTTTCTTGTTTAAGTCTCATTTGTAAGAAAATAAGAGCTTATTCCGTGGGTTAGCAAAATTAAGTCTCAAGGTGACAGTTTCAGCGATTCTATAGGTAGCAAACCTGATTTGTTGAGCAGGCTGTGGGGTGGCAGAAGCCAGGGTGGAACCTTTTCAAACATGTTTAGGTGGACATGTCTGCGAGACTGTTGAGTCAGCGTCTCAGTTCGTGGAAAGAAACACATTCCTCTGCCTGGGAGTGACAGAGAAAAGTGGGAGTTTACCAGGTGGACAAGGGATCACAGGACATTCCAGGAAGGGGAAACAGAATTACAAGAGAAAGTAGCAGGTTAAGGAAATAGCAAGCAGATTGATCTTTGGCCATGGTTGCCTTGGGCCACTGTGGAGGGAGGTCTGCAGACATCGCAGGGTGACAGGTTCTGTGCGTCTAGCTGAGGAGGTCGTCCTAGGCAAGTGTCTTCTTCCCAGTGACCTGTCAGCTCAGCTGTCAGTGGGTTTTAATGACAACATCTTAGTACTTTATGGAGGATACACATTTTTTCATAAAAGAATTTTAAAGATGCTGAGAAGTGAACTCCTATGACTTTTGAGGGGAATCTGCCCTCTAGTCATGGGCCTATCTTATATGACAGGGCCTGTTAAATTACCATCTAGACCCACATTTGAAATGTTATTTGTCCAAGTTGTTTACTGCTTGGATTTTAGAAAAACATTATTAGAAAACTTTTTTTCCTACTTTATCCTGATAACACACTGGCATAAAATATGTGGCCCGCGGATGAGGAAATATCAGAGACTTTGTGAAGAGTCATACTGAATTGACAGCATCAACAAGGATTCTCTTTCATTTCTCGCTCAGTCAAGGTTCTTTAACCTGTGTGAATCTGGGACCCCTTAGAAAATCTGAGGACAGCTATGGTCCCTCTCACCATGAGAAGTCCGATACACATGCTCCCTAATTTTGCACAGAACTCCAGAGAATTCACAGGGGCCCAGAGGCTCTGCCACGGGCCCCACTACGGCCCTGCTCTAAGGCAAGGTTGATAACCCCGACCCAGGCTGCCTGTACGGTGAGAGCCTCGCGGCTGTGATCGTCAACCAAGTTAGTGCAGCACTGTGAGCACCTTTTCTTGAAGACCTAAAATGAGACCCAGCCCTCACTTGGACACAATAGCTAGCAAATTTTGTAACACGTGCACATAACAAAAAGCAAGCAGTGACAACTACCTGGAGGTTCTGGGTATCATCTTTCTCCTGCTGTCATTTCTGAGTAATTTGATGTGATGGTAGAGACTCACTATCAGTGTCCTTCAAAGGACTGACATTGGGAAAAGCCATCCACCTTGGAAGACCAAATGTGGAAATTCAATTTCCTCTCAGAAATGGGCCTTGCATTGTGTCACTGGGGACAATGGAAGTTGAAGCCCAACGTCATAGTTTATTTTGAGAATGCTGTAAAACAGTTATGGTTGTGTTATACAGCATCAGGGAAGTCCTAGAACTACACATGACCTCCCACCACCACCATCATATACCCCCAGGCCCCAGTCTTTCCTGGCTGTTGCCATATATATATATGTTCTTATTCCAGTCTGATCCTCTCTTGTCCCCAAAATAATCAGCATGAGCAGAATGAAGCAGATGGCACAAGCCTTCTTTGGCATACTGGCAGATCTGTGTCACTCAGTATTTTTAGAATCAAGGGGACTGAAAATTATGTCCTGAGATGTTTTGGGGTAAGACTTACTACCTTTCCAGGGTGACAGGTGTTGAAATAGTACCGTGTTTAAGACTCACACGCAGTCTGCATGTCAAGTCATAGAGTAGCCTGACCCTCATCAGGACCAGCACTCTGTCAGGTCGCCATTAGAGCTGCTGGTGGTTTGCCGGGTAACAGAAAGTAATTGTAAGGATGTGACCAGAAAGTGCATCAGGTTTCAACCAAAGATCAGAATCAACAGTATATAGCCAGTGTCGATCAAGTGCACGGTGACGAGAGAGACTGTATATATCCACACAGTTTATTTATTTATTTTTTTAAATAGCTAAAGCTTTGACCCTCAGCCACAAATTGTATAGTCTATTAGGAAAGATAATTTTATTTTTACAGAAGTTTATGATTCTGTCATGAAAGCAGTGCAAATATTTGTATTCTAAGGTCCATATTTAAGTAACACATTTACG